>NC_057839.1:48342500-49592500 GCF_910594005.1 Cervus elaphus | reverse complement strand
TTAGTAAGAGAGTCCACATTTTTCTTGGTCTGGACACTCTGGAATCAGGGAAAACATATCAATATCTATAAGCATAATCACACGGTCCCACTTTTCTATGACTTCCCTGGTGGCTCAGACGTTGAGGAGTCTGCCTGTAACACAGGAGACCCTGGTTCAGGCCCTGGGTCAGGAAGATCCCCTGGAGAAGGAAATGGCAACCCACTCCAGTATTCTTGCCTGGAAAATCCAATGGATGGAGGAGCCTGGCAGGCTACAATCCACAGGTTCGCAAAGAGTCAGACATGACTGAGTGACTTCACTTCTTCACTTCATTGTCATAAAGTTGGAAAAATGTGTCGTGAAAGATAGCATGATGTTGAAGTTATTAGATAAGAAATGGTGCTTATAGAAGCACTTTGAACAAAGAAAGCAAAGTCCATATCTGGACATATGCCTATCTCAATAAAGAAAAAAATGCTACTTGTTTCATGGTATGAAGAATATAATGTGATTTCCTCAGGTTATTCCATTGAACCAATTAGCCATTATGAGTCGATAACATCTTTCTTTCAAAGCAATGTGGAAAATTAGATGTGTTGTTCAAACTTCTGCCAAAAGGATAGACTTCCTACTACCATTTTTTTTATAGGGTGGTGGTTTTAAGATATGTGTTCAGATGCTTTGACATTTCTCTCAATTTTGGGAGATTTATGGTCCCTTCTTTGAACCTGGGAAGATTTGTGAATGATGTGTCTAGTGGAATACAGAAAAAGTAACATTATGTGACTTGTGAGGATAAACTCTACAAGGCCAACTAACTTTTGTTTCACTCATTGAGAATATTCACTCTGAAGCCCTTAGCCACCATATTAAAACTCCAATCTTTTTCAGCCACTATGCTGCAAAAGTCATGAATAGTTCTTCCAGTTGACCACCTCAGGTAAGCGTATCCTTCCTGTTATTCTTGCCAAGTCAATTGGCATATAAGTGAAGCCATCTTGAACATTCCAGACCAAACATTCACCAATGAGTACTGTCAGATGACCTTTATTGGCACCATATAGAACAGATGATCCACCCAGCTTAGCCCTTCCCAAATTTCTGACCCATAAAATCATGGTATACAATAAAACAATTGTTGTTTTTCACTTGTTGCACCACAGTGGATAACCAGAGCACAGAATGACCTCCTGAGTCACTTCAGCTTTAATCCACTAAAAATTCACTTCTGTTCCTACCATCTAAAATTGAAATCCACATTTTTTAATATTCATTAACTAATCTTGAACTCCTCACAGACCCTTAGGCATTTTTTCTTTTAAAGCTTTGCTGAATCAGAAGTAAGTACTATGGGAATTTCAATGATGCTTGTTTGCAAATAACTTGTGACTTTGAGGGCTGAGTCATGCTATTTTAATTAATGATGCGATGATGCAACACCCCTTAACCCTTTAAATCACTGGATCACATAACACTAAAGATGAGGAGTTGAAGTAATATGTTCATGGTGTTCTCTTTTTTAGATATTTTTTCTCTGCAAAGACTCACTGGTAAACCAGAAGGGTCCAATAGAGAAAGCAGAAGTCAATGAGGCATCCATTCACTGCAAATAAACACAAAAGAGAGAAGTGAAGCAATATCCTGGTCTAATTCCTTCCCTGTCCTTTAATCTCCTAAGCATCATGTTGGTCAAACTCAAACAAAATCATTTGTAAGGGCGGCCGTGTGATCATTCCACAGGGCTCAGCATCCTAAGGCAGAGAACACAATCAAAACAAACAAACAAAAACTGAGAATATGGCTTAGCATAGTGAAGTCAATGCTATTGAACGGTACATTATATCCCTGACTTGAAGGACATAAGAATCCATAACACTTTGAAAAGCTACAGGCTGTTTCCAGGCATAGAGACATTTAGGAAGTATCTGTGCATGAGTACTTAAACACAATTATTAATTCTTTTGTGCCAAATATTTTTTCGGGTGATACTAGAATTGAGAGTCCATTGGGCAGCAACGAGATCAAACCAGTCAATCCTATAGAAAATCAACTCTGATTATTCATTGGAAGGACTGATGCTGAAGCTGAAGCTCCAATACTTTGGCCACCTGATGTGAATAGCCAACTCATTGGAAAAACCTTCATGCTGGGAAAGATTGAAGGCAGGAGGAGAAGTGGATGACAGAGGATGAGATGGTTGGATGGCATCTTTGATTCACTGGACATGGGTTTGAGCAATCTCCAGGAGATGGTGAGGGAGAGGGAGACCTGTGTGCTGCAGTCCATGGGATCACAGAGTTGGATATGACTGAAGGACTGAACAACAACAAGCCATTCAACCACAACCAAAGAGGAACATTTCTAGGCTAAATAGTAGGGCTTGTAGCTGATTCTGTTGAGATCTACCTACTATTTCCTGCCCTGTCCTAGAATTTGAAGTGGTAAGCTTTCTGTAGGCAGTGTATGATTATCTAGAAGCAATCTTACTGCTCATATATTAGATCATATATACAGGATACAGAGTATAATATAGCTCCAGGAAAGAAACTGTGCCCCAAACCTGAATATTAGATAAGGAAGCTTCATTTATAAATATACTTTTGTGAACATATCAAGTAGTCTGATGTATCTTACAGTGATATATTTGGAAATAGGGGCTTCCCTGGTGGCTTATAAATAAAGAATGCACCTGCCAATGCAAAAGATAGAGGTTCGATCCCCAGGTCAGGAAGATCCCCTGGAGAAAGAAATGGCAACCCACTAAAGTATTCTTGCTTGAAAAATCCCATGGCCAGAGGAGCCTAGCAAGCTATAGTCCATGGGTTGACAAAAGAGTTGGACATTATTTAGGGACTAAACAATAACAACAGCAACAATTTGGAAACAGCTCTTTTGATGATTCCTAATAAAATGCTTCCCACCATCTGGCAGCATTGCTTCCACTAGTTTCCTATAAGAAGCTGGACACAGTCAAGAAATTATTTTCATTGAATAACTGCCAACTCAATGGCTCCTAGTATGCTCTGCTGAAAATATATCCTTAGCACTTTGTGAAAGCAAACTCATATGTCATAAGCTATCTATTTCCTAAGCCTCCAAACCAGTCAACTGAAAGACTTCAGACACCAACTGCACTACCAGCAGGTTAGCTTATCCCAGTCTTCCCTAAACTCTCTGAGCCACAGCCTATTCAAATTAAGCACTCTTAATACCCAGACTCTTAAAGCAGATGATTATATAATTATGAAGCAGAATACTACATTTCTTTTCCTCATAGGTTTATGATTAAAAAGAATAGAATTTCCAATTGAGCTTTCTCTTTTCAGTCTGGAAATTATTATAGGAAAATCTTTCAGTCCTTTTCACCATCCTCTGCATGGTAGAAACATTTTCTATTCTTATTGGAAAGAACCTAACATTAACTCTGTGGAGTTTTACTGAGGCATGAACAGAAGCAGAGCAGAAGAAGAACAAGCATGCCTTGTTTCTTATTTTATTTAACACACCCACTTGCTAGTGCTTTTTTCTTCCCACTTCCTCCTGTGCTTCAGGAATAAAAGAATAATCTGACTAAGCAGTACACGCCTCACAAAGTCAGACTACAGTCTGATTCTTCATGTTCTGGCTCATCTTTTGAGCATTTGGAAGATAAATTAATTTAAAAATGCACTCTATAGTCCCAGACTCTTTGTTCAGGGGATATGTGTGATATGTGGTTGATTTCTGTAGAAGCTAGTCATCTTTATGCAAACTTCTAGTATCATTTTCAAAATATTTTCTGCATTTTCAGGATTCTTCTCTGATGCTTGCATGGCAGTAATATACCATATATTATCTACTTTTCTCTTGTAATATGTTCAGAAATATGCATAAAGTATTAAGTCAATAAAGTCCCAACAGTGCCACATGGGTAATTTTTCATTCAATAGTTGATACCTATGCTGAGACAGTTCTCTGCAAGCTTGTGTCTCAGGAGGGAAAAAAAAAACAAAAACAGAGTAGGCAAGTGAGATTGGCAATTGTCAAAACAATTGCATATGCCAGGACTTTAAGAATAACCAAATAAGAAGGCAACAAGAGCTGGTTCAGAGCTGATCTGGTTTCATATGATTTACCTGACACTTACACCCAATCATTTCACTTGACACAGAGCACTCATCCTTTGAGTACTTTAGATTATTTTGGTAATAGGAAACACAACAACAAAAGTACAGGAATGCAGCTCCATGTTCTGTAAGATTAGATAGCAATAAATGGTAAATTACTCTGTCTTTATTAAAGATTTGTTGAAATGCCTTCTATTGGGTATTTTCTGTTTGTATGAAATCTATATTTCAACCAACTGCAGACAGTGCAATACTATAGTATTTAAATACTATTGAAAAATCTGCATTTAAAATGGCTTGTGTATTCCTAACCATGTTATTCAAGGGCCAACCATATTTGGACATTGTCAGTATGTATATACCACCATTCACTTCTTTCCCTCTCCTATAGAGAAGCTTTTTACCTATGTGCCATTGAGAACAATACAACTCTTCATATCAATGCATTGTACATGTACTCCTAGTTTTTTTTTTTTTTTTTTTTTTGCTAAAATAATATTTATTCACCAATCTTGGACCACTACAGGATTTTAGGTTATTGATTTAACATCTAAATTTCTTTTTTTTTTAAATTTTTTTATTAGTTGGAGGCTAATTACTTCACAACATTTCAGTGGGTTTTGTCATATATTGATATGAATCAGCCATAGATTTACACTTATTCCCCATCCCGATCCCCCCTCCCACCTCCCTCTCCACCCGATTCCTCTGGGTCTTCCCAGTGTACCAGGCCCGAGCACTTGTCTCATGCATCCCACCTGGGCTGGTGATCTGTTTCACCATAGATAGTACACATGCTGTTCTTTTGAAACATCCCACCCTCACCTTCTCCCACAGAGTTCAAAAGTCTGTTCTGTATTTCTGTGTCTCTTTTTCTGTTTTGCATATAGGGTTATCGTTACCATCTTTCTAAATTCCATTTATATGTGTTAGTATGCTGTAATGTTCTTTATCTTTCTGGCTTACTTCACTCTGTATAAGGGGCTCCAGTTTCATCCATCTCATTAGGACTGATTCAAATGAATTCTTTTTGACGGCTGAGTAATATTCCATGGTGTATATGTACCACAGCTTCCTTATCCATTCATCTGCTGATGGGCATCTAGGTTGCTTCCATGTCCTGGCTATTATAAACAGTGCTGCGATGAACATTGGGGTGCACGTGTCTCTTTCAGCTCTGGTTTCCTCAGTGTGTATGCCCAGAAGTGGTATTGCTGGGTCATATGGCAGTTCTATTTCCAGTTTTTTAAGAAATCTCCACACTGTTTTCCATAGTGGCTGTACTAGTTTGCATTCCCACCAACAGTGTAAGAGGGTTCCCTTTTCTCCACACCCTCTCCAGCATTTATTGCTTGTAGACTTTTGGATAGCAGCCATCCTGACTGGTGTGTAATCCTAGTTTAAATGTACATGTATCTGTTACTATTAAAACTAAATATTTGCTCATATGCTTTTTGAACATACGTGGTTCCTGTTCTATGAAACACTTGTTCAAGACTTTTAGCAACTTCTGTTGGAATTTGGGTGTTTTCTAATTTGGTATTTATATATTTCACAATAATTGATGCTCAATGCATATAGATGCAAAATTTTGAATTTTAGTACATAAATAAACAAGATGTCATAAACATTTTCCTTTCGTTTACATTTGTTTAAAGAACTTACAGATGTTCAAGCTGAATTTAGAGAAGGCAGAGATCAAATTGCCAACATCTGTTGGATCACAGAAAAAGGAAGAGAGTTTCAGAAAAACATCTACTTCTGCTTCATTGACTACACCAAAACCTTTGACTGTGTGGTTCACAACAAACTGGAAAACTCCTCAAGAGATGGGAATACCAGACCACCTTACCTGCCTCCTGAGAAATCTGCAAGAAGTCAGGAAGCAACAGTTAGAACCAGACATGGAACAATGAACCGGTTTCAAATTGGGGAAGGAGTATGCCAAGGTTATATATTATTACCCGGTTTATTTAACTTATATGCAGAATACATCATGTGAAATGCCAAACTGGATGAAGCACAAGCTGGAATCAAGTTTGCTGGGGGAAATATCAATAACCTCAGATATGCAGATGACACTACCCTTATGGCAGAAAGTGAAGAGGAACTAAAGAGCTTCTTGATGAAAGTGAAAGAGAGTGGAAAAGTTGGCTTAAAACTTAACATTCAAAAAACTAAGAACATGGCATCTTGTCCCATCACTTCATGGCAAATAGATGGAGAAACAATGGAAACTGAGAGACTTTATTTTCTTGAGCTCCAAAATGACTGCAGGTGGTGACTGCAGCCTTGACATTAAAAGACACTTCCTCCCTGGAAGAAAAGCTATGACAAACCTAGACAGCACATTAAAAAGCAGAGACATTACTTTGGTGACAAGGGTCCCTCTAGTAAAAGCTATGGTTTTTCCAGTAGTCATGTATGGATGTGAGAGTCAGACTATAAAGAAAGCTGAGCACCAAAAGAACTGATACTTTTGAACTGTGGTGTTGGAGAAGACTCTTGAGAGTCCCTTGGACTGCAAGGAGATCCAACCAATCAATCCTAAAGGAAACAAGTGATGAATATTCATTGGAAATACTAATGCTGAAGCTGAAGCTCCAATACTTCAGCCACCTAATGAGAAGAACTGACTCATTGGAAAAGACCCTGATGCTGAGAAAGATTGAAAGCAGGAGGAAAAGGGGATGACAGAGGATGAGATGGTTGGATGACATCACTGACTCAATGGACATCAGTTTGAGCAAGCTCTGGGAGCTGGTGATGGACAGGGAAGCCTGGTGTGCTGCAGTCCATGGGGTGGCAAAGAGTCAGATACGACTGAGCGACTGAACTGAATTGAACTGAAAGAATGGTGGTAGTGGTGGTTTAGTCGCTCTGTCATGTCCTACTCTTGTGACCTCATGGACTCTAGCCCACCAGGCTCCTCTGTCCACGGGATTTCCCAGACAAGAATAACGGGGTGGGTTGTCATTTCCTTCTCCAGGAGATATTCCCAACCCAAGAATCAAATTCTGGTCTCCTGCATTGGAGGTGGATTCTTTACCGACTGAACGACAAGGGAAGCTCCACTTCAAGAATATAGTTTTTAATTACTGATTAAACTTCTGATGTGTATTTCTCTTTGCAGTTCGACTGAGATACCTAAGGATAAGAATAGTAATGTTCTGTGCTCTTTCCCTAGCTCAATGATTCCAATTAGGTGTTGGTTTTGTCAGGAGACAAACACCCTCTATATCACCAGCAAATAAAAAAATAGCCATGACTGTTTGGAATGGACTTTAGAGAACTCATTTCCATTCAAGTGTTGCTGCTGCTGCTGCTGCTAAGTCGCTTCAGCTGTGTTCGACTCTGTGCGACCCCACAGATGGCAGCCGATCAGGCTCCGCTGTCCCTGGGATTCTCCAGGCAAGAACACTGGAGTGGGTTGCCATTTCCTTCTCCAATGCATGAAAGTGTTAACCAATTATAATTCAAGGGCCTTTTATTTACAGCATAATACAGATTACATAATTTATATATGATATACATGGAAATTTATTTTTTCCAATGCTTGGTATGAGAAAAGATAACTACATCAATGATTATCTGTAAGAAGATATTTAGACATAGCTTCTTTATGTTCAGACATATTATCTTTCAAAGAAAAAATGATGAAACCCATTAGTAAAAAATTCTATAGAAAAAAATTAAGAACAAAGCCCCTTAAACCCATCACATATAGATAATCATAAAAAAAATTATTACACTTAGAGCATCTCTACTCCATGAGTACATTTCTAAAAATGTTATGAGAAATTATTTTGGCTATTATATATGGCTCAATTTTCTTTTGCCTATTTTATTTATTATGCATATACTCAGTCAGTTCAGTCTCTCAGTCCTGTCTGTCTCTTTGCGACCCCACAAACCCCTGCACAACAGGCCTCCCTGTCCATCACCAACTCCTGCAGTCCACCCAAACCCATGTCCATTGAGTCGGTGAAGCCATCCAGCCATCTTATCCTCTGTCGTCCCCTTCTCCTCCTGCCCCCAATCCCTCCCAGCATCAGGGTCTTTACCAATGAGTCAGCTCTTCGCATGAGGTGGCCGAAGTATTGGAGTTTCAGCTTCAATGCCAGTCCTTCCAATGAATACCCAGGACTGATCTCCTTTAGGATGGACTGCTTGGATCTCCTTGCAGTTCAAGGGACTCTCAACAGTCTTCTGCAACACCACAGTTCAAAAGCATCAATTATTCGGTGCTCGCTTTCTTCACAGTCCAACTTTCACATCCATTATGACCACTGGAAAAACCATAGCCTTGACTAGATGGACCTTTGTTGACAAAGTAATGTCTCTGCTTTTTAATATGCTATCTAGGTTGGTCATAACTGTCTTTCCAAGGAGTAAGCGTCTTTTAATTTCATGCCTGCAATCACCATCTGCAGTGATTTTGGAGACCAGAAAAATAAAGTCAGCCATTGTTTCCACTGTCTCCCCATCTATTTGCCACGAAGTGATGGGACCGGATGCCATGATCTTAGTTTTCTGAATGTTGAGCTTTAAGCTAACATTTTCACTCTCCTCTTTCACTTTCATCAAGAGGCTCTTTAGTTCTTCTTCACTTTCTGACATAAGGGTAGTATCATCTGCATATCTGAGGTTATTGATATTTCTCCCGGCAATCTTGATTCCAGCTTGTGCTTCCTCCAGCCCAACATTTCTCATGATGTACTCTGCATATAAGTTAAAGAAGCAGGGTGACAATATACAGCCTTTGACATACTCCTTTTCCTATTTGGAACCAGTCTGTTGTTCCATGTCCAATTCTAACTGTTGCTTCCTGATCTGCATACAGGTTTCTCAGGAGGCAGGTGGTCTAGTATTCCCATCTCTTTCAGAATTTTCGACAGTTTGTTGTGATCCACACAGCCGAAGGTTTTGGCATAGTCAATAAAGCAGAAATAGATGCTCATCTGGAACTCTCTTGCTTCTTCAATGATCCAGCAGATTTTAGCAATTTGATCTCTGGTTCCTCTGCCTTTTCTAAAGCCAGCTTGAACATCTGGAAGTGCACGGTTCATGTATTGCTGAAGCCTGGCTTGGAGAATTTTGAGCATTACTTTACTAGCTTGTGAGGTGAGTGCAATTGTGCAGTAGTTTGAACATTCTTTGGGATTGTCTTTCTTTGGGATCAGAATGAAGACTGACCTTTTCCAGTCCTGTGGCCACTGCTGAGTTTTCCAAATTTGCTGGCATATTGAGTGCAGCACTTTCATAGTATCATCTTTCAGGATTTGAAATAGCTCAATTGGAATTCCATCACCTCCACTAGTTTTGTTTGTAGTGATGCTTCCTAAAACCCCCTTGACTTCACGTTCCAGGATGTCTGGCTCTAGGTGAGTGATCACACCATCGTGATTATCTGGGTTGTGAAGATCTTTTTTTATACAGTTCTTCTGTGTATTCTTGCCACCTCTTCTTAATATCTTCTGCTTCTGTTAGGTCCATACCATTTCTGTCCTTTATTGAGCCCTTCTTTTCATGAAATGTTCCCTTGGTATTTCTACTTTTCTTGAAGATATCTCTCATATTTCCCATTCTATTGTTTTCCTCTATTTCTTTGCTTTGATCGCTGAGGAAGGCTTTCTTATCCCTCCTTGCTATTCTTTGGAACTTTGCATTCAAATGGGAAAATCTTTCCTTTTCTCCTTTGCTTTTTGCTTCCCTTCTTTTCACAGATACTTGTAAGGCCTCCTCAGACAGCCATTTTGCTTTTTATTTGAAAGTCTTCTTTAAGGTAATTATATTAATATTTATCATGTTTGTAATAGAAATACCTATTATTAAAAATAAAATAATGATTAAAAATCATTGTAGTATCTTGTTATAACACTTTAATTTTGCTACCAGATATATCAGTGATTCAAACTGTAGCTTTTTTCAGAATTATTTGGAAATTAAAATTCTATATAACCATATATTTATATCTGTAATACTTCCATTCATAACATCATCATCTTGCTTTTTTCTGTTATATATTATTGACATATATATGTAACAATAAATAAAAACAAACACACATTAAATATTCTTCTAAATATGTTCTCATCATGCCCATAGCACCTATCTGCATACCTGTATGTATTTCTATGTAGCAACATGTAGTTGTATTGTGTCCTGTATAATTTTTAAAACGATGTACTTTGTTTTTGCGGTATGAGTCATATCTTAAGCTTCTCAAAAACATATCTAATTCCATTGTCTTAATTGGTGTATTCAAAATACCAGTTCAGTTCAGTCGCTCAGTCTTGTCTGATACTGCAACTCCATGGATTGCAGCATGCCAGGCCTCCCTGTCCATCACCAATTCCTGGAGTTTACTCAAACTCATGTCCCTTGGGTCAGTGATGCCATGCACCCATCTCATCCTCATTCATCCACTTCTCCTCCTGCCTTCAATCTTTCCCAGCATCAGAGTGTTTTCAAATGAGTCATTTCTTTGCATCAGGTTGCCAAAGTATTGGAGCTTCAGCATCAGTCTTTCCAATGAATATTCAGGACTGATTTCCTTTAGGATGTACTGATTGGATCTCCTTGCAGTCCAAGAGACTCAAGAGTCTTCTGCAACACCACAATTCAAAAGCATCAATTCTTCGGCGCTCAGCTTTCTTTACAGTCTAACTCTCACATCCATATGTGACTACTGGAGAAACTATAGCTTTTACTAAAGGGACCTTTGTCGGCAAAGTAATGTCTCTGCTTTTTAATACGCTATCTAGGTTGGTCGAAATGTTTCTTCCAAGGAGCAAGCGTCCTTTAATTTCATGGCTGCCGTTACCATCTGCAGTGATTTTGGAGCCAAAAAGAAAGTCTGTCACTGTTTCCACTGTTTCCCCATCTATTTGCCATGAAGCAATGGGACCAGATGCCATGATCTTAGTTTTCTGAATGCTGAGCTTTAAGCCAACTTTTTCACTCTCCTCTTTCACTTTCATCAAGAGCTTCTTTAGTTCCTCTTTGCTTTCTGCCTTAAAGGTGGTGTCATCTGCATATCTGAGGTTATTGATATTTCTCCTGGCAATCTTGATTCCAGCTTGGGATTCATCCTGCCCAGCATTTTGCATGATATACTCAGATATAAGTTAAATAAGCAGGGTGACTACATACAACCTTGATGTACTCCTTTTCCTATTTGGAACCAGTGTGTTGTTCCATGTCCAGTTCTAACTGTTGCTTCCTGACCTGCATACAGATTTCTCAGGAGGCAGGTCAGGTGGTCTGGTATTCCCATCTCTTTAAGAATTTTCCAGTTTGTTGTGATCCACACAAAGGCTTTGGAATAGCCAATAAAGCAGAAGTAGATGTTTTTCTGGAACCCTCTTGTGTTTTCGATGATACAACGGATGTTGGCAATTCTATCTCTGGTTCCCCTGCCTTTTCTAAAACCAGCTTGTACATCTGGAAGTTCACGGTTCATGTACTGTTGAGGCCTGGCTTGGAGCATTTTGAGCTTTACTCTGCTAGCATGGGAGATGAGTGTAATTGTGTGGTAATCTGAGCATTGTTTGGCATTGCCTTTCTTTGGGATTCAAAATACCAGTGGGTTTTTAAATCTCTATATTTGAAATAAAGATGAAGATTTGGGATACACCTAATAATTCCTTATCCACACATTTCAAATATATTAATATTGTCTGCACTGTTTGCTGATTCATGTGTATTTTGTTTTGAAGACCTATGCTTGGGTAAATAATATTATATGTATGAAATATGTTTTAAATTGACTTTTCTGTATTATGTGATATCTGTTTATATCTAGTAATAGTTCTTGATTTGGTGTCTGCTTATCTTATGTTAACATAGACACTCTAATTTTCTTTGGATTTATGCTTGCATGATATATATTGCTAACCTCTATATATTTTTATATTTGAAATGCTAATATTGTAGATGTATAATTGGACTTGTTTTCTTTAATCTAAAAATCTCTTTCCTTTATTTGGTATTATTATCAAGGTTGCTTTTGATGTCAAGATTGTCATTTGATTAAAATCTCTCTTCCTATTATTTTTTTATTTCTTCTCTTTGTCTTTGTACTCTGCTTCTGTATTTCTCTACCTTTTTCCTTTTCTGAATATTTGAGTTTTTCATTTTTTCATTTTCTCTGTACTACTGACTTACAATTTAACCCCCTTTTTGTAATTTTGTTAGTGATTGCTCTAGGACTTTCAATATATACTTATATTTAATTAATCACAACCTATTTTTAAGTAACTCTACTGCTTCATTTATAGTGTAGGAAATTTATAACTGTATAATTCCAAAATATTTTTTCCTATTTTTTTGTTCTATTGTTCCCATGCCTTTTCTTTATAAGCATGCTCTAAAACAATAATAAACTTATACACTTTTCCTTTTTGAATGTATTTTAATATAACTGAAATAAAAATGAAAGAAAAATATTTCAAAGTTAATTTTAACTTTTAACAAAGAGCATTATTTTATCAACCACACACGTTTTTGAAAGATATCATAATTCTTTTATATGTAGAATTTCATTCAGTGTTTCCTACAGTTCAGCTTAATAGTATTTTTTTCTGTGTGTTTGTGAGAGAGCCTTTTTTTTTTTATTTTTTTAAATTTTTTTTATTAGTTGGAGGCTAATTACTTCACAACATTTCAGTGGGTTTTGTCATACATTGATATGAATCAGCCATAGATTTACACTTATTCCCCATCCTGATCCCCCCTCCCACCTCCCTCTCCACCCGACTCCTCTGGGTCTTCCCAGTGTACCAGGCCCGAGCACTTGTCTCATGCATCCCACCTGGGCTGGTGATCTGTTTCACCATAGATAGTATACATGTTGTTCTTTTGAAACATCCCACCCTCACCTTCTCCCACAGAGTTCAAAAGTCTGTTCTGTATTTCTGTGTCTCTTTTTCTGTTTTGTATATAGGGTTATCGTTACCATCTTTCTAAATTCCATATATATGTGTTAGTATGCTGTAATGTTCTTTATCTTTCTGGCTTACTTCACTCTGTATAATGGGCTCCAGTTTCATCCATCTCATTAGGACTGATTCAAATGAATTCTTTTTAACGGCTGAGTAATATTCCATGGTGTATATGTACCACAGCTTCCTTATCCATTCATCTGCTGATGGGCATCTAGGTTGCTTCCATGTCCTGGCTATTATAAACAGTGCTGCGATGAACATTGGGGTGCACGTGTCTCTTTCAGATCTGGTTTCCTCAGTGTGTATGCCCAGAAGTGGGATTGCTGGGTCATATGGCAGTTCTATTTCCAGTTTTTTAAGAAATCTCCACACTGTTTTCCATAGTGGCTGTACTAGTTTGCATTCCCACCAACAGTGTCAGAGGGTTCCCTTTTCTCCACACCCTCTCCAGCATTTATTGCTTGTAGACTTTTGGATAGCAGCCATCCTAACTGGCGTGTAATGGTACCTCATTGTGGTTTTGATTTGCATTTCTCTGATAATGAGTGATGTTGAGCCTCTTTTCGTGTGTTTGTTAGCCATCTGTATGTCTTCTTTGGAGAAATGTCTGTTTAGTTCTTTGGCCCATTTTTTGATTGGGTCATTTATTTTTTTGGAATTGAGCTGCAGGAGTTGCTTGTATATTTTTGAGATTAATCCTTTGTCTGTTTCTTCATTTGCTATTATTTTCTCCCAATCTGAGGGCTGTCTTTTCACCTTACTTATAGTTTCCTTTGGAGTGCAAAAGCTTTTAAGTTTCATTAGGTCCCATTTGTTTAGTTTTGCTTTTATTTCCAATATTCTGGGAGGTGGGTCATAGAGGATCTTGCTGTGATTTATGTCGGAGAGTGTTTTGCCTATGTTCTCCTCTAGGAGTTTTATAGTTTCTGGTCTTACATTTAGATCTTTAATCCAGTATGGTACTGGCACAAAGACAGAAATATAGATCAATGGAACAGAATAGAAAGCCCAGAGATAAATCCACGAACCTATGGACACCTTATCTTTGACAAAGGAGGCAAGGATATACAATGGAAAAAAGACAACCTCTTTAACAAGTGGTGCTGGGAAAACTGGTCAACCACTTGTAAAAGAATGAAACTAGAACACTTTCTAACACCATACACAAAAATAAACTCAAAATGGATAGAGCCTTTTTTTAATTTTGAAAAATTTTTATACCCTGCAATTTTGAAAAATAATTTTGCTGGTATGAAATGCCAGGTTGACATATATTATTTCTGCTTAGTTTTTATTCTTTTAATCCTTTGAAACTATTGATTTATTATCTTCAAATCTATGTAGTTTCTGATGAGAAATCAGCTTATTTTCTTATCATTGTTCTGTATGTGACATGCTCTTTTGCTTCCTTTAAACTTCTGTCTTATCTTTGGTTTTCATAATTTTGGTATAATGTGTCTAAATAATCTGGTATTTTTAGATAAGTTATTTTTGATATGATTATTGTGATTTGATAAAGATCTTTTCTTTTTAATTTTGTATTTCTTCTGTTTGTTCTTTGTGTCCTGTTTCTCCATTTTTCTCTACCTGTAATTTTCTGTTTTGCTTTTATTTTCTTTGTAGTTTCCCCTACTATAATATAAAGTGAATTTACTCTTTTCTTTCTTTCTTTTTGGCATTTGTTTTGTTTGCTCTTCTCTGAATTTCTTGGATCTGTGTTTTTTTGATGCCTTTCATTATTTGTCAGAAATGTTCATTCATCAAGTTTTCAAACATTTTTTGCTCTTTTGTATCTCTCTTCATCTTCTGGGATTCCAATTGCATACATGTTAGGCCATTTGATATTGTGTGCTAGATCTTGGGTGCTCCGCCCTGATTGTTTTCTTCTGTTGTTTGGTTTGTTTCCTTATACTCTCTTCTTTTTTGTTTGATTTACTTTGGATAATTTTCACCAATCTAAGTTCATGTTCATAGATTCTTTCCTCAGCTGTGTTGTTTACTGCTAAGTTTTTTGAAGGCATTCTTCACTTCTGTTACAATAATTTTTACATTTCACCTTTCCATTTCTCTCTACTTTCTGTCTCTCTGTTGAAATTCCTCATATAGTCATGCACATTGTTCTGCTAAGGGTGTTAAAATTTTAATTTTAGTTATTTTCCTAGTCTGAAGTGGAATGGGTTTTGGATACTGTCATTGCCTTCCTTCATCATTGCTTTCAAATTCCTCTATTGTCACAGTGTGCTTAACGTAAGATTTGGTTTTCTAGAAATTCTTTTTCATGTTCATTTCTGTCCTCAGTTTTAAGTCTTTGCTATGTGTCTGTGTCTCCACTTGTTCTTTTCCCCCCTGTAGACTGCTGCTTGTTACCAAGGAGAGCTAACCTGGTCTGGGGCTTGGGGAGTGAGCAGGGGAGTTGGTTTTGGTTTTTTTTTTTTTTGGTGTCCTATTCCAGTCTCAGTCCCAGGTGGGTCTTAGGTCACTGAGTCACAGATGTGGGGTCTTCTCAGGGAATCTATCCTTTCCCTGGTGATTCAGATGGTAAAGAATCCACCTGCAATGCAGGAAACCTGGGTTCAGACACCAAGTGAATGGAATGGCAACCCACTACAATATTCTTGACTGGGAAATCCCATGGACAGAGGAGCCAGATGGACTACAGCCCATGGGGTCACAAAGAGTTGGACATGACTGAGTGACTAACACAACTCGTCACTTCCCTACACTGAGTCCTCTGATGACATGCTGAAGATGATTTATTTCCCTCCCCAGGGGTAAAGGACTTTTTCTTTTCCCTTTCTTCAGCTTTGACATTCTTTTCTGTTCCTTTGGTGTAACAAATTTGCTTACCCTTGTCCTGCCAGTTTGGCTTTTGCTCCTTGGAATAAAATCATCTGAGTGAGTGTTCACTCTTTTACTATAGTAGCAGCTGCTTCCCTGCTCCACAATTGCACTATGGAAGGGGATTTCTCCAGTGTATTAACAAGCTCCAGTATTTCTCATGAGTATCTTATGGACATCATTGGTGGTGAGCCTGTGAGTGGGTATAAACTCTTTTTATGTTTTTGTCTATCAGATATCATGCTTTCATATTAGCTAGCTATTATACAGTCTTTTAGTTCAACAGTTTAATCATTGTTGTATCATCAAGACCTAAAACAGTGACTGAAAAGAGGAAGTCTGTGGTAATATTTTTTTAAAAAATATTTGATTTAGTTCATATCTTACTGATTTCAATTCATCATATGGTTATATGAGAAGTTTCAGTAATGTTCCTAAATATAACAATTCTAGTTTTTGTTTTATCAATACTAAACATGATGTGTGTGTATGCGTTTGTGTGTTTATTCTAAAGAAATGTCCCAACCCAGGGATCAAACCCAGGTCTCCCACATTGCAGGCAGATTCTTTACCAGTTGAACCACAAGGGAAGCCTGAAGGTTATATATAGTAGGCTTTATTCCTGCAATATAATTCCCCAAAAGTGATATTACTTGAACGTCGCATCACCTCATGGGAAATAGATGGGGAGACAGTGGAAACAGTGTCAGACTTTATTTTTTGGGGCTCCAAAATCACTATGGATGGTGACTGCAGCCATTAAATTAAAAGACGCTTACTCCTTGGAAGGAAAGTTATGACCAACCTAGATAGCATATTAAAAAGCAGAGACATCACTTTGCCAACAACGGTCTGTCTGGTCAAGGCTATGGTTTTTCCAGTGGTCATGTATGGATGTGAGAGTTGGACTGTGAAGAAAGCTGAGCTCCAAAAAATTGATGCTCCAACTGTGGTGTTGGAGAAGACTCTTGAGAGTCCCTTGGACTGCAAGGAGATCCAACCAGTCCATCCTAAAGATCAGTCCTGGGTGTTCATTGGAAGGACTGATGCTGAGGCTGAAACTCCAATACTTTGGCCACCTCATGCGAAGTGTTGACTCATTGGAAAAGACCCTGATGCTGGGAGCGATTGGGGGCAGGAGGAGAAGGGGGCGACAGAGGATGAGATGGCTGGATGGCATCACCGACTCAATGGGCATGAGTTTGAGTAAACTCCGGGAGTTGGTGATGGACAGGGAGGCCTGGCATGCTGTGATTCATGGGGTCACAAAGAGTCAGACCCGACTGAGTGACTGAAATGAACTGAACGGATAATATACACATTTAATTTTTTTTTTAAAAATTTATACTGCCATACATTGTTTCAAATGACTTTAGCAATTTACTCTTCCCATCAATAATGCATTAGAGTTCCCATATGCTCTTCTTTAATAGGCACTAGATATAGCTACACTGTTTAATTTTACAATCTATGCATTGACAATAATTTTTCACTTTTTTGATAAGCTTTTCCATGACTAGTAACTTAACAAATGTTCTTTTCATGTATCCCTGAAGGGTACAGTCCATGGAGTCTCAAAGAGTCAGACACAACTGAGCAAAGCAAAGATTTTCATATATCAGTTGGATATTTTCACCATTTTCTATGGAGTTCATCTTTGTAATTTTGACCCATTTTAAATGATTGTTTACTTTTTCTACAATATATTTGAAGACTTTTTAAAAGGTGGGTATTTCTAATATTCTTTATTAGGTTTTTTTCTTTATTTACATTTTACTTCTAATACTTAGGTAACATTTTTATATAATTATGAAACTGTTATAATACTTATGTATGAGAGAGAAAGGATGGATATGTAAGTAGATGCATTATTAATACTTTGGCAGTCAGTTATTTTAAAATATGCTAATTGAATTGATTGTAATTCTATTGTATCTACAAAACATACTTATTACACTCACTTTTAAACTTTTGTCTTGCATGTGTCCACCTAGGACTTTTCCTACCAGAGTTTATATCTGTTGTCAGTGGCCTTTTCAGGCAGAGATCAAAGAAAGAATATGCAATATAGATCCAAACACAGAGAAAAGATCTAAAGCAGAGAATCAAAGAGGAGTTTCCCCTGAGATTTCATTTGCTCATTTCTTCTCACTGTGGTGAAGAATCAAAATGTTAAATTCTGAATTCTAAAAAAAAGATGAACTGAAAATCACTCTGCTCAAATTCTAACCTCCTATCAAGTTTAACATTTAGTATTCTCATGATTTTTTTATCACTCATTTAAAATCACATTAGTTTCTCTTTTATACTAGTTTTGCTTACAAAAACATCTGTGTGTATGTTTAAGGAATTATTTGAAATATTACATTATAGTGCAATACATTACACAAATTATTTCATTTCATCCTCATAATGATTCTGAGGTGTGAGTATATTTTTCTGCATCTTACAATTAAAAAGAAAAAACATATCACAATGCTAATTGACCCTTGAAAGATCACACAAGGAGTGGGATAAGAAATCTGGGACTTAAAGTTCATTCTTATATTTTTGAGGAAAGTTATAAATAAGTATTAATTTCTTCTTCTCACAGGAAGGTGACTACTGTCTACACATCAGTAACAGAGGCAATATTGTTTTCACTAAGAGATAAAATGCCATTTATTTTCTAGCTATGCTTCTACATGGTTATTCTGGTATAGAGATTGCCAAGGTTAAGGGAACATGGCAACATTAAGTTTTAGCATAAAATTGGGTACTTGTCTTTTTATTTTAGCAATGCAAAAGAAAAATTTTATATTTATATGTCTTATATGGTCAATTTTTCATTCAATATTGAATAGTTTCCATTTATCATCACTTCAGCATACATCAATTTTTAAAAATCCTTTATGTGTTGATAATCATAAGCATCTTGCTAATTATACAAGGTGTTAATACATTCCTGGTTGATTCCAGACAAAGCTTTTTAAAACTGATTTTTAATTATTTAATAATATAATAACAAAGTCATACGTCTTCTTTTTGTATTCTATAACATTACAATAAAAGCAGGAAAATTTCCAGATCACTTCACTAGGATAGGTTCTGTAAGATATATAATTTATGTTTAATTTTTTAAACTTCAATTAAGGCTCACACATATATTAAATATCTCTATGACAAAATATTTTGATAGATAATGTGAAAAAATTTTAAATGTGGAATAATTGATGCCTATCTCAATGAACATAAGTACTTTGTGAAGCACTTAGAGACACAGTGGCTTCCCTTGTGGCTCAGCTGGAAAAGAATCTGCCTGAATGTGAGAGACCTGGGTTTGATCCCTGGGTTGGGAAGATCCCCTGGAAAAGGGAAACGTTACCCAGTCCAATATTCTGGCCTGGAGAATTCCATGCGCTGTATATGGTCCATGGGGTCGCAAAGAGTTGGACATGACTGAGCGACTTCACTTCACTTTTCACTAGAGACCCAGAAAAATTTAATCATTAGTCCTTAATGTGTTTTACACTCCCATTGTTAAAATCAAGGTCACCATCATCTCTTTCCTGATGATAATCTCCTAAATGAAAATATCAGATGGACTCTGGTATCCATCCTAAATGTACCCTTTTACAAATTTTGAGTTGCTTCTCAGATTTGAAATTTTGTACATACTACTTTCTTTGACATAGAAAAAATCTATAATAGTCCACTTGAGCTGCTATAACAAAATAGCACAAACTAAATGCCTTAAAAAACAGCATTTTATTTTCTCATAATTCTGGAGGTTGGAAATCCAAGATCAAGATGCTGGCAGGGCTAGTTTATGTAGAGTTCTCTCTCCTTAGCTTGAGGATGGCTACCTTCTCACTGGGCTTCCCTGGTATGTTTTTCTATGTTCAAGCACACAGAGAAAAAGAGAGATTTCTGATGTCTTTTCCTTGCTTATAAGGACACCAGTCCTATTGTTTTGGGTTCCACCTTTATGACCTACCTCATTTAACTTCACTTCCATAAATGATCCTATCTCCAAATATAGTCATACTGGTAACTTAGGGTTTCAACATATGAATTTGGGAAGCTAGACATAATTCACACTATAACTGTTTCTAAATTAAAATTCCACGCTAGGGTCATCCTGAGAAAACAATACAATGGTTGGGTTCTTAACCTATAGTGATAAAACAGGAACGCTAACAATGGAACCCATGCATTAGTGTTTGTGTCTACCCAAGTGATTTCCAAAAGCCAGCTGGTGCTGAGAATGTGTAACAAATCTAATTTTGGTTTAGTCAAACAAGTTTAAGTTTCATTTTACATATCCTCAGTATTTCCAAATCTTTAATCTGCCCAGTAAGCCTCTGTGTAATATGTATTCTGTGAATCTTAACATTATATTTACTACATTTTAATATAATTGCTTATTTGACTGTCTTCCTACTCTGCTGCCAGAACAGCTCTCCTGTCATGTTCATTACTGTATCTCAACATCCACCATAGAACCTAAATCTAAACTGTGGAGTCTAACAAGAAATATTTTAAAATAAATTCAATCATGAATGTCGAGTGATACAGGCAATATATGCTAAGATGATATTGTTATGTGGCTTAATTGTCATACTGTAAGTAACAGAGCAAAATGACTACATATTTAAACACCATTATAGGCTTCAAATTCAACATGAAAGGATATCAAAATATTTTGCCTTTCATTGTTAATTTGACAGAAAGAAAATCATGGGCAGAGTCAACAAAGAATATTTCTTTTAGTAAAAACCTTCTCTTTAACTGCTAGAAAGTATTTCATAATTTTTAAAATAAAATCTGTTCCACAAGAAAAACTGCATTTTAATAATAATATAAAAATAAAGTTATCTAAGAATTTTATCTTGATTTTCTTAATGGATTAAACAGTCAACACTCCTATGTGATGATCAATATTGTGATGTTGCTGTATAATAAAACACATACTGTTTCTTTCTGTTTGTAATAAGACAGTGTGCTAGTTACACGTGATGCAATCTATGATGAATAAAACAAAATATATTAAATAAACTTATAATGCACAACACCTACAAAAACAATGACATGTTAAAATTGTAAGTGAACGTGAAAGTGAAAATCACTCAGTCTTGTCTGACTCTTTGCAACCCCATGGACTACACAGTCCTCGGAATTCTCCAAGCCAGAATACTGGAGTGGGTAGCCCTTCCCTTCTATAGGGGATCCTCCCAACCCAGGGATTGAACCCAGGTCTCCAGCATTGTAGGAAGATTCTTTACCAGTTGAGCCACCAGGAAATGTCTATATAGATGTTTGTCCAATTTATTATATTTATTATTTTTAGTAGTATAACCTGTTCACTAGCATGAAACATACAGTTTGTTAAACATCTTATTTTGCTAAATTTGAGCTTATTTACTATTCCTTTTTAATAAAAAGATGGAGTATATTAATTTTTATCACTTTAAATGCCAAGCATTTTGAATAATATTATCTCAGTCATGAAAAATCATTTGATGTTTTCTATAAGTTTTATATATATAAATAAAATATATATACATACTTTATCAGAATCATTGAACTAAAAAATGAATAAAGCTGTAGAAAATGTTTTTTTTTCTGTTTATTATTATGAGGTTACTATGTAACTAATTACACTGTAATGAACTCACATATGACAATCTCTTCTACACTTATCAGTCTAAACCTGTTAAGGTTTTACAGAAACATTTGTTCTATTTCTTGAAAAGACAAGAGAAACATTTTCTCCTTTTTAATAGAATATATATCTTCTCTTATAGCTGAAATAGGTAACTAAATAATGCTTTATGTAAATACAAATGACAAAAAGTCATATTGAACATAATATTTCTTGTCTTTAGGATCCTAAAAGCCAAGTTTTTTGGGGGAAAAAAATGTCAATACAACTTGACTACAATAATGATGGGTAAATCTTGCTGTGTAGATAATTACAACAAACAAATGATAAGAAATAGGAAACAAGCACTAAGATGTATATTTAGTCGCTATGAAAATTCAAAGAATGGACATGGATTATTTTGAACTGGCTGTGTTTGTAACATTTTAGAAGATAGAGATATAATCAATGAGGTAATGCTTATTTGGGAGAGAATCATATTTTATAATGAGACATAAAACTATGTTGATATATATGGCATGAAGGCAAAACTAGACAGTACTCTAAAAATTCTTGAAAAAAATGTAATGAGAAGGATAATAGACTTGGCATCAAATTGCATTTAATCTCTTTAAAGTACTATAAATGGAGGCAAATAAGCTCATAGGAAAATCTTCTGAAAGTGGATATATGCACTAATCAACCTTTTGCTTCTAATTACAATCTAATGGCAGATACTTGGAGGGCTAAGTAATTAAATTTCAAAATTTAAATTTCTGTTCAATAAGAGAATAATCATTGAGGATATAAATGCAAGGTTCATAAACTTCCTGAGTCATTGTTGCTTAATATTCATAACTTACTTAGGTAATTTTGGACTATCTAGGGCTGACCTTCAGTTTTCCTTCCCAGGTATGTGCCCCTGACCTACATTAAAGAAATAATAATTTTGAGTTCTAAAAAAAATCAAAATAGATGAATTTAAATGTTTCAAAAAATTGTCCTGGAAGTTCTCATTTTAGTTTGTAAAATCATTCTATCACCCATTCCATAAATATTTGTCCATGATTCTATTAATATGTTAGTGTAATTCGGGTACTAACACAGGGTTGAAGAAGATGAGGTCCTGCTTTTATTTACACTGTATTCCAGTAATGGAGTAGACAATATCCTAGTAAAACATTCATTGATTGTATAATTTCAGGGAGTGATTAAAACAAACAAACAAACAAAAAAACTAAATAGTGCTGGGTAACTATTTCTTGGAGTCAGGAATTCAAGTCAGATTGGGTGGTTAGGGAAAGTTTAGATGTGGAGGTGGTACCTGAGCTAAGATCTCAGTAACAAAAAGGACTCATGTGTGGGTTGAATTGGACTCCTGGACACAGGATATTACAGACAGAAAATATGAAGGACAAGGTTCTAAACCAGGAACAAATCTAGTAACACTTGGAATTCTAGCATGGTTTAAACATATTGAAGGAAGGATTACTGGGAATTGACATAGACAGAGATATCAAATATAATCTGCCCTGAGAGTACTGAACCAAATTATCAATGCCTAAGGACTAGAAGGACAAATGTGTCTTCATTGGTTGTCATCAACCAGAACTACATGATAAAGCTGTTTGTGCTCTAAAGCCTGGCAATTTGTTCTGAGTGCTTATATTTTACATCATGATGATAAATTTGGATTTTATAATTTTAGTGTAAAAATAGAAATAGGTCATATGTTTTGCAACTCATGTAGTTTATAATCTGCAATTTTGATGCTATTATAATATTCATTAGAGACACAAAACTCTTTATTCCTTTGGGAATTTGTGTGGGGTTGAAAAATGCAGACTGCACTCTGATAATGTGGATTGTTATGGGGCCTTTATTCTGGCACACCAGCAGAAGGGTATTGAAGGAATCTAGAATGGTTTCCCCCAGAGTTCTTTTAAACAATCTGATGTCACCAGTAATCTATGTTCTAAGGCAAGATGATGGATTGTATTTTAGCTGATTTCTTCTTATATGAACTGAGGTCCCAGATGAATTATTAAAAAGTCTTTTTGATCTCTAATATTTCATAAGTTATGAAAATTGGATAACAACATTCTAAATGCTAAAATCCTCAGCACTAACTGGACTTGAAATACAGTCATTCTCAGAGGGTCACATTGAGCTGATAAGGTAAGCTGGAGAGGTGATGATGTCAAACTATGAGATGAATGATTCAAAACTGCACTTTCAGCTTTAGGATCCTTTCCGTTGCTAATTTTGTCAGTACTGTATATCGCTTGACTCGGAACCCGCTCCAGTATTTTCTATAGTGTTTCGTTGTGCCACAGAGCCTAGAAAGAGAGGAAAGGAAAACATTTCCGATATTTTCTCAAAGCTAAGAGACACACAGGATGTGTTCCTTCATGTAGATGCTCCATATAGATGTGAAGACAGAATTGAGCAATGTGAGATAACATTCCTCTGGGGAGAGGCCATCTCTTTACAAGTAGAGTAGCAGAAACATATGGTTATGTAGTGGGGTTTCCAATGAACAGTTCCCGCCATCAGTGAGGTTACAGGATGGACAGTGATAAAGTACAATCACGTTTCCTGCTTGGCAGATTCAAAGATTTTTCCTTTTTCATACTGTAAATTCTAAAACCTAATAATGTATAAGGAATTCCTATGTGATTAAGCTAACTAGAGTAGATTACATGTCAGCAACAGAATAAAACTGCCTGACAAACTAGATTATGCATTAGGCAAACAATGGAAATTACTGACATATGAAAATATTAAGATGAAATGAAGCTATCTTCAGTGATATCTGGACCCAGAGGTTCAATATATCAGCATCCTACTTTAATTCCCTCTTAGACCCTATCTATAGGGTATTGCAAATCAAGCTTAAAATATCCACCCACCTTGCAATCACAAAATAAATAAAAAAAAGAGATTACTTTCACTCTAATACTATCAAATATCATGGAAATGAGTGTCACTGTATTAGTTACAATTCCCAGCCCTTGTCCCCAAAACCAGCACTATTACTAGATTATGGAATAAACTGATTGATTAATACTGGGCTATGTATTCACTAATGCAGCAAGAATGAACAAAGCTTCAGTTCCACTTGGATCACATATATAAGAGTAGAGAAGGAGAGATTTCCCAAAAACTGTAGGTTTACCAAAAAAGGAACATGGATGATGGGCACAAAAAATCACACATAAACACACATTCTCTGTCTCTGTTTGTCTCTCACACACACACTCACATATATTCTGTTAAGGATTTTAATTTCAGAAGTGGCAAAATTCAAATATTGTTGATGGAAAATAACAAAAGTAAATGACAAAGTTATTACAAAACTTAAAACACCAAGTCAAAGGTTACAAACTTTCAGTTATAAGATCAGTAAGTTTGAAGGATCTAAGGTAAAATGTGGTGATTGTATTTAATAACACTGTATTGTATACTTGAAAGTCACTATGAGAGAAGAGCTTTAATGATTTTATCATAACAACAAAAACGAAATGGTGACTACATGAGGTAAAGGACAGATTAATTAATCTTATTGGGGTAAATATTTCACAATAGATATGTGTGTCAAATCATTACACTGTACAATTTAAACTTGCACAATGTTTTATGCTTCAATAAGTCTGGAAAAAAATCAAAGGTTTTATTAAAATAAAATGGTAGATCTTAGTTCATGGTTTCACCCAGAATAATTTGAAAGGCTGCAATTCTAGGAAATCATAACACCTAGAAATAGCTGCTATATAGAGTTGATTATAATTATAGTTTAGGAATCAAACATCTCTAGGTTTAAATCCTAAGTCAGTCTCTTATTAATGTATGTCCTTTAATAGTGCAATGTCAATAAGTTTTAGTTTCCTTAGTTTCAAAATGTCAATAAGAGCACTGGCACCTTTGAGCTATTGTGACAGATATGTAAGGTAAAGTGCTTAGGACAAATTTATTGTTAATATAGGCTATATTTTAAAATGTATTAACTATATACAATTTGGGTAGGAAAATAAATATGTTAATTGTAGAAACAAAAGGTAAAGTCTCAGATAATCAAAATTTCACAAAGTTTGGCATGAAATGCTATTCTCTGTAGTTTCATACGATGGGTCATATATATTACTAACGTTTTAAACAATCACTAATTAATAGGAACTATATGACTTATTTATATATTAAAATTAGCAATTCAGTTCAGTCAGTGCAGTCGCTCAGTTGTGTCCGACTTTTTGCGACCCCATGAATCGCAGCACGCCAGGCCTCCCTGTCTATCACAAACTCCCGGAGTTTACTCAAACTCAAAGCCATGGAGTCGGTGATGCCATCTAGACACCTCATCCTCTGTCGTCCCCTTCTCCTGCTGTCCCCAATCCCTCCCAGCATCAGGGTCTTTTCCAATGAGTCAACTCTTCCCATGAGGTGGCCAGAGTATTGGAGTTTCAGCTTCAGCATCAGTCCTTCCAATGAACATCCAGGACTGATCTCTAGGATGGACTGGTTGGATCTCCTTGCAGTCCAAGGGACTCTCAAGAGTCTTCTCCAACACCACAGTTCAAAAGCATCAATTATTCAGCGCTCAGCTTTCTCCACAGTCCCAACTCTCACATCCATACATGACCACTGGAAAAACCATAGCCTTGACCCCAGACAGACCTTTGTTGGCAAAGTGATGTCTCTGCTTATTAATATGCTATCTAGGTTGGTCATAACTTTCCTTCAAAGGAGTAAGGGTCTTTTAATTTCATGCCTGCAATCACCATCTGCAGTGATTTTGGATCCCAAAAAGATAAAGTCTGACACTGTTTCCACTGTCTCCCCATCTATTTGCCATGAAGTGATGGGACCAGATGCCATGATCTTAGTTTTCTGAATGTTAAGATTGAAGCCAACTTTTTCACTCTCCTCTTTCACTTTCATCAAGAGGCTTTTTAGTTCCTCTTCACTTTCTTCCATAAGGATGGTGTCATCTTCATATCTGAGGTTATTGATATTTCTCCTGGCAATCTTGATTCCAGCCTGTGCTGCTCCCAGCCCAGAGTTTCTCATGATGTACTCTGAATATAAGTTAAATAAGCAGGGTGACAATATACAGCCTTGACATACTCCTTTTCCTAATTGGAACCAGTCTGTTGTTCCATGTCCAGGTCTAACTGTTGCTTCCTGACCTGCATACAAGTTTCTCAAGAGGCAGGTCAAGTGGTCTGGTATTCTCATCTCCTTCAGAATTTTCCACAGTTTATTGTGATCCACACAGTCAAAGGCTTTGGCGTAGTCAATAAAGCAGAAATAGATGTTTTTCTGTAACTCTCTTGCTTTTTCGATGATCCTGCGGATTTTGGCAATTTGATCTCTGGTTCCTCTGCCTTTTCTAAAACCAGCTTGAACATCTAGAAGTGCACAGTTCATGTATTGCTGAAGCCTTGCTTGGAGAATTTTGAGCATTACCTTTCTAGCTTGTGAGATGAGTGCAATTGTGTGGTAGCTGAGCATTCTTTGGGATTGCCTTTCTTAGGGATTGGAATGAAAACTAACCTTTTCCAGACCTGTGGCCACTGCTGAGTTTCCCAAATTTGCTGGCATATTAAGTGCAGCACTTTCACAGCATCATCTTTTAGGATTTGAAATAGCTCAACTGGAATTCCATCACATCCACTAGCTTTGTTCATAGTGATGCTTTCTAAGGCCCACTTGACTTCACATTCCAGCACTTGGTTAATCTCAGAAAGTAAAGATGAGGGATATAAGGTCTTCACATTTCCTCTTCAGCAATTTTTGTGGCCAGTAGAGCATTTGTGTGAATCAAATATAAAGAAAATACACTATTTGTAAGTTAGTATAAGGAAGGAAATCCCTATGGTATGAGGATCTTAGAATATCTTATACTGTGTCTGCCCTACCAATATTATTTTGCAGGGAAATTAAAGCTTAATTAACCATACATGACAAAATTTGATGGATAAAAGTTTAAAACAACACATAACCTAGAAGTACTGCCTAAAATATAATAGGAAATGTTAATATAATTGCTATTGGCCTAGAAAATTAGTCAACACATTTCTGTTCTGATTGTGTGCTGAACTATATGAATCTAAATTCTTCACAGTCATTTGTTTTTTTGGGAAATTACTTCCTTCAATAACAGATATAAGAGTGTAAGTGTGACATTAAGCAAATAAAACAGAAACCCATGTATTCATTAGGTATAGTATGATAAACTAATGGAAGAGAATACCAATACACACAAGCCTATAATAAAAACTTAGTTTAAAACTCTATAGTTAAATAAGATACTAAAACAATAACTTACAAATCCACAAGTTTTTATCACTCCATCTAAAACTAAATTTTCCTTTATAAATCTGTATGCTATTTTAGTATCCCCTGGAGAAGGGAATGGCAACCCACTCCAGTATTCTTGCCTGAAGAATTCTATAGACAGAGGAGCCTGGCGGGCTATAGTCCACGCGGTCGCAAAGAGTCAGACATGACTGAGTGACTAACAAACACATGCATGGATGCGCTCGTGTACACACACACACACACACACACACACACTGCTATTTTCAACATGTTAGAGAACTGAAACTCAGAACCCTACATTTTCAATTTTGAGGACAGTGTAAAAAAACAAATAAAAAAATATATGTTTCATATTTGCCTAAAATGACTAAACAGACACACAAAATCTGTAAACTAAAATTATGGTTTGCAATTGCAATGATACAATACCAACTCTAATTCTGCTGCACTTTCTGATACCTTAGGCACATCTCTACAGTTATTGTTTAATAAATAAGTATGATAGTCATAATTATAGGAACAAAAAGCTAAAATTAATTTCTTGGCCAACTATTTTCCTTTGTAATCTTAATAATGTGGGGCCCCCTGTTCATTATTTCTTACAATAAAACTACTTCATAATGCCTTAGGTAATTGACCTATAATGATTATAATTTTCTCTTCGCCTGAGAAAATTACTTTTAATTTTAAATTTCTTTTTAGTCTTAAGGGAATGATTCACCTTGTCAATTCATTTGTTTTTGATTTCCCATTTTAATTAGTCTCAATTTAATTACAATTGATTGAGTTAAAATATCAAATAAGAAACTACCTGCCTGAAAAGGAAGATCTCATTTTCCCAATAGGATCAACAAACTCTTTAGAGATAAATATCCATACTCCTTTGTGTGTGCTTATATAAGCTTTTACATCTATTTTTTTTAGATTAAGAAAAAAACAACATTTATAAAAATGATAAAAATATTCTTTAGACCAAAGTCATTTTACTCTTCTTTATCTGAAAACACAGAAACGGAGAGGAAACAGACACACACACACACACAGGTGATTCTAATACATGAACAAGACTGAGAACTGCAAAATTCTATATCACTTGTCATTTAGTTTCCTTCCACCTGCTTTCTCTAACCAAAATATACTGATATAGTTAGACACCTTTTAAGGAAACTATAATTGCTAGTAGAAATTATTAGAAAAAGTTTCAACCTGTGTTTTTTTCCCAACTGATTATAAAAATAGCTGGCATCTCTTCTCATTTTATGTTCATCCAGAAATCTCTGTTGTACGAATGAGATTTAAGAAATTATCACCAACAGAGTATTTTTAGGAGAAAGCCTTATTACATACTATTAATACCATGTGGGAGACATCGATTCAGGGCAATTCTTCAAGGACAGCAACTTCTCTTTATTCCCATCTTTGTCTCATTGCCAATTTATTCATCTAATACTCATTCCCAATTGTGAATGATTATTTTCAATTTTATTATTACAGTCTTTATAAGATTCTCAAGTGATAAGTATAAAAATTTTCAGCAAATTACAATACATGAGAAGATTAGCATTTAATATCTGATTAAAACAAAACTATAACTGTAAAATTTTAATTACAACTAAAGTTGATTTTAATACTACTGAACAATGAATATTCTTAACGTTTGGTATGTTTTCCTTACTTTTCATAAAACGTAAGTTTCAGATGATAAAATTTCAAAGTAATTCCCCCCAAATGTTAAAAATGATACCTAAATTAAAGGATTTATAAATCAGACAATACAATAAAATAGCATTTTGGTAGAATACATATGCTCCTAGAGATGATGTATTTTATGTTATATAAGTATAGAATACAGAAGCTCATTACTAAATAAGCTTTTCCATTTTCATGTACCTATATGAATGTCACATTTTGGCCCAGAAGGTGAAGGATCTGCCTGTGATACAGGAGACTCAGTTTCAATCCCTGGGTTGGGAAGATCCCATGGAGAAGGGGATGGCAACCCATTCCAGTATTCTTACCTGGAGAACTCCATGGACAGAGGAGCATAGCAGGTTACAATTCATGGCATCACAAAGAGTTGGACACGACTAAGTGATGAACATAATTGAATGTCATGCATTTGATAGCTTTTTGGAAGTATATGCACTTAATGAAATCATAGCTCAAGAGCTTTTGAGAACATTTTGTTTGAATGCTCTTCAAACATTTATTTTTCATCATCAAACATAAAATTGGGATACGTTTCATTTTTGGAAGGTGCCGTTCATTCCAAAATTATATATTGAGACATATGTTTCTATCATGAGAAGTATGGTAATGAAAACACTAGATAAAATCTTACCCTAAGGTACATCTCTTTTTTTTTTTTTTGGGTGGGGAGAAAAATTAAACAGTGTTAATCCTGCAAAATATTTAGCAATAAAATATACTTTAAGAATTAATTATAAGACAATAATATAACAACATACAACAACATAATGGTTGTTGCCAGGGCTGTGAGGAGAAGGGTGCAGGAATTGCTGTTTAAAGGGTATAGAGTTTCAGCTTTGATAGATGACAAGAATTCTGGAAATAGGTTGCCCAACAATGTGAATTTACTTAACACTAGTGAAACACATACTTGAAAATGGTTGAGAGGCTAAAAGTTATGATATGTGTATCAAGAAGGGGTATTAGCTAATTATGGGGGTAATCATCTTGCAACATATAAATTTATCAAATCAACATGCACAACATAAATTTACACAATGTGATGTCAATTATATCCCAATAAAACTGAATTTTTAAAAATATATAAGTGAAAGTGAAGTTACTCAGTCATGTCAGACTCTTTGCGACCCCACGGACTGTAGCCTAACAGGCTTCTCCATCCATGGGATTTTCCAGGCAAGAATACTGGAATGGGTTGCCATTTCCTTCTCTAGGAGATCTTCCCGACCCAGGGATGGAACTCAGGTCTCCCACATTGTAGGCAGATGCTTTACTGTCTGAGCCACCAGGGAAGATAAAATAATAATAATAATACTATATAGTATATACATAAATGAGCCAGTATATAGTGATTAAAGATAACATAAAATATAAGGAGAGCACTAACATATTATTGGAGAGGGAAATGGCAGCCCACTCCAGTATTCTTGCCTGGAGAATGCTATGGACAGGGGAGCCTGGCAAGCTACAGTCCATGAGGTTGCAAGAGGCAGACATGACTTAGCAACTAAACCACCATCACTAACATATTATATTCAAGGAGGCATCACAAGTGCAATTGCCCCAGTGCTTATATAATTAGAAATTATATATAAAAAAAGAAATACAAAGTCAAATGAATTTGAATAATTAAATTAAAAAACAAAATCCAGACGATGAATGACTTTTTCACTATTACAGAGATCTGCATTGAGGTGATTGGATAACACCTCAGTATTAGAATATTATCTCTCTTAAAGATAATAACTCAAAAAAGTGATTGAATAACAATAAATAAAACAATAATAATGGCAGGGGAAAATGCCTTGCTGATATTTCCTTTGAGAGAATGGAAACAATGCGCTTTTTCTACAAGATTAATAAATGGCAGTCCACCAGAAACCAATAGTATTACCAAAAATTCACACTTTCTTTTTCTCTCTGAGAGGAAATTAGGAGAATGTCAGGAAAATAATTTTCTAAAATGTATTATCTCCATTATGTTATTTTCCCAAAAGAAAAAGGGAAAACAATAACAAATGTAGAGACCAGTGACTCAGAAAGAAAATGCTCAAAAGGGTCTCAGGAAAGCTCTGTATTTCACTACTGATGCCACATGCAATGTCATAGTTGCAAGAACTCCAAATTCAACTTTTGTTCCACTTCCCCATCATTAGCTAAGGCTATTATTCTCCTAAAGCTAAACTAATTCAACTTAATGAAATATTCTGATTCAAGAGATTAAACTAAAACATCGAGGGATGTCTTATGTAATAAATATTTCCAAATGGAGGTAGAAAGTGTCAGTCTGATGATGTTATTTAGCAAAATTTAGGTAGAAAAATGGAAAAAAGGAAGAAAGGCCAAAGTCACCCAGCTTAGTGCATAAATCCTCCAACTGTCTCATTCTTTCTTCCTGGAATAGACAATAAAATAAATGATTGCATTGATAGATGCAGATTGTCTACAACAAGCATTCAAGTGGAAACTCCAAACAAAAAATACAAGACTGAAATACAGCAAGAGGCAGAATGAGAACAGTCTAGTTTCCCTATAATTGTACAAGTAGAAGGCCTATGGAGCCATTCTCATCCCATATGAAGAAGCCAAGAAGAATCATGATACTATTCATAACTATTATAGGGGAAATTAAAAAATTGTCTTGCAAATAAACATATAAAAACTTTATTTCATGAACCTTAGAAAACAAATTTTGAGAAGAAATTACATAATCACAGAAACTAAAGACAGCTGACATGATAGTCTACAGAATATCATTAATTAAGAACTTGAAAAAAACAAAAACACATCAAGGGAAAATGACACTACATCAAAAAAGTAATCAGAAACAATAACTATTACCAGATTAATGACATTAAATAAAATAGTGAGAAACATATAAAATTTATAAGAAGAAATACATAAATGTATTAGGTTGGTGCAAAAGTAATTGTAGCTTCAGACCATGAATTTTAAATCATTATATTAAGCTTAAAACATCTGTATCAGTCAAAATAGGAACTATTACAATTAACACATTTTTGTCAATGAGAAATGAGTTTGTTTATTCCTGTAGCATAAACTGTGCTATAGGATTCAACAAATTCTTGGAAAGACTTTTCTGCCTCCTGCTCCTTTTGGAAGCATTTTCCATGCACAAACTTGTAGCTATGCTTGAAGAAGTAAGTGGTAGTTGGTTGGCAAGAGGCCAAGTGAATATAGCAGATGAGGTAAAAACTTTGTAGTCCAATTCGTTCAGCTTTTGAAGCACTGGTTGTGCGATGTGCAGTCAGGCACTGTCATGGAGAAGAATTGGGTCCTTTCTGTTCACCAATGCCAGCTGCAGGCATTGTAGTTTTTGGTGCATTTCATCATTTGCTGGGCATATTTCTCAGATGTAATGGTTTTGCTGGGATTCACAAAGCCGTAGTGGATCAGAGTGGCAGCAGACCACCAAACACTGACCATGACCTCTTTTTGGTGCAAGTTTGCCTTTGGGAAACGTTTTGAAGCTTCTTCTCAGTTCAGCCACTGAGCTGGCCGTCACTGGTAGATCACATATTATCCAAAGTGGATCATATAAAATCCAATTTTTGTCACAGGTCACAATCCGATCAAGAAATGGTTCATTGTTGTTGTAGAATAAGAGGAGATGGCACTACAAAATGATGCATTTTTTTTTTTTTTTAATTTCAGTCAGTTCATGAGGCACCCATTTAATGAGCTTTTTCACCTTTCCAATTTGCTTCAAATGCCAAATTATTGTAGAGTAGTTGACGTTGAGTTCTTGGGCAACTTCTAGTGTAGTTGTAAGAGAATCAGCTTCAGTGATGCTCTCAATTGATCACTGTCAACTTCTGATGGCTAGCCACTGCACTCCTCATTTTCAAGGCTCTCATCTCCTTTTCAAAACTTTTTGAACCACCACTACACTGTACGTTCATTAACAGTTGCTAGGCAAAACACATTATTGATTTTGTAAATTGTCTCCACTGCTTTATGACCAATTTTGAATTCCAATAAAAAATTTCTTCAATCCGCTTTCTGTCTAAAATCATTACTATAGGCTAAAACAAATATCAGGTAAATAATAAATCATTAGCAAAAAATATCAAAAGAGTCAGTTCAGTTCTGTTGCTCAGTCATGTCCAACTCTTTTTGACCCCAGGGACTGAAACATGGCAGGCCTCCCTGTCCATCACCAATTCTTGGAGCTTGCTCAAACTCATGTCCATCCAGTGATGCCATCCAGCCATCTCTACTCTGCCATCCCCTTCTCCTTCTGCTTTCAATCTTTCTCAGCATCAGGGTCTTTCCCAATGAGTCAGTTCTTTGCATCAGGTGGACAAAGTATCAGAGCTTCAGCATCAGTCCTTCCAATGAATATTCAGGACTGATTTTCTTTAGGATTGATTGGTTTTATCTCCTTGCAGTTCAAGGGACTCTCAAGAGTTTTCTCCAACACCACAATTCAAAAGCATCAATTCTTTGGCACTCAGCTTTCTTTATGTTCCAACTCTCACATCCATACACGACTACTAGAAAAACCATAGCTTTGATGAAATGAATCTTTGTTGGCAAAATAATATCTATGCTTTTTAATATGCTGTCTGGATTGGTCATAGCTTATCTTCCAAGGAGCAAGCGTCTTTTAATTTCATGGCTGCAGTCACCATCTGCAGTGATTTTGAGGTCCAAAAAAATAAAGTCTGTGACTGTTTCTCCATCTATTTGCCATGAAGTGATGGGACAGGATGCCTTGATCTTAGCTGTTTGAATGTTGAGTTTTAAGCCAACTTTTTCACTCTCTTCTTTCACTTTGGTCAAGAGGCTCTCCAGTTCCTCTTCGTAGGGTGGTGTCATCTGCGAATCTGAGGCTATTGATATTTCTCCTGGCAATCTTGACTCCAGCTTGTGCTTCATCCAGCCTGACATTTTGCATGATGAACTCTGCAGGTAAGTTAAATAGGCAGGATGATAACATACAGACTTGACAGAATCTTTTCCCAATTTGGAGCCAGTCTGTTGTTCCATGTCCGGTTGTAACTGTTGCTTCTTGGCCTGCATACAGATTTCTCAGGAGGCAGGTAAGGTGGTCTGGTGTTCCCATTTCTTGAAGAATTTTCCAGTTTCTTGTGATCCACACAGTCAAATGTTTTGGCATAGTCAATAAAGCAGAAGTAGATTTTTTTCTAGAACTCTCTTGCCTTATCTATGATCCAACAGATGTTGGCAATTTGATCTCTGGTTCCTCTGCCTTTTCTAAATCCAGCTTGAACATCTGGAAGTTTCTAGTTCATTGTCTGTTGGAGCCTGGCTTGGAGAATTTTGAGCATCCATTTGCTAGCATGTGAGATGAGTGCAATTGTGTGGTAGCCTGAACATTCTTTGGCACTTCCTTTCTTTGGGACTGGAATGAAAACTGACCTTTTCCAGTCCTGTGGCCACTGCTGAGTTTTCCAAACTTGCTGGCCTATTGAGTACAACAGTTTAACAGCATCGTCTTTTAGGACTTGAAGTAGCTCAGCTGGAATTTCATCACCTCCACTAGTTTTGTTTATAGTGATGCTTCCTAAGACCCACCTGACAAGTTGAGACATGCCCATTAAAATGAGGTATAACATAACCACATTTATTTAAGAATGTATTCCAAGGTCAAAAAGCAAAGTTCAACAATACAAAATTACAATTACTTTTGCACCAACATAATAGTGATTATGATTAATATAGAGGCTGAAAATAAAGCTAAACCATATACCTTGTTGTGATAACACACAAATAAATGACATAGTATCCAAAAAGATAATTAATATATTTAAAATATTTCTACAAGAAAAACTTTTCTGGCCTGACAGGATAATTAAAACACTAATAAGAGGTCACCAAAAAAAAAAAAAGATACATGTCAATCATGATTTTATCATTGTAGCTTAAATTCTAAACTTATGGGAGGAAAGAGACTGTGATGATTGATGTAGCCATAGAAGCAAAGAAAAAGAAAGAGAGAGATAGTGAGAGAGAGAGAGAGGAAAGAGATTAAACTAATTGGGGTTTGGAGGAGAAAAATTGGAGTACTGTGACTAAGGGAAAAAAGAAAAGAGGCATGCTTCAGAAATGTTCAGAGTATCATTTTTACCAAAAGAAATTTGTATAGTGTGCATAAAATTTTCTGAAGATAAAAGACAGTAAGCTATAAAAAAGTGCAGCAATATGATTTTATTTACATAAATAAAGTGCTAGTACCAAGCCTTCAAAGACTGAAGGGATAGAGTTTATATTAATTCTTTCAACAACACAGTGAATGTATATGTGTACAAATGAAAACTACTAATTTTAAAATTCATTTAATCTAGATATGAGTATAAATAAAAGACTGAGCAATAGATTTGTTTTTTAAATGCTGCTTACTATAGCAATAAGAAGATTAGAAGTGGTTCAACTGAATAAATGAAAAAAATCAGAACAAAAATGAACATAAGTGTTATATATTTCATGAAAATTATATGATTTATTAACAGTATGACTGACAGAACTAGAGCCAAAATCCACAGTATAAAAATAAAAGTTGTTTAGGTAACATCAGGAGTAAACTTAACTATAATTATCATTCTTAAGATGAGTTGATGATGGGCAACATTATCAACTTTATTTTTATTTTTAAAATAAAGTAGATGGTAAAATGTATTACTTAAATTTATGTTGCCAACAAGAACAGTAACACTCTGTTTTTCAAAGCAGTGTAAAGAAATATGTATATACTATTATAAAAAAAATACAAAAGCAGAAAGGATTAAAATGAGAAAAGAAGAGAACACAATACAGAAATGCTCAACATATTCTCTATTTGCAACAGCGTGTAATGGGATAAGTATGTCTGTGAGAAAAAAATCCCTGATGCCTAGTTCATAAATATGAAAACTTTTGTATCTAAATTATATCCTAGAAAATATTAACTAGGAAGGATGAACGAAGATCAATAAAATTAAATAAATAAAAAGCAAAGAACTGCCTTAAAGGGGAAAAAAAAAAACAAAGTTAAATTGATCTCAACATACATTTAATAACTCATAAATTATCAGACGTTATACAGAAAGTCTTGATAAAAATTAAAATGTAGCTTCTATGAATCTGTTGTCACCAAATAATACAGGATCTGTATATTTATAACACAGTGGGAAGTGCAGACACAACAAAAGGGAAGCAAATATACTCAGAAAAATAAATTAACTTCTCTTAGGTTATGATATATTACACAAAAAAATTTATGCAAATATTCACCTGTTTAATTGCAAATATTGATGTGATCATTATATTTTGGAATCACTTCATGAAACTATTCATTATAATCCTTAAATATTTACCAAAAAAGTACAAGTATTAAGTTGAATAAAATATCAATAAAGAGCACCAATGTTAGTTCACATATGTAGTACATGCTACAACTCTTTGGGACCCTATGGACTGCAGCCCACAAGGCTCCTCTATCCATGTGATTTTCCAGGCAGGAATACAGGAGAAGGTTGTCATTTTCTCCTCCAAGGGATCTTCCTGACCCAGGGATTGAACCTGGTTCTCCTGAGTTTCCTGCAAATTCTTTACCATTGAGCCACCAGGGGCCTTCACTGAAAGGTTTGCATATTTGTTACCCATTCCCTTCTTATCTCTAGATAGTATTGAATTCTAACACTTGTTTCTTCAAAATTGCAAGACTTCCGACTGCTAGCTACTTGCTGTAATTTTCAGATGCTCTCTATATAGCTATTTCTGCTCCTACCCACAGCACTTCAGCAAAGACCTGAGGAGGAAAACCAGCTATGGCAGACTGTTATTCATTGTTTCTATCGGGATCTTATTCTCCCTAGGATCCAATTTTGTCTATCTTTATTCAGACACAAAATGATCTGTTTCTCTTCGGCTCTCTTCCTGGGCAAAATTTTAATTCTCAGCATCTTGCATGATGTCATTGTTTGGCAAATGCCAGCAGAGAAACTAAAATTTCAAAAAGTTAGTGTTAACTCAAGGGAATTTCACTCAGTAAAAAATAGCCAATCTTAAAAGATTACATAGTTTCATTTCTTTTATATAGTGTTTTAAAATAAAAAAATATTAGAGTTTGCCAGAGGTTAGGGATGGAAGTGGGGGTGGGAGTTTGTGGCAATGAAACAGAAGCAAGAGGGAGCCTTCTGTTAATGGAATAGTTTTGTATCGTGATTTTGGTGGTAGTTATATGAACCCATACATACTGTAAAATTAATTAGGATTATGTGTACACATTTGTGTCTACAAATGATTATGTGTAGACTTGTGAAATCTGAATAATCTCTGTGTACTATACCAATGGCAATTCTCTGTTATATTGATTTATAATTATTAAAGATGATACTTTGGGAAACTAGGTGAAAAGTACATAATATATACGTGTATATTTTTTGCAACTTCCTATGAATCCATAGTTATCTCAAAATTCAGTTTTTAGAAAAGTTCATCCTCAATGAATGTACAATTTTGTGTTCCTACCAACAGTGAACTTTGCCAACAAAGGTTTGTCTAGTTAAAGCTATGGTTTTTCCAGCAGTCATATATGGATGTGAGAGTTGGACTATAAAGAAAGCTGAGCACTGAAGAACTGATGCTTTTGAACTGTTGGAGAAGACTCTTGAGAGTCCCTTGGACTGCAAGGAGATCAAACCAGTCAATTCTAAAGGAAATCAGTTCTGAATATTCATTGGAAGGACTGATGCTGAGCTTGAAACTCCAATACTTTGGCCACCTGATGTGAAGAGGCAACTCATTGGAAAAGACCCTGATGCTGGGAAGGATTGAAAGCAGTAGTAGAAGGGGACAACAGAGAATGAGATGGTTGGATGGCATCACCGACTTGATGGAAGTGAGTTTGAGTAAGCTCCAGGGGTTGGTGATGGACAGGGAAGCCTGGCATGCTGCAGTCTGGCATCACAAAGAGTCAGGCACAATTGAGTGACTGACCTGAACTGAAACAACAGTGTACAAGGATTCCAATTTCTTTATATCTTTTCCAACATTGTTATCTTTCTTTCTTTCTTTCTTTACTTGGCAATAACCATTCTAACATGTGTGAGATGATACCTCACTGCAATTTTAATTTTTATGCCCATGATGATTAGCAATTGTTGAGCACAGTCTAATATACCCTTTGGCCATGTGTGCGTCTTCTTTGGAGAAATATCCATTCAGGTCCTTTGTCTGTTTTTTAATCGGATAATGATGAGGAGGAGGAGGATGACAGTGATGACTTCTACTGAATTTTAAGAGATCCTTATATATTTTGAAAGTTAACCTTTTATTAGATATATGATTTGTAAATACATTCTCCCACTCTGTAGGTTGCTCTTTCATTCTGTTGATTGATTCCTTTGATTGCAGAAGCTTTTGTAGTTTTATTTAGTCCCACTTGTCTGTTTTTGCTCTATCACCTGTGCTTTGATATAATATTCATGAAAATAATATGGTGTTCCTCAAAAATTAAAATGAACTACCATATAATCCTGTAAGCCCATTGATAGGTAAAATTACAAAACAAGTAAAATCAGGATCTTGAGGATATAACTCCACTCCCATGTTCATCAAGATCCCCTGGAGGAGGGCATGACAACCCACTCCATTATTCTTGCCTTGAGAATCCCCATGGACAGAAGAGCCTGGCGGGCTACAGTCCATGGGGTCACAAAGAATCAGATATGACTCAGTGACTAACACATGCATACTTTGACATTAAACAAATTAATCTCTGTACTTTTAAAATCATATCTTAAGAAGTCTACATATTAACTATGTATTACTATGTTAACTAACATGTTAATTAACTGGGCCTACTATGAGTATATATCTATTTGATCTGTTATCTACTTACCTACCTACTTATCAGTCCTCAGCATAATTACCATCATCTGTCATCCAAACATATTTAGTAAGTTAAATAAAATGAAGATACATTGTGAGACTCTGAATGGTGACTTTCTCCAGAGCATACAATCTGAGCTGGGCGATAGTATCTTTGGAGGTGTGAAACATTTCCTTAGATATTAAACTACAATGATTTGTGGCTCTTGAGAGTTTAACCCTATTCAACAGAAATTTTTTTCCTTAGTTATTAATTTCATGAAGGGAGCATGGTTAACAAAAATATACAAAAAGTGTTCTTTAGCAGGATGATAATGAAGAGAAAAATACTGAGAAACACAGCTCTTGAGAATAACTGATTTCTACTGTCAAGAAATTAAGTTAGAGCAGTGCTCTTAAAACAGAACTGGGCAACCTGTAGGGATCTGTCAGGAGGTCCACTAGGTCAAAATGATTTTTCACAATGATATTAAGATGCTACTTAACTTTTTTACACTTACTCTCTCATGACTGCATGGTGACATTTTCTTGAAGTTACATGACATGTTATACCACAGCAGATGAAATACAGGAGCAGATGTTATAGTCTAATGGTCTTCTATCACAACAGACCAAGGGTATTTCCACAAATATTAAACAGTGCAATGCCTCACATTTATGTTTTATGAAAATACTTTTTTCATCAAGTATGTTATTTATGTCAACAAGTTTTAGGTTTTGCTACATGCAAATAAAAACTACATTTTAAAATTATACTTTAATCCTAATGTGATAAATACCAATAAATACAAAGCACATAAATAAAACTCTCTGGAGTCTTGAATAATGTTTTAGAATATAAAAGGGTGACCTTATTCCCAGAAGTATGAGTCACTGACTGAGACCTTCAATCCCAGTCTAAAGTCAGAAATTCTGTTCTCTTGAAGGATGAGAATCTAGGAAAGAGAGAAACACTCTATTTCAAGTTTATAGTGTAGCCTACCCTGTAGCCTTTCAAAGTTACAATTCAAAGTTAAGGAAGCTTAGCAGGACATTTCCTATCTCCTGGAACATAATCTATAATTTTCCTAATGATCTGTCAAAATATCTGATTCCTCATCAGTGTCTCAGTCACTGCTTTTGAATTTGAAAAGAAATGCTCCTAATATGTTGATCTTGCCCTCTGGGGTTCTCTCTGTCTGGATCTTACTTCCAGGATTCATTTATGTTTAATTTGTATTATAAATAGTATGGTTTCAAAACAGAAGTAATTAAATTATATATATTAATTTGGAAGACATTTTATAATAGTTCTTCACCTGAAGAAAAGGGATATCATGGAAAATTTCTGTTTTCTACTAGAAAAGTCTGTAATAGGAGAAAAAAACAGTAAGAAAATTATAGGTACTGTGATAAAACTTTTACATGTATTGTGTCACATAATTTTCTCAACACTATTATTAATGGCATTTTACAGGTGAAAAAAATAAAACTGAAATATGAAAAATATTTCCCCTCCTCTTGTCCTCCCTTCTTGCCCATGGAGACCCACTTTCTGCTCAGTGTCTTTCATTAAGTTCTACTATTCTTAAAAATAAATATGTATCTCAATGGTCTAATTCCTTCCTTTCATAAAAATTTGCTCTTGAATTGCTGGCTCAGTGAAAAAGAACTTACATATAAAAGCACACGTGTTCTTTATGCCAGCAAATTTCTGTTGAAAGATAAATATATGGATAAGTGAGGGCTTGATAACTTTAGCCAGAACTAAAGAGCCTCTTGATGAAAATGAAAGAGGAGAGTGAAAAAGTTGACTTAAAACTCAGCATACAAAAAACTAAGATCATGGCATCTAGTCCCATCACTTTATGGCAAATAGATGGGAAAACAATGGAAACAATGACAGACTTTATTTTGGGGCTCCAAAATCACTGCAGATGGTGACTGCAGCCATGAAATTAAAAGATGCTTGCTCCTTGAAAGAAAAGCTATGACAAACCTAGATAGCATATTAAAAAACAGAGACATTACTTTGCCAACAAAGGTCCATCTAGTCAAAGCTATGGTTTTTCCAGCAGTCATGTATGAATGTGAGATGTGAGAGTTGGACTCTAAAGAAACTGAGCACCAAAGAATTGATGCTTCTGAACTGTGGTGTTGGAGAAGACTCTTGAGAGACCCTTGGATTGCAAGGAGATCAAACCAGTCCATCCTAAAGGAGATCAGTCCTGAATATTCATTGGAAGGACTGATGCTGAAGCTGAAGCCTCAATACTTTGGCCATCTGATGTGAAGAACTGAGTCATAGGAAAAGACCCTGATGCTGGGAAAGATTGAAGGCAGCAACAGAAGGGGACAGTAGAGGATGAAATGGTTGGATGGCATCATCAACTCAATGGACATGAGTTTGAGCAAACTCCTGGAATTGGTGATGGACAGGGAAGCCCGGCTTACTGTAGTCCATTCAGTCACAGATTCAGACATGACTGAGTGACTGAACTGAACTGATAACTTTAATGCACTTAATAATTTAATCATCTGATACTACTTTACTAATACTAGACCTAAGTAAATGAGATTGGGCTCCTGTGAATATAAGAAAATATATTCAAAATAAAAATGATGTGTATGAGGTGGTTCTCACACTGTGTTTGCATGCTGCTAAGGAATTTTAATCCATTGAAATTCGAGAATACATCCCCAGTAACAATACTGTGGCATGTTCCAGCATCATAAAGGAAGTCCCTTTTTCAATAAATTAATATGATAGACATCCCAGTTTAAATATTTAAAATGCAAATAAAGAAGGGATTATTCATAAATAGAGAGAGGTGGAACAAGAAAAGGATGACTTGACTTAATACTCTTTTCTGATTGCTTAATACTTCTACTCTATACTAGTGAGAAGAACACCCACTCCAGTGCTCTTGCCTTGAGAATCCCAGGGACTGGGGAGCCTGGTGGGCTGCCGGCTATGGGGTTGCACAGAGTCGGACACGACTGAAGCGACTTAGCAGCAACAGCAGCATCAGTGAGAGAAACAGAGGATTTCTGTGAATGGGGGAAGATTACTAACAGAGCAGCATCAACTTTAGAGATTCATTGAAAACATTGAATATTTATGTTTAATAAAGGTTAAATGTCATATAAGCTACATATTATTTAAAATTATTATAATCATGAAATAGATTATGAGTAAGACTATGCATAAATATCTTTTTTGAAAATTGAATTAGTACACCTTCAAAGGGATAACAGTAACATACAGCATGTTACAAGATATGCTTCATGCTGAGGTAGAATTATTTTAGGTATTTTTCCTAAATTTAAAGTACCAGAAATTTAAATTATTCTTATCTAAGTTATAATTAAAATAGTTTGTGGCAATCAAAATTTTAAGAAGATTTTGTTGTTGTTGTTGCTCCATGCTAACCATAGTTTAACTACTGTGTGACAGTTTTTTCATTTTAAATACAAATCTATTGAGTTGAAATATTTTAAGGATACTTTTCTTTGAAATTATTAATTCTGCTTTTTATTTATCTAATATGGAATTCTATAAATTAAGGGAAAAGAAACCTAAAAGTATTATCTAGGGATTCAAATTTCTTAACACATATATTCTAAATAAACATAAGTAATTGATGATTAATAGTAGTGTAAATGTAAACAGCATTAATATAAATATTACAATTAACTTCTAGTTATAGCTTAATAAGTTTCCCCTAGAATCTTAATGCAAAATTTGGTTAGTTTTTAATGTACATTACATTATTTTTATTTTTAAATTTGAAGTATACTCTAAGAATTAGTGCTGTTTTATTATTTTTTTCATTTGCCCATTTCAAATGTTATTTTATTTACCTAATAAATAATCAGATCATTCTACTATACCTTTTATTCTGATTAATTCAGAAAGCTATCACCACTTGCTTATTTATATTGAAAAAATCTTGCTGATATATATCTTTCTTAATATTATTTCTTTATTCTCTATTTTAATCAACTGTCCTTGACATTGACACCCACAAGTTTGACCTCTATGCTATTGAGTTATCATGCCCTCTGGATTTAATATTTAATTATGCTCAGCTAATGGGAGATGAGGTTCCCAAGTGGCTCAGTGGTAAAGAACCCTCCTGCCAATGCAGGAGACATGGGTTCAATCTCTGTGTTGGGAAGATCCCCTGGAGAAGGAAATGGCAATACACTCCAGTATTCTTGCCTGGGAAATCACATAGCCAGAGGAGCCTGGCAGGCCACAGTCCATGAGGTCACATAAGAGTTGGACACCATTTAGTGCTAAACAACAATAGGAGATAGGAAAAGAGAAATCAGAGAATGAAGTACCCTGGTTCCTCTCCTAGCTGGGCCACCATTTGACCCTATATCTAATGCTACAGTGGTTGTTCTACTAACCAGCATCTCTAACAGACTGTGGACTTCATTCTACCTCTGCATTTTGGGACTAAGGATGATAAGGACTTCCTGCATTTCTTCCTTTGTCCTTATTAGTCCTAATCCTATGTTTTCTTAACCTTCCCATAATTTATACAGAATGTTTTCATTAAACTGTCTTCATCTACCCCCTTCTGAATATGCCATCTGTTTCCTGCTTGGATGCTGACACTTTCAAGTTATCTATTTACAGGAAACAGTTTCAAGTTATATAGTAACACTGTAGCATCTAAAGTCGTACTAGGTCAGTCAAAAATTAGGAAGTAAATATTACTTTGAAAATAATGATTAATATCTGAAATACATTAAATACTAAAAAGTAAAAAAAAAAACCCACATTTTGAACATACCAATAAAATCATATAAAGGTAATCAAACATAGTGGTTTCAAAATTAAAATAAAATAATCAAGAAATGCATATGTGTATGTCTTAGAACCACAGCTGAATGAATAACACATTTGTTAAAAAGAAAAAGAAATTATGACCCTCAGGTATTTATTTATTTCCTTATCTCTGTTTCCATTCTCAAGTCAACTGTAAAATGGTTCCATTGCACCTGTCATCTATAAAGTTCCTATTGATGGTAAACAGTGATCACACAACTAAGAAATCCAAACCTTTCTTCCATCTCTATCTTTTCTGTTTCTATAGCTCAGTATTTCCATTTCTACTTCCCTGCTTCTAATAACAATGCAATCTATCTTCCACATTTCTGGACACTGATTTTTAGTCTATATTATTGGATCATATTCCTTTAGTGTTCTGCAGGTTTTCTTTTATGAAACTTTTTTGCTGCTACAAGGGGACTCTTTTTTTCTGCTTCACTGTCTCCTTCTTTTACATACTGTCCCTGGCTAATCTATTTTAGTGAATATCTCAAACTGAACTATGTTTTGTTTTTTTTTTTGTTTTCTTTCCAGTGATCTATGGTGTGGTCACCAGTTTATACAAAGTCAGTTTCCTCTGGCTGCTATATATAACAAAGCACCAAAAGCTGAGTGACTTAAAATAACAAATTTATTATCTCACAGTTCTGGAAGTTAGGAGCCCAAAATCAAGGTTTCTGAAGGGGCATGTTCTCTATGATGGTTCTAGGGGAGAAGCTTTCTTACCTCTCTTAGCTCTTGGTGTTTGCCAGCAGTCCTTGGGATTCCTGACTTGCAGGTGCATTGCTCCAGTCACATGGCCATCTCCTTTCTGTGTCTTCATCTGGTCTTCCCTCTTTGCATGTCTATCTCTATGTTCAGATTTCCCCTTTTAATAATGCCGGTCTTACTGGATTAAGGCCTACCCTAATGATCTCATTTTAACTTTATTACAACTATAAAGACAGTATTTTTAAATAAGGTCACATTCTGCGGTAAGAAATCAGTGTGTCTTTTGGGGAGACACAATTCAAACCGTAATACAAAGCTAAAGCACAAACATAACATATTTTCCAGAAGATTTGGGGAGTTGAAAGGCTGCGTTGACAGAGGGGTAGTATTTCAACATTTTAAGCAGTTTTGTCATATACATATACACTCAAAATAAGCTGAAACCCACTTATTCAGGTAGGACAGTTTGCTTCTGATCCCCCATAAGCATATGAAATAATGTATACAATGAAATAGCATGGCTTCATATCCTATGTTTTCCTTTTTGAAATGAATTTTTCCTATAATGCCAAGCATTTCATGATCCAACTGCCTAATTTATATTTTAGAAGTGTAAAGTTTATCTGGGCTTTGGAGATTATTTTTATTTCCAAATTTGGAGATTAATTTTATTTCCAATCTCAGACACAACTAATAATAAAAATGTAATTTAGAGTAAATAATTTTAAGGCTTTTATAGGATATCAAAAATTTATTTTTGACGATTTTTCTATTTTTTTTAGCATTGACTATTTGAGCATATCCTTCAAAATGAGCTTTCACTCCTGCAGATTATATGCTTTAATTTTTACCACAGTGGGGACTCATCACAGGCATTCTAATTCTATCTCAGAATTTACTACTTGATGTTCTCTTTAGTTTTACTGAGTTTTAAATGACTACTATATAATTATAGAACAACTACTACTTTAAAACAATTACAAAAATGGAGTGGTTTTAGAGAAAGTTTCTTCACTGTAAGTTACATAGTAACTTCAGTAGGCAGACCAATATGCATAGCTTTCCCAGGAAATAGGTGATTCATTATCACACCTCAGGGTCTATCCTGGCACTTTGGTGCTTTAAGAGTTTGGTTTCCTAAATTCTCTTCTAAACAAGAAGATTAAAAGGCAGATACCAGAACTTCCATCTGTTATTTAGACATTTTTAGCCCAATTTGGATATTTGGATGTTGAGAAACAAATATTAATACAGCTCCTGACAAATCTGTTTTTTAAAATATTTTAATCTTTATTTCTTAAAGCATAAAATAATTATATGAAGGACTGCAATGGTTAAAAAAGTTACAGATGATGTTTCCTTTCTTGAAAATTTTAAAACATGGATTTCTGAGATGATTTAAGTGTGTATTATTAATGGGAAAAGAGGGGAAGTAGATGCATTCTCAAGTCAATTTCCAGAAAAATAATTTCCTGTTATATGAGAGTGCTACATTTTGGTTATCTAACTAGTAAGCACATTTTCAAAAATATATTTACTTGTGAAAACAAAAGTAAAATAAGCCTCTATGCTAAAGTCTAACTTTAAATTAAAATTCAGTTAAAATGCTTTTGATTATATATATTTTTTCTAAGTGTAGTCAGTAATAGTATATGGAACACGGTTCGGGGGGCAGGGAACTATGTAAGCATACTGAGCAATTTCAGACACATGGCGAGCTGGGAAACAAACCATGAATTTAAAATATTCAGAACTTTCTGCAGTGTTCATTCATCTGAGCAGTCACAGCTCTTGAACTCTAATGATGAAGCAGGTGACCAACTACCAGGAATACTAATCTTTAATCAACCCATATTTGAAGCATGAAATTCTCACCCCAGGAAGGTGATTAGTTAATTTAATGGGAATAGGATTGTCAAGTAGGAAATATGTATAGAAGAATAATTTAGAATATTGCTATCTGTTATTGCTCTTGCAATCTGAAGAGTAAAATGTCTCTTTATCTGGAACTTATATAATTATTTTTCAACAAAATAATTCCAAACAGATCCAAGAGGAAATGTCTCTTTTGGTAATCTTTATAGAAGCAGAATGATTGTGACTCAATTATCTTCTTATTTTTCAGAATTTTAACCTTGATTTAGGACATTTGAAAAATATTCCCTTACAATTAATGAAATGCAACAAAGCTGAGAAGACTCCCATTAAGTATATGATCTAATAAATAATATATAATAACTAATATAATAACCCAACTACCAGTAAAAGACTGTCACTTTTATTACAACCAATAGAAGACTGTCCTTAGTGCTGTAACAGGACTTATTCAAACTTTGTTTTAGTGCCAAACATAAATGAACAGTTAAATTTGTAATATAACACCTTGAAAGTTAAATCACTTGCTTACTGTCTCCAAAGATTTTATGGTCTGGGAAATCTTTGATGTCTGATTTGACCCCACTTAACTGTAATATTTCCACATATTTTGTGCCTGTTGTATTCCAGGAGAATTATTTTAATTGTCAGAATGAAAGAAATGGTATTAATACTTCACAGGCAAGTTTACAAAATATCCAAGCTGTGCACCACTATTCCTGAGACTAGGTCATTTTCTCTTCTGGAATGAAAAATAATATACAATGTTAAAAATCTGGGGACTTAACATTTAAATCTGGAGAAATTTTTATTCTGTTATTTAATCTATGCAATGAATCCCATTTAGTTAAACTACAGAGCTGTTTAAACAAAGTACATTATTCATGTTCTTACAATTCTTTAATTTCTTGTTTTCCTTTAATTACTTGAGTGTTGTTTTTCTTTGTTGTAGAAAATGATTCACTCATTAGAGTTCAATACTCTAATTTTTTTACTATTTTACTTTGCTAATTAACAAAAAAATTAAACTTTCATTTCCTTTCATTTCATTCTCATTTCTTAAAATAACTTGATAGACTATTTATATAGCTGTAGAACATGTGACAGAATTGTATGTAGAGGATAGACTTGTTTTAAAATATTAAAGTGACATTACTGGTGTTTCTGTGAATCATTCCAACCTATTGCCATTAATTATACTTCATGAACATCAAATACTGCCATTTCGATTCCCATTTTAAAGGTGATAGATTGTTTATGAAAGTTTTCAGAGGCCTTTGGTCTTGTAAGAAAAAAACAAAAAAAACAAAAAACTAGACCCCAAATACCAATTTTTAAATTAAAGTCAACAGTTTACACTGCCAAGAAACAAATAGGAAGTCATTGAGAAAGGAAGAATAATAGCAAATTTGAATTTAGAAATGGGTCATCTTCCTGTAACTATGTGTTCAAGAGGTAAATAACACATTTTGTTTTATAAATCACCTTTGAGTAATCAAAGTATGTAGCCTTATAAGAGTAAAACAGAAATTACGTTCCTGACAACCAGTGTACTAATATTAGAAAAAACTGAGTTGCTTGTATACTGTTTATATATGATTAAAAAGCAAAACCAATTTATTTTCTTATAGGGATGACATGTAAAATATGAGTAAATTTAATCATGGTATGGTTTAATTTTTTTTGCAATTATTATAAATATCATATATAATTACATATACTTGGCCAAGCAAAGCCCGTGGAGTTGCAAAGTGTTAGCCATTACTGAGCATGCATGCAGAACACATACTGATTTTAATACTCATTTCTAGTATTGAGCAGACTGTTGAGAGATTTCCTTTATGTTTACTTGAGTGGTTGTGTGTATACGTTTGCATGTGTCAGAGAAAGGTTGAGAGTATGTAAGTATGTGTACTATACAGGGCTGAATAGCATAATCAAACTGAAAAGAAATAGGAGTTTTTTGAAAGGGTAGGTGATTAATAGAAGAATAAAAGAAGTAACCAAGAAACAAAGGTCCTATGAACAACTGGGGACAATTTGCTATGGAATGTCCAGATTATTCTTTAGCTCCAAGCTGAAGTTAAAGAAATCTATATATCTTCTTTCAGCATTACAAGAAAAGAAAAATTGGCTATATGCACCAAGCTTCCAAAAACTTGGGACTCAATAAAGATCACTCTTTCTGAAGGTTCTGTAATTTTCAAATCTATACTAAGAAAAAACCCAAAACTCAGAAACAGAGAGATTATGGGGTCAATAAATATTAAAAATCTCAACTTGATCAAGTTGCCATCCCAGAAAAGGAAGTATCATCAACTGGCTTCTGTTACTTACCGTAGATTCCATAACAGATGCCTGGGATCAGAACTAATAGAGAAAAAACATGAGAGAGATCTGAAGCAACAGAAGGTGGTCACTAATATCCTTGTTGTTGCTGCCATTGTTCAGTCACTCGGTTATGTCTGACTCTTTGCAACCCCACGGACTGCCGCACGCCATTATGTTCCTACATGAAGGAATTGATCACAAAGAAGGACTGACAGTTCTGGTCACAGACAAGAAATGGATTAAGGGATAGTTTGATGGCCATGTTCATTTACATCACCTACTTTGACCCTAGAAGATTACTACCAAATGATTAAAAGGAAAAAAAAAAAAGAAAAGGGAGCCAAGAGAAAACTGAGGCATAACATCTGGGAACATAACATCTGAGAACAGCCAACATGAGACACTGATAGTAATAAAAACAGGTAGGCTGGGCAGCCTCTGAAAATTATTTTCTAGAGAAGATCCCAAAGGAGTAACATTTCCAACTGTGATTCTTTCAAGACTTCAGTCCCCAACTGTTTTTCCCACCCATCTTATTAATTTTAAATTGACTCCAAGGAACCCAGTCTCACAGCCCCTACATCCATGACCTAGGTCATGATGTAGGTCATGACCTAGGATGACCTACATCCCCTATTCCATGACCATCACAGTGTAAAATTCTTCATATCCTGCAAGAAAATGATTAATAAACAACTCATGAAACAAACTTCTGTGCACTAATTTTTCTCACTCTGTCTTATGAAATATTCAGGGTTCTTGTCTTTATCCTATCATATCACCTACTCATCTATGTCTATAGCTGTTTGACCAAGCTTTTTTCTTTTTCATGGTTGAGATATTTAGAGTTTCACTAAGAATCTGGAATTTATCTGAGGTTGGGGATACATGGTGCTTCAGGCCAGGACATGAAATCAGAGACTCTCTCCCTAAATTTTGTTACAAAAACATATATCAGAGTATAATATATGGCCTCAACTTTCCCTCACTCTACATTGAGACACAATCAGTTTACTTGTAAGCCCACAGAGAAAACACTATAGGATTTCTAGGAACAGAACATTATGAAATAAAGATAAGCTAAAACTGGACTTGATAAAGGAGCAGCAATCATTCTCATGGGGAGAGGGGAATGTTTGATGTTTCTGAGGTTTTCAACAGTGACCTGGATTTGTCTGCACTTAGTTAAGATTACCATGGGACAGGAATGTAAAAGTATGAAGCAGAGATACCTGGACAAACAGATAAGTTTGGCCTTAGAGTACGAAATGAAGCAGGGCAAAGGTTACAAGAATTTTGCCAAGAGAACACATAGGTTATAGCAAACACCCTCTTCCAACAACACAAGAGACAGCTCTACACGTGGACATCACCAGATGGTCAATACCAAAATTAGATTGATTACATTTTTTGCAGCTGAAAATAGAGAAGCTCTATTCAGTTAGCAAAAACAAGGCTGGGAGCTGACTGTGGCTCAGATCATGAACCCCTTACTGCAAAATTCAGACTAAAATTGAAGAAAGTAGGGAAAACCATCAGACCATTCAGGTTTAACCTAAATCAAGCTCCTTATGATTATACAGTCAAAGTAACAAATAGACTCAAGGGATTAGATTTGATAGAGCGCCTGAAGAACTATGGACAGAGATTTGTGACATTGTACATACAGATGGCAGGGATCAAGACTATTCTTAAGAAAAAGAAAGGCAAAAAGGCAAAATTGTTGTCTGAGGAGGCCGTACAAATAGCTGAGAAAAGAAGAGAAGTTAAGGCAAAGAAGAAAAGGAAAGATATACCCATTTGAATGCGAAACTCCAAAGAAAAGGAAGGAGAGATAAGAAAGACTTCCTCAGGGGTCAATGAAAAGAAATAGAGGAAAACAGTAGAATAAGAAAGACTAGAGAAATGTCTGTTTAGTTCTCTGGCCCATTTTTTGATTGGGTCATTTATTTTTCTGGAATTGAGCTGCAGGAGTTGCTTGTATATTTTTGAGATTAATCCTTTGTCTGTTTCTTCATTTGCTATTATTTTCTCCCAATCTGACGGCTGTCTTTTCACCTTACTTATAGTTTCCTTTGGAGTGCAAAAGCTTTTAAGTTTCATTAGATCCCATTTGTTTAGTTTTGCTTTTATTTCCAATATTCTGGGATGTGGGTCATAGAGGATCTTGCTGTGATTTATGTCGGAGAGTGTTTTGCCTATGTTCTCCTCTAGGAGTTTTATAGTTTCTGGTCTGACATTTAGATCTTTAATCCATTTTGAGTTTATTTTTGTGTATGGTGTTAGAAAGTGTTCTAGTTTCATTCTTTTACAAGTGGTTGACCAGTTTTCCCAGCACTTCTTGTTAAAGAGGTTGTCTTTTTTCCATTGTATATCCTTGCCTCCTTTGTCAAAGATAAGGTGTCCATAGGTTCATGGATTTATCTCTGGGCTTTCTATTCTGTTCCATTGGTCTATATTTCTGTCTTTGTGCCAGTACCACACTGTCTTGATGACTGTGGCTTTGTAGTAGAGCCTGAAGTCAGGCAGGTTGATTCCTCCAGTTCCATTCTTCTTTCTCAAGATTACTTTGGCTATTCGAGGTTTTTTGTATTTCCATACAAATTGTGAAATCCTTTGGTCTAGTTCTGTGAAAAATACCGTTGGTAGCTTGATAGGGATTGCATTGAATCTATAGATTGCTTTGGGTAGAATAGCCATTTTGACAATATTGATTCTTCCAATCCATGAACACGGTATGTTTCTCCATCTGTTTGTGTCCTCTTTGATTTCTTTCACCAGTGTTTTATAGTTTTCTATGTATAGGTCTTTTGTTTCTTTAGGTAGATATACTCCTAAGTATTTTGTTCTTTTTGTTGCGATGGTGAATGGTATTGTTTCCTTAATTTCTCTTGCTGTTTTTTCATTGTTAGTATATAGGAATGCAAGGGATTTCTGTGTGTTAATTTTATATCCTGCAACTTTACTATATTCATTGATTAGCTCTAGTAATTTTCTGGTAGAGTCTTTAGGGTTTTCTATGTAGAGGATCAGGTCATCTGCAAACAGCGAGAGTTTCACTTCTTCTTTTCCTATCTGGATTCCTTTTACTTCTTTTTCTGCTCTGATTGCTGTGGCCAAAACTTCCAACACTATGTTGAATAGTAGTGGTGAGAGTGGGCACCCTTGTCTTGTTCCTGATTTCAGGGGAAATGCTTTCAATTTTTCACCATTGAGGGTGATGCTTGCTGTGGGTTTGTCATATATAGCTTTTATTATGTTGAGGTATGTTCCTTCTATTCCTGCTTTTTGGAGAGTTTTAATCATAAATGAGAAGACATACAGATGGCTAACAAACACATGAAAAGAGGCTCAACATCACTCATTATCAGAGAAATGCAAATCAAAACCACAATGAGGTACCATTACACGCCAGTCTGGATGGCTGCTATCCAAAAGTCTACAAGCAATAAATGCTGGAGAGGGTGTGGAGAAAAGGGAACCCTCTTACACTGTTGGTGGGAATGCAAACTAGTACAGCCACTATGGAAAACAGTGTGGAGATTTCTTAAAAAACTGGAAATAGAACTGCCATATGACCCAGCAATCCCACTTCTGGGCATACACACTGAGGAAACCAGATCTGAAAGAGACACGTGCACCCCAATGTTCACCGCAGCACTGTTTATAATAGCCAGGACATGGAAGCAACCTAGATGCCCATCAGCAGATGAATGGATAAGGAAGCTGTGGTACATATACACCATGGAATATTACTCAGCCGTTAAAAAGAATTCATTTGAATCAGTCCTAATGAGATGGATGAAACTGGAGCCCATTATACAGAGTGAAGTAAGCCAGAAAGATAAAGAACATTACAGCATACTAACACATATATATGGAATTTAGAAAGATGGTAACGATAACCCTATATGCAAAACAGAAAAAGAGACACAGAAATACAGAACAGACTTTTGAACTCTGTGGGAGAAGGTGAGGGTGGGATGTTTCAAAAGAACAGCATGTATACTATCTATGGTGAAACAGATCACCAGCCCAGGTGGGATGCATGAGACAAGTGCTCGGGCCTGGTACACTGGGAAGACCCAGAGGAATCGGGTGGAGAGGGAAGTGGGAGGGGGGATCAGGATGGGGAATACGTGTAAATCTATGGCTGATTAATATCAATGTATGACAAAACCCACTGAAATGTTGTGAAGTAATTAGCCTCCAACTAATAAAAAAATTTTTAAAAAAAAAAAGAAAGACTAGAGATTTCTTCAAGACAATTATAGATACCAAGGGAACATTCCCTGCAAAGATGAGCACAATAAAGGACAGAAATGATATGAACCTAACAGAAGCAGAAGAGGTGGCAACAACTATACACAGAAGAACTATATGAAAAAGATCTTCATGACCCTGATAATCACAATGGTGTGATCACTAACTTAGAGCCAGACATCCTGGAGTGCAGAGTCAAGTGGGCCTTAGGAAGCATCACTGTGAATACACGGACATCACCAGATGGTCAACACCAAAATCAAATTGATTATATTCTTTGCAGCCAAAGATGGAGAAGCTCTATACATAGTCAGCAAAAACAAGAGTGGGAGCTGACTGTGGTTCAGATCATGAACTCTTTATTGCCAAATTCAGACTTAAATTGAAGAAAGTGGGGAAAACCACTAGACCATTCAGGTATGACCTAAATCAAATCCCTTATGACTATACAGTGGAAGTGAGAAATAGATTTAAGGGACTAGATCTGATAGACAGTGCCTGTTGAACTATGGACAGAGGTTCATGACATTGTATAGGAGACAGGAATCAAGACCATCCCCCAGAAAAAGAAATGCAAAAAATCAAAATGGCTATCTGAGGAGGCCTTACAAATAGCTGTGAAAAGAACGGAATCAAAAAGCAAAGGAGAAAAAGGAAAGATATACCTATCTCAAAGTAGAGTTCCAAAGAATAGCAAGGAGAGATTAAAAAAAACCTTTCTCAGGGGTCAGTGCAAAGAAATAGTGGAAAACAAGAGAATGGGAAAGACTAGAGATCTCTTCAAGAAAACTAGAGATACCAAGGGAACATTTCATGCAAAGATGGGCTCAATAAAGGACAGAAATGATATGGACCTAACAGAAGGAGAAGATATTAAGAAGAGGTGGCAAGAATACACAGAACAAAATACACAGTACAAAAAAGATCTTCACGACCCAGATAATCATGGTGGTGTGATCGCTCACACTCACCTAGAGTCAGACATCCTGGAATGTGAAGTCAAGCGGGCCTTAGGAAGCATCACTACAAACAAAGCCAGTGGATGTGATGGAATTCCAGTTGAACTATTTCAAATCCTAAAAGATGATGCTGTGAAAGTGCTGCATTCAATATGCCAGCAAATCTGGAAAACGCAGCAGTGGCCACACGACTGGAAAAGGTCCTCTTTCATTCCAGTCCCAAAGAAATGCAATGCTATAGAATGTTCAAACTACCACACAATTGCAATCATCTCACACACTAGTAAAGTAATGCTCAAAATTCTCCAAGCCAGGCTTCAGCAATACGTGAACCGAGAACTTCCAGATGTTCAAGCTGGTTTTAGAAAAGGCAGAGGAACCAGAAATCAAATTGCCAACATCCACTGGATCATTGAAAAAGCAAGGGAGTTCCAGAAAAACATCTATTTCTGCTTTATTGACTATGCCAAAGCCTTTGACTGTGTGGATCACAAGAAACTGAGGAAAATTCTGAAAGAGATGGACATACCAGACCACCTGACCTGCCTCTTTGGAAATCTGTATGCAGATCAGGAAGCAATACTTAGAACTGGACATGGAACAACAGACTGGTTCCAATTAGGAAAAGGAGTATGTCAAGGCTGTATATTGTCACCCTGCTTATTTAACTTACATGCAGAGTAGTACATCATGAGAAATGCTGGGCTGGAGGAGGCACAAGCTGGAATCAAGATTGCTGGGAGAAATATCAATAACTTCAGAAATGCAGATGACACCACCCTTATGGCAGAAAGCAAAGAAGAACTAAAGAGCCTCCTGATGAAAGAGAGAGGAGAGTGAAAAAGTTGGCTTAAAACTCAACATTCAAAAAACTAAGATAACTATAAGTAAGGTGAAAAGACAGCCCTCAGATTGGAAGAAAATAATAGCAAATGAAGAAACAGACAAAGGATTAATCTCAAAAATATACAAGCAACTCCTGCAGCTCAATTCCAAAAAAATAAATGACCCAATCAAAAAATGGGCCAAAGAACTAAACAGACATTTCTCCAAAGAAGACATACAGATGGCTAACAAACACATGAAAAGATGCTCAACATCACTCATTATTAGAGAAATGCAAATCAAAACCACAATGAGGTACCATTACACGCCAGTCAGGATGGCTGCTATCCAAAAGTCTACAAGCAATAAATGCTGGAGAGGGTGTGGAGAAAAGGGAACCCTCTTACACTGTTGGTGGGAATGCAAACTAGTACAGCCGCTATGGAGAACAGTGTGGAGATTTCTTAAAAAACTGGAAATAGAACTGCCATATGACCCAGCAATACCACTTCTGGGCATACACACTGAGGAAACCAGAGCTGAAAGAGACACGTGCACCCCAATGTTCATCGCAGCACTGTTTATAATAGCCAGGACATGGAAGCAACCTAGATGCCCATCAGCAGATGAATGGATAAGGAAGCTGTGGTACGTATACACCATGGAATATTACTCAGCCATTAAAAAGAATTCATTTGAATCAGTCCTAATGAGATGGATGAAACTGGAGCCCATTATACAGAGTGAAGTAAGCCAGAAAGATAAAGAACATTACAGCATACTAACACATATATATGGAATTTAGAAAGATGGTAACGATAACCCTATATACAAAACAGAAAAAGAGACACAGAAATACAGAACAGACTTTTGAACTCTGTGGGAGAAGGTGAGGGTGGGATGTTTCAAAAGAACAGCATGTATACTATCAATGGTGAAACAGATCACCAGCCCAGGTGGGATGCATGAGACAAGTGCTCGGGCCTGGTGCACTGGGAAGACCCAGAGGAATCGGGTGGAGAGGGAGGTGGGAGGGGGGATTGGGATGGGGAATACGTGTAAATCTATGGCTGATTCATATCAATGTATGACAAAACCCACTGAAATGTTGTGAAGTAATTAGCCTTCAACTAATAATAAAATAAATAAATTAAAAAAAAAAGAAAAGAAAAGGAAAAGTCAAAAAAAAAAGAACAAAAAAAAACTAAGATCACAACATCCAGTCTAATCATTACATGGCAAATAGATGGAGAAACAATGGAAACAGTTACAGACATTTTTGGGCGGGCTTCAAAATCACTGCAGATGGTGACTGCAGCCACAAAATTAAAAAAATACTTGCTCCTTGGAGGAAAAGCTATGAACAACCTAGACAGCATATTAAAAAGCAGAGACCTTACTTTGTCGACAAGGGTCCATCTAGTCAAAGCTACGGTTTTTCCAGCAGTTATTAATGGATGTGAGAGTTGGACCATAAAGAAAGCTGAGCACTGAAGAACTGATGCTTTTGAGCTGTGGTGTTAAAGAAGACTCTAGAGTCCCTAGGACCGCAAGGAGATCCAACCAGTCCATCCTAAAGCAAATCAGTCCTGAATATTCATTTGAAGGACTGCTGCTGAAGCTGAAGCTCCAATTCTTTGGTCCCCTGGTGCAAAAAGCTGACTCATTAGAAAAGACCCTGATACTGGGAAAAATTGAAGGCAAGAAGAGAAGAGGACAGTAGAGGATGAGATCGTTTGATGACATCACTGACTCAAATACATGAGTTTGAGTATGCTCCTGGAGTTGGTGACGGAGAGGGAAGCCTGGCATGTTGTAGTCCATGGGATCGCAAAGAGTCAGACATGACTGAGTGACTGAACTGAACTGAGTCAAGATTATGAATCAGTCTTGTTTTCCATCTCCCTTCATAATGACCCTAGAGTGATCTTGTCTGATGTTTGTGTCCTGTGAGATTATTTTTGAGAACACCACGTGTAACCATGAACGCCAGGCTGGCTCCCTGCAGTATCAAGTCCTAAATGTTAGTGCTTAGAAGAGCTCTTTTGTCAGGAGCTGCTATTCTCTTGCTCAGTATATATGTTCTTAGCATCAGATACACCACAATATAGTAGCAATATCTATTTTCCATAACCAAATTAGAAAGTGTAATGACTTTTTGAGAAATAAATCATTAAAAATAATTTAAAAGGATAGTCAGTCAACTAAAAAGCAATCTGTGTGCAAAAGTGATCCAAACATGTACCCTTTTATGTGTTAAAATGTACATAACTACTTCACTTAATAATTTAAATTAAGTAGGGCAAGATAGGGCTTGCCAGGTGGAGATAGTGTTAAAGAACCCACCTGCCAATGTAGGAGACATATAAGACATGCCAGTTTGATCCCTGGGTCAGGAAGATCCCCTGGAGAAAAGCATGGCAACCCACCCCAATCTTCTTGCCTAGAGAATCCATGGACATAGGAGACTGGCGGGCTATAGTCCAGCACATCACAAAGAGCGGCACAGGACAGAATTGGAAGCAATTTAGCAGAGCACAGGGGAAAGATAATCTACTTTGAATTCTTTTTGGTCAAATCTCCACTCAACCTGATGTTCGTTGTGTTGCTTCTTACAATGATCCCTCTTCCTTGCATTATTCATTTTGTGCTCCACCTCTGGGTAAACAATAGTCAATATACTTTACAAATGAATATCTCTGATAATATTATATCATCTCTGTAATTGTACAAGATATTTTTCAAGCCTTACAAATGGATTGTAAGTTGACACTCCTTCCCACTATCTGAAATTAAAACTACCCTTCCTCTTAAATTCCTAAACCTTTCACGTATGTATGGACATAAAACCATTTGGAAATATGCTTCTACTTTCTAATCTCTACATTCTGCTATTTTTATTCTCTCCCTTGCCTATTCTCATCTCATGTTTTTTCTTCCCATCAATATATTACCTACAATTTCAAGCAAATCCCAAGTTTCACATTTTATAGTTTTAAAGCAGTCTCATATCTTGCTTTTATTTATTTATTTCTAATTTATTTCTTTATTTAAGGATAATTGCTCTACAGAACTGTGTTGGTTTCTGCCAATCATCAACATGAATTATCCATAATTCACACCTTGCTTTTAAACTGATAGAGCAGTTAGTGTCCCTAGTGGGACATCATGTTATGTGTGATGCACAGATCACCAGTGTGACTCTTATTTCTCAGTTAAATCACACATTTATTTTAGATAGGAACTGCTTACCATTCAAACATTCAAATCAAGTCTCTGGTAAAGTCTAGATACAAGTCTTCATTTTCACAGATTCTCAAAAAACCATCTTGAATGGAAATATAAACTCTATTGTTTTAATATGGAAAATGCTAAAGACTACATATTTCCATTTTGACACATAATTATGTCTTTTTCAAATTAAGATAACTTATTTAATCCTCTCGTCTTATGAGTATATTGCTACATATTAATGTGTCACATCAGAAGCAAAGATGTTTGAAAGTTGCTGTCAGCAAAAGCTTGTTCAAGTTTTGATTATTATCTCATTGTTACTGATAAACATGCTAAATAGCTAACTATTTGGTGGGAAAGACTGCATGCTAATTTTCCTTACCATGCCCTAAGAAAGCTTTCAATTTCAGAAAACCAAAGAGTAAATTAATTTTACAAATAAACTAAAAATGCTGTCTAGAAATGAGACATTAAATTAACATTTTGGGATTAACATAGCATTTATGTTCATTTTATAAAGTGTCAGGATATTATACTTCTTTGTGTGTGTGTTTGTGTATGGGAAATACAATGATCATAGATGTGTTCTGGAGTCATAAATAAACCAACATTAGTAACACAGGAGGTACAGGATGTTAGATATAAGGGAGACTGGAATAGCATGTATTGTCATAAAGAATCTAGAGGAAAGATTTGAAATAGAAACCTGACTATTAGGAAGTAGGAGCAATGCCTGGGAAAGAAGACCAGAGACTTGTCCCGTACCAGTTAAACGGAAATTTCAATATGAAAGGAGAACACAGAGAGTACAAGCCCAAAAGAGGGTATTGAATATCCACACACTTGAATCCTGTGACCTGTCAACAGACAGCAAAAAAACATAGCTTATGTTCAAGAAAGTGAATTGCTTCTAAAGTAACTATAGTGTTTGGGGAAAATGTGGTTAGATATAGTAAGCCTATCCATGAATTTAGCTATGGGTACAAAGAATCAATTTTTTTTTTTTTTTTCCTAAATCGTAACTCCATTGGGAAATGCCAATAATTCAATCACACTTTTCCTCTCTGAGCAAAATCTCATTATTGTTACAGGGAGTCCAGTCCTCCTTCTGTTTCTATTCATTTCCCCTGGGCCCAAAGATTTTAAACTCTTTCACACCTTCTGTTTTGTTTTCTTTTTAACCAATTCTGCTTTTGCAACAGTTGATTTCTTCAACTGATGTCACAAATTTCTTATTCTCTAGAAAATACTGCTGTGGGCTTATGTAAATTGTGGTAGGGATTCACCATAATTAGACAAAGCATAACAAAGTAACTTTTTTTTTTTTTTGCTAACGTATAACACACCCTTTGTTCCAAGGCATTCTGAAACATATCTCATGTGCCATGTTGGAAATGATTTGTGAAACATTGTATTGTGCCATCCTCAAGTTCCCTAATCCAGAGAGAAAAAAAACTAGTGACCCAGGAAGGGTTTCTGTTTCTATACTTGTTCCTACAGTTGAATTACCACATACAGGTGGCTTGTGACATCCTAAGCTTAGTACATACAAATCTATATTTGTCAGTTTGCCTCTCTCTCTCCCACATGCAAATACATGGAAGTAACTTACTGGCCAGTTTTACATACTGTTCATCATTTGATACCTAGTTTTCACGTTTCTACTATGATAATTCTTTTTGGGGCGGTATTTTTTACCTTCTTATATAGTTTACATATCATCTTATTTTATTTAGTTCTTTACCAACTCTTTAGAAGATGTGCCTTACTAAGAAATACTAAATAAGAAATTACATATCTGAATACATTATATAACAATAAAACACACAGAGTCAGCACACAACACTATATACACACACACACACACACACACACACACACACATATATATATATATATGTATATATATATATATAAATGTATACAGTTATCCTTCCATCTAGCATCTAGCAAAGCTTTCATCATCTGTAGAGAAATGCATGAACTCTCCAGCAGATTAACACATATGGAAAGATAATATGCATCTCAGGATTCCTTTATGAGATTCGCTCCTCCTCACAATTTTGCTGAAGAATTCATTGCCAAATTGCTAGCACAATGCCATCTCTTTAACAGCTTACTCATTTAGATCATTATGGGCCTGCAGGCTGCCTATGTTGCCACGGTCAACCCAAGGATAGTCTGTATTGCTATTGTCAGCATTTCAGTCTCAACTGAGATTATTCAGTTCAATCTCATATTTAACCTTCAACTTTTACTAAAAATGGGCCTCACAAGTGGCATCTAAAATGCTTTGCAGACACTCTGAAACAACCAGTCATTTACATATCATCACCCCAGTACAATCCCAAACTACAGCTATCAAGATGCAGCAGCTTAAAAACTTGAGGTGACGTTCCTTCTGAACCAGTTAGCTGTTTTCTAATGAAACAAAGCAGTATTAAAACTCCAGAATATATATATATATATATATATATATATATATATATATATATAAAATAAGGTCTTTGATTAAAAAAATCATGATTAAAATGAGTGAAGGAGAAGCAATTTGAAAACTGAATGTTAACTTCTTGATTCACATTATCATGACATTATGTGAAATAGCACAATAGTGATTTTATTTTTATACAAATCAATAGTTATATTCTATCTCTTTAAACATCAATATTCTATGCAAGGTTTAATGTTTTGGATGTCCACCACAAAATACATTGTTATTTCATAATGGATACTGAAGAAGCACTTTATCACATTAAACGAGTTACTAATTCCAAATGAGTTACTAATTCCAAAAATAAAAATAATGACTCTATGAGCTGAAAATATTTTGTACTGTTACTATTGGGATCATTTTTAAGACAATGATATTTTTACTATAAACATTATAATTCATGTTAGAGATGGTTGGTTAAAAGCATGATTTAAAATATTCTCATTCTGCTTATGTTTAATCATTGAGTTAAAACTATGAAGAAATTCATGTTGGTTTCAATAGACAAAAATAGATCTCCAAACTTTATGCCTGTGTGCATGCTAAAGTTGCTTCAGTCATTGCTGATGCTTTGGGACTCTATGGACTGTAGCCCTCCATGTTCCTCTGTCCATGGGATCCTTCAGGCAAGAAGACTAGAATGGGTTGCCATGTGCACCTCCAGGGGATCTTTCCAACCCAGGGATCGAACCCTCATCTCTTATGTCTCCTGCATTGGCAGGCAGATTCTTTGCTGTTTGCACCAACTGGGAAGCTCCCAAAGTTTATAGAGGAGACTACACTGGTTCTACATACATTCTCTATGAAAATGTATTAACTTGATATTCCCTTATTCATCTATAAAAATATCAGTGGTGATACAAATCTGTTTTTTCACTGATTCATTTCAGCCAACACTTAAAAACACAAACCTAATCTTCCTTAGAACACTGATGGGAATCTGTCAGATGACAGCTGGAGAAATAACTTGGTCCTCAGGGAATCACGCTAAAAAAATGAATTTAATATAAGAATAGTTACCACAGTATTAGTCAAAGTTCACATATCTCTCATTCCTACTATATGTAAATTATGTATAATATATTATAAAAAGTATGTAAATATGCAGTACTGTAGTGTTCAGGTACAAATTCCATAGCATTATTTCATTAGAAACACAGTGGTATTACTTGTTCTTTTAAGACATGCACATACTTACAAAAAATGAGTGAGATTAAACTATTTGTTAACTGAACAAATGCATTACTTTCCTTAGGGATTTTTAAATCAATTTTAAACAAAACATATTAAATGACATTGGTAAATTTTTTCCTCATAAAATATATGTATATTCAAATTTTAATCACTTCACTCATAGGGGCTGGGACCAAACAGTTTCAAAATGATGTTCTGAGACAGTCCTTGGCAGTGGTTTTTAAACTTAATACTTCAGAACTGTTTTAAATTTACAGAAAAATTATAAACAGAGTACCTACAGAGTGTTCTAATATACTCTATACATCATGTAATTTCCTACTACTAACATCTTACATAGTACAGTACATTAGTTGCAGTGAAGAGAAGAATCTTGATACATTATTATTACTGACTAAGCACTATATTGTCTTTCTAATCCAATGTCTTTTTATGTTCCAGAATTCCATTCAAGATATGACACTACATTTCACTGTCATGTCTCAGACTCCTCTGCTCTGTCATACTTTCTTAGATTTTTCTAGTTTTCATTGACTTTCACAGTTTTAAAACATACTGGTAAGGTATTTTATAGAATGTCCCTCAGTTGGGATTGGTCTGGTCTCATGATCATGATCATACTGGGTTTATTTATTTTGGGGAAGGAAGTTCACAGGGGTAAATTGTTATTGTCATTGTATCAATTTTATATTGTTACTATAAAGATAAAGCATATATTTTACTTGTTTTACTCTGTTTCTATTTTTCCTATATTTCTTAGTTTTGTGGAGTGATTCATCAATAATTATCTGTTAATATTAATTTATGATTGTTTTAAATTGCTTTATGTATTTATACAATTTAAATCAATAACACACTAATCATATTAACTAACAGATAATTATAGTTGAATCACTCCACAAAACTAAGATATATAGGAAAACAAGAAATACAGCAAGACAAGTAAAATATATAAAATTGATACAATGAAATTAAAAGATGCTTGCTCCTTGGAAGAAAGCTATGACAAACCTAGACAGCATATTAAAAAGCAGAGACATTACTTGGCCAACAAAGGTCCATCTAGTCAAAGCTATGGTTTTTCCAGTAGTCATGTATGGATGTGAGATTTGGACCGTAAAGAAAGCTGAGCATCGAATAACTGATGTTTTGAACTGTGGTGTTGGAGAAGACTCTTGAGAGTCCCTTGGAATGCAAGGAGATTGAACCAGTCAATCCTAAAGGAAATCAGTCCTGAATATTCATTGGAAGGACTGATGCTGAAGCTGAAGCTCCAATACTTTGGTGAAGAACTGACTCACTGGAAAAGACCCTGATGTTGGGAAAGATTGAAGGTAAGAGGAAGAGGGGATGACAGAGGATGAGATGGTTGAATGGCATTACCGACTCAATGGACATGAGTTTGAGCAAGCTCCTAGAGTTGGTAATGGACAGGAAAGCCTGGCTTGCTGCAGTCCATGGGGTCGCAGAGTCGGACATGACTGAGCGACTGAACTGAACTGATACATTTGTACAGAATTAGAATATGAATTTAACTGTAAATACAACTTTTAATGATAAATATTATTGTTTTTACACAATAATAATAATGTTATAGCTGTGGATTTAACTTTCTCAGTTCATTAATTCTAATGTCACCATCTTCTAGAAACACCTTCACAGACACAGTCAGAAATGTTTAACATCTGAACAACCTATGATCCAGTCAAGCTGACACATAAAATTAATCATCACATGTACTTATTTTCTACCTTATATCGTTAATGTCTATGTTCAACAATGATTCTTGTTTTATGTGGGAACTCAGGTCCATCTTAGGTAGTTTCAAGATCTTATCTTATCTCTTATTTCCTGCAAGGTTATGTCATACTATAAGTATTGATAAAGTCCAAGGTTTTACTATTTGTTTAGCACCTTTCTCTCATATTTCTCTTGTTTCAGGATATTTTTTTTTAACGGACATAAATTTAGTGTATTATTATAATATATTAACTGTCATTGTTTTTTGAAGTGAGAATTTTTTTTTCTGTTTATATACACCAATATCGTGGTGTATAGCTCAAAGATCATTAGCTATTGTTATTGTTGTTTAGCCACTAAGTATTGTCCAATTCATTGCAACCCCCTGGACTGCAGCACACCAGGTTCCTCTGTCTATCAAATTTCCTAGGCAAGAATAGTGGAGTGGGTTGCCATTCCCTTCTCCAGGGGATTTTCCTGATGCAGGGATGAAACCTGCATCTCCTGTAGTGGCAGGCAGATTCTTCAACACTGAGCCACCAGGGAAGTTTGATCATTATTAGCTATAGATCCAATTTATTTTAAAATAAATAACTTTATACATATGTATATGACATATACATACAGTGGCATTATATATTTTATTATTTTATATTTATTGTTATTTTATAACCATCTTCACCCACCTCTGTGATATCTATTTGCATTTCCACCAAATATTTCTAAGCCAATCATTCTCAAACTAGAACAATAATTTTTTTTTACTGTGAATTATTTGAAAAAGTCTGCATATATTTTTTTGATTCTCAAGACTGAGGGGATGGTATGGAGATCTAGCAGGTAGGGAACAGTGTGTTAATTGCTCAGTCATGTCTGGCTCTTTGCGATTGTCCCCCAGGATCCTCTGTCCATGGGATTCTCCAGGCAAGAATACTGGAGTGGGTTGCCATTCCCTTCTCCAGGGGATCTTCCTGACCCAGGAATCAAACCCAGGTCTCAAGCATTGTAGGCAAATTATCTACCATCTGAGCCACCAGGGAAGCCCAGGTAGAGAACAGAGATGAGGCTAAATATTCTATAATGTGAAGAACATCTCCCATAAAATAATTATGTGGAGCAGATATCAGTAGTGCGAGGTTGAGAAGCCCTGTTCTAGGTACATGGAAATATGGGCCTTCTCTCTCCTCTTCCTTTGGCAAATGACATATGAGAGCAAATGCCATGTGTCACAATTTGGTAAAGTGTTGACAGTCCATAATGTAACATGCTGCTGTTTTCTTCCCATGAAGTCCCATGGCCAGAGGCGGATGCCCCTTTAGCTTGCATGCTTAAGTGACAAAGATATGGAACAGAGATTTGGTTGTCTTAGAAAGACATGCACTTGAAATAGACAAATACTGTAAGTGAGAAAGACGTTGTTATTTTAAAATATTGTGGTTTATATTTTTTCCTATAGTGTAATCTAAGTGGGGTTTTCCTGGTGGCTCAGCTAGTAAGGATCTTCCTGCCAGTTCAGGAGATGCAAGAGACATGAGTTCAATCCCAGAATTGGGAAACCTGGAGAAGGAATGGCAACCTGCTCCAGTACTCTAACCTGGAAAATGGACAGAGAAGCCTGGCAGGCTACAGTCCATGGGGTCGCAAAGAGTCAGACATGACTGAGTGAATGAAGATATACACACACACACACACACACACACACACACAGAGTCTAGGCATTACCACATGTGACCATCTAAACTTTAATTAAAATTATATTAAAAATTATGGTATCAGTTGCACTAGCCATATTTAAAAATTGCTGCACCTAATAGCAACCATATTGTGTACAGATATATAATTTCAATCATTACAGAGTGTTTCTTTTTTGAAAAAAATTTATAGCTTATTCTCACAGATATATCCCTCCTCTTTTTCCATTTCTGCAACTGTGCAAAACTCAAGTTCATGTTAAAAATGTATGTTAGTGCAGCCTGTGTGTATGTTTGTGTTTAAAATGCAGTCATTTTATAAATTGATATGCATTTTGTTTTTCTCAATCAAAAGGATCTCATGATTTTAAAAACAATTTCATTTTGATGCAGTATAATGTTCATGATAAATGTTAGACTGATTATCAGTCCCTTTACCCATTTATTATGTTTTTAAGTTTGGCACCTTCTGTTTTAGGGGGAATTTGGCCACCGCAGATATCCATGAAGCAAACATCCTTTTATACAAAGTTTAATATTTTGATTCTTTCATTTGTACAGGAGACAGTCCCTGGAGTACTTTTTGGGCAAGAGCTATGTTTTTGTTTTTGTTTTTAATAGAATTTCTAGACTATCTTTCTTTTCCCAAAATGGTTACAGCAATTAATATTTCTACCAGTATCACAAAAGAATTTTACTCATTGAATGCTATACTGCTCAAATCAGTCTAGATGGTATTTGATATTTCATTTTTTTCTTTGCTTTTCTCTCTGTGATTTCTAATGAATTTTGCCATTTTTGTCTTTTGGCATTGTAATATGCTTGAGAATTCAACAGTCTGTATCTTCTTTCTGTTCTTACTTACATATTTCTAAATGTTTGTAGGAACCTTCTATAGAGTACTTCTTAATTCATGCCTGCATTTCTATCTCCTTAACTGCACATCATCTAATCACCAATTATTGTACATTTTTGCACATAAAGACTATATTTTTATATTATAAAATATATTTGTCTCTTTTATAATTCACAAAATTAATGTCTTCATTATTATATGTTTTTTGTTGTCAAGTTCAATTATTTCACTTATCTTTAGATTTGAGTGAATTATTTTTTCAGTATTTAATTAATTTAAATATTTTAAATTAAATTTAACATATGTTTTATTTTTAAGACTTTTATATTTCAAGATCTACTAAGTTAAGTTTAGGGTTATCCACATAATAATTGTAGAATATTATGTGACAAGAACTCTTAAAATGTAACTAGTGATTATAGACTGTGTTTTGCTTGAGGTTATAACTTCAGATTTCTACTGTAAAATTTTTGTGTCTCCTTTCCAGTGACCATTATGCCTTGTCTTCCAGGTATACCTGAGTAGACTTCTTCTGGCTTCAGTGCCAACAAGCTCAGGACATGAGATGCTACTAGTGAAGATGATAGACTTGATCAGACCCATGATCTAAGCTTTGGCATTCCTTTTCAATTTCATTTTGATAGATGCTAAAAATGTATTTAATGCACAATTGAATTTTTAGTTACATAAATAAATAAGCACATGATCAAAAGAAAGAAGATTAAAAAAGTCACTACTCTTTATTATCACTCCAATGTGTGTGTGTGGATATTTTTAGGGTGATGGTATCATTTTTATTCTTTAATGGTATATTTTAAATACTTTTAATATATAATCAAATATCCCCATATAAAATAAATTTTAGTGTTTACCTAATATTCTATCTCATTTTTGCCAAAAAATGTATCCAGTAACTTTTATTAGATATTTACCTGTTTCCTGAGAAACCTGTATGCATGATAAGAAGCAACAGTTAGAACTGGACATGGTACTGGTTCAAAAATTGGGAAAGAAGTATGTCAAAACAGTATATTGTCACCCTGTTTACTTAACTTATATGCAGAGTACATCATGGAAATACCAGACTGGATGATTCATAGGCTGGAATCAAGTTTTCTGGGAGAAATATCAACAACCTCAGGTATGCAGATGATACCACTCTAACAGCAGAAAGTGAAGAGGAACTAAAGAGCCTCTTGATGACGGTGAAAGAGGACAGTGAAAAAGCTGGCTGAAAACTCAATATTCAGAAAACTAAGGTCATGGCATCCAGTTCCATCACTTCAAGGCAAATAGGGAAAAAGTGGAAACAGTGACAGATTTTATTTTCTTGGTTTCCAAAATCACTGCCGACAGTGACTGCAGCCACAAAATGAAAAGACGCTTGCTCCTTACAAGAAAAGCTATGATAAACCTAAATAGCATATTAAAAATCAGAGAACATCACTTTGCCGACAAAGGTCCATATAGTCAAAGCTAGGATTTTTCCAGTAGACATGTATGGATGGGAGAGTTGGACCATAAAGAAGGCTGAGCACCAAAGAACTGATACTTTCATCCTGCGGTGCTGGAGAAGACTATTGAGAGTCCCTTGGACAGTAAGGAGATCAAACCTGTCAATCATAAAGGAAATCAATGCTGAATATTCATTGAAAGAACAGATGCTGAAGCTGGTGCTCCAATACTTTGGCCACCTGATGCGATGATCTGACTCATCGGAAAAGACCCAAATGCTGGAAAGATTGAGGGCAGGATGAGAAAGGGACAACAGAGGATGAGATGGTTGGATGGTATCACTGACTGAATGGACGTGAGTTTGAGTAAACTACAGTGAAGGACAGGGAAGCCTGGCATCTGCAGCCCGTGGGGTTACAAGGAGTCAGACATGACTTAGTGACTGAACAACAACATGATATTTTATTCTCTTTGATAAAGATATAAATTATCTGTCCATATACTTATTACCTTGAGATTAATCCCTAGATTCTGATTCCACAATTATTTTTGTGACTTTAGACATGCATTGTTAAATTCCTTCTATAAATAACTGTGTTATATTGGCAACCTATGGTGGAAATAATTAAATGTTGTTTTCTACTTTATTTGGAACACCAGATTGGATATGTTAATAATAGTTCTTAAAAAGCAAATGCTATTGAAAGATTGTGAAAAGTAAATTAACATAAACTAATAGTTACTTCTAATCTTTTCCATTACTTTCTCCCAAGAAATAAGAAATTTCTTAGTATTTCTATATCTAATCTAATACTTATTGCATTGCCTGCCACAGACTATATGCTCAATACATTTGGAATAAATTGATGTTTATGATTTTGGCCTCAAAATTTGAACTAAAAAGTAGTTCTACCTTTATTTGAATACTGAGGCTGTATTGCTTATTTGGAAATCCAATTTTTTACCTAAAACTCACTTATGGACCTTTAAAAATTTTTACAGATGTTCACAGTTGTATATGGAAAATAGAAAATGAGATAGGCTCCTCATATCACACAGAAACAACTTTTTTATAATTTTTTTGACCTGTCTGATGATTATTGCAGGCTTCAAGACTTATTCACTGACTTTTTTTCAAAGCAGCCACCTGAGTGTGCCTCTGGTATGAGACATTTTGAAGAAATGCCTCTATTAACCACTACTGCTAAAGCTTGTTCTCATCAGTCTCTGGCTTGAGACATAGTACAATTGTCTGCTTATTTAGTCAAGCCATTGTGGCTCTCAACCATAAAGGAGGTCACTCTCTCCTAAGTCACACATGGTGAAGATTGTGTCATATCAAAAAGCACTTGGTCTCCAATCTTACCTATCAATGCATCCAATTCACAGAAGAGCACACATACCACAGAGATTCATTTTATTCTCCCAACATGTGGTCAACAACTCTGTGAATTATGCCAGGCCATTCTTTGACCAAATAATCATTCTTCAGTGTTCAGCTAACCACGGTGATTAGCCCAGAGGACCCAATTCAGTCTCACTTCTATGGCGAATTATTTCTCAGGGACTGCACTGACCCTTTCCTTGAAATCACCTTGGTCAGGGTGACCTAATTCACCCAAAGAGTTTCTTTTTCAATAAAATTTGGTTACCAAGAGGCAGAATTGTGAAACCCTTGCCCTACTAGACAAATTTGCATTACTACAGTCCTAAAACAGCCAAATTCTTTGGTGGGGAGTTCATGACAGCATACACTTACAGAGTTCACAGCCATCAGAATGGCTTGGTATACAGTTCCTTGTGAAAATGGAACAATATTCTTGCTTTGCAACAGGGGGTATATATATATATGTTTATGAGCATGCCTGCCTGAGGGTGCATGTGTTGTTCAGTCATGTCTGAGTCTTCATGACCCCACGGACTATAGCTTGTCAGGATCCTCTGTCCATGGAATGTTCCAGGCAAGAATCCTGGAGTGGGTTGCCATTTCCTACTCTGAAAGATCTTCCCTACACAGGGACCAAACCTGAGTCTCCTGTCTACTGCATTGGCAGGCGGATTCTTTACTACTGTGTTACCTGGAAAGCCCATATATGTATATGATATATACATATCTTATATAATATATAATGTGTATATAATCTTATTGTGTACTTGAAAAAGTTTATTTGGTTGGTTGGAAGATAAAAGTATCACACTGAGTATTTCAGAAAATCATAGTGACTGATTTTTAAGACCATTTCTAGCTGTAGGTGGCTAACCTTACTTAATGGAAAATTTGTGGGTCTGTTCCCACATTTCCTTTATGCCTGTTTTTTGTCCTTCACAGTACATGGAAGTATTTCACAGTCACTCTATAAACAGGCAGCTCATCTGTTAATGTCAGTGGAAAGTTTATTAATGTATAAGTTATATAGCCTATTTCCACACATATGTCATATCATGTGACAAGCCACCATTTGTTATATAACCTTCCATGCTCAGACATGTGTCGATTCATAGAGCAGAGGACAAATATATCAAAAATGAATTTTGTGAAAGGTTATTTTCTGATCCAAGTAAATTGCTAAATTGCTTAAATAAATATGTAAAGTAAGAGTGTTTACAAATCTCTTTGCCTCTCACAGTGAGCATTGGAATAACTTAGTTATCATAAGTGATGGTTTCACACTATGTTAAATTGAATATTTTCCATGATTACATTTAAATCAAAAAACATAGAAAGATAAACTAGATTTATAACTTTGGAAGCCAAGTGACACTGTAAACAAGGTCAGAAAAATAATATATTTCCATACTAGTAAAAGAAGAATTTTTGTTCTTTAGATGTCAGGATGGTAAATTGAAACTAGTACACTGCTTGCATAAAAGTTTAAGGACACACTTTTGATATATTAATTTTTACTCAGGTGGATGTAAGAATGCAATAAATTTTGTGCATAAATTTTGTGGAAGCTGAGGAATATTAGTCTTTTACTCCCTTTGGAAAATAGTAGCATTCTATTCTATTACCTGTATTTAATGAAATAAATACCTATTTTTAATGGAACAACTCAATAAAAGAAGCAAAATAAAATTATGTGTTAAATCTGAAGATATTCTTAAAATATTTAATTTTGCTTTTCATAAAAAAATGCTCTTTAACAATTCTAAATTAGTGTAGGTATGTAACAAATGCTATTGTTGTTCAGCTGCTAAATTGGGGATCTGACAAATGCTAGGGCTTTATTAATTGGTTTCCTTCTTTCCTGTTTTTTTTTGTTTTTGTTTTTGTTCTAGTCTTCCAACTTCCATGAAGACTATGAAGTACTTTAAAGTATATTGAATAAATGCAATTGAATATATGTCATGCATAAAACATGGAGAGTAAAATTAAGTAACTTAAGTAAAAGAACATAACAATAAGTCTTTTCTAAGGAAAAGTCTACATTTTCTTATGATGAATTGCTATTAATTATCCATTTTGAATAGGTAGCTATAGTACTAGTTGTAATAAGATTTATATTTAAAAGTTTAGATTTAATATGGTTTCTGTGCTTATGTAACAATCTCTTTTTTTAAATTTTCAAACAGGAAGCATGATTGAACATACATATCTGCTTTTTATTTTTCTTTGGAAAATATTATCTTGATGATAACTGTTGTTTTCTTCTAAGTTAACACATATACATTCACTCACTTGAGACTCCTCTAACAAGAAATAAATATGTTCTTCAGAATAACAGAAATTACTGGAATTTGATTCTATTAGTTATGGTAATACAGAATGGGGAAATATTCTACAATTTAATAGTAGCTCATATTGATATTTGAATAGGAATGTTTTTCTTAATGGACCAAGTAATTAATTTTCCATTTGCATAGTATTTTTTATTTTTTTTTCAATTTTATAAATCACAACTATCTCAAAAATCAAAGATGTTAAACAGTACTTTAAATGTCCCCTAGATATTATATATTTAAATTACTCACACATGCTAGTCTACATTTTATATTTCCTCTTATAGCACCTAGAAAAGTTAAACTCTTATGTGCTAATTTCATCATTTTTCTCACTCTCTTACCTAAAAGTTCATTCTTCTCACCTTGCCTAAATCATGAAGGAAAGATTTATTGCTTCATTTCAGTCGCACCAAACATTATCATGAGTCTATCATTTTCTATGTCCTTTTAGACCTGAGTTCATTAATTACTGCATAAATGTATGAATTACTGCAAGACCAATGTAGACATATTTGTGAACAGACAGTGTGTGGGTTTTACACTTGTCAAGTTTTTTATATTTATATATGTGGCCAAATTTCCAATTCATATATTCAAGTGGAAGACAGATAGGTATGATTACTCCTAATCAGAAGTCTTAGGAGTTGTGTTTTTTTTTTTTTTTAATTTTTATTTATTTATTTTTTTTGTCATACATTGATATGAATCAGCCATAGATTTACACGTATTCCCCATCCCGATCCCCCCTCCCTCTCCACCCGATTCCTCTGGGTCTGGGCATACACACTGAGGAAACCAGATCTGAAAGAGACACGTGCACCCCAATGTTCATCGCAGCACTGTTTATAATAGCCAGGAGTTTCTTACTAAAGCTGTTGAGATCATTTAATTTATATCATATCTATCCCTCACATCTAGGTCTGCAATATTCTGAACAAGTGAAGTATACGGTATCTACTTCTTGGCATGCTTTGCTACTAAAGTTTTTCTTTTTATAACTCTCAACAAATCCTATTGTAGTTAGTACATATTCTACAATATAACATCTGATTTTCAGTTTCTCCTATTTTCACCCTCAATCCATTAATTGTCTCATCATTCAGTTAAAGTGAACCAGTGCTCTTTGGAGAGGAGTGGTAGTTGATCTTCATATAGAGAAAACCAACAAGACCATAATATCTAACTGCTTTTTGGAAGGTAATAATCATTTTCAAAAATTTGGGACTTATATAAAATGAACAAAGAGATCAACCTAAAGAGGACTCCCATATTAACATTGGAAAAGTTGTGATATAAAATTTTATATAAACACATGCACACAGACACATGAACACACAGAGTCAACTAAAATGAGTTGGTGAATGTGGAGTTTGTGCAAATAAATAAAAATAAAATTGAACACTAAGTGTACCCAAAAATGACATACACAATACTTTTTACTAAGTGTACACAAATACCCTTTGTGAAATATACTACTATATTATCCAAATTATTTGTCATAAACATTAAATATAAATCAGTCTAAGTTATATATCTCCTATACTCAAAATTTGGTTGACTTCTAGTTTACTAGTTCTTTGTTACAAATTTTAAATGATAAAGGACAGTATTTAAGAAGAAATAGTGATTATATTTAGAAATCATTTTGTATTAGAGAATATAAACATGAAAGTATAAAGCATTCTATTAAATTAGTTTTTTTAAAAACTTTGTAAAAACTACAATGCACAATGTTGACTTTTAAAATTAATTTTTTAATGATTTGGGCATCATGGATCTTTATACATATGTATATAAAATTTGGAGATATATACCTCTTTATTTGACTAAGTATAAAGAGATATATATGGTAAATTGCATAGGATCCAGATATTTCAAGAAACAGTAACATTCATATTAAAATAGGAAGAAAATAACAATAGTCAGACACCAAAGGCAGACATAAGGAAGTTTGAAGCCTGTTAGCCACCCTTAGGAGACTTTTGTGTGGATTTCATCCCCATTTTAGGTGATGAATCCTCTGGATACCTATAATACTTATAATGTAGTCAAGAGTTTATCTTCACATAAGACAAGAGTTTAATTGACATGGGAAGAGGATTGTGTAGTAGATTCTACCACTGGAAAGCACGGGAGAAGGGAGATACCCTATACTTCTGTGTCACTTATAGAGGTGCATTTCCTCGGTGCTTTCGAATTTTTACAGACATGGGCATTCAAATGACAATGAAGTGAATGCAGTTGCCTTTGGGCTTATTTACATACAGATTAAATACAACTGTAATGACTAGAAAACAATACAGCTGATAGAATCTGATTTTGTGATATACAGTTGGGGCTTTATATAATCATAGAGCTGGGCTTCCAACTAATAACCAGGTGAAATTTAACATTATTACTATTAGCTCCCATTTGTTTCATAATATACGTTGGTCAGGATTTCATCTTTACCACCCCACTGACTCTATCTTGGAAGAATTTCTCAGTAAGTTCTTAATTATGGGCACACTGAGCTCATGAGATCCTTTTGCTTTATTCATTTCTCACTAACATCTCTATTACGAACTTTCCTTTTTCTTATCATTGCCTCTGCCTTGGTTTTTGAAAAACTACTCTAACTGGGCCTTCATACTTAATACATAGATGCTTTGGTCCTCTCACTCTGTATGACAACTTAATCACAAATTCATTATCCATATCTCAAAGTATTCTTTTCTGAACTCTAATAAAATGGATCCAACAGGAGTGACCATAGATATCAGCAGTTCTTATATCCCATGTTTTACTCTAGCAGCAACCACAGAGATCCTTTTCATGCCCAATAGTCCTCATCAGAAGGAATATTATCTTCATCACCACCAGACAAAGAAACCCAAAACTGGGATTTATCTAGAAAGAATAGACACTTATTCTTATTTCCCATGCATCAACTTACTCACTTGTTTCCACATATTTACTTTTGTAATGTTTTTCAAAACTCAGTTCTGACTTCTATTTTCTTCCTCTCACATGGATTTCTACAGTAGATACCTAACTGTTTCCTTGACTAAAAAATAAATTCTTTACTACATTACACCCCTTAACACATCATTAAATAATTTTAAATACAGTGAATAGATAAATTCACTGATTTTCATACATAAACACTTTATCTATCTTTGTAAACATTGTAATGCATAATATACCAAAACTGTTCAATGTCTGATAACTAAATTTAAATACACTGTATTCTTCAATGCTACACTTGGTATCTAGACCCAGATATATTTATTTATACATGTGGCAGCCATGAAAAAGTGCCTCTCAATCTCTGTCTGCAGAGAGTATGGTTGACTGATGGCTCCCGCTGCTACACCCTGTAATTCATCACTGTTCACACTGAGGCCACACTTCCCACAAATTTCAGCCCATGACTCATCATGGCAGGATATTAAGTCAGCCCTGCTCTTAGGAGACATAGGGCTCAACTGAGGAGTGATGCTAGCTCAGGAATGAACTTGCTGAACCCTCTTGGACCTGATTTGCCTTCGGAAATACTTTTACTCCAACTTTTTTCCTTCTCTCTTGCCTTTTTCTGCAATCAGATCAGCAGGACAGACTAGTAGCTCTCCCAGTCTTTCCTGGATACATTTGTTTTTCCTTATTAGGCATTGCCCTTAATAAATTACACACATGCCTTCTTTAGTTTAGGTATCTGCTTCAGAGGCTCAAGACTAAAACAGAAGTGTTCCAATAATACAGGTGGTAAAATGGGGAATCTGGGACTGGCTTCACACCATACATCAGAGGTTGGGTATGGTAGACAGGTGAGGTGCTGAGTGCCCTGATAGAAGATAGTGACTCAGCTGCTAAATATTTCACTGATTGCTACTTTGCGAAATGTTCCATGCTGGGGAATGCTGCAACAGAAGTGATGATTCAGGCATTCAGAAATATAGGGCACAGTGAGCAGATGAGAGGACAGTGCCTATGAAGAAAACAGAACTGGTTGGTTACTGCTAAGCTGTATGGGTGCCATCAGAGGGATGTTAAGAAACTGAGGACAAGAAGTTAATAGCTTAGCATAAGAGGCAGAGGGTCATTAAAAAGGCCCTTATCTCTAGGAGTGGAAGAACAGACTGAAGCTGAGCAGCAAGCTGTAGACCTGTATATTAAAGTAGGAGATCTCCAGAATCATTTAGATGCTTAGTGCTCACAGGCCTATTATGGGAAAAATTCATATGGGGCAGAGGTATGCATGCTGACATATCTGTGTATGTGGATATTCTCTGGACATCCAGAGTTTGCCTACCCTTCCTAATAAGAGCTAGGCAGTTCTGTAGGAAGTGGCTGCAGAAGGGAAGGTGCTGTCCCACAAGGCGAGAGGTTTTGTCCTCAGGACTTACCCCATATCCTTTCCTGACTGCAAGGATAATGATAGCAATAAATCCCAGAAAAACCTGCCTTGGAATGCACTGAACCTAACATAGGTAAGACAGCATACACCAAGAGTTGCAAGAAATAGTCATCATGTTCAGATCGGAGCCAGGAAGGTATTTTTAGGATTGATTCCTAGGGTTTTTGATCAAGGGGGCCAAAACATTCAGTGTAAGCAAGCAACTATTTATTGATTTGGGGACTGTTTAGTAGGACATGGAGAAGGAAATGGCAACCCACTCCAGTATTCTTGCTTGGAGAATCCTGTGGACGGAGGAGCCTGGTGGGCTGCCATCTGTGGGGTCGCACAGAGTCAGACACGACTGAAGCGACTTAGCAGCAGCAGCAGTGGCAACAGGATATAGTTATCCTGGACTTTCCTGGTGGCTCAGTGGTAAAGAATTTGCCTGGAATGCAGGAGATCCTGGTTCGCTCCCTGGGTCAGGAAGATCCCTTGGAGGAGGGCATGGCAACCCACTTCAGTACCCTTGCCGAGAGAATTCCATGGACAGAGGAGCCTGGTGGGCTACAGTCTACAGGGTTACACAGAGTCGGACATGACTAAAGTGACTAAGCAGCAGCAGTAGTTATTATCCCAGGAGAGGCCTCAAAGTATTAGAAAAAATGTTGCTATTGAGGCAGCCCTTAGAAACCTTGGAGCACTAAGTGCAGGGGGGATGTTTGCTTTGCCTTCGGAGATGATATTGAAGAGGAGGTTAAGAGAAGCAGGCATACTGGAATGGATATATTATATAAGGTCAAATACCCTTCAGAGATTTATATTCCATAAGAGAGTCCAGAACACTCACCATACATCAAGAATATGGGGTGAGAGGGCACCCAAAGTACAATGGAGTTCTCCTGTGCAGAACAGGACTGACACAGATGGGGCAGCTGCAGAGTTGGATGCTCGGGCTCAATAGTAATAGAGGTCAGAAGTCAGCACTTAACCACCAGGAGGCTGCAATTACTGTTATGACTGGTAAGGTCAAAAGTAAAGATAAAGGATTTAACTGACAAAATTTGTGAAGATGGTTAAAAGTGTGCCGCCCTGCTTGGGGCAAAATAGAGTGGTAGCCTCCATGGATGACAATCAATTTGTCACCGAGTGGCCTGCTGGTCTCCTTGAGCAATAGTGCATTCAGCATCTACAGATCAACACAGATTTCTGTTCTGCCAGAACCTTCACAGGCACAGTAGCTAGACTGGCCTTGGTATATGGCAGGTCTTGCTGTTGGGCCAATATCTAGCTTGTCTTGGTGATCACGGCTGTTTAGTGCATGTGTCAATAGTGTTGTTTTACTGTACTGATACACAGATGGATTTTTAAAAATTCATGACTTTATATTGATATTTCAAATTCATATTTAGTGCTATACGATGTTTACAAAATTTCTTTGATTTTTAAGCTTGAATTTCTTTGTTCTCTTGTACTGAAAATCTAATAAATAAGCATAATTAATTTTTTGCTATATTTATCTATCGCTACACAAATTTTCATATACACAATTTCAAAGTAATAATGACAGTATTACTTTGAACAGTAAGAAAGCAGAATAAAATTTTAAGATTTATTTGCAGTTTATTTAATTATAAAATATATTTGGCTGAGGATAAACTGTAGAATACAGTGTTCTGAAAACATTGGAAATGATTCCTTCTCCAGTGTGGATAAGTAAACAACTTGCTATATATAGTTATATTTATGTGTTTTGATTTTATTCCAGTTTTTAGAAATTGTCTTTTTTCTTATTGATTTGGTCCTGAATGAATTCATAAACTATAGTGACTATGATTCCATACCTGAAATTTCTATCTATTGACTTTTAATAAACTATTTGATCAAATTATAAGCATACATTATAAGACAATATATAGGTCATATGTATATCTCAAAACAATGGGAATTTATAATTATGCAAACAACACCCAGGCTAAAAGCAAAAAAAAATACAGTATTAAGAATATCCTCAGAAATCCCTAGTGTACCTCCCTAATACCCGTGCAATCTTCCCAAACTTTATTATGATAACTACTTCTAACACCATAGAACCATAATTTTTTGCATATTTCTGATATTCAAACAGTAAATTTGAACATATAGTAAGACTCATCATGTTTCTGCTGCAAATATTTATTTTTTAAATTTACTTTGCTGATAGTGTTGTATTTTTAAAATATTTCATTATTTCTGTATATTTGTTTTGCTAATGGATTATATCTAGTTTTTTGATGTTCATGTCTTTCAAGTGCCTTTTGCTGTAAATATGTATGCATATCTTCAAATTTAGAAGATAAATCTTAATGTATTACTAAGTAATTCATACCAATTTACAGGTCCCCAGTAAGATAGGAGGATTCTTATTTCTTCACTTTCTTGCCAATATTTTAGATTGGCAGTCTATTTTCAATTTTAGTATTTCTGCTTTATTTATGCTGTTACTATCTCATTGAGATTTTACTTTATATTCTCCTAGTGACTAAAGTAATGGAGATACTTCATATGTTTACTACAACTTGTACATTCCTCTTTTTGAAGTGTCTGTCTAAACCTTTTCTCTAATAAGTTTTCTGTCTTTTCTGATTAATTTACAGGTGTTCTTTATATCATCTGGATTAGACATTTATGGCCTATTTGTGCTATAAATATATTCTCTACTCTATGATTCTGATAGTACACAACAGAAGTCGAGAAACAGATTTCCATAGACATGGTCATTTGATTTATGACAAAGAACTATGAAAAAGGGTTGAATTTTCAATAAATAGTGGTTGATCCTTTGAACTGTGTAATGAAAAAAAGAGTGAAACTTGATGCTTATATCACTTCACAAACAAAAGTTAAATCTAGGTGTAAAAGTTTAAAAAAAAAAAACACATTTCTAGCCTCTTTGAGACCCAATGGACTGTAGCCTGCCAGGCTCCTCCATCGATGAGATTTTCCAGGCAAGAATATTGGAGTGGGTTGCCATTTCCTTCTCCAGGGTATCTTCCCAACCCAGGGATCAAACTTGGGTCTCCAGCAGGCAGACTCTTTACCATCTGAACCACCAGGAATCCATCCTATTTAAATGAGCAAGAGACCAAATATTCACAAGGTTCAAATTTCAGTAGACATTTTATCTTACTGTAATTATATTTCCTTTTTTTCCCCCCAACAAATGTATTTCTTGCTCAACATTTTTTTCATTGTTCATGATTTTTCTTTCTTCTCTTTTATTATATAAAATATACATCTTATCACCTTTTGATATTTCTGTATTTTTTCTTTCTTGGGGGAACTGTGATCTCTTCATATATTTTCATTTGGAAAACCTTTAAAATGATTCACTAACCCTTGGTCACTATAATTTTTTTTCAAAACTACATCTTAAGTAAGAAGTTATTTTTCTCTGTCTATAACATAGAACAAATTCTATAAGAAAAGCATTAATTTCCTGTAAGTTACCAAGATCCTCAGTTTCCTCAGCTGTAAATTTTTAACCTGAATTCTTGTATCTTACTTTTCCTCAGTCCCTAAGTCGTGTCCAATTCTTTAGGAACCCAGGGACTGTAGTATGCCAGGCTCTTCTGTCCTCCATTCTCTCCCAGAATTTGTTCAAATTCATGTTCATTGAGTCGGTGATGCTATCTAACCATCTCATCCTCTGCCACCCCTTTCTCCTTTTGCCTTCAGTCTTTCCCAACATCACGGCTTTGCCAATGAGTTGGTTTTTAGCATCAGGTGGCCAGACTATTGGAGATTCAGCATCAGTCCTTCCCATGAATATTCAGGGTTGTTTTCCTTTAAGATTGACTGGTTTGATCTCCTTGCAGTCCAAGAGATTCTCAAGAGTCTTCTCCAGCACCATAATTGGAAAGCATCAATTCTTTGGTGCTCAGTCTTCTTTATGGTACAACTCTCATATCCATACATGACTACTGGAAAAACCATAGCTTTGACCATATGGACCTTTGTTGGCAAAGTGATACACTATCTAAGTTTGTCATAGCTTGTCTTCCAAGGAACAAATGTCTTTTAATTTCATGACTGCAGTCACCTTCTGTAGTGATTTTGGAGCCCAAGAAAATAAAATCTGTTACTGCTTATACTTTTCTCCATCTATTTGCCATGAAATGATGAAACAGATACCAGACCTTCATTTTTAAAATGTTGAGTTTCAATTTTTCACTCTCATCTTTCACCCTCAAGAGGCTCTTTAGTTCCTCTTCACTTTCTGCCATTAGAGTGGTGTCATCTGCATATCCTAGGTTATTGATATTCTCCTGGTAATCTTGATTGCAGCTTGTGATTTATCTTGCCCAGTATTTCACATGATATCCTCTGCATAGAAATTAAATAAGCAGGGTGACAATATACTGCTTGACGTATTCCTTTCTCAATTTGGAACCAGCCCGTTGTTCCATGTCTGGTTCTAATTGTTGCTTCTTGACCCAAATATAGGTTCCTTAGGAGATAGGTAAGGTGGTCTGGTACTCCTGTTTCTTTAATTTTCCACAGTTTGTTGTGATCCACATAGTCAAAGGCTTTAGCATAATCAAAGCAGAAGTAGATGTTTTTCTGGAACTCCCTTGACTTCTCCATGATCCAACGAATGTTGGATCTTCTACTTTAGAAAAGTGCATTTGAACTATTTACTCTTGGAGCATATGCATTAGGGTTTCCTTCCATTTAGGAGAATCCCATCATCAAAGCAAAGTCTAACTACAGACAGTATATCAGTGTGCTAGGGCTGTCATAATGACATAAAATAGATTGGGTATTCTAAACAATAGAAATTTATTTTCTTGTGGTTCTGGAGCTAGAGGCCAGCATTTAAGGTACTGATAAGGGGTTTATTCTGAGCCCTGTTCCCTTGACTTGCAGTCAATCACTTCATGATCACATGACATTCTTTCTTATGTGTCCAAACTTCCTCTTCTTAGAAAGACATCCATCATATTGGATTAGGGCCCACCCTAATGACCTCATTTTAACTTAATTGTTTCTTTAAGGACTGTGCCTTCAAATATGGTCACTTTCTGAGGCATTAGATAATAATTCTTTAGCATAATATTTTTTTGTGGGGGGGGGCAAAGGTCAGTCCAAGACAGATAGGGTATTTCATTAATTTGAACATTCTTTTTACTGACACAGTCCTTCCAGGATCTCATATATATTATGCATACAGGAATCAGATTCCTGTCATTGCCTTACACATCCAATAACTCATTGCCATTTGTGACATACATTACAATACTATCCTTAGCTCTAAGGGTATATATTTCTTCCTGAAATGCCTCACCTTGCAAGATAACTACTTTGGATTTAAGACACTTTTTTATTTATGTCATTTGATTTTCACTTTATCTTGAGAAGGTTTCATACATTATGCAACAATTTTGTATTTTCACTTTATAAGAGGCATATCTGCTCAGTTTAACATGTTGGTAGATACAAAAGTGAGTACATAACTTGGAAGCCATTTGGAAATATTTCTCAACATGGTTGTTAATATAGTAACTGAAAAAAGTTATTCCAAAATAATATATTTAATTTAAGATTTATCTATATATCTATCATCTACCTACATATCTACTCAAGTAAAGAGGGATTTTTAAAAGGAATGATATAAAGATATTTATATACTCTAAGGGTTAATTATGGTTAAATTGTAGAGGCTACTGGATATAAAATTAAAGCAATATAAAATTTCTCCTTATGTGAATGACTCCATTGATCTTATTTTAACTCTTCATAGTAAACATCTGCAGTCTGAGTATACTTACACTGGACTTTTGTTTCTAAAATAAATTTGAATTATTTTGTTAGAATTTGCAGCATGTTACAAAAATATTCATGAACCCAGTAATTCTGTGTCTAACAATATATCATGAGGTGCCACAAGGAAAACTGTATCAACAAATTCATTCCAGCTGCAAAATGGACAAGAATCATACACCATGACCAAGTAGGCTTTATCCCAGGAATGCAAGGATTCTTTAATATCCACAAATCAATCAATGTAATACACCACATTAACAAATTGAAAGATAAAAACCATATGATTACCTCAATAGATGCAGAGAAAGCCTTTGACAAAATTCAACACTTATTTATGATTAAAACTCTCCAGAAAGCAGGAATAGAAGGAACATACCTCAACATAATAAAAGCTATATATGACAAACCCACAGCAAGCATCACCCTCAATGGTGAAAAATTGAAAGCATTTCCCCTGAAATCAGGAACAAGACAAGGGTGCCCACTCTCACCACTACTATTCAACATAGTGTTGGAAGTTTTGGCCACAGCAATCAGAGCAGAAACAGAAGTAAAAGGAATCCAGATAGGAAAAGAAGAAGTGAAACTCTCGCTGTTTGCAGATGACATGATCCTCTACATAGAAAACCCTAAAGACTCTTCCAGAAAATTACTAGAACTAATCAATGAATATAGTAAAGTTGCAGGATATAAAATTAACACACAGAAATCCCTTGCATTCCTATATACTAACAATGAAAAAACAGCAAGAGAAATTAAGGAAACAATACCATTCACCATCGCAACAAAAAGAACAAAATACTTAGGAGTATATCTACCTAAAGAAACAAAAGACCTATACATAGAAAACTATAAAACACTGATGAAAGAAATCAAAGAGGACACAAACAGATGGAGAAACATACCGTGTTCATGGATTGGAAGAATCAATATTGTCAAAATGGCTATTCTACCCAAAGCAATCTATAGATTCAATGCAATCCCTATCAAGCTACCAACGGTATTTTTCACAGAACTAGACCAAAGAATTTCACAATTTGTATGGAAATACAAAAAACCTCGAATAGCCAAAGTAATCTTGAAAAAGAAGAATGGAACTGGAGGAATCAACCTGCCTGACTTCAGACTCTACTACAAAGCCACAGTCATCAAGACAGTGTGGTACTGGCACAAAGACAGAAATATAGACCAATGGAACAGAATAGAAAGCCCAGAGATAAATCCACGAACCTATGGACACCTTATCTTTGACAAAGGAGGCAAGGATATACAATGGAAAAAAGACAACCTCTTTAACAAGTGGTGCTGGGAAAACTGGTCAACCACTTGTAAAAGAATGAAACTAGAACACTTTCTAACACCATACACAAAAATAAACTCAAAATGGATTAAAGATCTAAATGTAAGACCAGAAACTATAAAACTCCTAGAGGAGAACATAGGCAAAACACTCTCCGACATAAATCACAGCAAGATCCTCTATGACCCACATCCCAGAATATTGGAAATAAAAGCAAAACTAAACAAATGGGACCTAATGAAACTTAAAAGCTTTTGCACTCCAAAGGAAACTATAAGTAAGGTGAAAAGACAGCCCTCAGATTGGAAGAAAATAATAGCAAATGAAGAAACAGACAAAGGATTAATCTCAAAAATATACAAGCAACTCCTGAAGCTCAATTCCAGAAAAATAAATGATCCAATCAAAAAATGGGCCAAAGAACTAAACAGACATTTCTCCAAAGAAGACATACAGATGGCTAACAAACACATGAAAAGATGCTCAACATCACTCATTATCAGAGAAATGCAAATCAAAACCACAATGAGGTACCATTACATGCCAGTCTGGATGGCTGCTATCCAAAAGTCTACAAGCAATTAATGCTGGAGAGGGTGTGGAGAAAAGGGAACCCTCTTACACTGTTGGTGGGAATGCAATCTAGTACAGCCACTATGGAAAACAGTGTGGAGATTTCTTAAAAAACTGGAAATAGAACTGCCATATGACCCAGCAATCCCACTGCTGGGCATACACACTGAGGAAACCAGATCTGAAAGAGACACGTGCACCCCAATGTTCATCGCAGCACTGTTTATAATAGCCAGGACATGGAAGCAACCTAGATGCCCATCAGCAGATGAATGGATAAGGAAGCTGTGGTACATATACACCATGGAATATTACTCAGCCGTTAAAAAGAATTCATTTGAATCAGTCCTAATGAGATGGATGAAACTGGAGCCCATTATACAGAGTGAAGTAAGCCAGAAAGATAAAGAACATTACAGCATACTAACACATATATATGGAATTTAGAAAGATGGTAACGATAACCCTATATGCAAAACAGAAAAAGACACAGAAATACAGAACAGACTTTTGAACTCTGTGGGAGAAGGTGAGGGTGGGATGTTTCGAAAAACAGCATGTATATTATCTATGGTGAAACAGATCACCAGCCCAGGTGGGACGCATGAGACAAGTGCTCGGGCCTGGTGCACTGGGAAGACCCAGAGGAATTGGGTGGAGAGGGAGGTGGGAGGGGGGATCGGGATGGGGAATGCGTGTAAATCTATGGCTGATTAATATCAATGTATGACAAAACCCACTGAAATGTTGTGAAGTAATTAGCCTCCAACTAATAAAAAAAAAAAAAAAAAAGACAGAAAGAAAATAAATAAATAAATAAAATGTTACTTATTACTTCCTACTACAAGGTTACTTAATATTGCTTCCTTCCATTTATTTTAAAGTTTTTCAGTGTCTGTGTGTATCTCCAACTTCTATCTGCTACAAGAGATTTTCACATTTGACTCCTATTCCCCCTATGAGTTCCCTCTTTGTAATGAGCCCGTGTGCAATAATAGTCCCATTTAACTGTCTACAATAAACATCTAGCGATTTCTGTGCTGCCATAACTTACTTGAAGCAAAGGGGTTCAGCATGGAGGATGACAACTGACCCCTGGAGGGTAGAAACACATTCTGCTATTAATTAATTATGAACCATGGTAGCTGGATATTTGGATGTGACAGCTAGACCATAGAGAAGGCTGAGAGATGAATTCTTGATGCTTTCAAATTGTGGTGCTGGAGAATACTGTAGAGTCCCTTGGACAGCAAGGAGATCAAACCAGTCAATCCTAAAGAAAATCAACCCTGAATATTCACTGATTAATGCTGAAGCTGAAGTTCCAATACTTTGGCCACCTGATGCAAAGAGTCAACTTGTTGGAAAAGACCCTGATGCTGGGAAAGATGGAAGGAAACAACAACAAAGGTAACTGAAGGGTAAGTCCAGCTTCACAGAATTTCAGCATTTGGAACACTTTGACTTTCATCCTGTAATATGCTACTTCTCCAGCCCACTTGTCTTCCTGGACAGCTTTTAGGATCAGTCTTGTCAACCAGAAATTGGATTTTTCCTGAGGACTCTCCATCCTGTTCTCTACTCACCAATATAGAGCCTGCTGAGGAGGGCATGGCAACCCACTCCACTGTTCTTGCCTGGAGAATCCCCATGAACAGAGGAGCCTGGTATGTTATAATGCATAGGGTCGCCAAGAGTTGGACACGACTGAGCAACTGGGCACATCATAGCACAGAACACAGAGCCTACTTCTTATCTGATACTGCTGGCACTGCTTTCCATTTCCTTGGACAATTATTTGTGTTGAATTATGCCCCATTTTAAAAAATTAAGGTAGAAAATATGATTTTGATGATCTTGAAAATTATTGATGATATTTATGAACAGTGATTAATCTCTCCAGTTATATAAGGAAGTTTAAATATCCAAAGAAAAAGAGAAAAAGTAATTTTTGACAAGTGAATTCAGGCCTTCACATTATCTGATAAATGTTAATTATGGGAGAGGTGAAAAGAGCAGAGGTTTACATGCTCGATATATGTGTTCTGAAAGGATGAATTCATTCATGAAATGGTGGATAACATGTGTTCATGTTAGATTGCTAAATGTGCTATAACTGCATACTATACCACTGAAAACTGTATTTAATATATCCTCATTGTACATATGCATATGTACATATGCATATACCATCTTTTACCAAAGTCGTGATATAGACCGCGGCTTAATGACAAGCAAAGAACACCCTGCTCTGCTTCTAGTCAAACTGTTAGGATAGAACCTAACTTAAAAATAGGCTATTATATAAAATATTTATTGATTTGATACACATAGCTCATGAAAGGAAACATTGAAAACATAATTATCAGTAAGTAAGCAAGAATTATGTGGAGAATGTAGAAATCCAAGGAAATTACATGATGTCATTACTGGAAATAATCCCATTCAAATCAAATATATTCCCATCTTTGCAGTATTTTGTTTTTAGGTTTCTCTTGATAACATAACATTGTGTTGGGTGACAGCAACAGATGAATATTCATATACCCTGGATATTGGATAATATATGGTTAGGTAGAGAAAAAGACACTTCCAGTAATGTGCCGTGGTGTGATGTGGTTAAAGCCCAGTATCTGTGGTATAATATGAGGGGCCCTTTACAGAAACACAGGTTCAATCCAGGGTCAAGACGATCCCTTGGAAAAGCAAATGGCAACCCACTCCTGTATTCTTGCCTGGAAAATCACATGGACAGAGGAGCCTGCTGGGCTACAGGCCATGGGGTCACAAAGAATCAGATAGGACTTAGCCACTAAGCAACAAGAAGAAACAGAGGAAACAAAGTAAGAAAGCCTTCACTCCCCCTGAATATGTATAAATAGCTAAGAATTAATTGTAAAATGCTGGTGTAGAAGTTTGATACCACTTGGGGGAGACATTTTTGGTAAAGTAACACTGAATCACAGTCATGAAACAAAGAAATCTGCACTTTCTCTCCATTTCACCCACCTGACCCTCTATGTCACCTGTGCAACCTAACCAAAAAGTGCATTTGAAATAGAAAGTGTGAATGAACATTTATTTCCATATTTCAGGTACAATCAGTGTGTACATGAGGCCTGTCTTGAGTGTATTTATTTGGATAAAGAAATCTGCTTGCCTTAAGGCAAGTCTTACACAGGTCGCTGAGAGAAGGGAAAAGGGAAATGTATCACATATAAAAGCCTTCAAATATTTAATGGCTCTAAAAATGCTTTCTACCAACACTTTGGTCAAGTTCAAAGATCTTGAATTTAGAAATCCAGATCAGACTTCTTCTTGAAGTGAGAGGATTAGATTTAGCAGTAGGAGTATAGGGACAGTGATTTAATGACAAATATGGTATAACAATTTCTGATTAGTTGATTGGTATTGATAATTACAATTAAAAACAAAGGTTGCAACCAAATTATTAAGAATCATAAATTCTAGAACATGTAGTTGAATTTCAGCCTTTTGGTAATAGAAAGTGACTGAAAGACTTTGAGAGGAGTTAAGTGACAAAAGGGGGTGATTTATAAAAATTAATCTAAGGAAAATTTGTTTGTTGAATTGGAGTGGGAAGACATTGAGGCCACGAAAAGGATATTCATCTTGAACCCTTAGGATTTTTTTTTAACACTTTTCTTTTTTTGAACTTACTGTATATATACACATATATATTTTTTTTTTCCTTGAACCTGTGTCCCTTATCCAGAATTTTGTCTAATTTGTCTCATTATGTTATCTTACCTTTCTATATAACTAAATAACTAACCTCAATTTAATATTTATTTATCATCTTTGATTTTACTTACTCCCTGGCCTATTTAACAATGTCACAAATGTCTAAACAACATATAAAATACCCCTTAATCATTTGACTTATTCTCATATCATAAACATGTTTCCCTATTCTTTATCAAGCAAGCTGTCAATTTATATAGCAGACAGTAAATTAAAAGCTAAATAAAACTGACAAAGTAGTGGAAGAGTAGTCACTAATAAGTTACTATAAGACTAAACCAGTCCAGGGGCTTCCCTGGTAGCTCAGCAATAAAGAATCCACTTGCCACTGCAGGAGATACGGGTTGGATCCCTGATCCAGGAAGATTCCACATTCTGCAGAATAGGTAAGCCCATGAGTGCTTGTGTCCGACTGTGTGTAATCCTATGGACTGCAGTCTGCCAGGCTCCTCTGTCCATGGGATTCTCCAGGCAAGAATGCTGGAATGGGTTGCCGTGCCCTCCTCCAGGTAATCTTCCCGACCCTGGAATTGAACCCACATCTCTTACGTCTCCTGCATTGACAGAGAGGTTCTTTACCACTGGTGCGATCCGGGAAGACCCAGCTAAGCCCTGCGCTCCACAGCTATCGAGCCTGCGCTCTAGAGCCAGGGATCATAATTATTGAGTCTATGAGCCCTAGAGCCAGGGCTCTGCTGGCTGCAAAGAAACCACTGCAAAGAGAAGCCCCCACTTACCACAGCCAGAGAAAAGCCTGCACGGCAATGAAGACCGGCACAGGCAATAAATAAATAAATAAAATCATAAAAAAATTATAAGTGACTAACTCAGTCCAGACTGAACTTTGAACAGTTATTTAAAGGGAAATCTAAGAGAAAATATTGTACATATTTGTATTTGTCATTCAAAAATATTCCATAAATATGGCAACTTACTTAATAACAGACCTCAATTTATTTAATTGGTAAAAATTGTCCAGATATTATAAAATAAGTAGAATATTTAACCAAGCCAACACAAAAGGCTATAAATTATACAGGGCCCACCAGTCAGATGTGGCTTGGTATATTGTAGTATATCTTCATCTATGACTATATCTATGTGAAAACATGTTGGTGTTGTCTAAAATGAGAAATATGAGTGTATATACAATCAAAAGGCCAAATTCTACATGCTTTTAAAATCCTTGAAACTCACATGTAATAGATAATATCTGCAACATAAATTTCACATGTAATAAATGTATGTCTGCAATATAAATTTTAGTTCCTGAAATTTTTATCCATATGAATCCCAGAAAACTTACTCAACTTATCTTTTAATATTAGATGTTTACACTATATTCAGAAATTCATTCCCAATGAGGTCACTGTTTAAAAATTGACTCTTCTGAGACTCAATAAGAAGATAGCTGAGATGTATCCTAAGTTTCTTAAACAGGTGGAAGGACTTAGGTGCGAAGGCATGCAGTGCTTGACATGAAAATCAGGATCGCTGCATCAACACTCTTAATTACGGATGATGTCTTGATGTGACAAGCACCACAGCATACGACTGGAGATGCACCATCTTGTTCAGTCTCTTACAAAGAAGCAGAGGTTCCATGCAATGATGTCTGGAGCCTGCAGACTTGTGCCAGTGTGTACCTCGAGAAGGAAGAATATCCAGTGTCAACCTGCTTTCAGTTATGTGGTGCTTCATTTTTATTAGCTGATAAATGTTCACATGGCATGAAGCCAGTCTGGTCTGAGTGCACACTTTTTCCCTGTCTTAGAAAAATTTCAGAGTTCCACTAATAACCTTAGGAAAAAGTGACTTTTTTTGTTTGTTTGTTTTACTTTTTTGTTTAAGTATATAGTTGACTTTCAATGTTGTGTTAGTTTCAAGTGTTTTATATATATATATATAGATATATATATATATATATACATAAAACCACTAGCGCCACCTACCTATCGATTGATGAGGCTTCCCAGGTGCTCTTTGGTAAAGAACCCACCTGCTAATACAGGAGACTTGGGCTCAACCCCTAGTCGGGAAGATCCCCTGGAGAAGGAAATGGCACCACACTGCAGTATTCTTGCCTGGGACATCCCATGGACAGAGGAGCTTGGCAGGCTATAGTCCATGGGGTCGCAAAAGCATCAGCCACGATTTAGTGACTAAATAACAACAAATATATATTCTTATGATTATAAACTATAATAAGTATGACATATTATAGCCTTGTAGCAGAATCTTTACTCATATATTCAATTGTTTGTTATTGTTAGATCCCTAGAAATAGATTTACTAAGTCAAAGATAATGTGATATGTAAATGTAGTTCCCCAAGTTGCCTATTGTCCGTTTTATTTTGATGTTATTTTGCTTGGTATTTCCCTGGTCTTTTCCCCCAATGCCTATTCATTCCTTATCTCTCAAGTCGAAAGCTGCTTTAGCTGAAAGACCTACCCTGAACAAATGATGAAGAGTATAGAAGAGTATATTGAGTTTGTTATGTTTATTATAGCAAACTTTATTTTTTTTCACAGCTGTCCTCACATTGTGTAACTATACATTGGTATGTACTCTTAATTTGATTGATTAATTTCTCTAAATGTAGCCATTTAGAGAGTAGAAAGTCAGTTATCTTTGATTTTGCTACTCAACAGATAATCAGGGTAGGAAATATTTTAGGTCCTCAACACCTACCTGTTGAATAACTTCATGGCTGACTTTAAGCAAGGGGGAGACCTGATGAGAGATAATGTTATGATCACTGCTGTACTGAGTTCAGGAATAGGGCCCCAGACCCTTGGAGAGCTGTGTCTTAAAAAGAGAACGGGAGCAGCTCACCTGAGGGACTCGGGGGGACTTTTAAATACAGCAAGTGCTTATTAATCTTCTTACATGAACTTTCTCTTCCATTTGATAGTGCTGGCTTTTCATTTCTCAAAAATCTTTCCTTCCTTGGCTTCCCTAATTCACTATTTTATAATTTTTCCCCAATTTTTTCATCTTGGATGAATTTCTTTTTATTTAATATAACTATAAATGATTGGTAGATACAAGAAAGTGCCATTATTTAATCTCACAGATTATATATGTTTCAGCATAATCAAACACTGATGCAAAGGAAATAAAAAGGCACAATTAAAAGTCAACTGAATAAAAGTCAGATAGAATAATTTTGGGCTAACATGGAATAAATGTTTAAAATACTTACATCTTAAACGTGAATTTCTAAGATTAAAAAAGAAAAAAAAAAAGGTGATTGTTGAAATATATGGAGTTACCAGCAAGGATTTTTTTTTTTTCAGATTATTAATTTAAATTTTCCTTTAACTTTTCCTAGAGTGTTCCAGTGAAAAGTCTTTGAAATGTAAGAAACTGAATCAATGTACTTATTTTAAGTTAATGACTTAAAGTCCAATATACTAATAGTGTCTGCTGGAATGGCAGTACTGGGAAGAAGTTTGGGGCCATTTCTGACTTGGGCAGAAAGGAATGTTGCCTGATAGTTTCCCTTGCCAGATATTCACCTTGAAGGTAATTTATAACACCTCTTACCCAGCAGCACCCAATCAATTATAGGTGGGAGTTGGCTGACAAATACCTCAACTACCTCACTCCTCAGGGAATCACTGAGTTGTGTATTCTACTGCAGCAGATTAAGATAAAATCACACAAAATTGTATTTGTGATAACAGAACACAACTTTATAAAGTGCATTCTCGTGATGTCTCTTTTCCCTACTGCTCCCATCAGATGTCCTTCACCAACAAAATAACTGAATTTCATGGGGATCCTTACTTCAAGGTCTGTTGGTCTGAACTAATCTAAAAATAAAGAGAAAATTTCCAGTGAAATTGGGATGGGAGCATCCTAGCATGTGTTTGTAATGTTTCTGTCATCCTCTTTTCCCTTCTAAAAAAGAGACCTGGAAATGAGTAACAATATTCAGTTCAGTCCAGTTGCTCAGTCATGTCCGTCTCTTTGCAACCCCATGAATCGCAGTACACCAGGCCTCCCTGTCCATCACCAACTCCCGGAGTTTACTCAAACTCATGTCCATCGAGTCGGTGATGCCATCCAGCCATCTCATCTTTTGTCATCCCCTTCTCCTTCTGCCCCCAATCCCTCCCAGCATCAGGGTCTTTTCCAATGAGTCAACTATTTGCATGAGGTGCCCAAAGTACTGGAGTTTCAGCTTCAGCATCAGTCCTTCCAATGAACACCCAGGACTGATCTCCTTTAGGATGGACTGGTTGGATCTTCTTACAGTCCAAGGGACTCTCAAGAGTCTTCTCCAACACCACAGTTCAAAAGCATCAATTTTTCGGCACTCAGCTTTCTTTACCATCCAGCTCTCACATCCATACATGACCAGTGGAAAAACCATAGCCTTGACTAGATGGACCTTTGTTGACAAAGTAATGTCTCCGCTTATTAATATGCTATCTAGGTTGGTCATAACTTTCCTTCCAAGGAGTAATTGTCTTTTAATTTCATGGCTGCAATCACCATCTGCAGTGATTTTGGAGCCCCCCAAAATAAAGTTTGACACTGTTTCCACTGTTTTCCCATCTATTTCCCACAAAGTGATGGGACCAGATGTAACAATATTAGTTAATAACAATTAGTAGTCCTAAGCTCTCTTTTGCAATATAGCTATTTATTAGAATATATTACATGCTCAAATATTGAGTAATTTATAATTTATTACAGTCTAGATAAAGGATTTTTTTTTTAAACAAAGAGCTTAGATTGCTTCTGTGCTCCCTATCTTTTATTATTAGTTTCAGAGACTAAAATGTGCCCTCCATGGAGTGTTCTTCAGTGACTCTAAAAAGATAAGATACTAGGTAGCCAGACCATGTAACACTTACTGAAAGTAGTCTTACTAATCGTATTATGCACAGAAGCACTTAATTATAACTGTTGTCATAAGACCTTATTGAATTTTAACCTTACACATTCATGTGGATGGACCTATACTTAAATGTGTGTTTTAGAATCTTTTTCAGAATCTCTGGAGTCACATTTGACAGACATAAAGAAAATGCAGTATTCATTATTTCTGATGGCTTACACTATGAGTAATATGTAAGAATTTAAACATACATATTTAAAATAAATTTGAATTTATTAATTAAAGATGAATTGATTGAATGTGTTAAATATTACCCATCTTCTAAAACTTTCATAAATATTCATACAGTGTATATTTTCAATTGCATTGAGCTAATAGAAAAGTAACAAATTAATAATGAAACTCTGAGGTCAGATTTTATACTGTCTGTTTTATAATTTATATTTAAAATATCTTATAGTAAAAGGAACCTACAAAGATGATCTAATTGAGAATGCACTTATTCTAATTTCCAAAAGAGAATGAACTGATTGGAGTCACCTTTCTCATGACTGAATAGCCCCTAACAACTAGAAGAAGAAAATTTATATTTTACACAGCAGAAATATTCCTCCTGGTGATCAGGACTATGGATTTCTATTATTAGGTCCTGCCCAATAGAAGACCTTATGTGTTTTTAAATAAATACAAGAGGCACTTATTGTTAATAACAGTAATTGAGGATTAGGTCCTTAATTACAATATGAGGATCCACAGTCCCAGAGTCAGAATATGTTACTTAATGTAAAATAAAAATTGCTGCAGCCATGTGTTAAAAACAGCAAAGAAAACTTAATCAAGACTATTGCAATAGGGGTCACATTTGTTTTAAACATTTGTGAGCTAATGGAAAAGTACTGGAGGACAAGGTAGGGTATGTGAAAAGTGAAAGAGAAAGTCCCTCAGTTGCGTCCAACTCTTTGCAAACCCATGGACTAGTCCATGGGATTCTCCAGACCAGAATACTGGAGTGGATAGCCTTTCCCTTCTCCAGGGGATTCTCCCAACCCAGGGATCAAACACAGGTCTCCTGAATTGCAGGCAGATTCTTTATCATCTGAACCACCAGGGAAGTCCAAGAATACTGGAGTGGGTAGCTTATCCCTTCTCCAGAGGATCTTCCGGACCCAGGAATTGAACCAGGGTTTCCTGCATTGCAGGCAGATTCTTCACCAGCTGAGCTATGAGGTGAGTATGATTAGAATATCCTATTTGTGAAATGTAGCTTATCAAAATTTGGCTCCTACCAATCCTAGAGACCAGGAGGAGGAGACATTGTCTTTCTTTTTGATGGTATTTCAAAGGGATGATGTGCAGGGACAGGAGAAAGACATTTCTGGGTTGTAGGAGATTTATATCTTAAAAGGACAAAGACAGAATGGACACAGACAAGTTTTCTAAAGGTAACATTCTCAGGAAGGGGAGAGCGGGGAGAGAATAAGACTTTGGAAGACTGTGCAAAGTGTAGTCCAGCTCAGGGAAACTATAAGTCATCTTGGTCATTCATTATCTGACAGAATTACACATGATATCATTTTTCCCTTGTGTGATTACACACACACATATTCTGTTGTTATCATAGAGATGAAGATGTTGATTGAAATACTACTAAAGATATTATTATATTTATATTTGTGTTTGGGGTACCAGTTATAAAATAAATTCATGTTTATGTCAAAACAAAATAATGTAAAAATTCGTCTCTGCCCCTTGGCCACCCGTCCACTCCCACTGTGCACTGTGTATCTGCATTGTGCATCAACCAAACCTCCCCCATCAGCACGAATACCCACCCAGCCACAAGCAGCAACATTCTCCTAGCACCAACAAGACAGCTCCTTAAAAGATAACATTTCCTTTCGAGCTTGTAAAAGGTCACATGACCCACCTGATGGCTGAATTATGTAAACTGTCAATAACACATCATTTAGTGCATATCCTTGTCTCTCTCAAAAAAAATATAAATTGTGTCTTGACATCTAGCATATATAAAGGGTTCTCCGAGCTTTTTTTTTTTTTTTTCATTTATTTTTAAATGAAGTAAAATTGCTTTTCAATATTGTCTTAGTTTCTGCCAAACATCAGCCTGAGAGATGCTCTTCCTGGGTCATAATCTTCAAATTTGACTTGAATGAAATTTTCCAATTCTTTCTTAGATTCATTAGTTATTTTATGAACAAATGAATCACCCAAACTAACCATACTAGATGTTTGTTGCAGTTTTTCACAAAGTTAGGTACTCAGATGTATTTTCAGTAACAAGTGTTCTCAAATTTGCAAATAACTGGACTATTTCATCAGTTTAAAAATAAGAGGCTACTACCTATAAACTTTCTTTAGAGTTACAGCTCTTCCCCTTCACCCATCCCACACTTAAATCTTGATTTATTACTATTTGTTCTTTAATAGCTATCCATGGCCAAGGAGTCCTCCATTGGCAAATTTTTATATTAAGCTATTTGACCAATGAATCCAGCTACCAAATCTGTGTCCTTTTCAAGGCCACCATAAACAAAATTCTAACACAGGACAACAAACACTGCAATATAGGTTGCTGCTAGAACCAATTATATACTCAGACAAAAAGCTGACAACATAATTAGCATGAAGAAAAAAACATTGCATTAATGTATACTTTCATTTTACCTAGTGTTATTAATGGTTCTATTAAAAGAAAAGAAAGGTCATAATATTTGTTCACAGGGTAACTCTCTCTAAATATATAAAGAAAGGCACTGATTAGTCATTTTTATTCATTTAATATTCAGCATGTTCACTTGCCAAAGCACAAAGGCCAGAAAAGGAATTAACCTTTGCTCTTGGTTTGATAAGAATGAAACTAAAATAAGAACCACCTAGCATTAATATTGTTAAATTGAAGCTGCTGAGAAGACAGATGAAGGCTTTAAAATAACCCCAGATGGTTACTGGTATATCCTGCTCAAAACAAAGATGCCAGTCTGTTTAGTTCAAAGATCATTAGTTCCCTTATTTGACAATTTGGGATTTTACATCTCATAATGTGAGAAATGCACTGTGTTATCTAACAGAGTGTATGACCCTGGGCTAATTAAAAGGCACACATGAGCAGGGCAGGGTGAAGCAAGGCTGCTTCATTACAAGTGGTGGTGGTTCCCTGGAGGCAGAAACATCAAAAGATTCCTGGAAGTGGTCCAAGGCATCAGTCAAAGGCAATGTGCTTCCCAGACAGCAAGGCCGCTGAGTGGGATTGCAGCACTGGGAACTGTTTAATCTGAGCGCGGCTTTTAGTTTATTTGTCAGATTGGTGAAATACAAGACCTCAGAGGGAATTGAACATGCCGACAGGAACTGAATGTGACCTTTGCAGCTGACAGACCAGACTTACTGGGGGAGAGGGTGTTTTTTTTATATCTCTGTGTACTGTCACCTTTTAAGTTGTAGAGTGACAGAGGAACAGGAGAGTATGGAGGCTTCCCTAATGCTGTTATTCTATTTCAAGCCCCCTCACTTCCTGGGCTTGTACTATATTTCTGCCCTTATGTTATATTCTAACTGGAAGCCAACATTGAAGGAGAAGCAAGGTCATGCATTGGACAAGACTGGGGCTATAAAGAGTCAGATAGGCAGCCTGTAACTCTTGTAATTTAAATTCTAGGAATCTCTAGAACAGAAGTAATTTACCTATGAACAAAGATTGATACTTGAGGATTATGTGGAAAGGTGAGCATTGTAACCTAAAAAATTTCTCAGTAGGAGAAAGCATGTTACATATATAACATCTACATAAAATAGTAATTATTAATTTATATACCATATATAATTAATATATTGTATAGTATGTAGTTATAATGATGTATAAATAATATATATTATAATTGCTAAATATATTTATAGTAGGGACATTTATAAATTCTATTTCTTTTAATAATTAACAGTCTCACTGGAAAAGCCCCTGGTGCTAGGAAAGTTTGAAGGCAAAAGGAAAAGGGGGCAGCAGATGATGAGATGGTTAGATAGCATCACCAACTCAGTGTACATGAACATAAACAAACTCTGGAAGATGTTGAAGAACAGGGAAGCCTGGAAAACTGCAGTCCAGGGGTTGCAAAGTCAGACATGACTTAGTAACTGAATGCATTACAAGTGAAAAGTGTTATTCACTTAGTCATGTCTGGCTCTTTGCGACCCCATGGATTATAGCCTGCCAGGCTCTTCTGTCCATGGAATTCTCCAGACTACTGGAGCAAGTTGCAATTCCCATCTCCAGGGGATCTTCCCAACCCAGGGATCAAACTCAAGTCTACCGCATTGCAGGAAGATTCTTTACTGTCTGAACCACTGGTGATATATACTACATTTTGTAATATAAACTACAAATAAGCATGCATACACACAAAGAAATATGCTACAACACACATTGATATACTGAAAAAGGAGGAAAAGTGATATTGAGAAGGCTTGTATATTTATGCATGTAGCTACATTATAACCTTCTATAGAGATACATATACCTGGAAATGTAGTGATAAAGGCAGAAAGGTAGATATTTTATCTATAATTTAAATTTTCAAAGATTTAGATTAAATTTGTAAATTTGGAAGAAGGTACAAAAGAAAAAACAAAACAAAACTATGAGAGTTGAACTATAAAGAAAGCTGAGCATAGAAGAATTGATGCTTTTGAACTGTGGTGTTGGAGAAGATTCTTGAGAGTTCCTTGGACAGCAAGGAGATCAAACCAGTCAATCCTAAAGGAAATCAGTCCCAAATATTTGGAAGGACTGATGCTGAAGCTGAAACTCCAAAACTTTGGCCACCTGATGTGAAGAACTGATTCACTGGAAAAAGATGCTGATGCTGGGAACGATTGAAGGTGGGAGCAGAAGGGGATGACAGAGGATGAGATGGTTGGATGGCATCACTGACTCAAGGGACATGAGTCTGAGCAGGCTCCAGGAGTTGGTGATAGACAGGGAAGCCTGGCATGCTGCAATCTATGAGTTTACAAAGAGTTGGACATGATTGAGTGACTGAACTGACTGAACTGAAGGTTTGCCTCCTCTGGAGAGCAAATACTTAAAGTTTCTTATCTTTTCCTAAATTTCCCAGTAAAATCTAAATCTCCTTTCTCATCCATTCATTTCATTTTATTCTTTTTTCAATTGAGTGATCTCCAGAATTTTCTTTGAATTATAGATTTTTATGAAGTATAGTTAGTCTCGGCTGACCTAAAGTCATTAAAACATTCTATTTAAATGTATTTTTAAAGAAGACTAATTAGATGATAAAATTAAAAGTTGGGTTAAGTTTATAATTTCTAATAAAAAGATGCATATTTAATTTTTCTTATAAATGTACACAGATGTTCCATTCATTTAATATTGACCAGACTTTGAGCATCAGAGACCATACTCATTGGAGTTCCATTAAATACTCAGATTATTTTTTAGCAACCAATTTTATTTTTTCAAAATGAGGAGAGAATTTTGGTACATTCAAAAAATAATTTGGTCTCATATTCCTTCATGAGTTTCATAACTGTTTCCCTCAATCACATCTTATATTTTTTAACACCATTTTGACAGTCATTATAGAGTAGCCTGGTGGGCTGCAGTCCATGGGACCGCACAGAGTCAGACGACTAAAGTGAGTATGCACAGCACAGCACATACTGACTTTTGGACCTCCCAGGTGGTGTTAGTGGTAAAGAACTCACCTCCCAGTTCAGGAGACATGAGATGCGGGTTCGATTCCTAGGTCAGGAAGAGACCCTGGAGGAGGGCATGGCAACCCACTCCAGTATTCTTGCCTGAAGAATACCATGGACAAAGGAGCCTGGGAGGTTATAGTCCATAGGGTTACACAGAGTTGGACATGACTGAAATGACTTAGCACACACAAGCTGACTTTTATTACTTTCAAAGAAGGCAATTTTCTTAGTAGAAACTCCTCTTAATAATTTTAGACGTTAACTTATTTAATTAAATCATACAATTGGAAATAGACGTGAACAGATTTGGGAACAAAACTAGCTTCCTCTTGCTAAGCATGTAAGTCACCATGGGAAGAAACATGTGGTTCAATAGAAACAGGAGCTTAGAGAGTTAAGAGCACTTTGGACATTAGCCAGGATGTGTTACAGAACAGGTTCTCAAATGGGGTTGATTTTCCTTCTCAAAGGACATTTGCCAAAGTTGGGAGACATTTTTGGTTGTCACAATTGTGCAGAAAAAAGGGTGCTATTGACATCTGTTGGACAGAGGCCAGGAATCTTGCTAAACATAATACAGTGCACACAAGATAGCCCCTAAACAAAGAACTGTTTGTCGGATGAGATATGCTGTTATAGTGGGTCATGTAAGAAAATGTGTGGGGTAAGAAAAAAAGATGTGGAAGGTGTTATCAATGAACATACTAGTATTTGTTTGCTTCCAGGAAGAAGTGGAGAAGTCATATTTCATACTGCATAGAAAACTAAATATTAGGTCAGTCAGTCAGTCAGTTCAGTCACTCAGTCGTGTCCGACTCTTTGCGACCCCATGAATCACAGCACGCCAGACCTCTCTGTCCGTCACCAACTCCCGGAATACACCCAAACCCATGTCCATCGAGTTGGTGATGCTATCCAGCCATCTCATCCTCTGTCGTCCCCTCCTCCTCCTGCCCCCAATCCCTCCCAGCATCAGGGTCTTTTCCAATGAGTTAACTCTTCACATGAGGTGGACAAAGTATTGGAGTGTCAGCCCCAGCATCAGTCCTTCCAATGAACACCCAGGACTGATCTCCTTTAGGATGGACTGGTTGGATCTGCTTGCAGTCCAAGGGACTCTCAAGAGTCTTCTCCAACACCACAGTTCAAAAGCATCAATTCTTCAGCGCTCAGCTTTCTTCACCATCCAACTCTCACATCCATACAGGACTACTGGAAAAACCATAGCCTTGACTAGATGGACCTTTGTTGGCAAAGTAATGTTTCTGCTTTTAAATATGCTATCTAGGTTGGCCATAACTTTCCTTCCAAAGATTAAGCATCTTTTAATTCCATGGCTGCAAATATTAGGTAGTATATAGAAAATGCTAAATAAATTCTTGCCCAGTAATACAGATACAGATTCGAAAATAATTTGTAACAAGACAAAGAAGAGGCACAGATAAACATCATGAGAATAAAAACGAAACATATGAAAACTTTAAGAAGATAGAAAAGAGACCTAAGTCTAGAATATGTTTCAAAAATGCATCATGTAATCATTTGTGAACAAAAAGACTTTTCTATTACAAACTCTTTAAGACAATCTGAAAATACAAATTTCTATATAATTTCAATAACAAGAAAGACTTTGAACATGTCATTTGAGAAGTTTAAAAGTGTGGGGGCAGATGCAAAATATAATTACTTGTGATTAACCAGAATTGCTGCTAAATTTAACCTTGCTTACACAGAATGCATGCTATGTAAGCAGGTTGATTTTGTAAAAGAGATTAATTATATTGAATATAATTTTATATTTATAGAAAAGAATAAAAATATGACATTTATTACAGAAAATATTTTATACATTTTACATTTCTCTATTTGATAGACATTTCTTTCTTTTACTGGGTTTACAGGTAATTTTTTAAATTAAGCTCATTTATGCTTTTAATGCTCATTATGTTAAATTATAGATATAATATTCATAAAGCAAATAAAATGTTATATCCTTAACAATTGTACCAAATTTGTTAATATTTGTACCTAATTTGGAAAAGTAACATATGAGGAAAATGTATACATTAAGTAATCCATTCATTGTTTGCAAAGCAATGGATATGGCAACTAAGAGAATCACTATATTGGAAGAGGGATTAAACAGTCATAGCAGAAGTGTAGTTCATATTTGCTTTTATAATATTGGTAGCGAGATGATGTCTATGTGATACTTACTGATGGAGTTTAATTTCCATCAGTTAAATTATACTGTGTTCTGAAGGAGAATGATTTGGGGAAGTTCTTATGCAAACATATAAGCTATACCAGCAGGATGGGGAGTGCTAGTCAGAGATAAAAATTAATATTAGGAGAAATTTGAATGACTATCAAACAACTAGTGACTGTCAAACATTAGTTTGACACCTAATATTGGCTTTATGCCTGGCTTTTTAGACGTAACACATGCATTATGCACTAGTAGAGGCTGGCATTCATGATGGAAAGTGCAAAACAAAGGAAGACTCAGGAGCTTTCTGATCACCTCAACATTTAATATCAAGATGCTTTTATCTTTCTTATTATTATCAATAAACCGCATTTTAGAGCATTGTTTAATATTCAGTTTCATAATAAAGGATTTTTTTTTTCCTCTGATAGTTTTCACATTACCCACCTCCAGTCCCATCTTCATGCTGGCTTCCCACTACTCCCCAGGAACCATGGACTGAGTCCTGGAGATTACTAATTTCCATATGTTTTAAAGTCTTTATAGGCAGGCCACTGATCTAGTAAAGCATCAAAGCATCACAGCCTGATGTCAGTGGGCTTGAAATGAAGACATAAAATTACCAATTTCTAAAAAGTATTTATACCCTTAAATGTCACTTTAGTTTTAATATTTATACAGTTGCAAATGTCACATTTATTTTTAAATTTCCATTTTCTAATATTTCCCTTTACTTATTTTTTTTTTACCTTTCAGAGAATGGAATTGAGAGTTTTAAGCCAGACAATGAACTGATGAATAAAAGTTTGAGAAGGCAAGAAAAAAATGTCATAGCATATGTAATGGAATGTTTTGAAAAGTAAAAAAAAAAAAAAAGATAAATGAAAAGCCACTGTACATAGGTAAATAAAGTTAGAGTAACGATCAGAGTCACACAAATCAAAAAGACCTTAAGCCATAACTATCCAATCAACTGAAAAGTAAGTCTTGTTGAAGTATTGCACAAAGGATGTTGTGAATGGGAATGTGCAGAAAAATAAAGAAATGGCAAAAGAAAATCTTAGCTGACTTCAATAAGCTATTACTTCTTTTCTGGGGATTTCCAAGGGGTGTGTTCCATATTCTGAATTATTTTGAATCACATACAAAAAACAGTGAGAATCCACTGGTGAACTGTCTTGGCTACAGGATATTTTTACTCTCTCTTGGGAAAGGCCTAAGGCAAACTCCTAAGCAGTCTGAAAGGCCTTTTTCTTTCCTTTCTCTCTAAGGTAAAACTAGGTTTTTACATGCTGTCCCCTCTATCTATGAAGAAAAGTCTGACATGGTAAGAAGACCCACATGCTGCAGAAGACATCATTGAAAACAGAAGTCCAAGAAAAGGTGAAATTGAGCAGGAGAAAAGTCTAGCCCATGTAAGAAAGGGAAAAATCTTCAGCATATATTATATTTTCTGAGGTGATGTAGAGAAGGAAAGGGCTCCCCTGGTAGCTCAGATGGTAAAGAATCTGCTGCAATGTGGGAGGCCTGGGCTCGATTCTTGGGTTGGGAAGATTCCCTGGAGAAGGGAATAGCTACCCATTCCAGTATTCTGGCCTAGAGAATTCCATGGACTTTACAATCCATGAGGACACAAAGATCCAGACATGACTGAGCAATACCTCATGTGTGTGTGTGTGTGTGTGTGTGTGTGTGTATGTGTGTGTGAGAAGAGAAGAAAAATGGCCCTGAGGTGGGATAGATCATAGCATCTCTGAATAACTAAATGAAATATAACATAGCTAGAACTAGGAGAATGAGGAAATGAGTATTCACATGAATACTAAGAAGACAATATCTGACCTCCATCAATTGGTACAATTTTTAATGAAACCATTAAAAAAAAAGATATCTGAGAGTGTCTTTTAAGCTGTATTGAAGACTCCAGATGCAAAAATGTCAAGAAAAATGAGAAATAATTAAATGACTAAGTGGAATAGTGACTTGACCATAAAATAAAGTTTCAAAATGTCTTTCTACCCTGAAGTCCACAATAGCTTAGAACAAAGTAATGGTGATGGAAGGTTTTGCTTGTTTGATTTGGTTTTTGTGTGTGCATGCTCTGTTATGTCTGACTCTGTGACTCTACGGACTGTAGTTAGCCAGGCTCCTCTATCCATGGAATTTTCCAAACAAGAATACCAGAGCAGGTTGCATTTCATAAGTTAACTTTAAAAATGAATTACAATATACATTTAGTTCAGTTCAGCTCAGTCTCTCAGTCGTGTCCGACTCTTTGTGACCCCATGAATCACAGCACGCCAGACCTCTCTGTCCATCACCAACTCCCGGAGTTTACTCAAACTCATGTCCATTGAGTTGGTGATGCCATCCAGCGATCTCATCTTCTGTCGTCTTCTCCTCCTGCCCCCAATCCCTCCCAGCATCAGGGTCTTTTCCAATGAGTCAACTCTTCGCATGAGGTGGCCAAAGTATTCGAGTGTCAGCTTCAGCATCAGTCCTTCCAATGAATACCCAGAACTGATCTCCTTTAGGATGGACTGGTTGGATCTCCTTGCAGTCCAAGGGACTCTCAAGAGTCTTCTCCAACACCACAGTTCAAAAGCATCAATTTTTCGGTGCTCAGCTTTCTTCAAAGTCCAACTCTCACATCCATACGTGACCACTGGAAAAACCATAACCTTGACCAGACGGACCTTTGTTGGCAAAGTAATGTCTCTGCTTTTTAATATGCTATCTAGGTTGGTCATAACCCAGTAAGTGTCTTTTAATTTCATGGCTACAATCACCATCTACAGTCCAAAAAAATAAAGTCTGACACTGTTTCCACTGTTTCCCTATCTATTTGCCATGAAGTGATGGGACCAGATGCCATGACCTTGGTTTTCTGAATGTTGAGCTTTAAGCCAACTTTTTCACTCTCCTCTTTCACTTTCATCAAGAGTGAAGTTCCTCTTCACTCTCTGCCATAAGGGGGGGGTCATCTGCATATCTGAGGTTATTGATTAGGTGTAGCCAAATACTGTTTATTCTGGGGAGGGGGAGGTTGTGAAGGGAAATAGGGAGCTAGTGTTAAATAAGGAGAGAGTTTCACTTTAGGAAGGTGAAAAATTTGGGAGATGGATGATGGTGAGAGTTGTACAACAATGTGTGTATATGTAGTGCCATTGAACAGTACAGTTAACTATGATTAAAACAGTATGTTTTGTGTGACATTTAACCAAAAAATTATTAAAAATATATATAAATTTGGAGTTTGAAGTTTATCTTTTGGTAAAGCGTTTAATTTATTACCACTGAGTCTTCCTTCATTTAAAATACACCATTATATATTTGTTATTATTCACATATGTTAACTTATGTCATTCACATAAATAGTAGACTTGAAATTGATATATAAGTAGTCCTAGCTTTTCTTCCTTGAATTCTAATAAAGTTTCTTTGCTTTCTCACTATTGCCCAGTTCTAAAGAGCAGCAGCTAAGAGAGCATCTACTAGACAATTGCAGAGGATTGTCACATCAGAGAATAGAAAGAGCCTCCAAAAGAGAAACAGTATGGGGAGAGAAACTGCATAGGTCTATTCATGGGCAGGTTATAGAGGGGAGAGAGTGAGACAGGAAGGAGAGAGAGGCAGTTTTTTGTGTTTTTAGTCAGTATAATTGTTGTGCAGTAATTAGAGGATGTAGAGAAAGAAACCTAGACAGCATATTGAAAAGCAGAGACATCACTTTACCAACAAAGGTCTGTATAGTCAAAGCTAAAGTTTTCTGTGTAGTCATGTACAGATGTGAGACTTGGAACATAAAGAAGGCTGAGCACTGAAGAATCGATACTTTCAAATTGTGGTGCTGGAGAAGACTCTTGAGAGATCCTTGGACCGCAAGAAGATCAAGCCAGTCCATCCTAAAGGAAATCAACCCTGAATATTCATCGGAAGGACTGATGCTGAAGCTGGTGTTCCAATATTTTGACCACCTAATGTGAAGCGACAACTCATTGGAAAAGACCCTGGTACCAGGAAAGAATGAGGAAAGGAGGAGAAGGGGGTGACAGAAGATGACATGGTTGGATGGCATCACCGACTCAATGGACATGAATTTGAGCAAACTCCATGAAACAGTGAAGGCGAGGGAAGACTTGTATGCTGAAATTCATGGGGTCACAAAGAGTCAGACATGACTTAGCAACTAAAAAACTGTAAGGAAAGAGAAAATTAGCCAAGATGGCATGGTCAGGCTCTCTCGCCCCATGGCCTCTCACTCTTGCCCCACGTTTTGTAAATAGTGATTATGTAAAAGTTGAGATCACTTACAGCACTGCGCATGTGCATCACGAGGTACAGGCTTGGTCGCAGGTACCATAGTGATCTCAACTATGTGTGGTACACCCGTATGAGCCTCACCGTGAAACCCCTGGCTGCTGCTGCATTGGGCCTACATTGGAGCAACACCACGGTTGTGTTATATGACGTTATGTTACGGCCCTGTTATGGCTCTACTGTGACTACTGAGCCTGCTGCTGCATCAGCCAGGAGAAAGGCTATGTTCCGGCTGCCGTGCCAGCCAGGAGAGAATAAATGTGCCTGCAGTTCCTACAACTCCTCCAGTATCCTTCCGGGCTCTTAGCTCATGCCTTGTCTACTCTGGGTAAGCAAACAGTGCAGACAGCATGAACAGTGAGACAATCTGGGCTGTGAACAAGATAAGCAATACAACAATAAGACCGAAGAAGAAAAACTATTTTAAGAGAGTAGCATTGACATATATGCACTACGATGTGCAAAATAGCTAGTGGGAAGTTGCTGTAAAAAGCAGGGAGCTCAGCCTGGTTCTCTGCGATGACCTAGAGGGGTGAGCTGGGGAGGTGGGAGGGGGGTTCAACAGGGAGAGGATATTTGTATACTTATGGCTGATTCACATTTTTGTGTGGCAGAAATCAACACAACATTGTAAACTAGTTATCCTCCAATTAAAAATAAAACAAATAAAAATATACAAAGAACTAAAAAATATATATTTTACTAGGTTATAAACTAGATCACATGTTTTTCATTAATTCATTAATTGTGTGAATGCCTTAATCTTTACAGTCAGACTTTGCTTAGATATAACTCAGTGACTGTGCTTTCTGAAGCTTCATAAGGAAAGCATTAAACAAGCAGATCTCTAATCTTGGTAAAAGGAGACTCTATTCTCAGCTCACTGTCATCATAGGACTGTTGAGGGGTCTAATCTACAAATGCACGAACTGCTAAATACTGTGACCTGGAAAAATGAATACATTTTACTTACCATTGTAGCTTACACCATAAGTCAACTGTGTTGATGCCGGTGTAGGCAATTTTCAAAACTACTACAATTTTAACAGTGTAAATGATTAAATAAGATATAATGTATAATTATAAGCATGTTTTTGTTTCTTTCATAACATTATGAGATGGACATCTGATACTTATTTAATCTAAAAAGTTACTGGAGAGTAGTATTGATATCTGTCAGTTCTGGGAAATTATGTTAGTTCCAAGAAATTATGCAATGAATTACATCATCATAAAATAAACTGTTCTGTGAGGTTCCATTATGTGTCCATCATATCAGTGCACAGATTGATACTGAGTTTATTCTTATTCCTAAATATCAGATATACTGTCATATAATTTAAGAAAATTCTCCAGTCTTCTTCTGGTCTTATTAAGAAATATTTCACCCTACCTTAATAATGATTTTTAAAGAGTTACATCAAATATCAGTCACTTTCTGACATAATAGGTTTGAATTTATCACTATGAAGATTAATATGTATGAACATAAACATATGAAAATATATATGCTTTATCTTTGAATGCATGGGTGTAATGTTGTAGGTATATATATAACATATATACATATGCATACATATATATGGAAGAATTAGTTTTCTTTTTAATTCACTGAGATATCTCAATGTTTCCTAAGAGTCAAAATTTTGCATTAAAGAGTCAAAATATGCACTAACCATTATTATGGGTCAAAATCTTGCTAAAGGAAATATTTTAATTAAATAAGAGCTAATATATGTATTGTTTATGGTTTGAAGCTATTACTCATCACTTGAACATTTATTTTTTCTTTGTTGTTCAAAAATAAATCACACTTGTTTTTTGTTTGCTTTTTTGTATGTTTTTCTAAGACATAATGGCAATAATATTGACATTTAAAAAGATGCATGTTTAAAATAGATATAAGGTTATATATCACAGTTTCCCAGATGACATTTCTGTGACACAGTGTCATCTTCTGATTGATTGACTGGTAGATTGTTTAAACAGGGATAGCTGAAAATATTTTTATCAAGAGACATCCTTCACATTATTGAAACTCAGAAATATATATTTTCAGCAGTGTTGGTGTCTTTTAGCTCTCACTTCCACTAGCAGATTAGCTACCACTTTCTATGTAGGACATGGAAGTGTGAGTATTATGTATAAGAAATATAACATTTATCTAAAACATGCTAAAAGACATGTAATGTGTAGTTGTTTAATTATCTGTTACCAGAAAATCACTGATCATAAAAATACCAGTAAAGTTGTAATAATTGAAGTACAGGTGAAAGTTTTAAAAGGTTAACTGACAAGAGTTAGATGGGCTTTATGCAAATAAATGAATAAATAAGGAGTTTGGGAGAGTTTACAACTAGTTCAAAGCAGGCAATTAAATGATTTTTGATGTATAGGCATTCAAAACATTTTCACTTTCATATACACCTAAATCTCCCTATAAAACAAGAAAAAGGAAGTGTGAGTGATGAAAAGTTGAGTTCTCATGTCACAAAGATTGACTCAGCATAATACTTTACATTATGGAGAAAAAGCAAAATATAATTATTTAGGAAAGTATCTCATGTAGTGATAGGGAGAATGAAGTTAATCAGATTGCCAATCAATATAATAACTAAAGTATTCTCTTTCAGCCTCAAAAGTCAAAATTAAATTGACATCCAATTTAAATAAAGTGAGTAGTGACACAATGCTTCCAGGAGGGAATTTATTTGTTTTTAAGGGGAAAAAAAAGTGTGAAAAATTTGTGAGGTCCTTCTACAGCTGAAGAGGAATATTTTTCACAGTGTTGAGATTGCTAAAACTTTAGTCCTTCTAAAATTTTTCAGCTGTTTCCTGCAATCAAAAATGTCCTGGACCTAACAAATTCTTAAAGAATGTTTCCTAATAATGACTTTTAACAATACCATTACTGACTCCTATAATTTAAAATCATTATTGTTGATGCTGCTTAGTCACTGAGTCATGTTTGATTCTTTTGAGACACCATGGACTATAGCCTGCCAGGCTCCAGTGTCCGTGGGATTTCCCAGGCAAGAATACTGGAGTGGGTTAACCATTTCCTTCCCCAGGGGATCTACACAACCCAGGGATCAAACCCATGTCTCCTATATTGGCAAGTGGATTGTTTTACTGCTGAGCCACTGGATAAGCTCCATAACTTAAAATTCTACAAGCAATAAAGGCTGGAGAGGGTGTGGAGAAAAGAGAATCCTCTTACACTGTTGGTGGGAATGCAAACTAGTACAGCCGCTATGGAGAACAGTGTGGAGATTCCTTAAAAAACTAGAATTAGAACTGCCATATGACCCAGCAATCCCACTGCTGGGCATACACACCGAGGAAACCAGATCTGAAAGAGACACGTGCACCCCAATGTTCATTGCAGCACTATTTATAATAGCCAGGACATGGAAGCAACCTAGATGCCCATCAGCAGACGAATGGATAAGGAAGCTGTGGTACATATACACCATGGAATACTACTCAGCCATTAAAAAGAATTCATTTGAATCAGTTCTAATGAGATGGATGAAACTGGAGCCCATTATACAGAGTGAAGTAAGCCAGAAAGATAAAGACCAATACAGTATACTGACACATATATATGAAATTTAGAAAATTACTAAACAAAAATTTTAACATTGCTTTAGAAAATGGTAATTTACTTTGCACATATCAACTTTGAATTAGTAAATCAGTTGGCTTTTTGGATAGTGTTTTTATCTGTTGGGTATCATAAAGATCAGTAGGGGTTTAAATAGTGACAAGCCATAGCCATAGGTCTCCAGGAGCTAAACATCCAATGAATAATTAATGTTTTGGCATTGTGCCACTATGTAATGGGTTTCCCAGGTAGCTCAGGCTGTAAAGAATATGCCTGCTAAGTGGGAGACCCAGGTTCACTTCCTGGGTCAAGAAGATCCCCTAGAAGAGGAAATGGAAACCCACTCCAGTATTCTTGCATGGAGAATTCCATGGACAGAGGAACCTGGTGGGCCTACAGCCCATGGGGTTACAAAGAGTCAGATATGACTGAGTGACTAACACACACACACAAACACACACAGACCCAATGTAATAATTATATATGACTTCTGAGTCAGAAACTCCTGTACATTTCCTTCTCTTCTTTGAAGTCTACAATGTCTTCATTTACAGATAATTTCACTGATGACAGAATAATACTCTATATTCAACAGTTTCTTATATGTCCAGTGCTTTGCAATAAACGCTTCATATAATGTTTAGTACAAAAAATATTATTCTCATATTTCAGTTAGGAGAATATTAATGTATTATCTGCATCAACCTTGTTTTCTTTTTTCTGTTTTGCACATTTTCTCATAGCTGGTTTGACAGACACCCACTATGTGTGTACTGAGTTCTCAGTTGTAGAACAAAATTTGGTAAGATAGATACGTTAACACTAATCTGACAAAAAATAAAGCTTTGGACACGTTAAAAATTTGGAACACATGTTTTAATGTACTCATCTTTCTAATTGCTCTGACATTCTAAAGGCAAAATAGCTTGTAAGAGTTTCTGGTAACTACATTGCATCCTACCCATCATTAGCATTTTCCCCTCACCATTATGGAAACATCTATGTCTGTCAGTTGTAAATTGTTTCAATACTATGGACTTGGATATTCAGTGATGACTATCAAATCTTGAGTTGCCAACTTCTCACTTCATTTTTATCTCCTACCTATAAGTTCCACTCTGCTTTTCTTATATGACTTAAATGTTGTGCAAAAAATAAAAATTGGTCAGATAATAGTGAGAGGGATTAGGAAGCAACATGTATTCGGTATTCAAATCTAAAGTTTTTAAAAGTTGTTTTCACCATCCTTTTTTCTTTTTCATTTAAAACCTAATGATAGACTTGTTTGTTCAGAAGTAACATATTCCTATTTCATAATCTTCCGTGTACTGGTTAAAGAGTATTTTGTTTAAAATGTGATTGAAAGTTTGTGTTTTTTTTTTTCTCTGCAAAGAATAAATAAAAATGAAAAACACCTCTTGGAGTAAATGTTAAATATCTCAGCATAGTTTTTATATTATTACATCAAATATATGATTTTGTTTTGGAGTTCAAAGCTGTAGCAATTTTCTGAATAGATGTTCTCAAAATGAATTATTTGTTTCTCTGTGTGTTGTATTATTATAATGGATATAAAGATATAAAACAGAGTTAATACTGAAGCAAGAAGACAAGAAATAGAAGTGTTAAATGAGTTATGATATTAGAGTGCAATGCAAGGATAGATAATCTAAAAGGCTGGAATATTTTAATAACTGTAGGAAATACATTTAGATAAATTTTAGTAACAAATGCTGTTATACAAATAATTGAGAGTAGCAGAGAAAAATAACTAAAAAATGACTATTGTGCTTGTGCTCTGTCGCTAAGTCGTGTCCGACGCTTTAAACCCCATGAACTACAGTTTGCCATGCTCCTCTGTCCATGGGATTTTCCAGGGAAGAATACTGGAATGGATTGCTATTTCTTTCTCCGTGTGATCTTTCTGACCCAGGGATTGAACCTGGGTCTCCTGCATTGCAGGTGGATTCTTTACCACTGAGCCACCAAGGAAGCTCTAAAAAAACTAGTTATATCTTATGTTAATGAAAACGATCATATTTGTATAAGTATAGGTATATCTCCTATATCAATAAAAAGATTAAGAACTACTAAAAGTAACCAAAATGGAAACATAATATATTACAGTCATGTAAGATTCATTGAAAACTATAGGAAGATTAGCTTTTCAAACATAAAATTTAAAAAACTGAAAGCATTCTACTTGCTATTTATCTAATTATTATATTCAGATATAATCAAAATGTTTTAAAGTTTATTGTTTGTGCTTGAGATATAGGAATAAAAGTAGACTATGATTTGTTTTAAAATTTGGTATATTAAATTAAAATAAACTAGTCAAAATATTTAGCTTTTTACTCACCACTAAAATATGATAATGCTAACATGACAGGAAGTTCATTCACCTGTTCATAGATCACACAATTATTTTTTATTATACATGAGCCACAGTTAAACTTAAAATTTAAAGTTAATTAACTGTTTATGTGTAAGTGGGATGCTCCTTTTCATATTATTCATGGGGTTCTCAAGGCAAGAATACTGAAGTGGTTTGCCATTCCCTTCTCCAGTTCAATATCCAGTCCAAACCATTCAATATCACAGTAATCCAAGTCTATGCTCTGACCAGTAATGCTGAAGAAGCTGAAGTTGAACAGTTCTATGAAGACACACAAGACCTTCTACAAATAACACCCAAAAAGATGTCCTTTTCATTATAGGGTACTGCAATGCAAAAGTAGGGAGTCAAGAAATACCTGGAATAACAGACAACTTTTGCCTTGGAGTACAGAATGAAGCAGGGCAAAGGCAAACATGTTTTGCCAAGAGAACACACTGGTCATAGCAAACACCCTCTTCCAAAAACACAAGAGAAGACTCTACACATGGACATCACCAGATGGCCAACACTAAAATCAGATTGATTATATTCTTTGCAGCCAAAGATGGAGAAGCTCCATACAGTCAGCAAAAACAAGATCGAGGGCTGACTGTGGCTCAGAACATGAACTCCTTATTGCCAAATTCAGACCGAAATTGAAGAAAGTAGGGAAAACCACTAGGCCATTCAGGTATGTCCTAAATCAAATCCCTTATTATTATATAGTGGAAGTGGGAAACAGATTCAAGGGATTAGGTCTGATAGATAGAGTGCCTGAAGAACTATGAATGGAGGTTTGTGACATTGTGCAGGAGGCAGGGATCAAGATCATCCCCAAGGAAAATAAATGCAAAAAGGCAATATGGTTGCTGAGGAGGCCTTACATATAGCTGTGAATAGAAGAGGAGCAAAAGACAAAGGATAAAAGGAAAAATATACCCATTGGAATGCAGAGTTCCAAAGAATAGCAAGGAGAGATAAGAAAGTCTTCCTCCACAATCAATGCAATGAAATAGAGGGAAACAATAGAATGGGAAAGACTAGAGATCTCTTCAAGAAAATTAGAGATACCAAGGGAACATTTCATGCAAAGATGGGCACAATAAAGGACAGACATAGTATGGACCTAACAGAAGCAGAAGATATTAAGAAGAGGTGGCAAGAATACACAGAAGAACTGTATCAAAAAGATCTTCACGACAGATAATCACGATGGTGTGATCACTCACCTAGAGCCAGACATCCTGGATTGTGAATTCAAGTGAGCCTTAGGAAGCCTCACTATGAACAAAGCTAGTGGAGGTGATGGAATTCCAGTTGAGCTATTTCAAATCCTGAAAGATGATGCTGTGAAAGTGCTGCACTCAATATGCCAGAAAATTTGGAAAACTCAGCAGTGGTCACAGGACTGGAAAAGGTCAGCTTTCATTCCAATCCCTAAGAAAGGCAATATCAAAGAATGCTCCAACTACCACACAATTGTACTCATCTCACATGCTAGTGAAGTCATGCTCAAAATTCTCCAAGCCAGGCTTCAGCAATAAGTGAACCATGAACTTCCAGATGTTCAAGCTGGAGTTAGAAAAGGCAGAGGAACCAGAGATCAAATTGCCAACATCCGCTGGATCATCGAAAAAACAAGAGAATTCCAGAAAAACATCTATTTCTGCTTTATTGACTATGCCAAAGCCTTTGACTTTGTGGATCACTATATACTCTGGAAAATTCTGAAGGAAATGGGAATACCAGACCACTTGACCTGCCTCTTGAGAAACCTGTATGCAGGTCAAGAAGCAACAGTCAAATTTGGACATGGAACAACTGACTAGTTCCAAATAGGGAAAAGAGTACATCAGGACTGTATATTGTCACCCTGCTTGTTTTACTTATATGCAGAGTACATCATGAGAAATGTTGGGCTGGATGAAGCACGAGCTGGAATCAAGATTGCTGGGAGAAATATCAATAACCTCAGATATGCAGATGACACCACCCTTATGGAAGAAAGTGAAGAGGAACTATAGAGCCTCTTGATGAAAGTGAAAGAGGAGAGTGAAAAAGTTGGCCTAAAGCTCAACATTCAGAAAACTAAGATCATGGCATCTGGTCCCATCACTTCATGGCAAATAGATGGGTAACAGTGGAAACTGTGACATACTTTATTTTGGGGGGCTTCAAAATCACTGCAGATGGTGAATGCAGGCATGAAGTTAAAAGATACTTGCTCCTTGGAAGAAAAGTTATGACCAACCTAGACAACATATTAAAAAGCAGAGATGTTACTTTGCCAACAAAGGTCTCTCTAGTCAAGACTAAGGTTTTTCCAATAGTCATGTATGGATGTGAGAGTTGGACTGTAAAGAAAGTTGAGCACTTTTTGTGCTTTTGAACTGTGGTACTGGAGAAGACTCTTGAGAGTCCCTTGGATAGCAAGGGGATCCAACCAGTCTATTCTAAAGGAAATCAGTCCTGAATGTTTATTGGAAGGACTGATGCTGAAACAGAAACTCCAATACTTTGGCCACCTGATGCAAAGAGCTGACCCATTTGAAAAGACCCTGTTTCTGGGAAAGATTGGAAGTGGGAGGAGAAGGGATCGACAGAGGATGAGATGGTTTCATGGCATCCCTGGCTCAATGGACATGATTTTGAGTACCCTCCAGGAATTGGCGATAGACAGGGAGGCCTCCCGTGCTGCAGTCCATGGGGTTGCAAAGAGTTGGACATGACTGAGTGACTGAACTGAACTCCACTGGGATATTTCTATAATTGTCATACATTTCTTATGGAATTTTGAAATTATTTAACAAATATTCTTGCCGTTCCTATCTATCTTCCTATCTAGGGTTAAGATTCTACTATTTGCTTAGTTGTTAGACATTTTTATTATTTATACAATTATTGTGAATTCCATGATTCTGTATTTAAAAATAATCAATTAACCATGACTTTACAAATAATCCCTGGAGAAGGAACAGGCAACCCACTCCAGTATTCTTGCCTGGAGAATCCCATGGACGGAGGAGCCTGGTGGGCTACAGTCCACGGGGTTGCAAAGAGTTGGACATGACTGAGAGACTTCACTTACAAATAATAGATTGATATTTTCTCTGTTTTCTATGATTTATCACTTCAGTAATGTCTGATTCTTTGCGAGCCCATGGACAATAGCCTGGCAGGCTCCTCTGTCCATGGAAATCTCCAGGCAAGAATACCGGAGTGGGTTGCCATTTCTTTTTCGAGGGGATTTTACCAATCCAGGAATCAAGCCCATATCTCTTGCGCCTCCTGCTTGGCAGGTTCTTTACCACTAGTGCCACCTGGAAATTTCTTATAAATATAATCTGTCCTATTCTTATTAAGATAAATTGTATTTATGAGCCATCTGCACTGATGCCTTCATTCCTATTTCTCTAATGTATCTATTTTCTCAATCCTGTAATTTTTCACTATATGAATAGACCACAATATATTTATCAAGTTAGTATGTAAAATATATATATATTTTAATATTTGCTTACCACTCGAGCTTTTTTTAATTTAACAATACTGCTGTTATTTACATATTGATATTTGTACATACCCTGGTGTGTATGTGTGTGTCCTGTGGTGTGTGTGTGTTCATGTTTGTGTTTGTATGTATCCCCTAGTGTGTATATACCACCTGATGTGAATGTGCAAATTTGGAAAACTCAGCAACGGCCACACGACTTGAAAGTGTCAGTTTTCATTTCAATCCCAAAGAAGGACAGTGCTAAAGAATGTTCAAACTACTGTACCATTGCACTCATTTCACATGCTAGAAAGGTTAGGCACAAAATCTTTCATTAGGCTTCAGCAGTATGTGAGCAAAGAACTATAGAATGTACAAGCTGGGTTTAGAAAAGGCAGAGGGACCAGAGATTAACTGCCAACATTCCTTGGATCATAGAGAAACCAAGGGGATTCCAGAGAAACATATACTTCTGCTTTATTGACTATGCTAAAGCCTTTGACTGTGCAGATAACAAAAAAACTGTGGAAAATTCTTAAAGAGATGGGAGTACCAGACCACCATACTAGCTTCCTGAGAAACCTGTATACAGGTTAAGAAGCAACAGTTAGAACCGTACATGGAACGGTGGACAAGTTCAAAATTGGGAAAGGAGTACAAGGCTGTATACTCTCATTTTGCTTATTCAACTTATATGCAGAGTACATCATGCAAAATGCCAGACTGGATGAATCACAAGTTGGAATCAAGAATGCTGGGAGAAATATAAACAACCTCAGATATGCAGATGATACCACTCTAATGGCAGAAATGGACATTTCTGCCAAGAAGAGCTAAAAAGCTTTTTCATGAGAGTGAAAGAGAAGAGTGAAAAAGCCAGCTTAAAACTCAACATTCAGAAAACTAATATCATGGCATCTGGTCCCATCACTTCATGGCAAATAGGCAGGGAAAAAGTGGAAACAGAGCCAGATTTTTTTTTTCCTGAGCTACAAAATCACTGAGGATGTCGACTGTAGCCTGGAAATTAAAAGCCACTTGCTCCTTGGAAGGAAAGCTATGAAAAGCCTACACAGAGTATTAAAAAGCAGAGACATCACTTTGTTGACAAAGGTCCATCTAGTTAAAGCTATGGTTTTTCCAGTGGTCTTGTAGGGATGTGAGAGATCATGAAGAAGTCTGAGCATTGAAGAATTGATACTTTCAAGTTGTGACACTGGAGAAGACTCTAGAGAGTCCTTGGACTGCTAAAAGATTAAAGCAGTCAATCCTAAAGGATATCAAAACTGAATATTCATTGGAAGGATTGATACTGAAGCGTCAATATTTTGGACACCTGATACAAAGAGCTGACTCATTGGAAAAGGCTCTGATACTGGAAAAGACTGAAAGTAAAAGATGCGGGTGGCAGAAGATTAGATTGTTAGATAGTATCTCCAATTCAATGTATATGAATTTGAGCAAACTCTGGGAGATAGTGAAAGACAGGGGAGCCTGGTGTGCTGCAGTCTATGGGGTTGCAAAGAGTCAGACACAACATGGTGATGAACAACAACAACATTCCCAGAGGGGTGTGTGTGTGTGTGTAAATATGTGTGTATATTATATTTTATTTAGTAAAAAATTTAATAAGTTATGCTATCTGCTGAGGCATGAACTTCAACACATTAAACATCCTGATGGAAGTTTTAATATATTTGAAAGTGACAGTTTCATAGATTCTATTATTCATGCTGTGAAGATTTGGGATGGATTGTGGAAACCCTTTTCCCCTGCTATGTTGTTTAGGATAGCATGGAATGTGCTCATTCTGTTTTTGAATGGCATCTTCAAATTGCCATCAAAAATAATTTACAAGTCTCAATACCATCACCAGTGCATTAAATTTTCCATTGCTTCAATAATCAGAATTTAAAATGACATCACATTGATTCACAGAAATGTTCTTTGCAATTGTGCATCAGTGCATTGTCCAGGTGAGCCTCTTCCATGAAATATCTGATCATAGACTGTGCCCAAATTTGTTCGAATTTCAGTAGCCTCAGTTACCTGTTTGTTTGTTTGTTTGTTTGTTTTGACCAGAATGACCGGATCCTTTCAAATTCTGAATATTTTGTTAGTTGTATCTCTCTATTACTTCTAATTTTATTCTGTTCACAGTGTATTTTACTATTCAAACATTCAATTTATTCAAAAGTGTTATTGTTTTCCTTCTTTGCAGTTCTGTGTTTTAAGAAACCCTTCCTAATTAAAACTATTTTAAAATACTTTTTAACACATCACAAAATGTTTTCCTATATTTTGTAACGAAAAAAGCTGTAAGGTTTTATTATGCATAATGTGAACTATGGACCTATGTTTTTTTCTATCTGATTATTCAATTGTCTCAGTATTATTGACTTTTATTCAAATGAAGTATTAGTTACATAATTCATTACATTTCCTTATGTGTTTAGTTGCTCAGTCGTGTCAGACTCTTTGCAACCCCACTGACTATAGCCTGCCCGGCTCCTCTGTCCATGGAATTCTCCAGGCAAGAATATTGGAGTGGGTTCTTCTCCAGGGGATCTTCCCAACTCAGGGATTGAACCCAGGTCTCCCACATTGAAGCCAGATTCTTTACCATCTGAACCACCAGAGAAGCCTATATTTCCTCATACATGGGGGCAATTTCTAATTGCCATTTATTACTACTCCAATACTATCTGCCTAACTAATGTTACTTTTTAACAAGTCTTGATAGCTGTTTAGACAAGTAGAATTCTACCCACCTAAGCCCCACCTACCCAAATAAGCCCAAACTTGTTCAGTTATTTATATCATCTTAGTGATGGAAATCAAACTCACCAATTCTTCTTACTTCTTTAGCAAATATCTAGTATATTCCTTCTTTGTCATTTAAGGAAGATTTACTAGAAATAAAACAAATATGAACAGAGGTGGTAAATGTTGTTCTTGTTTGTCAGTGAGCAAGTCATGTCCGACTCTTCGTGACCACATGGACTGCAGTATGCCAGGCTTCCCCGTCCCTCACTATCTCCTGGAGTTCACCCAAGTTCATGTCCACTGAAATGGTGATATAATCATATTCAAATAGAAATCTACACGTTGCTTAATATGTTTTTAGTATTGTATTATAAACAATATATTATGTCATGATATATCACTTTAAAGCAATGTTTTTAGTGTGAAATAATATTAAATCATATGGTAATATAAGTAAATGTCTATTTTGGATATTTAAATTGTTAACTTATTATTTTAACTATTACTAAAATTCTTCATAGACGACCATAATCATCTATTTAGCATATATTTATTAAAAAATTTGATGATTCAAAGAATTTAAATATTTTTCAATGTTTCTGCTACACTGTAAGTTGGTATTTAGGGCTTCCCTCATAGCTCAGTTGGTAAAGAATCTGCCTGTAATGCAGGAGACCCCAGTTCGATTCCTGGGTCAGGAAGATCCCCTGGAGAAGGGATAGGCTATCCACTCCAGTGTTCTTGGGTTTCCCTTGTAGCTCAACTGGTAAAGAATCTGCCTGCAATGCAGGAGACTGGGTTCAATCTCTGGGTTGGGAAGATCCCCTGTAGAAGATGTTTTAAATATACATCATCGGATGTTCAAATTACTGCAAGAATCCCTTAACTTATCCCTGTACTAGACATCTGGCCAACATATGACTCATTTTCCACATAATATCCAGAAAAATTAAAAAATATTATATGTGAGGTCATGTCACAATTCTCCTAAAACTGACACTGTCTCCCTTTTATATCCTGTATAAAATTGAAACCCGTTTACATGACCTACAGTGACCTACGTGCCTTCATCTCTGATCATTTCTTGGCTTCTCTTCCCTTGCCTTTCTCATGTGTTAAAAACAGGTAGTTATGTTAATAGAGTGGAGACGCACAAGCAGAAGCTGCCTCGGGAAGAAGTGCCTGGGGAGGAAAACCTCAAATACAATTGCGAAGTTTGCTGGAAGCTCAGTGTTGACAATTTGGTGTTTAACTGGTGGAACTCAGTCATGTGGAGTTGTGGGGGGCGGGTCATGATATTGTGAGATTTATTCCCAAAAGACCAACCAAATTCTCACAGCAAATAACTGAGAAAAATCACTTCATGAGCCTAGCAGGGAGAAGGGGTAAACACCATTTTGAAACACCCAGGTTACTTGTTCTTTTGAATAAGGCCTGTCCTCAGAGTAAACTATTTACCAGAACCTAACCTGCTGGAATATTATTGTTAGGTAGTGAGAATAAGAGGCAGGAGTCCAGAATGGCAGTGGCTAAAAGACAAGGAAGGGAAAAGCTGGCAAAAATAGAACAAAGGAAGGTCCAAGAACTGGAGTGAGGACCTCAGGTAGAACAAACAGCACTCCTGGCTAGCCCAGTTTACATAGGGCAGGCCCAGGAGTAGGAAAAAAAATCATATAAAAAGAGGAGCCAAAGGGCCGGGGATCTCTCTCTCTCCCGAGCATGCTCTCTCTCTGTCTCTCTTCTCTTCCCATCTTTTGGGTCAGCATGCCCTCACGCCTCGAGGATGTATTTTCCTTTATATTCTAAATAAAATTGATCTGTCCAACTGTCTTGGATATGGACTGTCCAAGAGCTGTGACGCGCCAAGGTCTTTAACATCCTGCGCTTCACATCTTTGTTGTGACGAGACAGAACGGAGGAAATTATACTCGCCTAACATTATCAAATCCCCTGGAGAAGGAAATGACAGCTCACTCCAGTATTCTTGCATGGACGGCGGGGCCTGGTAGGCTACCTTCCACGGGGTCGCAAAGATTCAGACACGACTGAGCGAGACCTCCTCCAACATTATCAAAGCCTAACTGACCTGGGAGGAAATGGGGAAGGGAAATACTCACACACTATAGCCATCTCGGCCTGCCTAAAGGGAAAGAGGAGACAAAACTGAGGACCTCTTGTGAAGTTCACACTGCAGAGGCATCAGTTCAGTTCAGTTCAGTCACTCAGTCATGTCCAATTCTTTGCAACTCCATGGACTGCAGCACGACAGGCCTCCCTGTCCATCACCAACTCCTGGAGTTTACTCAAATTCATGTCCATTTAGGCAGCAGAGGAATAGGCTCATTAGAAGATTGAGAAGTAATCATAGGACTATTTAAAGAACCTTCTAAGGGTTTCCTAGATAGCTCAGTTGGTAAAGAATCTGCCTGCAATGCAAGAGACCCCAGTTCGATTCCTGGGTTGGGAAGATCCGCTGGAGAAGGGATAGGCTACCCACTCCAGTATTTGTGAGCTTCCCTTGTGACTCAGCTGGTAAAGAATCCACCTGCAATGAGGGAGACCTGCCTGGGTTTGATTCCTGAGTTGGGAAGATCCCCTGGAGAAGGGAAAGGCTACTCCCTCCAGTATTGTGGCCTGGAGAATCCCCATGGACAGAAGAGCCTGGCAGGCTACAGCCCATGGGGTCACAAAGAGTCGGACATCACTGAGCGACTTTCAGTCCCCCACCACTGTATTACTGAAGGACTTTTTACTGCAGTTTTTACCCAGTATATCATGCCCTACTCTCAAGAGACAATTTTATAAGGCAAACCAAAAGAAAAATAAATAAATAAATAAACAAAAAAACACAATTTAAGGAGAGAGCATATCAGAACCAGACATGGCAGGGAAACAATTATGATTAATTTGGACATAAAACAGATGCACATGTAAGTAGACACATGAAAATCCTAAAGAGGAAAAAAAAAAAAAAAGATAAAGATTTAAAAACACACACATACACCATAATAGAAATGAAGAATGACTTGATGAACTTATTGGTAGACAGGATATTGCTGGGCAAATAATCTTTTGAGAGATGTTGACTGAAAAAATATATATATATAATAATGCACCATCTAAAAGTTAAGAGTTATGTTTTATTTGGATGACTTTCTAAGGACTTCAAGCCTGAGACACCACATGTCAGATTGAAGAGGAAGAGTTAAAATTTTACATAACCTCCTTCTCCTTCTGCCTCTGTAACTCAGCTTGCCCCTTGCAAAGTCTAGATCACATAGGTCACGTAGTCTCAGAAAGTGGGGACTTGCAATACTGGGAACTGGAGTTTATCTCACTCACCCTTGTCCTGCTGCTCTTTGCAGTTGCCTGGCCCCTGCAAACTTGCTTAATCATGCCTGTCTGTGTAAGGGTCAGGCATCCCTCTCCCCATCTTGACTGCTGTTTCGCATGTGCAAAACCCCTTAGTTTAAACCAGGCTATTAACACCTAGTGTTGCCCACTATAGTCTGTCAATAAAAACTCTGTAATCCCTTTGTTTGGGGCTTGGAGTGTTAACTCCCCTGGGCCCGCCGGCGTAATAAACCTGAGTTCTCCAACTCTCCGAGTGCGGTGCTTGGTTTCTCGAGTACTGGTTTCTGTAACAAGATAACACTGAGAAAATGATTCCAAAGAGGCAAGGGTGTGAGGGAGCTATGGTATGCGGGAGTTTTTACAATAAAAGACCAGACAGTTGGAACACCTAAAGATTATTTTTACTAAAAGAAAACCAGATATCTCAAGTTAGGAAATTTAATCCATTTTTTTTTTTTTTTTTTTTTTTGTCAGTGCTGTAGGACTCGGAGGACCACTGTTCCCTGACCAGCACTCCTTACAGTGGAAGCACAGAGGCTTAACCACTGGATCAGCAGGGAGTTCCCTAGTGCTTTTCTATGTATGGGAAGATGCAAGAATCCGGGATCACTGAGATCATTCCTCTGCACTATCTGGGGTAGATATCCTGTGCTTTCTCATTCTGAGTTTTTGCAGTATGCTTGCTTCACTAGAGGTGACTTCGAGGTTGATTGCCAGGTGAGTCTGGCAATGGACAGCCTAGTTGTCTCCATCCTGAATTCCCTCAGGGCTCACCGTTCTGGCGACGATGATGTATTAACAATGGTTTGATGGCTGCAGCATCCTTTACTTATTGATATGGCAGTCAGTATTTTAGTTCTCAGAGAGTTTTTTTTTTTTTTTTTGAAAGTCGCTTAGCCATGTCTGACTCTTTGTGACCCCATGGACTATACAGTCCATGGAACTGTCCAGCCAGAAGGGGTAGCCTTTCCCTTCTCCAGGGGATCTTCCCAACCCAGGGATCAAACCCAGGTTTCTCACATTGTGGGCGGATTCTTTACTAGCTGAGCCACAAGGGAAGCCCAAGAATACCACAGTGAGTAGACTATGGTTTCTCCAGTGGATCTTCCCGATCCAGGAATCGAACCAGGGTCTCCTACATTGCGGGCAGATTCTTTATCAACTGAGTTATCAGGGAAGTCCTTTCAGACAGTTTATCAAGATAATCCTGTAAAACTGAAAATCAAAAAGAATAAAGACTATCTTAGCCTTTGAATTACAGAATATCCAAGGAGAGTTGGACAATGTGGTATTGGTACCAACTCCCCAAAGCAATATTAAATTCTATATTTTCAGTAACACCACACTCATTCATCATTCAATGGCCATCTTCATTCATGTGTTTTTACATCTTAGGAGCTATAGTCATATTCTGCATGAGCTAGATTGAATTTATTATTATTTTACTTTTTTAGTTCTTTATTTTTATTTATTTTTTCATCTTTTTAAAAATTCATTTTTAATTGGAGAAAAATTGCTTTACAATGTTGTGTTGGTTTTTGCCGTACAACAACGTGAATCATCCATAATTACACATATATCCCTTCCCTCTAGGCTCCCTCCCCTCCCCCATTCCATCCTTCTAGGTCATCACACAGTGCCAGGAGGTCAACACAGAGCACCAGACTGAATTTATTATTTAATTCTAAATCTTCCCTCATCTATATTCCTTATTGCTTTTAATGGTTTCATAATCTTTCAAAACATCTAGGCTCTAAGTCCAATTTATCATTGTATAGCTCATTCTGATCCAATCAATCATTTTCTAGCAATGTTGATTCTAGCTCTATAATATGTTTTTATTATATTTTTTACTTTCTATTCCCAATGCAAAATTTTTTTGGAGGATTTTTCTTATCTCAGTACCAATATTAACAGAACAGATTTTTCTTTCTTTAATCTTTCCTTAAGAAAGTGCTATCAAAATTTTCCTAGGAAAAAATATATTCAAAGGCACAGTAAAGTTAAAGACACAATTTTTCCACAACTTTAACCAGACAGTCAAGGTCACCAAAGATCTGATGCAACCTCTTTGTTTGCCTTAATCCCTATATTTTTGGCAAATATATTGTATTGATTTCCTGCACATTATGTTTCTACACAATTTGCTCCAATCCCATTTCTTTCCTTCCAACCTAACTACTTCATATTACCTTTCTTTTTTCCAAATGAAAAAATTCATTTCAGTCCTCAGCAAATAGAACAAATAAAAGCTTCTGTAAATGAACCTTTTCAGATTAAAAACACCTTATTATTTGCCCCATCACCATCATCATCACTTTCACCAATGAATAGAAATTACTTCTTACTCTGAACTCACAAAATTATTTAGAACCTTTCTTAGAGTATTTGACTTTTCAAGCTAATAATAGAAATACCTGCTTACTTGTCTGACTGTTCCATAATAGGAATAATATCTAACATATTTTACCTCCAGAAATATCTTATACAAGGCCTTCTGAGATGAACTCAACTAATAATGGCAGAACAGAATCCTTTAGCTATGGAACAATAGATTTTGCTATAAGTACAATGAACTTCAGAAAGTAATAAAATAATTTACATTTAATTTCAACTATATTTTCCCAAGGTCAGTTTCTTAGTACTTCTATCCTCCACTTTATTAGTATATTTATAAGTGGCCATAAACTCTAAAAAATTTTACTTCTCTAATCAATCCTGTGTTCCTCCAAGTAATGACAGCCATAATAACTTTTCTGAAATGAAATATCCTACTAAAAAACCTTCAAAACTTATCTCTCCCCAAATAAGATGAAAATTGTAAGCACAGCATTATACACACTGCTTAATTAATGTAATCTGTATTATTATAGAATAAGAACACACTTCTACCAATAAATTCTCTTTGTAGCACTGAGCTTTTACAAGCAGGCATTTTAAGGGAGGAGTTTCAAGGGAGGTTGAAATATTATTTGTGTTGACAGTCTGGTTTTTAACAGGTCCAAGCTGAGACCTTAGTAGAGAAGAGGGCTCAGAACAGCCTGCCTGAGGAGGCTGAGGTCTAAGACAATTACTATTTAAGTATTTCTTTTTCTTAAGGGCAGGACAGACCTTAAGAAGAAGGACTTAAGCACATAGAGAATGTGCTAATTTAAATATTAATTTGCTTTATTTAATTAATAATCAGTCAATATCATTTTAATATTTAAATTAGTATTTAATTTAACACTACAGTCTAATAAAAACATTTAAATTTTGCTGTATTCCTCATATGACATATTTCCCCAGGATATTCAGTTATGACTATCTCATTTAGAATTTCTGAAATTTGGCACTGTTTCAGAACTGCACATATTACTTTTTTCTGTATTGTGATAGCTAATGTTAAGTGTCAACTTGACTCTACTAAGGGATGCCCAGATAGCTGGCAAAGCATTATTTCTGGATGTGTCAGTGAGGGTGTTTCTGGAATATATTAGGATATGATTCAGTAGAGTAGTAATCTGCCCTCACCAATGCATGAAAACATCAGCCAGTCTCTTGGGAGTCTAAATAGTACAAAAAGATGAAAAGAGGGAAATTCTCTTTCTTCTTGAGCTGGGATATCTACCTTTTCCTGACTTCAGACCTTGGAGTCCTAGCTCTTGGGCTTTTGGACTCTGGGACTCAAACTAGCAGCCTTTTGGTTCTCAAGCCTCCAGGTTGGACTGGGAGTTACACCAGTGGCTCCCCATGTTCCCGGACCTTTGTACTTAAAATTGAATTATACCACCAACTTCCCTGGGTCTCCACCTGGCAGATGGCAGATGGAGGGACTTTTCACCCTTTATAATGGCATGAACCAATTCCTATAATAAATCTCCTCATACATATCTATATAAATCCTATTGGTCCTGTTTCACTGGAAAACCATGACTAATATATACATTAATTTAGAACTTTATATTTATAATAAATTTTATGTTTATTGATTTTGGACTTTAAACACTACTATGTTTAAAATCTTTTTGAATTTTGCTTTTATCTTTCTTCTCTCACCTGCACTGTCAATAAATATAGACAATATAAATTTTATATTTTAATAGACTATTTTGGTTAAACTATTATGTAGAATAGAACAAAAAAGGGCACTTTGGCAAAAAGGTTAAAAACGTCAAGCAAATAACCAAAATAACTATAGCAGAATCAGTTGCTCTCTCTGCCCATATCTTTTGGATAATAACTCTATTATCACTTTTAGATATTTATCAGCACAGTTATCTTAAATTGTTACTTGTTGATACTTAACATTAACCATCACAATCCAGTGTTCTCCTATCCATTTCTATGATTTCAATTATATATCTATTAAATTGATTTATTCTTTCTCATATATTTTAATGTTATTTTCCCTCTCTATTATTCTTTATTTTTGTTCTCTTTGCCCTAGTCTAGAAATTCATGCTTATCTGGCATCTGGTTCACAAACTCTTTTATGCTGTGGCCACTATTAAGCCAAAACAATCTATTGTTTTCTTAATAACCATTGCTGTTTCAGTTCCAGGATTTCCATTCGGTGTTTTTTTTTTTTTTTTTTTTTTATTGTTCTATGGTACAATTTCACATTCATCATCTACATTTAGGAACATATCATTTCCATTTATTTTTAAGTCTATGTGTGATAACTTTTATGTTATTTATCTTGAATTTTTTCTCTAGCATTCAATTTTATCTATTTATTTATTATCTTCGTTTTCTTTATCATTTGTCTCTACTTTTTGTTTTAATCCTGGGTATTGTGGTATGATTCAGGGTACTCCAGAGAAAATAACCAACGGGGTTGGTCTATCTACCAGTCTATCATCTATCTGTTCAAAAACAAACAAACAAACAAACATGGCACCATGCAATTGTAGTTTGTAAGAACTGGCGAGTCCAAAATCTTTAGAGAGTAGACCTGCAGGCTGGAAATTCAGGTAAGAGGTGATGTTTCAGTCTTAATGTAGAGTTTTCTTTTCCAGAAAACCTCAGTATTTGCTCTTAACACATTCAAGTGATTTTATGAATTCCACTTACTTTCTTGAGGGAGATATGCTTCTTTTAAAGTCAACTAACTGTAAATGTTAATCTTATCTAAAAGATAACTTCACAGCAATATCTATACTGGTGTTTGACCAAACAATTGGGCAACATACACTAACCAAATTGACACATACAAGTAACCATTAGAATTATGTATGAAAAATAATGTTTTCAATGATGGTTTTATAATGCATAGTAAATTAACCCTATAATCTTGTAGGCAATGAGATTAAAAGATCACAACCTATTGACTAGGGGGAGGGTGATTATTTTTGAATGATTCTCTGGTATTAATATAATCATACTTGAAAATCCCATGGACAGAGGAGCCTGGTGGGCTATAGTTCATAGGGTTGCACAGAGTCAGACACGACTGAAGTGACTTAGCATGCATGCATGCACTTATATAAGAATAGCAGATATTATATTGTTTTTATAATTCAGTTTCTTCTCCTTGGCAACTAATGAACTCAAACTTTTATTCCCTTAGTACTGTGAAAATGGGGGGAAAAAACCCACTCTTCCTTTCAGGTTTTTTTTGTATCAACATTTAACATCTTAACCTTCAACAACATAATAATTTTCCAAATCCTCAAAGGGAAAACTGACTATCCTGCTCATGTTTCTGTACCTCTCTTACTCTGGGATTGCTTACCTCATAAAATTTTGTTTATCTTAATTTCCCCAAACACTAAAATTGTGTCTTCCCATCCCAGTGAAGACTGATGAAATTCTTTCCTACTTCTCTGCCTCTGGGCATAGCCACCCAGATTTTCAGCTTCTCACTCCATGTAAAGGATAGTTAAGGCCTTCCCTGGTGGCTCAGAAAGTAAAGCGTCTTCCTGCAATGCGGGAGCCTGGATTCAATCCCTGGGTTGGAAAGATCCCCTGGTAGAAGGAAATGGCAAGCCACTGCAGTACTCTTGCCTGGAAAATTCCATGGACTGAGGAGCCTGGTAGGTTACAGTCCCATGGGGTCACAAAGAGTCAGACACGACTGAGCAACTTCACTTTCACTTTCAATCTCCGAATAGTTAATCCCTGGTCCCATCACCTCATGGGAAAGAGATGGGGAGACAGTGGAAACAGTATCAGACTTTACTTTTTGGGGCTCCAAAATCACTGCAGATGGTGACTGCAGCCATGAAATTAAAAGACAATTACTCCTTGGAAGGAAAGTTATGACCAACCTAGATTTCATATTAAAAAGCAGAGACATTACTTTGCCAACAAAGGTCCGTCTGGTCAAGGCTATGGTTTTTCCACTGGTCACGTATGGATGTGAGAGTTGGGACTGTGAAGAAAGCTGAGTGCCGAAAAACTGATGCTTTTGAACTGTGGTGTTGGAGAAGACTCTTGAGAGTTCCTTGGACTGCAAGGAGATCCAATCAGTCCATCCTAAAGGAGATCAGTCCTGGGTGTTCATTGGAAGGACTGATGCTGAAGCTGAAACTCCAATACTTTGGCCACCTCATGCGAAGTGTTGACTCTTTGGAAAAGACCCTGATGCTGGGAGGGATTGGAGGCAGGAGGAGAAGGGGACGACAGAGGATGAGATGGTTGGATGGCATCATCGACTCGATGAGCACGAGTTTGAGTAAACTCCGGGAGTTTGTGATGGACAGGGAGGCCTGGCGTGCTGCGATTCATGGAGTTGCAAAGAGTCGGACACAACTGAACTGAACTGAACTGAAGTAGAAACTGGAACAAGTGAATAATGATTCATTTTTCTTTGGTTTCTTTCTTTTTGGATCTTGTTTCATCAAATCCATGTGGCCACATCAGCTTTCCAATAGAGTTATCATTCAGTAAACTGCTCATCCTTTTTCTTCTTCTCCTCCTCTTCTTCTTCTTTTACTTGGCTTTTTTGTATGTTCTGGATAGGACTTTTATATCTGTCAAATTTGCTCCATCATAGCTGGGATTAAAAATCTTTATTAAGTTCTTTGCAACCCAGTTAAAATCAGAGACTATTTCAAGAAGAAGCAAACTGTCAGTAGTTGCAATGGAGCCTGAAATGTTGACCAGCTGACAAAATTAAACAATGTGTCACAGCAGTCATTGTCTTTAGCGAAAAGTTATAACGCCAAGCGTGGAGTGTGCCAAGTGGAGAGTGTGTTGTTGACTGTTACTCTAATAATGCATGGAATGCATCATGCATTTTAGCTATGGAATGAAAGATAGTACATACTGAGGATGAAGGTGAGTGTTGTGGGAATAGGTACACAAGTAACTTCTTTTTCTGTTCTTTATTTATTTCCCCCTAGGACTTCATGAGTGACTAAATCTAATAAATGAATCTGGAAGGAAAAATAAGCATAAGTTAACAAAGATACAGTAAATGTCAACTAACTACAGTGATTGTAAGACAACAATGTTTATGTATGTACCTCAGTTTTGGATAAGTTAAAATGTGAAGTGATGTGGGTGTTGAGTCAATAAAATTAATTACACATGCGACTTCCCTCATTGTGAGCTCCATCAGGATTCAAAACCTTATTTCATCCTCCATTCCCCTTACTCTTCAGTCTTCTTTTCCAATTGCTTCAGAACAAAGAAAGAGAAGTGGTGCTACTTGTTTCTTTTCCTTCATATCTCAATAGCTATATTAAGAATTGCGTACTTTCAACTAAACAGAGTTGTGAGACAATAAGATCAGATTTGTAAGTTCCTTCTGTCCTGGAGCAAGAGAAGAAATGGAAAAAAAAAAAAAAGAGTAACATGATTCATATCCCCTTTAGAAGAATTGTTGATCTAAAGTGCTACATTCATTTTGAAGATAAAAAATTGGGCTGGTGAAATTGACTTGATTAGAAGTTATAGAAGGGAAGCAGTAAGCACTATGTTGTTTAAGATTTTATAAAGCACAAAGGGTATCTGAAATTATAAAGCATGACATTCTAAGATATTAGCAGATGTGGCATATAAATTAAAAATCACTGCCCTTTTCTAACTTAGGGTTTTGAAATTTACCAAAAGCAGTAGTTTATAAATCACAGAATGAATTCAAGCAATCTAACTTGTTTTGGACATATTTTACAAGACCCTATTTTATCCTGTTACCCAAGAAACCACTGGCATCTATCATGCTATTCTGGACCTGTTTTCCTCTTTAAAGAATTCACATTTAGCCTTCTGTACCCTGAAACCTCATTATTACTACCTCAGGGACACGCTGCTTAGATTCTATGAATGCTCCCTATAAATTTTCCCTATAAGGACAATACTGTCTAAATAACAACAAATGCCAAAAGCACTCTGTAGCTTATGTTCAGTGCTGTTTGGCCAGATTCCTCAGGCTGTTGATACCACTCTACTGTAATCTATTCAACCAGAATGATCTTTTTGAATTTACAATTCATCAAGGGACATGAATCATACTAAACTCTGGTTCATGCCTCATTTCTAAATGAGCTAGTCCTTGATCCTTATATGGCTCTGAACCAGTCTGCACTTACAAGCAAGGCGTTTTTACCCATACTTTTCTCTAGGAAAATATTGACTTTATTGAACACCTGTCAAGCCCTCTTCCCTCTCACATCCATCATCTTCTTGGAATCTCTATCCACAGAGCACATAGAAAGATGTCTTGAATTATAAAAATGGCACAAAATTGAAAGGAAATAATAATGCAAGTTTTCTGCTTTGATTTCTGGTCACCTCATATTTAATAATTTTGATGCCTTACATAAAGACTTGCATACAGTAACTGTTTACTAAACTTTAATAAATGAATAATTAAACAGTTTATCTCCAATAAAATATAGATGACCATAAAATGTTTTGCCTATTAATCATAACAAACAGGTGAAAATCAGTAAATTAATAGATGATGAACATGAGAGATGACAACATATGATATAATATGAAGTCTTCCCAATTTTTTCTTTAAAATGTATTTTTTAAACTCTGTATTCCTAAGTCTGAATGTTTTATGTTTCTGTACATTTAAACTCATATGTTACTATTTGGAATGTAGAAGGGCTCTGATATGGGGAGATTTATAAAATAAATTTGAAAACTTATTTTCTGTCTCAATGGTGGTTTCATCATTGAGCATTGTACATGATTTATGCCTGAGATACAATTCATGCTTATAAAGATATTCACAGTAGCAACAAATTATCTTTGTTTTAAGTAATTAAGTTGAAGTGGGTTACCTGCAAATTTGTAGAAAAAATACACTCTAAATATGGCTTTTAAGCATAGTGTTACTTTCACTTCTCTCTGTTAAAATATAAGCCTCAGGTTTATTGCAGCCATTCTCACACAGAGAGTAGGAGTAGCAGGTTGCCCATTTAATTTCAGCTTTTAGTTCATGTGAAAGAATAGATTACCCTGAAACACGTGCTCAATAAAAACATCTAAATAAATAGTGAGAAAAGTGATCAGACAATTTACTGTACATGATTTGGTAGAGGAGGAGTTTTGGTCAATCAGAATTTCAGCTAGAGTTGTTTTAGGGTCTCTGATGAAAATTTTAAAAAATAGGAGAAATAAATTGTCAAGGTAACTGATATAAGTACTATCTAATGATCCAGCACAAAAAGTTAGCAATTCAGGAGAGACTCTAGTGTGCATAGACTGAAAGGTCATTGATTCTGAAACAGGATTTTTCTTTTCATATGGCATGGAGATCATGGCCATCTCACACTCTGAGGTGAGGCTGTCCAGTGAAGAATACACTTAACCTGAGTGCTTGAGCACTGAAGGGCATCATTACTCCATTAGAGGGCATGTTTTATTCTATTTGAATTAATCAAGAACATTTACTGCTAGTTTATAACTTGCATAGCACTATTTATACCAAGTAAGAGCCTTTCCTTGTTCTAGAAGCAATGTTTGCTTGTTTATGGGTTCTTTATTCATGGGATTTCACTTCCAGTGCCTCCTTGAATGTTTGTTTCTAAATCTGTTGCCTAAACACTTAGCCTGCTTCTAATCCTTCACATCACTAATAACTCAGCCTTTCTAAGTCAGTGGTTCACTAAATTGCATTTATTTTTCTTTATGAATTAAAAAAAAATACAGTATATTACACTTTCTCATCATTTATTGCTTGTTCACCCTTGCTTCAAATGTATATTAGCATAATTACATTTTTCAAAGTCTTAACTTTTATTCTCAAAGACAAAGACATGAGTCTGTGAAACTACATAGTACTTGTAAACTTTAAATAGAATGAACTAAGTGTCATAGAGACAATCGTCATATTTAGTACAAAGGGAAAAATTAACTTCTATTCCAAAATTGCTGTGCTATTAAATTTGCAACTAGGTTTAAATCTGGTCTATGGTATAAGTCATTCTGTTTAGTGGTGCTCAGGGAGAACAATGATGTATGTTTAATTTTTATAAATAGTATATTTTCTAAAAAAAACTACATGAATTTAAATTTTTATATCCACTAGTAGTTTATAATAATAATGTTTAATTTACACCCCCATTTATTACTAAATGTTCTTAATAATTCACCTTTAGTAAACTGATACATAAATAATTATAACAATAAATTAAATTTAATATGTTTAATCACTAGTGTCATTAACAATATTTCTCATCAGTTTGTCTTTATTTTCTGTCATTATTTGCTTATATCCCATTCTCATGCATTTTTATAAGCTTGTAGAAACTGTTCAGGAACACAAATCTCTTATTATAAGATATTTTCTCTCAATCTTGCATTTGTACTTCCTCTATGGGGTCTTCAAATATACATAGGCATACACAGACAAATTCATAGAGTAAAATCGTCAATTTTTGTTTTCACATTTGAATCTTTGTACTGATTAAAAATTATTTTTAAAAATAAGCCACTGTAAATACACTCCATTTTCACATGCTTAATGGTTTTGTTAGGTAATTAGAATAGGAAAAAGGCATCCAGAATGGTGGTGGCTAAAAGACAAGGAAGGGAAAAGCCTGTGAAAATAGAACAAAGGAGGGTCCAAGGACCAGAGTGAGGACCTCAGGTAAAACAAACAGCACTCCTGGATAGTCCAGTTTACATAGGGCAGGCCCTGGGGGAGGAGAAAGAACATCTAAAAAGAGGAGCCAAAATTGGGCCAGAGGTCTCTCTTCTCTTCGTGTCTTTAGGGTCGGCATGCCCTCATGCCTCCAGGATATATTTTCCTTTATTTTCTAAATAAAACTGAGCTGTAACAGGGAGCTGTAACACTGGTCTGTCCGTTGCTTCAAATTTTTGTTGCAATGAGACAGAACCGAGGAAATGACAAACTCCCCTGACAGTTTTTTGAAGGTTCTTCTTTCTTTCTTTTTTTTTTTTGAGTGTAGCTTTTTAATCCATTTGAAACACATTTATGATGGTATGAGGTCAGAAAAAAGCTTCATATTTCAGTATAGATAAATAACTATTTTAGAACTGTTTAATTACTTGAAATGGAAAATTCTTCATTAATCATATGCCCATACATGCATATATCTATCTCTACATTGTAAATTTTGGCTTATAAATATCTTTCTTTTTTTTTTTTTTTTAATTTTTTTATTAGTTGGAGGCTAATTACTTCACAACATTTCAGTGGGTTTTGTCATACATTGATATGAATCAGCCATAGATTTACACGTATTCCCCATCCAGATCCCCCCTCCCACCTCCCTCTCCACCCGATTCCTCTGGGTCTTCCCAGTGCACCAGGCCCGAGCACTTGTCTCATGCATCCCACCTGGGCTGGTGATCTGTTTCACCATTGATAGTATACATGCTGTTCTTTTGAAACATCCCACCCTCACCTTCTCCCACAGAGTTCAAAAGTCTGTTCTGTATTTCTGTGTCTCTTTTTCTGTTTTGCATATAGGGTTATCGTTACCATCTTTCTAAATTCCATATATATGTGTTAGTATGCTGTAATGTTCTTTATCTTTCTGGCTTACTTCACTCTGTATAATGGGCTCCAGCTTCATCCATCTCATTAGGACTGGTTCAAATGAATTCTTTTTGACGGCTGAGTAATATTCCATGGTGTATATGTACCACAGCTTCCTTATCCATTCATCTGCTGATGGGCATCTAGGTTGCTTCCATGTCCTGGCTATTATAAACAGTGCTGCGATGAACATTGGGGTGCACGTGTCTCTTTCAGATCTGGTTTCCTCAGTGTGTATGCCCAGAAGTGGTATTGCTGGGTCATATGGCAGTTCTATTTCCAGTTTTTTAAGGAATCTCCACACTGTTCTCCATAGTGACTGTACTAGTTTGCATTCCCACCAACAGTGTAAGAGGTTTCCCTTTTCTCCACACCCTCTCCAGCATTTATTGCTTGTAGACTTTTGGATAGCAGCCATCCTGACTGGTGTGTAATGGTACCTCATTGTGGTTTTGATTTGCATTTCTCTAATAATGAGTGATGGTGAGCACCTTTTCATGTGTTTGTTAGCCATCTGTATGTCTTCTTTGGAGAAATGTCTGTTTAGTTCTCTGGCCCATTTTTTGATTGGGTCATTTATTTTTCTGGAATTGAGCTGCAGGAGTTGCTTGTATATTTTTGAGATTAATCCTTTGTCTGTTTCTTCATTTGCTATTATTTTCTCCCAATCTGACGGCTGTCTTTTCACCTTACTTATAGTTTCCTTTGGAGTGCAAAAGCTTTTAAGTTTCATTAGATCCCATTTGTTTAGTTTTGCTTTTATTTCCAATATTCTGGGAGGTGGGTCATAGAGGATCTTGCTGTGATTTATGTCGGAGAGTGTTTTGCCTATGTTCTCCTCTAGGAGTTTTATAGTTTCTGGTCTTACATTTAGATCTTTAATCCATTTTGAGTTTATTTTTGTGTATGGTGTTAGAAAGTGTTCTAGTTTCATTCTTTTACAAGTGGTTGACCAGTTTTCCCAGCACCACTTGTTAAAGAGGTTGTCTTTTTTCCATTGTATATCCTTGCCTCCTTTGTCAAAGATAAGGTGTCCATAGGTTCGTGGATTTATCTCTGGGCTTTCTATTCTGTTCCATTGGTCTATATTTCTGTCTTTGTGCCAGTACCACACTGTCTTGATGACTGTGGCTTTGTAGTAGAGCCTGAAGTCAGGCAGGTTGATTCCTCCAGTTCCATTCTTCTTTCTCAAGATTACTTTGGCTATTCGAGGTTTTTTGTATTTCCATACAAATTGTGAAATTCTTTGGTCTAGTTCTGTGAAAAATACCGTTGGTAGCTTGATAGGGATTGCATTGAATCTATAGATTGCTTTGGGTAGAATAGCCATTTTGACAATATTGATTCTTCCAATCCATGAACACGGTATGTTTCTCCATCTGTTTGTGTCCTCTTTGATTTCTTTCATCAGTGTTTTATAGTTTTCTATGTATAGGTCTTTTGTTTCTTTAGGTAGATATACTCCTAAGTATTTTGTTCTTTTTGTTGCGATGGTGAATGGTATTGTTTCCTTAATTTCTCTTGCTGTTTTTTCATTGCTAGTATATAGGAATGCAAGGGATTTCTGTGTGTTAATTTTATATCCTGCAACTTTACTATATTCATTGATTAGCTCTAGTAATTTTCTGGTAGAGTCTTTAGGGTTTTCTATGTAGAGGATCAGGTCATCTGCAAACAGCGAGAGTTTCACTTCTTCTTTTCTTATCTGGATTCCTTTTACTTCTTTTTCTGCTCTGATTGCTGTGGCCAAAACTTCCAACACTATGTTGAATAGTAGTGGTGAGAGTGGGCACCCTTGTCTTGTTCCTGATTTCAGGGGAAATGCTTTCAATTTTTCACCATTGAGGGTGATGCTTGCTGTGGGTTTGTCATATATAGCTTTTATTATGTTGAGGTATGTTCCTTCTATTCCTGCTTTTTGGAGAGTTTTAATCATAAATGAGTGTTGAATTTTGTCAAAGGCTTTCTCTGCATCTATTGAGATAATCATATGGTTTTTATCTTTCAATTTGTTAATGTGGTGTATTACATTGATTGATTTGCGGATATTGAAGAATACTTGCATTCCTGGGATAAAGCCCACTTGGTCGTGGTGTATGATTTTTTTAATATGTTGTTGGATTCTGTTTGCTAGAATTTTGTTAAGGATTTTTGCATCTATGTTCATCAGTGATATTGGCCTGTAGTTTTCTTTTTTTGTGGCATCTTTGTCAGGTTTTGGAATTAGGGTGATGGTGGCCTCATAGAATGAGTTTGGAAGTTTACCTTCTTCTGCAATTTTCTGGAAGAGTTTGAGTAAGGTAGGTGTTAGCTCTTCTCTAAATTTTTGGTAGAATTCAGCTGTGAAGCCATCTGGTCCTGGGCTTTTGTTTGCTGGAAGATTTTTGATTACAGTTTCGATTTCCTTGCCTGTGATGGGTCTGTTAAGATCTTCTATTTCTTCCTGGTTCAGTTTTGGAAAGTTATACTTTTCTAAGAATTTGTCCATTTCATCCAAGTTGTCCATTTTATTGGCATAGAGCTGCTGGTAGTAGTCTCTTATGATCCTTTGTATTTCAGTGTTGTCTGTTGTGATCTCTCCATTTTCATTTCTAATTTTGTTAATTTGGTTCTTCTCTCTTTGTTTCTTAATGAGTCTTGCTAATGGTTTGTCAATTTTGTTTATTTTTTCAAAAAACCAGCTTTTAGCTTTGTTGATTTTTGCTATGGTCTCTTCAGTTTCTATTGCATTTATTTCTGCTTTAATTTTTAAGATTTCTTTCCTTCTGCTAACCCTGGGGTTCTTCATTTCTTCCTTCTCTAATTGCTTTAGGTGTAGAGTTAGGTTATTTATTTGGCTTTTTTCTTGTTTCTTGATGTAAGCCTGTAATGCTATGAACCTTACCCTTAGCACTGCTTTTACAGTGTCCCATAGGTTTTGGGTTGTTGTGTTTTCATTTTCATTCATTTCTATACATATTTTGATTTCTTTTTTGATTTCTTCTATGATTTGTTGGTTATTCAGAAGCGTGTTATTTAGCCTCCAGGTGTTTGAATTTTTAACAATTTTTTTCCTGTAATTGAGATCTAATCTTACTGCACTGTGGTCAGAAAAGATGACTGGAATGATTTCAATTTTTTTGAATTTTTCCAAGACTAGATTTATGGCCCAGGATGTGATCTATTCTGGAGAAGGTTCCGTGTGCACTTGAGAAAAAGGTGAAGTTGATTGTTTTGGGGTGAAATGTCCTATAGATATCAATTAGGTCTAGCTGGTCCATTGTGTCATTTAAAGTTTGTGTTTCCTTGTTAATTTTCTGTTTAGTTGATCTATCCATAGTTGTGAGTGGGGTATTAAAGTCTCCCATTATTATTGTGTTACTATTAATTTCCTCTTTCATACTCGTTAGTGTTTGCCGTACATATTGCGGTGCTCCTATGTTGGGTGCATATATATTTATAATTGTTATATCTTCTTCTTGGATTGATCCTTTGATCATTATGTAGTGTCCTTCTTTGTCTCTTTTCACAGCTTTTATTTGAAAGTCTATTTTATCTGATATGAGTATTGCGACTCCTGCTTTCTTTTGGTCTCCATTTGCATGAAATATTTTTTTCCTGCCCTTCACTTTTAGTCTGTACGTGTCTCTTGTTTTGAGGTGGGTCTCTTGTAGGCAGCATATATGGGGGTCTTGTTTTTGTATCCATTCAGCCAATCTTTGTCTTTTGGTTGGGGCATTCAACCCATTTACATTTAAGGTAATTATTCATAGGTGTGGTCCCGTTGCCATTTACTTTGTTGTTTTGGGTTCACGTTTATACAACCTTTCTGCATTTCCTGTCTAGAGAAGATCCTTTAGCATTTGTTGAAGAGCTGGTTTGGTGGTGCTGAAATCTCTCAGCTTTTGCTTATCTGTAAAGCTTTTGAGTTCTCCTTCATATCTGAATGAGATCCTTGCTGGATACAGTAATCTAGGTTGTAGGTTATTCTCTTTCATTACTTTCAGGACGTCCTGCCATTCCCTTCTTTTTCAATTTATTTTACTGAAATTTTTTAATTTAAGTAATTTAATCCAGTGCTAAGAAAGTGTGGGGTTAAGTTCAATAATTTATGATTTCTGTCCTTTAATTCCTTTCTTTCTTTAACTTTAAACATATTTATTGATATGTCTACTGTAGGTCAGAAATACCCAACAGGAAAAAAGGTAACACTAGAAAGAAAGGAAAGAGAAGTAATATAGACAGGTAAACACAACTGAAAATTCTGGTAAGTACTATCAAATAATTTCCCTATCCAAGAGCATTTTGTTGCAGAAAGATAGTTACTAACTTCTTTAGCGGCATTAAATGCTTAACTTACTAACTGTAATTAAATTTATTTTAAAAATCTTTAAAAACACATATGATAAATCTTTATTATTTTTATGTTTACAATAATAGTTGTCTTGATAAGTAACTTCACACTTCCTTATTCTAATTTTACTATTTCAATTAATCATTTTGCCAACTATTTTTAAATGCTTCAATACTATAAAAATACAGAAATCATTAAATGAATATAAAAGTTTATTTCTACTCCTATACTATTTAAAGGAATTGCATTATGTAATTTATTCATTTTCTTTATACTTTTTCCCCATAGTTTTCATGGACAGAATCATAATCTCAGAACTAGAAATAAAATAGCATACTATCTCTGCCTAGATTATGGGTTGTAGCTTGTCAACAACTGACTTACAACTTAAATATTAGGCGGCCTGATTATATCTTCTAAGGTTTTTCAATAATCTTTATTTAAATATTGTTCTTGGCCACTATTAAACATCACATTACTTTTCTGTGGCAAAATAACACTCCAAGCTTGTGTGTTTCCTTGCAACCAGAAGCTTTTTCTCATGTACCCATGTCTACCAAGTTTAATTTTCTTTCTCTCCCACGTTCCTCAAATATTTAGAAACATCAAGTAGTATCACATACTGTACATTAGAGGGTGGTCCAGAGTTTATATATCTTAGGAATTCACAGATTGGGCATGCAGTCTGTTTCCTCTAAGCAACAGATCAAGCTACTATCTTTCATCAGATTTGGGGTCTGCTTTCTACATGATCAGTCTGTAGAAAATGGAGTTTATAAACCTTTCTGTTTTTAGTGTATATCCTACTTTTACCAGAATAGTTTGGTTTAATCACAGTTCCCTTTATTTTCCCCTCTCCTTTATTTTTAAGTTGGAAAAATTAGTAAGTCATAGTTTTTATATAGACAGATGCTTAATATTATAGAATAATCATATATATGTATATATAAACCAATATCTTCATATAGTTATTTTAAAAATTAAAAACATGTGTATAAATATATCAATACTAAGAATAATGTCATTTGTCTTATTTTTGCATACATGTTTTCATTAACTTAATTTTTTTCTATTTAAACATACTTTTTGGAGAAGGAAATGGCAACCCACACCAGTACTCTTGCCTGGAAAATCCCATGGATGGAGGAGCCTGACAGGCTACAGTCCATGGGGTCACAAAGAGTCGGATATGACTGAGTGACTTCACTCATTTCACTATGGGGAAATGGGGTTTTACCATATCAATATATTCCAATTCTAAATTTTATTCTATTTTGCTGTCCATTATCACTTCCTGGTCAATAGGGTTCTTATTAACATTGGCTCTTCTAAACATTTGGGTATTTCTACTTTTGAAAGCATTTTTGCTTTCTGGAACAAGTGTTCTGGCACTATCTTCTGCTTGAATACAATGCACATGTTCCTGAAACCTTGCAGTGTGTAAAATCACCACTAACAATCACAGGGCTTATGGGGAAAATGAGACTGGTCAAAACCAGTCTATTTACAGTTATGTAAACAGTACTAACAAAAACAATAATTGGCGTCTTGGGAAATAACTGGGGCAGATTAGGCAAGCAGCACAGGTTTTCTGGAAGTGGCCTTGAGGAATATTAAAACTGAACAAGAAATAACAGGGAAGAAACTGTGACTTGTGGGAAAGACAGAATCAGTGCAGAGGGAAGTGATGCTCTGAGCACTGTGGAAAGTAAAACCTACCTTGAATCTAGAACTCTTCAGAGGTTGGGATTATAGCTATCCAGAGTAAACTCGGTGCAGAGACCCATTTTCATCTTTCCAAAAACAGATGAAGGATCTCTTGCCTATGAAATAAGCAAGCTTACTACTTTTTGCTGATGGTTAAAATAGCCCCACTATTTTGGCTGTCTCCCTTTAGTAACTCTGACATGAATCCACACTTTTTTTTTTTTAACTTATGCTCATAACTTTTTCCTCACTGTTAAAAATGTAGGAATAAAATTGTTTAATGGAAAGATGTTATTGCAGAAGAAAATTTCTTGCAAAAGCATAGAATCAGTTGCTTTAAAATAGTGTATATATATTTATATTAATTAGTTAATTAATATATATATTTAATTTAAAAAATAAGGTTAAAGATAAAAATCTGTGAGCTCACATTTAAATTTTAAAAGGTCTGGGAACTAAATAGAAAATAGTTTAAGAGGACAGATATAAAACTTCAATTATTTTCATTTTGGCAAAGCATATGTTTTTTCTTTTTGGTACTGAGTTTACATTGATACTCCTGATTTTCACTTACATTTCCAAGTACTTTAATCTTTTACAAATAAAAATTAGTTAATTTTATCTATATCAATGCATATTTAGATATTTCAACCTAAACTGGGATTATACTTCATTTACTTTTATAACTTTTCAAATTGTCACTGAACAAGGCAAAACTTCTCTTAAACACACACCAAAAATAATCAGTAATGCTGATAGGTTTTTCTAGTTATAGATTACCTTACTTTCCTGGAATAAACCTTGTTTGTCCTGATTCATTTTAATTTAAGTACTAGTGCATGGTTTGATTTTCTAATATTTTATTTACATTTTGGCATTTCTTCAAAATAATATTTATCTATAGTGCTCTTTGTGCTGAGCTATGATAGCTTTGTAAGATGTTTGGATAAAACTTTTTATATTGCCTATGTTATGGAACATTTTAAATAAAATTGAAAGTGTTCTAAAAGTCAATTTTTCTAATTTATGCTTCACTATAAAAACACCCATTTGGCTAGCTTTTAAAACACATTTGTCCAAAGTTGCACACCATGTTATTTTACATGATTTTATTATCTTTTATATCTGTGGCTATATGTTATCATTTTTATCCTTTTAATAATAGGCAAGCATTGGTATCAAACATTAAAATCAAACAAATATTAATTTTTCACAAATATCAATTTCTGAGGTTAAATTTTCATTGGTAAATCAGTTTTATATATTTAAATATATTGAATATTTTAATATCCAAAAAGGAAAAATAGTCTAAATAAAAATGTAAAGCCCAAGTAAATACCACTTATCTAACACAAACAACAAATAGTGTATAAACAAAGCAAAGAAACCTAATTTCTAGACCTAGATATTTGTGACCTTGAGTAATTTAATTAATTTTCTATATGGGTTACATAATGCTTGTCATTACAATTTGGATCTCAGTAATACCGCTTATAATATGAAAGAGTTCCCTGTGGAGGGGTGTGATGTGCATATGTGTGTGTGTGTGTGTGTGTGTGTGCATGAACATGTGCATGTGCTAAATTACAAACTGTTCAAAACAAATAATAATGCAAAATGGGCAATTAGTCTTTTTATTTATGACAGCCACTGGTTTTGTCAAATGTATACCAAAATCCTTCAGAGGTGTGACACATTTTTTCCCCTTAATAAGAGGTTTTATACCCAAGTATCCAAATCTCATTAACTCTGTCAATATGACCATGGGTACATCCTCAGTGGGAAAACTTTCCTACAATTTTCCCATTTGATTAACACCGTACATTTTATTTGATTAAATACTTTAAATTGAATGAAGGACTCCAAGGAGCACTTTTTTTGGAAAGAAAAAATATTTAACCCTGTGATGAGTGACAAATACCATTCTTTGTTAAGCTTTGAATTTAATTTCTCTGATAAAATTCTCTTTGAATGGCACTGTACTTATGAAGTGTCCAAAACTTGCAAATTATAGATTAATGAAAAGGATGCAATTTTATTCTTCAAATTTCTTGAATACAGAAAAAAAATCAAATACAAATTTAAAATAAAAGGATACAATTAAGTAATATTATCTGTTTGTAATACTCTAGGTATATAGTCTTCTATGGGACTAATGATACAGAGTTATTGATAATACCTCAATCACTGTTTATTACTGTCCAAAACAATCACTATTTGGTTCTGTCCAAATCAATCCTGATCTAGGTTTATAATAAATTAAAATAGATCCAAGGCATGGTGTTACAGTTAGAAGTCTGTGCATTTACTTGGAATTAGAAGGACCTAGCTTTGAATCCAGCTTTGTCAATTCTGATCCCTGAAAATGCAAGTGTTAGTCAGTCAGTCATTTCTGACTCTTTGAGACCCCATAGACTGTAGCCTGCCAGGCTGCTCTGTCTATGGGACTTTTCCAGGCAAGAATACTGGAGTAGGTTGCTATTCCCTTCTCCAGGACAATTTTTAAGATTGTGAGAAATACATTTTTTATCTACAACCATGACATAGAGTACAGGGCTTACAACACAATATCTGTCCTTACAGAGAATCTGCCTTGGTATGTAATCTACAATGGTCCCTTAGTTATTTCATCTACAAATAAAAATACTTTTTAAAACAGGAGCATTCAAAAGCTTTTTGCAAATAATTTATATACATAATAAACATGTGATGCCTAATAGGTATCCTTATGCTATTTATTATCATATTGAAAAGAATGAGCATGGCAAGAATGCTTATTGTTCAGTCTGAAATGATATAACACACTTTTTAACTTATAACATATTTTTATATAAGTTATATATAACATATATAACTTAAAAATAACTTACATTTTTCTTTAACTTATATTAGAAAATAAAAGTAGAATTCCCTTTTTTGGCTGCATGGTATGTGGGATCTTAGTTCCCTGATAACGGTGACCCCTGCAGTGGAAGCAGTAAATCTTAACCACTGGACCACAAGGGAAGTCCCTAAAAGTAGAGTTTAATACAATAATACTTATTCCTATAGATAGTAATAAAAAATAACTCTGACTCTAAAAACTCTAAATTTTTAAGTTATCTTGAAAATAAACTTAAAAATTTAATCAGAGATTATTTCAGCTATTATTGTTTTTGTTCAGTTGCTTAAGTTTTGCCTGACTTCTTGCAACACCATGGACTGCAAAAGGCCAGGCTTCTTTGTCCTTCATTATCTCCTGGAGTTTGCTCAAACTCATGTCCATTGAGTAGGTGATGCCATCCAACCATCTTCATCCTCTGTCGTCACTTTCTCCTCTTGGCTTCTATCTTTCCCAGCATCAGGATCTTTTCCAATGAGTCAGCTCTTCACATCAGGTGGCCAAAGTATTGGAGCTTCAGCTTCAGCATCGGTCCTTCTAATGAATATTCAAGTTGATTTCCTTTAGGATTGACTGGTTTGATTCCCTTGCTGTCTAAGCGACTCTCAAGAGTCCCATCAGCACTCTCACCAGCACCACAACTAGAAAGCATCACTTCTTCAGCACTCAGCCTTCTTTAGGGTTCAACTCTCACATCCGTACATGACTGCTGGAAAAACTATGCTATGATGATACAGAACTTCATCAGCAGAGTGATGTTTCTGATTTTTAATACACTGTCTAGTTTTGTCATATATTTTCCTCCACGGAACTAGGGTCTTTTAATTTCATGGCTGCAGTCACTGTCTGCAGTGATTCTCGAGTTAAAGGAAATAAAATCTGTCACTGTTTCCACTTTTTCCCCATCTGTTTGCCATGAAGTGATGGGGCTGACTGCCATGATATTAGTGTTTTGAATGTTGATGTTTAAGGGTTTATTTTGCAATAAATTCATTTTAATTCTCTACCTTGATAGGGAGTACATATTAAAATCAAATAATTCTACCAGTATTGATGGCTCTTAAAATTTGTCTTGTTATTTGCCAGGAAAATAATATTTTATGTATTCTTGAGTTCCAGTTCAGAATTCATTTATGCATTTCACACATTTCCTACATGTCAGCAAATCTAGAACGTGTATTGGTTAAAAAAAAAAAAAAAAAGTCCAGACACATCAATCCATCTCTCCTCCAAGGGTGATCCTTCTGTCACAAGGAGAATTGGTAAGGCTTTTTCTACATTCATAATAGAAGTGAAAATTTCAGTTTGGTTCGTGGCTTAGTCATGTCCGATTCTTTGTGACCCAATGGACTGCAGCATGCCAGGCTTCCCTGTACATCACCAACTCCCGGAGCTTGCTCAGGCTCATGTCCGTTTGAGTTGGTGATGCCATCCAACCATCCTCTGTCTTCCTCTTTTCCTCCTGCTTTCAATATTTTCCGCCATCAGGGTCTTTTTCCAACGAGTCAGTTCTTCACATCAGGTGGCCAAAGTATGTCAAAACTTACACCTGAACCAACTTTAACAGCAACACAAGACCCATGTTGTCAAGCTCTTTTGTGTGTTTACATTTGAATTGACTTTTAAGGACTACTGACTATTATTCCTTTTTCTAAGCCTATTAAAAGTTGACTTCCAAGGAAAATGTTTAATGGATATGTGGCCCATTCAGTCTGTCAGGTATTTTGCTTGCTATCATTATAGGTCAATGCCCATGTAAATCTATTCAATGAAAGAAAGGAAATTAACTGAATTTTGGCTCAAAATGTTTTACTCAATGTCCTCTTTATATACTCTATGAAATGGTCATTTATGACTCATCATGCTCCTCAATTTTTTAAGAACCCATGATGTGAGTTTCTTTTAAATGCAATGCATTTATCTTTCTGGAGAAACCAATGTGTTCTGAAGTGTCTATAAGAATGTGCAAACTTATGGTAAATCACTTTTTGTCATGTTTGACTGGTGGGACAAAGATCATGATCAATCACAAAAAAATATTAGCCTGAATAATTTCAAAGTTTGCTCTATTTACAGTTAGCTTATAAATTTACAAGCTGCTATAATAACTTTTGAAAAAACATGAGACTTAAAAATAGATAAATGAGGTTTTAAAGTATTCTGATGATTTTTTATTATAATTCTATATTTGATTAACCTTTACAGTATTTGATATGAGATGGTTAGATAGCATCACCAACTCAATGGACATGAATTTGAGTGAAATTCAGGAGATACTGGAGGACAGAAAAACCTCACATGCTGCAGCCTATGGGGTCGCAAAGAATCAGATATGACTGAGCAACTGAACAACAACAATCAATAACTATTATGTGAAAATTGTAGTAATTTATAATTTTATTAGTTATAGCAAAAATAAAAGTCAGACATGAAGACAATTTTTTTAAAGACAGTATACCTGCAGTACTGTAAACAGATAAAATTATTCAATGAATTTATCCATTTACTTTAAAATTTTTATTTTAGTATTTCCTTTGTGTCAATAATAGGTATAACTCTGAGAAACTAAAAGTTTTAATCAACTATATAAACATTTTGTTAAATAAATCATTATGTGGTTACTAAAAGTCATCATAATTTATAAACTAAGACTTTTTATAAATGTTTTATTCAAATGGAAACATATTTGTTTTTTTCATTCCATAAGCATAAGTTCCCTATCCATTACTCAAATGCAAGATTAACATATAATTTCCCCCCAGAAATACAGTTATGGATAAATATGTCCCTCCCCTATGCTCATAAATCTCATTTTATTCATGTTAATCTTTATTTTAATATTGGATTTTAATATCATGATTAAGTGTTTTTTATTTTAAAATAATAAATGTGATATTTTTTCAAATATATATACTCCTTTATCAACCAAACTTGGAGCAATTTATTTTCCTTTTCTGTCAAATTTTTTGACTTATATGCATTTCTGTATCCAGTGGCATTAAAGTTTTATTTGTTCTGCTGCAATTTCCACTAAAATTAGCAATCTAATGTTAAAACAAGTTAAAAATTTAATCTGAAAGTGTAGTTGAATGTTCACTATTTGCCATTTAATAAAATTAATAACATATGAAGAGGGATAGTAATTATTTGCATGTTTTAGTATACATGATTGTGTGTGTATAGTATTTACATGAGTTTCTGGGTATGAGTGTGTGTATGTGTGTGTGTGTGTGCGCACATGCACATCTGTGTGTCTGTGTGTGTGTGTGTGTAAGAGTGGAGAGGGAAGGAGGGATATTAAACACAATTTTGTAACTGCTGACTTCAAGTTTCCTTTTAGGCATTCAAGTGAATATATACACTTGGAAGTAGATTAGGTGGAAGTTATATTTTGAGCACAATCTTATGTATTAATATATGGTGAAGTGAAGAAGTGAAGTCGCTCAGTCGTGTCCGACTCTTTGCGACGCCATGGACTGTAGCCTACCAGGCTTCTCCGTTCATGGGATTTTCCAGGCAAGAATACTGGAGTGGGTTGCCATTTCCTTCTCCAGGAGATCTTCCCGACCCAGGGATGAACCCGAGTCCTCCCGCATTGTAGGCAGACGCTTTACCGTCTGAGCCACCAGGGAAGTCCAATTAATATATGGTAGTTGAAACCAAAAAGTGCTTGGAATACATCAGGGAAATTCTTTTTTTTTTTTTTTTTTTTTTTTTTTTTTAGGGAAATTCTAAACAGTGAGTAAAATAATGTCTGGGGAACCTAGAAACTTGAGAGTCGGGCAAGAAACAGTAACATGCAAAGCATACTTGAAAGCAAAAATTCAAAAACAAAATCAGAAGATAGTACATAGTTTCTTAGAAAGAAATGAAAAAGAAAGCTTAAAGACTAAGTGGCATCCTAGTTAAATGTTCTTCACAAATTTTGGGTCTACATTTTGATGATTGAAAAGGAATATCTTTTCTTTTCAATCATCCTTCTTAGCTACTTCTGATGAGAAAACTGAAGAGAACGGTCTCCTTGGGAATTCTGCTTCATGAATATAGAAGTTTGGCCCTCAGAAGTAAAACATTTAAGTTATTATTGCTTTATTCCAGGTGGCTCAGTCTATTGAAAATACAATTGTTTCAAATTTTTTGTGAATGTATTTGCAATTAATTGAAACTGACACTTTGTACACACACATGATCCTGCCTGAGACATTTAGTGCTACAGATTTAATTGTGATTATTTGAGATGTACCAGGTTTCTGTAGGACAAAGCAATCCTTAGAAAGAACAAAGTAGGAGACATCAGACATCCTGGTTTCAAACTATATTGTAAAGCTATAGTAATCAAAATAGTATGATACTGGCATAAAAACAGCAACATAGATCAATGGAACAGAATGGAGAGTCCACAAATAAATTCCTGCTTATATAACCATCTAATATTTTATGAGAGTCAAGAATACTCAATGGCTAAAAGTTTCTTTAACAAATGATGTGATGAAGGGTGGATAATCAGATGCAAAAATAAAATAAAATGAAATCTGACACCTACATTACTCCATTTACAAATATTAACTCAACAAAGATGAGAGAGTTAAACATAAGTCCTGATACTATACTCCTGGGGTGGTGGTGGGGGGACATAGGGTAGAAGTTCCTTGACACTTTTTTGGGGGGGTGGGGTGGGGGCAGTAATATTTTTAGTATAACACCAAAAGCACAAATAAGAAAAGCAAAACTAAATAAGAGAGACTGCATCAAGCTTAAAAGCGTTTGTTAAACAAAAGACAATCATCAAAATGAAAAGGCGACCAATGGAATGGAAGAAAATATTCACAAACTATGTATTGGGGAAGGGATTGATATAAAAATAGAACTCATACAACTAATAGGAAAAATATGATTAAAAATGGACAGAGGAATTGAATAGACATTTTTTTCTAAAGAAGACATCCAAATAATCAATAGGTATAGGAGAAGATGCTTAACATTACTAATTAGCAGGGAAATGCTAATTAAAACTACAATGATATATCACTTCACACTTGATAGATGTTTATCATCAAAGAAAGAAGAAATAAGCGTTGGCAAGGATGTGGAGAAAAGGGAATGCTTGTGCACCATTGGTGAGAACATAAATTGTTTTAGCAAGTATAAAAAATAGCGTGAAAAGTTCCTCAAAAATAAAAGTTCCTCAAAACAAACAAAAAAATAGAACTACCATATGATCCCAGCAATCACACTTCTGGTTGTATACCCAATGGAAATTGAATCACGTTTTCTAAGAGATATCTACACCCCCAACTTTACTGCTGTATTTTTCACAATATACAAGATATGGACAAAACCCAAGTGGTGTCTGTCAAGGCTGAATGGATAATGAAATATAATATGCATTAGATTAAATATATATATATATTTGAAATTGTTCAATAGATTATGAAAATATTATATATATATATATATTTGTTATTGCTGTTCAGTCACTAATTTGTATCTGACTTTTTGTGACCCCATGGACATGGCATGCCAGGCTTCCATGTCCTTCACTATCTCCTAGAGGTTACTTAGATTAATTTCCATTGAGTCAGTGATGCTATCTAACTATCTCATCCTCTGAAACTATGCTTTCCTTTAGCCTTCAACCTTTCCCAGAATCAAGATCTTTTCCATTGAGTTGGCTCAAAGTATTGAAGTTTCATCTTCAGCATCAGACCTTCCAATGAATACACAGGGTTGATTTCTTTTAGGATTGACTGGTTTGATCTCCTTGGAATACAAAGAACTCTCAAGAGTATTCTCCAGCACCACAGTTCAAAAGCATTAATTCTTCAGTGCTCAGCCTTCTTTAGGGTCAAACTCACATTTATGCATGACCTCTTGTAAAACCATATCTCTGATTTTATGGACCCTGGTTGGCAAAGTGATGTCTCTGCTTTTTTAGTATGCTGTTTAGGTTTGTCATAGCTTTCCTTCTAAGGAGAATCTTTGAATGCCATGGCTGTAGTCACCATCTGCAGTAATTTTGGAGCCCAAGAAAATAAAATCTGTCACGGTTTCCATGTTTTCCCCTTCTATTTGCCTTGAAGTAATGGAACCAGATGCCATGATCTTAGTTTATGAATGTTGAGTTTCAACTCAGTTTTTCCATGCTCCTCTTTCACCCTCATCAAGAGGTTCTTAAATTCTTCATTTTCTGCCATTTGAATAGTATAATTTGCATATTTGAGGTTTTTGATGTTTTGCCCAAAAATCTTGACTCCAGCCTGTGATTCCCCACCCCAGCATTTTGCATGATGTATGCTGCATACAAGTTAAGCAGGATGACAATATTCGGTCTTGTTGAACTCCTTTCCCAATTTGGAACCAGTCAGTTTTTCCATGTCCAGTTCTAACTGTTGCTTCTTGACCAGCATACAGGTCTAAGGAGACAGGTAAGGTGGTCTGCCATTCTTATCTCTTTAAGAATATTCCCTACTTCATTATGATTCATACAATCAAAGGCTTTGCCGTACTCAATAAAGCAAAAGTAGATATTTTTCTGGAGTTCCCTGCTTTCTCTATGATCCAGAAAATGTTGGCAATTTGATCTCTTGTTCCTCTGCTTTTTCTAAACCCAGATTCAGCATCTGGAAGTTCTTGGTTATATGTGTGTGTGTGTGTGTGTGTGTGTGTGTGTATGGGCTTCCCTGGTGGCTCAGATGGTAATGAATCCACCTGCAATGCAGGAGACCTGGGTTCAATCCCTGGGTGGGGAAGATCCCCCAAGGAGGGCATGGAAACCCACTTCAGTATTCTTGCCTGGAGAATCCCATGGACAGAGGAGCCTGGCAGACTGCAGGCCATGGGTTCACAAGGAATCGGAAATGACTCAGCAACTAAGCACACACACACACACATGCACATATATATATATATGTATATATATATATACACATAGAGAGAGGGAGGGACAGGGACAGGGACAGAGAGACAGACATGACAAAGAGGGAAACCATGCCATTTGCTACAACATGAATAGATATTGTGGGGGTTAAATGAGATAATTCAGACAGAGAAAGACAAATATTTTATAATACCTCTTATAAGTGGAATCTAAAAAGCTGAACAGATAACAGAATTGTGGTTACCAGAAGAAGTCGGAGGTTAGAAAAATATACAAGGTTGAAATTTGTAACTAATATATAAATAATTTCTGGATATCTAATGCAGAGTATACTGATTATAGTTGAGAATACTGTATTATAATCTTCAAATGTGAGAGACTAGATCCTAATTATTCCCACCACAAATGATGATAATTACATGTTTAGAAAGAAGTGTTAACTAATATTGTGTTGGTAACTGAAATATATAAATGTATCAAATCAATATGTTGTGTATCTAAATCTATAAAATGTTATATGCTGATTATGTCTCAATAATTTCAAAATTTGGATCAATCACTTTGAAAGTACTTTGCTCATAGTCCTTGCAGTAAATAGCTTCTGAAATCATTATCAATGTATGCATCCTTTTGTCTTCATTCTGTTGTATAATCTCTTTAATCTGATTATGACTTACATGCTTGCATGCTAACTTGCTACAGTCATGTCTGACTCTTTGAAACCCTATGGACTGTAGCCCTCCAGGCTCCTCTGTCCATGGGATTCTCCAGGCAAGAATACTAGAGTGGGTTGCCATGCACTTCTCCAGGGGATCTTCCCCACCCAGGGATCGAACCTGTGTCTCCTCCATCTCCTGCATTGGCAGGCAGGTTCTTTACCACTAGCGGCACCTGGAAAGCCCTGAACCTGAGTATGAACTGACTTAGTCCCTTGCTTCTAACATGTGGACTGGTAAGTTGATAGCATGTCATTTCAGAGATTGGATTATGGAGGTCAGGATCTCTTCCATGCTCAACTTGATGAAATCAGCTGCCATATTGTGAAATGATCTGTGGAGAGGATTGAGGCTGGATTCCCGTCAATAGTCAGTGAGGAATCTAAGCTCTTAGTTCAACATGTGATATATTAGACACTGCTAGCAACTACGTGGATGAGTGTGACAGAAAATCCATTCTCAGTTGTACCTTGAGATGCCTGTGGCTTTGTGAGATACCTAAGGCAGCTGAGGACCCAACTCAGCCATGCTTGGATTCCTCACCCACAGAAACTGTGAAAAAATTTGCTATTTATTCCTCCAAGTAGCTATGTTTAGAGATATGAATAACACAGTGATTGATAACTAGTACAGCCATTAAATATGAATAATCTTGTCATACACTCAACAAATTCATTCTAGATATGTGCTATAAAACTATTATGCCTCACGTGGACTGGGAAATTAAATAAATGGGCTCTTCATAAAATGAACTTTAAAGAAAGTATAAACATAGATCAACCTGGAACCCAAAATTATGGGTAAAATCCAACAAGTTACAAAATTTACTTGTATAGATGATTTTGTACTTGTATATTACAGCAGCAAAATATATATAATTATATGAACTATAGTAAAGACATAATGTTAATCCATGGTACAGACTTTGAGATCAGGATATTGCCTCAATGAAAGATTATTGAGAAGTCAAAGAAAGCATCATTATCATTAATGAAAGCATTATATTTTTCAAATAATATGTCATATGCAAATGTAGCAAAATACTATTAACTTTTATTATATTTTGGTAGAATATGCATAGCTATTTCTTATACTATACCTCTACTTTTATTGTTTTCAATACTTCATAATTTTTGAAATAATATTTAATAAGGGGAAATTAAAGCATTATAAATGTGATACATTAATATGGAATTGATAAAAATGTTACTAATATAAAATATAATGAAGATAAAAGTATCTGAATTTGGTTCAGAAAAGCTAAATGAAGACCAAATTAGACACAGGTCTTGTTTATTGTAGTACTCCAATGACAACAGGATCAACATCCATAATATATCAAATAATTTCCAAGACATTAAGCAAACAAGTCATTTATATAGAGTAATGTAAATGAATCATTTATACATCTAATGCACACAGTATATCTTTAAACTATGCCTTAGAAACATCTAGTAAATAGTATGAAGTAGCATAAATCTATCATATTTTGTTATTGTTGGGAAAAAAACTTTAAAATGACATGTAATCCACTAAAAATGGAAAATACATTATTCAACGATGTAAATCTGACATCTAGAAATATTAATAGTATTATGGTAATTAGAGAGTAACATAATTATTCAAATTTTAGTCACTTGATATGCAGTATATTATAACAAAGATGGGCAGTCTTAGAGATTTTTTTATTGTCAATTTGTTGTGTGACATAAACTTTCCAGATTAAATATATTTTGACTAATATGCTTACTTTGACCTAGAAATTATTAAGTGAGAATGTACATAGTACCAGAATATTCATTTGCTTTGCGTACACTTTGTCACTACTAAAAAGCAGTTAGAATAATTAAGATAATGTCTATTATTTTCATTATTTGTTTAATAAGTGAGACCAAAAAATTAACTTCAAGTTATTATTTGTGGCTGTTTACAAATAACACATAATTTGTCCACAACCAAGGGGAATAAAGCTAATTCTTAAACCCTTCATAACTTACTAGCTGATTTCTGAACATTTACGTTCATACATTTATATAAACACCTTTAACTATTAAAATGGAATTAACTCTGTGGAAAATAAAATGCAAATTTTATTGAATCATTTATTTTATTGAAAGTCACTCAGTCATGTCTGAATCTTTGCGACTCAAAGTGTATGGAATTCTCCAGGCCAGAATATTGGAGTGGGTAGCCTTTCCCTTCTCCAGGGGATCTTTCCAACCCAGGTCTTCTGAATTGTAGGGGGAGTCTTTACCAGCTGAGCCACAAGGGAAGCCCAGGAATACTGGAGTGGGTAGCCTATCCCTTCGCGGGTGGATCTTCCCAAACCAGAAATCGAACTGGAGTCTCCTACATTGCAGGTAGGTTCTTTACAAACTGAGCTGTCAGGGAAGTCTGAATTATTTATTCTTGAATATTTAAGTACATTTTTGATAACATGTATAGAAAGAACTCCAATACTTTGGCCACCTCATTTGAAGAGTTGACTCATTGGAAAAGACCCTGATGCTGGGAGGGGTTGGGGGCAGAAGGAGAAAGGGACAACAGAGGATGAGATGGCTGGATGGCATCACCGACTCGATGGGCATGAGTTTGAGTAAACTCCGGAAGTTTGTGATGGACAGGGAGGCCAGGCGTGCTGCGATTCATGGGGTTGCAAAAAGTCGGATACGACTGAGTGACTGAACTGTACTGAATTGAACTGTACTGAACTGAACTGATAGAAAGAAAATATGATATTGAAAATCAAAAGCAGGTGGAAATGAGAAAAGACAGAATTTGGGAGACTAATTAAACATTATATACAGACTTCGCTTAGATTTCATTAATGACCCAGTTTTCACCACTGCTATCCAGGCATTTTTCTGTGTAAGTTTTCAGTGCTCTCCCACTGTGGGTAATTTTAATTCTCTGTCCCTGGGCTTGGTTTGTGACTTGTTGGGATCAATATGACCTGACACTACTAGTGTCTTGAAAAGCATTAGCAAGATTAGACTCACTAGCTCTTGAGCTACTGATGTCCTCATGATAAGAACATGCTATGTCTGGTTGTCTGGAGAAAAGGATAAATGACAACTGAAGCAGAGAAGCATCAGCAGAGATGCCCTAAGAAAGCTCAGCTGAGAATAGACCTCTGAGTAAATTTCAGATCCAGTCAACCACTGATGACTGAGCAAGTCCAAAATAAACTGGGCCCAAACTAAATTATCCCAGCCATGGGAAACTCAATTTATAACAAATAGTAGTAGTTGATTTTAAGCTACAGGACTTTTTTTTTTTTACACAATGATAATTAAATGATGTAAGCCAATTATTTTATAGAGCATTTTATGAAATGGAATCCACACAATGCATGTTTTCCATATTGTGTAGCTACAGAAATTCATAATACATACTATTAAAAATTCACCTTGATGTTTTCTTCCTTCAGATAATAACGTTTTGTCCTTCAAAGAAAATTGTAATATATACAATTAGGTTAGTGCATGGAAAAGGTCCTCCCAAGTTATATTATGACAGACATCAAAAATATATCATAAAATATTATGAAATTGAATCATTAATTTTGTATACCTGAAGCTAACATATTGGGTTGGTGCAAAAGTAATTGCAGTTTTTCATTGTTGAAATTTGCTGTTTGATACTGGAATACGTTCTTAAATAAATGTGGTTATGTTATACATCATTTTAATGCACATTTGCACATTTCTTGTTTTTTTTTTTTTGCTAATGACATTGCTTACTGTGTATTTTATATTTATTTTAGACTATGGAAATGATGTTAGACAAAAAAATTAAATTCAAGCGATTTTTTTATTTGAGTTCAAAATGGATTGTAATGTAGTGGAGACAATTCCCAACATCAACAACATATTTGGCCCAGGAACTGCTAATGGATATAGTGCAGTAGTGGTTCAAGAAATTTTGCAAAGGAGACAAGAGCCTCAAAAATGAGAAGCATATTGGTTGGCCATCAGAATTTGACAATTACTAATTAAGAGGATTGTCAAAGCTGATACTCTCATAAGAAGTTGTCAAAGCTGATCCTCTTGTAGGAATTTGCTGAAGAACTCAACTTGGACTATTCTACGGTCATTCAACACTTGAAGCAAATTGGAAAGGAGAAAAAGCTGCACAACTGGGTCCTTCATGAACTGTGTGTGTGTGTGTGTGTGTGTGTGTGTGTGTGAGTCACTCAGCCATGTCCAACTCTTTGTGACCCTGGACTGTAGCCTGCCAGGCTCCTCTGTTGATAGGATTCGCCAGGCAAGAATATTGGAGTGGGTTGCCATTTTCTCCTCCAGGTAATCTTCTCAACCCAAGGATTGAACCTGGTCTCCTGCATTGCAGGGGGATTCTTTACTGTCTGGGCCACCTGGGGAGCCCCATGAGCCGACCACAAATCAAAAAAAAAATGTTGTTTTGAAGTTTCATCTCTTTTTCTATGCAACAACAATGAGCCATTTCTTAACCCAATTGTGATGTGCAATAAACTGTGGATATTATACTACTGGTGATGACTAGGTTGGTGGTTGGGCTGAGAAGAAGCTCCAAAGCACTTCCCAAAGCCAAACTTGAACCAAAAAAGGTCATGGTCACTGCTTGGCGGTCTGCTGCCTGTCTCATCTACTACAGCTTTCTGAATCCCAATGAAACCATTACATCTGAAAAGTATGCTCAGCAAATTGATGAGATGCACTGAAACCTGCAACACCTGTGGCCAGCACAGGTCCCTAGAAAGGGCCCAGTTCTCCACAGAAACACCTGACTGCACATCACATAATCAATTCATCCAAAGTTGAACAAGTGGGCTAAAATGTTTTCCCTCATCTGCCATATACACCTGACCTCTTGCCAACTAACTACCACTTCTTCAAGCATCTCAACAATTTTTTTCAGGGAAAACGCTTCTACAACCAGCAGCAGGCAGAAATGCTTTCCAAGAGTTCACTGAATTACAAGGTATGGAATTTTTACACTATGGCAATAAATAAGATTATTTCTCAATGGCAAAATTGTGTTGACTGCAATCATTCATATTTAGATTAATAAAGATGTGTTTGAGCCTAGTTATGAAGATTTAAAATTCACAGTCCAAAACCACAATTACATTTGCACCAATATAGTATGTCAATTATACCTCAATAAAAAATAAAGAAAAAAATTAGAAACTAAAGATAAATATTAAGCATAGATTATTATAACCAGAGAACATGAAAAATGCAGGGGAGGAGATTAAAAATTAATTTCACTCTTTTTCTCTATTTATTGATTCTGTGGTGTGAATGCTAAATTGCTTCAGTTGTGTCCAACTCTGTGCAACTGTATGGGCTGTAGCCCACCAGGATCCTCTGTCCATGGGATTCTCCAGGCAAGATTGCTGGAGTGAGTTGCCCCGCCCTCCTCCAGGGGATCTTCCTGACCCAGGGATCAAACCCATGTCTCCTGCATCTCCTGCATTCCAGGCAATATAGGTTACAGTAATATAAATCATAAAGTCTCACAAGATAAATGACCATTTCCTAATCATCTTTTTTGTTGTTGTTGTTCATGTGGAAATTTGCTTTTACCTGAATATTTTAAGGTACATTTTTAAAAAGAATACTTCTAAAATTTACCATTAAAAGACAAAGTAAATGCTGTACTACTATTATATACTATTGGTGTCCTCAATAATTTTTCAATATTTTATCTTTTATGAATTCAGATGATAACCCCACTTGGTAATCTAAGATTTTATCTTAGGCAAAAACTTAAATGCCATTCTTCTCTGGTCAACCTGTCTAAAATGTTAAGATCCCATTTTATAGTTATTGCAATATATATATATATGCATAAAATCACCACTTATTAAGCTCACAGATTCCCATGAGGGTGGGGGATTTGAATAGAGCAAGCCTAGATTGGTTTATCCACAGCTTGTAGTTTGTGGAATGAAATCATCTGCAAGTATCTTTAATCACACACATCTTTCAGTTGGCCCTCAAATCATATTTTCAGTCAGAGGACCTATAGGTCATTACCCACATGCTCTGAACTTGCTCACAACAAAGGGATAGTGGTATAATCAGACTTCTTATAAAGAAAGCAGAGTTCAAAAAGCTAGTGTCCTCTCAAAACATCCCACCCTCGCCTTCTCCCACAGAGTCCAAAAGTCTGTTCTGTACATCTGTGTCTCTTTTTCTGTTTTGTGTATAGGGTTATCATTACCATCTTTCTAAATTCCATACATATGTGTTAGTATGCTGTAATGATCTTTATCTTTCTGGCTTACTTTACTCTGTATAATGGGCTCCAGTTTCATCCATCTCATTAGAACTGATTCAAATGAATTCTTTTTAATGGCTGAGTAATATTCCATGGTGTATATGTACCACAGCTTCCTTATCCATTCGTCTGGGTGGAGAGGGAGGTGGGAGGGGGGATCAGGATGGGGAACACATGTAACTCCATGGCTGATTCATGTCAATGTATGACAAAACCCACTGCAATGTTGTGAAGTAATTAGCCTCCAACTAATAAAAATAAATGAAAAAATAAATAAATAAAAAATAAAATAAGGTTATTAAAAAAAAAAAAAAAAGCTAGTGTCCTGATGGTCAAACTGAAATGCTTATTGTGGCTCTGATTGCAAAACCACATAATCTCATTTTTAAGGTATTATTTTGGTTAAACTAGTCTCAGACTCACCAAAATTCATGAGGATGTGGCCTACACATGCACCATCTTTCAAAAACAAGGTGATAACATCATATTGTGAAATGGCATGTAGATTAAGTGAGACAGTTATAGTTATAATTGGAAAACATCACTTGCCACAGCTATATATTCTTATGGCTAAAATTTCACATTGTCTCTTGACACTAATATTCAATATATCCTACCTACTTATTTATTATATATTTTTCTATTAGAATTAACACATGGAAGAACATTTGAAACAAATAATCATTTAACAAATATTTAATATTGTTAAATCATTTAATAAATATTGGGTGAATAAATAGCCAAATAGATTTAAATTATTTTTAAAAGAGGAAAAAATGAAAAATAAAATTAATGTGAATAAAATATGCACATACTGGCATAGATTAAATTCAAATAATATGCTTTTAAAGCTACACATATTCCTATATGTTCAGCTGTATTTCTACATGTTAATGTTTGATGATTATAAAATTCTCTGGCCTCTTTTATTTCTAACATTTTTATATTGTGTCTTTTTTCTAAGACAGGTTAGCATATATTGTGTGATTTATAATGTTTACTTCTATAAATCAATGAAATTATGAATTTAAACTGAGATAAATTCATCTATCCATTTGCTATGAGATGCTACATTGTTTCAAGGAATATTTAGATGTTGATATACATGTTTATAGACAGATTAGATGCATAAGTTAGTACAATGAACATGTAAATTTCATGTAAGATTGAGGGAAAGAATTGCAATGAGGTTAATAAAACTGATAATCATGTCCCTAAATATGCATCCTGGAATTAAGATGCTGACAATAATTTATCAAATTTAGTAATGAAAAACTAGAGAAAGAGGAAATGTGGTCAGTATAAGAAATTAAAACGGTCATTGTTTTCCAGTCAGTGGTGACCATTCAGATAAGAGAAGGGAAACTGCCATCTTTTTGAACAATGTAAGGAAAAGAGAAGTCACTAGAACAAAGATTTTAGTTTAGGATGATTACAAAGTAGAAGTAGTGAATGTGGATGGTTGAAGTAGAATGAAAATACTAATTTATAAAGTAGAGTAGGTACAAAATGAAGAATATTTATGACTATGTTAGTATTTAAGATCCTTTTTCATACATTTCAAAAGTACAGTATACTTTATAGATTAATTCACTCGTCATATGCATGCATATTGATATGATGCTCTCACAAATATAATGTGAAAAATTTCCCCATGAATCATTTTCATCAACTTTTACTGGGTGCTTAAGGCGCTTCTAGGATGAAGAGACAGTAATTACATTTTCCTAGTCTAAGCTATTTTCTCTATTCTGCCTTAAACAGCAATGGAGTATGAATTGTGCCCTTATTCTTAATTAGCCATGCTGCCCAGTTTTCACTGAATCAGAAACAAATGCAGTAGTAGTATTATCATAAACTCTCTTTATCTCTCTTTGTGTGTCTCCTTCTTTCTCTGCCTTTCTTTTTCTCTCTTCCATCTCTTCATTTTTCTCATGAAGTGAAGTCAAAGTGAAGTCACTCAGTCGTGTCCGACTCTTTGCGACCCCATGGACTGTAGCCTACCAGGCTTCTCCATACATGGGATTTTCCAGGCCAGAATACTGGAGTGGGTTACCATTTCCTTCTCCATTTTTCTCATATTTATATGTAATTAAGTGGGCTTCCCCAGTGGCTCAGTGGTAAAGAATCCACCTGTAAAATACGAGCCACAGGAGACTCTGCTTCAATCCCTGGGTCAGGTAGATCCCCTGAAGGAGGGCACAGAAACCCACTCCAATATTCTTGTCTGGAGAATCCCATGGACAGAGGAGCCTGGCAGGGCTACAGTACATAGGGTGGCAAAGAGTTGGAGCAACTTAGCACACACACAGGCAGACATGTAATTAAATAAACATACACATTTTAAGTGACCTCTTAAATTGCAATTCTTCACAGATGTTTTTCTTGGCACCTATACAAAATTAAAATTAAAAGATACTTGCTCCTTGGAACAAATCTATGACAAACCTAGACAGCACATTAAAAAGCAGAGACATTATTTTGCCAATAAATGTCCATCTAGTTAAAGCTATGGTTTTTCCAGCAGTCATGTATGGGTTGTGAGAGTTGGACCATAAAGAAGGCTGAATGCCAAAGAATTGATGCTCATAAACTGTCCTGTTGGAGAGACTCTTGAGAGTCCCTTGGATGGCAAGGAGATCAAAGCTGTCAATCCTAAAGGAAATCACAGCTGAATATTCATTGGAAGGACTGATGAAGCTGAAGCTGAAGCTGAAGCTCGCATACTTTGGCCACCCAATGCCAAGAACTGACTCATTAGAAAAGACCCTGATGCTGGGAAAGATTGAAGACAGGAGGAGAAGGGACAACAGAGGAGGAAATGGTTGGATGGCATCACTGACTCAACGACATGAGTTTGAGCAAGCACTGGGAGGTGGTGAAGGACAGGGAAGCCTGGCATGCTCCAGTCCATGGGGTTGCAAAGAGCTGGACATGACTGAGTGACTAAACAACTATAAATGCAAAATCAGACTCTTAGCTTATACTTCTCATAGCATCTTCTACTTCTCTTTTTTGAATTTGTGCTTTAGTCACTAGGTCATGTAGGACTCTTGGGACCCAATGAACTCTAGCCTGCCAGGCTCCTCTGTCCATAAGGTTTTCCAGGCAAGAATGCTGGAGCAGGTTGCCATTTCTTTATCCAGGGAATCTTCCAACTCAGGGATTGAACCCGCCTCTCCTGCCTAGGCAGATGGTCTCCTGCATTGCAGCCAGATTCTTTACTGCTGAGCCACCAATATAATTTAAAGAAACATTCTGGAGATTGTTTATGTTGCTCCTTGAGGTTAGAACAGATTAACTTTATTACCACTATGCTTCTAACTTCATAGCAGTCTCTAGCACTGGAGAAAGCAATGGCAACCCACTCCACTGTTTTTGCCTGGAGGATTCCAGGGACGGTGGAGCCTGGTGGGCTGCCGTCTATGGGGTCGCACAGAGTTGGACACGACTGAAGCGACTTAGCAGCAGCAGCAGCAGCAGCACAGTAGAACTCAAGAAATACATTTTGAATGAATAAAGTTACTTACAATCCTTGAGTTTCATACTCTTTAGATTGAAACTGGAGTTATAATATCTACATAATATGCAAAACATCGAACGTTTCAAATATTTTTTATTCTATTCACTTTTATAGGTGGTGTTAATTTTTATTTTCCCAGAACTGATTTTTCTTCCTTAGTGCTAACTACAAAAATCCCACTGTTTCACTTAGGTTTGAAGCTGCATGTTCCCTTGGCTATTTTCAAATAAGTTTCAGGAAGATGAAAATGTTTGTTTTTCCTTGCACTTGAAAAAAGCAAATAATCATCTGCATTATAGAACTGTTGGCATAGCTTTGGCATATAAGTTTTATCTTCTACTTTGATTAATAAAACTTTGATTAGTTATTTAATATTGAAAATGAAAGTGCTCAGTCATGTCCAACTCTTTGTAACCCCATGGACCATACAGACCATGGAATTCTCCAGGCCAGAATACTGGAGTGGGTAGCCTTTCCTTCTCCAGGGGATCTTCCCAACCCAGGGATCAAACCCAGGTCTCCCACATTACAGGCAAATTCTTTACCAGCTGAGCCACAAAAGAAGCCACAAATTTAATATTTGTGACCCTTTAATAATATCTAATTTCCCATATTACCTATGAATGTTTATAAACTTCATTTACTGCCTTCATCCTTTCCTTCTTCTCCCACATGCAGTCACTTGGAGAATAAGCAATGACATAAACAACTATACTAGCTTACCTACTAGACATATTTGATTTCCTCTTTTAAAAGGTTTGAATTTTGATCACTCATTTAAACTGACACTACCTTCTACTTTGGTGTGAGGATTGGATATAAATCACCAGACAACCAGCAGGGTAACAACATGAATTAAATCTCAATTAAATATGGTGATATTTCATAATGAAAAGTACTTCATTAGATGGACAGGTCATTAGCATTTGGGGCAATTGTTAAGCCTGATTTTGCTTGTTCATATATGGATATCAAAACACACAGTGTCACAGTGAAATGACAAACCTAATATGATATTTTTTTCCATGAATAATTTCCCTCCAGATTAGAGAGAAAATTAATGTTTAATTTTCAAATAATTACTTTAAGCTACCTAAAAATAGAAAGGGAAAATAATAAAAGGAAGTCTTCAGATATAAAAGAAAAAATAACTAGTCATTGGATAAATTTTCAGAGTAAACAGTCTCCCCGAATACAAATTGGACCTCATATTCCCAGTTTGTTTCCAGTGCAAAGTCAAAGTGTCGTATTATATTAGGTGAATAATAAGACTGCACAGCTCATTAAAGCATAAATTCATTTCTTTGCTTCTATTGTGATATAATGTGTTTGCATTTTGCCCTGAGGACAGATACTAACATGAACATTTATCTGTAATTAAAGATTCACAGACCATTAACGGTACAGCAATTTCCATGCAGTTAAGGCAGGGAAATAAGATGTTTTAAAAATTATTTCCTATTCCATGTAAAAGTTAGCTTCTCTTTTTTCAGTTTAGATTTTTTCCATTAGAGGAACCCATTCCTAGATTGGCTTTCTCCAAAGTTAATGTAGAAGTGTTCGATAATCCACTATGTTCTTTTTCTTCTCAATTATCACATAAACATTTTTTGGTGATTCTGTCCTCTGTGAGGACTGCCTCAACTGACCAGGGAGATGAGTTTTAACTCTAACTTTGTCAATCTGTATTTTGAAGGTGATCTGCTGTAACAAAAGAAGGTGAAGATAAGGAATCTTAATCCACAGATCCAAGGCTGAACAGCTAATTATCAAAAGGGGAATGGGGGAACACTATTGATATAAAACTAAATATCTACAAAATATTTTCCAGGTAATACAATATTGCAGCATTTCTGGGCAATGCCTTACCAGTGGTATTAAAATGTCAGCAAATGGAAACCAAAAGTAACGGGCTTTATGTCAAATATCTGGGTAAAATCTGTTGTACATCTAGTCATTTAATAAAGATAAAAGCAGATGATTCTGGGCAAATTTTATCTATTCTGCAGTCATTTATTTAAGAAACATGCACTGAATATTTGCATTAGATTGAAAGCATGAAAAATAGTACAGTTGATAGGAGCACAGATGATGAAGATAAATTTCATGGATTAAAATTATTATTTTTTTTGTTCATTTTCTGTTTGATATTGAATAAGTTGTTAGCTAAGCTCCCTATTCCATGATTTGTTCCTAAAAATGGGGTGTACAACAACTGCCAGGACTCATCACTATCTAGCTTTTGTTTGTTCATAGATACAGAGTCCAAATATATCTCATCTCATGCACATTTACATCAGTTCAAGTGAATCTGTTCCAGTCAGTGAGTTGAGAGCAGAAGTGACTAAAACTATTCCAGCTTGGCCCATAAAACTTATTTGTGCATAATTTTGTTCTTTTCCCCTACCAATATGTAAAATATAAAGAACTCTGATGATGTTCATGACTTCAGCCACAGAATGGAAATGGCAATGTTCCTGAATCACCGCTTAGGGAAGACACTTTCCTACTCTATATACAATCTACTGTGATATAAGACAGAAGTATATTTTCATCATGTAAATCATGAATATTTGAGATTTTAGATTTTTGACCCTTGCTCTGAAGTTGGGGTTCTATGATTGAACTTGACCCAATGAAATGTAGGCAGAATTGATGTAAGACAATTCTGTGATGTAAGACACCACCATGCCTGACTTTAACATATTCTATGTGTACACCTCTAGATTACTCTTTCCTTGTCAAGGAATTGTGAAGGCACATGATGAAGATGGTGTTATAAAAAACACAAGTTCAGAGTCTGGTAGCTCGGTGGTGAAGAATCTGCCTGACAGTGCAGGAGGCATGCGCTAGATCCCTGGTATAGGAAGATTCCGCATGCCGTGAAGCAACTAAGTCTGGAGCCCTGCTCCAGAGCCTGGAAGTTGCAACCTCAGAGCCCACATGCAGTAACTGCCGAAGCATGCCTGCCCTAGAGCCCGTGTTCCACAAAAGAAGCCACAACAATGAGAAGCCAGTGCACTGCAGCTAGAGAGCAGCCCCAACTGGCCACAACTATAGAAAAGCCAAGGAAGCAAAGAAGACCCAGCACAGCCAAAAATAAATAAATAAATAAACAGAAGTTCAGAGCCCTGAGTTACCATAGGACTCTGGTAAATCAATCTTCACATTGGTTAGCACTGAGATTTAGGGGTCCACTTCTATGCAGCAAAAGCTGCCCATCCTTGACAATGAAGATGAGGAGGAAGTTTGTCATAGATGAAAACATATGAAGCAGTTTTTGTGTTCTTGGAAAATTCACAGCCTACTTCAGGAAGTAAAAAACTGTCTATTGGGTTGGACAAAAATTTTGCTTGGGTTTTCCTGTAACATTTTATGGAAAAATCTGAATGAATGTTTTGGTCAACTAATACATGTTAACTGTTCAAAAGGTAAAAGATATATGTGACAGCTACATTATTATTTTTAGGGGTAATGAAAATTTGCAAAATTTCACATCAGTTAAGGAGAGTAACATGAAAAAACACAAGGATTTAAATTAAACTATGCAAGTACTGCTGCTACTGCTGCTAAGTCACTTCAGTCATATCTGACTCTGTGTGACTTCATAGCAGCCCACCAGTCTCCTCTGTCTCTGGGATTCTTCAGGCAAAAATACTGGAGTGGGTCTCCATTTCCTTCTCCAATGCATGCATGCATACTAAGCCTCTGCAGTCATGTCTGACTCTATGAGACCCCATGGACAGCAGCACGTACTTTATTTCAGTTATTTTAAAGTGAATTGTTTCCCATCAAAAAAACAAACAAACAAACAAAAAACACTATCAAAATATGCAGTTCATATAAAAAATCATGTTCCCTAATAGAAAATAGAAAATTTCATTACTCAAAAAGGTAAATTTTTAAAATTTTATTTTGTCAGCTTTTTATCAAGTGGTCTTTGAAAATCTAAATCGGCTGAGCTCCTGTTAACTCCATTAAGATTCTGTACCTTGATGACTATGAGCCTTCAAATTCCTCCTGGCCTTTTCATAATTTACAATAGATGATTGGGTTTTATGTATTTTTGTTTTTTATTAGGTGTGCTCTACAAATTTGTTCTATGAATAGGCAACTTAGAGATAAATTTCTAGAATCTAAAAAGTAAATAAAGTTAAAAATAGTATTTTCACACACACACACAAAAATTTCTTTCATCGTATGAGATATCCTTAACAGTCATTTAAAAAATAATTTCAGGCTTTCTTCTCCAGTAGAATATTATAGGTATGAGTTACAGATTTCTCTCACCCTGCTTGGAAATGTTATTCTTCCAATTGATATTTATCAATGGGAAAATAGCTTTAGAAACATGAATAATTCTTATTTTCAAGTCAGCATTGAAGAACGCATGACTGTTGAAAAATAAAATAGATACACTTGTAGTTCTATCATACTCCAATGTCATATGTCAATCTTTGGACATTTTTGTTATTACACTTCATACAACATTTAACAGGTAATCAGCAATATAAGATTTTCTCTGAAAAAGTAATTTTCTAATGAAGAAAATAAGACTCTGAGATACAAATATCTTTATCTAATTAAACATTTCTCGTAAGAGGTAGATTCACAGTTAAAAGTGAGTCTTTGTTTTTTAACCACTAGGGTATGCTATTTTCATTGTTACTGTGATAATTTAACAAAATTTCATTATAAATAGGTAATATATAAAATCTTCAGAACATATTTTTCCCCTCATGGTACCAAAGTCTATCTAACAACATGCAGTTACTAAACAAATCAGAAATGGCATCAGGAAATATCTATATTTTGTTTTCCTTATGAATTGTTTAAAATGTTTAAATCCTCAATCGTTAAAATTCTAGCAAAACTAAACAAATGGGATCTAGTTAAACTTGAAATTTTTTGCACAACAAAAGAAACCATAAATAAAGTGAAAGACAACCTACTAAATAAGAGAAAATATTTGCAAAAGATAGGCACCATTTGACCTATTAGGGGTTAATATCCATAATATATAAAAAGTCCATGGGCTTCCCTGGTGGCTCAGTGGTAAAGAATCTTCTGCCAATGCAGGAGACATGAGTTTGATCCCTGAGTTGGGAAGATCCCCTGGACAAAGAAATGGCAGCCCACTCCAGTATTTCTGCCTGGGAAATCCCAAGGACAGTGGAACCTGGTGGGCTATAATCCATGGGGTCACATAAGAGAAAGCCAGACATGACTTAGCAACTAAACAACAACAACAAACAGCTCATACAATTCAACATCAGAAAACAACATGATTAAAAACAAATTGAGACATTCAAACTTAGCTAGTCACACAATGAGAGACCTCATGGATTTCATGCTCTCACATTTTTTAATTAAAATTTTTATTTTATAGTAGAGCATACTTGATTTACAATATTGTGCTAATATCAGGTATAAAGGAAAGTGATTTAGTTGTACATATGCTTAAATCTATTGTTTTTTAGATCCTTTTCCCACATAGGTTATTATATAGTATTGAGTACAATTCCCTGTTCTATGTAGTAGGCCCTTGATGGTTATCTATTTTATATATAGTAGTGTCTATATGTTAAATGCAGTTCAGTGATAAAGAATCCACTTGCCAGTGCAGGAGATGCCAGAAACACTGAGTCAATCCCCGGGTTGGGAAGATCCAAACCTCCTAATTTACACTCCACCCCTCCCCGACCTTTTCCTCTGGTAACCATAAATTTGTTTTCAAAACCTGTGATTCTGCTTCTGTTTTGTAAATATTTGCCTTCCTCTGTCTTACTTAATATGATGATATCTAAGTTTATCCATGTTGCTGTTAAAGACACTATTTAATATTTTATGGCTGAGTAATACTCCATTGTATACATGTATCTTGTCTTCATATCCATTAATGAGCTGATGGTCATTTAGGTTGCTGTCATGTGTTGGCTGTTGTAAATAGCGCTATAATGAACATTGGTGCTGTGTGTATCTTTTCAAAGTATGCTTTTCTCTGGATATATGCCTTGGACTGAAATTGCAGGATCATATGATATTTATGATATGAATGAATTTTTATATTTTATATTTTTAATTTTATATGAATTCATATGATATGAATTTTTAGCTTTATAAGGAATCTTCATACTTCTCTCAGAAAGTGGTTGTACCAATTTACATGCCCAGAAACAAAATAGAAGTGTTCCCTTTTCTCTACATCCTCTGAAGTATTTACTGTTCGCAGACTTTTGATGCTGGCCATTCTGACTGGTGTGAGATGGCACCTTATTGTAGATTTGATTTGCATTTCTCTAACAGCACGGCTGAGCGACCTCACTTTCACTTTTCACTTCCCTGCATTGGAAAAGGAAATGACAACCTACTCCAGGGTTCTTGCCTGGAGAATCCCAGGGACGGGGGAGCCTGGTGGGCTGCCGTCTATGGGGTCGCACAGAGTCGGACATGACTGAAGCGACTTAGCAGCAGCAGTCGCAACAGCTAGCATTGTTGAGCATATTTTCATGTGCTTTTTGGCCATTTGTATGTTTTCTTTGGAGAATTGTCTATTCAGATATTCTGCCAATTTTTATGGTTTTTATTTTTACTTTATTTTTTTAATGTTGAACTCTATGAGCTATTTGTATATTTTGGAGATTAATCCCCTGTCTGTTTCACAGTTTGAAAATATTTTCTCCTATGTTGTCATTTTGTCTTTTTATGATTTGCTTTGAGGGTCAAAGCTTTTAAGTTTAATTAGGTCCTATTTATTTACTTTTTTTTATTTCCATTGCTCTAGGAGATACTCCAAAAAGATACTGTTGCAATTTATATTAAAAAAAATGTGTCCTATGTTTTTCTTGAAAAATTTTATGGTATTTGGTTTTATATTTAAGTCTTTAATTTTATTTAAATTTATTTTTGTGTATGGTGTTAGAGGATGTTCCAATTTCCTTCTCTTACATGTGTCTGTCCAGTTTTTCCAGCATCATTTATTGAAGAGACTGTCTTTTTCCATTTTATATTCTTGCCTCCTTTGTCATAGATTAATTGACTATAGTTATGTGGGTTTATATCTGAGAATTCTATTCTGTTCCTTTGATCTTATAAATCTGTCTTTGTTCTAGTACCATATTGTTTTGATGATTCTAACTTTACAGTATACTTCAAAGTTAGGGAACCTTATTTTTCCAGCTCCATTTTTCTTTGCCAAGATTGTTTTGGTTATTCAGAGACTTCTGTGTTTCCACACAAATCTAAAAATTTTATTTGTTCCAGATCTGCAAAAAATGTTATTGATTATTTGATAGGAATTTCATTGAATCTGTACGTTGTCTTGGGTGATACAGTCATTTTGACAATACTGATACTTTCAATTCAAGAATACGGTATACCTTTTGATCTGTTTCTGTCATCTTGAATTTCTTTTATCAACATCTTGCAGGTTGTGGAGTACAAATCTTTTGTCTCCTTGTGTAGGATTATTTCTAGTTATTTTATTACTTTCAATGAAGTGGTATATGGGACAGTTTCCTTAATTTCTCTTTCTGATCTTTTATTGTTAATGCAAAGGATTTCTGCATATTAATTTTGCATTCTGCAACTTTACCAAAATCACTGATGAACTCTAGTAGTTTTCTGGCAGTCTCTTCAGGATTTACTATGCATAGCATCTTGTCACCTGGAAACAATGACAGTTTTCTTTTTTTTATTTCCCAATTTGAATTCTTTTTATTTATTTTTCTTCTCTGCTTGCTGTATCTAGAACTTCCAAAACTATGTTGAATATAAAAGTGGTGACAGTGAACAACCTTGTCTCTTTCCCAATCTTAGAAGTAATTTCAGCTTTTCTCTACCAAGTATGATGTTAGATGCATTTTTTCATATATGATCTTTATTATCTTAAGGTGTGTTCCCTCTATTCCCACTTTCAGGAGAAGTTTTATCCTAAATGGATGTAGAATATTGTTAAAAGCTTTTTTGGAATCTACTGAGATTAGTGTATCATTTTCATTCTTCAGTATATTAATGTGGTATTGATTTGTATATACTAGAGAAACCTTGCATCCTTGGCATAAATGCCACTTGATCATTGTGTGTGTGTATGATGTGTATGATACTTTTAATATGTTCTGTATTTGGTTTGTTGTTATTTTGTTGAGGATTTTTGTATCTATGTTTATGAGTGATATTGGCCTGTAATTTTCTTTTTTGTGATATCTTTGTCTGGCTTTGGTATAATGATGGTGGTGGCCTTGTAGAAGGAGCTTGGAAGTGCTCCTTCTTATGCAAATTTTTGAAGAGTTTCAGAAGAATAGGTTTTAAATTTTCTCTAATTGTTTGATAGAATTCTCTTGTGAAGCAGTCTGGTCCTGGACTTTTGTTTGTTGGGAGTTGTTAAATCAGTTTCAATTTCACTGTTTGTGGTTGGTCTGTTCATATTTTGGATTTCTCCTGGCTGAATTTTGGGATATTGTATCTTTCTAAGAATTTGTCCATTTCTTTTTTCATGATAAGCATGGCTAAACGTTTACCACTTTTTTTTTTCAAAAAGCAGCTTTTAGTTTCATTGAAATTTTCTACAATTCCCTTTGTCTTGATTTCTTCTTTCTGCTCTGATCTTTTATGATTTGTTTCCTATAGATAACTTTGAATGTTGCTTGTTATATTCTGACTGCTTTAGGTGTTTGGTTTTTTTTTTTTTTTTATTTCCTGAGGTAAGATTATATTGCTGTAAAATTCCCTCTTATAACTGCCTTTACTGCATCCCATTGGTTTTGGGAGATTTTATTTTTCTTCATTGGTCTCTAGGAATTTTTAAAAATTTCCTCTTGGACTTATTCAGTGTTCTATTGGGTGTTTAGTAGAACCTTATTTATCCTTAAATGTTTGTGTTTTCCATATTTTTTTTTCTTTTAGTTGACTTCTAATATCATAATGTTGTGGTTGGAAAAGATGCTTGTTATGATTTCAATTTTCTCAAATTTACCAAGGCTTGCTTTGTGTCCCAGAATGTGATCTATCCTGGAGAATGTTCTTTGTGCTGTTTAGAAGTTTGTGTATTCTGCACCTTTTCAGATGGAATGCTCTATTGATGACAATTAAGTCCATCTGAACTAATTAGTCATTTAAGGACTGTGTATATTGATTTTTTGTCTGGATGATCTGTACATCAATGTAAGCGGGGTATTGTGGTTGTTGTGTCCAGCTATTTGCAACCCTGTGGACTGCAGCATACCAGGCTTAGCTGTCCATCACCATTTCCCAGAGCTAGCTCAAACTCATGTCCATTGAGTCAGTGATGCCATCCAACCATCTGATTCTCTGTTGTCCCTTTTCTCCTTCTCCCTTCAATCTTTCCTAGAATCAGAGTCTTTTCTAATGATTTGGCTCTTTGCATTAGGTGGCCAAAGTATTGGAGTTTCAGCTTCAGTATCAGTCCCTCCAATGAATATTCAGGATTGATTTCCTTTAGGATTGACTGGTTTGATCTTGCAGTTCAAGGAACTCTCAAGAGTCTTTCAATACTACAGCTCTAAGGCATTCAGCCTTCTTTATGGTCCAACTTTCACATCCATACATGACTACTGGAAAAACCATAGTTTTGAGTAGATGGACTTTGTTGGCTAAGTAATGTCTCTGCTTTTTAATATGCTGTCTAGGTTGTTCATAACATTTCTTCCATGGAGCAAGAGTCTTTAATTTCGTGGCTGCAGTCACCATCTGCAGTGATTTTGGAAGTCAAGAAAATAAAGTCTTTCACTGTTTTCATTGTTTCCCCAATTATTTGCCATGAAGTGATGGGACCAGATGCCATGATCTTCACTTTTGAATGTGGAGTTTTAAGCCAGCTTTTTCACTCTCCTCTTTCACTTTCATCAAGAGACCCTTTAGTTCTTCTTCACTTTCTTTCATAAGGGTGATGTCATCTGCAGATCTGAGGTTATTGATATTTCTTCTGGCAATCTTGATTCGAGCTTGTACTTCATCCAGCCCAGCATTTCACATGATGTACACTGCATATAAGTTAAATAAACAGGGTCACAATATACAGCCTTGACATAATCTTTTCCCAATTTGGAACCAGTCCATTGTTCCATGTCAGGTTCTAACTGTTGCTTCTTGACCTGCATTCAGGTATCTTAACAGGCAGGTTAGGTGATCTGGTATTTCCATCTCTTTAATAATTTTCCACAGTTTGTTGTGGTCCACACAGTCAAAGGCTTTAGTGTAGTCAATGAAGCAGAAGTGGGGTGTTAAAGTCCCATAATAATACTGTGTTATTGTTGATTTCTCCTTTATAGCTGTTAACAGTTGCCTTACATATGGTAGTGCTCCTATGATGGTTAATATCTTCTTCTTGGATTATCCCTTGATCATTATGTAGTGTCCTTTTTTGTCTCTTGTAACATTCTTTACAGTCTATTATGTCTGGTATGAAATCATGCTACTCTAGGTTTCTCTTGATTTCCATTTGCATGCAATATCTTTTTCCGTTCCCTCACTTTTAGTCAGTATGTGTCCCTAGATCTGATGTGGGTCTATTGTAGAAAAATATGAGTCTTATTTTTGTATCCATTCAGCCAGTATATGTCTTTTGGTTGGAACACTTAATCCATTTACATTTAAGGTAATTATTGATTTATATGTTCTTATAGCTATGTTGTTAATTGTTTTGTATTTGTTTTTGTATGTCTTTTTTCTTGCCTTCCTATTTTATTCTCTTTTGATTTGATGACTATCATTGGTGTTGTGTTTGAATTGTTTTTTTCATTTTTTGTTTGCATCTATTGTAGATTTTTGGTTTTCAGTTACCATGAGGTTTTAACATAGTAGTCTACAAGCAAGTTTGTTTTAAGTTGCTGGTCTGTCAATTTCAAGTTCATTTTGAATATTCTACATTTGTAATCTCTTCTCACAATTGCTGGTTTAGATGTCATATTTTTTTATGAATGACTTCCTACCTTTACTGTATGTTTGCCTTTACCAGTGAGGATTCTCATTCAAAATTTTCTTGTTTCTAGTTTTGGGTTTTTCTGGAGACGTTCCTTTAGCATTAGTTGTAAATCTGGTTTGGTGGAACTGAATTCTCTTCTCTTTGGCTTGTCTATAAAGCTTTTGATTTTTCCATTGATTCTGACAGGAGTCTTGCTGGGTAAACTATTTTTGGTTGTAGGTTTTTTGTTTTCATCGCTTTAAATATATCGTGACAATCCTTTCTGGCCTGCAAATTGTCTGCTGAGGAGTCAGTTAATAACTATGTGGGAATTTCCTTGTATGTTATTTGTTGCTTTTCCCTTGTTGATTTATTTACACTTTGTCTTTATTTATTTATTCTTGTTTTGTTTTCAATTTGATCAGAACTGTCTCTCAGTATATTCCTTCTTGGATTTATCCTGCTCAGGACTCTCTGCACTTTCTAGACTTGGGTGACTATTTCCTTTTCCATATTAGGGGACATTTCAACTATTATATTATCTCTTCAAATATTGTCTGAGACCCTTTTTCTCTTCTCCTTCTGAGGTCGCTATAATGCAAATGTTGGTGCATTCAGACGTTTCTTGCATTATCCTCATTTAAAAAAAATTTTTTTTTAATTTGGCTCCATTGCAGTGATTTCCACCATTATGTCTTATAGCTCAGTTATCCATTCTTTCATCTTATTTTTCTATTGATTCCTTCCAGTATATTTTTCATTCAATTATTATATTGTTTAATTATTTATGTTTTGTTGTTCTTTATATCTTATAAAAATTTCCTGTATCTTCTTGGTCTGTGCCTTCATCCTTTCTCCAAGATCTTCGATAACCTTTATTATCATTACTCTGAATTTTTTTTCAGGTAGATTGCCTATGTCCACTTCACTTGGTTGTTCTTCTGGAGTTTTTTTGTGTTCTTTCATCTGGAATATATTATTCTGTTGTATCACTTTGTGTAACTTTCTGTGTTTGTGGTATCACAGGATGCAGAACTGTAGTACCTCTTGCTTCTGGTGTATCACTCTTGGTAGGTGAAACTGGTCTAAGAGGTTTGGGCAGGTTTCCTGGTGCAAGGGACTGCTGTCTGGCCACTGGTGTGTGGAGTTGGACCTTGCCCCTCTGATGGGCAGGGCCATGTCAAGGAGTGTGTTTAGAAGCTCCTGTGGACTCATGAAGACTTTAAGCAGCCTTTCTGCTGCTGGGTGAGGCACCCCAGCATGGAGCCTACAGGTTGTTGGATGCAGCAGATCTCAGTGTCAAAACAGTGACTCCTAGAATGGTTCACTCCAATGAGTATACCCAAGTATCCCTCTGACACCAGTTTCCTCATCTCCACAGTGAGCCACAGCCACACCTTGCCTCCTGAGGAGACCGTCCAAGACCAGCAGGCTGGCCTGGCACAAGCTCCTATGAAGTCTTTGCTTTTTCCTTAGATCCCAGTGCACACAGGACAATGTGTGCCCTCCAAGAGTTGAGTTTCTGTTTCTCCCAATCCTGTGGTATTCTTGTGATCAAGCCCCATTGACTTTCAAAGTCAAATGCTCAGGCTCCTCCTCCTGATGTGAGACACTCACACAAGGGGGCTTGATGTGGCACTCAGAATTCCCACTGGTGTGGGAGAACTGTGATATAATTATTTTCCAGTTTGTGGGTCACCCACCTAGCAGGTATGAAATTTTATCATATTACAAATGAACTTCTCCTACTGTCTCATTGTATCTTCTTCTTTGTCTTTGTAAATAGAACATATTTTTGCTAGATTCAAGTCTTTTTTGTTGATAGTCCTTCAACAGGAGTTGTGATTTTGCTGTTTTTGTGACAGGAAATGAGTTGAGGTCCTTGTACTCTGCCATCTTCTCCTCTACCCTCTCTTCTTCAAGAAGGGATCTGGTCTTGAATAAGGACCTTAGAATGAAATTTATCATTTCCTTAGTGGAAAGAAATTATATTAAATAGTAAACAATCAAAAATTTAAAAACCTGAAATGTAGGTGCTACAAATGTACTTTTCAAATTATATAAATGTAAAAAATATTAAATATATTCTGGTTAGCTTCAAAAAACTAAACGGTAATAACATTCAGTTGGAGATAAAATGTAATTAGGAACACAGGCAGCTTTTTTTCATGTAGTTGTATATCAACTTTTCTGTAATTCTTGCTTAATACACTAACAATGAAAGTAGTAAAAAAAAAAAAGTACCTCTTAGATTACTGAATTATTGAAACTGTATGGTGGACATGTGCTTTACTTTCAGCTTAATATATTAATTTCCACTCATCTATAATTTAAAAATTTGTCTTAATTAACATGGACATTTTTTAATGTTAGTGCTGGAGTAATTTAATTTAGATTGTAATGCTTATTTTAAATTTTCTAATGATTTTATTTATTTACTCATATCCATTCTTTTTTTTTAACATTTTTGCTACTATATAAATCACTCATCTGTTTGTTTAGGAAGGGAGTGTAGAATAAAAGGTAGCACTGAATAGTGAGTCATATTTAGCATTAGAAGCTAATAGAGAAAATGATTCTTTAACAAGTTTCTATTATTAAAGATAAATCCCAAAACAACCAGAAATCAGAGAAATTTGAAGTAATGGAACTATGGAGACTCTAAGTCAGAATGAGAAACATCACAGAAAGTCATTTTTAGTTGCTTCTTTTTCTCTCTTTTACTTTTTTTTTTCCCCAATTTGACTAAGACAGAAGACTGTAAGTTCAGGCAAATATATATGGAAAGTTTATAGCTCCAAAGGGCAGAGATAGTACTTTCTAAAGGTTTAACAGAAAATAGTTTATTTCAAGTACTTGAACAAATATTACTGTCTAATCACACACATTTACTCATTACTGTAGAGTACCGTTCAGTTTCTTCAGATTACCCCACTTGTAAGTAATTCACAGATTTTAACTATTTTGAAAATAATTTAAAGAACTGGTTCATGTTATATTTGAAGTCATGTCAGTTTTTGTAGATTTCATAGAATAAAATTCAGACTCAGATGATGCCTTGAGACATCTGACACACACATTAAGTCCCTCAACAACTATCACTCCTCTCAATTCACATGTCACTCAATTGATATTTATTTATCTTAAATATATGACTGAGTTTTCCAAAATCCCAAATCTCAAACATAGATAAAATGAGCATTAAACACAGACCAAAAAAATCACCTTCAATTTATTTCATATTTTCCTGTTTGACTGACTAAAAGAATTTCCCCATGAGAGGATACATTGAAGAACTTGCAGTTTTCTGTTTTTTTCTTTGCCATCTGTCTGTTTATTTCTTTTAGGTGTTAATGAGAATGAAGAACAGGGAGATTTGAGGCAATGAATTTAAAATATTTGCAATCTGTGGATCATTTCACTAGAGTCCCGGGATGCTTCAGTCTTTTTCTACAGTAAATGTCTTTTAAATATTGATTTATACATATTTATTTTTTTTCTCCTAAATATATGCTAATTAATTTAAATTCCTTAAAAGTAAGTAGTAGACCTACCTCAGTTTTTCTAATATGTTACATAAGCTGAATTCACAGTAGTCATTTGTTAAATACTGTGTTTTTACTGCAGGTGTAAGAATGTGGAATTAATGAATGATGTCTAGAATGCAAAGTTAATTTTTGAATGATTTTTAAAAGTGTGTCATTACATATGACATAACCAAAAGGCAAAATGCTTATATCTTCTTTGTTAATCTGCTAATTAGGGAAATAATGCTACTAGCAATATAGTGATGTTGAAAGAGCAGTATATATAAACCATGCATGGGTCTGTAAGACCATTGTATAAGTTACTGCATCAACTCTTTTGTATTAGGGCTAGGATTATTTATCTTGTATCTTGAGCACCTGTTCAGTTACAGATAATAGAATTTATTCATTTTAAATGAATACTTCTTTTCCTACATCTTGGTGAACAGGATAATGGAGAAACTTAGTAGTTTTAGTTCTTATTTTGTCTCTTTTATATGCTATTGTTAGTTCTCAAATGGAATATTTAATGAACCATTGGAAGAGACATGAGGCTCTTGACTGATCTCAACTGAAATCCACACCCAAATAAAAGTTGTTGAAAGAGAACTGTAGGGATATATTTTACAGTAAGTTCATAAATCAATTTGTAATTGTTCACATCAAAGACCACTCTCTTTGAATATGACATGTTAGAAGGAATAACTTTTGTGTCAAAAAAGTTTGTCTTGTAAACACACTCATACCTATTTTTTTCATATAACTCTAATTAATTTCATAGTAAAACCTACACTTTTACTGTAATCAGTACTGTCAGGAAGATCAGTTGTATCTGTTGTTTAGTCACTAAGCTGTGTCCACTGTTTTACAACCCCATGAGCTATATAGCACACCAGGTTTCTCTGTCCATGGAATTTCCCAGGCAAGAACACTGGAGTGGGTAGCTATTTCCTTCTCCAGGGGATATTCCCAACCCAGGGACTGAACCTGCATCTCCTGCATTGGCAGGTGGATTCTTTACCACTGAGCCACCATGGAAACCCAGGAAGATGAGTAAAGAAAGAATATTTAACACTAATTTTCACAAGGCTGTCTTTTCAACTCTATATCAAACATATATTTCATTTAGGATCAATAAGACAAATTATACTCTAAGACTTTTTAAAAAAAATCTGTTGAATAATATTCCAGAAGCTACAAAAATAGAGCAAACGTTTTGAACAAAATTATGTCTTATACAATTTCCTATTACATTTTTCAATCAAACTCATAGGATTAAACAAGTCATCAAATTACAAAAATACTGTACAATAATGAAAACATTGTTTCACATTTTTCTTCTATATAATACTGAATGATATAATATTGAAATTTTATAGCAAAATTATATAAGATTCCTAGACATGCATTCAGATCTCTTAATATCTTATTTATGTACAAAGTTCATTTATTGTCCACTTTCTTACTATCCATTTTAATCAAGGTTTTCACACAGTGCATGCCTATGTGTCCAAGCAATTAGTTGCAGTTTGAGTACTGAATTGAAGAATATCCACTAATGAAGTAAAAATAGGAATCAAAAGCTTCCATATTACATATACAATAAAAACAAATATGTCACAAATGTTTTCTACAACTGAGCTTAACCAACATTTAAAAATGGTTAATTCCCTCCTCCTAGAAATTTTCCCCAATGATATAAGCACTTAAGCTCTATTTAATATTGTATATTTCCAAAGAAAATCTGCACTGGGAAGAGGTAGATAGGCAAGTAAAATTAAGACTATGACAAAAATTAATGAATGCTGGGGGAAGCTAATAAAGAAGTACTAGAGGACACAAGGGTTCACAGAGCAGGGGTTGGTCAAGGTGATTAAGCCATTTGTATTTGTTGATCTTAGTCTCTTAGCCTCTCATACAGATTGGAAGATAGAAACTCTATCTTTCTTGATGATTGCCCTGCAAAGGGACAGCTTTCAGATCCTTGACAAACAACTTCCTGAGTTATAAAACTGTCAGTAAACTTTCAAGAGACAAAATAGATGGACAACTGACAAAGGAATTGCTTAAAATATATTTATATAAGAGATTTACAATGCATGAACAAAAGACTAAGGGCAGTCAATCCAATGGAAAGGTATGATTCACCCAACAGTTTCATGAATTGAATTAATGCTCAGCGTTAGCACCTTTTGACTGAAGCAAGAGGTGGTCTTCATGAAGAAGGACTATGCAACCACATAGTAAGTGGATTCAGTGGTATTTTGCTCTTCCCCAAAGATCTATAGTCATTTACATAAGTAACCACACAGCAGTGAAAGGGAAATAACCCATATTTCCAGAAGCATTAGTCAGTGCCCATGCTAGCATTAAAACCCAAAGATCAAAAGCATTAGTTAAAGTAGAATAGTAAATAGTGATTAGATATAAAAGCTGAGTGCTGACCTGCTCAATTTCATAGTAAATTCACTGATTCTATTGTCCAAACTACTGATCACTTCCCCATTACTAAATATATAGTTTAATTTAGCATATTTAGAAGTTGAATCTTTAATCCATAGAATAAGAATCAATATGGTGATCCCCAGTTGACAGGCAATCAAAAACAATAGGTCAGATTAGTGCCTCTCAAAAACTTGAGTAATATAGAGGTAATATCCCCCATTCTTATTACACTGTATACCAACATAAAATGGTTACAAAAAACTAGGTAAATCATGACAGATGATAATGGGTTAGCAGAAATATAACTAAGTTTGAATTACAATTACAACACTTTTACTAGTTGCAGTACATTTGATATAAAGTAGCACAGCCTTGGTAAGGTAGTTTTTGGTCTGGCAAATATATTTTCTTGATATTTTTTTTGATGCCCATTACTAAAGAAGATACACAGTTTTAATTCATATGAAATGATTATCAGTATACATTCATAGTCATACCACATATATCTTAAATTCTACACTCTGATACTATACAGTACAAAGAAAGCATCTGAAGAATGTCATAATGATTCACTATAGTTGTGATATTAATGAAATTATATCCAGTTAGCAATAAGTAGCAAGTGTTCTGGATTCCTTATTGAGATATAAAATTTGTAAAGAAACTGTTACATTGATGAAGATTTTAGGGATGCAGTGGCTTGGGACAGACCAGGACACCTTCTCCAAAAAAAAAAGTATTTACACCTCTCTTACCCTACCACTAAGAAAAACAACCTTTGGTAAACCTCTTTTCACATTTTAGATGTAGCATTTTCTCCATGGAGCAGTGAGGGTACAGTTCTAATCCATTTTTTGAGTAAGGGATGAGGTTCTAGCTTCTGAATTGGTCCCAGAGCAATAATGAATGCTGAAATGAGTACAATGTGGGAGAAGAGCAATCTTGCTGGATTTTATCACATGACTCAGTAGACCACTTGAGTATTAGAGGTATCTAGGAGTAGAAGATAATGTAATTTATTGTCTCCAGAATAAGGATGGATACTCACTGTGCTGTATGTACTTAAAAGTTATAGTCCATTTGAAGATACAGTTCCTGGCATACTACTATGTCCTGGAAGAACTAGAGTGATTGATCTTAAGACATCAAGTGAATGTGAAACCTGATCTTCCCTTCATAAGTTAGTTTTGACCATAAAGTTAGTTGAGAACAGCAGCCATACAATCTATGTTAAAAGTGATATATCTATGATTGGGTTTGAGAAGTAGTAGAGGACACAAGCTAGCTACTTGAACACATGCCCCAGAACGCTATCTCTGAGGGTTAAAATCATATTGACCCACTAACATTGAATCCTTCATTTAATTTTCTCATGACAAGGAATCCTCCTTATGGCAAACTATACATAGAAGTGGGAGAATGACTATAGGATTTGTTACATAGTTCACCATCCAGAAGTCATAGCCTTATGAAGCAGTAGAAGAGCCATATCCTAAAAAGGTAAAATATCAAGGTGCAGAAAGCAAGGAGTGGAATCAGGAGTGACTCTATTCACACTTACTCCTGGTTGTCCACTTGGTGAATACATGCTTTTTCTTTTTGCAACTTTAGACTTTGAAGGACTAGGGATCTTGGTTCCTCAATTAGACATACAGTAGGAATCTCACTAATCTTAAAACTATGGCCACTTCTTAGGTACTTTGAGTAACTCAAGCAGGCAAGGGAAAAATATGTTTGTGATTAAGTTGATTTTATGGGCATTTTTGGATACTCATGTTTCTGGTTTAACTATAAATGTGCAAGTACAACAATCACTGTCTCATAAAGGAATGGTAAATAGGAAGATCATGAGCTTCAAAGATCAAGCCCTATATCACTCCAGACAAATGAATACACACACATGAAGGCATAAATGTGTTTTATGTTTATACATAAACATGTATACAAAAAATCTAATTTAATAACTTTTCCTAATAACTATATATTTTTTTATATATTTTTATTCTATTTATCTACTTTTGTGGTATATTTTCTTAATTGTTATTGTTTGTTTGATACATTATCTTTTTGGTAGGAGCATTTTCTTTCAGTTTTATTCTATATTTAGATAGAAAACAAATCTGTATATCATAGATTTTATATCTACATTTCAAATTTAAGTGAATATTTCAAGCCAAAATGAGTTTTTGAACAAAACCAATCATTGAAAATCTGAGAATAATGAAATCTCAATACACTGAACTACCCACTATTATTTGCACGAAAATTTTAAATTAGATTATGTATAAGTGAGTGAGATGGAGGAGGGCACAGCAATCCACTCCAGTGTTCTTGCCTGGAGAATTCCATGGACAGAGGAGCCTGGTGGGCTACAGTCCATGGGGTCGAAAAGAGTCAGACACAGCTGAGTGACAAACACTTTCACTTCCTCATTTTCATTTTCATAAGTAAGCACAATCATTGATATTGACACAATCATGTAAAGACACAATTTCATTAATGTGTGTCTCTGCATTTCTCCCTCAAATCTATAACTTACAAAAATAAATAAATAAAAACAAACACCATTTCTATTAGTTTTCTTCCTCAGTGCCATCTTTGAAGAATTGTGCCCTGTGTCAGAAGCAGCAAAAGAGCAGGAAGAAAGGAAAAGAGACAAAGAAAGCAAAATGCAATAACAAGCAACATGACCTCTATCTGTGTTCCTCAAACCTCCCCTACTCAAGCTCTTCTTCATTGAAATATCTAATTTCAAACTAAAAATCACTTTCTCCAGGTAAAAACTCATTCCTACTAGTCATTTAACAGTTGATTCAAATTCAAATGAGCTCTAGACATGCTTTTGTCCATTAATATCTGTAATCACTGTAGGGAATGGTCTTATCTTATGGTACTTAACTCCCTCGGTGGAGAGTAGGACAGTCTAAAAATAATTATAAATGTTTATAAATTTCTATCCCTGAAAGAGAGGCTATGCATACATTTTAATAGAGAAGTAGATATTGTTAAGTCCAGAGTATTTTCATTATTTTAAGTGTTCCTGGTATATGCTGGTATCAGTTAACACAGTCCTGGATTGAAAACACAGACAATAATATTTTTAAAAGATAAGATATTAATTTCACCCTTTCTAGATTGATGAAATATCAATTTGGTTTACATATCATTGTTTTAGTGAACATGCATTTATCATGAAAGTCTTATAAACAAATATGGTTCTGACAACAACATCTAGTTGAAACCCCCAAATCTGGGAAGCACATTTATTAGTAACTGTACTTATGGAAGCAGCAAGCTGTTTCCTGTATAATACCTCTATAGAGGTTTCCTCTAACTATGTTGAGGCAAAACTTTTGAATAAAAAGTAGTTTAGGAATAGTGCACATATAAATCCTACATTCAGAGGTATGTTCCACCATGTCACACTATTATACATAATCCACAGTCCACCTTCCCTGATTATCACTTCAATAAAAATTAATTAAAATATCATTCAAATTTCAATTCTGAGTTAAAGTTCATACAGTCTAAAGTACATGGATGTAGCTTTTGATCATTGTTTCAATTTCAGTAAGATACACTTGCTACTGTCAGGTCTCGTTGTAAACCATTATGGAAATTTGCTTTTTCAGTCATTTTCTTTTACTCTTCAATAATCTGAATTTTAACATGTGGAATAACCAAAGTCAACTGAGAATATTTTGTACTTTTCTAAAAATTGTCACCAATTCTACACCCAACCCTGTTTAAAACCACTACAACTGTCTATATCTATATTTACATATCTATGTGGAGTTTTATATACTGGTAGCTCAGCTGGTAAAGAATTTGCCTGCAATGTGGGAGCCCCTATTTGATTCCTGGGTTGGGAAGATTCCCTACAGAAGGGATAGTCTACCCACCTTCACCAGGGATAGGATTTCCTGGTGGTTCAGATGGTAAAGAACCCACCTACAATGCCAGAGACCTGGGTTTGATCCCTGCGTTGGGAAGATCCCCTGGGGGAGGGCATTGCAACCCAACATGGACAGAGGAGCCTGACAGGCTGCAGCCCATGGGGTTGCAAAGAGTCAGACACAACTGAGTGACTAAGCATCAGCACACAGCACATGTAATGCACACAAACTTGTACATACATGTATGTATACATGTGCATATACACATATAGTAGTGTCAGAATAATTGCTCACCCGAAAGTCCCCAGGCCCTAATGTCTAGAACTTGTGAATATGTTGCCTTACTTGGCAAATTGACTTTGCAGATGTGATTAAAATTAAGGAATGTAGAATGGGGAAGTTATTCTGGATTTTCCCAGTGGGTCCAATATAATAGTCTTTATAAACAGAAGAACTAAGCAGAACAAAACCATCAAGGAGACTAAGCACAAAAAGGAGGCAGAAGTGAGATTGCAAAATGAAAAGGCCTGGAGGTGTAGTCATTGGTTCTGAGAGAGGGACCCAAATGCAAGGTCCTGACAGAGGTCTCTGGAAGGTGAAGATGGTCTCCAGCTGACAGTCACCTGGGAAATGAGAGCCTCAGCCCTACAACTGAATGGGACTGCATTCTGCCAACAACCTAAATGAGCTTGGAAACAGACTATTCCCTAGAGTCTAGTCTAAGAAATGCAGCCCTGCCATCACCTCCAGCTTGGTCTTGTGAGACACAAGAACTGAGAAACCACCTAGGTCATTGTGTGCCTAGACTTATTACTGTCACTGTTCACATTATGGAGACAAAATCATTCTGCTGGAGCACTTCATTCTTTTATTCCTTCTCCTGAACCATGAGTATTTCTGTACTTTTAATCTGTCCTTAGTTATAGTTCTACATCTAAACATTATAGTTCAAAATATGTGTGCCTTAGCAAATTTACTATATGTACACATTACTGACTTTTTTCCAGCCAAGGAAAATTGATTTTTTTTCAAAATTAGAAAGAACACGGGAAGCATATGCAAGAGACTAAGATTGATATTTCATAATAACTGTTTTTGTTTAAATTAGAATTTATGAATTACTTTTTTAAAGTTTTTTATATAGGAAAGTGAAATCAGGGTCCAAAGATATAAAGTAATGATAAACTTGAAGTCACACAACTCAAAAAATTGTCAATGTGGGATTCAATTTATCACAATCTGACTTCAAAAGGTCTTCTTTTTCAACCACTCCATAATGCCTCACTCAGGAACAGAAACTGTGTCTTCCACTTTATTGTTATCATTGCATAATATCGTGGAGCCTAGCATAATGCTGTACAATGAACAAGTCTTGAATATACATGCATTTCACTGACTTGACCAGAAAAAAAGAGACAAATGTCTTTTGTTTAAGGCCAAAATAGACTAAAACAATGGGCATGACCTTCTAACATTCTGTATAGATATCATCTACCCTGAGAAACTTCCATTAGGGTTTTTAAAGGAAAGGTTTATAATTTATATCTTTCTGCTATTTATAGGAATAATACCTATACTTATAGTTGCGAAGTACAGGAGGATAATGATTGAGAGCACACTTTTGAATCAGATCTTGAGTCTTGGCTCTGCTATTTAACTAACTAAACCTCATTCATCTTTCTCTACTATATGTTCTTCAATTCAGGCTTCCCAGGTGGCTCAGTGGTAAAGAATCTGCCTGCCAATGCAGGAGATGCGGGTTCAATCCCTAGGTGGAGAAGATCCCATGAAAGAGGAAATGACAACCCACTCCACTATTCTTGTCGGGATAATCCCATAGATTATAGATAGAGGAGCCTGGTGGGCTACAGTCCATGGGATCACAAAGAGTTGGACATGACTGAGAATTTACACACATTCTAATTCATGGGCTGGCAAACCCTGTGGGCTAAATCCATGAGTTGAGACATGTTTGTATATCTGAAAAGTGCTTTAAATGAAAACAGAATAATATGTGACAGAGATTATACATAGCCCTCAAAGTCAAACTACTTACTAACTGACTGTCCATGGGGGTGGGGGTGGGGGGGGTGGGGAATGGATCAATCCTCAATCCAACTCTCCTGTGCCTTATGATTTTGTTAATCTGCTCTGATATCTGGAATATTTCTCCATATTTTCACACAGCTGGCTCCAATTTTCATTTAGATTTTACCTTGAAAATCAACTTTTAGATAAGTTTCCCCATTCATTTTCTTTCAGATCACTTCATGTGACTTTTACAGTATGATTTTTCATACTTATTTATAACAGTCTTTATCATACTGAAAGAGTCAATTCCCAGGCAGGTCGATAAGAAATCCAGGAGTCCGCAAGGGGAGACAGGTCTGGGATTCTCAAGGAGGAGGAAAGGACAAACATTCCCCCCCGCCCCACCTTCCTTAGTCTTAGTCACATAAAACATTTTTATCTTTAAACCTGGAACTGATGATTACACAACAAACAATTCAGTTTAAACTCTGTACTAAGGATTATATAACAACAATGTATCCTGCTTGACTTCCCTGGTGGCTCAGATGGTAAAGCATCTGCCTACAATGCAGGAGACCTGGATTTGATCCCTAGGTCAGGAAGATCCCCTGGAGAAAGATATGGCAACCCACTCCAGTACTCTTGCCTGGAAAATCCCATGGATGGAGGAGCGTGGTAGGCTACAGTCCATGGGGGTCACAGGGGTCGGCCAGGACTGAGTGACTTCACTTTCACTTTCACTTCATCCTGCTTGAGGACAGTTTCTCCTTCCTGAAAACCTCTGGCTAATCCTGTTATCTTAAAATATAAATTATGGGAGTGGGTCTAGTAAGATCTTTACAACCTCCAGACATTCTTTTGATTCACTGTAATAGCTAAGTAAAAAGTATATAACTCCCTCACTGCAGATGGTGATTGAAACCATGAAATTAAAAGACACTCCTTGAAAGGAAAGTTATGACCAACCTAGATAGTATATTAAAAAGCAGAGTCATTACTTTGTCAACAAAGGTCTGTCTAGTCAAGGCTATGGTTTTTCCAGTGGTCATGTATGGATGTGAGAGTTGGACTATAAAGAAAGCTGAGCACTGAATAATTGATGCTTTTGAACTGTGGTGTTGGAGAAGATCTTGAGAGTCCCTTGAACAGCAAGGGGATCCAACCAGTCCATCCTAAAGGAGATCAATCCTGGGTGTTCATTGGCAGGACTGATGTTGAAGTTGAAACTTCAATATTTTGGCCACCTGATATGAAGAGCTGACTCATTTGAAAATACCCTGCTGCTGGGAGGGATTGAAGGCAGAAAGAGAAGGGGATGACAGAGAATGAGATGGTTGGATGGCATCACCGACTAAATGGATGTGAGTTTGGGTATACTCCCGGAGTTGGTGATGGACATGGAGGCCTGGCGTGCTGCGGTTAATGGGGTCGCAAAGAGTCGGACATGACTGAGTGACTGAACTGAACTGAACACTAGCGGGGTGCCACTCTCTGTCCCCCTTTTGGTGTCTATGTCAGAAGCTTTCTCTATGTCTTTTATACTTCAATAAAACTTTACTACACAAAAGCTTTGAGCGATCAAGCCTCATCTCTGGCCCTGGATTGAATTATTCTCCTCTGGAGGCCAAGAATCCTGGCATCTTTCGTGGTTCAGCAACAACTTTTCAATACCATTTTCAGTTTATAATAGCATTGATCATTTACCATTTTATGATTGTATTTAAACACACCACATACATACTTTGATTACTGTTTTTCCCACACTTCTGTAATCAAAGAGAGCAAATACTTCTGCCTTTCCATCAGTGTATCGTCATGATCTATCATGTGATCATATTTCACAAATTTACTGAAAAACAAATATATGTATAAACATTATCTTACCCTGTGTAAATTCTCATATAACCTACTTATCTCTAAGTATCATTATAGAATGAAGGTAGTGATAAGCGATTTGGAGAATAAAATTAGGAATTATAGCCCTGCTTGAATCATAACATTGCTATTACCTCAGAAAAGGCAATTGCTATTCTCTGGTCTCATGAAGTTGACACGCTATTTTTTTTCTTTAAGTTTCGCTTTTCTTCAGCAATTTTTAGAAAAATTACTTTCACTCAAATATGTTCATTTCCAAAATATCTACTTCCATTAAATAAGAATAATTGACAGAGAACTCTGTAGAAAAGTGAAACACTGAATTGTGATAATCACCCAGGAAATTGCCTCAATCCTCTGTTTTCTTTGGTTAAGAAGGAAGAGCCTATAGTTTCAGACTTAAGCAGTTGGTTTAAGTGCAACAAAAGAAACTTGCTATGATTTTGCTTGAGATAAAATGTCTTCAGTATAGCTGTGTTTCACTTCAGTATGATTTGGGAGTTCAGTACTATTTATAACACTTTCTTGCAAGAAAACAGTGGTATTTTGCACATGGACAGTCCAGTTTAAAAAGGTCTGAATTTTATAAGCTATCATTATAAAAATTAGGAGAACTAGCTAAACTTTCTTAATGTATTGTTTATTAAAACATGAATGTGTTATTGCTATCCTAAAATACTAATAAAATGATGAAAGAATTCTCTAAAAATGTCTTCATTTCTTCCCTCACCCATCCCAATTTCTCTCTTTCTTTCCTCCCTAAACACACAGAAACACACAAATATTTGCATGTATACATACAAAAATTAGATATTTATATATGTTTTGTGGTTTGTATACATATATGCTTATATAGGTTTCTAGTCTTTTGAGGGATCTTTTCTTTGGTAAGATAAGGTACAGTTGTAAAAAATGTTTTTACTTATTTAATGAAAAATAATGTGTGTTAACTGTCTCAGCAATTCATAGAATGTCTTGCATGCAGTAAGTTTATAAATACTTGTTTAATTGAATTCACTTTGTTCTTTACATTAGTCTTCTTGGGCTATCATACCAAGAGACCATAGACTGGGTGGCTTTTTCTTAGAGCAGGGCTTTTTTCTCGTGAGGCTTGCAAATGGCCACTTTCTCACCATGTCTCTCCCTTTCTCTTATAAGTCAACAGTCCTGTCAGATTAGGGTTCCAATATTAGGGACTCATTTACCCTTAATTAACTTCTAAAGACTATATTTTGATAAAAATGTACATCAGGAGTTAGAACTTCACCTAAAGGGAGGTCACAATTTAGTCTACAACAGTCTCTTTTGAAAAATCTTCTATTTCATTATTTCCAGTTTAGTTTTAAAAATAAAACTCATGGGATTTAATTTAATTTACATATTTAATTGCCTGAATTGAAAAATAGTCTTATTTAGACCATAACTAAATGCCCATCTTTAATCTGAAAATATCTATATAAATTTTTTATATCTTCATATTTAAAGTTATGAATATTAATACTTCTCATATTTTTTCATGATTGGCATGTGGTTATTCCGAGAATAGCTTGCATTAAATATCAAAGGTTGAAAATTTGCTCTGGAAAACAATTTTGCAGCATTTTTAAAAATATTTTACAGTTAAAAGCTCAAAAACCTTTCCCCTCTGAGTTCAATTTATGTAAAGTGATACATTTTTTCCTCTCATCATATGGGAAGTTTTAATCACTCTTATGATTATTTTTTTCAACAACTGGTTGCAAAAATGCCAGCTCTGCATAGGACTTCAGTTCAGTTGCTCAGTCATGTCTGACTCTGTGACTCCATGGACTGAAGCAAGTGGGGCTTCTCTGTCCATCACTAACTCCTGGAGCTTGTTCAAACTCATGTCCATTGAGTCAGTGATGCCATCCAATCATCTCATCCTCTGTTGTTCCCTTCACCTCCTGTCTTCACTCTTTCCGAGCATCAGGGTCTGAACTCATCCAGTGAGTCAGTTCTTCGCATCAGGTGGCCAAAGTACTGGAGATTCAGCTTCAGCATCAGTCTATCCAATGAATATTCAGGATTGATTTCTTTTATGATTGATTGGTTTGATCTCCTTGCAGTCCAAGGGACTCTCAAGAGTTGTCTCCAACACCACAGTTCAAAAGCATCAATTCCTCAGCATTCAGCTTACTTTGTGGTTCAATTCTCACATCCATATATGACTACTGGAAAAAAAACACATAGCTTTGACTAGACAGACCTTTGTTGGCAAAGTAATGTCTCTGCTTCTAATATGCTGTCTTGGTTGGTCATAACTTTTCTTCCAAGAAGCAGGTGTCTTTTAATTTCATGGCTGCAGTCACCATCTCTAGTGATTTTGGAGCCCAAGAAAACAAAGTCTGTCACTGATTCCACTCTTTCCCCATCTATTTGCCATGAAATGATGGGACCAGATGCCGTGATCTTCGTTTTCTGAGTGCTGAGTTTTAAGCCGACATTTTCACTCTCCACTTTCAATTTCATCAAGAAGCTCTTTAGTTCTTCTTCACTTTCTGCCATAAAGGTGGTGTCATCTGCATATCTGAAGTTATTGATATTGCTCCTGGGAAACTTGATTCCAGCTTGTGCTTCATCCAGCTCAGCATTTTGCATGATGTACTCTACATATAAGTTAAATAAGCAGGGTGACAATATACAGCCTTGATGTACTCCTTTCCCAATTTGGAACCAGTCTGTTGTTCCATGTCCAGTTCTAACTGGTGCTTCTTGGCCTGCAAATAGATTTCTCAGAAGGCAGGTAAGGTGGTCTGGTATTCCCATCTCTTTCAGAATTTTCCACAGTGTATTATGATCCACACAGTCAAAGGTTTTGGCATAGTCAATAAAGCAGAAGTAAATGTTTTTCTGTAACTCGTGCTTTTTCAATGATCCAACAGATGTTGGCAATTTGATCTCTGGTTCCTCTGCCTTTTCTAATCTATCTTGAACATCTGGAAGTTCATGTTTCACGTACTGCTCAAGCTTGACTTGGAGGATTTTGAGCATTAATTTGCTAGCGTGTGACATGAGTGCCATTGTGTGGTAGTCTGAGCATTCTTTGGCATTGCTTTTCTTTGAGATTGGAATGAAAACTGAACTTTTCTGATCTTGTATTCACTGCTGAGTTTTCCAAATTTGTTGGCATAATGAGTGCAGAACTTTCACAGCATCATCATTTAGGATTTGAAATAGCTCAACTGGAATTCCATCACCTCTACTAGCTTTGTTCGTAGTGATGCTTCCTAAGGCCCACTTGACTTTGCATTCCAGGGTGTCTGGCTCTAGGAGAGTGATCACATCATTGTTGTTTTCTGGGTCATGAAGATTTTTTTGTATAGTTCTCTGTATTCTTGCCACTTCTTCTTAATATCTTCTGCTTCTGTTAGGTCCATACCATTTCTGTCCTTTTTAAGCCCATCTTTGCATGAAATGTTTCCTTGGTATCTCTAATTTTCTTGAAGAGATAACTAGTCTTTCCCATTCTATTGTATTTCTCTATTTCTTTGCATTGATTACTGAGGAAGGCTTTCTTATCTCTCCTTGCTATTCTTTGGAACTCTGCATTCAAATGGGTATATCTTTCCTTTTCTCATTTGCCTTTCACTTCTCTTCTTTTCATAGCTATTTGTAAGGCTTCCTTAGACAACCATTTTGCCTTTTTGCATTTCTTTTTTTGGGGGCATAGTCTGGATCACTGCCTCTTATACAATGTCATGAATTATCTGTAATTCTTCAGGTACTCTATCAGATCTAATCCCTTGAATCTATTTTTCATTTCCACTGTATAATCGTAAGGGATTTGATTTAGGTCATACCTAAATGGTCTAGTGGTTTTCCCTACTTTCTTCAATTTAAGCCTGAATTTGGCAATAAGGAGTTCATGATCTGAGCCACAGTCAGTTCCCAGTCTTCTTTTTGCCAACTCCATCTTTGAGGTCATCTTTTTTTCAATCTTTGGCTACTAAGAATATAATCAATCTGATTTCAGTATCGACCATCTGGTAATGTCCATGTGTAGGTTCTTCTCTTGTGTTGTTTGAAGAGGGTGTTTGCTATGACCAGTGCATTTTCTTGGCAAAACTCTATTATCCTTTGCCCTGCTTCATTTTGTACTCCGAGGCCAAATTTGCCTGTTACTCCAGATATATCTTGACTTCCTACTTTTGCAGTCCAGTCCCCTATGAAGTTATCTCTAGTCTTTCCCATTCTATTGATTCCCTCTAGCTCTTTGCATAGATCACTTAAGAAGATTTTCTTATCCCTACTACTATTCTTTGGAATGCCTCATTCAGATGGATACATCTTTCCTTTTCTCTTTTGCCTTTAGTTTCTCTTCTTTTCTCAGCTATTTGTAATGCCTCCTCAGACAACCAGTTTGCCTTTTTGCATAGGACTAAGTTGTGTTAAATAGTTTAATATTAGGTATACTGTGTAATAAATTATATAGATAAATCAATTTTATCTTCCTTATTATATCATAATGAAACTTCACTTGATTTTTTTTAACAGAAAATACTTGAAAACGCTTTCACTATTTGAACTCATTCATCATAACCCACTAAATTTCTTCTCTGTTGTAAGCACTTCAATTCTTTATTATGTGGCAAATTTCTAGATTACCTTCCCTCCTCACTATTCCTTGTACATACCTTCTAGTCTTAGAAAAAGTTATGGTAATCAAAACTAAATACACATTGGTGCACTCTGGCCAGAGGAAATACAAATAGCTCCTTAAACAAAGGGTATATTATGGCATTTACAACAAATGAAACTTAGGCTAAGAAATGCGCAGAACTTATGCAAAGTAAATGACATATTTTAAAACTTTATTCAGACTTACCTGCCTCCAAAATCATAGCTATGTTTTCTTCCTAAAATTTAGAGAACAGATAAGAAATTTTTGATACTTCGATATGTGCATCACCTAAAACAATATAGATATATTTCTTTTATGAAAGACTCTACCAAATACATTAAGAGATACAGCATGGATAAAGAATAACATTAAATAACTAAATGTGTTGTCTGTTAGAACAGAACAATGTGTTGTCTAATTGCAACTGATTCCAGTCAAGCTGTCCTTCAACCCATTTTTCCTTTATATGACAAATAGATACTCAATTGCTACTAGCTTCAAAATTTTTGTCCTTGGAAGTAAGCATGAATCCAGAAGATTGGGTTAAATATTTTTTAACAGAAATGAAATAGAATGAAAACAAAGTTACTTAATGCCAATGTTAGCAGACTACAGAGACTTCTGACATGAGTCTATAAATAATCTTTGGAACGTCACCAGTATAGACAGTACATATATCTCTGAAAAGCCTCCTAAGTATCCTGCTTTATATTAATTACCCATTTTTTCACTCACCGATTTTTTTTTTACTTTAATTTTTGTTTATTAGAGGCCTCACTTATCATTCTATTTCTATCATCTTAACTTATTTGAGTAAAAGACAACTGAAAGTGTTTTCATATAAACAGCCTTGGCTACTTGAGTTGGGATTCCTTTTTAATAAACATGATGCATGAGAATACATTTCTTCCTGGGAACACATATATACAGACAGGCACACTGGCCATAATTTCCAGAGCAAGGCTTTGAGTAGGATTCAGAGTCTAACCTTTTCCCAATATGACTCCTATCCCTGCAGGAACTTTAAACATTACCGATGTCAGTGAACTTAAGCATTCTGTGAATGGACTGGGTTGCCTTTTTCTTCCTACATTGTTTCAGACATCTTACAAATATATTGTGTAAAGGTACTGTCAAATTTGTTAAAAGTTTATTAAAATGTGTTGATACATAATCATTGACATTATCCTTTAAACATGACAGTGGGTAGAAGAATTAGTACTTTGAGGCAAAGTATAATCCTTCTCAATCCCTGCTTCGTAATCTATAAAATCAAGAAAACAGACACATTACATTGTGTCCCCATCATGGGATGGCTTAGTAATTATCAGCTATTTCATTTATTATATTGATATTGGTAAGAGAAGTACATCATAGAACACTATTAGGCTTAATAAAGATTTCTAATACTTGGCATTCTTTAGTCAGGGGAAGTATGGAGTACTAGTACTGACAATTAGCTCAGTTTGTGGATTGATATATTCAGCTCTAAATTTCCTACTTTTATTAATTAGCCTATTTTTAAAAGTTGGTATGATCTAATATGCTTGGTTAATAGATATCACCATATTTGATTCTCAAGGAAACACTGTGATTCAAGGATTCTCATACATGTTTTACAAATGTGGCTCCAAGAGGCTATGTATTTCTCAGAAGCAAATCATAAAGACACTTTGCACAAAAGGAGCTCTTGATATAGCTAATGAAAGAAGGCATACACAACTTCAATATCAATCAAATTAAAAAATAATTATAATTTTGAGAAAGACACAATACCTAGCCATATTTGTTATCTAAATATTATGATTTTTTTTTTTTAATACTGAGTTTTCTTTCATGCACTGACATGAAAACTTACATGTGATTTGTACACAAGGTCTTTTGGTTAAAATTTGCCCTGAACAGTGAAGGTTATATTTAAAGAGAAAGTAAATATGCACTCAGTTTAAACTTCAAGATGGGAAAAGAGACCATCTGGCTTATTTCAGTGCCTTTACTGTGAAAATATGACTATAGTGGCTTACACACTATTGTTGACACCTCTTTTAAATCTACTCTTCTGGATCATTTCTTACAATATCTCTATAAGGGAGACATGCAAGAGGTGGCAGAGAGGTTTATAATAAATTTCAAAACAATTAGTGGTAACTTTTAGAAGATCTTTAAAACAGCAGATGAACTAAGGTTAGCTATCCTCCATAATCTTATCAGCTTATGTTTAAAAACATAAAACACAACAATCTAAGTACATTCTGATATCTTTAAAATAATAAGAAATGTGTTGCAAGCTTTTAAGTACAATGTTCTCTTAACCATGTACATTTACAAAAATATGTTCAAAATTTAAGACTGCATTAAATTTTTCATGACTGTTTTTGAGTGTTTTAAACACAGTAGTTAATCTTGAAATGAACTTCATTGCCATGAAGCAGTAATATACTACAGAATTTTAACTATACTGGCAAAAGATTGGATTTATTTTAGGAAGAAGTAAGATATTCATACATATATGTAGCCAAAAGTGTGAAAAATACAATCTGCTTTATACTATCTTCTGTTATTAGAGACACATATTCAAATTAAATGATTGCTGTAAAGCATGTTTAAAAAAAAAAAAAGGTGCAAATCTTAAAATATTGCCTGTGAAGCAAATCTCATGAGAGGGCAATGTGTGAGCTTTCTTGGATTTTTGTCATAATACAAAAATGAAATAAAATTTTTTTCAAAAGAATTCTGATTTCTTACAGCATATTAGTGCATACACACAAAAATAGGCAGAAAAGGAATTGTGATTTAGAACAATTTACAAGAAAATAATACTGCTAGAAATATAATGTTTCAATGTTTTCTGGATGAGTTCTGTCACTGTACATCTGTTGATTTTATCTTTTTAATGTTGTTTAGTTATAGTAAAATTTCACCTAAAGGAATTCATAACATTAGAGATATTTTATGGGAAATAATAATATGAACCAGAACATCAGTTCAGTTCAGTCACTCAGTCGTGTCTGACTTTTTGCAACCCCATGGACTGCAGCACACCAGGCCTCCCTGTCCATCACCAACTCCTGGATTTTACCCAAACTCATGTCCATTGAGTCGGTGATGCCATCCAACAATCTCATCCTCTGCTGTTCCCTTCTGCTCACGCCTTCAACCTTTCCCAGCATTAGGGTCTTTTTAATTGACTTAATTATTCACAACAGCTGGCCAAAGTATTGGAGATTCGGCTTCAGCATCAATTCTTCCAATGAATATTCAGGACTGATCTCCTTTAGGGTGGACTGGTTGGATCCCCTTGCAGTCCAAGGGACTCTCAAGAATCTCCTCCAACACCACAGTTCAAAAGCATCAATTCTTTGGCGTTCAGCTTTCTTTACAGTCCAACTCTCACATTCATACATGACCACTGGAAAAACCATAGCCCCCACGCCCAAGGTCAGGGGCGGCGGCCTAGAGGAGCAATCCCATGTCCAAGGAGCGGTGGCTGAGCCGGTGCAGGAGGGCCGAGAGGAGCTACTCCATGTTCAAGGTCAGGAGGGGGGCCGTAAGGAGATATCCCTCCTCCAAGGTAAGGAGGAGCAGCTGCGCTTTGCTGGAGCAGCCGTGAAGAGATACCCCATGTCTAACGTGAGAGAAAACCAAGTAAGACGGTAGGTGTTGCGAGAGGGCATCAGAGGGCAGACAGACTAAAACCATAACCACAGAAAACTAGCCAATCTGATCACACGGACCACAGCCTTGTCTAACTCAATGAAACTAAGCCATGCCGTGTGGGGCCACCCAAGATGGACGGGTCATGGTGGAGAGGTCTGACAGAATGTGATCCACTGGAGAAGGGAATGGAAACCACTTCAGTATTCTTGCCTTGAGAACCCCATGAATAGTATGAAAAGGCAAAATGATAGGCTACTGAAAGAGGAACTCCCCAGTTCAGTAGGTGCCCAATATACTACTGGAGATCAGTGGAGAAATAACTCCAGAAAGAATGAAGGGATGGAGCCAAAGAAAAACAATACCCAGTTGTGGATGTGACTGTTGATAGAAGCAAGGTCCAACGCTATAAAGAGCAATATTGCATAGGAACCTGGAATGTTAGGTCCATGAATCAAGGCAAACTGGAAGTAGTCAAAAAGGAGATGGCAAGAGTGAACATCAACATTCTAGGAGTCAGTGAACTAAAATGGACTGGAAGGGGTGACTTTAACTCAGATGACCATTATATCTACTACTGTGGGCAGGAATCCCTTAGAAGAAATGGAGTAGCCATCATGGTCAACAAAGACTCTGAAATGCAGCACTTGGATGCAATCTCAAAAACGACAGAATGATCTCTGTTCATTTCCAAGGAAAACCATTCAATATCATGGTAATCCAAGCCTATGCCCCAAACAGTAATGCTGAAGAAGCTGAAGTTGAATGGTTCTATGAAGACCTACAAGACCTTCTAGAAGTAACACCCAAAAAAGATGTCCTTTTCATCATCTGTTAGGATTTGAAATAGCTCAATTGGAATTCCATCATCTCCACTAGCTTTCTTCACAGTGATGCTTCCTGAGGCCCACTTGACTTTGCATTCCAGGATGGCTGGCTCTAGGTGAGTAATTACACCATAGTGATTATCTGGGTCATGAAGATCTTTTTTGTATAGTTCTTCTGTGTATTCTTGCTACCTCTTCTAAACATCTTCTGCTTCTGTTAATCCATACAATTTCTATCCTTTATTGTGCCCATCCTTGGATTAAAATTTCCCTTGGTATCTCTAATTTTCTTGAAGAGATCTCTAGTCTTTCCCATTCTATTGTTGTCCTCTATTTCTTTGCATTGATCACTGAGGAAGGTTTTCTTATGTCTCCTTGCTCTTCTTTGGAACTCTGCATTCAAATGGGTATATCTTTCCTTTTCTCCTTTGCCTTTTACTTCTCTTTTCTCAGCTATTTGTAAGGCCTCCTCAGGCATCCATTTTGCCATTTTGCATTTCTCTTTTGGGGGGATGGTCTTGATCACTGCCTCCTCTACAGTGTCACGCATCTCCGTCCATCGTTCTTCAGGCACTCTCTATCAGATCTAGTCCCTTGAATCAGTTTCTCACTTCCACTGTAAGAGATCTGAGTTTGGTCACACCTGAATGGTCTGGTGGGTTTCCCTACTTTGTTCAATTTAAGCCTGAATTTTGCAGTAAGGAGCTCATGATCTGAGCCACAGCCAGTTCCCGATCTTGTTTTTGCTGACTCTATAGAGCTTCTCCATCCAACATAAATAATAAAATTTTAAAAAACTCTTTACTCTAGATGCACATTTGGTGTGCATATATTTTTGTGTTTGATCAGCAGCCCATAAACACCAATATATTTCTGAGAAATTTTCACCACTTACTACTGTCATCTTGGCCTCACAACTGCACAGGACTCAGACCTGACTCCTTTACTTCTTCTGTCCACAAAAATTTTTCCAAAGTGAGCACGGAGCATGAATCAAACCAGAGTCCCCTCATAGATTATATGTGATTGATGTGGGGAAATAAAAAATACCTTCCCCTAGGTTTGATGTACACAACAGTATGCATGAATATACTCAGTAGCTATCTTTGCCTTTTACAACTGTTACTTGGTTTTTATAATTTAGATAATTGTTGTCACAGTATCAATTATTTTAGATCATTTCATTTTCTTAATGATATATAAGAATGCTGGCATCATTTGAGTAGTTATATTGCAATTTGATTTACAATAAAGTAAATACATCATGAATACATATTTATTTTTCATTGATTTTGATGAAAAAAATAGATCCTTTAAGAAAAATACTGCAAGCTCATAATAAGGTATAATATTGTGAAAAATTCCTATTTAGGTGAAGAATCAATTTTCAGTAATTGCCTATTTGGTCACAAATCAATATTTTTTGGAAAATTATTCAGAGCTGAAAATAAAGTACTAAAAATAGAAATATACTATGATACCAGAAATTTAAAACAACTGAACATATGTCTCATTTTGGTTAAATTTTTTTCAATAATTTTAATATAAGTTCAAAAGGAAAATTTGGAATATTTATGCATTTTTACTGCCTTCACTGTGGTAATATCACAGTGGGTGTATACTTATGTTGAAAACCATCAAAATGTATACATCAAATATGTGCATTTTCATTTATTAAATATATTCAATAAAGCTGTAAAATACATTATGGAAATAACTTTTAAAAATACCTTAATAGGTTTTTAAAATACATATATATATATGTATATATATATATGAAATATATTCATGTCACCAGCTATATAAATAAATGTGCTAGTTATGAGTAGTTCATGCTTATTTTGATATGAACATTTTTGTCATTTTTGTACATATGTTCACTAACATTTATTTCCTTCTCCTTTCTCATCTCCTTTTCCTCTAACATGAGATGTGTTCATTGTTTTATTTCTTTATTTGACAGTCTCAGGTCTTAGCTATGGCATGCGTGTGGGGTCCTCATTGTTGTGTGTGAGATCTTTCATTGTGGCCCAGTAACTCTCTAGTTGAGGCACACAGGCTCTGGAAAAAACAGACTCAGTAGCTGTTGCATATGGACTCTCTGGTGGTGGCAGAGGGGCTTAGTTGTCCAAAACATGTGGGATATTAATTCCCCAGCCAGGTCTCAAAACAAAGACCCCTGCATTGCAAAGCAGATTCTTAACCACTGGACAACCAAGGAAGCTCTAAGATGTATTAATTACAATTAGCTTCATATCTCATTATTTAAACTGCATTGTATCAAAAGAGAGGGTAAATCAGCTAGGGACACAATGAACATCACTGAAAGCTAAAGAGAAGACTAGCAGACTTTTCTAGGGAAAGAGCCACTGTGTTTTCAGTTAATTGGGATAGTTGGATGATGTTAGGTGAAGCATGATTATCTTCTTTATTTGGAAATGAAGTATGTTTTAAGGAGATATGTGTAAGTGTCAAGTTGGCACTCATATGCTTTCAATGTGCCAACCTGGTTATGTTGGGCTACATTTCTGAGATAATTCCCTTTCTAGTGTGTTTCTCATTAGGATGGGCCACAAGAGAGATTCTTGTTTTTGGTTTGGAGAACAAAGGTGAAGTAGAACTTTTAAGCATTCACATCCTGGTAAAGATATAACTGCTCATATCACTGGCTAGAGACAGAATCTGAAGCCACAAGTATTTGCTTTCCTCTGGTTCTTCCTTGAAACTTTCTACATATACGCTAAGTGAACATATTTAGTTCTGTTAGGAAGGGCCTATCTACCACAGGATACTTATACCATCAAGATCAGAGGCTACAAAACCGATACAGTTTTCAGTCCATCATCACAAGCTCCAGCTTGTGCTGTGGATTTCAGTTGGTTCTTGTTCTCCCTTATTTTACATCAATTTTCCCTTCCCCACTTTTCCTTAGACCTTGACTCAAAAACCAGTACAAATGAAAGAAACTTCCAGAGGCTGCTTAACCAGAATGCTTAGCTAACTCTAGCAATTACAAGATCAAATCCTTCTAATAAACACAAATCCAGCAAGCAAACTAGCTAGCTAGCCAAGTAGATAGATATAACTCTAACTGATAGCAGAGCATTGAGTCATATCTTAACTGATGAAGTGAAGCATATAGTGAAGGCTGTCAACAGAAAAAAAGTACAAGAATAAAGATGTTTCAATTCACTATACTTTATATAATTAATTACTTATACCAAAACTATGTGGTAGATACACATTTTATTCAACAAGAAATTGAGCTTTAGAAAGCATTATAAACTTATTGTCAGTGTTCTAGCTAATCTTGGTGAATCCATTTCAGTTAACAAAAAAATTATCCTTAATTGTCATCATCATCTTAAAAAACTCATTTTGCCATCCTTTACTAGAGAGGTGTTACAATTTTCTGATGCAAAATCACATAAGTCATACATGTATTTTTCTTATTTACTTTTTATAAAACCTGCATTTACCAATGAGCTAAAAATTTGAAGGTAAATTTAAAAAGTGTGATTAGTCTGCAAATTCATTTCTTAAGCAGTTTTTTTTTTTTACAATGTCATTCCATCTGCCTCAATTCTTTTTTTTTTCTTTTTGTTATAATAAAAATACATCAATTTATTGCTAACGCACAAGGTTGGGGGGTTCATTTGTTTTTTAGGAAAAAAGAGCATATGGACAATTCTGTATAAAGTTCTTTATCCATCTAATTTCTTTTAGAAGTTTATTCAAAATGATAAATTTGGAATAAAGTTAAATATAACTAATACATTAGTAGTAGGTTATTCTTGCCAAGAAAACATGATATTAATGGTATTGTGTTGGTACATATTGTTTAGCAATAGAAATAAGTAAAAGAACTATGACTTCTGTATATATTTAAATAACAAAACTATAAAAGTGAATGTGTGGAATTTATGCTATAAAGTTTTATTCTATTCCTAGATGCAATAAATGTTTCATACAAATTATATTGTGATGTTATAATTTATAAAATGAAAATAAGAAACAAAAACTCTCATGACTTTGGAAATACTAAACAAATCATAGAAATTAATTAAAAATTAGATTGATACAGTCCAGAAACAGACTCATATAATTATAACCAACTAAAGAAGTAAACAAAGAAATAAAGACAAGAGAGAAGAAAGAACATTTTTACTAAATGGTACTAGACTGAATATCTACATGCAAAAAAAAAAAAGAAAAAGAAAACAATTCACCTCCAAAAAAAAAAATAGACACAGACATTACAACCTTCACAATAATTAATTAAAAATGAATTGATATAAAGTGCAAAACTATAACTTTATAGAAGATAACTTAGGATAAAACCTAGACAATCTTGTGTTTATTGCTAACTTTTTAGACACACCAAAGGCATAACCATGCAAAACATAATTGATAACCTGGACTTTACTGAAGTTAAAAGAAAGTTCTATTGTTCAAAAGACAGGGTCAAGAGAAGGAGAAGAAAACCAACAGGCTGGGAAAAAAATATTTGCGAAAGATGTATATGATAAGGATGGTGATCTAAAATATATAAAGAACTCTTAAAATTTAACAGTAATAAGTGAACCAACTAATTCAAAATGGGCAAATGACCTGACAAATCACCAGAGAAGATATGCAGATGGAAATAAGTATATCAGACCTCCCATATCATATATAATTAGAGGATTGTCAATTAAAACAACAATGAGAGATCACAACACTCTTTAGAATGTACAAAATCCAAAACTGACAACACCAGATTCTGACAAGGATGTGGAGCAACAGGAATATTTATTCATTGCTAGGGTGAATGCAAAATGATACAGCCACTATGAGAGACAACCTGTAAGTTCCTTGCAAAATTCACCTTACTCTTATGACATGACCCAGCAATCACACATCCTAGTAATTACCCAAATGAACTAAAAATTTATATCCACACAAAAATCTGTACAAGAATGTTTGTAACAGCTTTCTTCTAATTGCCAAAACTTGAAAGCAATCAAGATGTCATTTAGTGGGTGAATGAGTAAATAAACTGTGGTACACTGTTTAAAAAGTTATACTGTTTAAAAAGAAACAAGTTATCAAGTCATAAGAGTACACAGGAGAAGCTTAAATGTATAGTACTGAGTGAAAGAAGGCAATCTGAAAAGGTTGCATAGTCAGTGATTCCAACTATTATATATGACATTCTGGGAAATGAAAAACTACAGGGAATAAAACCAACAAACAGAAGCAAAACAAAAAAGTCAGTAGTTCCAGGAAAGGGAAGGAAGGATGAACAGGCATAGTACAGAGGATTTTTAGGGCAAACTAGTCTGATCGATACTATAATGACATATACATCTCATTATACATTTTTCAAAATTAATAGGTTGTAAAATATATTAGATTAAATCAATGTATGAGTGATAATCCTGTAGTGTAATCACCAGTTTATGTCCATCGATGGTAATAAATTTATCATGTGGTGTGGGATGTCATTGTTTGAAGGGCTTATGCATGTGTGGGGAGAGAGACTATATGGAAAAATTTTGTACCATGTGCTCTACTTTGTTGTGAACCTAAGCAGCTTTAAAAAATAAAATTATTTTAAGATTAATAACAAAACTACATGTAGTACACATAGTCATCATATACATATGGCCATCAATGAAAAACACTTATTTCTGGAAAAAAATTTATACTGGATGTCATGCTCTTAGTTTCCTTAAACTCAACATTCAAAAAACTAAGATCATGGCATTCAGTCCCATCACTTCATGGCAAAAGATGGGGAAAAAATGGAAACAACGACAGACTTTATTTTTTTGGGCTCCAAAATCACTGCAGATTGTGACTTAAGCCATGAAATTAAAAGATGTTTGCTCCTTGGAAGAAAAGCTGTGACAAATCTAGACAGCATATTGAAAAGCAGAGACATCACTTTGCCAACAAAGGTCCATATAGTCAAACTATGGTCTTTCTAGTATTGATTTAAGGATGTGAGAATTGAACCATAAAGAAGGCTGAATGATGAAGAATTGATGCTTTCAAACTGCGGTGTTGAAAAAGACTCTTGAGAGTCCCTTGGACAGTAAGGAGATCAACCCAGTCAAGGAAATCAGTCCTGAATATTCACTGGAAGGACTGATGCTGAAGCTAAAGCTTCAGTACCTTGGTCACCTGATGTGAAGGGCTGACTCATTGGAAAAGACCCTGATGCTGGGAAAGATTGAAGGCAGGAGAAGGGGTTGAAAGAGGATGAGATGGTTGGGTGTCATCACTGACTCAACAGACATGAAGTCTGAGCAAGCTCCAGGAGATTGAGAAGAACAGGGAAGCCTGGTGTACTGCTGTGCATGCAGTTGCAATGAATCTGACACAACTAAGCAACTGAACAACAAACATACGTGTGTGCATGTTTGTGTCCTGGAACCAAAAAAATGACATATAATAAAATATTTAACACGAATACTATTTGATTTCCTTTCTAAATCACTTTCCTCTATTTTTAATAAAACATGTATATAAAGAATGACTGAGGAAAATAAAAAAGGGCATCACTTTTTAGGTTTATGCAACTCAAAATTAAGCAGATTGTGTTAAAGAGAAATAAAAGATAAAGACAAACAAATGCTGTATGAGAAAGGAATATTTTTGTCTGCAATAACAGAAACTGTGACTAACATTAGCTTAAACCTTAACAAAATTTCACTGTTCAGTTGCTCAGTCACATCTGATTTTTGCAACCCCATGGACTGTAGCACATCAGACCTCCCTGTCCCTCATCATTTCCTGAAGTTTGCCTAAGTTCATGTCCATTACATCAGTGATGCCATCCAGCCATCTCAGTATCTAACACACTCTTCTCATTCTGCCCTCAATCTTTTGCAGCATCAGGGACTTTTCCAATGAGTCAGCTGTTCACATCAGGTGACCAAAATACTGGAGTTTCAGCTTCAGCATCAGTCCTTCTAATTAGTATTCAGGGTTGATTTCCTTTAAGATTGACTAGTTTGATCTCCTTGCTGTCCAAGGGACTCTCAGGAGTCTTTGCCAGCACAACAGTTCAAAGGCATCAGTTCTTTGGTGCTCTGCCTTCTTTACAGTCCAGCTCTCATAACCTTACATGACCACTAAGATAAGAAAAATTTACTATATCTTTAAAGAACAGTCAAGAGTTTGGGATTTTGCTATTTCCCGAGTAGTTAGTAATCTAAGGGTTTGTGGTTGCTGTTCTTGGATGTAGGCCTTCATTTCTTCTTCTCTGCTATCTTTGGGAAAGTAACCTTTTTTCTAAGCCTTTCACTCTGTGACTACGAGATAGTTATCATAGAACCAGGGTTTGTATCCTGGCTAGAAAGCCCCCCCAAAGTGGAAAGGAAAGGAGTAGGAGAAAAAAATAATTCATTGCTAGACCAGTCATTAGCACAAAAAATAAAAAAAAAAATCATAATTGGAGTGGAAAAATTGCAAATTATTCCATGTTTGATTGCACATATATTTGATCAATTTATGTTGTGTGAGTGTTAAGTCGCCTCAATCATGTCTGACTATTTGCAACCCTATGGATCATAGCCCTCCAGGCTCCTCTATCCATGGGATTCTCCAGGCAAAAATTTTGGAGTGGGTTGCCATGTCCTCCTCCAGGGTCAATTTATGTTATTTGTTGTTAATAAGGAAGAACTCCAACGGTTATTGGTTCTCAACCAGCAGCATCTTCTCCAACATATTATAGAAATCTAGGCAAGAGTAGGCTTAAAGTATATAATTTTAGATAACATACTTTGTATAACACTTAACTGACATACATCAAAGTGGAGGTTCTATGTATTATGCTTGTATCTAACTTTTACAAATATATTCATGGGAAATATGAAACAAGGGTTTTCATTTCATATATAACTGCATTATCAATAATGTGTGTGTGTGTGTGTGTGTGTGTGTGTGTGAGCACACGCTAGGACGTATCCACCTCTTTGTGACCCCCATGGAATGTAGGCCGGGGGGCCCCTCCGTCCATAGAATTTTCCAGGCAAGAATACTGGAGTGGACTGCCATTTTCTACTCCAAGGGATTTTCCCTTCCTGACCCAGGGATTGAACCAACATCTCTTGTGTCTTCTGCACTGGCAGACAGATTCTTTACCACTGCACCACCTGGGAAGCATTATCAATAGAGATAGGTATTAAAAATGTTAAATGCAAGTGACAGGAATGAGTTCAATGAATGTAAAAGTATTAAACTCATCAGAACCATATTTTGTGAATTTCCTTTCTCTAAATGTCAAAGTATAATGAAGTTTTTATAATAATCTAGTTTTAGGACTTGACTGGATTAACGGAACACACAAGAGAACCTCTAAGAGTGGCTTTAATTGCTATAACTTGAGATATGTTTTCACTATAACACTAATCTACTCCGCACTGTTCAGATCATTTGAAATCTTCATTATGCATCCCAAAATGTCCAATTTATACTTAGATTGAATTCAGAAACTGGCTGACTATACTTCTCCTGAATTGAAAAGTTATGTGCCATCTTTTAAACTTGTGACTGATGATATTTTCTTCAAAATTACCATTTAATTTATTTATGATTCAATCAAGTGAAGTCAATTATAAATATAACTTAATTGATGACCTGTATTTTATCATATCGGCCTATACATGCTTTTTAGTATTGTCTATTCTACACAGCTGCTTTTATTTATTTATTTTTTTAATTTTTTTTTATTAGTTGGAGGCTAATTACTTCACAACATTTCAGTGGGTTTTATCATACATTGATATGAATCAGCCATAGAGTTACATGTATTCCCCATCCCGATCCCCCCTCCCACCTCCCTCTCCACCCGATTCCTCTGGGTCTTCCCAGTACACCAGGCCCGAGCACTTGTCTCATGCATCCCACCTGGGCTGGTGATCTATTTCACCATAGATAATATACATGCTGTTCTTTCGAAACATCCCACCCTCTCCTTCTCCCACAGAGTTCAAAAGTCTGTTCTGTATTTCTGTGTCTCTTTTTCTGTTTTGCATATAGGCTTATCATTAGCATCTTTCTAAATTCCATATATATGTGTTAGTATGCTGTAATGTTCTTTATCTTTCTGGCTTACTTCACTCTGTATAATGGGCTCCAGTTTCATCCATCTCATTAAAACTGATTCAAATGAATTCTTTTTAACGGCTGAGTAATATTCCATGGTGTATATGTATCACAGCTTCCTTATCCATTCATCTGCTGATGGGCATCTAGGTTGCTTCCATGTCCTGGCTATTATAAACAGTGCTGCGATGAACATTGGGGTGCACATGTCTCTTTCAGCTCTGGTTTCCTCAGTGTGTATGCCCAGGAGTGGTATTGCTGGGTCATAGCTGCTTTTAAAGAATCATGAATAAACTTAGAAGAATCTACCCAATACAATTATTAAATCATTTTATATTATTTTTGGACTAAATGCACATTAAATTGTGCTGCACTTTGAGTATCTAGAAAGCAATATTAAATCTAGTAGTGCATAGGATATTTAATTTCAGAGTACTCATCAGATTGTGGTTAAAAAAAAAACAAACTCAGGTTTTAAATATGCATAATGTCAATTGGCCTTTCTTACTGTCAGGCAAACACTTTCACTAAGGAGAAGTTAAGAAATGTTAAGTATCCACCATTCTGAGAAAAAATACATTTACAATTTAAAAAAAAAATCCAGGAAGATTTACCAATACAAAATACTATACAAAGATAAATATTTTCAAAGAATTATTGCCACATTACAAAATACATGTTTTGATGGACAATGTGAGTAAGAAATAATATCTGTGAACAAAAACATTACCCATAACTTTTCAACACATCTTTAGAATACAATAACACTGGTGAGACAACACTAAAATCATCCTGTAGCTTCCCTGGTGGCTCAGAGGTTAAAGCGTCTGTCCTCAATGTGGGAGACCAGGGTTCGATCCCTGGGATGGGAAGATCCCCTGGAGAAGGAAATGGCAACCCACTCCAGTATTCTTGCCTGGAGAATCCCATAGATGGAGAAGCCTGGTGGGCTACAGTCCATGGGGTCGCAAAAAGTTGGACAGGACCGAGTGACTTCACTTTCACTTTTCATAGTCTACGTACCTTATTACTTATCTTTATGTCCATTTTATGCTCTAATTATTAATTTCAATCACTCTATGACCTTTGATTCAATGCTAATATTATTGAGGATCTGTATAATGTTTCAAGATAGATTAGGTTATTTAAAAGAGTTTTATTTATTTTTTTATATTTTCTTATTTTCAACTTCAGTCTTATTTCCATTAATTGACTAAAGTTTTGTATAAAATATTCACCCTTTCAACAACCAGTTTCTGACTCATACAATAAGCATATCTTTATAATTTATACTGCCTTGAATATCCTATCATTTATCTCTATAAATGAGGTCAAACAGAGGCTCATCTAGTCAAAGCTATGGTTTTTCTAGTAGTCATGTATGGATGTGAGAGTTGGGCCATAAAGAAGGTTGAGCACTGAAGAACTGATACTTTCAAACTGTGGTGCTTGAAAGGATTCTTGAGAGTTCCTTGGAGAGCAAGGAGATCAAACCAGTAAATCCTAAAGGAAATCAACCCTGAATATTCATTGGAAGGAGTGATGCTGAAGCTGAAGCTCCAATACTTTGGCCACCTGATGTGAAGAGCCGACTCATTAGAAAAGACCTTGATGCTGGGAAACATTGAAGACAGGAGGAGAAGTGGACTACAAACGATGAGATGTTTGGATGGCATCACCGACTCAATGGACATGAGTTTGAGCAAGATCCAGAAGAAGGTGAAAGACAGGGAAGCCTGGCATGCTGAGTCCATTAGGTTGCAAAGAATCAGACACAAATGAGTGACTGAATAACAACAAAATTTGTACAAGTCAGACACAAAAAAGTAGGACTTTCTTTAATGTTGAAGTGGAAAATACTAAGGTATTTGTAATACCGATTGAGGTCTCTAAATTTTTATTCTCAATTTAAATATCCAGGAGACTCCAAGTAATCCTATTTCTTTTATAGCAATTTTTTTCTAGCCAACCTTTTAAACTGTCCTCCAGGAAAGTTTACAGTCTTGGTTCAAATAAATCTGCTTTTGAGGAAGGAACATATTGAATCACAATGAGTTTATGAATGGTTCTCTGAACATACAGTTGTGTTCCTAAGAAAAGCACATGTGTTTTTCACTTTATCTTTATTTTGATGTGATATTTACTGGTACTAGTGGCTGGGCTAATGCTGATGCTTTGGTGATTTGTGTGTGTGTGTGTGTTTACTTTTGTGCTATCTTCATTTAAGCCTTTCAGCGCTAATTATCAATCCAAAATTAAATTTAATCAATTCTTTACAAAAAGGGAAACATTAATTAAATGTATGCTAGAGATCTATAGACATTCAAATAAATGACACTAAAGTCCAATTTTTGCCACATGCTCTATAACTCCATATGCCCATTTGTGTCTGAAAGTAAAAATACTGGTATTGAAAAATGTCAGTATCAATAATGTGTAAAGCTTGAAATGTTGTCCCTCCACTGTTTTGTTTCCTTTACTGCTTTCCCTGAATTGTGTTCCTGAGTGAAATTATCTCCAAGTTACTGCATGATTTTATGGTTTGGAGTTAAGAAGAAAATCAGAGCTTTATCCCAGCAAATGGTTAAACAGAGTTATGTAAAGTCTGGCTTACTAATACAACTGTGGTTCAATACAATATCTTCCTTTTTCTGCAATAGAAATTATTACTTGGAAATCAAACATCAATGGATTTTTCCTTAAAAATCAATAGAGTTTTCCTTTAAGCACTTTTCCCCACAATGAAAGCAATATGTCTTGCTACTGCTCATTCTCCTTTTCATAATACATATATTTTTAAAAGTATTTTAGTATAATAATCTGTGAAATATGATTAATTGACATTTATCTGATACTTTATTACTATTATTTAAATATATAGCAGAGACAAGAAGCTGACCAATAGAATAGTGAGAAAATTTTTTTTTTAATTTCTTATTTAAATCAGTCTGAAACTTAGAGTATGTTATTATACCAAATTAATAAAAAAAAACAAATTAATGAGACTTATTGCTCAGTATTTTAAAAAGAAGACATTGGTAAATTTAATTTCTATTTTCTTTTTGGATATGTCTTATGTGCTTCATATTTCCTCTGATATTTGATCAAATATTTCAAACATGTTTAAGCAAAATGAGATTGTAAAAATATCTAAAACATATTCTTTAACAGAACATTAACCATCTTTATTAACACGGATTTTCTTATGTCATTTCTTTTTCAATTTATCTGTAATATAAACTCAGGTGAATTAAAATATAGGCTCATGTTCTGGATCAGGTAAAATAAATTTTAATGAATTAAATTAAAATTCAGATTCAAAAAAAAAAAAAATTCAGATTCAGCTGAATTAAAATATAGGCTCCTGTTCCTCTGTCAACAAAATTTAAATACCTCTGGTAGAAAGCCACTTTTAAACAATTAAAATTTTACTTAAAAAAAATTGTTCTTATGAAAGAAGTACGTGATTATGTTCATTATATATATAAAAATAAAAAATAAAAACAATCTAAATGATTAAGAATTGTAAGATAATTAAAAATGATTTAACAAACTTTTAGGTACATAAAATGATGACAAGTATCCCCTATGAAATGTGTGAAAAATAATCAAGTTAAAAATTAAACATATAAAATATGATTGGATTAATGTTAATGAAAAAAATAAGTATAAAAAGAAAACAAAGCTACATGAACCTGAAAGAATTCCAAAGCAACATTAGGAGGGATTGCCTTTAGGTGGATGCTACAATTTTCCCTATAATTTTAAAGTTTTATATGAAGAATATAAATTTCCCATAAAGACAAAAATAAACATAAAATCAATATGTATGTATGAAAAACTGAATCTCTCACAATTATTATTATATAACTCTTTCCTATATAGATAACATTTTAAAGCTAGGGAGAGCTTATTTCATTAGCAATATTTTTAAGGATCTCACAGTCTTTCTATAGAAATTTTTCTTTTAATGTTTAACTTCTGTGTATAGCCTCACAATTTCTAAACATTCCCAAATGGATTTTATTTACTCAGTTATGACATCACAATTTTTGTAAAAATTATTTGAAAAATTTTTTATGTTCTTTCTATAAATGTGAAATCTAGAATTCAAGGAATGATGAAATATTTTAGCTGAGCAAAGAAGGTACTGTAGGATTGAAAAGGAGGGGATTCTGAGCACTTGATGTTGTGTCACAAAGATCACCTGTGGTAGACAGAATAATGCCCAGGTTATTATTATTAGAACCTATGAAAATGGGTACCTTATATAGCATAAGGGACACTGAAGATGTTCCTTAATTAATGGAAAAAGGCAACATAAAGAACTTTTTCCTGTGGGCCTCCAGATTAAATACAGCCCTCCTAACAGTTGACTTTAGCCCAGTAACATTCACTTTGGACTTCTGACTTACCAAATTTTGATACACTTAATTTGTGTTGCTTTAAACCATTATGTGTATGGCAATTTGTTATAGCAGCAAGGAAAACCTAATACATCATCTCACATTGCAGCCTTACTAAAATCAGTTAATAGGGTTGCAATTTTAAAATGATTCTCCACTTTAAAAGCCTTAATTGCCAGGACTAGAACCTAGAATGTTATGTGTTTGTGTTATGTGAGAGTGATGTTTAATTTCTCTGTTCCACATTATATTATCAGTCTTGTCTGACTCTTAGCAACCTCATGGACTATACAGTCTCTGGAATTCTCCAGGCCAGAATACTGGAGTGGGTAGCCTTTCCCTTCTCCAGGGGAATCTTCCCAACCCAGGGATCGAACCCAGGTCTCCTGCATTGCAGGTGGATTCTTTACCAGCTGAGCCACAAGGGAAGCCCATTATATGTTATAGCCTATGTTATTTGACTACTGTAAGTTATTTTACTTCACAAAAAAAGCCAACACTTAATTGATAGAATCCAAAAGGAAATGCTCAAAAGCATCACCAGAGGAAGGAAAAAAAAGTAATTGACAGTTTTTAACACATTTTCATTTCAGTATGATTTCAAACCTCACAGCATATGGTAATTGGTTTGTCTTGAAGTGATTTTTTTAAATATGCACTTTTCTAAAAAGTATAGCTTCTTGAGCTGTCTGTCGTTTTAAATAAATTCACACTTTTCAAGCATATTTGTTTCCACCTACTGCATCTGATTATGGTGCCCCCCCCCACCGTCTACATTTGCATAGTCTGTGTGGGCTTATCTGTGGACAGGAACATGTTGTTTTCAGTTGGTGATGGGCCCAGAGAAGAACCGTTCTTATGTCCTTTTCTATATCAAACTTGTGTAGTTCTCACCAGGGAGGCCTAGCTTCTGCATTACAATATACTTTTGGTGTGACCTTGACTATAAATGACATCATCTAAATTTTTAACTTCTACATAGGCTAAAATTCAGCTCTCTATATTAAAAAAAAAAAAAAAAAAACTTCTAGAAAGCTTCTTCACTTTCTGATGAGAATGCAGAACATAGAAAAACAATAAGTTTTAGTGAAAATTCTTACTGAAGAAAGGTTAATTAAGTAAAAGCTAATTTATATAAAGCCTCTTAGGAATGGTATTTTGAAAGACACATTTAAAAACATAACTAAACAGAAGGCTACCAAAGAAGCCATGAAAGAATTGGGAAGAATCACTTATTACTCTTGAGGGAGTATTGGTAGCATCTATTATAAGCACATTTTTAAAAATACAGGGTTGTTTTCAAAACGTTATGTGGATAATTGGGTAGCTGGGATAATTTGCTGAATAAATGTTGATATTCTGTGTTTCCTGGTTTTAAAAAAATAAAAGTCATGAAATGACATCATAATGAAAAGTTTGAAAAAGTCAGACAAGTTTTTAAAAAGCTGTCAAAGTATAAGATAAAGTCATAACTACTGATTAAAGATGATCCAGGACTAGGTAAATATTGAGGTCAAGATATATGCAGGAATTGATACCACCTGAGGGTTGCCATTATAATTTTACATATTTGCCAACATTAACTTTTACAGTGCAGCTTAAGCTTAATAGTAAGTTAATTGATGTTTTCTATTACTTTCTAAAAATCATGAGGTCTTGACCATTTAAAACACATTTATTCATTAAAATGAAAACAAAGGATTGTCAGAAATGAAAAGTTAAAGTTATCCAAATCCAGTCATCCAAATATTTAGAGTTGTAATGATGTGTACCTTATTACAGATATTTTTATTTCACATGCTTTAGCTGCCTTTGATAAATGCTTTCATTCTTTTCATCTTTTTCTTTTTGAAGTAGGAACTTTAATAATCTTCTTGGGGTGTGCTCTATGAGAGCTTAAATTCTGATTCTACCCCTTTGTATTACCTGGAGCTCTTTAGGAAGTACAGCTTTCCAAGTGGCACTAGTGGTAAAGAATGCACTGCCGATGCTTCCCAGGTGGCGCTACTGGTAAAGAACCCACCTGCCAATGTAGGAGACATGAGATTGGTGTTTGATCCCTGGGTTGGGAAGATCCTCTGGAACGGAAATGGCAATCCACTCCAGTATTATCACCTGAAAAATTCCATGGACAGAGGAGCCTGCTGGGTTCCTGCAGTTCATGGGGTCACAAAGAGTCAAAGACAACTGAAACAACCTAGCATGCATGCACACTTTAGGTAATATATGACAGAAAACCTACTGGAGATGACTTTAAAATCTAGAACATAATTATCTCAAATTATAAGAAGCTTATGAAAAATATTCTTCTAGGAGTGCTTAACTCAGTAAGTCAGTGATGTCAGCAAGAACCTAGCACTGTTCCTTCTTCCTGCCATGCAATCCACGGTTCCATGAAGCCAAGTTTAGTGTTGTGCATTCTTTCTCTATAAATTAAAAAATAAATAAACAACTGTAGCAGCTTCAAGGACCATGTTCTTACATAAGAACTGAAATAGGAATTGAGACTATGTTAACAAAATGTCTCTAGAACATCCCAGACCTGTGTTCCAGAGTATATCTTGTTCATACTACAATCATTTGAAAAGGGGAGGATGGCTTTGATACTGTTGCTATCAGTGATTCAATACCCATCACTTGGGGTTAAGAGATTGACTTTCCAATGTCCCTGGAAGAATAGTATCATTAAAAGCCACTTATAGATGTAATGCAATCTATATCAAAATTCCAACAGCATTTTTCACAGAAAGAGATGAAGTTATTGTAAAATTTGTATAAAATCACACATAACATATAATAGGCAAAGCAGTTCTGAGAAAGAAGAATACTGGAGTCACCACACTTCCTGATTTAAAACCATTACAAAGCTATATTACAAAGTGGTCAAAACAGAATGGTACTGGCATTAAACAGATGCATAGACCAATGGAACATAACAGAGAGCCCAGAACTGAGCCTATGCATATATGGTCAAGGATGCCAAGACTATGCAATGGGGATAGGAAAGTTTCTTCAACAAATGGTGCTAGGAAAATTAAATATCCATAAAAAAAGAACTCTTATCTTACACTTACACAAAGATTAACAAAAGATGGATTAAAGACATAAGTGTAAGACCACAAACAGTAAAACTCTTAGAGGAAAAGATTAGATATAAACTCCCTGATATTGATTTTGCAAGGATATTTTTGGATATGACATCAAAACACAGGTGACAAAAGCAAAACTAAAAATTGGGAGCATATGAGACAAAAAATTTGCTGCACAGAAAAAACAACAATCAACAAAGTGAAAAGGGAACCTATGGAAAAGGAGAAAATAGGTGTAAATCGACTATCTGATATGGTGTGATAATACCCCAAATATACAAAGGATGACTCCAATTCAATAGCAAACAAAAATCATTAAAAATAGGCAAAGGACTTGCATAGATATTTCTCAAAGAAAACACAAATGGCTAGCCAAGTATATGATGGCCAACATCTTTAATTATCAAGGAATTGTGATTCAAAACCACAATGAGGCATCACCTAATATCTGTTAGGATTGCCATTATTAAAAACAAGGGTAACAAGTATTGATGAGGGTGTGGAGAAAAGAGAACCATTTACACAAATGATGGGAATGTACACAGGTACAGTCATTGTGTAGAGTTTCCCAGGTGACCAGTGGTAAAGAACCCTCCTGCCAATGAAGGGTTTGGTCCCTGAGTTGAGAAGATCCCCTACAGAAGAAAATGGCAACCCACTCCAGTATTCTTGCCTGGAAAATCGCATAGATAGAAGAGCCAGGTGGGCCACAGTCCATGGGGTCACAAGAGTCTGACAGGACTTAGCAACTAAACACACACAGTCATTATGGAAAATATTACAGAAGTTCTGTAAAAAATTGAAAACTGAAATACCCTATGATACAGCAATCCCACTTCTAGGTATATGTCATAAAGAAATGAAATCATAATCTCAAAAAGGTATTTGCACTCCCTTGTTCATTGCAGGATTATTCACAATAGCCAAGAAATAGAAACACTCTTAGTGTTCATCTACAGGTATATGGATAAAGAGTGGCATATATACAATGGAATATTATTCATCTATGAGAAAGAAGGAAACCTTGCCTTTGTGGCAACACAGGTAGACCTTGAAGGCATTTATGCTAAGTGAAATAAGTCAGATACAGAAAGACAAGTAGTGTATGTTCTCAATTATATGTAGAATCTAAAAAAACTGAACTTACACAAGTATAGAGTAAAATGGTGGTTTTTAGGAGCTGAGGGTGGGTGGGGAAAATGGGAAAGATATTGGTTAGAGGGTACAAACTTCCAGTTATAAGATAAATAATTTTGGGGCTCTAACATATGGCATAATGACTATAGTTAACAGTATTGTGTTGTATATTTCAAAGTTGGAAATAAAGTAGAATTTAAATGTCCTCTCCACATATACCCACAAAATGATAAATATGTAAAGTGATGGAACTGTTATTTAAGCTTATTGTGGTAATGATTCTGCAGTATATATGTATAAAGCCATCATGCCATACACATTAACTTTACACAAGGTTATATGTCAATTACAGGTCAATAAACCTGGAAAAAATAGATAATAGAGTTTGTAAAAGCAACCGTAAGCCTATGGCAGATTATTAAACACTATTTTAGCTGAACATTTCTCTTACACTTAGATTGTCGTATTTCATTGTCCTGTGTTGTGTATTGTTTCTACAAGAGAATGCTACTGATCTAATTGTAACTGTCATCTCATTGCAGGTTATTTAGCTTTTTTGTAATAGCTTTAGAAGATTTTCTTTAGGTGTGACATTTTGCTGTGTGCTCCATCTTTGGGTGTGATATTTTTCCTGCTACAAATTTCATCTACTGGATTTTCAATCTATAGACTCATTTCTTTCCTCTTTTTTGGATGATAACTGCAGCTTTCCCCCCCCCCCCCAACAGAAGCCTTCTCATCTCTGTCTACTACTGTTTTATAAAGACTAGCACTTTATATTATTAATTATTGATGGTTCTGATAACTTTTCCATGTATTACATCTTTTTATTAATGCCTAAGAAATTCTGGGATATTTCCTTGTAGCTTTCTTTTAATTTAAACTGTTTTTCTTAGTAATGCCCAATCTACTCTTTTGACTAAAGAATGGCAGGTATGTTTTCATTTTCAATATGTCAAAGTTATATTTCTTCATTTATACCTGTGCTATTTGTCCCATGCATATTTTCCTCTTGCAAATTTCCATATGCATTTTAAATGTGCTTATTTTTACATCTTTTCTAATCTCTATATGGATATGGGTGCTTGTTTGGACATAGATTCTTCTATTTCTGGAATCCATTTAGTGCTTGTAATTGTGCTCTGCTTTCTGTGTGTTAGTCGCTCAGTTGTGTCTGATTCTTTGTGAACCCATGGACTAGCTTGCCAGGCTCCGCTGTCCATGGAATTCTTCAGGCAAGAGTGCTGGAGTGGGTAGCCATTCCTTTCTCCAGGGGATCTTTCTGACCCAGGGATTGAGCCTGGGTCTCCCACATTGGAAGCAGATTCTTTACCATCTGAGGCACCAGGAAATCCTGACCCACAGCTTTCTGTGTACCTCTGATTAAAAGGATCCTGGTTCTCTCTTCTGCTAGACTAAACTTTAGACAGTCTTATTCCTGACTCTATGTTCCTTGTCTTCCTTTTCTTAAATGCATTTATCTTTGAAAGTTTGTAATTCTAAATTGTTTCTTGGCCCTTCTGAAATATAAAGATTTTTTTCAAAACCTATTGCAAGTATAAAGAGGGAAGGGAGAAAAGCAATATAGGAGCAAGGAAAACAAAGATTATGGGATTATATGAAATCATGTGTGTGAAAAGTTTGAAAACTGTAAAGCACTATATAATTGAAAAAAACTTACATTCAATAAAAAAGAAAATAAAGAAAAAAAAATGGTGCTTGTGTTACAACCCAGGATTATTTTCTCAAGGACCTGGGGACCATTCATTTGAAATGCAATTATCAGAAAGTTAGTGCCTCTCTCTCCCAGGATGTACAAGAGTGTAGGAGCCTTACTTCAGTGCTGTACCTTGCTTCAAGTTGTCAACTTACCTCTTTTCATGAGGATGTGAGAAAATTTACTTTCTATTTGAATAGGGTGAATTAGCAAGCACAGGTGTACTATGATCCTCTCACCTTAGCTTTTAAAACCCTTCCAAAGCTCAGACTGAATTTAGCCTCTTCCTTATTGTGATCATTTTGAATAGAATCTTCCTTGCCTGTTTAAATTTTATAGTGGAATATTTCTTTAATCTCCCATTTCTGTACAAATTCTTATCATTCATGAGTACATCTTTTCCTTTGCTGTTTTTCTTGAGAGTAGTTTTGTGGTCAGTTCCTAATGTCTACAATCCCATATATGTTTTTCACCAGTTTCTCTCATTATGATTCAGTGTATGGATATTGTTTTTAAAATTGCAGAATTCAGGATTTACATTCAAGAACACTACAGATTTGAATTACCATCCCATTAGGGCAACTCTGCTACCTCCCTAGCCTTAAACAGCTTGCTTTTGGCCCCACTGGATGGTTTACATCTGGACTTGTCACCATGAGTACTACGCATTATCAGCTACTGATTGTCATTAGGAATTCTGGCTAATGGGGGCATGCTTTTAAATTTTACTTTAATTTCTTTCTCTCTCTCTCAGAAGAGAAGAACTAGTTCGAGTATGTGCTCCATTCAAAATTTTGCCAAGAATAGTTAACTTTAGTAGATGCTTATCTGATATCATTCACTCTCCTCTTCTTATTCATAGAGTCCTATTTTTTTTTTAGAAGAGCAATCTGTCCAGTTAAAAATATTCAACAAATATGCACTTGTCTACATTTCCATGCAGGCAGTCTTCTCCATGGAACAGAATTCTAATCAACACACTTGTGATGATAGTCTTCGTGTAATACAACTCTTCATAAATGAAAAGATAAAACAGAAAGATATGTCTTCCTTGACTTTTTAGCCTTTTCTTTTTCCTGCTTGAAATTTAGTTCTAATCACTGGTTATGGGGCAACCAACCTCCAACCAAGAAGACAAAAATCACATTATATAGATAGTTGAAGAGTAAGAGAAAAAGAGTATGGGTCATCAATAACTTCCTCAAGCACAAATTCTCTGTAGTCCCAGGGAGAGGCAAACTTCTTGAAGTCGATTTACAACATATTTTATGACCGTGCATGATTTTCCCAAAGGCAAATCCATGAAATCTGAAATAAAATGGACCATGAAGATCCTCCTAGAGAAATGAACTAGGGTTAACATGACTGACTAACCAAGTAATGTCCTCCACTAACAGGAGTATGTAATCTTCCTAATTCCTCACCAGAAGAATTTGATATGTGTAATGGACCAGTGATTGCTGTTGTTTTTATATTCTCCTTTTATTAGTTTTTATCTTCATCTCTGTCTATCTTCACAGTTACAAACTCTTTCTCCTTTACAATGCCAGTTTGTTGGAAATAAACAACCTATTTTTAATGATTTTATTTGTGATATTCATGATAATCCACATCAGGATCAATGCAGCATGAAAAGCATAGTAGTCTAAAGAATTTGGTCCACAAGTTCAATGTAGCCCTTTAATATGATTTGGAACTTCTTTCTTGGTGAGTGTCTGAGTATCTTTCTGTTAAGAGGAGTACATGAATATACATTAATTAGACAAAGTGTTAGACATGCTTTCATTTGCCCAATGGGAAGTCTTATTATTTTTTTTTTCCCCTGATAAAATGAGTCTAATTATGTTGGAGGCAGCAAAGTATCTAGCTAAAACTACTCACATTTCTTATTCACTTATACTCAGTAATGTTCATATGGCACAATTCTAAAAAGAAAAACCAAATATAAACAAGTGGGACTTCTTCAAACTAAAAATAAATAAATAAATAAATAAAACTTCTCCATAGCAATGAAAATAATCAATGAAATGAAAAGGCAGTCTACTGAATCAGAGAAGACATTTGCAAATCATATCTCTATAAAGGGATAAGATCCAAAACACACTACAGAACTCACATATCTCAATAGCAAAAACTTAATTAAAAAATGGACAGAAAATCTGAATAGACATATTTTCCAAAGAAGACATCAACATCATTAATTATCAAAGAAATGGTTATCAAAACCATAGTGAGATATTACCTCACCTGTGACAGAATGTCTATTGTCAAAAAGACAAGAAATAAAAAGCCTCGGCAAGGATATGGAGCAAAGTGAACACTTGTACACTGCTTGTGAGAATGCAAACTGGTTTGGCTACTATAGAAAGCATTATGGAGGTTCCTCAAAAATGTAAAGTAAAACTATCATATGATTCAGCAGTTTTACTTCTGGATATTTACCAAAAAAAAGAAAAAGAAAACCAGAACTCAAAAAGATATATGCGCTTCAATGTTTACTGCAGTACTATTTACAATAACCAACATATAGAAACAACTTAAGTATCCATCAGTGGATGAATGCATAAAGACATTTCAGTATGTGTTTGTGTATATTATGTGTGTGTGTGTGTGTGTGTGTGTGTGTGTGTGTGTATTATTCAGCTCTAAATAAGAATGAAATCTTGCCATTTGCGACAACATGGGTGGACTTCAAAGGCATAATGCTAAGTGAAGTAAGTCGGAGGAGGATAAATATCATACAATTTCTCTTATATGTAGAATCTATAAATTTTGCCAATAAAATGTCTCTATATCTATTAGATTTCAATCAGAGAAACAGATGATGAATATTAAGCAACAAGAAATTCTCTATATAAACTAGATCATACACAGTGTGGGAAAAACTAGGGAATTAAATGTTCAAACATAATCATAAAAATGTCCTTAGGCAGCTCCAGTGAAGGGGAACAAATTGAAACTTGAAGAAAGCAGGGCATATCCAGCTGTTTTAATGGTTGGGCAGGGGGGTGCTGATGTTGATGCCTATGGAAGTTTGGTGGTCTGTAAACTTAAAATGAATTTCCTGGTCGTAGGCTTGAGAGTCACAGTTGAACTGAAAGGATGGCAATTAATCAGAAGTGATGGAAATTGAAATATTTTAAAAGAGAAAATGCATGGGCAAACAGAGACCTAACCTACCACGGTGTCTTTCCCTCATTCCCTCTAACAATGAGCTTTGAGAGTGATAGTTACTGCCTCATTTTTGCCTACCTAATTCTCATGCAGATTTTCTTCTGGATAATCCTAAATCGGAAACATAGCAAAATAAATTTGGCTACAGAATACTAAAGTAACACATTATAAAACCACTATAGTTCCCCTTGAAAAAGTGACAAAGCCTTGAGAGAAAACAAAAAGTTCCTTTTCCTCATTCAAACAGTTCAGACCCTCATTCGTGTCTGACACTTCACAACACCATGGACTACAGCATGCCAGGCTTCCCTGTCTATCACCAGCTCCTGGATCCCGCTCAACTCATGTCCATTGTGTCAGTGGTGGCATCCATACATCTCATTCTCTGTTGTCCCCTTCTCCTCCTGCCTTCAGTCTTTCTCAGCATCAGGGTCTTTTCCAATGAGTCAGTTCTTTGCATCAGGTGGCCATAATACTAGAGCTTCAACTTCAGCATCAGTCCTTCCAATGAATATTCAGGACTGATCTCCCTTAAGATGAACTGGATGGATCTCCTTGCAGTCTAAGGGACTCTCAAGAGTCATCTCCAACACCACAGTTCAAAACCATCGATTCCTTGGCACTTAGCTTTCTTTATGGCCAAACTCTTACATCTATACATGACTACTGGAAAAAACATAGATTTGACTAGACAAAACTTTGTTTAGTAGATTAGTGTCTGCTTTATAATATGCTGTCTAGTTTTGTCATAGCTTTTATTCCAAGGAGCAGGCATCTTTTAGCTTCATGGCTGCAGTCACCATCTGCAGTGATTTTGGAGCCCCTGCAAAATAAAGTCTCTCACTGTTTCCAGTGTTTCTCCATCTATTTGCCATGAAGTGATGGGACTGGATGCTATGATCATTTTTTTGAATGCTGAGTTTTAAGCCAGCTTTTTCACTCTCCTCTTTCACCTTCATCAAGAGGCTCTTTAGTTCCTCTTCACTTTATGCCATAAGGGTGATACCATCTGCATATCTCAGGTTACTGATATTTCTCTCAGCAATCTTGATTCCAGCTTGTGTTTCATCCAGCCCAACATTTTGCATGATGGGCTCTGCATAAGTTAAATAAGCAATATGACAATGTAAAGCCTTGACGTACTCCTTTCCCAATTTCGAACCAGTCTATTTTCTCATGTCTGGTTCTAACTGTTGCTTCTTGACCTGCATACAGATTTCTCAGGAGGCAGGTAAGGTAGTCTGGTACTCCTATCTCTCTAAGAATTTAAGTTTGTTGTGATCCACAGTCAAAGGCTTTGGCATAGTCAATAAAGCAGAAGTATATGCTTTTCTGGAACTCCCCTGCTTTTTCTATGATCCAACAGATGCTGGCAATTTGATCTCATGTTCATCTGCCTTTTCTACATCCAGCTTGAACATCTGGAAGTTCTCGGTTCACATACTGTTGAAGCCTCACTTGGAGAATTTTCAGCATTACCTTGCTTGTGTGTGAGATGAGTGTAACTGTGTGGTAGTTTGAAAATTCTTTTGCATTGCCTTTCTTTGGGATTGGAATGAAAACTGACCTTTTCCAGTCCTGTGGCCACTGCTGAGTTTTCCACATTTGTTGGCATATCGAGTACACCACTTTAACCTCATCATCACTTTAGCATTTTCCTCACTCAGTTCAGTTCAGTCACTTAGTCATGTCCGATTCTTTGTACTGCAGCACGCCAGGCTTCTCTGTCCATCACCAACTCCCAGAGCTTGCTCAAACTCATGTCCATCAAGTCCGTGATGCCATCCAACCATCTCATCCTCTGTTATCCCTTCTCCTCCTGCCTTCAATCTTTCCCAGCATCAGGGTGTTTCCCAATGAGTCAGTTCTTCGCATCAGGTGGCCAAAGTATTGGAGTTTTGGCTTCAGCATTAGTCCTTCCTTATTGTTTATCAGTCCTTTTCCTCATTATTTACCATTAATTCTTCCAATCCTATCCTTCATGTCTGAAAATAAAACATAACTTCTCCAATGGTAGTATGATACCTGACATCCTTGAAATGAGAGTCATGTGCCATTTGGAAGGAAGGAAGAAGAAAGCTGTGTGTGACACTGATGACCCTACTAAAAGTGATTAGAAACACATTCTTATTATAACCACTAATTTAAGACAGTAGTTGTCAAATTGTCTATCATTTGCATTCTTAACTGATACATCTAGGAAATCAAGAATTATTTACTTGACTATGAATTCAAGATCTGAATTAACATGTATCTGAGCATCAATAAATTTGTTTTTCATGGAATTTTTCATGGAATATGATTGACCCTTTGATATGTAGTTTCATATTTTCAGTTTCAGAGTGAGTTCTTTTATTATCTTTCAATTCTCTTTTGGATTTCTTGGATGCAATTTTTGGATTGTCTACTTCAAAGAGAGGCTATTATTTTTATAACCTCCATGTCTATTATTTTTTATTTCTTTAGTCTCTTTTTTCCCTTCTAAATTAAGTGTGATTTTCTCAAGTTTTCCTTATATGTCAAGTTTCAGTTGGCTATTTAATGATATTTTAATAAATCTATTAATGCCCCAAAGCATTGTGTGGCTATTCATTTTCACCCCTTGTCTTTTTAGTATCTGGTTTTAACTAATTGCATTATTATGACATCTCATTATTAAAGTTTTCTTTATAAAGTTTAAAGCCATGATCTATTTCAGTTGTCCTCATAAATGAAACATTTACAGGACATTTCAATATGTCCCACAGTGGTTTCTTTAACCATCTCTGTATGCTGTGTTTATTATCCTTTTTAAATTTCAGATTGATTATCACATCATTTTATTTCATTTCTTTTCACATTAATGTAGGCCATTTTATCCACATGTCCTATTTGATACTACTTTAATGACCTTTTTTGATGATTTCTGCTACTTGGTGATCCTGTATAGATAGATTCCCTCTAAGTTAAAATATGGGGGAGTTGAGGGTGAGGGAGGGAATTAACTAATATATTGTTCAGTCTGAATTATAATAATGATACTCTGTGTACCTGCCTATTTTATTAAATATCATATAAATTTAATAGACACAACTGTGAGAATATTGCCTATATCAATTGCAGAAATGGTGTCAGGGTTTCTTGAATGTATTACAGATGCCTCAAAACTTGTCATGCAAGAGAATCAGCAGTGATCATCACCATCCTCCCTTTAAACTATTTATCTGCAATGGCTATTTCCTCTACTCTTCCTATAGGGGAGGGGTGATAAAGAATATCCATCCACTTACCTTTGTTCTAAACTTATCAGTTTTCCAAATAAACACTGGGGCTTATGATAGTAAAATTGGCAGCCATGTTGCCCTCAAGGTGCATGGTTTCTTCCCTGGTCCTATTTAACCATTTTTTTGAAATGTATAGCGTTATACTGTTTCTCTTTTTTCATTCACTCGTTTTTAGGGAGAAGAAAAATCTTTATGCATATACTGAGCTTCCCAGGTGGCTCTAGTGGTAAAGAACCCACCTACTTGCCAATGTAGGAGGCTCAAGAGCCACAGGTTTGATCTCTAGGTCAGGAAGATCCCTTGGAGTAGGAATGGCAACCCATTCCAGTATTCTTTCCTGGAAAATTCCATGGACAGAGGAGCCTGGCAGGCTACAGTCCATAGGATCACAAAGAGTTGGACATGACAAGTGACAGCACAGCATAGCACACATGCAGATATTAAATCTTCCCGCCTCACTTTATTAGATAATACAGTAGTGAGAACATCTAATCTAAAAACCTTTGCCCATCTTTGAACTAAGAATACTTTGGTTTTATAAATGAGTAATTTTATTTAAAATTTTTATTTAAAAATTTCCCAGTTAAGCTTTCAATTATTTCTGATGAATAATGCAACAGCTAAATCAATTTCATCATCAAGATATTGTAGTATTAATTTAAAATTCTATATTGTCAATATTGGTAAGAAAATTTTTCACAAAATTAGCGATTAAATGGTTTTATTGCTTTCCAATTATTCCAAAATATATCGAACTTAAAAAACTATTTCCATAAACTAAAAGTTCTTCATTTTCTTTTATTAATAAATAAAATGTTGGATATCTTTGTGATCATGCATTAGTAGATTTTAGGTACAAAGAGGCTGTTCCCTCTCAAGAGCTTAGGAATAATATGTTCTAATATATAAATTCATAAAATATTGCTGAAGAAAATTTAAGAATGTCTAAAACATAGATAGAAAGCCTCAGTTTTTTTAAAGATGTCAATATTCTTGAGATTGATTCATTTCTGCAGTCAAAGCATCTGCCAACAATATCCCAGAATTTGTTTTTTTAATTTGTATATGCATTGCCAAGCTGCTTCTAAAATATATGTGAAAATACAAAATATATAAAAGACCCAAAGTTAGGTGGCATGGTACTGGCATAGTTAGATATAGATATAGATGATATAGATATATAGATATTCCCATCAACTTTACTAATGTTAATAAAAACATCTAATATCCCAGGTATCCATCAACTGAAATAGTAAGTTGCTGAATATTTATTCAATTGGATAATTATAAAAATAGACTGTTGATACAATCAAAAATATTGAATGACATTTATATATATATATATATTACTATGAGTTATATATCTAATTTATGTGAAGTTCAAAATGAACAAAATTAATCCATGGTGACAGAGTTAATCCATGGTGATAAATCATGGTGATAGATAAGACTGAGTGAGCACATAGAATGTAATTCACTAATGATGAAAAACTAGCTATGATAAAACCAAGACATCATTTAAAAAGCAAAGACGTCACTTTTCTGACAAAGGTCTGTATAGTCAAAGCTATTTTTTTCCAGTAGTCATGTATAGACGTGAGAGTTGGACCATAAAGAAGGCTAAGCACTGAAAAAATGATGGTTTTGAATTGTGGTGCTGGAAGGGACTCTCAAAAGTCCCTTGGATAACAAGGAGATCAAACCAGTCAATCCTAAAGAAAATAAACCCTGAATATTCATTGGAAGGACTGATGCTGAGCTGAAGCTCCAATACTTTGGCTACCTTATGAGAAGAGCTGACTCATTGGCAAAGACTCTGACACTGGGAAAGATTGAGGTCAGGAGGAGAAGGGAGTGATAGAGGATGAGATGGTTGGATGGCACCACTGACTCAATGGGCATAAGTTTGAGCAAACTCCAGGAGATAGTGAAAGACAAGGGAAACCTGGAATGCTGCAGTCCACTGGGTCTCAAAGTGTAGGACACGACTAAGAAACTGAACAAAAATGGTGAAAAAATGTAAAATGAAACATACTAAAGTATGATTCTTTAATATGTAAGAAGGACGGAAAGCAGAAAACACATGGCAATAAGTGACACAGAAATTACATTACCCATTGCTACTGGCACATCTCTTTGACTTAAGTGTCATATTTTAGGAAATCCACTGTACTAGTGAGACTGAGACAATTCTTACACTTATAAATAGCAAATTTTGAGAAAATGGGATGCAAAGTCCTGAACAATGCAATAGCTGTATCATTTCATGTTATTAATGCTTACTTTATACATTGCTAAAATGAACTGAGTGATTGTCATCTACCAGGCGCTCCTAGAAGAACTTCTATACCATCGCTGGGATACTAGGGAAGGAAGAATCAGCCTCTGTAACATGTGCCCTTCATCAGCTGACTTTGAAATGACTCTTAGATATTGGTGTCAGCAAAGAAATATAAACTTTGCTAAGTTTCCTGTCTTTTAAAAATTATATGCTCACTATACACACACACACACACACACACACACACACACACACATATATTTTTAAATACAGCCTCTCAGTTCAGTTCAGTTCAGTTCAGTCGCTCAGTCGTGTCCGACTCTTTGAGACCCCATGAATCACAGCACGCCAGGCCTCCCTGTCCATCACCAACTCCTGGAGTTTACTCAAACTCATGCCCATCAAGTCGGTGATGCCATCCAGCCATCTCATCCTCTGTCATCCCCTTCTCCTCCTGCCCCCAATCCCTCCAAGCATCAGGGTCTTTTCCAATGAGTCAACTCTTCGCATGAGGTAGCCAAAGTATTGGAGTTTCAGCTTCAGCATCAGCCTCTAAACATGTTTAATTCATATTTACATCCTATACTCAATGCTGGGTTAAACACTTTCTAAACAACTTCCCAGACCACCATTGGTGAAGACTGACAAAAACCATGATGATTTCAAATTTTCTCTCTCCTACTCAGAGGTTCATTTTTCACCTTTGTTGCGAAGGGGTGTTCTTTCACTTTCTGTTTTTTCTCTATTAAATTTTCAAGTTCTATGTTTGGGGAAAAAGGCCTAAATAAATCATTTCTATTTTATGGAAATTGTAGACTTGAAACATGATGCTTAATTTCTGGCTAAAACCAGGTTTAAGACAAGGTTAAAGGCTGTTGAGTATTGGACTATAGACACTTATTACCTCTGCAAAAGTAATCGCTATCTCCATCTCCAGGTGGTATCAGGTTTTTATTTATTATAGAATAATAGGATTCCCCTGACAGAAAAGATATACAAGAAAAGTATGTCAGTAAAATTTGAACTCTATGAGCCATATAAGATTCGTGTACTTCTACAGCACCATTCCTGTATTCTAACTCATATTTTCATTTCCACATAGATTCAAAAGTTTAGCTAAATTGACATGTTATGTCTTGGCCTTGGAAGAAAACCAAGACTATTAGCTTTCAAGATATCAATAAAATATTCTTTTTTGTTTTGTCTAGTGTTCTTGGAAGAGAGGAAGAAAACTCTTCAGATACCAATAGGTGAAATATAAATCCTGATATTATTAAGAGAAAGAGATTCTATTTGAAATAGACATGATAAGTTATAACATTAAATATATACATATATATATATTCAAGGTACTTTAACAAATATTTTTTCAAATACAAAAGTGATCAAATAGTAAATAATAGGTTGGTTTAAGAACATACTTTTTTGTTTGATCATTAATAAGATATAATACTATATATAATTCTGGGAACTGGATTTTTTTCCCCATATGAATACTAATAGAGGGTGCATATGTTTCCCATTACCACTATGCACTATAACGTACTGAAGGAAATGGTTCAAATTTTCTGTATATTGACTATAATCTATTTTGAGGGGATATTATTACATAAGTAGGAACTTACCATTTATTTACTGCTACCCAAAGGTATCTGCAGTAACCTTTGCAGGTGTTGGTAGGCAGAGTCTTACTTCAACTTATTAGTCAGTGGTAAGTAACAAGAAGTCAGTTTATCATATTTTGTCTAAATAGTTTATTCAGTTTGATAAGTTCACTTATGACTCATGGCTATCATATGAATATGTTCACATATAAGTTCAAATTATTTTAATTTGTAAGCAATGAACGAATATACTAAGACATCGGGTGGGAAGAGTTTAGGTGGAAAACTCAAAATTGCATAGCAAAGTAAAATATTTGGTGTGTTTTTTTCCTAAAGGAGCAAAACAACAGGGGTGAACTCACTTTGAAATCCTGCTTTGTGCTGACAGTTGAACTATAACTATATTTCATAAACTATAGCACTCCCAAGTTACTGAAAATAGATTGATTTTCTGGAAATATGCGACACACAGGTTTTCAATATGGATCTTGAGCAGTCTGTCCCTAAAGTAGTTATTTCCATTTACACCTCTGACCTGCCAGTATCTTTGGTGCTACTGTAGTTTTTCATGTACTTCAAAAGCTACAGATCTGTTTCCATCCCTCTTAATCTAATATAAACTGCACATGCTTCTATCAATAAAGGCCTTCATTTTTATCCTTCTTCGATTTCATGACACCAATGGTTCTATATTTCACAGCAAAGGGAGCAGAATGAAATTACATATCGTTCAGATTTCAGCAATATCTGGTTTACGTGATTCAGGACCTCCATACAAAGGAGAGGTCATTCTCAATATTTTAGAAGATGGCTCTTTTTGGTGATTTTATGTGATAAACCTGACAATGTGCTTGATTGGGGATGGTAAAAATATGTTTATCTTGGTGAAAACAGAAACAGTTTAAAACAATCAAGGCCTAAAATGACAACTGTCATATAAACATAGACAATTAATAAATACGTTGGTCAAAATCATGGAATAATATATTGAAGTCTGTACACAAGAGAGCAACTGAGAAAGCAAAGTTGTCTAATTATTCTAACCTAGTAGTGATACCCCAGTGAAGTAAAAGCAAAATGCAAAAAAGCAACAGACCAAAAAATTAACTCCCTGCTCCTCAACAAAAAAAAAAAAAGAAAGAAAACTGGCAATTGGAAAATATGCCACATTACTTAAGAACAATGGCTTCATTGTGCCTAGAGATGAAAACATACATAAACAAGTATATTTGACTAAAATGTTTGCTTTAAATAATTTAAATATTTCCTCAGAGCTTAAAACATATAAAAATCAAAACAAAAAAATAGATTTAAAGAGATAAAAGAAAAAAAAAACATAAAATGGAAGTGCTGCTAAAGGAAAAAAAAAAATTCAGAGAGTGATTTAAATCTTAAATGCAACAGAAAAGAGATTAGTTGGGAGATAAATTTGTACAAAAGATGGAATGATATAACTATAGTCTTATTTTAAGGTATTTGAGGATGATGGAGAGTTAAGAGAGAAGAGAATCAGGGCTCAAAGGTCCAAATTACAAAGGCATTGCATAACTGATTTAAGTCAATGGAGATATATAAGTAATTTCAATCCTTGTACTTGGAATGGTGGAAATAGATCAGATGTTTCAGTCTATTGATCTGAGGCATTGTGCTATATTAACAACCTTCCATAGACCTGCCAGAACCTAGAGAGAATGTGAAGGTCTCAGCCACACAGGCAAAGATCCAGTCCTGGTGTGAAAGCAAAACTTTAAATATGAATTTTAACTAGAAGAGGATTTGCATATGCTATAATCCATGGGGCCAATCAAGAATATATTCCATGGGTATAACTGGGTAATTGACTGCATTGGGTTCTTTAAATAGATGCAAGCTGATTTGAAAGGATGGAGATAGAAACACTACTGGGAACCTCTTGCAGAATCTGAATAAATGCAAGGGCTTATGCCAGAAAGCAGGAATTAAGCCTCCTGACAACGAGGGATGTGTGAACAGGTACCAGGAATGGATCCAGATGCAAAAGCCAAAACAAGATCAACAAGGAACAGCTGTCACTATAGAAAATTCAGGTAGTAGAAAAGGAGCCAGAAAACATAATGAAGTAGAATAAGGAATTCTGGAGGTAGCATTATGGGGCACCCAAATAAAATACTCAGGAGAACTTTATATACTTCTATGTTTATGCCCTTTCATTCAGCATGTTTATATTAATAACCTACTTATGGAGCAAGCCAATGTGTTACTCTACATATAGACTTCTGGTAAAAGCAACCTGATATAGAGCTCACATGCATCAAAACTGTTCAGACACTTGGTAGGGTTTATCTTGTAGATTAATCAGGTTTCACATGTAAAAGAGACTGGGAAATCAGACAAGCTAAAGGACAACTATACAACAAAATTATTTTGAATTATTTGTATATCAGATTAGTATTTTCCTACCTTAGATAGAATATTCAAAAGCAGGGATATCACTTTGCCAACAAAGGTCCATATAGTCAAAACTATGGTTTTTCCAGCAGTCATGCACAGATGTGAGAGTTGGACAATAAATAAGGCTGAGCACTGAAGAATTAATGCTTTCGAACTGTGGTGCTAGAGACAACTCCTGAGAGTCCCTTGGACTGCAAGGAAATCAAACTAGTCAATCAATCCTAAGGAAATCAGCCCTGAATATTCATTGGAAGGACTGATGCTGAAGCTGAAGCTCCAATACTTTGGCTATCTGAAGTGAAGAGCTGACTCACTGGAAAAAAGGCCCTGATGCTGGGAAAGACTGAGGGAAGGAGAACGGGTGGCAGAGGATATTGTGGTTAGATAGAGTCACCAATTCAATGAACATGGATCTGAACAAACTCTGGGGGACAGTGGAGGACAGAGGAGCCAGTTGTGCCATAGTCCATGGGGTCGAAAAGAGTCAAACACAACTTAGTGACTGAACAATAACATCTTGAAAGAAACACACAATGCTCTCATTTGCAAACACTGCTGTGACAGTGGTGTATATACTTGTGTTGTGAGTTAGATCAAATGTTTTGGAAAACAGACATTCCTCTCCTAATAGAAATGATAAAACTCTCTTTTATGTTATAAATCACCAAAGCAACTGAATCCTCTTTCATTCCTCTATCAAATTTTATCTTCTCCATATTGTCAGCCAGCTAAAATCCTTTCATCCATAGAATATACAGCATAATTCTGAATTTAATCACATTCAGATTTTAATAAGATATGGGCTTGATCACCGAGTCAAAAAGATCCCCTGGAAAAGGAAGGGGCGACCCACTCCAGTCTTCTTGCCTGGAGAATCCCATGGACAGAGGAGTCTGGCAGGCTACAGTACATAGGCTCGCAGAGTTGGGCAGGCCTGAAGGGACTTAGTAAGCACTCCAGTATTCTTACCTAGGAAATCCCATGGACAGAGGAACCTGGTGTTCAGACATGACTTAGCAACTAAATAGCATCTTTTGTTTTACATAATAGCTAGATAGCAGTAAAGAACACTGCTACCTAGTGTCGCTTAATTTTTACTGATTTCAAAGTAGCCCAGAAAAGAAGTTAATTTAGTGAGTTAAATGGACACTACATACTTCTTAGTAAAGTAACATAATTCTAAGGACAACTAATATTTTAAAGTTATAACAGTTGATCAGAAAAGAAATATTTTATTACCATAATAACTTTTTCCTGAAGTTTGGCTTATTTTGATTTAAATGATACTATTTGCTAGACATAAACATTCTATACATAATGGACCATGGGCTAATCTCTGCTATGTCCTTGAAATACTTTCTTCATTGAAAGTTCAAAAGGTTTTGAAGTCAGATATTCCCCTAATGTATTATCACACATGTTTGAACATTATACCTTTGTGCCTTTTTCTGTAGAGTAGAAACATTATAGCTTGTTTTTACAACTTTATAAAAACTCTGAATATACCTAAAGATAGCTTGATAATGGCGGTGGTCAATAGTGAGATACCTCTAAGTGAAAGGAGTGACTAGGGGCCAGACACAGGACTTTGCGTCAAAATCACCTTGTGACTTTAACTCTTTGTAGAACTTTTTCTATACTAACTCCTAGTTCATATTCACCAGGAACATTAACTTTAACCTTATATGAATGATTATTTTGTAAAACAGGTGCTAATCTATTTTTATACTTAAAAGGAGAAAGACTGCTGTTCTCTGATGGTGAAAAGACATTTTAGATATACAAGTGTTGTGTCCTGCTGAGTAGCTCAGTCATGCTCTACGCTTTGCGACCCCATGGGCAACCTGCTCAACTTTTTGCAACCTGCCAGGCTCCTCCATCCATGGAATTTTCCAGGCAAGAATACTGGATTAAGTTGCCATTTGCTGCTCCAAGGGATCTTCTCAACCCAGGGATCGAACCCATGTCTCCTGCATCTCCTGCATTGTCAGCTGGATTCTTTACCATTGTGCCACATGGGAAGCCAAAGATTCAAGGTAATTTGGCTTATGTGAGAATTTAAATGGATGGAAACAAAGAACTGAGTAAGGACATGGTACACAAGAAACAAACTCTCATTTCTATTAATATCTTTTTACAAGATATTTATAAACAAACAAAATATAAATCAATTCATAAGAGACTTAAAAAATCTAGATTCCCACTATATTTTATTAACTAGAAAAATTAAAATATAGAGGCCATGTTCCTAAATGATTTCTAGTTTAAGTTTTATGAACTAAAATCTACAAAGTATTTGAATATTTGTGAGGCAAAACATAAAGTTTTCTGAAGCTAATTTCAAGTAATGAAAATGAAAGTGAAATTCAACATTTTCTAAAATGTAGAGGCGGGTATATTGAATATCATATCAACATGATTTAGGCTCAGATATACATATAAACTGAATTTCCATGTAAATATTTATTTTAATAATTATGTTCAAAATATAATTATATATGTGTGTGTCTGTATGCATATGTATATGCTCTGTGTGTGTGTGTGTGTGTGTATATATATATATATATATGCTTTATATATGCCTAATGTGTCTTATATAATCTGTTATGTACATAATAATTACATATTTTATATATATTTGTATAATCTATTACCACTGTCAGTATCATTTATGTATAATTCATAGTTAATAAAAATATAATATAGTGTGAACAATATTCAGAATACATTTACTATTTCCCAGACATCACTTTTTCCAAATAAATGATTCATGCACAGGATGATGAAATACTAATTTGCAACCTATATTAAAATATCTATACTTTTTCCTTAGACAAGAGAATAACAAAACCATTAACAAATTTTGTTTAGGTTATTCTTTAGCATATTTACTTCCCATGAGGATATTAAATGGGCTTGCCAAATTCTCCAAATAATCTTGTTGTATTCATTAGGCAACAGTGAAGGTTAAGATAAATATTGAGTGTTGATTGTACATAATAGTGTCTTCTGAATCAGGAGATACAAGGTTGTCTCTCACTTAAATTTTCTCATATGCTCTTTGCATTTTGGTATATGCAGCTTATGTCTTGGACATTCTTGTAGCAGTGTTTTAAGGTATTTGATAGTTTTGTTGTAATAGTTTTATTAACGTGAAAGCTTTGCCATATTATAATTTTAAACTGGTAATCCCTAGGACATATGCAGGCAAGACATACTTTTTAAATGATCTTTATCTGTTTACTTGAAAGAACTCCCTTGTATGTGAATATATATATACGTACACAGACATACATTTTTTTTTTTCACCTGATTCTCCTGAGTTTTAACAATAGGAAATCTTATTGACTATTCAGTTGAGTTCAGTTCAGTTGCTCAATCGTGTCTGACCCTTGGCGATCCCATGGAATGTAGCATGCCAGGCCTCCCTGTCCATCACCGACTCCTGAAGTTTACTCAAATTCATGTCCATGAGTTGGTGATGACAACCAATCATCTCATTCTCTGCCGTCCCTTTCTCCTCCAACTTTCAATCTTTCCCAGCATCAGGGTCTTTTCCAGTTAGTCAGTTCTTCACATCAGGAGGCCAAAGTATCAGAGTTTCAGCTTCAGCATCAGTCCTTCCAATGAATATTCAGGACTGATTCCCTATAGGATGAACTGGTTGGATCTGTATGCAGTCCAAGGGACTCTCAAGAGTCTTCTCCAACACCACAGTTCAAAACCATCAATTCTTCGACACTCAGCTTTCTTTATAGTGCAACTCTCACATCCATACATGACTAGTGGAAAAACCATAGCCTTGACTAAGTGGACCTTTGATGGCAAAGTAATGTCTCTGCTTTTCAATATGCTATCTAGATTAGTCAAAACTTTCCTGCCAAGGAGTAAGCGTCTTTTTAATTACATGGTTGCAGTCACTATCTGCAGTGATTTGGGAGCCCCCCAAAACAATCTGTAACTCTTTCCCCACCTATTTGCCATGAAGAGTTCGGACCAGATGCCATGATCTTAGTTTTCTGAATGTTGAGCTTTAAGACAACTATTTCACTCTCCTCTTTCACTTTCATCTCCAATGAGTCAACTCTTCGCATGAGGTAGCCAAAGTATTGGAGTTTCAGCTTCAGCATCAGTCCTTCCAATGAACACAGATGGGCTCAAAAAAGGACAGAAATGGTATGGACGTAACAGAAGCAGAAGATATTATGAAAAGGTGGCTAGAGTACACAAAAAAGACTTTCTCGACCCAGAAGATCATGATGATGTGATCACTCACCTAGAGCCAGATACCCCGGAATGGGAAGTCAAGTGGACCTTAGGAAGCATCACTATGGATAAAACTAGTGTAGGTGACAGAATTCCAGTTGAGCTATTTCAAATCCTAAAAGACAATGCTATGAGAGTACTGCACTCAATATGCCAGCAAATTTGGAAAACTCAGCAGTGGGCACAGCACTGGAAAAGGTCAGTTTTCATTCCAGTCCCAAAGAAAGGCAATGCCAAATAAACTTCAACTACTGAACAATTGCACTTATCTCACACGCTAGTAAAGTAATGCTCAAAATTCTCCAAGCCAGGGTTCAACAATATGTGAACTGTGAACTTCCAGATGTTCAAGATGATTTTACAAATGGCAGAGGAACCAGAGATCAAATTGCCAACATCTGCTGGATCATCGAAAAAGCAAGAGAGTTCCAGAAAAACATCTATTTCTGCTTTATTGACTATGCCAAAGCCTTTGATTGTGTAGATTATAACAAACTGTGGAAAATTCTGAAAGAGTTGGGAAAACCAGACCACCTGACCTGCCTCTTGAGAAATCTGTATGCAGATCAGGAAGCAACAGTTAAAACTGGAGATGAAACAACAGACTGGTTCCAAATAGGGAAAGGAGTACGTCAAGGCTGTATATTGTCAGCCTGCTTATTTAACTTATATGCAGAGTACATCATGAGAAACCCTGGGCTGGCTGAAGCACAAGCTGGGATCAAGATTGCTGGGAGAAATGTCAATAACCTCAGATATGCAGATGACACCACCCTTACAGCAGAAAGTGAAGAGGAACTAAGGAGTCTCTTGATGAAAGTGAAAAGACCCTGATGCTGGGAGGGATTGGGGGCAGGAGGAGAAGGGGACAACAGAGGATGAGATGGCTGGATGGCATCACTGACTCAATGGGCATGAGTTTGAGTAAACTCCGGGAGTTGGTGATGGACAGGGAGGCCTGGCGTGCTGCGATTCATGGGCTCGCAAAGAGTCGGAGACGACTGAGTGACTGAACTGAACTGAACTGAACTGACCTTGCATGAAATATTCCTTTGGTATCTCTAACTTTCTTGAAGTGATCTCTAGTCTTTCTCATTCTATTTTGTTCCTATATTTCTTTGCACTGATCACTGAAAAAGGTTTTCTTATCACTCCTTGCTATTCTTTGGAACTCTGCATTTAAATGGGTATATCTTTCCTTTCCTCCATTGCATTTCACTTCTCTTCTTTTCACAGCTATTTGTAAGGCTTCCTCTGAGAGCCATTTTGCTTTATTGCATTTCCTTTTCTTGGGGATGATATTGATCCCTGACTCCTGTACAATGTCACAAACCTCTGCCAATAGTTCACCAGGCACTCTGTCTATCAGATCTAGTCCCTTAAATCTATTTCTCACTTCTACTGTATAATCATAAGGGATTTGATTTAGGTCATACCTGAATGGTCTACTGGTTTTCCCTACTTTCTTCAATTTAAGTCTGAATTTTGCAATAAGGAGTTCATGATCTGAGCCACAGTCACCTCCCGGTCTTGTTTTTGCTTACTGAATACAGCTTCTCCATCTTTGGCTGCAAAGAATATAATCAATCTGATTTCGGTGTTGGCCATCTGGTGATGTCCACGTGTAGAGTCTTCTTTTGTGCTGTTGGAAGAGGATGCTTGCTATGACCAGTGTGTTCTCTTGGCAAAACTCTATGATCCTTTGCCGTGCTTCATTACGTACTCCAAGGCCAAATTTGCCTGTTACTCCAGGTGTTTCTTGACTTCCTACTTTTGCATTCCAGTCTTCTATAATGAAAAGGACATCTTTTCTGGGTGTTAGTTCTAAAAGGTTGTATGTCTTCATAGAACCATTGAACTTCAGCTTCTTCAGCATTACTGGTCGGGGCATAGACATGGATTACCATGATCTTGAATGGTTTGCCTTGGAAACAGACAGAGATCATTCTGTCGTTTCTGAGACTGCATCCAAGTACTGCATTTTGGACTCTTTTGTTGACTATGATGGCTACTCCATTTCTTCTAAGGGATTCCTGCCCACAGTAGTAGATATAATGGTCATCTGAGTTAAAGTCACCCATTGCAGTCCGTTATAAGTTCGTTGATTCCTAGAATGCAGACATTCATTCTTGCCATCTCCTGTTTGACCACTTCCAATTTGCCTTGATTCATGGACCTAACATTCCAGGTTCCTAAGCAATACTGCTCTTTACAGCATCAGACTTTGCTTCCATCACCAGACACATTCACAACTTGGTGCTGTTTTTGCTTTGGCTCTGTCTCTTCATTCTTTCTGGAGTTATTTCTTCACTGATCTCCAGTAACATGTTGGGCACCTACCAACCTGGGGAGTTCATCTTTCAGTGTCCTATCTTTTTTCCTTTTCATACTGTTCATGGGGTTCTCAAGGCAAGAATACTGAAGCGGTTTGACATTCCCTTCTCCAGTGGACCACATTTTCTCAGAACTCCACCATAACCTATGTTTCATTGAGTTAGACAAGGCTGTGTCCATGTGATTAGATTGGTTAGTTCTGTGATTGTCGTTTCTGTCTTCCCTCTGATGCCCTCTCTCAGCGCCTATTGTCTTATTGGGGTTTCTTTGACCTTGGATGTGGGGTATCTCCTCTTGACTGCTCACCCCTCCAGAACTGCGCAGCCAGCGCTCACCGCTCCAGCACACACAGGCTATAAATAGTATCGATTTGTTTTTTTCATGCTACAAAGCAAATGGATAAACTCTCCCATAACAGATAAAAAGATGGATTTATCCTATTAGATAATGAAATGAAGAGTGTGAATTTCAGTTTTATTTTTTAAATATGGAAATTATTTCAATAGGTTTCATGTAGCTTTTTGGTGTTCTAAATTAGTCTCAAAATCTTGATAAAGTTTTATTACATATTTCAAATACAAAAGTGTCCAACTGTATTCCCTAATCCAATGTGCCTTGAACCGGTGTCAGAAAGGGGTTTAGAGAACCTCATGAATAACTATAATATTTTCAAAAAGACAATTTAAGCTATTATTTAAGCTAGTTGAATATCATATGAATGATAGCAGGAGACACAATTTACGATTAGCCTTCTCAAGAGCCATTTATATAGTGTATTTATTTTTAATCTTGTATGCTCTTATAGACAAATAATTGTCATAGAATCATAGCCTTCAAATGACCTTATCTTGCTTAGGTATCATTAAAATGTATTACCACTTACTCACCTCAAACAGAAAAGGATATCCATATTGCTGTGCACATTTATTTTTACTCATCTAGGTTTACATTCAAAAGAAATATAATGTGGTTTCTTTTGTATATAGAATGGAACTCATACATCAGAATAATTTTGCAAAATTACTGCTCTAAGTGTTAAAACTGGTGAAGATTGCAAATGGTTTTACACTCTCCTGCATCAGTTATTTTATGTAATGTCTTTTCAGGATCCAAAGTCATACAGGAAAATTACTCCAATCCATACTGGCCTATGTACTCCATCAGTAGTGATTTCTTTCTTGGCAAAGGAAAGAAAGTGTGTCTTATAACTTAAATACTCTGAAAATCTGTTCTACAATAGAAAAAAAAGAAACACCTTACGGAACATTTGAAAGGGCATTGTAGGCAAAAATATCCTTTCTAAGCATATGTTTATATTGTCAACTTTCTATATGAATGCTGTCTTAGTCAGTTTGGGCCACTGTAACAAAACACCATAGATTAGGTAGTTTAAATAACAAATATTAATTTCTCACTTTTTGAGGCTGGAAAGTCCAAGTTCAAGGTGCTGGCAGATTTGGTTCCTGATGAGAGGCCTCTTTCTAGATTACAGATGCTACATATATTTTCTATGTCCTTAAGGACATGTGGTCTCTTCCACATCTTATTAGGACACTATTTCCACCATGGTTTTTCTTCCTTCATGATCCCATCTAAGCCTAATTACTTTCCAACTATCCTACTTCCAAATTCCATTGCATTGGGAATTAGGGCTTCAGCATAAGGATTTGGGAGGGAGGCAATTCTATCACAGTAAATGAAAAAATAAAAGTTGTGTTTGCATGTCAACACAAAGGACCCTGAATAGTCAAAATAATCTTGAGAAAGAAGAATGAAGCTGGAAGAATCAGGCTCCCTGTCTTCAAAATACACTGCAAAACTACAGACATTAAAAAGTATGTTACTGGCACAAAAAGAGACATAGATCAATGGATTAGGATAGAAGTCCTAGCAATAAACCATGCACTTATGATAAATTACTCTACAATGAAGGAGACAAGGATACACAAGGGAGAAAAGACAGATTCTTCAATAAGAGGTGCTGGGGAAACTGTATAGCTACAGTAAAAACATGAAATTACAATATTTCCCAACATTATATATAAATATAAACTCACCATGGATTAAAGATCTAAATGTAAGACTGAATATCATAAAACTCCTAGAGGAAAACATAAGCAGAACACTTGTTAACATAAATTGCAGCAACTTTTTTCTTTTATTTATCTCCTAGAGTAATGGAAATAAAAACAAAACCAAATGGGATTTAATTAAACTTAAAATCTTTTGCACAAAACAGAAAGACAACCTATAGAGAAAAATATTTGCAAACCATACTACCAAAAGTGTTTAATTTCCAAAACATACAAACATCTCATACAGTTTAATATATGAAAAAAAACTAATCAAAAATGGGCAGACAACCTAATAGACATTTATCCAAAAAAGAGATACAGATGACCAAACAAGCACATGAAAACACACTCAGTATCACTAATTAGTACAGAAATGCAAACCAAACTACAATGAGGTATCCCTCACGTCAATCAGAATGGGCATCATTAAAAAGTCTGTAAACAATAAAAAAAGATGGTGTGGATAAAAGTGAACTCTCCTATACTATTGCTGGGAATGTAAATTGGTTCAGCAACTGTGGAAAACAGTATGGATTTGTCTTACAAAACTAAAAAATTGAGTTACCACATGATCCTGCAATCTCAATCCTGGGCATATGTCCAGAGGAAATTCTAATTCAAAAAGATACAGGCATCCCAAAGTTCATAGCAGCACTATTTACATTAGCCAAGACCCAGAAGCAATTTAAATGTCCACTGAAGATGAATGAATAAAGAAGAAATAATACTCAGTCACAGAAAGGATGAAATGATGCCAAAGGCAGCAACATGGATGAACCTAGAGATTATCATACTTAGTAAAGTCAGACACAGAAAGACAAACATCATGTGATGTCACTTGTGCAACCTAAAACAAAACAAAACAAATGAACTTATTTACAAACAGAAATAGACTTACAGAAAATAAACATGATTATCAAAGCAGGGGATGAGGGGAGAGATAAGTTATGGGGATAAATTATGGATAAATAGAAAGGACCTACTGTACAAACAAGGAACTATACTCAATGTCTTGTAGTAACACAATGGAAAATAATCTGAGAAAGAATATACACAAACAGACACACGCACAGCTGAACCATTCTGCTGTACAGCTGAAACTAACCCAATACTGCAAAATTAAATATACTTCAAAAGATGGTTGTAAAAATAAAATAGTTACTGGTCACTCTCAAGAAAAAAATGTGAAGCAACACAGCAAAAATACCAAATAAATGTAACAAGAAAGAGATGCTATTTATATTTATCTCTGCTTGCATTCTTTGAGAGTATAGACACATGGACTCATTTCAGGCCAGATTTAACTTCATTTTTGCTTTGTCTGTTTTCAGATCAAAGCAGCAAGGACATCTTTAGATTTGTTGTTGATTTACATCAATCTATCCTGTGTCAATATGCATGATTGTCCACTTATCATGATTCTGAATTAACTACTCATTTTTGCTAACTACTAAAACAATATATCTCCTAGGTTAATACCTATATTCTTTAGTGTGACTAGTTATAATACACACAGAGTCATGTGTCTTTATTATAACAGGTTAATTTATTAGGAAATTGAGGCACAACTATTTTAAATGAATTGCCCAATTTCATATTCAAATGAGAAATCCAGACTGCAAACTCAAGTGTTCTTATCTCAAACTCATTACAAACATTATGTTTCCTTCAAAGCTGAAAATTCATGATTTAAGCATATTGATTTCAGATACCTCTTCCTGGTATTTTAAATTTAATCCCTGCGTGTTAAAATAAAAAAAAAAAAAGTTTGACACAAAAACAATTGCATCACAGACATTAGACTTTAAAAGGTTAACAAGATATATTCACAAATATTTTCCCCTGACTTAGCATTAGACATTCTTGCCTGGAGAATCCCAGGGATGGGGGAGCCTCCCAGGGACGGGGGAGCCTGGTGGGCTGCCGTCTATGGGGTCGCAGAGTCGGGCACGACTGAAGCGGCTTAGCAGCAGCAGCAGCAGCATTAAACATCAACAAATGGAAATAAAAAACAAACAACAAAAAAAGATCATAACATGACAATTCTGTTCAGAGAACGTCTTACTAAAAGAGGAGCTAGCAAAACTATACATGAAATTAATTCACTCAGCAAACATCTATTGAAGTAATATAACCCCTGGCAGTTTAAGACATTTTGAATGAGGAAAACTTAAGATCTGCTGTGATTGCAAATTAGTTGATACATCATGAAAGTAAAAATAGTACCTATTATGTTGTGCTATTGGGAATGAAGAAATATTTTAGAAAAGAATCATCTGAACTGTGAGTTTTCAAAAGCTGAACACCCTAGGGATATTGAAAAAAAACTCAGTGCAATGATTACTTAGTATACAAAGCAGGACTACTGACTTTAGCCCTACTAGAGAATGCTTCTACAGAATTGTAATGAAGGCCATAAGGATTTCATGTAACAATACTCTTAATTAACAATGGGAAAATCTCAAAGAATTAAATGTGAGTTTTCATAAAAAATATATATATCCCTTTTATTCTAACTTTTAAAATAAGCAATATTAAGTCAAATATAAACATTATTTTTTAAATGATTTGGAGCAGCATGCTAATCTATATATTTATTTCAAATAAATTTAGAACCAAGTAAGAGAGTAAAATAATAAAAAATACTTCAAAATGAATATAAAATCTTAATTTGGGTTGAAAACTCTGAAGGCAAATTCAAATCATATAAATGTAGTGTGATGTGAACTAACAAAATACTTGATCATTATTAGTAATATACCAGGAAACCATATTAAATATTTCAGTATTATACTCATTTTAATTATACATGTGTATTCAACATGATAGCTAATTATATTATATATATCCAAGTTGTTGATCAAGAAGCTTTCATTATTTTACCATTAATATATTTTGACAAAATCTTATAAGTGTCTTGAAAATCACTTCATATTTTACTAAAAGTTTTAATTATTTTCAATTTTTGGTCTATCCAAAACATATAAATACAAAAACTTCATCATAAAATGTAAGTTAAGTTATAGGGAAGCCTGTGGCTCAGAGGGTAAAAGCATCTGCCTGTAATGCAGGAGACTTGGGTTCGATCCTGGGTCAGGAAGTTTCCCTGGAGAAGGAAATGGCAACCCACTCCAGTACTTTTGCCTGGAAAATTCCATGGACGGAAGTCTGGTAGGACCCCTACTACTGTTCATGGGGTTACAAAGAGTTGGACACGACTGAGCGACTTTACTGATACTGACATATATCTAGTATTTGGGCTTCCTTGTGGCTCAAATGGTATAAAGAATCTGCCTGCAGTGTGAGAGACCCAGGTTTGATCCCTGGGTCAGGAAGATACCCTGGAGAAGGGAATAGCAACCCACTCCACTATTACTGGCTGGAGAATTCCATGGACGGAGGAACCCGGAGGGCTATAATCCAAGGGGTCACAAAGAGTCAGAAACAACTCAGCAAATAACACACACATACACAGGTATTTTTTTTTTTTACACAGGTATTTTTTATTTAAAATATGTGGGTCTTTAACATTTATCTATTATATAACAAACACACATATATTAATTATTGTCACAGTTGTATTAATCGATAACATGAAATAGCCCTACATTAACAGTGTATCTTTTCAACATAAGTACCCCTTTCTCTCTTTATACATTTCTTTATTCCAGGTGTTAACAATCCCCCAACCATATTTCTTCATTTGCAGTGCTTCAGTGCCTGCTGTAGTAACTTACAACTGCAAACACCTGGACTCCTGCCCTGACACTTCCTCTAGTTGCAGCAGCCTGCTTGACCACCCAAAGTTAGACTGGAAGCACCAGGAAAAATACTTTCCCCAGAGAGCAGCCTTCAACAAATGACTGATTATAGTAGTTGTATAAATACACAGTATTTGTCCCTTGAGGCAGGGGGTAGCTCTGAAATGAACATTCTAAAGTAACTTCCAGCATACAGTGAGTCCCCTACATCCGAACAAGATTAGTTCTGAGAGCACATTCTTATGTCCGATTTGTTCGTAAGTCCAACAAAGTTAGCCTAGGTACCCAGCTAACAAAACAGGCTATATAGTATCTACTATGTGTGTCATATAGTATATAATCACTGATGATAATAATTAATTAACAAGTTATATACCATTAATTTAAAAAAAGAAGTTACTTTTACTGGACTGTGATTTCAATAGATTGTTTTACCATATGATTTAACACTTAACAAATGAAAACCATATAGCTGATAAATTTGGTATAATTTTTTGCACTATCAAGGAGTGAAAATTAGGCATATTCCTGTTACTAAAATATGCTGGGTATTGTATATCTTAAATTTATTATGGGAGATTATTTCCATCTATACTGAGAACTACTCAATATTTCAGTTTCCAAATATAATTGAAAAATCCAATAATTTTAAACCAATAGTGTTGATTCAAGAATGATAAATTATTATACAAAATTTATATTATACACTATTTCTAAATTCTAACAATGGTTAGTAATTGCCTGTCCCAAGTAACAAAAAACAAACAAGAAAGAACAAATCAATGATTCCCTATCTTAAATAAATCTTAGGTCCCTCCAACATGTTGTCCAAATGATTTGTAGAATTTTAAGCTCTACATCTGGATGCTGTCTTAAAGGTCTGCTAAGCTAAATCCCTCACTCTGTACATGAAGGCAGTGGCCTCTAAGAAAGAAAGGTGGTATCATGCAGAAGAGATCTTACTTTATAGCTTTGTTTTATTAACCGATTTATCTCAGTAAAAACAGCTAGTAAGTGCCAACTCAAAGTCATACCTTTATGTTCTAAATCTGAGTTTATTGTTGTTTTCAGTTACTGGGTCTTATCTACAACATATTAAGTCGTAGCATGGTTGTTTACTTTGGAAGCAATTGTCTCTCTCTCTCTCTCTCTCACACACACACACACACACAGAGTAACATAGTAAAATAAATGTCTATTCCACAAAGCTTGTATAGAAAAATGTTTATGTAGATGATATGCTTTGTCTAGCAAAAGGATAGAAAAAAGTACACTAAATGTCTTTAAATATTGAGCTCTATGTAGCAGTACCAGTTAGGTCAAACTCATAAATAAAGTAGCACTATGGGAATAAATAAAAAGCTTCACTAACAGATTAATGTTTCTTTAATTATTGGATTCTAGTTTTGATAAGATTGATGGCTATATTTACCATGTCTACAGTGAAATAACATGCTGTGAATCAAAACTTAAATTTACCAACACTGAGTTAACCAGAACAAAAACATTTAAAAGCAGAAAAGAAAATCACAGGCCATATTAAGAGATCAATGCTTACAAAGCAAGGGGCCCTTCTAAGGAATCAGAACAAGGTCTCTCAGTAGAATCAGTTTACTGACTCAGTCATGTCCGACTCTTTGCGACTCCATGGATGAAGCATGCCAGGCTTTCCTGACCATCTCCACCTCCCAGGGCTTGCTCAAACTCATGTCCATCGAGTAGGTGATGCCATCCAACCATCTCATCCTCTGTCGTCCCCTTCTCCTGTCTTCAAAAAGGGGCTCTAGTGCTTTGCATTGCTGTCAGCCACTAACCTCCTTCATATTCCCTCTCATTCGCTAAGACTGGGTGTGGTTCAGTGAGTTGAAGTGCCTAGACTGGAGCATTTTCTTGCATGTGGTAATCACCCAATTATTTGTTAACTGAATCAATGAATATAGATCATAATCTCTGGTTGTTAGCTACTATAGGAAAGGAAACATATCAGTAACAATCTCAGTAACCGTAACCTCTTTGGAGAGCATTGTGGAATACACAATTTGATCAGAGAGAGTGTAATCAAATCCTGTTTTTGATATTTGACTGCAGAGAGTTTTAAAGCTTCATCTCTCTGGCTCTCCCTTTGTCTCACATCTGGACAAGCTGATAGGAAGATCTGGAGGCTCCCTTCTTTGACACAAGTGGTAGTTTCAAACCACGCATACCCCTTGCATAGCATGGGAATCCTTAGCACAACCCTACATGCTAAACACTATAGAAACCTCAAACCAGTCTCCCATCCTTACACACCTGAGCCATATTAAAACTAGCTTAGGAGAGCTGTCCTTACCAGGAGCCTCATTATGTGAGTAATAAAATTTCTCATACCTTCTTTTTTAAAATTAATTTATTTTTAATTGGAGGATAATTGCTTTACAATATTGTGTTGCTTTCTGCCATGTATCAACATGACTTGGCTGTAGGTATGTGTGAAATGTCATCAGTCTCAAAACCTGAAATAAACTTTGAGTGGGGTTCCATCCTTCCCTATAGCATGGCCATAGCGGAGTATAGACCAGAAGATACATCTATAGCCTGCTGTCTCTTACTGCGTGCATCGAACTCACCCTAGTGCTTGCCCTTTCTTTAGGACTGTCTGCTCAGTTATGCTTCAAATCCCTGTTAAATCCAAGTATTCTTTAAAGAAATTCCTTTGCTCACTTACATTAGTCACAGTATACATCTTTTACTTATATCCTGTGCCTCAATTGATTTATGCACAATCAGTTGTTTGCTCTATTTTGTGGTGCTCATATTTTAAAAAGCTTATTATTCTGTAATTAGAAGGCAAACATACACACATTTTAAATTTATTACTGTGTAACTATGATAGTTAATGTTATTTGTCAATTTAATGGGGCTGCAAGAGTGCACAGATATTTGGTAACACATTATTCTGAATGTGTCTGTGAAGATGTTTTAGATGAGATTAGCATTTGGATCAGATTAAGTAGAGTAGTTTGCCCTCCCTTAGGCAGATGGGACCCATTCATCTGCTGAAGGCCTGATCAAAACAAAAAAACCAAGAAGGTTGATCCTTCTGCAAGTAAGAGAGAACTCCTGCCCAACTGCTTTTATCTGAAACTGAATCTTTCCTGGCCTTTGAATTCCAACTAAAACACTGTTTTTTGGGGGGTTTTTTTGTTTGTTTGTTTTTGTTTTTTTTTTTTTTCTGGATTTCAAGCTTGCCATGACTGGAACTCGTACCATTAGCTCTCCTAGATCTTTAGCTTGCTGACTGCAGATCTTAGAACTTGTCAGCCTCTCTATTGTGAGTAAACATACAATCAGATATACATACAAATATGGTATTTCTTTGGCAAACCCTGAATAATTCAATACTTTTCATATTTACTGTTGATATTGAACTTTTTTTCCTATTTTACTCTTTATTATATTTCATGTTTACTAAATCACTTGGAAAAATTAACAGAATTAAACATTGATGAAAAAAAGTATAACTATAGAATTGGTGGCTGAGATAAAGTTATTTAAAGGTCAAAATTAAGAGACCTGAAATCTAGAGACCAATGTTTGGAAACCATTGACTGCAGGGTTCCATATCTGATTTTTTGTAAACATTTCAATGATGCTCGAATTTGAAGGAGATTTCAGATAGGTATGCACAGTATTGAGAGCCTATTCCCTCAAAAAGTCCACTGAATACTGTGCTAACAGCATGTCGCTACTTCAGAGGAATGAAGTCACTAGGGTTAGGTGTCCTCCAAGTGTAATATTTCAAGGATTGCTTATATAAAAACTATTATATATTTCCCTATTGGTTTGTTATTTACTTATAAGGAAAATCATGTGATGTTACATACTATGAAAGGCCAATTTTAATTAAAATTTTTAAAAATTTATTTATTTATTTATTTTTCATTTATTTTTATTAGTTGGAGGCTAATTACTTTACAATATTGTAGTGGTTTTTGCCATACATTGACATGAATCAGCCATGGATTTACATGTGTTCCCCATCCTGATTCCCGCCCCTCACCTCCTTCCCCATCCCATCCCTCTGGGTCTTCCCAGTGCACTGGCCCTGATATTGCTTGAATATAAAATACTGATATACTCACAGTTCTCATTAAAATGTATATATTTTAACTAAAATTTTCATTCGTCTCATTCCTTGTGATCTGCCAAGTCACATGCTATCACTATGTTACCACAGTCATTCAGATGTTAATAACTGACCTCAGTTTTAGGAATTACTCTTAAATTTGTTCAGTACTGTTCCTATAATGAAACCAACACAAAAAATAGCTTTTCAAGTTTTGTGCTTCATTTTGCATATATTATCCACCAATAAACTTCAATTATTTGTATATTAGGAGTAGACCATTTTCTCCACAGGAATATGGTGCTAGATTCTTGGAATTATCAAAGTAATTACTGCATTATCACCAATATTCATGAACTCTCTCATGAATCAAAATATACCTCTTATGTTAAATCACTTGTAACATAAGCTTCTGTTTAGTGTTAAGCCCTTGAGAAAAGAAAAGATAAATTCATTCATTTTGCATTAGCGAGAAGTAACATTTGAAAAAAAAATGCACAGAGTAGATACACATAATTTACCCCTATGTAAAGAGACTGATTGGGAATGCAGTCACAAGATAAAACGAATCTGCGTACTTTAGTCAAAGCTTTATTTTATCTTGCGTGCAAGAGTGTGTGTTCAGTCACTTTAGTCGCGTCCCACTGTTTGCAATTCTATGGACTGTAGCCCACCAGGCTCCTCTGTCCATGGGATTCTCCAGATTTAGAGAAAGCTGAAAATGAAGTCATGATATAATGCATTCTTATCGATTAAAAATATTTCAATTCAGAAATGTTTTGTATGGAAAATATGCATTCATTATCAAATAAATATTCAAATTTAATAAAAATAATGCATATAAATACTATTTTGGCATATTAAGGAATAGATGCTTTCTACCATGAGATAAACACTGAAATAAAAATTGACAGAAATGATTTTAAATGGTTTAATCTTAACATTTTACATCACTCTACATAGCTAATTTAGCACAACATGGCAGCAATTTCTGAATCATATGTAGTGACCTGAAAAGCTAATGAATCTGGCAAGGTATTTTCTTTCTTCTTTCTCCTTGGATGACTTATAAATACTTAGAGATTCTGAATTTTTTTTTTCGGGGGGAGGGAGCAGTTTATATGTCAAATGTAGTGGTGTGGTCTTATATACCAGGTATCACTTTTTTTTCCAAGAATATAAAATGATTTTACTTTAATGCTTTTCAACTTATTTTAATATTTACTATAAATGCAGATATATAATACAAATGGAGTCACGTTATCAGACATTAAAATAAAACATAAATAGACTCAATCAGATATGACAGGCAGCTTTTATATGATTTCTCAAAGTGTATTAACTATTACTTTGGTAACAGAGTGGTGTAGTATTAAATTAATGACATGTTCTAAACCCTTTCATTGACTGCATGTACTCTAAAATGTTCAGAGTCTAAACTTTATAAGCTACTCTGATTGCATCTCTTATTGAACACCATGACAGATGAAAAAAATGGCCATAGACTCTGACTATGGAAGCAAGCAGCCTGTCTTATACTTCTCCTCTGTAGGAATGGTCACATTCCCTGTATGCTACTTTCTTTCAGGAGCAAAAACAATGATTTATTTCCTGGAACTCTAGTAAAGTACTTTGCTGTTACAGGCACAGGAACTATGTTTGATGTATAAAGTTGTAAGTGGAATTTCCATCTAAACAATTAGCTAAATAAATAATTTAGAGAATATCATAAAATTTTTCGCTTTGCTTCTTACACATTAAAAAGAATAAAAATAACAACCCTTTCACCTAGAAGTTAGGCATACCAAATGTAATTCTGTGAAAATTTTCCTTCACATGAACCATTCTAAGTGTCATGGGAACCTAGACATGGTTGAACTACTATTGTAATTGCTATTGATACATTAGCAGTAGGAGTAGTGGAAAAGTACAGTTGTTAGCTGGAAGAATAAACTAGGTGTAGAAACAGTTGCATTATCCTATATATTACTTTTTCAAATATGTGTTTTGAAGTTTTATAATGGCTGACATCTACAAATAATGTAAAGTTTTATGGAAACACAAAATAAGGATATCCTAAACAATCATATTTCACTTCAAAATATTGTCACAAATTTCTAAGCATTTAAACAAAGAGGTTTATAATGTTCATTTGACCCACCCAAGTATTTGATAACATTTTTATCATTAACATTACTCAGGAGGGTCATTAAACTCATTAACTGCACTTGAGGTCTTCAAAGAAGCCAATGGTTTACTAAAAATTAAAACCATTTAGAACTTACTTTTTAAAACAAATGAATTCAGAATAGTCAGTACAGTGATTTAAAGAGAGATTTATAAGAAAAATAGAATTGAGCTTTAAAAATGTTTTATATATTTCCCACAGTGAATATTGTTCATATTTATTTTCATACTATTGTGATAAAAATAAGAATAAAGTATTATTGTGGATTTCAAAATGTTTAAAGATAGAGCTAGTGCTATTAAATTTTCTAACATTTTGCTTGAAAAATTTTTTGAAACATCCACTAGGATATTAGAATCCAGATTTATATATGTATTATTATTTGTGGATCTTTAGAGACCCTCTTATATATTCTGTACCTCATAAATCTTTAGCCAATTGAATCCCTTCACCAAAAAGCTATATATATTAATCTTCTCACAGAAATTAGACCTGATAAAATTACCTATTTTGTGTCTTTCTTACTTTTCTCATGAATGTGCTTTCCCTTAAAAATAATTTCTGTTTCTAAAATAATGAAAAATAATTTCTTCAAAAAAAGAAATATTTTAAAATATACATTTAATTATCATTCATTAATGCATGTTATTTCTCCTAAGTATTTTCAAAAAACATTATTTCCAAAGAGTGTTTGGATTAGATTTTATAACTACCTTGCTAGTTCCTAAATCTGTGATAAAATATACATTCTTCCTATACTCTGAGTCTCCAGACCTAGTTATAACTCAGAAGTTAAATAAAGTTAAAGATAATGGGGTAGATTTCTCATATCCTTTTATGATGAAAATGTGACAAAAATAGAGCTGTTAAGTCTTCGAGAAAATTTGATGTTGTCTCTCCTGGCTTTACAATAAAATCCCTGCTATCAGTTGAAACTTTTAAGTTTATATATTCCTCTTTATAAAGTGAAAAAATGTTGTATCTCATCAGAATTTAGCTCTTAGATGCTTGAACAGTCTAAATTCTTTCCAGAATATTAAAATCACAGATATGGAATTTCTAACAGATACTGAATTGCTAACAGATACATATCAAAGAGAATTTGTTGCTGTCCCATACTATTTTAGAAGTATCAGTCTTAATCTTGGAATCCATGGTTAGAGAAATAAAAGAGAATACCTTATGGTTATTAGGCATGGTTCTCTGTTTCTCTGGTGAATAAAGTAAATAAAGCTAGAAATCTGCCAATTTATCACAATGCCTATGCACTCTACCACCTTAGGAAATAAGCTTAATTCCTGTAATTGGTAAAAAGCTATGTAAATTGAAGTCAAGAGACTCACACAAAGCAGAAAGTTACACTGAATTCAGAAGACAATAACATTTTATACCTGATAGAGTAAAAGTACACACACATGCATGCACGCACACACACACACACACAGCAACAGAGGTGATTTAATTATTTCTTATACCACAGACTTTTGTTATGATGCTGGTATAGTAAAAATAGAAAGAATAAAAATCTCTTAAACTATGTAATAACCAAGCATTAGAGTGGAATAAAGAAATTTTCAGTTTCAGAATTTTTATCCTGTGAAACATTTCTATGTATATTTTAAGTTCAGAGACTTCTCTCAGCAAAAGTCAAAATTAAACTCCACTGGAAGCAATTACTTGAAGTAATTCCAAAAATAATTCATCAATATTGAAAGATAAAAACCAAATAAACTTCTGATTTTGGTTTTTAAAATAGCTGTGAAATAAAATGCAACAAATTTAGTTTTAAATTTTAAAATTATATAGTTATCAGAAAATCAGAAAAATAGTGATATGCTATATAGGAGTGAAATAGTAAATAATAAATGAAAGAGGAAACAGGAACCTTCATACACTCTTGTTGGGAACATAAACTAGTGTAGCCACTATGGAAAACAGTATGGAGTTTCCTTAAAAAGCTAAAATAAAGTTAACATGTGATCCAGCAATCCTACTCTAGGCATATATCTAAAAATGATGAAAACTCTAATTCAAAAATATACATGGACTCCAATGTCCATAGCAGCATTATATACAATAGACAAGACATGGAAGCAACTTAAGAGTCTATCAACAGATGAATAAAGATGTGATATATACATATATCTAGGGGTTACCATAGGGCTTCCCTGGTGGTTCAGAGTTAAAGAGTCCACTTGCCAATGAAGGAGACACTGGCTAAATCCTTGGAAGGGGAAGATCCCTTGGAGAACCATATGGCAACCCAATCCAATACTCTTGCCTGTGTAATCCCGTGGACAGAGGAGCCTGGTGAGCTGTTGTCCACAGGTTCACAAAAGAGTTGTACATGACTCAGCAACTAAACAACAGCAAGGAGTTATCTTACTAAATGAAGTCAGACAGAGAAAGACAAATACATGATTTTACTTATATGTGTAATATAAAAAATACTGGAAAGGAACTTATTTACAAAACAGAAAGACTCACAGACATAGAAAAACTAATTTATGGTTACCAAAGGGGAAAGTAGGAGAAGGATAAATTAAGAGTATGAGTTTAACAGATACACACTACTACACATAAAATAAAGAGTAAGGATTTACTGTATAGCACAGGGAACTATATACAATATCTTATGACAACCTATAATGGAAAAATAATCTAAAAAGAATATATATGTATATGCATATAGGTATAAACTGAATTACTTTGCTGTATGCCTGAAACTGGGGCTTCCCAGGTGGCACCAGAGGTAAAGAGTCTGTCTGCCAAAGCAGGAAACATAAGAGACTTGGGTTTGACTCCTGGATCAGGAAGATCCCCTAGAGGAGGGCACAGCAAGCCACTGCAGTATTCCTGCCTGGAGAATCCCATGGACAGAGGAGCCTGGCAGGCTATAGCCCACAGGATCACAAGAGCTGGACATGACTGAATCGACAGCAGGCATGCATGCACACCTGAAACTAACACAATATTGTGAATTAAGTATAACTAAAAAATAAAAAAAAAAAAAGATTATTACTAGATTTTCTGTGAGCATTTAAAGTTTGAGCTGAATGACTATCCAGGCTGAATTTTGTTGCTGTTCAAGAAATTTTGTTGCTGTTGCTGTCTCCCAGTCATGCTGGACTCTTTGCAATCCCATGGACTGCAGCATGCCAGGCCTCCCTGTCCCTCACTATCTCCCGGAGTTTGCCAAAGTTCATATTTATTGTATTGGCGATGTCATCCAGTCATATTATCCTCTGATGCTCTCCTCCCCTTCTGCCCTCAACCGTGTCTGTTCACATCAGATGACCAAAATACTGCAGCTTCAGCTTCAGCATCAGTCCTTCCAGTGAATATTCAGGGTTGATCTCCCTTAAGATTGACTGGAATGATCTCCTTTCTGTTCAAGTGTCTTTCAGGAGTCTTCTCCAGCACCACAGTTCAAAGGCATCAGTTCTTTGGCATTCTGCCTTCTTTATGGTTCAGCTCTCACAAATGTACATGACCACTGGGAAGACCATAGCCTTGGGTATACCAACCTTTGTTGGCAGAGTAATGTCTCTGCTTTTCAACACACTGTCAAGGTTTATCATTGCTTTCCTGCTAAACAACCCCTCTCTGAGTTCATGGCTGCAGTCACCATCCACAGAGATTTTGGAGCCCAAGAAGAGGAAACCTGTCACTACTTCCACCATTTCCCCTTCCATTTGCCATGCAGTAATGGGGCTGATGCAATGATCTTATTATTATTATTTTTTTAATATTTAGTCTTAAGTTGGCTCTTACACTTCCCTCCTTCACCCTCATGAAGAGGCTCTTTAGTTCCTCTTCGCTTTCTGCCATTAGAGTGGTATCATCCGCATTTCTGAGGTTGTTGATGTTTCTCCCACCTATCTTGATTCCGGCTTTTCACATCAAGCCTGGCATTTCTTATGATGTGTTCAGCATATAGGTAAACAAACAGGGTGACAACAGACAGTCCTGTTGTACTCCTTTCTCTGATCTTGAACCAATCAGTTGTTCCATACAGGGTTCTAACTGTTGCTTCTTGACCTGCATACAGATTTCTCAGGAGACAGGTAAGATGGTCTGATACTCCCATCTCTCTAAGATTTGTCCACAGTTTGTCTTGATCCACACAGTCAAAGGCTTTAGCAGAGATGATGAAAGAGATAGATATCTTTCTGAAACGCCCTTGTTTCTCTATAATCCAGTGAATGTTGGTGATTTGATCTCTAGATCCTCTTCTATTTTCTAAGCCCAGCCTGGACATCTGGAAGTTCTTGGTTCACATAATGCTGAAGTCTAGAATGCAAGATTTTAAGCATGAACTTACTAGCATGGGAGATGAGTGCAACTGTCCGATGGTTAGCACATTCTTTGGTACTACCCTTCTTGGGAACTGGGATGAGGACTGACCTTTTCCAGTCCTGTGGCCACTGCTGGGTCTTCCAGATTTGATGACATAATGAATACAAAACCTTGTTGGCATCATCCTTCAGGGATTTGAATTGTTCTACAGGAATTGCTTCAGATCCACTAGCTTTATTAACAGCTGTGCTTCTTAACGTCCACTTTACTTCGCACTCCAGAATGTCTGGTTCTCAGTGGCTAACCACATCATCATAGTAATTTGGTTCATTCAGTTCAGTTCAGTCGCTCAGTCATGTCCAAGTCTTTGCCACCTCATGGACTGCAGCACACCAGGCCTCCCTGTCCATCACCAACTCCTGGAGTTTACTCAAGTCTATTGAGTTGGTGATGCCATCCAACCATCTCATCCTCTGTCATCCCCTTCTCCTCCTGCCTTCAGTCTTTCCCAGCATCAGGATCTTTTCATTTGAGTCAGTTCTTCCCATCAGGTGGCCAACGTATTGGAGTTTCAGCTTCAGCATCAGTCCTTCCAATGAATATTCAGGACTGATTTGGATTGGTTGGATCTCCTTGCAGTCCAAGGGACTCTCAAGAGTCTTCTCCAACACCACAGTTCAATTTGGTTCATTAAGATCTTCTTTATATAGTTCTTGCATATATTCTTTCCATCCCTTCCTAATCGCTTCAGCATTTACTGGGTCTCTACCATTTTTATCCTTAATTATGCCCATCTCTTAGGGGAATGCTCCCTTGATGTTTCCAATATTCCTTAAGAGGTCTTTAGTATTTACCTTTTTGTTGTTTTCTTCTATTATTAAGCACTGTTTATTGAAGAAGGCCTTCTTGTCTCTTCTAGCTATTTTTTTGGAACTCTGCATTTAATTGGATGTACCTTTCTCTCTCTCCCTTGCTTTTCATTTCTCTCCATTCTTCCTCTATTTGTAAAGCCTCCTCAGATAACCACTTTGCCTTCTTGCTTTTCTTTTTCTTTGGGATGGTTTTGTTCACTGCCTCCTGTGCAATATTATGGACCTCTTCCTATAGTTCTTCAGGCACACTGCTAACTAGATCTAGTCCCTTGAATCTATTCATTACTTCTACTGTTAATTCATATGGGATTTGGTTTAAGTCATACCTGGCTGGCCTAGTATTTTTCCCAGTTTTCTTTAGTTTAAGCCTAAATTTTGATAAGAGACGTTGATGATCTGAGCCTTAGTTAGCTCCAGGTCTTGTTCTGGCTGACTGTATACAGTTTCTCCATCTTTGGCTACAAAGAATGCAATCAATTTGATTTTAGCACTGACCATTTGGTGGCATTCATGTGTAAGATCATCTCTTGTGTTGTTGAAAAAGGGTATTTTCTATGACTAGTGCATTCTCCTAGCAGAATTCACTTAAAATTTGCCCTGCTTCATTTTGTTCTCCAATACCAAACTTGCCTGTTACTCCAGGTATATCTTGACTTCTTACTTTTGCATTCCAATCCTGATGATGAATAGAATGTCTTTTTTAGGTGTCAGTTCTAGGAGGTCTCCGAGGTCTTCATACAACTGATTAAGTTCAGCTTTTTTGACATTGATGATAGGGGCATAGACTTAGATTACTCTGGTGTTGAATGGCTTGCCTTGAAAATGAACTGAGATCATTCTGTCATTTTTGCGGTTGCACCCAAGTACAGTATTTCACATCATTTTGTTGATTTTAAGGACTACTCCTTTTCTTCTATGGGATTAGTGCCACAGTAGTAGATGCAATCGTCATCTGAATTAAATTCACCCATTTCTATTCCATACCCCTAAAGGAGGGCACAGCAAGCCACATCAGTATTCTTGCCTGGAGAATCCCATGGACAGAGGAGCCTGGCAGGCTCCTGTCCACAGGGTCACAAAGAGTTGGGCATGACTGAAGTGACAGCACGCACACATGCACACCTGAAACTAACACAATATTGTGAATTAGGCATAACTGAAAAAAAAAAAAACCAACAACAACAACAACAAAAAAAACGGTTACTAGATATTCTGAGTTTTTAAAGCTTGAGCTGAATGACTATCCAGGCTGAATAGAGTTAATAAGTCTTAGCAATGAAGCTCAAAAAAGTGAATATTTATTTTATTAGCATGCTCTTCAGTATACATTTAGTGTCATTTTATAATATGAAAAATTATATCATTTAATATGTACATAACTAATGATTAGCATAACTATTATATAAGAAACAGTCTTTTAAAGCTACCAGTCTTCCCTGGTAGCTTAGATGGTAAAGAATCTTCCCACAATATGGGAGACTGAGGTTCGATCCTTGAGTCAGAAAGATCCCTTGGAGAAAAAAATGGCAACCCACACCAGTATTCTTGCATGGAAAATTCCATGGACAGAGATGCCTGGCGGGTTACAATCCATGCAGTTTCAAAGAGTCAGACATGACTGAGAGACTAATACTTTCACTTTCAGTCTTCTAAAATATAAGTGATTTTTTAAATAATACCCTGTAGAATAGGTAATAGAATAATTTAGTTATATTTGCAAGTATTGTTTAAATCATAAGACATTCTTTTTAAAAAGTTACCTTAAGAACTCTGAGTTTGAGATTAAGAGCTTTACTGAAAACCTCTTTTACAAGGCTGTCATTTGTCAGTCTCACAAGCTATTCGTTGTGAAATAAAATGCACATAGAGAAAATCACAAAACAGTGCAGTGCTATTCACAATAGCCAAGACATGGGAATAACTTAAATTTCCATTGTTGGGTGAATGGCTAAGGAAAATATGGTATACATACATACAATGGAATATTACGCAGCTTTTAAAAAGAAGTAAATCCTGCCATTTGTGACAATATGGATAAACTTGGAGGACAGGATGTTAAGTGAAATAAGTCAGATATAAAAGACAAATTCTACATTGTATCACTTATATAAAGAATCTAAAATAGTCAAAGAGCACAAGGGTAAATCCCAGGACTTCTGGGTAGGGCAAAAAGGGGCCATATTAGTATAAAGGTACAAAGTTTCAGTTATGCAAGATGAGTAAGTCCTAGAAAGCTACTATACATTGTAGTGCCTGTAGTTAACAACACTATGTTGGATACTAAAAAATTTGCTGAAAGGATAGACTATGTTAATTGTTGCAATGATGATAATCATAGTAATAAGTAAAGGTAGGAGCAAACATTTGTAGTTGATGGATTTGTTTATGAAATAGATTGTGGGGATGATTTCATGGATATAAAACTTATCTCCACATTCAATAAGTGACACAAATTAGAATGTACAGCTTTTTGAATGTCAATAATCCTTCAATAAAATTGTTTAAAAAAGAGAATCGCAAAACAAAGTTGTGAATTTCAATGTATCCACATTTAGAAATAAAAGATTGCCAGCATAACAGTTACCAACAATAGCTTGAAGAAATGGGAACAATTATGCATTTCTAAAAGGTAGATGAAGAACATTGAAAATATTAAATTTTGATCTAATATTTGGACAAGATATGAAAGTATGTGAAGTTTCTGGTTTATATATCATGTATGTTAGTAAGTTTGAGCTGCAATCACAAAATACCACAGACTAGGTAGCTTATAAATAGCAGAAGTTTATTGCCCATGTCCTGGTGGCTAGTAGTCTGAGATCATGGTGTGAGCATGGTAAGAAAAGGGCTTCTTTCTGGGTTACAGGCTTCTCTATATTTTATATGGTGGAAGGGACTAGGGATCTCTGGTGCCTCTTTTATTTTGTAGTTCAGTCACTAAGTTATGTCTGACTCTTTGCAACCCCGTAGACTACAGCATACCAGGCTTTCCTGGCCTTCACTATCTCCTAGAGTTTGCTAATAATACTCATGCCCAATGACTCACGTCCATTCAACCGTCTCATCCTCTGTCACCCTCTTATCCTTTTTGCCTTCAATCTTCCCCAGCATCAGGGTCTTTTCCAATGAGTTGGCTCTTCCCATCAGGTGGCCAAGTATTGGATATTCAGCTTCAGCATCAGTTTTTCCAATGAATATTCAAGCTTGATTTCCATAAGATTGACTGGCTTGATCTCCTTACTGTCTCAGGAACTCTCAAGAGCCTTCTCCAGCACCGCACTTGGACAGCATCAATTTGTTGGCGCTCAGCCTTCTTTATGGTCCAACTCTCAAATCAGAGCGTGACTACCAGAAAAACCATAGCTTTGACTAAACGGACCTTTATTGGCAAAGTGATATCTCTGCTTTTTAATACTCTACCTAGGTTTGTTTTCTTCCCAGGAGCAAATGTCTTTTAATTTCACGGCTGCAGTCACTGTCTGCAGTGATTTTAGAGTTCAAGAAAATAAAATCTGTCACTGTTTCAATTTTTTCCCCATCTATTTGCCATGAGTGATGGGACTGGATGCAACAATCTTCATTTTTTGAATGCTGGGTTTTAAACCAGCTTTTTCACTCTCCTCTTTCACTTTCATCAAGAGCTTCTTTAGTTCCTCTTCGTTTTCTGCCATTAGGGTGATATCAACTGCATATCTGAGATTGTTGATATTTCTTCTAGCAATCTTGATTTCAGCTTGGGATTCATCCTGCCCAGCATTTTGCATGATATACTCAGATATAAGTTAAATAAGCAGGGTGACAACATACAGCCTTGACGTACTCCTTTCCCAATTTGGAACCAGTCTGTTGTTCCATGTCCAGTTCTAACTGTTGCTTCTTGACCTGTATACAGATTTCTGAGGAGGCAGGTCAGGTGGTCTGATATTTCCATCTCTTTAAGAATTTCCCATGGTTTGTTGTGATCCACTCAGTCAAAGGCTTTGGTGTAGTCAATAAAGCAAAAGTAGATGGTTTTTTGGAACGCTCTTGCTTTTTCAATGATCCAACAGATCTTGGCAATTTGATCTCTGGTTTCTCTGCCTTTTCTAAATCCAGCTTTAACATCTGTAAGTTCACAATTCACATACTGTTTAAGCCTGGCTTGTAGAATCCCATAGAAGAAATGGAGTAGTCCTTAAAATCAACAGAAGAATCTGAAATACAGTACTTGGGTGCAACCATAAAAATGACCTCAGTTCGTTTCCAAGACAAGCCATTCAACATCACAGTAACCCAAGTCTATGTCCCTACCACCAATGCTGAAGAAGCTGAAGTTGATCAGTTGTATGATGACCTAGAAGACCTCACAATCACAGAAAATTAGCCAAAATAATCACATGGATCACAGCCCTGTTTAGGGCCACCCAAGTCGATGTTCAAGGTGGACAATTCTGACAACACGTTGTCTACTGGAGGAGGGAATGGCAAACCACTCCAGTTTTCTTGCATTGAGAACCCCATGAACAGTATGAATTTCTGTATATAACTTAGAATCATTAATTTTTACTTTTCAAAAGTTCTCCAGTGATCACTTTGGAAAGGACTGAAATCTTTAAATATATATACCTATTAATTTCTGTACATCCTCTTCAATTTACCTCAGTAACTTTTTGTTGTTTTCTCTGAGAAAGTGTTATACATCACATTTAATCTTATTTTTATTATTTTGATATTTTAAGTAGTTAACTAGGCCATATTATTTGGAGAAGGAAATGGCAACCCACTCCAATGTTCTTGCCTTGAGAATCCCAGGGATGGGGGAGCCTGCTGGGCTGCCATCTATGGGGTCGCACAGAGTCGGACACGACTGAAGCGACTTAGCAGCAGCAGCAGCAGTCCATGTTACTAAACATTACTTTTCTAAAAGTTTGACATTTTATAGATAAATTTGATGTATTACAGCTTTGCTAGATGTTACTTTTGGGAAAATTGGGAAAAAAATACCAGGATCTTACTTTATTATTTCTTACAACATGGAGGAGTTTAAAGTTTTTCCATTTTTCAGGCCAGAAACAAACTTTTTTTTAAATTCAGCTCTGTTCATACAAACTCAAGAAAAAAAACTATTAAAAATATGAAAAAATATGAGAAATTTTAAGACTTCTCACTAAAAATGTGGTTAAAATTCAAAATATAGTCTTGAATATAGTTGTATGCAAACAATGTCAGAACACTAAGTATGAAAATGTTGGGAAACAATTTTCACAGAATAAATTAATATTGCTAAATTTTTATATTAAAAAGTAATGATAGCAGATAAATTATAGGGTTAATGTACAGTGAATAAGATGAAAACATACTCGAAGTAAAAGGAAAGAAAAAGAAATAGAATATAAGGACAAAGTAAAAATCAAAATTAGCTTTGTAAAAGAATAATAAAACAAAGCAATTTATGATAATATTAATTGATACAATGTAAAAAACACAAGTAATGATATGAAAAACTTAAGCAGAACACGTAAATAGATAAAGTTGCTGTTTGTAAAAGAAAGATAATTTTATGACTAATTTTATTCCACTAAATTTGTAAAATTGCTTATTTAACCATAAATCATAAAGAATTCAAAGTGCCTTCTCTTGACATATTTATGTATTGTAACAGATGCATAGCCAGTGAACAGACAGACAGTATTCAGATAGGTAGGTTCATAGGTATAGATAGTTAGGTAATTGGTAACAGACCTTATAGTCTGGAGGTTTTTTGTTGTTGTTGTTGTTAGTTCAGGATCATGATTAGTGTCGTTCAGATGCCTCAGTTCAGTTCAGTCGCTCAGTCGTGTCTGATTCTTTGCAACCCCACGCACAGCAGCACACCAGGCCTCCCTGTCCATCGCCAACTCCCGGAGTTTACTCAAACTCATGTTCATTGAGTCAGTGATGCCAACCATCTCATTCTCTGTCGTCCCCTTCTCCTCCTGCCTTCAGTCTTTCCCAGTATCAGGGTCTTTTCAAATGAGTTAATTCTTCACATCAGGTGACCAAAGTATTGGAGTTTCAGCTTCAGCATCAGTCCTTCCAATGAATATTCAGGACTGATTTCCTTTAGGATGGACTGGTTGGATTTCCTTGCAGTCCAAGGGTGTTCTTCTGGAACACCACAGTTCAGATGCCTATGTTAATTTTTGTTGTTGTTTTTTCAGTTTTAACTGTTCAGTCAATTTCTGTTAGAAAGGTATTAACATCTCAATTATTATTATTAAACTGCCTATTTCTTCATTTGCTTCATTTGCTTTGTTTTTTTGGTATATTCACAATAATGCTTACTATTTCTTTCTAATGTATTGAGCTTTGTTTATTATGAGATGTCTTATTTTATTTTTTTTATTTTTTTAAATCTCAGGTAGTGAAGTGGTAAAGAATCTGCCTGCCAATGCAGGAGACACAGGAGAAGTGGGTTCGATCCCTGGGTAAGGAAGATCCCCTGGAGAAGGGAATGACTACTCACTTCAGTATTCTTGCTTGAAAAATTCCATGGACAGAGGAGCCTGGTGGTCTGGACTGAGCATACTTTTTAGTACATGCATGGTAACACACTTCTCTGTAAGTCAGCTCTCACTTACAGTAATATATCCACTCTCTCTTTCTTAAGTTTACAGTATGCATTACTTATCTTCTTTCTGTCCATTCATGTTCAAACTATCTTTGTTTATATGTAAAGTCAGTTTTTAGTATATCTTGCATAATATTGGTTTGGCAAAAAAATTTGTTCAGGTTTTTCTATGACATCTTACTGAAAAGTTTAATCTTATAAATTTGTCCGATCTAAGAATCTTTAACTTATGTTTGCAACTTTTAGTGAAAGTAAAAATAGTCATTGATATCATTGCAATTATACATATAGTTGTAATATTTGTTTTCTATTCCTCTTTGATCCTTTATATTAATTTTTTTAGTTCCAAAGTAATCAAAATATTGGTGCTAAAAGTTACAACCAAATTAAGCTAGATGGTGTGATTTTAGCATTAAAAAATAGATTTTTACATTTTTAGTTTTATTGGGGTTGATGCTATATTATTTCACACAAAAAGTACCCTTATCACCATATATCTATTTTGCTCATGTATATGTACATAAGCTCCCTGATAAGTCACTAGATTTTGTTTTAAACAACTATTAATATATATGTTAAGTTTTGTGAAAAGGTTTTTATTTACCTTTTATTCATGAAAGATACGGTCACTAATACAGGACTCACTACTGATATTGAGCTTTTCTTTATTGCTTTAATATACTGCAATCTAGATTCATCAGCTCTGATTAGAAGTCACTGTTTTATAAATTGTTCTCATGCCTGATGCTATGTGTTTCTTCTTTCATGTACTTCCAAGATTTCATTTGTATAATTCTTACCAACTTAGACTATGACAATAATGTGTGTGCGTGTGTGTGTGTGTGTGTGTATTTATTTAGGATTCTCTGAGCTTATGAACCCATAAACTTGAAATTTTAACAAATTGTGGAAGGAAGCATTACTTCCTGTTTTTTCCATTCCTTTTGCAACTTTAAGTTCAAACATCTTATACCATGTGATATTCCCCTGGCTTTATTCAACTTTGTTTTTCACAACTTTTTTTTTTAAGTCACTCCTTCAAATGGATAATTTCTCTTATCTATAGCTTACTAATGCTTCTCTAACTTCCAATCTGTGGTTAAATTTAAACTGTATTTCCTTTTCAATTTCAAATATTATTTCTTCCACTTTGTTTATTTTTTATAATTATAGTTTTCTGTAAATATTTCCTATGTATTTATTTGTTATGAACAAAACTTACTTTTTATATTATATTCATATAATAAATAAAATATAATTTTTATATTATATTCATAATGATAATTTTAATACATTGTCTACAGATTCTTAAGTCTGGATCAATCCAATTATATTTTCTCTTGACAATGGGTTGTTTTCCTTTCTTATTCTGTTGAGACATTTTTATCATATCTAACACATTGTGAACACTTCACTGAAGACACTCTACACTCTCTGTTTTTTCCAAAGATTAATAATTATGTAAAGATAGTTAACATTTCTGAAATTAAATTGTTTTCTTTGCAGTGTATAGTATTGGAATATAAATATTTTAGTTTAAATCTGACCTCTTAAAATAAGTCCTGGAGTCAGTTGGAGATTTAGGCATAAAAATCTTTAACTAAATGTTTCCATTCTGGTATCTTCCCTCATATTCTTTCAGCAGTAGCTGTGTTGTGGGCAAGTGGAATTTTAAAAGTTACTTTTGTATTTTAAGAACATGCTTACCAATATAATTAAAATAAGTAACAACTTGGTCAAACAAACACATTGTTACACTAAAACTTCCTTTAAATCTTATCAAAATAATGCATTGTTCTACAACTGACATGCAATCTAAGACTTTGCTGAACTGAAATAAATAGGGCACAAGATATTTCTCTAGCACAGATGGGCTTATTCAGGATCAGCAGAGAATTGCAATTCAAGGTCTACAACAATGGCAAGTGAGTTTCAAGCCTCCACAGGACAAGAGAAGGAGAACAATTTTATGGCACAGACAGGAAAAAAGATTTGGGAGAAAGATAATAAAGAGTCCATGGCTCTTCATGGGCTGAGTCTGGCTGGAAAGAAGAGGTGTCTTCTTTCTTCTCACTAGATTCTACTGAGGCAGGTATAGGAGCTTTCCCTTCTGGTCTCACAAATGTATTTAATTGACATCTCTTTTTTATTTTTGTTCACAAACTGATAATATATGCAGTGATGAAATTAAAAGATGCTTGCTCCTTGGAAAGAAAGCAAGGACAAGACTAGACAGAGTATTAAAAAAGCAGAGACTCACTTTACCAACATGGTCCATATAGTCAAAGCTATGGTTTTTCCAGTAGTCATGTATGGATATGAGAGATGGACCATTAAGAAGACTGAGAGCCAAAGAACTGATGCTTTTAAATTGTAGTGCTGGAGAGAGTCCTTTGGACTGCAAGGAGATCAAGCCAGTCTGTTCTAAAGGAAATCAGTCCTGACATTCATTGGAAGGACTGATGCTGAAACTCCAATACTTTGGCCACCTGATGCAAAGACACAACTCATTGCAAAAGACTCTGATGCTCAGAAAGCTTGAAGGCAAAAGGAGAAGTGGGTGAGATGAATCAGAAGAGGATGAGCTGGTTAGATAGCATCACCAACTCAGTGGACATGAATTTGAGCAAACACCAGGAGATATTGAAGGACAGAGGAGCCTGTTGTGCTGCAGTCCACAGGGTCACAAAGAGCTGGACACTACTCAGTAAATAACAAACCCCCCAAAAATACAAAAAACCAAAGTATATGTAGTTCTATTGACCAAAAGAGCAATGGTATAAATTGTCTGAGTAAGAATATGAAATGATTCATTTAAGGAAAACAAACACTTCCTCATTGTTCTGGTTTGGTTGATTGTGGGTAACAAGAATGGAGCCCCATCATTCAAATGCCACCTATCAGGACTTGCTATTCTTAAAGACAAAAATGTTTACTCAAAACTTCAAAATCAGGCACCCTGCGGTTTGTCTCAAAAGCCAAATGTTCTTAAGTCCAGCTCTTTCATCATTTTTCTCTTGATATATTTCTGCTCTTTTCAGAACTGTAAGGAGAGTTTATGTGGCTTTCCTCACTTCCCTTGACCCTGTGTTCTTTCATTCCATGAACACTGCCATACATCACTGAAAAGGGATGTCTGACTTTATTCGAGGAAGACCTTAAGTAGACCTTGGGTCTAAAGCATTGAATAAAGTATAAACAATTTACAATCTGTAGGTTGAACATTATTACTTTATTCAGAGTAGTTTGTTTTTCTTTCTTTCTTTCTTTATTTTTTTTTAAAGCCACAGTTAATTATCAGTTCTGTTTTTAGAACCACTTGGCAATTATTACATTAAAATATTAGTTGATCAAACCATTATCCTTTTTTGACAAATGAGGACATTGAGGCTCAGAGAATGAGAGACTGAAGGTCTCTCATTTTATATATATATATATATATATATATATATATATATACATATATATACATACACACACACACATATATATATACACATAGATATATATTTCCTGAGAAAACATACATATGTACATACACATATATTTCCTGAGAAAACACATTCTCTTAAAAGCAGAAACTGAAAACTTAAATCAGCTTTCTCATTCATTTCAGGTAAGCCAGTTTCAGGGAACTTATTTTGCAGCTTATATATCATTGTGACAACATCATTTAAAAAATTATAAAAGAATTTGAACTGTCAGTCCATTTGTAAAGGTTAGCTCTTAAATTCAAACAAACATGCCTGTCTTCTTAAATTAAGATAGCTAAACAAAAAAATACATATGGACCATTACAACTTCTGCAGAGAAATCTATGGCTAATATTTTCCATCATTCTCCATACATTTATGAGGATTGCACTTGTCAGAGTGTTACAAATTATATTAATGAAAATAACAAAATCCATTTTTTTTGGTTATCTATTTTTCATCTAAACATTGTTATCACTTTTACTTCTCTCAATTGCAGAATTTTATGCTATTTAAATAATCTCAATAGAGTTTGTTTTATAGTTATTTATTTATTTTTATTAAGGCATATCTGTTGAGAATTACTTTCATACTATTCTATTTCTGAAATTGCTTTTAATCTTACATTTCCAGCTATTTATAAAATAAAATAATGAAGCATCACAAAAAATTAAGAAATTCCTTTAAAACAAAACAAAAAAAAGTAATTTGCCCTAATATGAAAATTCATGTTTATATAAAACATATGACAGTTTTTGTTCTTAAATAATAACAATACTGTTTTTGGTCACAACCATTAACTCAATATATATATATATATATTTTTTTTTTTTTCAGAAAAAATGTTTCATTTTTGCTGCACCTTAAGAAATACAATAATGAAAAGAAGTTTTTCATACAGTTTTTGTTTTGGTAAATGACAAATTTAAACAAATTATATTTTAAAATATCAATTCAGTTGCTCAGTCATGCCTGACTCTTTGTGACCCCATGGACTGCAGCAGGCCAGGCTTCCCTGTCCATTACCAGCTCCTAGAGCTTGCTCAAACTCATGTGCATCAAGTCAGTGATGACATCGAACCATCTCATTCTATGTCTTCCCCTTCTCCCCCTGCCTTCAATCTTTCCCAGCATGAGGGTCTTTTCCAATGAGTCAGTTTTTCACATCAGGTGGCCAAAGTACTGGAGCATCAGTTTCGGCATGAGTCTTTTCCAAAGAATACTGGGGACTGATCTCCTTTAGGATGGACAGGTTTGATCTCCTTGCAGTCCAAGGGACTCTCAAGAGTCTTCTCCAACACTACAGTTCAAAAGCATCAGTTCTTCAACATTAAGCTTTCTTTATGGCCCAAGTCTCACACCCATACATGACTACTGGAAAAACCATAGCTTTGACTATATGGACCTTTGCCAGCAAAGTGATGTCTCTGCTTTTTAATATGCTGTCTAGATTCATCATAACTATCTGCCAAGGAGCAAGCATCTTTTAATTGCATGGCTGCAGTCATCACCTGCAGTGATTTTGTAGCCCAAAGAATAAAGTCACTTACTTTTTCCAATGTTTCCCCATCTATCTGCCATGAATTGATGGTCCTGTGATCTTCATTTTTTTAATGTTGAGTTCTAAGCCAGCATTTTCACTCTCCTCTTTCACTTTCATCAAGAGGCTCTTTACTTCCTTTTCCCTTTCTGCCATATGGATGGTGTCATCTGCATATCTGAGGATATTGATATTTCTCCTGGCAGTCTTGATTCTAGCTTTTTCTTCATCCAACCTGGCATTTTGCATGATGTACTCTGCATATAAGTTAAATAAACAAGGTGATAATATACAGCCTTGACTTACTCCTTTCCCAATTTGGAACCAGTCTGTTGTTCCATGTTGTTCTAACTGTTGCTTCTTGACCTGCACACAGGTTACTCAGGAGGCAGGTAATGCAATCTGGTATTGCCATCTCTTTAAGAAATTCCCACAATTTGCTGTCATCGATACAGTCAAAGGCTTTGGTGTAGTCAATGAAGCAGAAGTATAGTTTCTCCAGAATTCTCTTGCTTTTTCTAAGATCCAACGGATTTTGACAGTTTGATCTCTTGTTCCTCTGCCTTTTCTAAATCCAGCTTGAGCATCTTGAAGTTCTCAGTTCACATATTCTTAGAGCCTAGCTTGGAGAATTTTCAGCACTACTTTGCTAGCCTGTGAGATGGGTGCAATTGTGCAGTAGCTTGAACATTTTTGGCATTGCCTTTCCTTGGCACCGGAATGAAAATACACCTTTTCCAGGCCTCTGGCCACTGCTGAGTTTTCCAAATTTGCTGGCATATTGAGTGCAGCACTTTCACAGCATCATCTTTTAGGATTTGAAATAGTTCAGCTGGAATTCCATCACTTCCAGTAGGTTTCTTCATAGTGATGTTTCCTAGGGCCCACTTAATTTCACACACCAGGATGTCTGGCTCTAGGTAAGTGATCACACATTATGGTTATTTTGGTCATGAAGATCTTTTTTGTATAGTTCTTCTGTGTATTCTTGCCATCTCTTCTTAATAGCTTCTGTTTCTGTTAGGTCCATACTGTTCTGTCTTTTATTGTGCTCACCTTTACATGAAATGTTCCTTTGGTATCTCTAATTTTCTTGAAGAGATTTCTAGTCTTTCCCATTCTATTGTTTTCTTCTATTTATTTGCATTGATCACTTAGAAAGGCTTTCTTATCTCTCCTTGCTGTTCTTTGGAATTCTGCATTCAGATGGATATATGTTTCCTTTTCTTCTTTGCCTTTCACTTCTCTTCTTTTCTCAGCTATTTGTAAGGCCTTTAAATGATTTTTATTTTTAACATTAAGAAAAATAACAATTACTGGAGAGAGGAAGTAAAATATATAATGGAACTATTGCTACTTGAATATATCTACTTAGATTTATTTTTTTAAGTAAAGGTAGAAAATTTTTTCAACTGTTCAAATTTGATACTGTAGCAGTATCAAAAAAGGAATTCTTCCTTGAAATTTACATATTAATTTTAAGATAGAAATACTTTTATATCTCTATTGATATTGACCAGAGATTTCCACTGATGCATATAAGCTATTATAGGCTCTTGAATTTAACCTAGTAATTAAGAACAATGGAGTGGAATACTGCAAAATAGAAATGACTGTATACTGTTCAAATTAAGGTAAGGACTTTTTTGTGTATGTATGAAACTTCTTTTAAATGTATATAATATATAAATCATAGGAAGGTAGAACGACACCATAAATATGTGTCCTTGTCCTTGGGATATATCATGATATTATATGTCCATATATAAGAACATACCTCTGAGATATTGAAGGTAGCATGTTGAGCTAGAGTGAGTAACAAGAGTTATTTTGTATCATGTGTGCATATATATGTATATATATATACACACACATATATATTAACATTTAAACATATGCTGTAGTATTCAATATGATTATTTCTATTTTATGTATCAGTTTTAATATTAATGTATGCTTATTGAAATACCAGTCACAGCTGTATAACACAGTCAATGTGATACGTAAATTATATACATATGTGTGTGTGTTAGTCACTCGGTCATGTCCAATTCTTCGTGACCCCATGGACTGTAGCCTGCCAAGTTCCTCTGTTCATGAAATTCTCCAGGTAAGAATACTGAAGTGGGTTGCCATTCCCTTCTCCAGGGGATTTTCCTGACCCAGGGATCAAACCTAGGTCTCCCACATCGTAGGCAGTTTCTTTACCATCTGTTTTCATTGAACACCAGTTGAACAACACTGCAGATTAAAATAAATAAATAAATATATATATATATATATATGTATGTATAAAAATAGACAGCATTCCTTAAGTTTTTAAAAGTTAAATGCAACAGCAAGTGCTCTCAGAAAGAAAAATTTTTTCCCTATTTCCCCTTTTTCTGCCAAAACTATTCTCCCAGGTATATTCCAGGTCCTCTCTGCTCCCTCACTCTGTACATACAAGGGAAGAAGAAGTGATAAGTGATTTGAAAATGTGGGACTCATTCACCTTACACACTGTCTAGACTTTGGTCTTAGGCCTTAACTGCTCAGCCTCTCCCTAAGGGAGGGAGATCTATCTGAATCAGTTCCATGATAGACTGAAATGTGCAGGGGTAGTTTTCTTAATTCTGGGGTAAAAACCACAACTTGTCTTTAGCAGTGATAATAGTGATTCTCATTCATCAATAGGCATCTCATTTTATTTCTCCATTCAGAACCCCAGTGAGGAAGAGGAAACTTTTTTATTGGGTGCTGCTTAAAACCAAATATACAGTGGAATTTCTAGTGCTATTGAATATGAAGAGTTTCCAGTCTTAAATCATGTGTGTGCCAGTTTAAAAAGGACAGCACTGATTTGCCCTTCTGTATTCCATCCTGTATTCAAGACTAAGGAAAGGCCTGTGGATTGCAGCTGTGTGATCTACTTTTGTCCACAAACTCAAGATCATTTCCCTGCCTGTAGAATGGTATTTTGATGCTTGCTACTTGTGTATTATTTCAGATCTAGGATGTTACACATTGAACTTTTAATAGTGAAAACACACACACACAAGTTTTCCAAGTTTAAATATATTTATATTTTAATATCTTTGAACTTTAAATTTCAAATGGACATTATTTTGATATCTTAGAGGTCTTATGGATTTTAATGTTCTCATTTATTTTTGTTGAAAAACCTCTTGTGTATTATGTTTGTCATAGTGGTTAAACACAATTTAGGATGGAAAATAAAATAAGGTGCGACTTTTCAGCCTACATATAGAATGTCCTTGAAATTGATTCCCAAATGTACTCTTCTGATCCACATATAATCTTTCCAGGTAAACTTTCTTAACTGACATTGAGCACTACACTCAAAGTAATAGCAGTTTGGATAGAAAGAATGGTACCTGAAGTTGAGGGTAGGAGTGCCACGACAAATTGCTCAGAAACTTCTGGTTGACCACAACTGGTCAAGTAAAGCTTAGGAACATGAGAACAGACAATCTAACAAAATGTTACAGAGGAACACATAGTCCCACTGATAGCTTACATTCAAGCTTTAATAAACTTCTTTCTAAGCTAGAGGATTCTGATATTTTCACCTCCTCTCAGAACAGAGTTTATGGTTTGGGGTTTTCACTAACCTTATCTTTTGGACTTATCTGTCTAACTCACCCCTGGCTACCACTTGAGCTCCCTTGATCCGGTCTGTTCTCATTGCAGTAACTCTTTCCAATACAATCTCAAACAAATCTTTATAGAACCAAACTGTTCATTAAATCAGTCCATTATAAAATAACACACAATCATCACATAAATAGGCAAAAAAAAAAAAGTGTGTAACAATGGAAATCAATGTTAAAATAAAATCCAAGATGTAGAAAATCCAGAGTTAAATATGTTGTTATTTAACTCTGTATTATTTGTGTTATGATACAGTTCTTCCTGTATAACTTTTTAGCCAAAAGTTTTACTTTTTATTTTGATTTACTTTTTTCATGTGAAATCATTACATTAGTAGTTATTCTCAGTCATATGGGGGAAATAGCCATGATCAGCCCTTGCTATGTCCCTGCTTTCAGAGAGTCTATATTTTACTGGGAAGGAGAAGCAAAAACTAAAACAAAACAAAACAAAAGTAAACTAAAAATAATCACAAACATGTACACTTACATAAATATATGACAAAATACTTTTTTTTTTCTTTTTCCTGACAAAATACTTTTAATTTACTCAAATGGCCAGTAAATTCTTTCTTTGAGAGGAGATCTAAATTACTTCTTTGAAAAGCAATTACGCAGCTCTCCCTCGGAAGATATATTAATACTCAGGTGGAGCAGAAGGATTTCCCAAGTCTCTGTGTCTAAAAGAAGTGTTCCATATTCAAGAATCAGAAAATAGGGCCGTGATGCGGAAGGACATGGGAGGGGAAAGGTCTGGTATAAAATTAAATCACAGAGGTAAACTATCAAGCAGGTTTATGATACAAAACCAGAAGCTATCTCTGACTAAATTAGGCAGAAAGTATAAGTAATGGAAAGACAGGAGTTTGAGAGATGGGACAGGGAGGAATGCAGGAGGAATGCAGCCTCTAGCACACCAAGATCCTGCTATATGGTCAGTCTGAGGAAAAAGACACTACTTGTTCATTGCCTCTAGACCCACATCTCAACCTAACATTGCATCTCCATCCATCATGCTTTCAAAGTTCAAAGAAACAATCCTGAAAGCTAAAACTGATCCTATCACATAAAACTTGCTAGGAAGAAAAATAAAGGAAATGTATGTTTCTCCCCATAGTTTTTAACAGAGAGGAGTGGTCACCCACATTACAGCAATAAATGCACAACCCAGCTGTTGTCCTGAATAAGACAATATGCCTGATATTTGGATAGCCAAAATATAAAATTGCCTTTTGTTGATTGCTCATTATCCAAATAATGTGTCTTATTTTATTAACTGAAGAAAAGAATGCTTTTCTTTAGCCAATTTAATGGTCCTTCCACTCCTGGCATTCAGGTTTCAGTGATCTCTGTCACCCATTAAGTCCAGGCTATCCCTACTGCTGGAATGGGTGAAATTAATTCAGATGACCATTACATCTACTACAGTGGGCAATAATCCCTTATTAGAAATGCAGTAGCCCTCATAGTCAACAAAAGAGTCCAAAATGCAGTACTTGGTTGCAGTCTCAAAAATGACAGAATGAACTCTGTTTCCAATGCAAAGTATTCACTATCACAGTAATCCAAGTCTATGCTCCAACCACTAATGCTGAAGAAGTTGAAGTTGAACAGTCTATGAAGACGAACAAGACCTTCTAAAACTAACGCTAAAAAAAGATGCTCATTTCATCACATGGGACTGGAATACAAAAAGAGGAAGTCAAGAGATACCTGTAGTAACAGGCAAATTTGGCCTTGGAGTACAAAATGAAGCTGGGCAAAGGCTACAAGAGTTTTTCCAAGAGAATGCACTAGTCATAGCAAACACCCTCCTCCAACAACACAAGACACGACTCTACACATGGACATCACCAGATGGTCAATACCGAAATTAGATTGATTATATTCTTTGCAGCCGAAGATGGAGAAGTGCTATATAGTCAGCAAAAATAAGACTAGGAGTTGACTGTGTCTCAGATCATGAATTCCTTATTGCAAAATTCAGATTTAATTGGAGAAAGTAAGGAAAACCACAAGGTCATTGAGGTATGACCTAAATCAAATCCTTTACGATTATACAGTGGAAATGACAAGTAGATTCAAGGGGTTAGATCTGAGAGAGTGCCTGAAGAACTATGGTTGGAGGTTCATAACATTGTACAGGAGGCAGTGATCAAGACTATCCTCGAGAAAAAAAATACAAAAAGGCAAAATGATTATCTGAAGAGGCCTTACAAATAGTTGAGAAAAAAAGAGAATTGAAAGGCAAAGAAGAAAAAGAAAGATACACCTATATGAATGCAGAGTCCCAAAGAATAGCAAGGAGAGACAGCATAGCCTTCCTAAGTGATCAATGCAAAGAAATAAAGGGAAACAATAGAATAGAAAGACTAGAAATCTCTTCAAGAAAATTAGAGATATCAAGGAATATTTCATGGAAAATATTTCATGGGCACAATAAAGGACAGCAATGGTATAGACCTAACAGAAGCAGAAGATATTAAGAAGAGGTGGCAAGAATACACAGAAGAACTATACAGAAAAGATCTTCATGACCTCAATAACCATGATGATGTGATCACACACCTAGAGCCAGACATCCTGGAGTGTGAAGTCAGTTGGGCATTAGCAAACATCACAACAAACAAGGGCTTTCCTTGTGGCTCAGCTGGTAAAGAATCAGCCTGGAATGCGGGAGACCTGGGTTCAATCTCTGGGTTGGGAAGATACCCTGGAGAAAGGAAAGGCTACCCACTCTAGTTAGTATTCTGGCCTGGAGAATTCCATGGACCCTATAGTCCATGCGGTCACAAAGAGTCGGACATGACTAAGTGACTTTCACTTCACTTCATTTCACAACAAACAAAGCTAGTGGAACTGAAGGATCTGCAGATGAGCTATATCGAATCCTAAAAGATGATGTTGTTAAAGTGCTGCACTCAAAATGCCAGCAAATTTGGAACACTCAGCAATGGCCACAGGACTGGAAAACATCAGTTTTCAATCCAATACCAAAGAAAGGTAATACCCAAGAATGTGCAAACTATTGCACAATTTTCTCTCATCTCACAGGCTAGCAAAAAAAAATGCTGAAAATCTTCCTAGCTAGGCTTTAACAGTACATGAACCGAGAACTTCCAAATGTTCAATTGGATTTAGAAAAGACAGAGGAACAAGAAGTCAAATTGTGAACATCCGTTGGATGGTAGAAAAAGCAAGAGAATTCAAGAAAACCATATATTTGTGCTTTATTGACTACACTAAAGCCTTTGACTGTGTAGATCACTACAAATTATAGGAAATTCTTAAAGATATGGGAATACCAGACCACCTTACCTGCCCCCTGAGAAATCTGTATGCTGGTTAAGAAGCAACAGTTAGAACTGGATTTGGAACTGTGGACTGGTTCCAAATTGGGGAAGGAGTACGTCAAGGCTGTATATTGTCACCCAGCTTATTTAACATTTATGCAGAATATTTTATGTGAAATGCCAGGTTGGATGAAGCAAAAACTGTAATCAAAATTCCCGGGAGAAACATCAATAACCTCGGATAAGCAGATGATACAACCTTTATGGCAGAAAACAAAGAACTAAAGAACCTCTTGATGAAAGTGAAAGAGGAGAATGAAAAAGCTGTTTAAAACTCAACATTCAAAAAATGAAGATCATGGCATCCAGCCCCATCACTTCATGGCAAATAGATGGGGATATAATGCAAACAAAGAGAGACTTTATTTTCTTAGACTCCAAAATCACGGCAGATGGTGGTTGCAGCCATGAAATTAAAAGACAGTTTCTCCTTGGAAGAAAAGGTATGACAAATGTAGACAGCACACTCAAAAGCAGAGACATTACTTTGATGAAAAGTTTCTTCTAGTCAAAGCTATGGTTTTTCCAGTAGTCAAGTATGGATGTGAACTTTGGGCCATAAAGAAAGCTGAGCGCTAGGGACACCAAGATGGAGAGGGAGTAGGTGGACTTGGATTCATTCTCTCCCCATGCATATATCAGGCACACACCTTCCAACACAGAAGTGCATGCAGAACACCGGCTGAGAGCAGGCAGTAGTACCTGACCAGAGGAAAAGAATATATACAGCCATGCAAAACTCAGTAGGACTAAGGGACTAGGGGACAAACAGGAGTGTTAGTAGGACTGGACCTGTCCTTTGTGGGTGGGGAACTGAAGTAGGGGCTGGATCTCCACATCAGAGCAACTGTCTGAGTCAGAGAAGACACATTTAAGGCTGATAGTGAAATAACTGATCTTGTGGCAGCCTAAATGGAATGAAAATCAGGCAGTCCTCGCCACAGCCATACATACCCTGGTGAGAGATGAAGGTCCCTGGAAGATGCGGCAGCTGGGAGCTGGAGTTTAGGGATTGTGGAACAATTACAGGGTGAGGGCTGCTGTTGACTGTGGAGAGACAAATCAAGGGGATGTGAGGGAGGAGACTGTGGTGAGAAATGCCTGTGGAGGAAAGCTGGGAGCAATGGAAGCAAGGCTATACTGCTGAGTCACGCATAGGGAGTGGAGTCATCACCATAGACTCTCTCCACATGCCAGCATGGGCAGCTGGATAATAGAGAGCTTGGCCCATCAAACACCTGATGCACTGAACTACAGAGCAGGACCCCAGCCAGGGTGCCCCTTTAAGTGCCTGGTGCGCCCATCTAAGAGTAGGACCACACCCAGGGTGCCCCTCTATGTGCCTGATGCGTCCATCTAAGAGTAGGACCCCACCCAGGGTGTCCCTTTAAGTGCCTGACATGCTGAACAACAGAGAAGGATGCCAGGCAATGGAGCCCTCTAAGTGCCTGAACGGGCAGAGCTACAGAGAAAGACTGGCCAAAGAGGCCGTCTGATCACCAGCTACAAGAGGCTTGAAAAATGACTCTGATGGTGCCTTAACTCCTGTGGTGGAGGCAATCTGTGTCCCTGCACGCTTGGCGCCACCAGCGTCCTGGCAAGCCAGATAGCTGTGCCACCTTCACACTCAACTCTCAAGAGCTGCCACAAGCAAAAAAAAAGTCTTGTGTCTATGCGTGCAGGGCTGCTTTGGTAGTGTCCGACTCTTTGTGATTATGTAGACAGTGGGCTTCCAGGCTTCTCTGTCAGGGAGGAGGGTCCTCTGGCAAGAATACTGGAACATATTGGCCAATACTGGTTGTCATACCCTTCTAGAGCACTATATTTCCTGCTGCCCTAGCCGCCTACTCCCGAGTACCTGGTGCTGCCAGAAGCCCTGCGACCCAAGCAGCTGCACCACTTCCACACCTGACCCTCACAGGGCCAAACCCAACTCTTCCAGGGAAGCCCCAGGAGCAAATCCCAGAGGACAATGCACATGCAGAGTTGGAAATAAGACCACAATTGAAACCCAGGGGCAGTATGGCTAAAAAAGAAGACCCAAAACCTTCTGACCAGCTATACAAGCTGCAGATTACATGATCAACTAGCCAGACTCTGTGTCTATTGAATATATAAAAGGTCATTGAGAGCTCCCACAAAAGAAAATGTGCTAGTTTTGATAGCTGTGGACATTAGAGGCAAGAACACACAGGAGTAGGACCAGATTAGAATCTGAGCTGTCTCCATAGCAGGTCCAAGATCAGCACAGTATGGGAGGGCATCCTAGGGAGGTGAGATAGACTGTGATTCCTAGACAGGGAAAGAACTCTGACAGCAGTCACTCAAATATATATATATATATAATTCTTATGTTTTGACTTCTTGTTCTATAGATTCTTTTGGATTTTTTTCTTCCTTTTTTTTTCCCCCCTTTCCCCACTCCCTCCATTGTAGTTGATTTTACTGGCACTGTGAAAACTAATTAAGCTTTTGAGCTTCATTTTTTTCCCCCTCAGTCACATTTTTTACTGTTGCTATAAACCTCTACCTCTAAATTGGGCTTTTGCAGTTCTGTGGAGTTTACTTTTTTCTTCTTTTCTCTTTAATTTTAATTTTAAAAACCTATTATTTTTTTCTACATTTATTCCTTAGTTTGCTTTTCTTACTGTTCTTTTCCCCTTGCAGTTAATCTTTAACATATATAAATCTTCTTTCTCTACATCTATTTAACTTTGCATATCTATTTTTTTTCTTTCTTTCCTTTCCTCTCAATATATTTGTTAGTTTTACTTTCATTGCTTTATTCTCTAATTTAAACCTTGTTTTAGTTTTGCTTTCCAGTTTATGTTTTAGTTAGTTGTGTTCTGACAGATATAATTTTTCATTTCCTTTGTTCACTGAGTCAATCTATTGTACATTATTTTTGTTCGACTGTTCTGATTTTGCTTATAGGTGGATATGTATATGTGTATATTCAGACAAACTTTTTATTGTTGTTATAAACCCCTTCGTTGGGCTTTTGCACTTCTGTGGAGCTTTCTTTTTTTTTTTCTTTTTTCTTTCTTCTTCCATCTTATTCTTTTCTCTTCTTTTATTTTTCTACATTTATTCCTTTGTTTGCCTTTCCAACTGTTCTTTTCCCCTTGCATTTAGTCTTTAATGTATATAAATCTTCTTTAGCTACCTCGATTTAACTTTGCATATCTACTCTTTCTTTTCTTTCCTCTCAACATTTTGTTAGTTTTACTTTCATTGCTTTATTCCCCAATTGGCACCTTGCTCCAATTTTGTCTTCCAGTTTGTGCTTTAGTTACTTTTGTGCTTAACTGGTAAATACAATTTTTTATTTCCTTTGCTTGCTGGGTCAATGTACTGTACTTTATTTTTGCTGGACTGTTTTGACTGCTCATGGGTGTATATGTATATGCATATATTCTATTATTTTAATTATTTTTTCCTGATTTTGTAACTGTCATTTGTCTGGGGTTCATCTTTGGCTTCTAATTTTTGAATATTTGTTTTAATCTCACTTAATGCCATAACAAACCACGTGTGGAATCTTCGTTCCTGACCAAAGATCAAATCCCGAGCCTTTGGAGTGGGAGCATGGCTCCAAGACCCTAGACTACCAGAGAACTAACCCTAGGGAGTATCAAATAGTGAGAACTCACACAAAAGAAATCACTTCAATACAAGACCCAGCATCACCCCATCACCAGTAGCACCCTGTGCAGAATGCCTCATCTAAACAAAAAACATAACAAAAATACAAACTGAATCATCAGCAGACAGGATTACCACTTCACTCAGCTTTGCCCATTAGAGGAAAAACAAACAAATAAAAAACTCAGCACAAATCTCACCCTATACGAAGCTGACACAAACCACAGGACCAGTCAAAGGCGGTCAAAAACCATAAGGAAGAAAGAATTCAACCTTGAAGGCTGGGAAAAGGGGACCTCAAACACAATAAGTTAAAAATAATAATAATGAAAACACAGAGAAACACAACACAAATGAAGTAACAAACTAGAAACACAGAAGTCCAAATAAATGAGGAGGGAATAGGCAAACTACCTGAAAAATAATTCAGAATAATGATAGTAAAGATGATTGATGAGCCTTTAGCCAGACTCATCAAGAACAAAAGAGAGAAGAATCAAATCAACAAAATTAGAAATGAAAAAGGAGAGGTTACAACAGAAAATGCAGAAATAAAAAGGATTACAAGAGACTATTATGAACAACTATATGACAATAAAATGGATAACCTGAAAGAAACAGATAGATTCTTAGAAAAGCTCAATCTTCCAAAACTGAACCAGGAAGAAATATAAACTATGAACATCCCAATTACAAGCACTGAAATTGAAGCTGTGGTTAAAAAAAATCTCCCACCCCCACCCCCTCCCCGCCCCGCAAGAAAAAAAAGTCCAGGACCAGATGGCTTCACAGGAGAATCCCATCAAACATTCAGAGAAGAGCTACTGCCTATCCTTCTAAAACTCTTTCAAAAAACTTCAGAAAAGGAACATTTCCAAACTCATTCTATGAGGCCACCAACACCCTAATACCAAAAACAGACAAAGACAACATAAAAAAGGAAAACCACAGGCCAATATCACTAGTGAACATAGATGCAAAAATCCTCAATAACATTTTAGCGAGAGGAGCTAAGATGGCAGAGGACTAGGATGGGGAGACCACTTTCTCCCCTACAAATTCATCGAAAGAACATTTGAACGCTGAGCAAACTGCATAAAACAACTTCTGATCGCTAGCAGATGACATCAGGTGCCCAGAAAAGCATCCCATTGTCTTCGAAAGGAGGTAGGACAAAATATAAAAGATAAAAAGAGAGACAAAAGAGCTAGGGACGGAGACCCGTCCCAGGAAGGGAGTCGTAATAGAGGAAGTTTCCAAACACCAGGAAACCCTCTCACTGGTGGGTCTGGGGGAAGTTTTCGAATCTCCGAAGGCAACCTAACTGGGAGGAAAAATAAATAAACCCCACAGATTACATGCCTAAAAGCAACTCCCAGCAGAAAAGTACCCCAGATGCTCGCATCCGACACCAGCAAGTGGGGGCTGAATGGAGAGGAGCGGGCAGCATTGCTTAGGAACAAAGGAAGGACTGAGCAATTCCAGAGAAGAGCTAGCTGGTGGCAGACCGGTCCATCCCCCGCCAGAGGCAGGAGGCAGCGGGGAGGGGAAAGGGGCAAACTTGGCCCCAGAGATGGCACCCCCTACCAAACTGTAAACAGGTTCCCAGTTTCTAACCAAAAACTTCCTGAGATTCTGAATGGTTGAAATCTGCCAGGAGGGTCACAGCTAGAGACCAGCTCCCCAGAACAGACAAGGCGCACCCAACCTGTGTGCGCGGAAACTGAGGCAGGGACCGCGGAGGGAATAAGGCGCACCACACCCGAGGAGAGTGCGCTCCTCAAGCTCCTGGCTGCCTGAGCTGCTCCGGCCGGGGAAGGCACAAAACTCAGGCCCAAAAAAAAAAAAAAAAAAAAAAAAACTCAGGCCCAACCGAGGGCCCACTCCCTATAGAGCAGCCTGGAGCCTGAGCAGTGTAGCACACGCGCCGTGAGCGGGGGCAAACCCAGTGTGGCCAGAACACTGTGAGTGCTCCCCACACACACCAGTGACATTTGTCTGCAGCGCCCCTCCATCCCCACAGCACGACTGAACAAGCAAACCTAAAGCAGAGACCACCTCCGCCCACTTGTGTCAGGGTGGAAATTAGACACTGAAGAGACCAACAAACAGAAGCCAAATAAACAAAGGGAACCGCTTCAGAAGTGACCTGTGCAACAGATTAAAATCCCTGTAGTTAACACCAACTACACTGGAAAGGGGCCTACAGATATCGAGAAGTATAAGCTGGAACAAGGAGCTATCTGAACTGAACTGAACCCACACTACCTGCAACAGCTCCAGAGAAATTCCTAGATATAGTTTCACTATTTTTTTTAATTAAATTTTTTTCTTTTTTCTTTTCTTTTTTTAATTATTTTATTTTATTTTAAAATTCCCTATTATTCCTCTATTACGCTTTAATTTTCATTTTCATATATTTTTACTTTTTAATTAATTTTTTTCCTTTTTTCTTTTTTTTTCTTTTAAAGTCCTCTATTACTTCTCTATTAATCCTTAATTTTCATTTTTATTCTCATATATTTTTCCTTTTTAATTAAAATTTTTTTTTCTTTTATTTTCTTTTAAAGTCCTCTATAACTCCTCTATTACTCCTTAAATTTCATTTTCATTTCACTATAACCTTGCAAAAAAAAAAACCCTATTTTTAAAGCGAACTTCATATATATTTCTTAAATTTTTTGTGTTGTTGTTTTTACTATTGTATTTTTAAGAGTCTAACCTCTACTCTAGACTTTTAATCTTTGTATTTCAGTATTTGATATCAACTTTGGACACTTAAGAATCCAATATTCAGTACCCATTTTTACTCAGAAGTGTGACGATTACTCTTTCCCCCTTTTGACTTGCCTTTTTCTCCCCCAGATCACCTCTATTTCCTCCCTCCCCTTTCTCTTCTCAACCCAATTCTGTGAATCTCTGTGGGTGTTCTGGGCTACGGAGAACACTTAGGGAACAGCATACTGCATAGATCTGTCTCTCTCCTCTTGTGTCCCCCTTTTGCTCCTCCTGCTCATCTCTATCTCCTTCCTCCCTCTCCTCTTCTTCATGTAACTCTGTGAACCTCTCTGGGTTTCCCTCACTGTGGAGAATCTTTTCATCATTAACCTAGAAGTTTTATTATCAGTGCTGTATAGTTGGAGAAGCCTTGAGGCTACTGGAAGAACAAGACCCAAAGCCAGAGGCAGGAGACTTAAGCCCAAAACCTGAGAACACCAGAGAACTCCTGACTATAGGGAACATTAACTAATAAGAGATCATCCAAAAGGCTCCATACCTACACTGAAACCAACCACCACCCAAGAGCCAAGAAGTTCCAGAGTAAGACATACCATGCAAATTCTCCAGCAATGCAGGAACATAGCCCTGAGCGTCAACATACAGGCTGCATACAAAGTCACACCTAATACACAGACCCATCTCAAAACTCACTACTGGACACTACATTGCACTCCAGAGAGAAGAAATCCAGTTCCACGCACCAGAACACCGACGCAAACTTCCCTAACCAAGAAACCTTGACAAGCCAATCGTCCAACCCCACCCACTGGGAGAAACCTCCACAATAAAAAGGAACCACAGACCACCACACTACACAAAGGCCACTCCAAACACAGCAATCTAAACAAGATTAAAAGGCAGAGAAATACCAAACAGGTAAAGGAACATGAAAAATGCCCACCAAGCCAAACAAAAGAGGAGGAGATAGGGAATCTACCTGAAAAAGAATTTAAAATAATGATAATAAAAATGATCCAAAATCTTGAAAACAAAATGGAGTTACAGATAAATAGCCTGGAGACAAGGACTAAGAAGATGCAAGAAATGTTTAACCAGGACCTAGAAGAAATAAAAAAGAGTCAATTAAAAATGAATAATGCAATAAATGATATCAAAAACACTCTGGAGGGAACCAACAGTAGAATAATGGAGGCAGAACATAGGATAAGTGAGGTAGAAAATAAAATGATGGAAATAAACGAAGCAGAGAGGAAAAAAGAAAAAAAGAATCAAAAGAATTGACAACCTCAGGGACCTCTGGGACAATGTGAAACGCCCCAACATTCGAATCATAGGAGGCCCAGAAGAAGAAGACAAAAAGAAAGGGCATGAGAAAATAGTCGAGGAGATAATAGCTGAAAACTTTCCTAAAATGGGGAAGGAAATAGTTACACAGGTCCAAGAAACCCAGAGAGTCCCAAACAGGACAAACTCAAGGCGAAACACCCCAAGACACATATTAATCAAATTAACAAAGATCAAACACAAAGAACAAATATTAAAAGCAGCAAGGGAGAAACAACAAATAACACACAAAGGGATTCCCATAAAGATAACAGCTGATCTATCAATAGAAACTCTTCAGGCCAGAAGGGAATGGCAGGACATAATTAAAGTAATGAAAGAGAATAACCTACAACCCAGATTACTGTACCCAGCAAGGATTTCATTCAGATATGAAGAACAATTTAAAAGCTTTACAGACAAGCAAAAGCTGAGAGAATTCAGCACCACCAAACCAGCTCTTCAACAAATGCTAAAGGATCTTCTCTAGACAGGAAACACAGAAAGGTTATATGAATGCAAACCCAAAACAAGAAAGTAACTGGCAATGGGACCATACCTATCAATAATTACCTTAAATGTAAATGGGTTGAATGCCCCAACCAAAAGACAAAGACTGGCTGAATGGATACAAAACAAGACCCCTATATATGCTGTCTACAACAGACTCACTTCAAAACAAGGAAACATACAGACCAAAAGTGAAGGACTGGAAAAAAATATTTCATGCAAACGGAGACCAAAAGAAAGCAGGAGTCGCAATAGTCATATCAGAAAAAATATCAGAAAAAATAGACTTTAAAATAAAGGCTGTGAAAAGAGACAAAGAAGAACATTACATAATGATCAAAGGATCAATCCAAGAAGAAGATATAACAATTATAAATACATATGCACCCAAAAGGAGCACGGCAATATGTAAGGCAAATGCTAATGAGTATGAAAGGGGAAATTAACAATAACACAATAATAGTGGGAGACTTAATACCCCACTTACACCTATGAATAGATCAACTAAACAGAAAATTAACAAGGAAACACAAACTTTAAAAGACACAATGGCCCAGCTAGACCTAATTGATATCTATAGGACATTTTACCCCAAAACAATCAATTTCACCTTTTTCTCAAGTGCACATGGAATCTTCTCCAGAATAGATCACATCCTGGGCCATAAATCAAGCCTTGGTAAATTCAAAAAAATTGAAATCATTCCAGTCATCTTTTCTGTCCACAATGCAGTAAGACTAGATCTCAATTGCAGGGGAAAAAAAAAAAACTTTTAAAAATTCAAACATATGGAGGGTAAATAACACGCTTCTGAATAACCAACAAATCATAGAAGAAATTAAAAAAAAAAGAAATCAAAATATGCATAAAAACAAATGAAAATGAAAACACAACAACCCAAAACCTATGGGGCACTGTAAAAGCGGTGCTAAGGGGAAGGTTCATAGCATTACAGGCTTACCTCGAGGAACAAGAAAAAAGTCAAATAAATAACCTAGCTCTACACCTAAAGCAATTAGAGAAGGAAAAGATAAAGAACCCCAGGTTTAGTAGAAGGAAAGAAATCTTAAAAATTAGGGCAGAAATAAATGCAAAAGAAACAAAAGAGACCATGACAAAAATCAACAAAGCAAAAAGCTGGTTTTTTGAAAAGATAAACAAATTGACAAACCATTAGCAAGACTCATTAAGAAACAAAGGGAGAAGAACCAAATCAACAAAATGAGAAATGAAAATGGAGAGATCACAACAGACAACACTGAAATACAAAGGATCATAAGAGATTACTACCAGCAGCTCTATGCCAATGAAATGGACAACTTGGAAGAAATGGACAAATTCCTAGAAAAGTATAACTTTCCAAAACTGAACCAGAAAGAAATAGATCTTAACAGACCCATCACAAGCAAGGAAATCGAAACTGTAATCAGAAATCTTCCAGCATACAAAAGCCCAGGACCAGATGGCTTCACAGCTGAATTCTACCAAAAATTTAGAGAAGAGCTAACACCTATCTTACTCAAACTCTTCCAGAAAATTGCAGAAGGTAAATTTCCAAACTCATTCTATGAGGCCACCAGCACCCTAATTCCAAAACCAGACAAAGATGCCACAAAAAAAGAAAACTACAGACCAATATCACTGATGAACATAGATGCAAAAATCCTTAACAATTCGAGCAAACAGAATCCAACAACATATTAAAAAGATCGTACATCATGACCAAGTGGGCTTTATCCCAGGAATGCAAGGATTCTTTAATATCTGCAAATCAATGTAATACACCACATTAACAAATTGAATATAAAAACCATATGATTATCTCAATAGATGCAGAGAAAGCCTTTGACAAAATTCAACATCCATTTATGATGAAAACTCCCCAGAAAGCAGGCACAGAAGGAACATATCTCAACATAATAAAAGCTATATATGACAAACCCACAGGAAAAATTATCCTCAATGGTGAAAAACTGAAAGCATTTCCCCTAAAATCAGGAACAAGACAAGGGTGCCCACTCTCACCACTACTATTCAACATAGTTTTGGAAGTTTTGGGCACAGCAATCAGAGCAGAAAAAGAAATAAAAGGAATTCAGATAGGAAAAGAAGTGAAACTCTCAGTTTGCAGATGACATGATCCTCTACATAGAAAACCCTAAAGACTCTACCAGAAAATTTCTGGAGCTAATGAATCAATATAGTAAAGTTGCAGGATATAAAATTAAAACACAGAAATCCCTTGCATTCCTATACACTAACAATAAGAAAACAGAAAGAGAAATTAAGGAAACAATACCATTCACCATTGCAACAAAAAGAATAAAATACTTAGGAGTATATCTACCTAAAGAAACAAAAGACCTATACATAGAAAACTATAAAACACTGATGAAAGAAATCATAGAGGACACAGATAGATGGAGAAATACACTGTGTTCAAGGATTGGAAGAATCAATATTGTGAAAATGAGTATACTACCCAAAGCCACCTAAAGATTCAATGCAATCCCTATCAAGCTACCAACGGTATTCTTCACAGAACTAGAACAAATAATTTCACAATTTGTATGGAAATACAAAAAACCTCGAATAGCCAAAGCAATCTTGAGAAAGAAGAATGGAACTGGAGGAATCAACCTGCCTGACTTCAGGCTCTACTACAAAGCCACAGTCATCAAGACAATATGGTACTGGCACAAAGACAGAAATATAGATCAATGGAACAAAATAGAAAGCCCAGAGATAAATCCACGAACCTATGGCCACCTTATCTTCAACAAAGGAGGCAAGAATATACAATGGAAAAAAGAAAATCTCTTTAACAAGTGATTCTGGGAAAACTGGTCAACCACTTGTAATTGAATGAAAATAGAACACCTTCTAACACCATACACAAAAACAAACTCAAAATGGATTAAAGATCTAAATGTAAGACCAGAAACTATTAAACTCCTAGAGGAGAACATAGGCAAAACACTCACCGACATAAATCACAGCAAGATCTTCTATAAGCCACCTCCCAGAATATTGGAAATAAAAGCTAAACTAAACAAATGGGACCTAATGAAACTTAAAAGCTTTTGTGCAACAAAGGAAACTATAAGCAAGGTGAAAAGACAGCCTTCAGAATGGGAGGAAAAAAATAGCAAATGAAGCAACAGACAAAGGATTAATCTCAAAAATATACAAGCAACTCCTACAGCTCAATTCCAGAAAAATAAATGACCCAATCAAAAAATGGGCCAAAGATCTAAACAGACATTTCTCCAAAGAACACATACAGATGGCCAACAAACACATGAAAAGATGCTCAACATCACTCATTATCAGAGAAATGCAAATCAAAACCACAATGAGGTACCATTACACGCCAGTCAGGATGGCTGCTATCCAAAAGTCTACAAGCAATAAATGCTGGAGAGGGTGTGGAGAAAAGGGAACCCTCTTACACTGTTGGTGGGAATGCAAACTAGCAGCCACTATGGAGAAGAGTGTGGAGATTCCTTAAAAAAACTGGAAATAGACCTGTCATATGACCCAGAATCCCACTCCTGGGCATACACACTGAGGAAACCAGATCTGAAAGAGACACGTGTACCCCAATGTTCATTGCAGCGCTGTTTATAATAGCCAGGACATGGAAGCAACCTATATCAGCAGACGAATGGATAAGGAAGCTGTGGTACATATACACCATGGAATATTACTCAGCCATTAAAAAGAATTCATTTGAATCAGTTCTAATGAGATGGATGAAACTGGAGCCCATCATACAGAGTGAAGTAAGCCAGAAAGATAAAGACCAATACAGTATACTAACGCATATATATGGAATTTAAAAGATGGTAAGAATAACCCTATATGCAAAACAGAAAAAGAGACACAGATGTACAGAACAGACTTTTAGACTCTGTGGGAGAAGGTGAGGGTGGGATGTTCAGAGAGAACAGCACTGAAACAAGTATACTATCAAGGGTGAAACAGATCACCAGCTCAGGTTGGATGCATGAGACAAGTGCTCAGGGTTGGTGCACTGGGAAGACCCAGAGGGATGGGATGGAGAGGGAGGTGGGAGGGGGGATCAGGATGGGGAACACATGTAAATCCATGGCTAATTCATGTCAATGTATGGCAAAAAACACTACAATATTGTAATTAGCCTCCAATTAATAAAAATAAGTGGAATAAAATAAATAAAAAAAAAATTTAGCAAACAGAATTCAGCAACACATCAAAACTCTCATACACCATAATCAAGTTGGGTTTATTCCAGTAATGCAAGGATTCTTCAGTATACACAAATTATCAATGTGATACACCCTATTAACAAATGTAAGGATAAAAATCATATGATAATCTCAATAAATGAAGAAAAATCCTTTGACAAAATTCAGCATCCATTTATACTTGAAACTCTTCAAAAAATGAGCATAGAAGGAACCTACCTCAACATGGTAAAGGCAATATATGATAAGCCTAAAGCAAACATTATTCTCAATGGTGAAAAACTGAATGCATTCCCATTTTTCTGTACTTTTCAAGATAGAAAGTAGAATAAGTAAACTGTTTTATTCCCTTAAGTTTAAATAAATGGACTTCCCTTTTGGCTTAGCTGGCAAACAATCTGCCTGAAATGCAAGAGACCTGGGTTCAATCCCTGGGTTGGGAAGATCCCTTGGAGAAGGGAAAGGCTACCCACTCCAGTATTCTGGCCTGGAGAATCCCATGGACTGTATGGTCCATGGGGTTGCAAAGAGTCAGACACGACTGAGTGACTTTCACTTTTAAATTTTTGAAATACTTTGTCCTTTTGTTGTAAACCTCCTTTAAAATATGGGGATAAAGATGTTTCTTCTCATCCAAACCATGTTTTTGTCCTCAGATGGTTTGATATGTCAAATAAAAGTAGCTCCCAGCTGACAACCTAAGGTCGGGAACAAGACAAGGGTGTCCACTTGCACCACTGTTATTCAACATAGTTCTGGAAGTCCTAACTATAGCAATCAGAGAATAAAAAGAAATAAAATGAATCCAGGTCAGAAAAGAAGAAGTAAAGCTCTCACTGTTTGCAGATGACATGATACTGTACATAGAAAAACCTAAAAAGATAGTATCAGGAAATCACAAGAGCTAATCAGTGAATTCAGCAAAGTTGCAGGATACAAAATCAATACACATAAATCACTTGCATTTCTATTTACTAACACTGAAAAATCAGAAAGGGAAATTAAGGAATCAATCCCATTCACCATTGGAACAAAAAGAATTAAATATATAGGAATAAACTAACCTAAGGAGATAAAAGAAATGTACACAGAAAATTATAAAACACTGGTGAAAGAAATCAAAGACGACATAAACAGACAGAGAGATATTCCATGTTCCTGGGTAGTAAGAATCAATATTGTGAAAATGACGATACTACCAAAGGCAATCTAGAGATTCAATGTGATACCTATCAAATTACCAATGGCATTTTTCATAGAACTAGAACAAAATAGTTCACAACTCATATGGAAACACAAAGGACCCTGAATAGCAAAGCAGTTTTGAGAAAGGAGAATGGAACTGGAGGAATCAACCTTCCTGACTTCAGATTATACTACAAAGCTGCATTCATCAATACAGTATGGTACTGGCACAAAAACAGAAATATAGACCAATGGAACAAGATAGAAAGCCCAGAAACAAATCCATACTCCTATGGGTACCTTCTTTTTGACAAAGGAGTCAAGAATATACAATGGGGCAAGGGCAGCCTCTTCAATAAGTGGTGCTGGGAAAACTGGACAGCTACATATAGAAGAATGAAATAGAACACTTCCTAACACCATACACAAAGATAAACTCAAAATCGATTAAAGACCTAAATGTAAGACCAGAAACTATAAAACTCTTAGAGAAAAAATAGGCAGAACACTCGATGACATAAATCAAAGCAAGATCCTCTATGACCCACCTCCTAGAATAATGAAAATAAAAACAAAAGTAAACAAGTGGGACCTGATTAGATGTAAAAGCTTTTGCATAGCAAAAGAAACTATAAGCAAAGTGAAAAGACAACCCTCAGAATGGGAAAAATAATAGCAAATGAAACAACTGACAAAAGATTAATTTCCAAAATATAAAATCAGCTCATACAACTCAATGCCAAGAAAACAACCCAATCAAAAAGTGGGAAAAAAGATCTAAACAGACATTTATCCAGTGAAGACATACAGATGGCTAACAAATGCATGAAAAGATGCTCAATATCACTTATTATTTGAGAAATGCAAATCAAAACTACAATGAGATATTATCTCACACTGGTCAGAACGGCCATCATAAAAAAGTCTACAAACTAAATTCTGGAGAGGATGTAGAGAAAAGGGAACACTCTTGGCACTGTTGGTGAAAATGTAAACTGATACAGCAACTATGGAAGATGGTATGGAAATTCCTTACAAACTAGGAATAAAACCACCATGTGACCCAGCAATGAAAAAGATCATCACAGCACTATTTACAATAGCTATAACATTGAAGCAACCTAGATGTCTATCAACAGAAATGGATAAAGAAATTGTGGTACATATACACAGGGGCATATTACTCAGCCATTAAAAAGAAGGCATTAGAGTCAGTTCTGACTAGGTGGATGAACCTAGAACCTGTTATATAGGGTGAAGTGAGTCAGAAAGAGAAAGATAAATATATTCTAATGCATAGATATGGAATCTAGAAGAATGGTACTGAAGAACTTATTTACAGGGCAGTAGTGGAGTAACAGACAGAGAATAGTCTTATGGACATGGGGAGAGGGGAGGAGAGAGTGAGATGTATGGAAAGAGTAACATGGAAACTTACATTACCATATGTAAAATAGATAGCCAATGGGAATATGCTGCATGGCTCAGGAAATACCAACAAGGACTCAGTATCAATCTAGAGATGTGGGATGGGGTGGGAGTTGGAAGGGAGGTTCAAAAGGGAGGGGTATATGTGTATACTTATGGCTGATTCATGTTGAGGTTTGACAGAAAACAGAAAAATTCTGTAAAGCAATTATTCTTCAGAAAAGAGTAAATAAATTCAAAAAATAAGTTAATTAAAAAAAAAAAAAAAAAGAAAGCTGAATGTTGAAGAATTGATGTTTTTGAACTGTGGTGTTGGAGAAGACTCTTGAGAGTCCCTTGGACTGCAAAGAGATCAAACCAGTTAATCCTAAAGGAAATTAGTCCTGAATATTCTTTTGAAGGACTGATGCTAAAGCTGAATCTCCAAAACTTAGGCCACATGATGTGAAGAACTGACTCATTGGAAAAGACCCTAGCAAAGAATGAACGTGGGAGGAGAAGTGGACGACAGAGGATGAGATGGTTGTATGGCATCACCGACTTAATGGACATGAGTTTGAGTAAACTCCAGGAGTTGGTGATGGGAAGGGAAGCCTGGCATGCTGCAGTCCATGGGGCCACAATGAGTCAGACACGACTGAATGACTGAACTGAACTGATCCCTACTGCTATTTTATATCCTGTTTTGTTTTTTGTTTTTTTTAATTTTCAATTTTAAGACTAGATTTCAGATATACACAAGGATAATTAAGTATAGTATTTATTCAGATGTTATAGTATCAACTTTTCACTGAAGGTCTTAAAACACAAATTTCCTGATCCACTTTTTACCTGGTCTCCTTTCACACAAAGGGCTCTTACTAGTGACAAATTGACAAAATACTAAATTTTGTCAAATATATTTCATTATAGCTGTATAAAATATCATCACTCTAGGAAGCCCATTAATCTCACTATTTTGTGTAACAGGACCTAATGTAGCATTATAAGTCAATTATACTTCAAAAACAAACAAACGAGCTCATAGAAAAAGAGACCATATTTACGGTTAACAGAGGTAGAGGTGGGAGAGAAATTAAATGAAGGCAGTCAAAAGGTCCAAGCTTTCAAATACAAGATAAATATTAGGGATGTAATGTGAAACATAATAAATGCAATTACTGCTGTGTTATATAAGAAATTTGTTAAGAAAGTAAATCCTAAATGTTCTCACCATAAGGAAATTTTTTCTTTAATTTTGTTGAGATGATGGATGTTCACTAAAATTACTGTGCTAATCATTTCATGATAATTTTGTGATAACTCAAAACATGCTGTGCACCTTAAACTGATATAGTGCTGTATGTCAACTGTATCTCACTAAGACCGGGAAAAAAAGATGTGTAGCTCCCTCAGGTACAGCTTATTATAAGTCATCATACCTCAATAAAACTATTTTTAAAAAAGAATGTTTATGCCCATTTAATTTATTGATTGATATTTGCCATCGGTGAAACACAGTAACTTGGTAGAAAAGTTAGAATGTCTTATTGAAGACTAGTGCTTTCCAGGTGGCACTAGTGGGTAAGAACCCGTCTGCCAACACAGATGACGAAAGAAATGTGAGTTATATTCCTGGGTCATGAAGATCCCCTGGAGTAGGAAATGGCAGTCCATTCCAGTATTCTTGCCTGGAAATTTCTATGGATAGAGAATCCTGGGGAACTACAATCCCTGGAGTCGAAAAGAGATTGAAGGTTAAACTATGCTAACAACTGGAAGATAAAATCCTATACAAGTCATGACTAGTCTACATTCAGTTCAGGGTGTTCAGTCGCTCAGTCGTGTCCAACTCTTTGAAACCCCATGAATCACAGCAGGCCAAGCCTCCCTGTTCATCACCAACTCCCGGAGTTTACTCAAACTCATGTCCATGGAGTCAGTGATGCGATCCAACCATCTCATCCTCTGTCATCCCCTTCTCCTCCTGCCCTCAATCTTTCCCAGCATCAGGGTCTTTTTAAATGAGTCAGCTCTTCGCATGAGGTGGCCAAAGTATTGGAGTTTCAGCTTCAGCATCAGTCCTTCCAATGAACACCCAGGACTGATCTCCTTTAGGATGGACTGGTTGGATCTCCTTGCAGTCCAAGGGACTCTCAAGAGTCTTTTCCAACACCACAGTTCAAAAGCATCATTTCTTCGGCGCTCAGCCTTCTTCACAGTCCAACTCTCACATCCATACAGGACCACTGGAAAAACCATAGTCTTGACTAGACGGACCTTTGTTGGCAAAGTAATGTCTCTGCTTTTTAATATGCTGTCTAGTTGGTCATAAGATTCCTTCAATGGAGTAAGCGTCTTTTAATTTCATGGCTGCAATCACCATCTGCAATGATTTTGGAGCCCAAAAAAATAAAGTCTGACACTGTTTCCACTGTTTCCCCATCTATTTGCCATGAAGTGATGGGACCAGATGCCATGATCTTAGTTTTCTGAATGTTGAGCTTTAAGCCAACTTTTTCACTCTCCTCTCTTGCCTTCATCAAGAGTCTCTTCAGTTCTTCACTTTCTGCCATAAGGGTGGTGGCATCTGCATATCTGGGGTTATTGATATTTCTCCCAGCAATCTTGATTCCAGCTTGTGCTTCCTCCAGCCCAGCGTTTCTCATGATGTACTCTACATGTAAGTTAAAAAAGCAGGGTGGCAATATACAGCCTTAACATACTCCTTTTCCTATTTGGAACCAGTCTGTTGTTCCATGACCCGTTTGAGCTGTTGCTTCCTGACCTGCATACAGGTTTCTCAAGAGGCAGGTCAAGTGGTCTGGTATTCCCATATCTTTCATAATTTTCCACAGTTTATTGTGATCCACACAGTCATAGGCTTTGGCACAGTCAATAAAGCAGAAATAGATGTTTTTCTGGAACTCTCTTGCTTTTTTGATGATCCAGCGGATGTTGACAATTTGATCTCTGGCTCCTCTGCCTTTTCTAAAACCAGCTTGTACATCTGGAAGTTCATGGTTCATGTACTGCTGAAGCCTGGCTTGGAGAATTTTGAGCATTACCTTACTAGCGTGTGAGATGACTGCAATTGTGTGGTAGTTTGAGCATTCTTTGGAATTGCCTTTCTTTGGGATTGGAATGAAAACTGACCTTTTCCAGTCCTGTGGCCACTGCTGAGTTGTCCAAATTTGCTGTCATATTGAGTGTGGCACTTTCACAGCATCATCTTTCAGGATTTGAAATAGCTCAACTGGAACTCCATCATCTCCACTAGCTTTGTTCATAATGATGCTTTCTAATGCCCATTTGACTTCACATTCCAGGATGTCTGGCTTAGGTGAGTGATCACACCATCATGATTATCTGGGTCATGAATATCTTTTTCATACAGTTCTTCTGTGTATTCTTGCCACCTCTTCTTAATATCTTCTGCTTCTGTTAGGTCCCTACCATTTCTGTCCTTTATTGGGCCCTTCTTTGCATGAAATGTTCCCTTGGTATCTCTACTTTTCTTCAAGATATCTCTCATCTTTCCCATTCCATTGTTTTCCTCTATTTCTTTGCACTGATCGCTGAGGAAGGCTTTCTTATCTCTCCTTGCTATTCTTTGGAACTCTGCATTTAAATGGGTATATCTTTCCTTTTCTCCTTTGCTTTTCACTTCCCTTCTTTCACAGCTATTTGTAAGGCCTTCTCAGACAACCATTTTGCTTTTTTGCATTTCTTTTCCATGGGGATGGTCTTGATCCCTGTTTCCTATACAATGTCATGAACCTCCATCCATAGTTCATCAGGCACTCTGTCTATCAGATCTAGTCCCTTAAATCTATTTCTCACTTCCACTGTATAATCGTAAGGGATTTGATTTAGGTCATATCTGACTGGTCTAGTGGTTTTTCCTACTTTCTTCAATTTAAGTCTGAATTTGGCAATAAGGAGTTCATGATCTGAGCCACAGTCAGCTCCCGGTCTTGTTTTTGCTGACTGTATAGACCCTCTCCATCTTTGGCTGCAAAGAATATACTCAATCTGATTTTGGTGTTGACCATCTGGTGATTTCCATGTGTAGAGTCTACATTACATGGTATATATTTTAAATCAGTGATTGATATATAATGCCCTCTCCCCTAGAGATAGGAAGCATTGCCTTGAGAGGCATCGAGTAAATTGAGGCTAAATTATTAAAGTCAGTAAGTCAGTATGACTTTAATAATAATCAACATGTTTTGCCTTTCACTGGAAAAGATCGAAGAACCAACAGATGAAGCATCCATCAGGCAAAGTACGCTCAAATGAAGAGTTTAAGACAGCCTTCTAGTCACTTAGCTGAGAGACTGATTTCACTTTGGGGGAAAACTGATTTCTACTATTTACTACTATTTAATGGGGGTCAAAGAGGACTATCTTTGTGGCCCAGTTTATTCAAAGAAATGTTTCTTAGTTCTCCTTCATAGTGTACTATCAGTGGAAAATAATATCAACCAATCAGGGCAAGATAACTAAGGATTAATATTCTATAAGAATAAAAGTTTGTGTGGGAAGGCAAACTAGTACAACCACTATGGAGAACAGCATGGAGATTCCTTAAAAAACTGGAAATAGAACTACCATACGACCCAGCAATCTCACTGCTGGGCATACACACCAAGGAAACCAGCAATGAAAGAGACACATGTACCCCAATGTTCATTGCAGCTCTGTTTACAATAGCTAGGACATGGAAACAACCTAGATGTCCATCAGCAGACGAATGGATATGAAAGCTGTGGTACATATATACAATGGAATATTACTCAGCTATTAAAAAGATTGCATTTGAATCAGTTCTAATGAGGTGGATGAAACTGGAGCCTATTATACAGGCGAAGTAAGTCAGAAAGAAAAACACCAATACAGTTTATAACTCATACGTATGGAATTTAGAGAGATGTTAATGATGACCCTATATATGAGACAGCAATAGAGACACAGATGTGAAGAACAGACTTTTGGACTCTGTGGGAGGAGGTGAGGGTGGGATGATTTGAGAGAATAACATTGAAACACTTATATTATCATATGTGAAATAGATCACCAGTCCAGGTTCGATGCATGAGACACAGAGCTTAGGGCTGGTGCACTGGGATGACCCTGAGGGATGCGATGGTGAGGGAGGTGGGAGAGGGATTCAGGATGGGGAACACATGTACACCCATGTACATTCATGTGAATGTATGGCAAAACCACCACAATATTGTAAAGTAAGTAGCCTCAAATTAAAATAAACTTTTTTAAAAAGAATTAAAAAAAAAAAAAAGAATAAACGTTTGTTACCTGAGCAAGAACCCAGTACGGCTGTTTGTGGCAAACAGAATTAGGAGAGAACTGAATGGATGTTGGTAGAATGAACCTATGTTGCAATTCAGGTTTTAAGTTTAGCATCAGATATGGATGCCATAACAGTTATGATTCATGTTTTATGTTTAATACAGGTTTCTTTTCTAAAATTCTCCTTTATCTCTTATATACTTTACAGGAAAATATTTGAAAATATTTGGAGATGGCTGATATTTAATGTTTTAAGAATTAATATTACCTGGTGATGACATAGGAAACTATGGAACTCTTGATGCCTTGTGTTGGAATCATGAAATCTCTACTCCTAGTTTTCTTATACTAACAATTTGAAGACAGTATCTTTGGATTATTTATCTTGAAATTATATATAGTATGCCACAGATGTATATATAGAGATTAGATTTTTGGAGGTTTTTTTGTTTTTGTTTTTGTTTTTCATCAAAGGCAATATATACAGGTCATAAATGAATTAACATTATGGATCAAACCAGTTAAAACCAACAGTCATTTAAATGGTAGGCTTGGATTTGAATTATTGACTTATTTATTTATACAACAGTTCTTCCTTTTGCATTTGTATGAATCAATTTTTGCCCAACTATTTATGAAATTAATCTGTTAATTTAGTCACTTACACTAAAGTAATCTGTATATTGTACAGATTATGCTGTTAATACTTTTAGTTGGTTTGGAAAGCTATTTTGGTATTATATAGAACCAATTGTAAATGAAACACAGAAGTTATCTTTTATTTTGGAGTGGATTTATCATGTCAAAATCTATTTAAAAAATATGTGAACCCATAAATAGACATACATGTAAAGTGTTAAATTTGCTAAACAGCTATGTATTTCAAAAATTTCTAATTGTTAATTTTTTGAAACTTTTTTTTTCCCTTTCTGACACATTGAGAGCTATTGCTTTCCTCTCAATACAACCTTAGCATGCATTCATCCCCTAAAGACCACACAGGTTGCTTAGAAAAGGAAGCTCTGTCCTGTCAGTCCTTTATCATAGAATAAGTGATCATGTCTATCTTCACATGTAAACAGTGGAAGGGCTAATCCTGCCTTGGTGTATCAAAGCATTTCAATTCTGTTCCTAAATGATAAGTGGCCTTGAACAAAGAAAGATATCTAAACCTTTTTACACATTCTGCATAAATAAGAAACATCATTTAATTGCAACAAGCTTCAGGAAAGTGGGGTTCCTGGTTGAAGAGATTAAGGCAGGTTTTTTTTCATACTGGTTAGAGTCAGTCAGAATTTTACCAAATATGATTTTCTATGTCAATTGCCTCTGGTATATTCAAATTTCTCTTTACTGAAAATCAAATAAGCCTACCACATTGATACTATTGAAGAGCACCTATGAAACATCTTCAAGATTTAAGCAAAATCACAAATATTTTAAATGTATTTTGGATATTTTTCAATGTTTAGGGACTTCTTTAATTAATCAGCAGCTGAATGTTAGGTAATAAAATCCTCTTTCTATGTGTGTATATATATATTTTATATATATAAATATATACTTTTTTTTTTTTCCTATTGGAGCTATTCACTGAAACTCAGTGGTTTTGTCTTGACTTAGACTGTTAAGACATTCCTCTGAGAAAATAAAAATGAATCTCAAACTATAGCCTGTTGCATTTGGCATTTCAGAAAGATATTCAAAAACCCTCAGTTCAGTTCAGTTGCTCAGTCATGTCTGACTCTTTGGGACACCATGGACTACAGCATGCCAGTCCTCCTTGTCCATCACCAACTCCCAAAGTTTACTCAGACTCATGTCCATTGAGTCGGTGATGCCATCCAACCATCTCATCCTCTGTCATCCCCTTCTCCTCCTGCCTTCAAATCTCTCCCAGCATCAGGGTCTTTTCAAATGAGTCAGCTCTTCGCATCAGGTGAGCCAAGTACTGGAGTTTCAGCTTTATTTATTTATTTATTTATTTTGAAGTCAAGGTGTGGGACAGATTTATTACCTTCCATTTTTCCAGATTGCATTCTGATGTATTTCCTGCCCATGTTTCTAAATTCAGCAGGTATTTTTGTAGGATTATTTTTTTGTTTGTTTGTTTTTTCCAATTATTTTCATTAGTAAGGGGCTAATTACTCTACAATATTGTAGTGGTTTTTGCCATACACTGACATGAATCAGCCATGGATTTACGTGTGTTCCCCATCCTGAACCCCCTCCCACCTCCCTCCCCATCCCATTCCTCTGGGTCATCCCAATGCACCAGCCCCGAGCACTTGTCTCATGCATCCAACGTGGACTGGTGATCTGTTTCACACTTGATAATATACATGTTTCGATGCTGTTCTCTCAGGTCATTCAGCTTTAGCATCAGTCCTTCCAAAGAATATTCAGGACTGGTTTCCTTTAGAATGGACTGGTTGAATCTGCTTGCAGCGAAGGGATTCTCAAGAGTTTTCTCCAATATCACAGTTCAAAAACATCAATTCTCCAGCGCTCAGCTTTCTTTATAATACAACTCTCACATCCACACATGACCAGTGGAAAAACCATAGCTTTGACTAAACAGACCTTTGTTGGCAAAGTAGTGTCTCTGCTTTTTAATACGCTGTCTAGGTTGGTCATAACTTTTCTTCCAAGGAGCAAGTGTCTTTTAATTCCATGGCTGCAAAAACCCTAGCTGTCAGGAATGGTGATCCAGACCTGATTTGAATCACTATGGTCAACAAATTCACCTTAGAATATCAGATGTGCTCCTTCCATTTTCCTTTGTTATCACTTTGTTTGATGAATAATTATTACCTTCAAAACTAGTATAAAGACAGCATTATAAGTACTGCCCTAAATTGGATTGACATATTCGAATACCAGTTAAGCTATTTCAAATCCTGAAAGACGAGGCTGTGAAAGTGCTGCACTCAATATGCCAGCAAATTTGGAAAACTCAGCAGTGGCCACAGGACTGGAAAAGGTCAGTTTTCACTCCAATCCCAAAGAAAAGCAATTCCAAAGAATGCTCAAACTATCGCACAATTGCTCTCATCTCACATGCTAGTAAAGTAATGCTCAAAATTCTCCAAGCCAGGCTTCAGCAGTACATGAACCGTGAACTTCCAGATGTACAAGCTGGTTTTAGAAAAGGCAGAGGAGCCAGAGATCAAATTGTCAACATCCGCTGGATCATCAAAAAAGCAAGAGAGTTCCAGAAAAACATCTATTTCTGCTTTATTGACTGTGCCAAAGCCTATGACTGTGTGGATCACAATAAACTGGAAAATTATGAAAGATATGGGAATACCAGACCACTTGACCTGCCTCTTGAGAAACCTGTATGCAGATCAGGAAGCAACAGCTCAAACGGGTCATGGAACACAGACTAGTTCCAAATAGGAAAAGGAGTATGTTAAGGCTGTATATTGCCACCCTGCTTATTTAACTTACATGTAGAGTACATCATGAGAAACGCTGGGCTGGAGGAAGCACAAGCTGGAATCAAGATTGCTGGGAGAAATATCAGTAACCCCAGATATGCAGATGCCACCATCCTTATGGCAGAAAGTGAAGAAGAACTAAAGAATCTCTTGATGGAAGTGAGAGAGGAGAGTGAAAAAGTTGGCTTAAAGCTCAACATTCAGAAAACTAAGATCATGGCATCTGGTCCCATCACTTCATGGCAAATAGATGGGGAAACAGTGGAAACAGTGTCAGACTATTTTTCTGGGCTTCAAAATCACTGCAGATGGTGATTGCAGCCATGAAATTAAAAGACGCTTACTCCTTTGAAGGAAAGTTATGACCAACCTAGACAGCATATTAAAAAGGAGAGACATTACTTTGCCAACAAAGGACCGTCTAGTTAAGGCTATGGTTTTTCCAGTGGTCATGTATAGATGTGAGAGTTGGACTATAAAGAAAGCTGAGCACCGAAGAATTGATGCTTTTGAACTGTGGTGTTGGAAAAGACTCTTGAGAGTCCCTTGGACTGCAAGGAGATCCAACCAGTCCATCCTAAAGGAGATCAGTCCTGGGTGTTCATTGGAAGGACTGATGCTGAAGCTGAAACTCCCAATACTTTGGCCACCTCATGCGAAGAGCTGACTCATTTAAAAAGACCCTGATGCTGGGAAAGATTGAGGGCAGGAAGAGAAGGGGATGACAGAGGATGAGATGGTTGGATGGCATCACCGACTCGATGGACATGATTTTGGGTGAACCCTGGGTTTTGTTGATGGACAGGGAGGCTTGGCCTGCTGCGATTCATGGGGTCACAAAGAGTTTGACATGACTGAGTGACTGAACTGAACTGAACTGACTTTGATTTTTCACCACCACCACATTCGATTTTTTTTTTTAATTTTCTTTTTTCTTTTTCACACATTCGATTTTTAAAGACAAATTCTCTCAACACATGTAAGGGATTATCATATTGACAATTAATAGAGAAAGGCCTTCAGAAATATGGTGAGTGAGAAAATATGACAAGTACATTTTTAATCTTTACTCTTAAAAAAAATTAGCTAGAACCTGAAGGAGAGAACTAGCTGCAAAAATGAACAGGCTACAACACCTAAATTACTTGTGAAATATAAATGCAATACATGATGTAACAAAAAACAACATGAGTTAAACTGAACATCTGCTTTCCTAAAAATCATGGTTCTGCTATCCTATGGAGTGTTCATATTCCTATTTTAATCTCACACATAATCTCTATCTACATATTTATACAGAAGTCTGACTTTTTATTAAGTTTTAGTAACTATAATAAAAAATTTTTGTCATATTTCCTAAAAAGTGAAGAAAAATGGGATTAATTTATACTGTCTTAATGAAAAATTCATGGTTTTACTCATGTCAACTTAATTGCAAAGATTTAGAATTTTTAGAAACGTCATAAAACCAATGTACTATGAAGGTTCTTAACTGTTGGAGCTAACGGTGAAGTCAATTTCAATGTCCTGTTCATTGAAGATGCTGTGATTATATTAGAATCATTTATATGAGGATGTCCATTTGTAGCTGTCTCCAAATTAAAAATGAAAAACACAATCACTCTATCATGATGTTCTTAATGTTTCAGGGAAAAAAATGAATAAAATATGAAATGCGTCTAGCATTCGTGTAAAAAGATTAAGATAGCATTATCACAATTTGTAAGAGAATTATACTAGAGAATTTACAGTAGAGAGAATCTTGCTCCATACACTTTTTCCCCCCTTGAACTTCATCCTATTTGTGAAAACTCGGTTGAAACCATTTCACAACAATAATTTCAATTTTCAAATTCTTTCTCATCAACCTTTACATTTAAAGTCATTATATCTGAATGAGATTTAATAAAATTGCTATGATAATATCCAAGGAAATCTTCATTTTCATTTATGTTTTCAAATATCTCATTACTATGTAATGTTTTCTTTTTTTTTTTATCCAAAAAGTAAAACTCAATTTGGAATAGTATTTAACTTGAAATGTATTGTGTAATGATTTTAGTTACCCCCTCAAAGTCTCAATATATCATGTAGGAAGGGTTTTATGATGGCTAACACTCCATTATTTTCTACAGTTCACGTAATTCCCCTATACGGTTTATAAGAGCCCTGGTGTGCTCTTTCTCTAATCATAATCCTTCTCATCAAACAGAGCATCTTGCAGCCGCTTAGCTCCTTCTCATTTGTTGGGAGAAGCATCATTACTGCTAAGAACTTTATAAGTCATTCTTCATTTTTTAAATAACAATGTAGGTTCAGGATTGCAAAAACTGTCATTCACTGGGTATTCTCTGATGAAGTAATGGATAAAAGGTGGCTTCTGTCACTTAGACACTCTATCAGGAATTGTATTTAGTCTATCTGACCACTACAAAAACTACAAAGACTTCTAATATCTGAGAACAATTTTGGTGTGGTTCATTTAATCACTAAGGACTCTGCTTTACTTTAAAAATGAGAAAAATAATCCAGTGTTTTGAACAATTTCAAGTCCCGTTCGGATAAGCAATCTCAGTGTTTTGCTGTATTTCTGTTACAGCTTCAAAATGTTTTCCACATTGCCTAAACACGTGGACTTTAAAATATAATGTGCAACATTACCTCATAGTCTGTTAATTATGTTACCTCTAAATTTTTATTGGATATATTTCATGTGATTGTTCTGTTCAAATCCAAAATTTTTTCAGCAAAACAGCTCATAAAATAACTTCAGTATACTCTCTCACCTAAATTTTGATCTTCATTTCATTATTAACTTAGTGACTTCTGTACACCAGTTCAGAGATAAGCAAAAAAAAAAAAAAAAAGTGTCACCTCCATATTTAAACCCCATATTCATTGGTTTTCAGTCCCTCACAACATACTCCCACATATCACAAGCCAAAAGGAAACCCATAAAATTTTACAGCATTTCCCCAAAGCAACTAAGTGACCCTAGTGCACAGCTTGTTTCCTTGTTTTTGTTTGCTTGTTTTTAATAACAGTACACCACATAGGACCTCCCTCATAGCTCAGTTAGTAAAGAATCCACCTGCAGTGCAGGAAACCCAGTTCAACACCTGGGTCGGGAGGATCTGCTGGAGAAGGGATAGGCTACCCACTTCTGTATTCTTTGGCTTCCCTTGTGGCTCAGCGGGTAAAGAATCCACCTGCAATGCGGGAGACCTGGGTTCAAGCACTGGGTTCAGAAGATCCCCTGTAGAAGGGAAAGGCTACCCATTCCAGTATTCTGGCCTGGAAAATTCCATGGACTGTATAGTCCATGGGGTCGCAAAGAGTCGGACACGACTGAGTGACTTTCACTACTACACTATATAGCACATAGGAACAAATTTAAAGGAACCATTTATAGTGGTTATATGGAAGCTCAATTCATTATCATTGCTACCATGTGTGAAATAGAGAGTTAAAATTTAAAAGAATAAGGAGAAAAAGCACAGATAATTGAATTTGACCAAAAAAAAAAAAAAGGCAAAGAATGTAAAAAAATATTTGCTGCTGTTTGTCTATTGAAAAGCATACTGTACATTGTACAACAGATAACAGAATCTGAATACATTGTACTCATGACCTACTTGAATCCTAGAACACTATAAAAAATGAGAGGAAATAAATATATTTTAAGGTAAAGAATAGCTGAATTTATGCTTACAACTTGCATATTTATCTCAACCATTTTCTGCTTTAAAGTAGTGTATATATCTTTTAGGCAATATAGTATCCAGTGTTGATTTCTTATCCAATTAAATAATTTTTATCATCTAATCAACCTGATTTTGTTGTTCAGTCACTCAATCATGTCTGACCCCAAGGAAGCCTGGCTTCCCTGTCCTTCACTATCTACCAGAGTTTGCCAAAATCACATCCACTGAGTTGATGATGCCATTCAACCATCACAACTTCTATTGCCCTCTTCTCCTCCTGCCCACAAGATTTCCCAGAATCAGGGTCTTTTCCAGTGAGTCAGCTCTTTGCATCAGGTGGACAAAGTATTAGAGCTTCAACTTCAGCATTAGTTCTTCCAATAAATATTCACAGTTGATTTCCTTTAGGATTGACTGGTTTGGTCTCTTTGCTGTCCACAGAACTTTCAAGAGTATTATTCAGCACCACAGTTCAAAAGAATCAATTTTTCAGGGCTCAGTTTTTCTATAGTCCAACTCTGACATCCATACATGACCATTGGAAAACCATAGCTTCGACTACATGGACCTTTGTCAGCAAAGTGATATCTCTGTGTTTTAATATGCTGTCTAGATCTGTCATAGCTTTTCTTCCAAGGAGAATGTGTCTTAATTTCATGGATGCAGGAACTGTCCACAGTGATTTTGGAGCCAAAGAAAATAAAGACTGTCACTATTTCCTTTGTTTCCCCATCTATTTGCCATGAAGTGATAGGACCGAACATCATGATCTTCGTTTTTTGAATGCTGAGTTTGAAGCCAGCTTTTTCACTCTCCTCTTTCACTTTCATCAGGAGGCACTTTAGCTCCTCTTCACTTTCTGCCATAAGGGTGGTGTCATCTGTATATCTGGCATTATGGATATTTCTCCATGCAAACTTGATTCCAGCTTGTCCTTCATCCAAGCCCAGCATTTTGCATGATGTACTCTGCATACAAGATAAATAAGGAAGGTGACAACATACAGCTTTGGTGTACTCCTTCCCTAATTTCGAACTAGTCCCTTGTCCCATGTTGGTGCTAACTGTTGCTTCTTCACCTGCATACAGGCTTCTCAGGAGGCAGGTAAGGTGGTCTGGTATTCTTATCTCTCTAAGAATTTTCCACAGTTGTGATCCACATCATCAAATGTGAATTTGATGATTTTCCTGGGGGCTCAGACATTAAAGAAAGCCTGTAATGTGGGAGACCCAGGTTCAATCCCTAGTGTGGGAAGATCCCGTGGAGAAAGAAATGGCAACCCACTCCAGTGTTCTTGCCTGGAAAATCCCATGGACAAAGGAGCCTGGTGATCTACAGTCCATGGGGTTGTAAAGATTTGGACAGGACTGAGCATTTAACACCCTCACATCATCAAAGATTCAGTGTACTCAATGAAGCAGATGTTTTGTCTGGTATTCTTTTGCTTTTTCTATGATCCAGTGAATGTTGGCAATTTGATCTCTGGCTCCTCTGCCTTTTCTAAATCCAGCATGTACATTCTAGAATTTCTTGGTTCACGTACTGTTGAAGCCTGGCTTGAAAGTTTTTAAGCATTGCCTTGCTAGCATGTAAAATGAGAATGATTATGTGGTAGTTTGAACATTCTTTGACATTTTCTTTGGAATTGGAATGAAAACTGACCTTTTCCAGTCCTGTGGCCATTCCAAATTTGGTGGCATATTGAGTGCAGCACTTTCAAATCATCATGTTTAAGGATTTTGAACCTCCACTAGCTTTGTTCGCCATAATGCTTCCAAAGGTCCCCTTGACTTCACATTCCAGGATGTTTGGCTCAATGAAAGTGACCACATCATTGTGGTTATCTGAGTCATTAAGATCTTTTTTGTACAGTTCTTCTGTGCATTCTTGCCACCTATTCTTACCCTCTTCTTCTCCTGTTAGGTCCTTGCCATTTCTGTCCTTTATTGTGCCAATGTTTGCATGAAATGCTCCCTTAGTATCTCAATTTTCTTGAACCTCTGTCCGTGGGACTCTCCAGGCAAGAATACGAGAGTGGGTTGCCATTTCCTTCTCCAGGGGATCTTCCTAACCCAGGAATGGAACCCAGGTCTCCTGCATGGCAGGCAAATTCTTTACTGACTGAGTTATGTGGGGAGCCTGGAAGAGATCTCAGAGAGCTCTAGTCTTTCCCATTCTATTGTTTTCCTCTATTTCTTTGCATTGTTCACTTAAGAAGTCTTTTTTTTTTTTTTTTTTAATCTCTCCCTGCTATTTTCTGGAACTCTGCATTCAGTTGGGTGTATCTTTTCCTTACTCCTTTGCCTTTTGCTACTCATTTTCTTCAGCTATTTTTCTCAGACAACCGTTTTCCTTGTTTTATTTCATTTTCTTGGGGGTGGTTTTGGTCACAGCCTCCTGTACAATGTTATGAACCTCTGTACATAGTTCTTCAGGCACTCTATAAGATATAATCCCTTGAATCTTTTTGTCACTTCCAATGTATAATCATGAGAGATTTGATTTAGGTCATACCTGAGTGGCCTAGTAGCTTTCTCTACTTTCTTCAATTTAATTCAGAATTTTTCTATAAGGAGTTCATGATCTGAACGACAGTCAGCTCCAGGTCTTGTTTTTGCTGACTGTATAGAGTTCTCCATCTTTGGCTGCAAACAATATAATCAATCTGATTTCAGTATTGAACATCTGGCAAAGTCCATGTATAGAGTCTTCTCTTATGTTGTTGGAAGCATGTGTTTGCTATGACCAGTGCATTGTCTTGGCAAAACTCTTTGTCCTGCTTCATTTTGTACTCCAAGGCCAAATTTGCCTGTTACTCCAGATATCTCTTGACTTTGTACTTTTGCATTACAGTCCCCTATGATAAAAATGACATCTTTTTTGATATTAGGTCTTCATAAAACTGTTCGGCTTCTTTGGCATTAGTGGTTGGGGCATAAACTTGTGCTACTGTGACAAACAGTGCATATCTTAATAGCTCAAAAAATGTCAGTCATTATTTGATAAAACTATTCTTTGAAACAAAAGGAATACACACAATAAATCTCACATTTATTCCATATGGATCCATATGGAATGGGCTTCCCTTGTGGCTCATCTGGTAAAGAACCTGCCTGCAATGCAGGAGACCTGGGTTTGATCCCTGGGTTGGAAAGATCCCCTGGAGAAGGAAAAGGCTACCCACTCCAGTATTCTGGCCTGGAAAATTCCATGGACTGTATGGTCTGTGGGGTTCACAAAGCATTGGACATGACTGAGTGACTTTCACTTATTTATAAATATAAATGTATACTATTTGTGTTTTTATAAATACATGCTTAACACCAGCATATAATGACATACATAAGTAGTTAAAAATGGCACTTTCTTTCTATATCATGTGATAAAGAATTTAGAAACTGAAAATACAGTCTATATTACCAGAATCTATAAACTGAAGTGCATTCTAAATAGTCATAGTCAATGTTTGCTTAACATAAACAAAGTTATCTGTCAGGACAAAGTTGTGATGTAGTGTTTCACTTAAAATTCACTAGATAATAGATAAAAGACTAAACTACTGTCTGAGCACTGAAGAACTGAGATGAATCTACTATTTCATACTATCCACCCTTCCACAAAATGACCACAAATCCAATATTGAATGTGTCACGTCTTGAGAGATGTGCTTGAACATTCACCATGGAACCTAGAAAGTAAATTTTGAATCAGTCAATGAGCCACAGATGAAGAAGGGAGTTTTTGTTGTTGTTGTTGTGTTTTTCCATTTCCAGAACTGAGATATAGTTCCATTGCTATATTAACCATCAGTTCGAGTTTTTTAAGAAGTCCTCAGTGGCATGATATTTCCAAAAGCATATTACATGTAACAGATCATTGTTTTCAACAACTACATGTGTTTGCTTTGTTGATGAAGTGAAAATTGAGTGAATCCAGTAAAACTTTATGATAAAAAACATAAATATTATTTTACTTTTTCATGAGTTACAGAATTTTTTTGTGTGTGTTCCAATAATGATTAAATTAGATAGTTGTTTGCATTTGCTAGTATACTCAAAGTAAAAACTGGCCTCTCAGGTAATTCTCTTGTTAAATCCAGAAGTTCTTTTCTTTGCCAGAAAAGATTGCTACAGAAACCTAAAAAGCTTATTTTTGTCCCTTCACTTATGTAAGTATGGTTATACATTAAATATTTCTAAGTGTCTTGCGTTAAAATGGCTTTATCTCTTTTTACTGTGTGCTAAAGTCGGAGATCCAACCAGTCCATCCTAAAGATCAGTCCTGGGTATTCATTGGAAGGACTGATGCTGAAGCTGAAACTCCAATACTTTGGCCACCTCATGTGAAGAGTTGACTCATTGGAAAAGACCCTGATGCTGGGAGGGATTGGGGGCAGGAGGAGAAGGGGATGACAGAGGATGAGATGGCTGGATGGCATCACCAACTCGATGGACATGAGTTTGAGTAAACTCCCAAAGTTGGTGATGGACAGGGGGGCCTGGCGTGCTGCGGTTCATGGGGTCGCAAAGAGTCGGACACAACTGAGCGACTTCACTTTCACTTTGCACTTTCATACATTGGAGAAGGAAATGGCAACCCACTCCAGTGTTCTTGCCTGGAGAATCCCAGGGGGGGGGGAGCCTGATGGGCTGCTGTCTCTGGGGTCTCACAGAGTAGGACACGACTGAAGCAACTTAGCAGCAGCAGCAGCTAAGTCATGTCCAACTCTCCAACCCCATGGCCTGTAACCCACCAGGCTCCTCTGTCCATGAAATTCTCCAGGCAAGAATACTGGAGTGGGTTGCTCTTTCCTTCTCCACTCTATTAGTGGATCACTGTTATTTCCTTATCCACTCTTTATAGTGGATCACTGTTTTTTTTTTCACAAAGATTATAATTCAGAATGTCTACTGATATTTGTATTTTTCTTTATACATAGTACTTCATCTTGAAAATTAATCAGATATATCACATTGTAAATTATATATAAAAGAAATTGGTTAAAATTAATATTCTTTGGGAAATACAATTGTCCTAGTGAATAGTTCTTGAATCAGTAATTTATATTACTTCCAGTCCATTACATCCCAACACCACCTGGGAAGTAAAATTTTCTAGAGTGTTGGCTTTCATTTCATTCTAAATGTCTGATTGATGAAATTAAGCATGTAAACTTTTAAGAAGCTGAATTAAGAGATTCATGAATAGAATAAATATTCTCTTACTGTGTCCCTTCAGATTTGTTGCAAGATGAAGCATAAAATCTAAAATAAACATTTATAACTGTTGAATTTGGGGCTTAAAATATACCACATTGCAGAAATCCATATATATACTCATTATATAAATTTAGAATCAGAAGAAATCTAAAAGTTCATCTAGTTATTCAAATCAAAGTATTTTATTTTACTTCTGAAGTAACTAACATATATAATGGTTATAATTCCTGCCTAAGTTGTCAAAGACAGATAGTGACTCAGTGTTTCTGACTATAAACCAATGAATTTTCCCATAAAATATATATCTAGTAGTATTCATACAAATATCTTCTCAACACAGGAAGAATGTGTTGATTTTCATAACAAAAACTATTTGACAGAGTGTGAGCAATTATTGGTTTTGTAATTTTTTGGTTGTAATAGATGAGTCAAATATATTAAGATGGAGAAAATAATTATTTTAGATTTTAAAAGTATTTGAGTGGAAATGGTTATTGATATATATATGATAAAATAAATTACTAGAAAACTGTTCTAAATAAGAAAATGATCAGTTTCAGATTAATTTCTCTATCCTTAAAATTTAAGACAGTCATTGCATAGTATGGCAATCAATAAGTATAGAAATTTATTAAATTGAAAATATAATGGATTATGGAGTGAAAATCTGTCTAAAATTGGGCAACAGTGATATGTAAGGAGTGATAATTTTCTAATGTTGAGAGGTTTTCAAAAGAAGAAAAACACAGCAGAGGACTTGGTTAATTTCAATTGTTCCTTATTTAAAAACATATTCTAAGATAGGTATGTATATTTACTCTGTGAAAAATCTGTTAGAATTGTAGAGATCAAAGCCACAAAACAACTGGAAACATAAACTTATGTGAGTTAGTAAATGACACAGCCTAATTTTCAAGAATGGAATGTAAATTGCAAATTGAAAAGCCACAGGCTTTTGTGAAAATGTTCTAAAAAAATTAGGACTAACTATCACTAATTAAGGTTCAAATGTCCTTTTTTGATGAACATTTATATTGGCTTTTTCAATCTTTATTTCACTTTTTTTTTCCTGTTTTCTATTTGGAAAAATATATATATACAACTCAAAACATTTTCCTGATTCCTGTGAACTACAATCATTGATGCAAACAAAGTTCCAATAGTTCACTGCACTTAAGTGTCAATTTCAGAGATGAAGTGGTAAATGCTTAACAGTGTGGACAGACAAAGATTCTGCAATATGGCCACAAACATGTACTACAAATATGTCCCTAAAGATACCTATGGCCATGTTACTTGGTCACTAGGGAAGCAACGTGATCCAGCTTCTGGGGAAATACTATCAATAGTCCATGAGATAATGTTAATCATTACAGCTATAGAAAACTACCATGTTATAATAATTCAAGTGGCTGTGTTTTGGCCTGAGTCTATCACACACTGAAATCAAGGCATAAACGGTCCACATTTGTACTCATTTCATCAGATGTGCAATGCATATTCAGAATAATCTTAAGCTATAACTTGCAGAATATCTTTCTCCTCGACCACTCATTCTATCAGCTCATTGTCATGAGAGTGTGGGCTTACTTACAGGAAAGGCCTCATGAGCCTTCCTAACAAAACAGCAAACTTGGTAGGAACAGCAAGGAGTGAATTTTTATAATTTACTGCTGCATAAGAAAGTATTAACAAAAATTAGATGCATAAACAACCATTTTATTATATTTCACCATTTAGGAAGTTAAGAATCAGACTAGGTTTGGTAGGGTAACTTTTCTGTTCAATGTACTATTGTTTGTGGTGTATTCGATATATTCATCATGTGGCTTGCCAGAATTGGAGGCAAGCCTAGATGATCTCATTCACAAGGTTAAAGCCTTGATACATACAGCTGTAAGTCTGGGCTCATGTGGACCTCCCTCCCACTTCTTGTAGTCTCAGAACCTCTCCATATGATCTCTCCAACAAGGTAATTACACATCTAAGAGGAGATTTAGGGCTCCTATAGACTACTATGGAACCTACTAGTCCCTGTATATATAGACTAGGTCCAGAACTGAAATATTGCAAATTCATCATATTGCACAAGTCAAAACATCCACACACCAGCCATCTATGAGACAAGTCACAAAAGTTGCAGGCATTTGATTTTCCACAAACACACACTCTAAAATAACCATAGTAATCAATGGCAAAACTTATACTTTGATTACCCTGGCTTGTAAAAGACACCAATAAATAAAGACAGGTTATCTTCTTAAAGGATATAATTTTATTCATAGGAAAAATCTTTTGACACCTCCTTGCTTTGGGACAGCAGTAAAGTGATAGGATGTAAAGAGGATTCTTTATAAAGATTTCCTTTTTTTTCCCCCCTCTCATATAGGAGAAGAAGAAAAAAATAAAAATTCTGTTCTATAACACTTATTTGCAGATATATCATGCAGGGCTGGATGAAACACAATCTAGAATCAAGAATTCTGGAAGAAATATCAACAACTTCAATATGCAAGCTGTTGTTGTTCAGTCATTCAGTCGTGTCCAACTCTTTGCGATCCCATGGACTGCAGTATGCCAGGGTTATCTGTCCTTCACTTATATCCCCATGTTTGTTCAAACTCATGCCTATTGAGTCAATGATGCCATCCAACCATCTCATCCTCGGTCGCCCCCTTCTCTTTCTGCCTTCAATCTTTCCCAGCATCAGGATCTTCTCCAATGAATTGGCTTTCCCATCAGGTGGTCAAAGTATTGGAGCTTCAGCCTCAGCATTAGTGCTTTCAATGAATATTCAGGGTTGATTTTATTCAGAAATGATTGGTTTGATCTCCTTGAGTGAAAGGGACTCTCAAGAATCTCCTCCAACACCACAGTTCGAAAGTATCAATTCTTCAGTGCTCAACTTTTCTTTACAGTTCAACTCTCACATCTGTACATGACTACTGGAAAATCCATAACTATTACCATGTCCAGACATTTGTAGGCAAAATGATATCTCTGCATTTTAATACACTGTCTAGGTTTTTCATAGTTTTTCTTCCAAGGAGCAAGCATCTTTTAATTATGTGGCTACAGTATAAGCCAGGCATCCTGGAATGTGAAGTCCAGTAGGCCTTAGGAAGCATCACTATGAACAACTTAGTGGAGGTGATGGAATTCCAGTTGAGCTCTTTCAAATCCTAAAAGATGACACTGTGAAAGTGCTGCACTCAATATGCCAGCAAATTTGGAAAACTCAGCAGTGGCCACAGGACTGGAAAAGGTTAGTTTTCACTCCAATCCCAAAGAAAGGCAATGCCAAAGAATGCTCAAACTACCACAAAATTGTACTCATCTCACATGCTAGTAAAGTAATGCTCAAAATTCTCCAAGCCAGACTTCAGCAATACATGAACGTGAACTTCCAGATGTTCAAGCTGTTTTAGAAAAGGCAGAGGAGCCAGAGATCAAATTGCCAACATCTGCTAGATCACCAAAAAAGCAAGAGAGTTCCAGAAAAACATCTATTTCTGCTTTATTGACTGTGCCAAAGCCTTTGACTGTGTGTGTGTGTGATCACAATAAACTGAAAAATTCTGAAAGAGATGGGAATACCAGACCACCTGACCTGCCTCTTGAGAAACCTGTATGTAGGTCAAAGCAACAGCTCAAATGGGACATGGAACAACAGACTGGTTCCAAATAGGAAAAGGAGTGTGTCAAGGCTGTATATATTGTCACCCTGCTTATTTAACTTTTATGCAGTGTACATCATGAGAAACACTGGGCTGGAGGAAGCACAAGTTAGAATCAAGATTGCCAGGAGAAATATCAATAACCTCAGATATGCATATGGCACCACCCTTATGGCAGAAAGTGAAGAAGAACAAAAGAGCTTCTGATGAAAGTGAAAGAGGAGAATGAAAAAGTTGGCTTAAAGCCCAACATTCAGAAAACTAAGATCATGGCATCTGGTCTCATTACTTCATGGCAAATGGATGGGGAAACAGTGGAAACAGTGGCTTACTTTATTTTTTGGGCTCCAAAATCACAGCAGATGGTGATTGCAGCCATGAAATCAGAAGATGCTTACTCCTTGGAAGGAGAGTTATGACCAACCTAGACTGCATATTAAAAAGCAGAAACATTACCTTGTCAGCAAAGGTCCATCTAGTCAAGTCTATGGTTTTATCAGTAGTCATGTATGGATGTGACAGTTGGACCATAAAGAAGGCTGAGTGTCGAAGAATTGATGCTTTTGAACTGTGCTGTTGGAGAAGACTCTTGAGAGTCTCTTGGACTGCAATGAGATCCAACCAGTCCATCCTAAAGGAGATCAGTTCTGGGTGTTCATTGGAAGGACTGATATTGAAGTTGAAACTCCAAAACTTTGGCCACCTGATGGAAAGAGCTGACTTATTGGAAAAGACCCTGATGCTGGAAAGATTGAGGGCAGGTCAAGAAGGGGACAACAGAGGATGAGATGGTTGTATGGCATCACCAACTCAATGGACATGAGTTTGGGTAAACTCTGGGAGTTGGCGATGGACAGGGAGGCCTGGCGTGCTGCAGTTCATGAGGTCACAAAGAGTCGGACACGACTGAGCAACTGAACTGAACTGAACTGAGTAACCATCTGCAGTGAGATTGGAGCCGAAGAAAATATAGTCTCTCACTCTTTCCATTTTTTCCCCATCTATTTGCCATGAAGTGATGGAACTGGATGCCATGATCTTTGCATTTTGAATGTTGAGTTTTAAGACAGTTTTTCACTCTCCTCTTACACCTTCATCAGGAGGCTGTTTAGTTCCTCTTCACATTCTCCCATTAGGGTGATATCATCTACATATTGAGGCTATTGATATTTCTCCCAGCATTCTTGATTCCAGATTATGAGTCATCCAGCCAGCATATCACTTGATGTATACTTGCCATAGAAGTTAAATAAGCAAGGTGATAATTAATAGTCTTGATGCTTTTCTTTCCCAATTTGGAACCAGTCTGTTTTTTCATGTCAGGTTTTAACTGTTGCTTCCTGACTTGCATACAGGTTTCTCAGGAAGCAGATAAGGTGGTCTGGTATTCCCATCTCTTCAAGAATATTCCACAGATTGTTGTGATCCACACAGTCAAAGGCTTAAGCTTAGTGAATGAAGCAAAAGTAGGTGTTTTTCTTAAATTCTCTTGTTTTTTCTATGATCCAACAGATGTTGGCAATTTGGTCTCTGGTTCCTCTGCCTCTTCTAAATCCAGGTTGTACATCTAGAATTTTTGGTTCACATACTGTTGAAAAATCCTAGCTTACAGGATTTTCAGCTTTCTTGCTGTCATGTGAAATGAGTACAATTGTGTGATAGTTTGAACATTCCTTCACATCGTCCTTCTTTGGGATGGCTTCCCTGGTGACTCAGACAGTAAAGAATATGCCTGCAATGTGGGAAACCTTGGTTTGACCCCTGGATTGGGAAGATACCCTGGAGAAGGGAATGGTGACCCACTCCAATATTCTAGCCTGAAGAATTCCATGGACAGTGGAGTCTGGTGGGCTACAGTCCATGGAGTCGCAAAGAGTCAGACATGACTGAATGACTTTCACATTCACATTCTTTATGATTGGAAAGAAAATTAACCTTTTCCTGTCACTGACTTCAGCCATGAAATTATTTTTCTCTTTTAATCTCTTGATATGATGGATTGTATTAATTGATTTTCAAATGTTAAATTTGGCATAAATTCCACTTGGCATGTTGTATAATTCTTTTTACACACTGTTGAATTTTACCTGCTAATATTTTGATGAGGATATCTACATCTATGTTCATGAGAAATATTGGTCTTTAATTTTCTTTTTCCTGTAATGTCTTAAACTGATCTTTGTGTTAGTATAAGGCAGACTTCACAGAATGTTAACAAGTATTTCTTCTGCCTCTATCTTTTTAATAAATTTTAGATGGCTGGTATAATTTCTTCATTAAATGTTTGATAGAATTCCCCATTGATTTCATCAGGTCTTCACTGTTCAGTTTTAGAAAATCATTAATTGTTTTCAGGACAGAGTACTAACTCCAAGTTCCTTACATGCTTGACCAGAATAAAAAAGTCAAAGACTTATATTCTAAATCATGAAAACTATGACAAATCATTCCTCATCCTGTCACTATATATAATTCAATATTAGACACTTAGCAATTATTTTCCTGTCAAATGAATTGATCATCCAACTTTTGCAACCCCATGGATGGACTATAGCCTACCTGGATCTTCTGTCCATGGCATTTTCCAGTCAAGAGTAATGGAGCAGGCTGCCATTTCCTTCTCTAGAGGATCTTCCCGACCCAGGGATCAAACCCAGGTCTCCTGCATCGCAGGCAGACACCTGGCTTACTGTCTGAGCTACCAGGGAAGCCCAACTGTGTATAAACTTTCCTCTCAATGTTTCTTTTTGATTAGATTAGTATCTTAAAAATACATGTAATCCATATTTTTTTAAATTAATTAATTTATTTATTTTACCATACAATATTGTATTGGTTTTGCCATACATTGACTTGAATCCACCATGGGTGTACATGTTTTTCCCATCCTAAACCTGCCTCCCACCTTCCTCCCCATCCCATCCCTCCGGGTCATCCCAGTGCACCAGCCCCGAGCACCCTGTATCATGTATCGAACCTGGATTGGTGATTTGTTTCACATATGATAATTTACATGTTTCAATACCATTCTCTCATATAGTAAAATAAAAATTGGAACACTAGCTTCCAAATTATGCTCTTAAAAAAAAGCTGTATGTATAATACCTTATCAATATCTACTTTAACATGATAATAAACAGATATAAAATTATGATACTACATAGGTGTGTGTGTGTATATATTTTTATATATATAATTGCATGTAGGTATATATATATAACTGTATGCATGTATATATGTGTATATATATATATTTTTTTAATGCATGATTCCTATGACATAATTACAATGAATTATTCTGAAAACCCCTTGGATTGAATTTCTCTGACTTTAAAATCATTCTCTAGTTAACTATTTTAAGGCTTTCAAGCTAATCTCTCATAATACTTTTGCATATAGCCTCTTGTGTTTCTGATTTACAAAATGAATTTCATGGCATATAAACATTAGATTAATTTTGACCTTTAAGAAATACACTTTATTTGTTATGAATATTATATAGACTACTAAACCCCAAAAGACATGAGTATTAAAAGAGTTCCTTACAGGGTTACTTGGAAAGAACGATTTTATGCAATTTGTACTCAACTGGGAAAAGCTTGAGAAGTCAAATTGCTCTCTCCAGAGTTTTTTTTCTCTTCAATAGATAATAAATCCCACAAGTTTTTAGAAGTTCCCTTTGTCATTATTTCTATTTTCTCTTATCCTGCTGCCCCAGGAGTCTAGAATTGCTAGGGAGAATATTTCAAGTACTAAAACACATTTTGTATAACACCACAAAACTTATCTTGTAGAAAACACTATGTATGTATTGTGTGTATGTGTGACATATACATATATTTCATATACAATCAATGTAAAAAACAGTCATTATCCTTATATGTTTATATTACATATTTTAAAGAACTAGCAGATTTTTAAAGCAGATATCAAGCTGTATAATAAGCCAATAAAATCAGCATAGATATTTTTCTTATGTGAAAGTACTTATTTCTTGTATTCCTAACACTATCTCAGTTAACATGTGAATATTTAAAACTTATTCTTTGTATGTGACAGTGTAGAATTTTCTTTGCAAAATGCCATTTAATTATATAAATTATTCTTGGGATATGCACTCACTTTGTATACATTTGTATCATTTTTTAATATGAAGTGAAATCGTCATATCTGACTCTTTGAGACCCCATGGACTATAGCCTACCAGGCTCCTCCATCCACGGAATTTTCCAAGCAAGAGTACTGGAGTGGGTTGCCATTTCCTTCACCAGGGGATCTTCCTGACCCAGGAATGGAACCAGGGTCTGCCACATTGCAGGCAGACACTTTACCATCTGAGCCACCAGGGAAGCCATTTTCATGAGTATAACACTTTGACATACTGCCAGCTGAAATGACAGTTAAAAGGAAAATGATTTACCTTTGCAAACACAGACTGAGTATAATTGAGACAGTAGAAAGAAACAGAATAATAATTGATAATAATGTGAGAAAACATCTAGTGAAATTATTCTTGTCATTGTTGAAGCATGGGCTGCCATGGTTGCAGATATAGGGTTAAAAAGGAGTCAAAACTTGTTTTTGTTTTGTTTGGTGGAGGAGACCTTGAATAACAGATAATATATGTCAACAAATGCAGATACTCTGCTCTGAGAGTCAAGTATGTCAAGGAACAAGGATCATCAGAAAAATCAATAAGTTATCTTTTGAGAGAATAGTTTTACAATTCTTTCAAGAGAATATTCCAAAACAGACACATAAATACGTTGATTTAACTAATCAAAGTGCTTTATTTAAACATTAGTTAAATTTAAAACTTCGGGCCAGGTCAATTTTTATTTTAAAAAGATACTTACAGAATCATTTCGATGTTTTGAAACTCCTTTTCTTCTCAGTTTCATAGTGTCCATTATTTTAATCCATCATAACTTTCATGATGCAATAGCTTGTTTCATTACCATTGTTTTCCTAGAACAAACTGTAATCTCTAATGGCTAGGGTCATGTTTTGCATGATAATTGCTATTCTAGGGGGGTTAATTGCTATTCTAGGACAGTATATAAGAAATAATTTAAGAGACTAAATGGGGGAGTGACTAGCTGAACGAATGAATATTTTAGACTGCTCTCACATTCAAATATATTTTTTATTCAAAGTATTTTACCAAATACAGATATCTAAAGCAACACCCAGGTAGGTGATTGGGGAATATTCCAATACAATTTGCAAGAAGCACAGTTAAAGCACAAAGTTGTATCTGAGGGTCAATACTGAATAAATACAGAAGAATGATAAATATATGCCATCCAACTGTACATTCATATAAAGCAGAAATATCTTTTAAATGACAAATATTGGCTGAAGCATCAACATGCTTAAGGTGAAGGAAGAATAAATCTGGTATGGATAGGGGACTGATGCCATCATCAAGACAGAAATACTACATTGCTCTTTCACAAAATTAGGATGATTCTGTTTTCTTCATTCAAAAAAGCAATTGTGTTTTAAAAATAGATATTCTATATGAGATAGATATAAAAGTTTCTTACAGTCATCTTATAAAAAGTTTTTTAAAAAGTATATATCATCTATGTAGTTGGCCAAGTGAGGCTTTCACTAATAAGAAATTTCCAGAGGCATAGCTGGTAGCACAGTTCCCTGATGGTTTCTTTCTGGGATGGACTAGCCTCAGGAGTTTGATATCTTACTTCTCTGGTTGCCAAGTGAAAAAGAGATGCTAAACACCTGATCCAAGTTATGCTGATCCCTATGTTTGTAGGGCACAACTTGGGTTTGGGGGTTAAGAATGCTTGCATACTCATTTTATGCATGTATAATGTACATATTTCATTACACAAAATTATTATTAATACATATTTCCAAACAAAGAACATCACAAAAGGCATTGGTTTAGCTTAAATCACTAACATAAAGGTGAGTTTTTTCCTTTGATTTTTGCTACATGTATAGATTTCAAATGTTTAAAAACTACAGGAAATTCTTTAGGCCTTCTAAGAAGTCATAAAATGAATATATATAATTAAAAACCTAAAAATTCTATAAAGACTAAAACCTATCCTCAATATCATAGCATAGACAAAATTAATTATATTTCATTAATATAGTGTGAATATAAACCTGGTGCTTAGAATGTAGCATCTGAGCTATCACTATCACAAGTAGTTAGTAGAGGTAATAGTCACGATAGTCATAAGAATACTATTAAAAATGTTATCTCAATGTTGTGATACATACTTATAATATTAGAGACAGTTTAAAAGCACTTACAATTTTATTTTATATAACAGAGCATATACTACTGGTAATGCAGAGTGAAGATGATTCCCACACTAAGTAGCTAAATAGAAAATACACTGGATTTTTTTCAGTAGGGTAGTCAGACCAAAATATCAATATAAAGACACATTTTAATATTTCTCTAGGTTCCCATATTACCTAAAATACCTAGAAATCAACAGAGTACTACTGAGTGTGCTTACATGCTCAATGGCGTTCGACTCTGTGTGACCCCATGGACTGCCACCTGCCCGGCTCCTCTGTCTATGAGGTACTGCAGGCAAGAGTACTGGAAAGGGTAGCCATTCCTCCTCCAGAGGGGACTGAACCTGAGTCTCCTGCATCTCCTGAACTGGCAGGGGAATTCTTTACTACTGAGTCATCTGGGAAGCCCCTACTACTGACTGTAGGAGGATGAAAATTAAATAAGTACCACAGTAAATATCTACAGTAATAAAGATGTATTTGTAATGCTAAATGCCATATTTTAACTGAAAAGCAATTCAACCTGAATATTTTGAAATTTCACATTGTTAACTTGGAATGGTATGTTGTACATTCTTGCAGACAATGGCTTAATATCTTTCACATAAGTCAAAATATGACATATATTAAACATTAAGTGAGTAAAGGAGGATACAAAACCCAATAATGTGGTAGGATTTACTACAATAATAATGAACACAAAACGCAGATAAAGATAAAAAGCTGCATGACTTACTACAACTAAGAAACATTAACTAATTGCCCGGATAAAGAAATGACCAAGCATATATATATATAACATGATATATGTACACATACAAACACATATGCACACACATATAAAGGAATTTAGAAAGCTCTAATGGTGAGAAAATGTATCAAATAAAATTAAATAGAAATTTCATCATAGGCCAAAATTTTTTATATATTAAAAAAAAATTCTACTGCACTGAAGTAACGCAAAATGTGTTCAGATGAAGTAACATGATTATTTTGGCTGGTAGATGATTTTTTCTTTATATTTTCTATGTTAATCATATGTTTTATAATAATAATTTCTAACAAAAATTCAGTATTTACAAAGAATCAACCTCCAATATTTGTCATTACAAATTAATATAAGTAAGTCTCAAAATTATATAGCATTTAAACTCTAATATTATTTTAATTGTTAAATATGTTGATGAATATAATTTAAAAAAATAGAAAAAATTATGTATTTTAGAACGCATATAACATTCTTTGCCCATAAAATGAATAAAATGCTTATGATTAAAATTTTGTAAGAAAATACATATTTTTTCATTTTAGACATCAACTTTTCTGCCTTTTTATATCAAGAGTGAAACAAATGACATTAATATACTGTCATAGCTAAATTTAGCTTCCAGGTATAAAGTGAGAAAGAAAGAAAATTTAATACAAGAGAATTTGATTTGTACAAACCATCCATCATATTGTCACACTGTAGGCAAAAGTTCTATGATAATCTCATCATTTAGAAAATAACCTCCATATAGTATATATGCCTTAACATGTGCAGGTATATCTACTAGCACAAAATATAATATCTAAAATTAACCCCTTTTAAAGAATATTTTAGTGGCACGAATGGCATCTTCTTTCTTTGTATTTTTGGAACTGAAAATCCTTACTGGGCTACTTGGTTGTAGTACATGAGAAACAATCCCAATGAGAATTGAAACCATAGAGATTTGTTCAGCTTATGGAATATATTAGCATGACCTGTCTATTTGCTATCTTTATCAACATGGCTTTATTATTGCAGGAAATGTTACATAGAACAATAGATGTAACAATAACTGCAAATTTAGCTACTCAAATAACACAAATTATACATCTCAGAATTAAAGGTAAAGTATTGGCTAATTTTCTCACATTCTGTAGGCCAGAATTCTTGGCCAGGCTGGCTTTACTGGATTCCTGGATTAGGGTATCACAAGGTTGAAATAAAAATCTTTGGTTGAGGCTTTTCTCAGGAAACTTTGGGGGAAGAGTCTGATTATGATTTCAGTCATGTTGTTAACAGAATTTTGTTTCTTGCAGTTGCAGGATTAAAGTCACCATTTCCCTTATGGCTGTCAGTTGGGTGTGGCTTTCAGCTTCTAAACCAATGTGTTCCCTGTTCTGGGTCCCCTTCCATCTCAAGCCAGAAGTAGTATTTTGAATGCTTTGAGCTTTTCAAGTCTCTCTTACCTTCATTTATAACACAAATTTAAGAAACTCTTCCTCTAAATGGATCATATGATTACATCTGGCTGACCTGGAGAATCTCTCCTTTGATTAACTCAAAATTAACTGATTAGTAAACTTAATTATATGTGCCAAATCCCAATGCCATTAATATAAGATAATCATAGGGGTCATATTTCATCACATTCATAGTTACAGGGATTCTTCTGGGAAACTTTATGGAGGCATTTTGGAATTCTACTAGTCATAAGTAAAGCTTTAAATAATTTTAGTTTCCTTTAGAAACTTCAGGAAAACCTAATATCCAAAATGGCTCAATAATGATATCAGAGAAGTGGGACCTGAGGTATTTCCTGAGAGCATCTTCATGGAAACTACTTACTCCAATATGGTGGAGAGAAAAGTATAGACAACTATTTCCCTTTTATAAGAACAAAAAAATAAGACTTAATGAGCCATATTTGCATCAGGAGAAGGAAAAGAGCATCCCTCCCAGGGTATATAGAATTCTGCGGCTCCATAACTGGTACCAGCAATAGCCAGCATCACACCTGGTAGAGAAGCAGGGCAGGCGGCACCAACAGTAGCAAGAAAATAGAAATCTACGGGCCAGATAGGTCAAAGTGAATTAAACCAATCAAGTGATGACTCAACAATGGAGTCTTCTGAGGATGCTCTATTGTACCAAAGCTGAGTACTCAATGCAAAGAAATAGAGGAAAACAATAGAATGGGAAAGACAAGATATCTCCTCAAAAAAATTAGACATACCAAGGGAATATTTCATGCAAAGATGGGCTAAATAAAGGCAGAACAGTATGGACTAACAGAAGCAGAAGACATTTAGAAGAGGTGGCAAGAAACCACAGAAGAACTAACCATAATCGTGTCATCACTCACCTAGAGTCAGATATCCTGAAGTGTAAAGTCAAGTGGGACTTAAGAAGCATTACTATGAACAAAACTAATGGAGGTAATGGAATTCCAGCTGAGATATTTCAAATCCTAAAACATAATGCTGTTATTAAAGTGCTGCACTCAATATGCCAGAAAATTTGGGAAACTCAGAGTGGCCAGGGGACAGGAAATGGTCAGTTTTCATTCCAATACCAAAGAAGAGCAATGCTAAAGAATGTTTATACTACCGCACAATTGCACTCATTTCAAATGATAGCAAGGTAATGTTCAAAATCCTTCAAGTTAGGCTTTAACAGCATGTGAACCAAGAACTTCCAGATGTACAAGCTGGATCTAGAAAATACAGAGGAATCAAAGATCAAATTGCCAACATGTGTTGGAATATAGAAAAACTAAAGGAATTCCAGAAAAACACTACTTTTGCTTCACCGACTACACTATAACTGTTGACTATATGGATCACAACAAACTGTGGAAAATTATTAAAGAGATGGAAATACCAGACCACCTTACCTACCTCCTGAGAAACCTGTATGCAGGTCAAGAAGCTACAGTTAGAACTGGACGTGGAAAAGTGGACTTGTTCAAAATTGGGAAAAGAGTATGTCAAGCCTGTATACTGTCACCCTGCTTATTTAACTTATATGTAGAGTGTATCATGTGAAATGCTGGGCTATATGAAGCTGGAATCAAGATTACCAGGAGAAATATCAATAACCTCAAATATGAAGATTATATATGGAAGAAAGCTAATGGAAAGAAAGCTAAGAGAAACTAAAGAGCCTCTTGATGAAGGTGAAAGAGGAGAGTGAAAAAACTGGCTTTAAACTCAAGATTCAAAAAACTAAGATCATGACATCCGGTCCCATCTCTTCATGGCAAATAGATGAGGAAACAATGGAAACAGTGACAGACTTTATTTTCTTGGGCTCCAAAATCACTGCAGATGGTGACTGCAGCCATGAAATTAAAAGACACTTGCTCCTTGGAAGCAAAGCTATGACAAACATAGATAGCTTATTCAAAAACAGAGACATGACTGCCAACAGAGGTCCATATAAAGTTATGGTTTTTCCAGTAGTCATGTATGGATGTGAGATTGGACCATAAAGGAGGCTGAGAGAAGAGTTGACGCTTTTGAACTGTGGTGCTGGAAACAATTCTTTTTTTTTTTTTCTTTATTTTTATTAGTTGGAGGCTAATTACTTTACAATATTGTAGTGGTTTTTGCCATACATTGACATGAATCAGCCATGGATTTAGAACACTTTCTAACACCATACACAAAAATAAACTCAAAATGGATTAAAGATCTAAACATAAGACCAGGAACTATAAAACTCCTAGAGAAGAACATAGGCAAAACACTCACCAACATAAATCACAGCAGGATCCTCTATGAGCCACCTCTCAGAATATTGGAAATAAAAGCAAAAATAAACAAATGGGACCTAATAAAACTTAAAAGCTTTTGCACTACAAAGGAAACTATAAGCAAGGTGAAAATACAGCCTTCGGAATGGGAGAAAATAATAGCAAATGAAGCAACAGACAAAGGATTAATCTCAAAAATATACAAGCAACTCCTGCAGCTCAATTCCAGAAAAATAAATGACCCAATCAAAAAATGGGCCAAAGAACTAAACAGACATTTCTCCAAAGAAGACATACAGATGGCCAACAAACACATGAAAAGATGCTCAACATCACTCATTATCAGAGAAATGCAAATCAAAACCACAATGAGGTACACGTCAGTCAGAATGGCTGCTATCTAAAAGTCTACAAGCAATAAATGCTGGAGAGGGTGTGGAGAAAAGGGAACCCTCTTACACTGTTGGTGGGAATGCAAACTAAAACAGTGTGGAGATTCCTTAAAAAACTGGAAATAGACCTGCCATATGACCCAGAAATCCCACTCCTGGCCATACACACCGAGGAAACGAGAACTGAAAGAGACATGTGTACCCCAATGTTCATCGCAGCACTGTTTATAATAGCCAAGACATGGAAGCAACCTAGATGTCCATCAGCAGATGAATGGATAAGGAAGCTGTGGTACATATACATTATGGGATATTACTCAGCCATTAAAAAGAATACATTTGAATCAGTTCTAATGAGATGGATGAAACTGGAGCCCATTATACAGAGTGAAGTAAGCCAGAAAGATAAATACCAATACAGTATACTAACACATATATATGGAATTTAGAAAGATGGTAACGATAACCCTATATGCAAGACAGAAAATGGAGATGATTCTTGAGAGTTCCTTGGACTACAAGGAGATCAAACCAGTCAGTCCTAAAGGAAATTAGTCCTGAATATTCACTGGAAGGACTGATGCCAAAGCTGAATCTCCAATATTTTGGCCATCTGATCGGAAGACCCATCTCATTGGAAAAAAAACCTGATGCTGGGAAAGACTGAGGGCAGGAGGAGAAGGTGGCAACAGACGATGAGACAGTTGAATGGCATCATCATTTCAATGGACGTGAATTTAAGCAAAAACAGAGAGTCTGGCGTGCTATAGCCCATGAGGTGGCAAAGAGTCAGACACGACTGAGTGACTGAACAACAAAAAGTGACTAGAAAGGACAAATGAAGTGGTAAGAAATATGGTAGTTTGTTTACATCTTCCAAAGTGACCAGACTATGAAATGAATAATGATTAGGATATTAATCAAAGCACTACATTTAACTAAGTATACCAAACTGGAATACTTTTTCCCTTAGCCAGATTAAGTAATTAAAAGTGAATATAAGTTTACTTATAGAAATGACCCCCTTCCTCTTTTCTAACATATGAATTTTAGAGTATAAATTAGATTCCACTTTGGTTTCCAAAGATATGATAAACACATAAAAGGAAGAAAATATCTTTTAAACTGTAGGTTTGGTGAACACTAAGTGCCCTTCTATAACCCGTCTCGACATCCTTTACAGAGCTGTGCTGCTGCTGCTGCTAAGTCGCTTCAGTCGTGTCCGACTCTGTGCGACCCCATAGACGGCAGCCCACCAGGCTCCCCCGTCCCTGGGATTCTCCAGGCAAGAACACTGGAGTGGGTTGCCATTTCCTTCTCCAATGCATGAAAGTGAAAAGTGAAAGGGAAGTTGCTCAGTCATGTCTGACTCTTCGAGAACCCATGGACTGCAGCCCACCAGGCTCCTCCATCCATGGGATTTTCCAGGCAAGAGTACTGGAGTGGGGTGCCATTGCCTTCTCCAACAGAGCAGTGAGATGCACAACTTCCGTCCTCTGAAATTTAGAGAGTACAGGAAAATCCCAGACAAGTGTTCCTTGATGAGCAAATACATAAATATATTATCCTTGATATCAGCCACTTCCTGTTTACGTGTGTGTGTGTGTGTGTGTGTGTGTGAGAGAGAGAGAGAGAGAGAGAGAGAGATGTTTATAATTTCTGAAGAACTGAGGGACAGAAGTCAAAATATCTCCTATTTAGTTGTTCAGTTTAAAATGTCATGAAATTGTCATCCTTATCACCTGTGAGGAAGGAAAAGGGTTGTAGGTAGTGAGGTTACTGATTTACATTTAAAGGGAAGAAATGTTCAGTGAGAAAAGATGCTCTTACAACCTTGGTCACTGCAGAAATGCAAGCAAATAGACATATTACAGTTAATTTATCTTTCCTCCACAGGATAGATCAATCTACAGGAAAAAATATACCTCAGTTATTTATCTCTTGTGGAGACATATCCTCAAAATCTCTTTATAAGAGTTTGCATCAATGAATTCATATAGTGACAGTCTTTTCAAAAGTCTTGTATTACCTAAAGGCCAAAGCAAATGGGGAATTTATTTCAATGTATCACTATATACTATATATATACACACATACATATACACATATATATATATCACTTTATTTTTGAATCCTTTTTATTCTTCCGACCTCTTTTCTTTAAAAAGCAATACTTTACTTTTTTCTATTGGCTTTATTGCATTATTCTAACCAAAGCACCTTTAAGAGTAGGTGAAGCTTTTGTAAAATTGATGACCTCACTATTATCTATAGCTATACCCCATTCTCCCTCTGACCTCACCAGAATACATGGCACTAAAAGTTCCACTCAGTTATGCTTAAAAAAAAAAAAAAGAAAAGAAAAAGAAAAAAAATTATAACAAACTAAGATATTTAATCATCATAGTAGTTTACACTTACAGTGTTTCATGTTTCTTACACTACCATAATACTATCAGAATGATTTAGAATTTATGTTTCTAGGGGCCTGGGGAACAAATATGAAGTTAAAATCCCTCACTTGAAACAGTTCAAATCTTAATGTGTAAGAAGTAGGGAAGAGGTGAGTATCCACAGGATATCTGTATATCACAAAGACTCATGGGAGTCTGGAAGAAGGTTTACTATCTCAGTTTGGCTCCCTGATTCAGAACATCTCAAGCCTTGATTCAGCTTAAAACTAAATTCTAAAGAAAGATCAGGGGCTTTAAAAGTAGAAAGACAAATCTCAAAAAAGAGTGTGGAAAGCAAGAAATAGCATGTTTTAAAAAGTTTGTTCCTGTTGAATGATAAAAGTAACAGTAGGAAGGATGTGAAATGAAGCTGAAGATAGAGGAGTAGAATAAATCATAGATTACCTTCTATGTCACAATATAAAGATTAACACAATATTATTTCAAAAGTGACTAAGAGCTTCACAGAAGACTTCCAAGTAAGAAGCAATATAATCGTATTTGTGTGTGTGCTCTCAGTCATGTACTCTTTGTGATCCCACAGACTGTAGCCTGCCAGTCTTCTCTGTTCATGGTTTTCCAGAAAAGAATAGTGGACTGCATGGCCATTTTCTACACCAGGTGATTTTCCTGACCCAGGGATCAAATCCAAGTCTACTGCATCTCCTGTTTTGGCAGGCAGATTTTTTACCACTATGCCACCTGGAAAGATAATAACCTATTCACATTTTGCAGATACAGAGAAATATAGCATGGATGGTGATTAAATTACTTGGGTTTTGAAACCAGATTGTTTCTGTTTAAATACTCTGCTACATGTTACTCACATGTACCTGGGTAACTAAGTTAGAATCTAAATGTCTCAATTTCATAACTCTAATATATAATTGTCATATGAATTAAATTGAGCCATGCCATGTTCAGTTTCTCAGTCGTGTCCGACTCTTTCTGACCCCATGGAATGAAACGCCAGGCCTCCCTGTCTATCACCAACTCCTAGAGCTTACCCAAACTCATGTTCATTGAGTCGGTGATGCCATTCAACCATCTCATTCTCTGTCATCTCCTTCTCCTCCTGCCCTCAATCTTTCCCAGCATCAGGGTGTTTTCAAATTAGTCAGCTCTTCACATCAGGTGGCCAAAGTATTGGAGTTTCAGCTACAAAGTCAGTCCTTTCAATGATCACCCAAGACTGATTTCCTCTAGGATGGACTGGTTGGATCTCCTTGCAGCCCAAGGGACTCTCAAGAGTCTTCTACAATACCACAGTTCAAAAGCATCAATTCTTCGGCACTCAGCTGTCTTTGTAGTCCAAATCTCACATCCATACATGACCACTGGAAAAACCATAGCCTTGACTAGATGGACCTTTGTTGGCAAAGTAATGTCTGTGCTTTTGAATATGCTGTCTAGGTTGGTCATAGCTTTCCTTCCAAGGAGTAAGTGTCTTTTAATTTCATGGCTGTAATCACCATCTGCAGTGATTTTGGAGACCAGAAAAATAAAGTCAGCCACTGTTTCCACTGTTTGCCATGAAGAGATGGGACTGAATACTGTGATCTTAGTTTGCTTCATATTGACCTTTAAGTCAACTTTTTCACTCTCCTCTTTCACCTTCATCAAAAGGCTCTTTAGTTTTTCTTCACATTCTACCATAAGTGCGGTGTCATCTGCATATCTGAGGTTATTGATATTTCTCCCGGCAATCTTGATTCCAGCTTGTGCTTCTTCCAGCCAAGCGTGTCTCATGATGTACTCTACATTTAAGTTAAATAAGCAGGGTGGCAATATACAGCCTTAACGTACTCCTTTTCCTATTTGGGACCAGTCTGTTTTTCCATGTCTGGTTCTAACTGTTGCTTCCTGACCTGCATACAGATTTCTCAAGAGCTAGGTCAGGTGGTCTGGTATTCCCATCTCTTTCAGAATTTTCCACTGTTTATGGTGATCCACATAGTCAAAGGCTTTGGCATAGTCAACAAAGCAGAAATAGATGTGTTTCTGGAACTCTATTGCATTTTCGATGATCCAGCGGATGTTGGCAATGTGATCTCTGGCTCCTCTGCCTTTTGTAAAATGAGCTTATACATCTGGAAGTTCACGCTTCACATATTGCTGAAGCCTGGCTTGGAGAATTTTGAGCATTACTTTGCTAGCATGTGAGATGACTGCAATTGTGTGGTAGTTTGAGCATTCTTTGGTATTGCATTTTCTGGGACTGGAATGAAAACTGATCTTCTACAGTCCTGTGGCCACTGCTGAGTTTTCCAGATTTGCTGGCATACTGAGTGCAGCACTTTCACAGCATCACCTTTTCGGATTTGAAGTAGCTCAACTGGAATTCCATCACCCCCACTAGCTTTCTTTGTAAAGATGCTTCCTAAGGCCCACTTGACTTCACATTCCAGGATGTCTGGCTCTAGGTGAGTGATCACACCATCATGATTATCTGGGTCATGAAGATCTTTTATGTACAGTTCTTCTGTATATTCTTGCCACTGCTTCTGTTAGTTCCATACCATTTCTGTTCTTTATTGAACCCATCCTTGCATGAAATGTTACCTTGGTATCTCTAACTTTCCTGAAGATATCTCTAGTCTTTCCCATTCTATTGTTTTTCTCTATTTCTTTGCACTGATCACTGGGGAAGGCTTTCTTATCTTTCCTTGCTATTCTTTGGAACTCTGCATTCAAATGGGTATAGCTTTCCTTTTCTCCTTTGTTTTTCACTTCTCTTCTTTTCATAGCTATTTGTAAGGCCTCCTCAGACAGCCATTCTGGTTTTTTGCATTTCTTTTTCTTGGGGATGGTCTTACTCCCTGTCTTCTGTACAATGTCACAAACCTCCGTTCATAGTTCATCAGGCACTCGACCAGATCTAGTCTCTTAAATCTACTTCTCACTTCCACTGTATAATCCTAAGAGATTTGATTTAGGTCATTCCTGAATTATCTAGTGGTTTTCCCTACTTTCTTCAATTTAAGTCTGAATTTGGCAATAAGGAGTTCATGATCTGAGCCACAGTCACCTCCCAGTCTTGTTTTTGCTGACTGTATAGAGCTTCTTCATCTTTGGCTGCAAAGAATATAATCAATGTGATTTTGCTATTGACCATCTGGTGATGCCCTTGTGTAGAGTCTTCTCTTGTGCTGCTGGAAGAGGATATTTGCTATGGCCAGTACGTTGTCTTGGGAAAACTCTATTAGCCTTTGCCCTATTTCATTCTGCACTCCAAAGCAAAAGTTGCCTGTTACTCCAAGTGTTTCTTGACTTCCTACTTTTGCATTCCAGTCCTCTATAATGAAAAGGACATCTTTTTTGTGTGTTAGTTCTAAAAGGTCTTGCAGGTCTTCATAGAACCATTCAACTTCAGCTTCTTCAGCATTACTTGTCAGGGTATAGACTTTGATTACCGTGATATTGAATGGTTTGCCTTGGAAATGAACAGAGATCATTCTGTTATTTTTCAGATTGCATTCAAGTATAGCATTGTAGTACTACATGCCATGTAGGGCCACCCAAAATGGATGGGTCATGGTGGAGAGTTCTGACAAAATGTGGTCCACTGTAGAAGGTAATGGCAAACCACTTCAGTATTCTTGCCTTGAGAACCCCATGGACAGTATGAAAAGGCAAAAAGATAGGATAGTGAAAGATGAACTCCCCAGGTTGGTAGGTGTCCAAAATGTTACTGGAGAAGAGTCGAGAAATAACTTCAGAAAGAATGAAGAGACAAAGCCAAAGCAAAAACACCCAGTTGTGAATGGGATGGGTGATGGAAGTAAAGTCCAATGCTGTAAAGAACAATATTGCATAGGAACCTGGAAAGTTAGATCCATGAATCAAGTTAAATTGGAAGTTGTCAAACAGGAAATAGCAAATGTGAACATTGACATTTCAGGAATCAGTAAACTAAAATGGACCAGAATGGGCAAATTTAATTCAGATAACCATTATATCTACTATCGAGGGCAAAAATCCATTAGAAGAAATGGAGTAGCCCTCATAGTCAACAAAACTGTCAGAAATGCAGTACTTGGATGCAATCTGGAAAATGACAGAATGATCTTTGCACATTTTCCAATGCAAACCATTAAGTATCACAGTAATTCAAGTCTATGCCCCAATCAGTAATGCAATAGAAGCTGAAGTTGAACGGTTAGAGCTATAAAACCTTCTAGAACACCCAAAAGAAGATGTCCTTTTCATCATAGGGGCCTGGAATGCAAAAGTAGGAAGTCAATAACTATCTGGAGTAACAGGCAAATTGGGCCTTGAGTACAGAGTGAAGCAGGGCAAACACTAAAGAGTTTTGCCAAGAGAAGGCACTGGTCATAGCCAAAACCCACTTCCAATGACACAAGAAGAAACTCTACTCATGGACATCAGATGGTCAATACTGAAATCAGATTGATTATATTCTTTGGAGCCAAAGATGGAGAAGCTCTATACAGTCAGCAAAAACAAGACTTGGAGCTGACTGTGGGACAGATAATTAACTCATTATTGCAAAATTCAGACTTAAATTTAAGAAAGTAGGGAAAACCACTAAACCATTCAGGGATGACAAAAATGAATCTCTTATGATTATACAATGGAAGTGAGAAATAGATTCAAGGGACTAGACCTGATAGAATGCCTGAAGAATTATGGATGAAGGTTCATGATATTGTACAGGAGGCAGTGATGGAGACCGTCCCCAAGAAAAAGAAATGAAAAAAGGCAAAACAGTTGTCTGAAGAGGCCTTACAAATAGCTGAGAAAAGAACAGAAGCTAAAGGCAAAGGGGCAGAGGAAAGATATCCATCTGAATGCAGAGTTCCAAAGAAGCAAGGAGAGATAAGAATTAAGAATCCTCTGTGATCAATGCAAAGAAATAGAGGGAAAAAAAATAGAAAGGGGAAGACTAGAGATCTCTTCAAGAAAATTAGAAATACCAAGGGAACAATTCATGCAAGGATGGGCACAATAAAGGACAGAAATGGTATGGACCTAACAGAAGCAGAAGATATCAAGAAGAGGTGGCAACAATACATGGAATAACTATACAAAACAGATCTTCATGACCAGATAATCATGAAGGTGTGATCATTCACCTAGAGCAAGACATCCTGAAATGTGAACTCAAGTGGGCCTTAGGAAGCATCACTATGAACAAAGCTAGTGGAGGTGATGGAATTCCAGTTGAGCTCTTTCAAATCCTAAAAGATGATGCTGTGAAAGTGCTGCACTCAATATGCCAACAAATTTGGAAAACTCAGCAGTGGCCACAGGACTGGAAAAGGTCAGTTTTCATTCCAATCCCAAAGAAAGGGAATGAGAAGGAATGTTCAAACTATCAAACAACTGCACTCATCTCACATACTAGCAAAGTAATGCTCAAAATTCTCCAAGCCAGGCTTCAACAGTATGTGAACTGTGGACCTCCAAATGTTCAAACTGGATTTAGAAAAGGCAGAGGAACCAGAGATCAAGTTGCCAACATCTGTTGGATCATCAAAAAAGCAAGAGAGTTCCAGAAAAACATCTACTTCTGCTTTATTGACTACACCAGAGGCTTTGACTGTGTGGATCACAAAAAAAAAAAAAAAAAAAAAACTTGAAAATTCTGAAAGAGATGGGAATACCAGACCACCTTATTTGCCTCCTGAGAAATCTGTATGCAGGTCAATAAGCAACAGTTAGAACTGGAAAGAAACAAACGACTGGTTCCAAACTGGAAAAGGAGTACATCAAGGCTGTATATTGTCAACCTCCTTATTTAACTTACATGCAGAGTACATCATATCAAATGTCCAGCTGGATGAAGCACAAGCTGAAATCAAGATTGCTGGGAGAAATATCAATAACCTCAGATATGCAGATGACACCACCCTATGGCAGAAAGTGAATGGGAACTAAAGAGCTTCTTGATGAAAGTGAAAGTGCAGAGTGAAAAACCTGGCTTAAAGCTCAACATTCAGAAAACGAAGATGATGGTATCCAGTCCCATCACTTCATGGCAAATAGATGGGGAAACAGTGGAAACAGTGACAGACTTTATTTTCTTGGACTCAAAATTCACTGCGGATGGTGACTTCAGCCATGAAATTAAAAGACACTTGCTTCTTGGAAGAAAAGCTATGACCAACTGAGACAGCATTTTAAAAAGCAGAGACATTACCTGGTCGACAAAGGTCCATTTAATCAAGGCTATGGTTTTTCCAGTAGTCATGTATTAATGTGAGAGTTGGGCTAAAAGAAAGCTGAGCATTGAAGAATTGATGCTTTTGAACTGTGGTGTTGGAGAAGACTCTTGAGAGTCCCTTGGATTGCATGGAGATCCAACCAGTCAAACCTAAAGGAAATCAGTCCTGAATATCCTTCAGAAGGGCTGATGCTGAAGCTGAAACCCCAATGCTTTGTCCACCTGGTGCAAATAGCTGATTCCATAGAAAAAACCCTAATGCAGAGAAAGACTGAAGGAACAGAAGTGGATAACAGAGGATGAGATTGTTGGATGGCATCACCAACTTGATGGACATGAGTTTGAGCAAGCTCCAGGAATTGGTGATGGACAGGGAAGACTGGCATGCTGCATTCTATGGGGTTGCAAATAGTCAGACACTACTGAATGACTGGACTGACTGAATATATAGAATATAGAGTATTTAGCGTAGTGCTTAGCGTCTAAGTTCTATAGATGAGTTAGCTATTTATATAACAGAAATTGATATCTATTATTGCATTTACTATTATAAATATTCTTATTTTTATATTTATTTTTGATATTGTTAAAGTGTATAACAATACTCATGAAGAAAGGCCAAATGTGAAGAATGTCAGTATTTTAAGAAAGAGATAATAGAATCTCTATTAGTAGTCATTTGGGGAAAGGAAAAGATGAGTTTAAAAAATAATAAAGATGGAAAAGTACTAGTGATGATTGTGAGAGTCAAGTTTGCTTCTTTTATTTATCATTTACTTTTATTAAAGTACAGTTAATTAAAAATATTGTATTAGTTTCAGGTGTGCAACATAGTGATTCAACATTTTTACAGATTATAATCCATTTAAAGTTATTATAAAATATTCTATACATTCTCTGCATACACAGAGATTATAGATCCTTATTTATTTTATACATAGCAGTTGGTAGCTCTCAGACTCCTACCTCCAAATCTTGCACCTCTCCCCATCACTCTCCTCTCAGGTAAGCACTAATACGCTTTCTATATCTGCAAATCTGTTTCTGTTTTGTTACATGCATTCCTTCATTTTTTAAGATTCCACATATTTATTTTTGTTGTTCACTCACTCAGTAGTGCATAACCCTTTGTGACCACAAGACTTGTAGCACACCAGGCTTCCCTGTACTTCATCAACTCCCTGAGCTTGCTCAAACTCATGTCCATTAAGTAGGTGATGCCATCCAACCATCTCATCCTTTGTTGCTTTCTTCTCCTCCTGCCTTCAATCTTTCCCAGCATCAGGATCTTTTCCAATGAGTCAGTTCTTCACATCAAGTGGTCAAATATAGGAGCTTCAGCTTCAGCATCAGTCCTTCCAGTGAATATTCAGGGTTGATTTCCTTTAGAATTGATTGGTTTGATCTCCTTGCAGTCCAAGGAACTCTCAAGAGTCTTCTCCAGTACCACTGTCCAAAAGCATCAATTCTTTGGTGCTCAGCCATCTTTATGGTCCAACTCTCACATCTGTACAGGACTACTGGAAAAACCATAGTTTTTATTATACAGGCATTTGTCAACGAACTGAAGTCTCTACTTTTTAATACCCTTACTAGGTTTGTCATAGCTGTACTACCAAGGAGAAAGCATCGTTTGATTTCATGGTCTTATCTGTCTGACTTATTTTATTAAGCATAATACTCTCCAGATGCACCTGTGTTGTACTTTCATTCATTTCATGATTCAGTGTTATTCCTAATATACAGTATTGCTTTATATATAAAGTAATGATCAAAATTCTTCAAGCGAGGCTTCAACAATACGTGAATTGAGAATTTCCAGATGTTAAAGCTGGATTTAGAAAAGGCAGAGGAACCAGAAATCAAATTGCCAACACTGTTGGATCATAGAAAAAGCAAGAGAGTCCCAGAAAAACAACTTCTTCTGCTTTATTGACTATTCCTAAGCATTTGGCTGAGTGAATCACAACAAACTATGGAAAATTCTTAGAGATGGGAATACCAGACCACTTTATCTGCCTCCTGAGAAATCTGTATGCAGGTCAAGAAGCAACAGTTAGAACTGGACATGGAACAATGGACTGGTTCCAAATTGGGAAAGGAGTATGTCAAGGCTGTATACTGTCACCTTGCTCAATTAACTTATGTGCAGAGTACATCAGACAAAATACTGGACTGGATGAAGCACAAGCTGTAATCAAGACTGCTGGGAGAAATATCAATAACAGATACACAGATGACACCACCCTTATGGCAGAAAGTGAAGAGGAACTAAAGAGCCTCTTGCAACTGCAAGAGGATTGTGAAAAAGCTGACTTAAAACTCAACATTCAGAAAACTAAGATCATGGCACCTGGTCCCATCACTTCACAGAATAGATGAGGAAACAATGGAAACAGTGCCAGTTTTTATTTCCTTGACCTTCAAAATCACTGCAGATAGTGACTGCAGCCACAAAATTAAAAGATGCTTGCTCCTTGGAAGAAAACCTATGACCAATCTAGACAGTGTATTAAAAAGCAGAGACATTCTTTGTTGACAAATGTCCATCTAGTCAAAGCTATGTTTTTTCCAGTAGTCAAGTATGGATGTGAGTGTTGGATTATAAAGAAAGCTGAAGAACTGATGCCTTTGAACTGTGGTGTTGGAGAAGACTCAAGAATCCCGGACTGCATGGAGATCCAACTAGTCAATCCAATAGGAAATCAGTCCTGAATATTCATTGGAAGGATTGATGCTAAAGCTGAAACCCCTCTATTTTGGTCACTTGATGTGAAGAACTGACTCATTGGAAAAGACCCTGATGCTGGTAAAGATTGAAAGCAGGAGGAGAAGGGGACGATAGAGGATGAGATGGTTAGATGGCATTACTGACTCGATGGACATGAGTTTGAGCAAGCTCCGGGAGTAGTTGGTGATGGACTGGGAAGCTTGGCTTGCTGCATTCCATGGGGTGTCAAAGAGCTGGACATGAGTTAGCGACTGAACTGTTTATATATATATGTAAACATTACTATCTATCTATATCTATATATATATATAAACATATAAACATATATATGTATATATATAAACATTACTTTCATCCATTCTTTTGCTAATGGATTTTCAGATTGCATTCATGTCTTGGCAATTGGAAATAATGTCACTATGAACACTGGAGTGTGTGAATGTTTTCCAATTACTGCTTCCCTTTTCTTTGGATATGTACCCAGGAGAGAAGTTGCTGGATCATATGGTAGTTCTATTTTTACTTTCCTGGAAACCTCCATATTGTTTTCTATAGTGACTGCACCAATTTACATCCCAACAAACTGTAGGAGAGCTCCCTTTTCTCCACATCCTTGACAACATTTGCTTGATGATAGACATTTTGATAGGTGTGAGGTGACAGCTCATTGTGATTTTGATTTATATTTCCCTGATGATTAATGATGCTATTACTTGTAAAAGATAAACCAAAGCATATTACAAATGTTAAAGGTTTATTTAGCAGCAATTTCTTAGAATTTGTCAGTGCCCAACTGGAAGTGGTTAGGAGCACTCTATCCATAGGAGCTCTGGGAAAAAATTACAGAGAAAAGGCAGACACGAAGTAAGAAATAATTGATTGACTTTAGCCTACAGCCTAGTTGTCTATATTTGTGACTGAATAGACCTAGGCTTTGATTTCAAAACCTTGAGACACTTATGGTTTTAGATTTTTGTTTGCTTACATAGGCCACACCAATCTAACAGCCTCCTTATTTAATTAATTTAATGATTCATGTATCTAATTTGGGTAATTACTTGAGTACTATCTGATATAATGAATACAAGAGGAATACATTTATAAGGAGAACATTTTTTAAATTATCTTTTAAAAAATATGATGGGTTTCAGAAACTATGGTTATAACAGCAATGCTTAGCCAATAATTATATTTATAATAAAAGTGTAGAAATTTCCCCTATAATTGTGAATTGAGATTTCTTAAATTTCTCTCATAATTTTTCACTTTGTGATTGTACTGATAAGAAGAGAGAAATGCAGGAATATTTTTGTTACTGTTTTTCTACAATTTGATTGAACTAAGCAAGAAAAAAATTAGTGTATTTCTTCTTTAATTTATATATATGTAAATATATATGTACATTAATATATGTGTGTGTATATATATATACACACACACACACATACACTGCTTTTGTTTAAACCCTGGAAGTAATGAGTGGGGGAAAAATGTATCACTGTTAGCAAAAGGAATGTGGGTCCTGGGTAGGACTATTATGGTACATATTCTGCTTACACTGAAAGTCTCTTAAGATCTTTGACTAGTATTCATTGTTTCCATATTAGTTTCATAGCAATAGTGCATTAAAATCAAGCTCCAAAGCTCAACAACTTAAAACATATTTTTGGTCATTTATATATGGGTCAGGTATGGCCCTGATGGTTTTCCCAGGCTGAAATAAGAGTTCAAACCTGTTCTATTTTGTTCCTTATTCTGAATTCAGGGTTATTTTTCTTTCATGGTGGATTAGATAAACATAGAGGGGAAACCAAAGCTTACAAGTAAATTTAAAATTTCTGCTCTCATCAAAATCATTTTGAAATAAATTTGAAAAAAACAATTCACCTGGCTAAACCAACCATCAAGATGGAAGGAAAATGCATTTCCCTCTGTTCTAGTGAGAGATGATATTGGAAAATAGACATGGGCAAGGGTATCAATCTATATTTTTATAACAGGAAAGAAATGAATGATTACAAACATAATCTTTCCATGATGATTCCTCTTAGAATTTTTGAATTAATAAATAAATATGAAACAAGCTTTATTTTAAATAATTCCAACTTTATTTTAAACAATTCCAACAATAATACCCAAAAAAGATGTCATTTTCATCAGAGATGACTGGAATGCAAAAGAAGGTAGTCAAGAGTTACCTGGAGTTATAGGCAAGTTTGGCCTTGGAGTACAAAATGAAGCAGGGCAAAGGCTAACAGAGTTTTGCCAAGAGAACACACTGGTCATAGCAAACACCCTCTTCCAACAACACAAGGCATGACTCTACACATGGACATCACCAGATGGTCAATACTGAAATCAGATTGATTATATTCTTTGCAGCCGAAGATGGAGAAGTGCTATACAGTCAGCAAAAACAAGATCTGGAGTTGACTGGCTCAGATCCTGAACTCCTTATTGCAAAATGCTAACTTAAATTGGAGAAAGTAGGGAAAATGACTAGGCCATTCAGATATGACCTAAATCAAATCCCTTATGATTATACAGAGGAAGTGACACATAGATTCAAGATATTAGATCTGATAGAGTGCCTGAAGAAATATGGACAGAGGATCCTAACACTGAACAGGAGGCAGTGATCAAAAGCATTTTCAAGAAAAAGAAATGAAAAAGGCAAAATGGTTGTCTGGGGAAGCCTTTCAAATAGCTGAGAAAAGATGAGAAGCAAAGGCAAAGAACAAAAGGAAAGATATATCTATCTGAATGCAGAGTTCCAAAGAACAGCAAGGAGAGATAAGAAAGCTTTCCAAAGTAATCAATGTAAAGAAATAAAGAAAAACAATAGAATGAGAAAGATTAGAGATCTCTTCAAGAAAATTTAAGATATCAAGGGGTCATTTAATGCAAAGATGAGTTCAATAAAGGACAGAAATAGTATGGATTAACAGAAGCAGAAGAAATTAAGAAGAGGTGTCAAGAATACACAGAAGAACTATACAGAAAAGATCTTCATGACCCAGAAAACCATGATGGTCTGATCACTCACTTAGAGCCAGATATCCTTGAGTGTGAAGTCAAGTGGGCCTTAAGAAGCATCACTATGAACAAAGCGAGTGGAGGTGATGGAATTCTAGTTGATCTATTTCAAATCCAAAAAGACAATGTGCTGAAAGTGTTGCACTCAATATGCCAGCAAATTTGGAAAACTCAGCAGTGGCCACAGGACTGGAAAAGGTCAGCTTTCATTCCAATTCCAAAGAAGGACAATGGCAAAGAATTTTCACACTACCACACAGTTGCACTCATTTCACATGCTAGGAAGGAAATGCTCAAAATCCCTCAAGCTAGGCTTCAACAGTAGGTGAACCAAGAACTTCCAGACGTGCAAATTAGATTTAGAAAAGGCATAAAAGCCAGAGAACAAATTGCCAACACCCATTGGATCATAGAAAAAGCAAGAAAATTTCAGAAAAAAATCTACTTCTGCTTCATTGACTACACAAAAGCCTCTGACTGTGTGCATCACAATCAACTGTGGAAAATTCTTAAAGAGACATGAATACCCATCCACATTACCTGTCTTGTGAGAAATCTATATGCAGCTCAACAAGCAACAGTTAGAACCAAACATGGAAGCATAGACTGGTTCAAAATTGGGAAAGGAGTTTGTGAAGACTGTACATTGTCACTCTGTTTATTTAACTTCTATGCAAAGCACAACATGTCAAATGCCATGTTGGGTGAATCACAGGCTGGAATCAAGATTTCCAGGAGTAATATCAATAACCTCATATATGTACATGACACCACCTTTATGGCAGAAAGCAAAGAAGAACTAAAGAGCCTCTTGAGGAAGGTGAAAGAGGAGAGTGAAAAACCTGACTTAAAACTCAACATTCAAAAAACAAAGATCATGGCATCCTTCCCATCACTTCATGGCGTACATATGGGGAAACAATGTAAACAGTGGCTGACTTAATTTTCTTGGGCTTCAAAATCACTGCAGATGGTGACTGCAGCCATGAAATTAAGACTCTTGCTTCTTTTGGGAAAAGCTATGACAAACTTGGACAGCATACTAAAAAGCAGAGACATCACTTTGCCAACAAAGGTCCATATAGACAAAGCTATGGTTTTTCCAGTAATCATGAACAGATGTGAGAGCTGGACTATACAGAAGGCTGAGCACCAAAGAACTGATGCTTTTGAACTGTGATGTTGAAGAAGAGTCTTGACAGCCCCTTGGACTGCAAGGAGATCAAACCAGTCAGTCCTAGAAATCTACCCTGAATATTCACCAGAAGGACTGATGCTGAAGCTGAAGCTCCATAACTTGGGCCACCTGATGCGAAGAACTGATGCAATGGAAAATTTCTGATACTGGGAAGGATAGAAGACAGGAGCAGAAGGGGTGACAGATGGTTGGATGGCATCAATGATTCCATCAATTATATATATATATATATATATCACTGATGATATATAAAGGCAATTTTAATTTAGAGATTTTGTTTAATATCTATAGAAACTACACTCCCATGTAGGGACCAGGAGACTTCCAGCCATGTTGCTTTTTGAGTTACAGCGGAATTTTGATGAAAACGTGAGCTGCACTAATTTTGTGTTGCAGGATGGGGGAGTTGAGGAGTACTGGGGAAATGGACACATTTTCAATAGGTTTCCCATATTTTTCTACATTTGCTTCTTTTTGTCCCCCTTCTCTACAAGGATGGTGTTTTAAAAAGTTAATGCACATTTAATTTTCTTAACAGTTTGGATGGTTGGATGAGATGGCTGGATGGCATCATTGATTCAATGGACATGAGTTTGAACAAGCTCCAGGAGATGGTGAGGACAAGGAAGCCTGGCATGCTTCAGTCCAAGGGGTCACAAAGAGAAATGACCAAGCAACTGAACAACAACAAACTTGTTTATTTTAAACAAAGTCTGAGTGAGTAAGTTCCAATTCTTAAAGCTAGCTTGTAAGACAAATGGCATCAGATGTAAAATAAACCAAAAGAAATTGATTAATCTTCTTGAAAGGTTGTGTGTAGTAAAAGAGCCAGTTCAGGAACTCCAACATTTAAGGAGTGTATGGAATATGAGCAAATCTTAAAGGAGACAAAAAGGCCAGGAACCCAGGGAGAACCAGAATAGCTGGAAGAGAAGAGAGAGCTCAAAAAGAGAGGAGGGAAGTGGTGATTAAAGATGAAAGTAAGAGTAATTTGAAGACAGACAGCTATTTATTAGATGTGACAATTAGGAGTTCTTTAATGACCTAAGCAATGAAATTAATAAGAATAATTTATTGCTTTATAATTTCTGATTTTAAGTAAATAATAAAAGCCAGAAAGTTTTACAAGACAGAGATAATTAAACATTGATTAGAAAAATTAATTTTCTTGACAGCCTAAGATGACTGGAGTGCATTTGAAAACAAAATTCAACCCCTTAATTTATGATGATAGGTGGGAAAAACAATATTTTTTATTTTTTGATTAAAGATTAAATCAGAGATCAACAGTTTATGTAAAATGCTTAGTGGCTTCAAATTTCCAAAGAAATGCTGTAGTGCTAATTATTATCATTACACTTATACTTCTGCAAACAAAAATAAAACTAAACAACACATTTCTAATATAAAACTTTATATACTTCACTCCAAATATAATTGTTTTCCAGACAGTACTGTCACTTTCTATAACTTTAGAAATATCTAACATATTTGAAAACATATGATATGTAAGTAAAACTATAAACAACGTGTTATTGTTTTCCTCCTTACTTAGGTTTATTTATAATAATAATTACTTTTATATAAAGCTGATAACATTTATTCAGAGTTGTTTTTCTAATTTATTTCTTTTTTTTTAAATGTTTTTCTAGTTTATTTCTTTTCATGTGTTTTGCTTCCAAGGTTACATTTTAAGAATATAATTTCATTACTAAATATTGGTGAACATTGGTTTATAACTGATTTTAAAATATTTAATATTTCTGAACTATATGTATACATACCATAATGTCCAGAAAAATATAAAAGTATAAAGTCAAGTATGTGTTTATGTATGTATGCAATACACACAACCAACAATTTGTTTAAAATTACATCACAATTAGCTAAAATAAGGAAAGATGATTTTCCATTAGTAGTTTTGAAACAAAAATATACATCTTGATAAAGAAAATGATTTTTAAATTTTTGATGTGCATAACATAACTGAAACAAAGTATATCTATTTTTGAGAAATAAATATGTATATTTTAGGATCCCTGAATGTTTGAGGTACATACTTAACTTAGACATCCAAAGAAGATCCCCAAAGGGTCACTGTACATATTTTCTTTTTAATCTATAGTGAAGTATAATGCATAACAATAAAAGCTTTAAAAACTCTGATGTAATGTATGTTTAGGCTTCCTTGGTGGCTTCATAGTAAAGAATCCATAAGCTATTGCAGGAAAAGTGGCTTCGATCCCTGGGTAGGGAAGATCTCCTGGAGAATGAAATGGCAACCCACTCCAGTATTTCTTCCTGGGAAATTCTATGGACAGAAGAGCCTGGCAGGCTTAGTCCATGAGTTTGCAAAAGAGTCATATATGACTTAGCAATTAAAGCAACAAGAATGTCAATGTATGTTTACATTTATTTCTCAATACAAAAACCTTAATATATATAGTATATGTACTTCTATTAGAGGCATGAAGGTAAACATTTTCTCAACAAAATTTTAAAGATTCTTACTGAGCTTATATATATATATATATATATGTATATATATATATATACATCAGCTGATTAACATATCAGCCGATTGCTATTCTCATCAAAAGGGTTTAATTCACATTATGCCCTATGTGTTTTTTGTTCTTTAAGACTGAATATGAGACAGTCTATGTCATGATACTCACTGAAAGGTATGCAGGAATTGGTTGCATAACTAATCACTCAAAAACAGTGTATAAAATCACCACTTATTATCCTTATGAATTTTATGGGCCAGGAATTTAAATAGGGCACAGTAGGGTGGTTTGTTTTAGTTCCTTAAGGGCTAGGGCCTCACCTAAAAATCTTGAAGGCTGGAATCATTTGAAGGCTCAATAATTCACCTGCCTGGGAGGTGATACTTGCTGTTGGCTGAGACCTCAGTTATGACTACCAACTGAAACACTTACATGTGGTCTCTTCATGTATTAATAACTACAACTGCTTTAAAGCTTAGGTTCCATGGTAGATCATCTTGAGAGACAGAGAGACAGAAAGAGAGAGGTGGACTAGCTATATTCAGCTTCTGCTGCTGCTGCTAAGTCGCATCAGTCGTGTCCGACTCTGTGCGACCCCATAGATGGCAGCCTACCAGGCTCGGACATCCCTGGGATTCTCCAGGCAAGAACACTGGAGTGGGTTGCCATTTCCTTCTCCAGCTATATTCTACCAACTGTCAAATAGTATCATTTCTGCCATACATATTGTACAAAGTCACAATACCTCTTCCTGAGATTCAAAGGGCAGGAAAATAGATTCTAATACTTGATAGTGTAGAGACTTGGAAACATTTGGAAAGACATGAAAATGGAAATATTACTAGGGTAATTTTTGCAGAATGCAATCCACCTCAATACTGAAATATCAAATATATCAATCTTCAGGGATAGTTACACTTTTAAATAATTTTAATACTTATATTTATGTTTAATATTTTAAGTAATAATCATATATTTCCTGTATTTAAACAATGAAGAAGGCAATATGGGTATATATAGTAGGAAAATCATCAGTATTATATATTTCTTATCCAAGAATTTCTGGATAACAGGATTTCTTAATCCAAAAAATATAAAATATACTATTATTTACAGTATATTAATACTATTAAATATGTCATTGTTCAGTTGTTCAGTCATGCACGACTCTTTGTGATCCCATGGACTGCAGCATGTCAGGCTTCTCGGTCCTTCACTATCTCCCAGGTTATATTATTACAATCCCTGTAGCTATCCATATAGTTTATACAGGTAGCAGGGCATGATGGCTAAACATTTTATCATTGAATATCTTTTCAAACAAGAAAAAAGTTTATTTTAGGATAAACATAAATACATCAATTGATTTAAAGGTCAGGTAGGTAGGTATGAGACTGCTACCCTATAGGATATAATGGTGATCAATGCTGATTAATAGCAATAGATTTATAAAACATTATGGCTGCCTCTCAAAATACTTTTGCTGGTAAATTATGTTAATTATGTGTTAATTTCCTTGAGACTTAATAGCAAATTAGTAGAAACTGGGTGGTTTAAACAACATAAGTTTATTCTCCCAGTTTTAGAGTAAGAGGTCCAAAAATAAGCCATCAGCAGGTTCTGAGGGAGAATTTGTTCCATGCCACTCTCTCCTAGCTTTTGCTGGGTAACAGAAATCCTTGATGATTCTCTTCATCAGCACATCAATCTATGGCTTCCTTTCATATGAGCTTGTCCTCTATGTCTCTTCTCTTCTAAGGGCATTTGTCATGCAATTTAAAGTCTACCTGGATAATTCCAGGATGATTTTATTTCTTCTTGAGATGTTTAACTCAAGTACAAACTGCATGACCCTTTTTCATAATCAGTTCATATCCACAGGTTCTGAGTGGACATATCTTTCGGGAGAACACCATTCAGTTTATTATAGTATCAATGGCAATATTGACCCCAAAATATAGACAATTAATTAGGATACACATTACTAAATTATTCCAAAGGGAAAAGTTACTTTAATTTTGTTTTCCTTTTCAATGTTATCAGCATGAGCTGCTTTGACATTGTTCAGTTGCTAACTCATGGCCAACTCTTAGCAACCCCCTAGGCTGTATGAAGCAAGCCAGGCTCCTCTGTCCCTCACTATCTCCTGGAGCTTGCTCAAATACATGCCAACTGACAGTGATGCCATCTAACCATCTCATCTTCTGCCACCCCCTTCTCCGGTTGCCTTCAATCTTTCCCAGAAACAGTGTTTTCCAATGAGTTGGCTCTTCACATCAGGTGGCCAAAGTATTGGAGCTTCAACTTCAGCATCAGACCTTCCAATGAATATTCAGAGTTGATTTCCTTTAGGAATTACTGGTTTGATTTCCTTATAGCCCAAGGGACTGTCAAGAATTTTCTGCAGTGGTGGTTTAGTCACTAAGTCTTGTCTGACTCCTTGAGAGCCAATTGGCAGGCAAAATGCTTTACTGCTGAGCCATCAAGAGTCTTGAGCCCAGTCATGATGTCTCCTCAAGTACCACAATTTGAAAGCATCACTTTTTAGGTGTTCAGCTTTCTTTACGGTCCAGCTCTCACATCTGTACATGATTCCTGGAAAAACTACAGCTTTGACTATATGGATCTTTGTTGGCAAAACAAAACCTCTGCTTTTTAATATGCTGTCTAGATCTGTCATAGCTTTCCTTCCAAGGAGCAAGCATCTTTGAATTTTACAGCTGCAGTCACTGTCCACAGTGATTTTGGAGCCTCCCAAAATAAAATCTGTCACTGCTTCCAGTTTGTGCCCTTCTATTTGTCATGAAGTGATGGGAACAGATGCCATGATCTTCATTTTTTTGACTGTTCAGTTTTAAGCAAGCTTTTTTCTCTTCCCTCTTTCACCTTTGATCCCTAATTTGGGAAGATACCCTGGAGAAGTAAATGGCAACCCATGACAGTATTCTTTCCTGGAGAATCCCATGCACAGAGGAGCCTGGCAGAATACAGTCCATGTGGTCGCAAAGAGTTGGACATGACTTAGCAACTAAACCACCACCACCATTTTCACCTTCATCAAGAGGCTCTTGGAGGGGGGATTGGGATGGGGAATACATGTAAATCCATGGCTGATTCATGTCAATGTATGACAAAAACCACTAAAATATTGTAAAGTAATTAGCCTCCAACTAATAAAAATAAATGGAAAAAAAAAAGTGTTCTTGCCACACCAAAAAAAAAAAAGAGAGGCTCTTTAGTTCCTCTTTTCCTTCTGCCATTAGAGTGGTATCATCTACATATCTCAGGTTGTTGATATTTCTTCTGGGAATCTTGATTCCAGCTAGTGATTCAGTCAGCCCAGCATTCCACATGATGCACTTTACATAGAGTTAAATAAGCAGGTTGACAATAGACAGCCTTGTTGTACTTCTTTCCCAATTTGGAACCAGTCAGCTATTTCATGTCTGCTTCTAACTGTTGCTTCTTGACCCACATACAGGTTTCTCAGGAGACAGGTAAGGTGGTCTGGTATTCCCATGTCTTTAAGAATTTTCCATAGTTTGTTGTGATACACACAGTCCAAGGCTTTAACATAGTCAATGAAGCAGAAGTAGATATTTTTATGGAACTCCCTTGCTTTCTCCAAGATCCAACAAATGCTGGCAATTTGATCTCTGGTTCCTCTGCCTTCTTGAAACGCAAATTGTACATCTAGAAGCTCTCACTTCACATACTGCTAAAGCCTAGCTTGAAGGATTTTGAGCATATGCTTGTTAACATGTGAAATGAGCACAATTCTATGGTAGTTTGAACATTCTTTGGTATTGTCCTTCTTTGGGATTGGAATGAAAATTATCTTTCCAGTGCTGTGGCCACTGCTGAGTTTTCCAAATTTGCTGGCATATTGAGTGCAGCACTTTAGCAGCAGCATCTTTTAGGATTTTAAATATTTCAGCAGGAATTCCATCACCTCTATTAGCTTTGTTCATAATAAAGTTTCCTAAGGCCTACTTAACTTCACACTCCAGGATTGTCTGGCTCTAAGTGAGTGACCACACCATCATGGTTATCTGGGTCATTAAGCCTTTTTTGTGTGTAGTTCTTCTGTGTATTCTTACCACCTCTTCTCATCCCTCTACTTCTGTTACTTTCTTACCATTTCTGTCCTGTATCATACTAGTCATCATTAATTACTTTATAAAATTATATAATTGTTTTCCTTTTTGGGCATTGAACTACTACTAAATGAAGGTACTTTTTATATAGGTAAATAAAGGTAAATGTTTATGATTTAAAGCATCCCTTAAAAGTATAAATAAGACAACAAAGCTGGGTTTATTTGCAGTAATTTTTGTTTGATAGCTCACCACTTCAAATATTTTTATATATAAATATACACTTCAATATATTTATACTGGCCACAGTGGTGATTCTTGGTTAATAAATACAAAATTCAGTACTGGTACAGAGAAATAATTTAGCTTTCACATATTCTGTGAACTGTGTGCAGAGAAACAATGTTCATGATATTAAATAGATGGGTTGCAGCTAAGAATAATTCTATAGCGATGAGAATTTATAGCTGGAAGAGAATTTTGTAAATCATGACCCTGAGACAAATAGAGACTAAATAACTTGTTCAAATCTGTATTAAGGCAAAAAAGTAATTTTGATCTCCAGTTGTATTTTCTATATATTAGATCCTTACAGCAAAGAAAATGCCCTCCAGTTTTAATAGGCCTTTACATGTGGTTACAGATAAATTACCAAATGATAATTAATTTTAATTTAGGCCCTATTTAGCTTTTACTGTTGAAACAGATTTTCTAGAGATGTCTTCCTCAGCATGAGTTATCTCAAAACTTGATAATCATTTAGCTAACTTTTCAATGGGACACTTACTTTCAGGGAGAGGGAGAGGTATGATAAAATCAAGTATTATCAGTTAGAGTTTCTTAAGTAACACTACCAAAACTTGATTCTGAATAGTCATTGATTTGCAATGTGCACTTGGTAAGATATTTAAATGTCTTAATTTCTCTTTAAATTAAGTATGTTTTAAAATATTACATATAGTAGACTAATATTCCAACTGTTATACTGTTAATAATGTGTCAATATTATTACTGTTTTTTACTTGAATTTCAAAGTTCTGTTCTTACTTCTAATTCCATGTTATTTATAATTGCCTGAAACCATCAGTTAAACTAAAAATAGACTTGATTTTTTTAATTATCATAGTGACACATTTTCCCCATTCATTTTATGGGAATACAGAAAAATAATTAAGTTAGTTATTTTCTTAAATTTGATTGTTTTCAGAAATTCTTGGGTGTCATAGTATCTTGGGAATTGCTTTACATTTTTCAAAAGAAAACACCGCTTATTAATCAAAATTAAAATGATTACAGATTAATTATATTAAGAAATGCATTGTGGGAAATTAAGAAGGATATTTAAATTGGCTATTTGTAAAGTTGACGAAATAATCTTTTACCTGGAATATTCCAAAATTTCGTGAGTTCATAGCACAAAGAGATATGATAAAATTATTTGTTTTAAAATTTGAAGTTTATGCTTTTTAAGATTCATAGGGTTATAATGTGATAACTGCTATTTTAATGAATTATTCATAACCTAATTAAGTGTGCAGTGTGAATGCATCTTGTTTTCACTGAAACTTTTTCATTGGGTATTAACTAAAAATATCTTCTATTAAAAGTATTGTAAATAGATATCTTACAACTGATAGAATTTCATAATGATACTTAGTAAAGACTCACTCCTTTTTTATTCTTACTATATGAAAACCTGCAAAATAAATATCTGATACCTGCCAATTAATATTTTAGTTTGAAAATAAATCAAATTAAAACAAAAATAAAGGCACTCTAAATTCAACACAGAGCATTAACTTAAATAAAAGCCTTTGGGAAGCACAGTTTTCATTTACTGAACTATTATGGAAAATGACTTGTTTTTGAGATACTGTAAACTATATTCACAAAATACTCATGAAAAATTTCATGCATTTACATAACAAAATTTTCTTTTATATGGTGAAATCTCATAAATGTTTCCTCTAAATCATAGCTTTAACAAAATGGATTTTAAAAGATACATAATTAGATAGAATTTGGGATGATGATGGGATAGTGCTTTAGTCTCTCCAATATAAAACAAAGGGTTTTATTTGTTTATCTTAAGAAAATCCATGTTTTGAAAATTATTTTTGGTTTCCTTTTTATCATGCAATCATATCTTCTGAAAAATAGAGAAAAGTTTAAATCTTTTTTACAGAATGCACTACTATTATATCATTCTTACATTATTTAATTGGTTAGCACTATCAGTGAAATATTGAAAACAAGTTGTGATAGCTAAAACCCTTGCCTATTTCTGATCATAGGGAAAAATTATTCAGCTTTTCATTAGTAATAATGTTGTGAGTTATCAGTTTTAAATAAACAATCTTTATTAGGTTGAGCAAATCCTTTAATTATAAGCTCCTGCTTTTTAAAAAATGATGAATGGATATTGAAGTTTGTGAAATGCCATTTCTACAGCTATTTAGATGACCATATGGTTTTCTCTCTTTTACTCTTATTTTCCATGGTTAATTACATTAATTCATTTTGGATTGTTAAACTGGTATTGCATTGTTAAAATAAAGCCAACTTGGTCATGATCTATTATCCTTTTGATATACTAAAGTATTTGATATGCTCAGTCACTCAGTCATGTCCAGCTCTCTGGGACCCCATGGAATGTAGACCACCAGGCTCCTCTGTTCAGGGAATTTACAGGCAAGAATACTGGAGTGTGTTGCCATTTCTACTCCAGGGAATATTGCTGACGCAGGGATCAAACCCATGTCTCCTGTGTCTCCTGCATTGGCAGATGGTTTCTTTACACTGGGACACCTGAGAAGTCTTTTTTTTTTTTCTTTTTTTTAATTTATTTATTCTAATTGTAGGCTAATTACTTTACAATATTGTGGTGGTTTTTGCCATACATTCACATGAATATAAAACCTACAAAAATAGATTTGAAAATAACTTTAGTGTTAAAATAAAGAGAAATCTCAATCCTATTAGACTATTTGATAGAGTTTCTGTTACTTTTGAAAGAGTGGCTAAATAAAGTTGGGATAATAAAAGCCATGTGCATTATTTTATACAAGAGAAATATCAACCTCATATGTTGTTGTTCAGTCTGCTAAGTAGTGTCCAACTCTTTGTGACCCCATGGATTATAGCACTCCACATTCCTTAGTTTTCCACTATCTCTCAGAGTTTGCTTAAAGTCACGTCCATTGAGTCAGTGATGCTATTTAACCACTTCATCCTCTGTCACTCCCGTCTCCTTTTACCTTCAGTCTTTCCCAGCATAATTTTTTTTTCCCCCCAAGGAGTCAGCTCTTTCCATCAGGTGGCCAAAGTATTTGAGTTTCAGCTTCAGCATCAGTCCTTCTCATGAATATTTAATGTTGGTTTCCTTAAGGATTTACTGGTTTGATCTCCTTGCTGTCCAAGGACCTCTCAAGAGTCTTCTCCAGCACCACAGTTCAAAAGCATTGGTTTTTCAGCCTTCCTTATGGTTCAATTCACATCTGTACAAGACTACTACATAATATACAGTTATATTTCATTCTACATGACCATATACCTAAACTAGACAGATAGATAGATAGATAGATAGATAGGTAGATAGACAGACAGATAGAATTATGTATGCATATTCTGGAGAAGGAAATGGCAACCTACTCCAGTACTCCTGCCTGGAAAATCCCATGGACGGAAGAGCCTGGTAGGCTACAGTCCATGGGGTTGTGAAGAGTCGGACACAACAGAGCAACTTCACTTCCACTTTTCACTTTCATGCATTGGAGAAGGAAATGGCAACCCACTCCAGTGTTCTTGCTTGGAGAATCCCAGGGACAGGGGAGCCTAGTGGGCTGCCGTCAATGGGGTCGCACAGAGTCGGACACAACTGAAGCTACTTAGCAGCAGCAGCATCGTACATATTCACATTTCTTTTTTTTTTTTTGTCTTTTATTTATTTTTTTTTTGTCTTTTTTTTTCATTTATTTTTATTAGTTGGAGGCTAATTTACAACATTGCAGTGGGTTTTGTCACATTTCTAAACATCAATAACGTATGCTTAGTTGCTCACTCATGTGCGACTCTTTGGATCCCCATGGACAGTAGCCTGCCAGGCTCCTCTGTCAATGGGATTCTCCAGGCAAGGATACTAGAGTCTGTTGTCATTTCCTCCTCTAGGGGATTTTCCCAACCCAGGGATCAAAGCCCCATCTCCTGCACCTCCTACACTGCAGGCACATTTTTTTTTTTTTTTCACCATGGAGTTACCAGGTACTTCAAGCAATTTGCCAAAACAGATTTTGAACATATTTGTGTCAATATTCTAACCCAATTTAAATCTGAATTTTATTTCTCACTCTACTGACCTAATGATAACATGTGCTTAAGTCACTGGTATTCTTTTTATAAATTAGAATGGTTTACTAGTGACCACAAAAATTGATTTGAAAATTATGCTCATAAGCCATCAGCAGTGTATCTTTAACTTTTGCTTCTCGTCATTTGAATAAATCAACTTGTATCTGAATAACTAACCCATAATTCACCCCAATGTGTGAATATAAGCAAATATAAAACAAACTGCTAAAGCATCACTTTTTTCATATTAAAATTGAGACAACAAAATAATGATTTTTTTTTCTTTTTTTTTTTTAAGAATTGATGGTTAAGTGTTTAGGAATATGGCAAGCATAATCTGCACTATTTTTAAGCACCCTATGTTAGTGATTTTTAGGCTTCATTTTTTTTCAAACTTTTGATTTTTTTCACTTCTATATATTATTACTACAAGTATTTTTGTCTTCTGGTTTTTAATTTTCATGAAGTGCTAATTCAATCTGTACAGAGCCTAGAATATGGGTCAGTATTGACTGACCACCCAAACTTTAAGATTTCTTTCTGCATGTGATTATGTACCCTACTTAGGATATGTTCATTTACATATCACTGAAAACAGTGATCCTATTGGTTGGTGTGCTTGTTTAATTTAAAATTGCTATTTAATTTATACATTAAATTGCATACATATTTCTTATTAAGGAATCTGACCTTGGGGTATCCTCCCATTTGTGAAGAGAAACTCTAGAAGACTGGAGAATAAAATGAAAGGAAAATAAACTGGCAAAAAAGTAAGGTACTCAAGGTAATGATAAACAGAAGAGTACAGGAAAATCTGGAGCATTCACTTGCCCAAGAGATTGCAGTTAATGTCATAAAATGAAAGGACAAATAAAAAATCTTGCCACACTAAACTAACTTCAGTCAGTCAGTTCAGTTGCTCAGTCATGTCCAACTCTTTGCAACCCCATGGACCGCAGCCCACCAGGCTTCTCTGTCCATCACCAACTCCCAGAGCTTGCTCCAATTCATGTCCATAGAGTCGGTGATGCCATCCAGCCATCTCATCCTCTGTCCTCTGCTTCTCCTCCCACCTTCATTCTTTCCCAGCACCAGGGTCTTTTCCAATAAATCAGTTCTTCACATCAGGTGGCCAAAGTATTGAAGCTTCAGCTTCAGCATCACTTCCTCCAACTTATCTCAAAATGAAACTATAGTCATTAAGTATTACAGAGTTAATAAAATATTTATTGCTATGCGTATATAAGGTGGAGGCTTTAATTGGCAAAGCTGTATAATTGAATATGTGCTGAACCACCAGTTAAATCAGATTGATAGCCACAGTTCTGATATTGATTGGCCATGGGGAGGCTATAATTTATAGTAGTTCTGGTGTAAAAATGGCCTTATATTTTGGTTTTACCACCCTATTTTCCTCTCTTCCTCTCTCAATATCCATCTTTCCTCCCTCAATATCTATCTTTATTTCCATCTGTCTGTCTCTCTTCCTATTTTTCTCTCTGCCCATCCCCTACTCTCCTCAGAAAACATTAGCAAAGACTAGCTGAAATCATCCTGAATGACACACGGCTGACTACTACAGTGCCCTCTATGAGTAGTTGATGAAGTGCTTTCTACTCCTCCTCTTTCAAAGTCTGCAGTGTGTACCACTGTTGAACTAGGATGCTTTCTAACTCTCTCTAACCAGTTTGATTTGGTTCAACTTTGCTTCTAGAGAGTAAAGCTTCTAAACTGAGAGATGTACAATATGGAAGTTGCTGTTGTTGTTCAGTCACTCAGTCTTGTCCAACTATCTGCAACCCCATGGGGTGCAACATGCCAGGCTTTCTCCTTCACGAACACCTGGAGCTTGCTCAAACTCAGGTCCACTGAGTCACTGATGCCATCCAACCATATTGTCCTCTGTCATCATCTTCTCCTCCTGCCTTCAGTCTTTCTCAGCATCAGAGTCTTTTCCAAGGAGTCAGTTCTTCTTATCAGGTGGCCAAAATATTGGAGTTTCAGGTTCAGCATCACTCTTTCCAATGAATAGTCAGGATTGATTTCCTATAGGATTGACCAGTTTTATCTCCTTGCAGTCCAAGCGACTTTTAAATATTTTTAATATTGAAATGCTTTGTACATAACCTTATGTCTTTATTCCCTGTATAAATTTTATGTTAAAAGTAAGGTGACACTTGTCAACCTAAATATGAAGTAATAATTAATGCAAACACAGGAAGATTAAGAATCTAAACAAAAAATTCATTTCAGTAATTTAAAAAATAACAATGATTTTGGGACAGTGAAAATATATTGATTCTTGATGCAATGAATGATATAATAAGAACTGCATAAGCAACATAAAGAATGTAAGTTGTTTTAAAAAATTAGATGGACACATTTTTCTTTTGTTTTTGTAAATGGATTAAAAATCAATCAAACCGAATGAGATGAATAGTGTTCATTTGGGGAAGAGTCTGAGAAGAACTGATGACAACTCTTTTAAATGTTTCAGAGAATTCACTAATGTAGTCACCTCTTCCTGGACTTTGTTTTTTTTTTTTTTTTTTCTTCCTCAGAAGTTACAAATGATTAATTAAATCTCCTTACTTGTTTTATGTGTGTTTATATATTCTGTATCTTCTTGAGTCTGTTTTGGTAACTTGTTTATTTCTAGAAATATGTCCACTTTATCTAGGTTATCTAACTTGTTGGCATTTAACTATCCAGAGTATTCAATTACAATTCTGTTTCTGTAACAATCATATTTATGTCCCCACTTTCATCTCAGATTTTAGCTATTTGAGGTTTATTTTCCCTAAGTAAAGCTAGTTAAAAGCTTTTAAATTTTGTTAATCTTTTAAAAAATGTGATTTTTTTCTACTACTTTTCTATTTTTTAGTTAGTTTATCTCTGCTCTAATCTTTATTACTTCCTTCCCTCTATTTACTGTTGGTCAGTCACTCAATCGTATCTGTCTCTTTGCACTCCCATGGACTATAGCCTGTCCTTCACTATTTCTCAGCGTATGTTCAAAGTCATGTCCATTGAGTCGGTGACGCCATCTAACCATCTCGTCCTCTGTTGCCCTCTTCTCCTCCTGCCTTCAATCTTTCCCAGCATTAGGGTCTTTTCCAATGAGTTGGCTCTTTGCATCAGGTGGCCAAACCTATTTACTGTTAGGTTTGTTCTTTTTTCCCCTCGTTCCTCTAAGGCATAAAGTTAGTTGCTGATTTGATGTCTTTCAACATCTTCCAGCTCTAATTTGCTCTCTGAGCACAGTTTTTACTGTATCCCATAAAGTCTGGTATGCTGTGTCTTAATTTTTATGTATCTTAAGATGTTTTACTGTTTACCTGTGATTTCTTCTTTGACCTATTGATTACTTAGAGTTTTCTTTTTAATTTCCACATATTTGTGATTTTTTCTAGTTTTCTTTCTATTACTGATTTTCAGATTTATTGCATACTTGTAAAAGAAAATACATTGTATAATTACAATTTTTTATACTTATTAGGACTTGCTTTGTGGCTTAATATACTACGTTTCTTGGATAATGTTCCATGTTCATTTGAGAAGAATATCTATTCTACCATTGTTTGTTAAAATAAAACATATATGCTGATTTATAGCCACCTCTGTTCTACTAACATGGAGTATCTTTATTCATCATTTCAATTTCAACCTATTTTCTGATATAAAGTGAGTCTCTTATAGATGTTATTTTGTTGGATCATACTTTGTTTCCATTCTGCTAGTGATTGTCTTTCAATTGATAAGTTTAATGCATTTACATTTAAAGTAATTACTGATAAGAAGAGTATTTCTATAATTAATTATTTGCTTTTAGTTTGTCTTATATTTTTTGTTCATTTTCTCAATTACTATCTTCTTTTGTGCTTTATTTTCTTGTAGGATGGCTGTTTGATACTCTTCCCACTCCCTTTTTTATGTATTTTCCAGACTTTTCTTTGTGGTTATTCTGGGAACTGAGTTAGTTAACATCTTAAATTTATAATAATCCTGTTTGCATTGATATAATATAGGTTCCACAGCATACAACTCTACTCATACAAGCACACTGTACCTTCTTTATATTGTTACTATTATAATTTATATATTTATAAACTGTGTTCTTTAACACAGATTTACAAATTTTGTGTGGATTTGTATTTTAACTAAATAGTAAAAAACACAGAGCTAAAAATTTTAAATAATCATACTACTCACCTTAATATTTACCTATGCAGTTACCTATGCCATTCTTTCTTTAAACACATACACACATACACACACACACACACACACACACACACACACATTGCATAGCATCATTTTTATTGTACTGTGAGTATCCCTTTAGCATTTCTTATAGGACAGTTCTACCACTGACAAAATTTCCAAATTTTCATTTATATCTAATATCATAATTTTTCCTATATTGAAGGATATTTTGGTGTTATAGAATTAAAAATCAATAATTTTTGTTTTTCCACCCTTTAAATATATTATACTGATGTCTTATGGCTTCCATGATTTTCTGAAGACAAATTAGCTATTAATTTTATTCAGGAACAATTGCATATAAATAATTGCTTTCAGAATCATTTATTTGCATTTTTTACAAATGTAGAATTGTGTCTTTTATATAATTTGAGGATAAAAGGCCATTTTTATTTAAGTATATTTTTCTGTCCTTTTCTCTCTTTCCTTTCCTACTGAGTCACTCATTATGTGTATGCTGATATTTTATTGCCCCACAGATTTCTTAGGTCTGTTCTTTTCTTCATTCTTTTTTCATTCTCCTCCTCAGACTGAATAATTTCAAACAGTCTTTATTTTAAGTTTCCTGATTCTTATGCTTGTTCAAATCAGGTCTTGAAATTATCTCGTGAGTTTTTATTTTCAGTCTTTTACTTTCCAGCTAAACAAAATTCTTCCTGGTTCCATTTTTTACATAATTTATATCAGTTGGGTCACCAATTTGTCAAAGCTTTCCTTCAGATCTCTGTGTATATTTGGACATTTGGTTTAAAGTCTTTGTCTAGTAAGTCTAAAGCCTGTAATACCATTGATAGAGTTTGTTACTCTTTTAAATACAATTAACATACTCTCCTGCTTATTTGCATGTTTCAGCTTTGGTTGTTTTTATAAAGTGGACATTTCAAATAAACTAATAGGCAACTGTAGATACTACAATCTTCAGATTCTAAATGCTTTTATTTACCACTTGCTCTAAGCTGTAGCTGTTTAACTTTTTTTTTAAAAAATCTGTATTCTTTACTATGAATGTCATCTGAAATCTGCATTCCATTTTTAGTCTATTGACAGAAATTTCCTTGAATTCCTTGAATGCCAAGAAGGGAGAGAGAGAGATAAGAAAACTCTGACAAGACAAGACAAAATAAGACCTACTCTTACTCACTCTTTCCAGATTGGTTCTGTGATGAAATACACATTGCCTCCTTCCATGTATATTCAGGTCATTTGTAATTATGCTTTAGTCTTCATTTGGACTAAACCTAGAGATTAGCCAAAGGAGAAATCTTAAAGTGTTCTTAGACCTTTATTTTTCTGAACAGATATCTTCTGCAGAACATTCATGTTACTAGGTAAGATGACACTAGGTAAAATATAAGCCCTAAATTCCCCAATATACACAGGCGATTTCAAATGTCCTAATTTCAAAGTAACAAACAGAAAATGAAACAAAACTTATCCCCCAGCTTTTCTTTCTAGGCTTTTTCTATTGTTTACTTCTACTTTATTTTTTTGTTCTGTTTTCTTATGAGGATCCTAGGATTACATCAGATCAACCCAAATTATCCAGAGCAAAATCTTCTCATCCAAGATCCTTAACTTAATCATATATGCAAAACATCTTTTGCCAGGGTCCACTTCACAGGATCCAAAGATTAGAACATGAACACCAGGAAGGGTCATTATTCAGCCTACCACAATAACTAACAGTATGTGATTTCATTTTGCAGAGTTAAATTTTAGGTAGTAAAATTACACAGATATTTTACATGGTTTTTGGCAAAAATAACAAAATAAAACAAGTAACTCTTAATCTTAAACAATTGTTTTATGTTTTTTTCTTCTGTACTTATCCACACTCACGGACTTTCCTGACAGTTCAGTTGGTAAAGAATCCACCTGCAATGCAGGAGACCCTGGTTCAATTTCTGGGTTGGAAAGATCCACTGGAGAAGGGATAGGCTACCCACTCCAATATTCTTAGGCTTCCCTTGTTGCTCAGCTGGTAAAGAAGCTACCTGCAATGTGGAAGACCTGGGTTTGATCTCTGGGTTGGGAAGATCCCCTGGAGAAGGGAAAGACTACCACTCTAATATTCTGGCCTGAAGAATTCAATGGACTGTATAGTCCATGGTGTCGACAAGAGTCAGACATGACTGAGCAAATTTCACATACATACTCATGAAAATTAATTTATATTTATCTGAGAACATATATGTTAATAATTGGATTTTGCCCTTGGAAATATTTTCTTGAGGATATTTTGCCCTTTCAAATAAAGAGTAACAGTTTTTAATTCACATATTCACACAGGTGACCCTCCATATTATTTTTCTCATGTGCCACACTACACTTCTGAAAAGTATATTTTTTTCTGAAGTCACTGCACTCCAGTTTTCCTATGCCAATTAATCTCTAGCAACTCATTTTATTTGCCTGACAGTCTGTCAGCTACTAAAGGTAGCTTTTGTCTTTTGTTAAATGCTTACTTTTCCATTTTTAAAAAGATTCATATTCTTTGTCTGGACATCATCAAACTATCATTCTCTAGTAAATGTCAAACTTTATCATTTTTCTCATATAATAATTGTACCTATAATTGTATTTATATCTCCATTAATTTCATAAAATATTTCATGAGGTTAAATTTTAATATATATCCATATGATAAAAATATATTAAATTAGTCTCCCATTTTAGATAGATGAATTGTTCCCATTATATCAATGATAGTTTGTTTCTTTCAATTACTATCCCAAATAGAAAGTCTGGAATAATATTCTATATTTTGTTTTTGATTACTTATCTTTTACTACTGGCTGTTAGAATGAAATGGTTTTCATTCTGAATGAGAAAGTTTTCAGCTCACTAAATACTAAACAGACCTTCCCCTAACAAGACAAACAAACACATTAAAAAAAAAAAGAGAGAGAGAAGAAACACAAATTCAAGATATGAGCTTCAAACATTTGAATATGCTTTCTCTCCAAAGACATTTGATTGGGAATATTTAGTAAAGTAAATTCAGTTAATTATTAAAAACATCCAATCCCATGGACAGAGGAACCTGGCAGTCTACAGTCCACAGGGGGTTGCAAAGAATTGGGACATGACTGAAGGGACTCAAGAAGAAGACATTTAAGATATTTTTGCCCAGAATTTCATTAATATTGATGCAAACATTATTTGAACACAAAGAGATAGTACTTTATCTCATAATATTGCCAACTAGCATACATGATATTATTTCAGAGTATTAGAAATTACACATAAACATTTTAATCACATATTTTTAATTGTTATTTTATCTTTTTAGGAGAAATAATGCTTATTCTTGTTCAATCTATTTTGTGCATAAGTATCACCTGGGAAGATAGTTTAAATCACAAATTTTTGAGTCCCAACCCTTAGTTATTTTGTGTTAGTAGATTTAATGAGGAGATATAAGCAAAGAAAATTTTTAATAAGTCATTCACATGATTCTGACATGTTAAAGAACCATAAAGAAAATACAATTATACAGGATCAGATTTTATGAAGTTCAATTAATGTGTTTTGAAACATACTGACAGTTTAATCTTTTTTTGAAAATGAAGAAGTGTGAATTATGGTTTATGTCAGACTATTAAAAATACTCCATATTTTACAGCAGGTGAACTGTTTTGACAAGTTATTATATCTTTCTGCAGTCTAAAGTTATGATGAGTAAAGTCTTCAATAAACAAGGCAAACTATAAAGGGTACTTATTTGAGGATGGTTTTAATGCTGTTTCCAGTTTTAACTGAGCAAAGCATAGATCTATGGTTTAGACAATTAGTCTTTGCTTATATTTTTCTTTCTTTCTTTACACTGATAATGTCATTTTTAGAATTATATCAAGATTATTTTAAGATTGAGTAGAAATGTCCTTGACGTTTCACCTTTTAAATAAGAATTTTAAGAGCATACTATTACTGTGAACCCTGAACTTCCAGATGTTCAAGCTGGTTTTAGAAAAGGCAGGAGAGCCAGAGTTCAAATTGCCAACATCAGCTGGGTCATTGAAAAAGCAAGAGTTCCAGAAAAACACCTATTTCTGCTTTATTGACTATGCCAAAGCCTTTGACTGTAGGATCACAATAAACTGTGGAAAATTCTGAAAAGAGATGGGAACACCAGACCATCTGACCTGTCTCTTGAGAAATCTGTATGCAGGTCAGGAAACAACAGTTAGAACTGGACATGGAACAAGACACTGGTTCCAAATAGGAAAAGGCGTACATCAAGGCTGTATATTGTCACCCTACTTATTTAACTTATATGCAGTGTACATCATGAGAAACACTGGGCTGGAGGAAGCACAAGCTGGAATCAAGATTGCTGGGATAAATATCAGTAACCTCAGATATGCAGATGACACCACCCTCATGGGCAGAAAGTGAAGAAGAACTAAAGAGCTTCTTGATGAAAGTGAAAGAGGAGAATGAAAAATTTGCGTTAAAGCTCAACATTCAGAAAACTAAGATCATGGCATCAGGTCCCATCATTTCATGGCAAATAGATGGGGAAACAGCGGAAACAGTGGCTGACTTTATTTTTCTGGGCTCCAAAATTACTGCAGATGGTGATTGCAGCCACGAAATTAAAAGACGCTTGCTCCTGGGAAGAAAAGTTACAACCAACCTAGACAGCATATTAAAAAGCAGAGACATTACTATGCCAACAAAGGTCCATCTAGTCAAGGCTGTGGTTTTTCCAGTGGTCATGTATGGATGTGAGAGTTGGACTATAAAGAAAGCTGAGCACCAAAGAATTGATGCTTTTGAACTGTGGTGTTGGAGAAGACTCTTGAGAGTCCCTTGGACTGCAAGGAGATCCAACCAGTCCATCCTAAAGAAGATCAGTCCTGGGTGTTCATTGGAAGGACTGATGTTGAAGCTGAAACTCCAATACCTTGGCTACCTGATTCGAAGAGCTGACTCATTGGAAAAGACCCTGATGCTGGGAAAGATTAAGGGCAGGAGGAGAAGGGGATGACAGAGGATGAGATGGTTGGATGGCATCACCAACTCAATGGACATGGGTTTGGGTGGACTCCGGGAGTTGGTGATGGATAGGGAGGCCTGGCGTGCTATGGCTTATGGGGTTGCAAAGAGTCGGACACGACTGAGCAACTGATCTTAACTGAACTGAATATTACTGTGTGTGCATCAGTGTCTCAACCATGTCTGACTCTCTTGACCCCATGGAGTATATATGGGCCAGCAGGTCCCTTGGTCCATGGAATTCTCCAGGCAAGAATACTGGAGTGGTTTGCCATTTCCTACTCCAGGGGATCTTCCCAACCCAGGGACTACGTTGCAGGCAGATTCTTTACCATCTGAGCCACTAGGGAAGCCCCAATATTCCTGGAAGAATCAAAGCTGAATGACTTAGATGGGTGATTTTAAATGTCTGTGGTTATAATTAGGGTTGTAGAAGTTCACTAGCATGTACTTTCAGTAACAATGTAGAATGGAAATGGATTTACTGTAAGCTTTTTGTTCTTAAAACTTTAATTTACTATCATTAAGTTTGACATTTATTGAGCATATATATGTTAATCAAGGTGCAAATTATCTTTTGGAATAAATTAATTGGATTTATACATCCCTTTTAGAAGACTGTTACTATTATCACCCCTATTTTCTAGATGTAGACGTTGATAAAATGTACAAGTAACCATCAAGACCAAATAGCTAATAATAAAATATGAAGTTAGATGTTTCTGACTCTTCTCAAATATTCTGAGGTCAACAAGCAGTACAGATTTAAGCCACTTAGTCTGTATTTTTACAAACAATGGGCATATTTAAAATGAAATGTGCAAATTTCTCCTACATAACTATTTTCTTTATTTGTAGTTTTGAAACCTGTCTATAAAAATAGTAAGTTAAACTACATTATCATTTGATTTTTCAATGCTTTATTTCTACAAGCAAACACTATTCTCCAGTGGTAGCTAATATTTTTGAAAATATGACTTTGTCCTTCACCTAAATGGTAAATGGTTGTCTTTTCTGCCAATCACTTTTATCTCTGCACTGTAAGCTAAAGGTGGTATGTCTTACTGCAAAAGACAAGGGTCATCAGGAAAACTGCATTTCAATATTCCTTGATGTGTGTGAACCACCAATGGTGAAGAAAAGCCTTGAGCATGAACAATGAAATCATAAATTCTTTTGCAATCTGTTCTATGTATAAAAGAAAAATAAAGATAAATGTAACTAAGAACTGAATATGATATCACTGATAATGAAATGTATTCATCCCAAGATGAGAGGAAAAAACATATTTGATATATTGAAGAGAACATATACTTTAATTTTATTGAAATTTATATTAAAATTTTAAAGAAACACAGGTAATAAGGACATAAAAATTGAAACTGTATACAGAAAAAGTATAGGCAAAAATGATAAAGGATGGAAGCAAAAAAATTTAACTTCTCCCCAAAATTGTAGGCATGAATAACACTGATCTCTTCTAAACTCCTAATCCCAACTTGTATTGAGAGTTATCCATTGTAACAAAATTTGTCAGATTCAGCAAAAAATAGGTGTTTTGCTATTAAGACAAATAAATAACTAAATAAATAACTAAAATAAATAACTATATTATCATCACCAAGGTCCTATTATTGCAGCAGTGCCCTCATTCACCACTTGGATAACTCACTGAACAATAGTTATAAAGTGTTTAAATGTATATTGCAGTCTCCTGAATTCTGGAGAAGAAATTCTGGAGAATTTAACAGGTGCAAAATACAATAGAAAATATTCTCAATTTTGTCGGGAAGCAAAAACTTATAGGAAATAAAAGCCATAAAGATGAAAATGACTACATTTAAATAAACATCAATAGCTTGGGTAAAAATAAAAGAATAACATGTAAAAGAATTTCACAGGCAAATGAAAAGACTATAATCTGGCATGGTCAGAACTCCTAACACAAAATACATAAAAGTTGAACTGTGTCAAGCAAGTTTTCAGTGTTATTTTTTCAACAACATTTGCTCCCTTCAAGTCTCACATTTTGTTAATTCTTTCAACATTGAAACATTTTCATTATTATCTCATATTTGTTATGATGATCTGTGGTCACTGATGTTCTGATCTGTGGTCAAGAGTACTATCTTAATTGTTTTGGGAGTGCCACAAACCACACCCCTATAAAATTGTGAGCTTAATTAAGACACATGTGTATTCTGACCACTCCACTGATCGTTTTGCTATCTCTTTCTCTTCTCATGCCTTCCTATTCCCTGAGACACAATGGCATTGAAATTAGGTTGGCTAATAATCCTATAATGGACTCTATAAGTGTTCAAGTGAAAGGAAGATTTCCATATCTCTCATTTTAACTCAAAGGCTAGATAAGATTAAGCTCTGTGAGGAAGGTATGTTGAAAATCTAAGATAGGCTAAAAGTTAGCCCTCTTGTGCCAAACAGCCTAGTTATGAATGCAAAGGAAAGTTCTTTAAGGAAATTAAAAATGCTACCCCAGTGAACACAAGAATGATAAGAAAGTAAAATAGCCTACTGCTGATACTGAGAAAGCTTTAATGGTCTGGATAGAAGATCAAATCGGGCACAATATTCCCCGTTGTTGTTCAGTTACTAAGTCACGTCCAACTCTGCAAACTCATAGACTATAGAACAGCAGGCTCCCCTGTCCTCCACTATCTCCCGGAGTTTGCTCAAATTCATGTCCCTTGAGTCAATGATGCTATCTAACAATCTCATCCTCTGCCTTTAGGCAAAGTCCAATCTAGAGCCAAAGTCATAATTATCTTCAATTCTATGAAGGCTGTGAGAGGTGACAGGCCTGAAGAAAAAAAAAAAGTTTAAAGCAAGCAGAGGTTGCATGATATTAAAAAAAAAAGAAGCCACCTCTGTAAAGTACAAGGTGAAGCAGAAAGTGTTAACATAGAAGCTAAGGCAAGTTATCCAGAAGAGCCAGCTAAAATAATTAAACAAAGCGGATTGCTACACTAAATAAAATATTTTCAATTGGAAGAAGACGCCATTTAGGACTAGCTAAAGAAGAGTCAATTCCTGGCTTCGAAGCTCCAAAGTACAGGCTGACTCTTGTTAGGGGTTAATATAGCTCATTAAATTGAAGTCAATGCTCATTCACTATTCTGAAAATCCTAGGATCCTTAAGAATTATACTAAATTTATCCTGATTTTGCTCTATAAATGGAATAACAAAACCTGGATGATGGTACATCTGTTTACAACATGCTCTACTGAATATTTTAAAACCACTGTTGAGACCTACTGCTCAGGGGGAAAAAAAAAAAATCAAAATGTTACTGCTTAGTGACAATGCACCTGGTCAACCAAGAACTCTGATGCAGATACATAATTAGATTCAGGTTTTTTTTCATCCCTGCTAACACATAATACAACATCCATTCTGTAGTACATGGATCAAGGAGTAATGTTGACTTTCTAGTCTTAATATTTAAGAAATACATTTCTTAAGGCTATAGATGCCATAGATAGTGATTTTTCTGAGGGATCCAGACACAGTAAATTGAAAATCTCCTGGAAAGGATTCAGCATTCTAGATGGCATTAAGAACATTTGTGATTCCTGGGAAGAGGTCACAATATCAACAGGACTTTGGAATAAGTTGATTCCTACCCTCATGAATGACTGGGGGGTTCAAGACTTCAGTAGAAGAAATAACTACAGATGTGATGGAAATAGCAAGAGAACTAGAATTAGAAGTGGAGCCTCAAGACAGGAGTAAATTGCTACAATCTCATGATACAACTTTATGGATAAGGAGTTGTTTCTTATGGATGAGCAAGCAAATTGATTTCTGAAAACAGAATCTATTCCTGGTAAAGATGTTGTGAAGGTTATTGAAATAACAAAGAGAATTTATAATATTACATAAACTTAGTTGATAAAGCAACAGCAGGGTTGGATTCCAATTTTGAAAGAAGTTCTAGTGTGGGTAGAATGCTATTAAATAGCAAGGCATGCTACTAATGTGGCAAACTTCACCATTGTCTTATACTAAGAAATTGCCACAGCCATCCCAACCTTTAGCAACCACTACCCTCATGAGTCAGAAGCCATCAACACTGAGGCATGAACATCTACCAGCAAAAAGATTACAACTCAATGAAAGTACAGATGATTGTTATCATCTTTGAAGAGTAAGTTAATTTTTAATTAAGGTATGTACATTTTTTAGACATAATGCTATTGCATACTTAACTATGGTATAAGGCACACATACCTTTTCCGTCATTGGGAAACTAAAATATATTCTTGGTATCTTTTTATTGTCATATTCACTTTATTTTGGTGGTCTGGAAACAAACCCACAATAGCTAAGTTATACAGGGATTAATGGAGAAGGCAATGGCACCCCACTCCAGTACTCTTGCCTGGAACCTCCCATGGACGGAGGAGCCTGGTGGGCTGCAGTCCATGGAGTCGCTAAGAATCGGACACGACTGAGCACCTTCACTTTCACTTTTCCCTTTCATGCACTGGAGAAGGAAATGGCAGCCCACTCCAGTGTTCTTGCCTGGGGAATCTCAGGGACGGGGGAGCCTGGTGGGCTGCTGTCTATGGGTCGCACAGAGTCGGACACAACCGAAGCGACTTAGCAGCAGCAGCAACAGAGATTAAGCCCCAGGCTTTATTTCCAGAGTTATTCAAACGATCTACACCAGATATAGGATTTTCATTTTTATCACTTATCTGGGCATAAGGATGGAGCTTTTCTTCCCCTATATATATTTAGTTAGTTGCTTAATTAGGCTCATTTGAGATTTGTTTTTTATGACCAACTTAAAATCCCAAATAAGGAGACTGATACAAATTATTCTGAGAGATGACTATTTGGCCAACCATTTTCATAGAACCTTATTGCTTCATAAACTTGTTTCTTAACAGTTTCCAGAGTAGATTTTTTTTCTTTTTTTAACTATCTGTCATTGGGATATACAGCATCTGTGAACTGCACGTGGTGGATCTTATGTGTTTGCACTTTAACAATGTTCAGCAGTCCTAGTATGAAAATTTCTGTGTCCCTTTTAATCTCCAAAGGGGATATTATCTGATCTCTGACAATCTTGTATAAATGACAATGGCATGATTTTCACAAAAGGCTTGAAGAAAAGTGGGAAATAACATTTACTAAGAAGTTGTGTTGGAACATGGAAAATGAGCATCCCTTTTGTTCTCAAAGCAATCTTGAATGTGAAAAAAGTGAAAGTGTTAGTCGCTCAGTCCTGTCCAACTCTTTGTGACCCCATTGACTGCACCCCGCCAGGCTCCTCTGTCCATGAAATTCTCCAGACAAGAATAATGGAGTGGGTAGCCATTCCCTTCTCCAGCAGATCTTCCAAACCCAGCAACTGAACCTGGCTCTCCTGCATTGCAGGCAGATTCTTTACCAAGCCACCAAGGAAGCCCAACATAAAGGAATGAAATTTTTAAAAGATGAAATTAGATCAATTCAGCTAGAACAAATTTTGCGTAGACAAAAAGCTTAGCAAGGTGATTTTAATTTGATACTGAAGAATCTAAAATACTAGTGTTTCTTTTTTAATTTTATTTTTATTCTTATCGTTTATCAAAACACAATGGCATATTAATTGTATTTGTTAGAACTATTACTTCTTCTATCTGTGACTCCCCTCCATCATGCTTCCCATCTGTGTTTGGTAGCAGAACACAATTCTCGTAACTGATAAAGTGGAAGTGAAGTTGGAGTAGCATTTATTATAGGTTAGGTGGAACATATTTATGTGGATCAGAATCATCTCTATCCATAGCTACACTTTTCTTATCTGTCTGCGGAAGTAATAGCCTGGTACAATTCTAACAGCCATTGTCAAAACCCAACTAAGGTCACGAAAGGATACAGTCTCATTCAAGATCATGTCATGATATATATTCTATGGTATTAATTTTTGGACTTACGTAGGTAGTAAAAGAAAGAAAACTATATTGAGTGTTCAAAATTGAATTTAGTCTGTGTGAAATGTATTAGATGTGCAAAATTTAAAGGAATATTTTATTTCCATTTCTTGTCTAGTCAAAATAGAATATTTCTCTCAACGAAAATGTACTTGATGGCTATATATATATATATATATACATAGGTATAGATATAAATATTTCACAATGTGAATTGCTTGAATAAAAAAATAATTCCTGTGTTTGCAGGGCATAAAACTTCATCATTACTACAAAATGTTAATAGCTATATCTGTGAAGTAGCATGTTCTGTATATTCCAAGCTATAGAATATCATCTTAATAAATCACCAATAATGAAATAAAACCTGGAAAAAAAAGTTTCCTTAACTAGCAATAATGAAAATAATAAAGTAATTGATCCTTCTGGTAGGTATCACAATTCAAGTGATGTTATATTCTCACTATAAAAACAGAATAAAATTTTGTTTCCACACAAAGAGGCTATCAAAAAGTATACTGATGGGCATTATTTCAGAATAAGAATACTGGATAGTTTATTGATATAAATATCAAGCCAGCATTCCCAATTCATAATTGTATTTGCAGTTTTTAAGAAGGTATAACATTAGATTTATTTTCTTATTTATTTTGGAAGACCTCTCTAAATGAATAAACTTCAAGAAACAAAAAATCTACATCCTATCTGTGCTTAAATCTCATTATATCTCAACTTGTGAAGTGCAGGTGGAGTTTCCAAAGGATAAGCACAGGTTAAAGCAGTAGGGGGAATCACTGAAAAAGTTGAATGCTCAATGTGAGAGTCATCTCTGAGTTTGCCTTGAAAAATGCTGGACAATCATTGCTTCAGATTGGCATCTTCAGCAAGAGAGAGAGCAAATGATTTGCATCACAATGAATCCAAGGAAGAATAACCCACTCCATTTTCCCTAACACCAACCTCCAGCAGTTTTGAGACAGCAGATGGATAACCTTGTCTATGTACAACTGGATTTATCAGTCATTCAAGTAGTGGGAGGGCAGAACAGTTTCATCTGATTTAAAATTTTGAAGTAATATGTATCGCTCACCCTTGAGAGCCAAATTTAGACTCATTATATGATGTGGGAATGTGTCCAAGACTGTGAACAATTTCTGGTTCTTATATCTATGTGCCACAGGATTTTCACAGCCTCTAGTTTTAGAGCCAATTGATTTTGAGATACTAACAAAGGCTCCTTTGAAGAATTGCCATTTAGAGGTAAAAAATTTCAGAGAAACCACAGATTTGGCAAATTATAGGGAACAGGGAAGAGGCTTCCTTTGGAAGGAAATGCTTAAAAAATTCATAGAAAATACAGTGTGATCAGGGGGAGGATTTAGAAAGAATAGAGAAAGATAATGCTTAAGTTGTCCATCTCCTCAGATGCTCACATTTTATTGAAAAAAAAGGTTTAGACTTGAAATAATTAAGCAAATGGCTTTCACTAATCTAACTCTCTCCTTCCCTAGACCTCGGACCCTGAATGAAGCAAAACATATAATCAAACACAATAAAATCATATTCTAAATTACTGGCCACTAACCCACTGGCCTTCTGTGCTAATTTGTTATATTCTGTTTGTCTACCAATTTACTCACTGTCCTATATAATCCTTTCATTCACTACATCTGACTTTAAATCTCCAACACTCTGTCCTCCTTACCATTAGCTGGTAACCTCTGCTTCTCTTTTAACTGACACTATAGAATAAATCAAAAGAGAATGGCTACCTGAACTATTCCATCTGTTCATATACTGTAGTCAGAGTCAGCGGTTTCTCCTGCTCATACAGAGGGACTATCACTGCTCTACACTAAGGCAAACTTGTCCATTTTTGCATTCAGCCCCATCTCTTTTCACCCATTCAAACAATGCCCCAGAAAATGGCCCTTTCTGCCATAACTTCCCTAAACTGATTCTATTAGTAAACAGTAATGGACTCTTGTTTACTTTAAAAAACAGAAAAAAAAAAAAAACCACTTTTCATCATATAATACTTTCCTCTATTTTCTGCATAGTTACTCTGATTTATCTTTCTTTATTTTTCTGTTGCTCAAATGTATCAAGTGATTTCTTAATCCAGGAGCTCTGTATGTGCTCTAAATTCAAACTGCAACCACTTCTACATGATGGTTATATGATTTTGCATCTGCATCACATTCACATCCTTCAGGTTTTTCTTAAAATTTCATCTTATCATGGAGGCCTTCAATGAGCACTATTTATAATACAGCACTACGCCCCTAGCACCCCATACTTCCTATCAAAGCTTACTCTGCTTCTGCTGTATCTTCCCTCCTAATTCTTGTCCCTCTTTGACATACTGCATATTCAGAATATGGCTTTTTTATTACAGTGTGAGCTCCATGAGGATAGGAGATATTTAATATTTTAATGATACATTTTAGCCAATGAAATATAAAATTAGAGATACAGAGAAAATGACAATTTAAAAGAAAATATGTGATTTGTCAAAAAGAATAACAAATAGTACAGTGGTAAAACTGTTGAGTTTTCCAATTTAATTTAGTTGCCTTTTCAGTTCAGTGGGAAATGCTGTATTATCTGGGAAATGGAATTTAAAGCCAAAAGGTATGCAGCAGCATAGTTTACTTATCAGCTGAAAAAAAACTTTAGTCGTTAAGATCCAGTGTTCATCAGTGCATGACACAAATCAGAATACCATATATTGTTGACATAAATGTAAATGGGCAAAGCCTCTTTGGAAAGCAATAGGTAGTGTCTATTATTATATTTCTTTCAACAAACATATTCCGCTTCTGTGGCAGTGTGTTATAGAAATAGGCACACGTGTATCTCTAGATATACATAAATATTTTAAAATCTTTTAAATGGATACACATATGAATTCATGTATACATGTATGAATAATAGATAAAATAAATCAATAATGAACTTATTAAAAGGAAGGCTGGAAGAAAGGAAAAAAGAAGGGGAATGATTATATTATAGCTGTGATATAGTATATCTTGAGAGATAAGCCCTAAAATGTCAGGGAAGCCATAGTTACTCTCGAGTAGCTTTGCCTCTATAAAAATGCCCATTTCTTCATACACTATACTAATGACCACAGTTAAAGAGCTAAGCTGTTCTTCAAGGTTTGCCAAGTATGATAAAACTGTGAGTGTGGAAGCACTTTGGTTATATAATATTAGACTCTTACTATGCTATCTGCAAATTTGGAAAACTCAGCGGTGGCCACAGGACAGGAAAAGGTCAGTTTTCATTCCAATCCCAAAGAAAGGCAATGCCAAAGAATGCTCCTACTACCGCATAATTGCACCCATCTCACAGGCTAATAAGTAAAGCTCAAAATTCTCCAAGCCAGGCTTCAACAATACGTGAACCGTGAACTTCCGAAAGTTCAAGCTGATTTAAGAAAAGGCAGAGGAACCAGAGATCAAATTGCCAAAATCCACTGGATCATCAAAAAAGCAAGAGAGTTCCAGAAAAACATCTATTTCTGCTTTCTTGACTATGCCAAAGCCTTTTACTGTGTGGATCACAATAAACTGTGGAAAACTCTGAAAAGAGATGGGAATATCAAATCATCTGACCTGCCTCTTGAGAAATCTGTATGCAGCCCAGGAAGCAACAGTTAGAAATGGACATGGAACAACACACTGTTTCCAAATAGAAAAAGGCGTACATCAAGGCTGTATATTGTCACCCTGCTTATTTAACTTATATGCAGTGTACATCATGAGAAATGCTGGGCTGGATGAAGCACAAGCTGGAATTGAGATTGCCGGGAGAAATATCAATAACCTCAGATATGCAGATGACACCACCCTTGTGGCAGAAAGTGAAGAAGAACTAAAGAGCCTCTTAATGAAAGTGAAAGAGGAGAGTGAAAAAGTTGACTTAAAGCTCAACATTCAGAAAACAAACATCATGGCATCCGGTCCCATTACTTCATGGCAAATGGATGGGGAAACAGTGGAAACAATGGCTGACTTTATTTTAGGGGGCTACAAAATCAATGCAGATGGTGACTGTAGCAACGAAATTAAAAGACGCTTACTCCTTTGGAGAAAAGTTACGACCAACCTAGACAGCATACTAAAAAGCAGAGACATTACTTTGCCAACAAAGTTTCGTCTAGTCAAGGCTATGTTTTTTGTTTTTTTGTTTTTTACTTTTTCTTTTTTATCCATTTATTTTTATTAGTGGGGATCGGGATGGGGAATACATGTAAATCTATGGCTGATTCATGTAAATGTATGACAAAAACCACTACAATATTGTAAAGTAATTAGCCTCCAACTAGTCAAGGCTATGGTTTTTCCAATATTCATGTATGGATGTGAGAGCTGGACTATAAAGAAAGCTGAGTGCTGAAGAATAGATGTTTTTGAATTGTGATGTTGGAGAAGACTCTTGAGAGTTCCTTGGACTCAAGGAGATCCAACCAGTCCATCCTAAAGGACATCAGTCCTGAATATTCATTGGAAGGACTGATGTTGAAGCAGAAACTCCAATACTTTGGCCACCTGATGGGAAGAACTGACTCATCTGAAAAGACTGTGATGCTGGGAAAGATTGAAGGCGGGAGGAGAAGGAGACGACAGAGGATGAGATGGTTGGATGGCATCACCGACTCAATGCACATGAGTTTGAATAAACTCCTGGAGTTGGTGATAGATAGGGAGGCCCAGCATGCTGTAGTCCATGGGGTCGCAAAGAGTTAAATATGGCTGAGCGACTGAACTGAACTGAACTGAACTGATGCTATCTGCCCTTTTCTGGCCAAAGCAAGGGTTCCAAGATGAGGATCAGATTATCCTAACATTGACACCAGTCTATGCAAGGAGCTAGCATGCTTATGTTTTGGACTTTTCAGTTATGCTATGCAATCTGATGCAGTAAAGGTTGGTTCCCCGCTAATATTTTGGAATCCACCACAGGAACTAAGGGGGAAGAGACTACTGTACATTACTGATGGAGACGGTCAAAGTAGCAAAATTTTATTTCCAATAATATAAAAATCTTAATGTTTTTGAAGAAATTTCTTTATAAATAAATGGGTCACAGTTTGCATCATTATGTAGCAATGTTTTAAAAAAATAACTCCAGATTTAGGTCTTAAAGATGTATATAAGTCAAGTGTTTCCAAGAGAAACAGGACCCAAAGGATTTGCGTATATAGAAATAAATTATTTTAAGGAATTGGCTTGTGCATTTATAGATATTGGCACATCCAAAATCTGCAGGGCAGGCTGGCAGGCTGGAAACTTATCAAATGCTTTAGTTGAAGTCTTAAGACTGTATACTGCCAAAGTCCCTCTTGCTAAAGGGGAGGTCAGTCTTTTGTTCAGTAAAAGCCTGCAACTTATTGTATGAGGCCCATCCACATTATGGTAAACAATCTACTTTACTCATAGTCCACCAATTCATGTTCATCTCTTTCAAAAACCCTCTCACAGAAACACTTATATTGTTTTGATCGACATTTGGGCTCTGTGGCCCAGTCAAGCTGTCAGGTAAATTTAAACATCACACAAAATAAAATTAATTTATAATCTTTCTACTTTCTCAAACTCAGTAGAGAATCCATGCATAGAAAAATATAAAACTGAGACTATAATGCATTTATTTAGCATATAAGTTTAAAATAACATTTTATTTTTGTTTGCTCTAAAATGATGTAAAGAAAGTCTTGACTAGGGGCACCATGAGAGAATTTTTTGCAGATATAAGAAAATCATATAAATGATTATATGTTGCATGTTCAAATATGTATGTGTTTTTGTACGAAAACAATATTCACAGATTCTCTTCAGTCGGTGCTACAAACTAATTTAAAATACAGCTCTAAATGCATAGTTGCTGGCTATTGTGAATAACAACAACAACAAAATAGAGCTAAGTAATAAACATGAGGTTTAGTGGTATTACACACAATCAGTTGGTGGATTTCATAACGTATTTTGAACTTGTGTTTGCAGGAGAATGATAAAAAGGTATAGGTATAGTAGAAAAAGGTATCATTTATAGTATAAGTCAAGTCCTACATTTTACACAGGAGGAAACTTACCACAGACTATAAGTACTTTCTCTCTTCATAAACTTTTCATTGACAGAACAAGAACGAGTATGTAAATCTACTCATACTAACCTCTGGCTGCAGAAATACATGACAATCACCTAGGTACCCAAATATGAGAATCATAATCTTTACAGGCTTTCCTTATTTGAATTATATTTTCTATACAGACAATGAAACTGTACAGAAATTAAGTCCAGTTTTACAATATCCCAATTACTTTCCTTTCCCTTTTTATTAATGTGATTTATCATGATAGATGCAATTTTACTATTTCAAATGAATGTCTTACCTTTGCATATAATATACAGGTACACAATTCTACAAATAATTTTTTGTGATTTCTTTATATTTCAGTATGTAAATATAACATGCAGTGTGCTTTTACCACTCAAAAATTATGTTTCTTATATGCCAATATAGATTTTTAATCAAGATTATTAATTTTAATCATGACATTGTATTATAAATACAATTTACCTATTTTCCTATTTTCTGGGATTCATTCTTATAAACAATGATGCTATAAACCTTCATATGCCTTTTTAATTTTACAAAGTAGCTACAAAATGTCCACAGTGGTATGCTTTGAATCCTTTCTCTGTATCCTTTTGTGTATCTACTGTTGGGTTTCGTTGTTGTTTTTTACAGTTATCATGGGACTTATCTTCATCATCTAACAGGATATAACAGTGTATTTTAATCTGATACAACTGAACTTTCATCACAGGCAGACACTCTACACATTTATTCCTGTTCTGTTATGTATTTTTTATATACATGTATCTTTTTGTATTGTGTATCTATTAACAAATTACTGTGGGTATAATTATTTTCAGTACTTTTGTGCAGAAAACTTTTAAACTCCAGTTAAGTGACTAACCCACCACCGTATTATAATATTAGTACGGTCTGAATTTGACTGTAACTGACCTTGAGCGGTATGCTGCAGGTGGTCCTGCATCCCGGGTGCACAGGGACCCACCAGGTGCCAGAGCGCTGGGTGAACCGGCCATCTGGATCCGGCCGACGGGATACAAGGCCAGGCCGCGGCCTGGTTTTTCGGCTCCTGCAATATGTCTGGGGCCACTGGCGCCACCAAGGCTGGCCAGGCGGTCGGCAAATCGGGAACGTGGGGTCCGGATGTTAGACTGCGGGCAGTCAGACACTGAAGCGGCCTGGGAGCCCCGGCGGTGGGGCCTCAGCGAGGTCAGGACGGGCCTGTCCCGGAGAGGCCTGGGGTCTGGTTGGTGGGAACCGTGTAGAGTCAAAGTTCTTGGGGGGCAGCCGGGCCCCGGGGTGCGTCTGGGCCCTGGAGCCCTGGGAGCGGCCCCGTGCTGAGGTGGGTTGAAAGCCCGAGTCCGCAGTAGTGACCTGACTGACGTGTGGGGCCGGCTCAGGAGCCAGTTTCGCGGCTGAAGCTGAGGCCATAGGCGCCCCCCAGGGCCGTGGGAGCCCTCCAGGTTCAGAACTGGGAGGTCCCGGGGAGCCCCGTGTTGCGGGGGCGTCGGGCCGGCCATGGGAGCCGGCAGGTACTGTGGTCAGCCCCGCGCCAGAGCAGTCGGGGCCACGGGAATCCTGGCGCACGGCGGGCCCGTGGCCGGGGACAGCAGGAGTGTGCCGGAAGGGCGGTGTCCTGAGGCGCTGAGGTGAGTCGGGGGCTGCGCGCGCTGCCCGCTGGGAGCTGGGCTCACAGAGGCCGCTGGGGCGCCCGCCGGGGGGATACCCGACCTGAGGGCGCCGGGGTGCAGCGCTGGAGGCCTTGTCAGGAGGCGCGTGCCTGGGAGCTGCCCTGGAGCAGGGCTTCCGGGAGCCCTCAGGGGCCATCTAGGGGCCAAGGTGGGTTACTCACTTCACTCTCTGGTTTGGGGGAAGCGTGATGGAGGGGTGGGGTGTGAATCTGTCTCTCCTATCATCTTCAGTGGCATCTTTTCTTAAATTTGTGCTTCACGCAGGTGCTGTCATCCGTCAACTGAAGTATTTGGCTCTTGTGAAGGTATTTTCCTGCACAGTTGTTCAAACTGATGTTGCTGAGGGGACAAATGTTAGAAATTCCTATGCTGCTAGTTTGCTGACGTCACTTCTCCCCTCATTTATATTATACACTACTTTTATAATTCAGCTTTTAATAAGCAGTTTTCTTCTTTGGGGTGGGTTGGGGGGGCGGGGGGAGGGAGAAGGACTGTTGAATAGTGCCACCATGAACATTAACAAATATATCGGTATTCTTTAGGAATGTTCTTATGGAGCCAAAAGATAAGCATAAGCTCAGTTTTAGAAGTCATTTTCAGAGTATTTTCAAGTATACAGCCTCACCAGCAATGCATCATAATAAATTGTATTTCCATATTGCTGCTAACACCTGGAACCGGCAGTTATTTTCATTTTAGTCATTCTTGCATTTGTAAATTTGTAGCATTTTTTGATGACTGATGAAGTTGAAAATCTTTAAATATGTTTATTGCTTATTTAAATATTTTCTTATATGAAGTATTGTTTTAAGTATCTGGGCTCTTTTTTTTTTTTTTTTTCTATTGGGTCATCTTTCTTTATTCATTTGTGCATTTAAAAAAAAAGATCTAAGTACAATGATTATCTTCTAATTTTGTAGGTAATTTTTATACTTTCTTAATTGTGACTTTTGAAGGGTATATATTCTTAATTTTATTGCAATCCATTTATTTTTCCTGTTACAGTCAGTGCTTATTGCAACATGTTTGAAAAAGAAACCTATCCTACTTCCATATCATAAAGATATCTTCCTACCCCATCTAAAATGGTTATTGTTTTAACCTTTATCATATGTGCAATCATTCTCAATGTACACAAAAATAAAATTTAAATGTATATGATGTAAAAAATTATGGATACATTTGTGCATGCTAGGTCGCTTCAGTCATGTCCGACTCTTTGTGACCCTATGAACTGTAGCCCATCAGGCTCCTGTGTCCTTGAGATTCTCCAGGTAAGTATACTGGAGTGGGTTGCCATGCCCTCCTCCAGGGGATCTTCCGGACCCAGGGATCAAACCTGTGTCTCCTATGTCTCCTGAATTGGCAGGCAGATTCTTTACTACTAGTGCCACTGATACTGATGCCATTAGCTGCTAAAAGTAGCCAAAAAATGAATAAAACTATAAAATGTCTGAAAAAATTTTTAACAAATTTGACCTAATAGGCATTTGTAGAACACTTTAGTATCCACATTCTTTTCAAGTGTACATGGGATATTTAGTAAATTGACCATACGCTGAACCATAAGGAAAATGACCAACAATTTCAAAATATTAAAATCATTTGTTTTTGCTGACCTTAGTGGATCTAATCTAAAAATTAGCTGTAGTATCCACATTCCATACAAAACTGTAGTATCCACATTCTTTTCAAGTGTACATGGGATATTTAGTAAATTGACCATACGCTGAACCATAAGGAAAATGACCAACAATTTCAAAATATTAAAATCATTTGTTTTTGCTGACCTTAGTGGATCTAATCTAAAAATTAGCAAAAAATAGATAAGGGGGAAAGGGTATGTACATAATAAATAGTTAGAGTCAAATGATAAGGTCGACATTTAACAAATATTTGAACATAATAAACTATCACAAATGCTCTCTCTCAGAAGACAGGTATAGTGCTGATTAGAGGGAAACCGGTAGCCTTACATATATGCATGAGAAAAGATGATAGGAAGACAAGAGTTTATAATATTTCACTTAAGGAAGCTAGGGAAATAATAGGAAAATCAAATGTAAAGAAAAAGAAGATAAAGAATCAAATCTGGAGTTGGAATCAATGAGAGAGAAAACAAACATGCAGTATAGCAAATCAACAAACTTAAAAGCAGCTCACTGAAAAAGTTTATTTAATTAATAAACTTAGAGTAATATGGTAAAAATAAAAAGAGTAAATAAAATTACCAATATTGTTAATAAAAGAGGAATATCACACTGTATCTTATATATATCCATAAAGTAGCATGTGAATATTGTAAACAACATTACATTTTATAATTTGGATAAAGTAGATCTATTTCTCTAAATAATTATATTACCAAGTATGACTGAAAAAGAAAGGCAAACTATGAAGAATCTGGTTTCATTTTTAAGGATTACAAATTCATTTTATAAAACTTTCTAAAAAAAAGGAAGACCAGTGATATGATGACCTCAGTGATAAATTTTTCCAAACACTTAAGGATGGAATAGCACTAGTCTTATGCAAATTCTTTAAGTATAGAAAAAGTTAGCCATTCTCATTTTTCCAGGATAGTTAAACTTTACTCAAAACAAACTTGGCAATCTAATTTACATAAAAATGTTTTTTCTAGTTTTGAAAATTTGACTTAAAGTTATATCTTGTGTAATTTTTGTTTTATAATTTCTACCTTAACTGTAGCTGAATCCTCTTTATTGTCCCTATATTGTTTACTTTATTATCTCTCCTTTTACTCGATTAGTCACTTTCATTTTATACTTAGAAAACACAGTAAATATTAGAGGCAACAAGGAAATGATCTTATAACTATTTTGAAAGAGAGCATGAGTGTATCTAAACTGAAAGAGAAGGAAATAATCCCTTCATTTGTGAAGGGTATCATTTGTGCATGTACTCTATGGACAGCAAAGTTCATACTGTGGGAGTCCATCTACCTAGAATTCAATGCTGGTCCCTAATTAACTTCCAAATATTCAGTTTATTCATTTATAAAATTTTAAGAGCTGACTTATATTACTCATAATTATTATGAAGAAAATTAAGTGACTGTAAATTCCATAGACTAAAGTTGACTTTGATATGTTCTTGGTATTATGTATTTTAAAATGATACCTTTATTGGTAGAAGTTATGCAGGCCAAGTTTAAGCACAGATTCAGAAAGATCTCTGTATCTCTGTAATTAAGTGCTGTGCAAAATTACTCAACCTATAAGGGGCTCTGGGTCCAATTTCCCTGGAATATATTAATAGATTGCTTCCTAGCAAGGCAAAGATTTGAAAGACTGTGGGCAATAACTAGTTTTGAGACAAAAGGAATTTTATCATTATTACCAGTTATGCATTGAGAGTAAAGGTCCTCTGTGTGACTGAGGGCCTCTAGCACATGAATTCCTAGAGGAGTTCAGCAGTTTCAAGATTGACGGTTGCCAATGCCTGGTGGTGGTGCTTTAGTCCCTACCTAGTGTCCAACTGTCACTACCCCATGGACTGTAGGCTGCCAGCCTCCTCTGGCCTTGGGATTCTCCAGGCAAGATTACTGGACTGGGTTGCCATTTCCTTCTCCAGGGGATCATCCCAACCCAGGAACCGAACCTGGGTCTTCTGCACGGCAGGCAAATTCTTTCCTGACTGAGGTACAAGGGAAACCATGTCACAGGGAAGAAAATGGCTAAGATGATGCTTTGAATAGGTTCCCACCTGACAATGGAGTTTCTGCTGGTTCTCCAAATTTTTATAAAGAATGAATTGAAGACTCTATTTGAGTCTTGCTCAAATAGAAGACTGAAAATCCTTCTATTTGAGCAATACTTTACAATAATCCAGAATAACAGCATATAGATGCATAATATGGTGACAAATATGCACACAAATGCATAAATGTTGTAGAATTTTGTTTCTTCTTAAGTTTCTTAAACCTCAGGGCACTAGAGTTTGTGGGAGGACACTTTAACTTATTATTCAAGTCTCTTTGGATTTTAAAGTCTCTTTTTTTTTTTTTCTGGCCAATAAGCATGTCTCTTGAGGAACTGTCTATTTTGTCTTTGTTTCTGTTTTATTTATTTATTTTTTATGGTATTTATTGGATAAAAGGCTTGCGTGATTTTGTAACTGGGAAGGAATGCTGTCATTTGAATTCTAGTCTTTTCATTGTCATCTGTGTAGACCTGTATCCCCACTGCAGGACAGTCTGGTCAGACCACAGGGTATTTTCATTTTTGTTTTCCAAAGAGAAAAAAGTTAAGTTGTTGCTGTCCTTAGATTCAGGAAAGTTATTTGGTCCTCCCTTGCTGGCATAGTTCACCTGCAGACTTCCTGAGTACACACATTTCATCTTGTCTTTGGATTAAAACTGGCCACTTATTAACCTTGGTTATCTGTTTCCATTGCCCCTCTCCAGATAGCTCTCAGTAGGACATTGGCCTTCAATTCAGTGACTGACCTTCTTCATTACTCACAGAAATATATTATTTTTGTATTCATGAAATACCAGGAAAGCATTTATTAAGATTTAATCTACTGACATTCATTTTTCTCTGTCTACCCATGTAGTACAGCTCTTTTTACTTTGCTGCATTTATGCTTTTGTCATAAGTTCACCCTGATTGACACTAAAATATTTTTAGAGTTTCAGTTACCTTAACACTTATCTGCCTCAGAATTTAAGTCTGCTGGTTATGTAGCCAAAACACAATCAGTCTATTACTGTGTGCTTCTCTCCTGATTCATATAATTTCCTGCACTCTCAACTCAGAAGAAAAAAAGGCAGAATTTTCTCACTTCTTGAGAAAATAAAGGCTAATTTTTAATTATATATTGAGGTCTCTCTACCAATGGTATGTGATAATGCTGAACATTAAAATAGGCCTGGCTTTTAGAGTGCTTAAATATTTCTTTTTTTTTTTTAAATAACTATTTTCAACAATATATGACCATCAGTGCTTCCCATGTTCTGTAGGGCTATACTATCAAATAAAATAATCACTGGTCACAGTGGCTGGACTTCCCAGGTGGCTTGGTGGTAAAGAATTGCCTGCCAGTGCAGGAGATTCTGGTTCAATCCCTGTGTCAGGAAGATCTCCTGGAGAAAAGTGGCAACCTACTCCAGTATTCTTGCCTGGAGAATTCCACAGATAGACAAGCCTGGTGGGCTACAGTCCATGCGGTTGCATGAGTATCAGACACAACATAGCGACTGAATAGCAACAGGTCACAGTAGCTATTGAGCAATTGAAATGTCAATTGTTTACATTCAGATGCACTGTAAGTGCAAAATATATAATTTGCAGAATGATTCATGAAAACACTTAATATAAATATATTTAAATGATATTTAATATTGGTTTCACATTGAAATAATTTTTATATATTTTGTGAAGTTATCCTAAAGAAATGTTCCTGCCAGAAATTTAAAATTATGTGGCTTACATTATGTTTATTTTGGACAGTACCGTTCTAGAAACTGAAATGAGCAATCTGTGTGACTAATCTGGACATTGACTCCTCATTTCTCTTTGATTTCCTCTGAAAAAACCTAATTTCTCTTGTGGCTTCATCCGGCTGAAGAAATACCACAAAAAAAGAAATAAAAACAAGCTAGCATATGTATATATATACACATGTATATATTTATTTTTTATATGTTTTTAACTTAAAAGTGTAATTGACTTACAGTATTATACTAGTTTCAGATGTACAACTAGTGGTTCATTATTTTTGTATATTACAAGATGATTACCTCTATAAGTATAGTTACCATCTGTCACCATATAAGGTTGTTACAATGTTACTAACTATATTTCCTATGCTGTGCATCAGGTCCTCATGACTTATTTACATTATAACTGGAACTTTGTACCTCTTAATCCTCTTCAAATATTCTACCTATCCCCCAACCCCTCTTCTCTGGGAACCACTAGTCTATTCTCTGGATCTTTGAGTCTGTTTCTGTTCCATTTTGTTTGTTTGTTTTGTTTTTCAGATTCATATGGTATTGGCAAAATCATATGGTATTGGCCTTTCTCTGTCTGACTTATTTTACTTTAGCACAATACCTACTAGATCCATTCATATTGATGCAAATGGTATGATTTCATTCTTTTTAAGGATGAGTAATATCCCACTGTAAATATATATCATACTTCTTTATCCATTCATCTACCTATGGAAACTTAGGTGACTTCCATTCCCTGATAGCTCAGTTGGTAAAGAATCTGCCTGCAATGCAGGAGACCCCGGTTTGATTCCTAGGTCAGGAAGATCCTCTGGACAAGGGATAGGCTACCCACTCCAGTATTCTTGGGCTTTCTTTGTGGCTCAGCTGATAAAGAATCTGCCTGCAATGCAGGAGACCTGGGTTCGATCCCTAGGTTGGGGAGATCCCTTGGAGAAGGGAAGGGCTACCCAATCCAGTATTCTGGCCTGGAGAATTCCAAGGACTCTAGAGTCCATAGGTTTGCAAAGAGTCGGACACCACTAAGCGACTTTCACTCTCTATCTCAGCTATTGTAAATAATGCTATAAATGAACATTGGGCACATATATATTTCTGCATTCATTTTTTTAAAAAAATTTCCTTCAGGTAAACATCCAGAAGTGGAATTACTGGATAGTATGGTTCAGTTCAGTTCAGTTCAGTCCAGTCGCTAAGTCATGTCGAACTCTTTTGCAACCCCATGGACTGCATCACACCAGGCTTCCCTGTCCATCACCAACTTCCAGAGCTTGCTCAAACTCATGTCCATCGTGTTGGTGATGCCATCCAACAGTCTCATCCTCTATTATCCCCTTCTCCTCCTGCCTTCAATCTTTCCCTGCATCAGAGTCTTTTCCAATGAGTCAGTTCTTCACATAAGGTGGCCACATTTTTGGAGTTTCAGCTTCAGGATCAGTCCTTCTAAAGAATATTCAGGACTGATCTCCGTTAGGATGGACTGGTTGGATCTTCTTGCAGTCCAAGGGACTCTCAAGAGTCTTCTCCAACACCACAGTTCAAAGGCATCAATTCTTTGGCACTCAGTTTCTTTATAGTCCAACTCTCACATTCATACGTGACTACTGGTAAAACAATAGCTTTGACTAGATAGACCTTTGTCCACAAAGTAATGTCTCTGCTTTCTAATATGCTATCTAGGCTAGTCATAGATTTTCTTCCAAGGAGCAAGCATCTTTTAATTTCATGGCTGCAGTCACCATCTGCAGTGATTTTGGATCCCAAGAAGATAATATCTCTCACTGTTTCCATTGTTTCCTCATCTATTTGCCATGAAGTCATGGGTCAAGGCTATGGTTTTTCTAGTGGTCATGTATGGATGTGAGAGTTGGACTGTGAAAAAAGCTGAGCGCTGAAAAATTGATGCTTTTGAACTATGTTGTTGGAGAAGACTCTTGAGAGTCCCTTGGACTGCAAGGAGATCCAACCAGTCCCTCCTAAAGGAGATCAGTTCTTCATTGGAAGGACTGATCTGAAGCTGAAACTCCAATACTTTGGCTACCTCATGCGAAAAGTTGACTCATTGGAAAAGACCCTGATGCTGGGAGGGATTGGGGGCAGGAGGAGACAGGGACTACAGAGGATGAGATGGCTGGATGGCATCACCGACTCGATGGACATTAGTTTGAGTAAACTCCGGGAGCTTGTGATGGACAGGGAGGCCTGGAGTGCTGCAATTCATGGGGTCTCAAAGAGTCAGACACAAGTGAGTGACTGAACTGAACTGAATGGGACTGGATGTCATGATGTTAGTTTTTTTGAATCACTCACCTAGAGCCACACTTCCTGGAATGTGTAGTCAAGTGGGCCTTAGGAACAAAGCTAGTGGAGGTAATGGAATTCCAGTTGAACTCTTTCAAATTCTAAAAGATGATGGCTTTAAAGTGCTGCACTCAATGTGCCAGAAAATTTGGGAACCTCAGCAGTGGCCACTGGATAGGAAAAGGTCAGTTTTCATTCCAGTCCCAAAGAAGGGCAATGCCAAAGAATGTTCAAACTACCACACGATTGCACTCATCTCACACACTAGCAAAGTAATGCTCAAAATTCTCCAACCCATGCTTCAACAATATGTGAACTGTGAACTTCCAAATGTTCAAGCTGGATTTAGAAATGGCAGAGAAACCAGAGCTCAAATTGCCAACATTCTTTGCATTATAGAAAAAATAAGAATTCCAGAAAAACATCTACTTTTGTTTTATTGACTATGCCAAAACTTTTGACTGTGTAGATCACAGCAAACTGTGGAAAATTCTTAAAGAAATGGAAATACCAGACCACCTTATTTGCCTCCTGATAAAACTATTTGCAGGTCAGGAAGCAACAGTTGGAACTGGACATGGAACAACAGACAGGTTCCAAATTGGGAAAGGAGTATGTAAAGGATGTATATTGTCACCCTGCTTATTTAATTTATATGGAGAGTACATCATGCTAAATTCCAGGCTGGATAAAGCACAACCTGGAATCAAGATTGCTGGGAGAAATATAAAAACCTCAGATACAAAGATGACACCACCCTTATGGCAGAAAGTGAAGAGGAACTGAAGAGCCACTTGATGAAAGTGAAAGAGGAGAGTGAGAAAGCTGGCTTAAAACTCAACATTCAAAAATAATATCATGGATAGTATGTTAGTTTTATGTTTAAAGGAATCTCCATATTGTTTTTCATAGTGGTTGCAGCATTTGCTTTCCTGCCAACAGTGCACAAGGATTCTGTTTTTTTGACATTCTCACCAACACCTTTTGTTTCTAGTCTTTTTGATAATAGCCACTCTGACATGTGTGAGGTTGTAATTCGTCGTGATTTTTGACTTGCATCTTCTAGCTAATTAGCTATGTTGAGTACCCTTCATGTTTCTGTTGGCCATCTATGTCTCCCTTGGAAAATTATCTATTCAGAGTCTCTGCCCATTTTTAAATTCTATAGTTTATCTTTTTGAAATTGACTTGTATGTGTTCTTCATATATTTTGGACATTAACTCCTAATCAGACATATCATATCCAGCAATTTTCTCAATCAGTAGACTGCTTTTTAATTTGTTGATGATTTCCTTTCCTGTGCAAAAGCTTTTTTGTATGATGTAATCCTTTTTTTCCCTTTTGTTTCCTTTTCCTGAAGACGCAGATCCAAGGGAAGAAAAATTGCTAAGATGTATGTCAAAGAGCATACTACTTGTTTCCTTCTAGGAGTTTTATGGTTTCCATTCTTACTTTTAGGTTTTTAATTCATTTTTATTTTGCATTTATATATAATACAAGAAAGTAGTCTAATTTCATTATTTTGTATGTAGCTGTTCAGTTCACAACACCATTTATTGAAGAGACTGTCTTTTATCATATGTATATTCTTGCCTTCTAGATCATAGAATAATTGACCTAAGTTATATTATTCTGGTCTCAACTATGAGTTCAGAAATCTTATGGGCACCTGGGATATCAGGAATTTACCTTCAAAGATTCTTTTAGATATTTGATTGTATGATTAAGTCCACTGGTAAAGGAGAATCACTTTTGGACAATTTCAGTCACATTGTGGTTGTTGAGTTTCTAAGTCATGTCAAACTCTTTGTGACTCTAATGGACTGCAGCATGGCAGACTTCCCTGTCCTTTACCATCTCATGGAGGTTGCTCAAACTCATATCCATTGAGTAGATGATGCCATCCAACCATTTCATCTCCTTTCTCATCCTGCCTTCAGTCTTTCTCAGCATCAGAGTCTCTCCCACTGAGTTGACTCTCTGAATCAAGTGACTAAAGTCTTGGAGCGTCAGCTTCAGCATCAGTCCTTCCAATGAATATTCAGGACTGATTTCCTTTAGGATGGACTGGTTTGATCTCCTTGCAGTCCAAGGGATTCTTGAGAGTCTTCTCCAACACCACAATTCAAAAGCATCAATTCTTTGGTGCTCAGTCTTCTTTATGGTCCAATTCTCACATTCATACATGATTACTGGAAAAAATGTATTTTGACTATATGGACCTTTGTCAGCAAAGTGATGTCTCTACTCTTTAATATGTTGTCTAGGTTTGTCATACCCATAGCTTTGCTTCCAAGGAACAAGTGTCTTTTAATTTCATGGTTGCAGTCACTGACCACAGTAATTTTGGAGTCTAAGATAATAAAGCCTGTCACTGTTTTTCCCCATCTCTTTGCCATGAAATGATGGGAAAAGATGCCATGAACTTAATTTTCTGAATGTTGAGCTTTAAGCCAGCTTTTTCACTCTCTTCTTTTACTTTCATCAAGAGGCTCTTTAATTCCTGTTTGCTTTCTGCCATTAGGGTGGTTATCATCTGCATATCTGAGGTTTTTGCTATTTCTCCCAAAAGCTTGATTCATCCAGCCAAGCATTTTGTATGATGTACTCTGCATATAAGTTGAATAAGCAGGGTGACCATATACAGCCTTAATGTACTCCTTTCCCAATTTGGAAACAGTCTGATTCTAACTCTTGCTTCTTGACCTGCATGCAGGTTTCTAAGTAGGCAGGTCAGGTGGTCTGGTATTCCCATCCCCTTAAAAATTTTCCACAGTTTCTTATGATCCACACAGTCAAATACTTTAGGGTAGTCAATTAAGAAGAAGTTTTTCTAGAATTCTCTTGCATTTTCTATGATCTAGCAGATGTTGGCAATTTGCTCTTTAGTTCCTCTGCCTTTTCTAAATCCAGCTCGTACACCTGGTAGTTCTCGGTTCACATACTATCGAAGCCTAGTTTGAAGCATTTGGGGCATTACCTTGCTAGCATGTGAAATAAGCTCATTTGTTTGGGAGTTTGAACATTCGTTAACACTGCCCTTCTTTGGGATTGGAGTGAAAACTGACCTTTTCCAGTCCTGTGGCCACTGCTGAGTTTTTCAGATTTATTGGCATTTTGAGTGCAGCACTTCAACAGCCCACCGTTTAGGATTTTAAATAGCTCAGTAGGAATTCTATAACCTCCACTAGCTTTGTTCCTAGTAATGCTTCCTAAGGCCCACTTGACTTCACTCTCCAGGATGTCAGTCACATAGCCTTGAAAAAAATAAAGGAAGTGAGGAATTTTTCAACTATAGATATTTGAGATCTTAGACCAAAGCAAGAGGTAAAGATTAGTGTATTTCACAATTCTTTAATTTTTCAATGAGGTAAATTTTATAAAACATAAAATTAACTTTTAATTATTTAATTGTGTGCTTTCAGCTATTATATATATGATGCTGTGGAATAAGCACTTCTATTTTATTCCAATATATTAATATCTTCCCTCACTCTAAACTGTTTGAAAGCAGGCAAGCTTTTGCTAATGAGAATGTTTATTTTCTTATGAGCCCATTTTGTAGCTTTAATTATAAATAGGGTATGACCAAAATCACCTTTTAGAAGATGTTGGCTGCTCAGAGAATAGTGTAGATACCATGCTCCTCACTTCGATTTTCATACCTCAAATTCTTAAATTCCATTGCCTTAGGTTGTTAGGCAATTTTTTTTTTTTTTTTTGCAAATTGTTTTTATTACCACCATCCATGGCACTATCTATTCTGTGTAACTAAAATCCCAAACATCTCTGAAAAGAATTTTAAACCTATAAATAAAATTAATTCTGGACCTTTACTTTTGTGCATTGTTTCATGAGCTTGCTCTTAATACCTCTTGCCTATTTCCACTATACCTATGTGCAGTTCAGATCAGTTTGGTTGCTCAGTTGTGTCCGACTCTTTGAACCTCCATGGACTGCAGCGCACCAGGCTTCTTAGTCCATCACCAACTCCCATAGCTTGCTCAAACTCGTGTCCATCAAGTCAGTGATACATAGGTGATACAATTCCTATGTACTGTGCTTAATTAAGGCTACTAACTATATTTTAAGTCATCAGTTTCATACACCATAGCATCTAGTCTCATACCTTGGGTACACCAGGATAGCAGTGAACATCTCTTTATGGAATGGATAAATATATATATTCCAAAAGGAAATGTAAACAGAAAAAAAATTAAAGCAAAATGGTCATTAAGGTAATTTTCAAAATAATGATATCGCTAGTTTTATTTTGAAAAGTTAGCAAGATAATGATATATTTGCTTAAAATTATCAACAATAGCATTTACATTCTTTTTTGCTTTCCTTATTGTTGAGTCTCTGCCATAATTTCCCCGTGTAATATTTGATATTCCAATTGACATTTAATGAGGATACCATTGATTAAATAAAGCTGTCTAAAAATTTCAGTTTTATAAACATACTTCTATTTGCAGTGTTATGGATATTTGCTATCTTTTCTTCTATTTCAAAGTTCACAGAATAAAAATAAAATATTAAAAATAACTGACTATAACATTTATGAACAATTTATTTGAGAATGGTGTTATAGAAAATGATAATTTCAAAGTGAATAATTTTAATCCTTAGCTCCAAAGTGAGAACAATAAATACAATCATAAAGTGATAAAAAGGCACAAAAGCAAATCACTTAAGGGATCACAAATTTCCTTTTAAAATACAGTATTTATTGAAATAGTATATAAAATAAAGCTAAATTGCAGGAATTTGGCATTCAAAGTATGACAACAATTTAAATGCTATTTATAGAAGATGCTAAATTATGAAAGTTAGAGAAGAGAGAAAGGTATCAGATAAAATTATTACTTATTTTTTAGAGAAGTAGAATTTTTAGGGCAATGATTTGCTGAGTTTTAAAAATGCATGCAGATGAATTAAAATCTCTGAATTTGAAACTCAGGAATTACAACAGGATATGAAATTTCCTTAGAGAATCAAGGCTGAAAATTTCTAAAATTACTTTTAAAATGTTGACTGATATATATATATGTATATTTTTAAGTTCATTAGTAATGGATGAATACAATCATAGGAAAGCATCTACTACACCCTCTAATTTAAGAGGGTTGACTGAGCACATATTGCAGCCACTCCCTTTCATTATACGTAACAAAAGTAACAGAAAATAATAAGTAATGAAGTTAGGATAAAAACAATCAAATAGATAATAGCCCTGTAAAATAGGAATTCAGATATTGGACTCGGTAAAAGGTGAAAAGTAGGTAATGGTACACTAAAAACTAAATGCAGCTTATTTAACATTCTTAAATAATGTTTCTATTAAAGTAGATTCAACCAGTCCATCCTAAAGGAGATCAGTCCTGGGTATTCATTGGAAGAACCAATGTTGAAGCTGAAACTCCAATACTTTGGTCACCTGATGTGAAGCGTTGACTCATTGGAAAAGACCCTAATGCTGGGAAGGATTGGGGGCAGGAAGAGAAGGGGACAACAGAGGATGAGATGGCTGGATGGCATCACCAACTCAATGGACATGGGTTTGGGTAGACTCCGGGAGTTGGTGATGGACAGGGAGGCCTGGCATGCTGCGATTCATGGGGTCGCAAAGAGTTGGGTAGGACTGAGTGACTGACCTGACCTGACCTGATTAAAGTAAGAGTTGCATTAAGCCACATCTGGTAATTTCTATATATATAAGTAACAAGTACCTGGCTGATCATAACAGCAAAACCTTCTACATAGGTAAAAAAATACCCCCAAAACATGTACATGACACATTAACAGGCATTCACACAAATACAGGGTCAAGAAGAGGTCATCAAAAGATGGGCTTGATGTCAGTGTCAGAAGTTGTTAACTATAGAAATTTGTAAGCCTGGGCTTCCCTATGTGTGGCTAGAACCATCCATGAGGAAGGGTGATTACTCATCTTGGGAACAAAGGCACCCTAATTATCAATACCAGGAGCATGTTTCTGCCTTCATTTATGGTAAGAGGATACTGTGATGCATCACCTGGATGGACCTCCAGGAACAAAGGACTCACTATTCTAGCTTCTGAAAGTGCTGTCTTCAGACAGCCTTACCTTGATGTTCTCTTTTGGGAATCTCCTTGATCAAGAAGAACTAAAGAGCCTCTTGTTGAAAGTGAAAGAGGAGAGTGAAAAAGTTGATTAAAGCTCAACATTTGGAAAACTAAGATTATAGCATCTGGTCCCATCACTTCATGGCAAATAGATGGGGAAACAGTGGCTGACTTTATTTTGGGGTGTTCCAAGATCACTGCAGATGGTGACTGTAGCCATGAAATTAAAAGACATTTTCTCCTTGGAAGAAAAGTTATGACCAACCTAGACAGCATATTAAGAAGCAGAGACATTACTTTGCCAACAAAGGTCTATCTAGTCAAGGCTATGGTTTTTCTGATAGTCATGTATGGATGTGAGAGTTGGACTATAAAGAAAGCTGAGTGCCGAAAAATTGATGCTTTTGAACTGTGGTGTTGGAGAAGACTCTTGAGAGTCTCTTGGACTGCAAGGAGATCCAACCAGTCCATCCTAAGGGAAATCAGTCCTGAATATTCATTGGAAGGACTGATGTTGAAGCTGAAACTCTAATACTTTGGCCACCTGATGTGAAGAACTGACTCATTTGAAAAGATCTTAATGCTAGGAAAGATTGAAGGCTGGAGAAGAAGGAGACAACAGAGGATGAGATGATTGGATGGCATCAGCCACTCAATGGACATGAATCTGAGTAAACTCCAGGAGTTGGTGATGGACAAGGAGGCCTGACATGCTGCAGCCCATGGAGTTGCCAAGAGTCGAACACAACTGAGCAACTGAACTGAATTGAACTTGAGCAAGGAAACACATTTCCATGGTCATACGCCCACTTCTGTAAGGCTAAAAGCTCACATTTAATTGATAAAGGCTAGAAAGGCCTGTTGCTTGTGCACAAACATTTTAAAGGTCTTAACATGTTTACTTTGCTCAGACTTGTATACTTTTTGATATATTTTTCATTGTACTTACTCTCTACAAAATGTGAAACATGTTCTGATAGTGGATAGTCATTCTCTGATAGTGGATAGAAAGTTATGTGACTGAAAGATGTGACTGGTATTCTGAAAAACAAGACTTAATGATGAGTCTAAGGCTTGTCAGTTATACCAATTGTGGAAAATAAAATCTTGTGACCAAAGGACTTACCAAGACAAACTTATCTCCCTCAAAATTAGTCATTCAGGAAAGGGTAAGGGTTCCTTAGAAAGGGAAATTATATGCATGTTTCATTTAGAAATCTGGCTCCCCACCAGATGCCAAACAGAATTTCATTTTATGCAAATATATTTGTATTTTCCATGTGAAGCATCCCATGCTATGAGCGATAAGATATGTATTTATGGTTTTCTCCTTTTGCTTTGTAACAGTTAAAATGATATCAAATATTTGCTACACCTTTATTTCTAAATATATTCTGACCTTATGTCACGTATGCACCATTTAGTGTTTACCTTCAGTCATTTAGCACTGCACTTAATAGAATCCTTTTTTTTTTTTTCATTTATTTTTATTAGTTGGAGGCTAATTACTTTACAATATTGTAGTGGTTTTTGTCATACACTGACATAAATCAGCCATGGATTTACATGTGTTCCCCATCCTGATCCCCCCTCCCACCTCCCTCTCCACCCAATTCCTCTGGGTCTTCCCAGTGCACCAGGCCCGAGCACTTGTCTCATGCATCCAGCCTGGGCTGGTGATCTGTTTCACCCTAGATAATATACATGTTTCGATGCTGTTCTCTCGAAACATCCCACCCTCGCCTTCTCCCACGGAGTCCAAAATTCTGTTCTGTACATCTGTGTCTCTTTTTCTGTTTTGCATATAGGGTTATCGTTACCATCTTTCTAAATTCCATATATATGCGTTAGTATACTGTATTGGTCTTTATCTTTCTGGCTTACTTCACTCTGTATAATGGGCTCCAGTTTCATCCATCTCATTAGAACTGATTCAAATGAATCCTAAATTCATACTTCCAGCAACATGGGGTAAAGTTACCTTGGACTTTTAAAGTGAAACAAGTCAATTGAACTATATGTGATGCTTCTACAATATGTCACATGCTGTAATGTGAACATACTTTATGTTTCATGCTGCCATTTATGTAGTGTCATCTGTTATCTACACAATCAGCTATTTGCTAGTGAATTCTGCAAAATGTTTATTTACTATATTTATTAATTAGGCCCCAGTAAAGTGAGAGAATCTACCCTTTAATTTGAACAAGGGGAATTTAATATAGTTATGAACAGTGGATTAGAATGACAGGGAATTGCTTAAGTGGAAGAGAAAAAGAGAACCCTAAAGAATACTTTAGGTCTGAGTGAGAGTACCTAAGAAAGTAACACAGTGAAAGATAAAGGTCTCGGTTGGCCTGGGATTACATCAGACCTCTTGTGGGGGGTGGTTGAAGCCCTTAGAAAGGTGAAGACATTTTCCACTGTTTCTGGCCAGAACTGGTAGCTGGCAAGTGGAGACACAACTGATGCAATAATGTTATGATTCCCTAGCTGCTGCCAGTGCAGTTGCTCTAAATTTGATAGAAAGCCAGCTGAAAGCAGTTCACCAGAAAGCTACCAGAAATCCTCAGGGCTGGAGAGGAGTTTAATATTGAGCTTGTGGAAGCTGTCACTTGGAAAATGTGGGCAAGCAATGTCCTTAGCAATGCCACTGATCTTTTGCCAAATCCTTTCATGCTGAAGTGGCTCTTATCTTTGAGAACAATTCAGGTGGGGAAGAGTGTGCCTGAAGAAAATGAGATACCTCTTACTGCTAGCCACAAAGATATTGCTAAATAACACCATACACTAGGAGCACACCCAAACAGTCCATCCATGGGAACCAGGAAGAGAAAATCTTTTTAGCACTCATCCTGACAGGATTTAGCATTTCACTGGCTGGGGGTAAAAATAAATTACAAGGTCCAATTCTGTTGTCACAGAGGCAGTGAGTTAATAGCCAGCAGAACACTCTTGGCTATTTAGCTACCCAGCTTTCAAATGTACCATTCTATATGTTTTTAAACTTCCCTACTGAAACACACAACTCTAAACTTTCACCTAAAAACATATAGCTACATTTCTTACAAATAGAGACACTCTCACCATTTTCTCAAAAATGAAAAGATGCACAGTCCCAATCATCATTGTGTCCATTATTGTGGCTTTATTAATTGTTTCTCAAATTCTGTCACATTCACAGCTCTCTGAATGTTGTTAGCTAACACTAAATTGTCAGGTAACCTGTAGCAACTTTTATATACTTTTTTAATAAGAGAAAAGAAAAAATTTTCACATATATAAGTAAAACATACATATGAAAAACAAAGAATATGAAAACTACTATAATCTTTATTTCTTTAATTGAAAATAATATCTATGGCTTCTTCTTCACCATCCATTCTGTATTTCCTCCACAATCCTCAAAAACATCAACTTATTGATGGAATAGAATAAACCAAACCCAATGGAATAGCCCAAATATGAGTTAAAGAATGACCCAAGTACTCAAATATCCAGTCTTTGTGGGAAGGTTACTGTAATTTTCCATTTACCTTTGTTACTGAGCATGGAAAAGTTAAGAGGCACCCAGAGAATGCCCTGGCTTCCAGTCATAGTCTCTTTATTCCACTTTCTCCTTAGTAATCAAAATAAATCCTTCTATTTCTTTAGTGAAAGAAAGCCATTTTCTATCTGTTGGTTTCTCTGGTACAAGGAGCCAGAAATGGCTAGGTTTCATCTTACAATTCAAGAGAATTCTTACTGTGTTCCCTGCTACCAGGGTTCTCTCCTTGGATAATTAAACATTCAAGAAGCAAAGCAAAACTCAATGTCACTAGAACAGAAAGAAAATTTTGCAAATTGGTTATTCAGTGTAACACTAAGAGAAGCCACTTCCATTTCCTACCATTGCTTTACAGACTCACATATTGTGTCTGTGGGAAAGACAGTACCATATAAAGGTCTCTATGAACAGATCGTATCTTTTCAGGAAATTTATCTCACAACTTTCACGTCTTCATAAGTCCTGAGTCTTCATAAGTCCTGGCTTATGTAGGGCTTGGCTGTTCAACCACAGTGGTGTCTTCTGTTCCCAGGTGTCAGTGTTAATTCAAAATTAGTGTCTAGTAATCTCAGTAAGTTCTGACAATAGTCTCTTTCCCCAATGCCCTGTAACTCTCTTTTTCTCTTAGGTAAAGTTTGGAATAAGATTTCTAGTGTGAACTTGTGGCAAAGTTTTAGGATCCTATTTCAAGAAGACTCAATCTCCCCTTCATTTGGGTGTGCCCCTAGACACACAAAGACAAAGATTCTTTGTGTCTATGAATTGACTCAGATCTTGGCATCAGTTACAAAGCTACAACTCGTTACTGTGGTGACTCAAGCCAGATTTATTGGCTACTGGAACTTTGTTTTTCTGCTATAGATATGTGTTAATCAAGTAAAACTGTGCATCCCTTTTATCCCTAGAAGCACCTTAATAATCTAGCCAACAATAAAGATATATGTAAGCCAAGGCATACTGATACCAGTTCACCCCAAATTCCCCTTATAAGTACCTTCCTGCTTTGGTGGGTAAAATGTGTCATTTGCATTCTATTGCTTTAGGATTCTGTAATCTCATTGGAATTAGGGAGTCCAACTCAATGGTGCCATCCCGTACAGTTATGCCTTACATACAAATGAGAGCTAGCACAGAGATTTCCATGAGTGAAGATGCTGCCCACAGTATCTATCAATGCCTTTTTGTATGCATGCTGTTTGTTCTTGGGTTAGATTTTGTACATCTTGAACACGGTAAATTTTATTCTAGTCATGGTTCTAGTGGCAACAGAATAGACTTTTTGTGGGTCCTAAGAGACATTGTCATTTTTCAAGACAGGCTGCCCCAGTTGATGTTATCACAGGGTCTTCAGGCAGAGAAAAGCTAACCTCAAAAACTGGGAAGTATACTGCTTCCACTGATAATTGAGTCTCAGAGTGACTTGGGAGTTCACAGTGTCAATTTTATTTGAGCCTAACAAAATGTCTTCATTCCAGTTTTTAGGATCCAATTATTTGCCAAGAAGTGACTTAAATTTTATATAAGAAATGGTGTAACTGTGAATTCAACTATAGTTTAACTCTGTAACCTTCGAAATTAAGCTTTATATTTTCAAAACATGAGCTTCGTGTTTGCAAGAAATACTGGATCATTGCAGGGCTGTCACAGAGGATATTTGGACATTATTACATCATGACTGATCTGAAAATTAATGGACTTCAGTTTGCATTTTTGCTTTATCAGCTCTCAAGTGCTCTAAAAAGAGTATATTCTATAATATAATATTAATGTTATTTCCACAAAAGTCAAATGCAATAGCCATTTAGATTTCCAAGGCATTTGCTTCAGTTGGCAGTTCTTCACAAACAACTACACATGGTAGCTTGATTAACTGTGATAAAATGGATTACAAGCATTCCATTTCCTATTGGCAGGGAGATCAGCACTGAACACAAGCTGAATGCCATGACCAAAACATTCCCAAAACTTCATCCTTTGGGTCAGTCTCTAGGAACCACTTCTATTATCAATTATGTTTTAGCCAGAGTTTCATAAACAGAAAGAGAACAGAAATTTTAATAAAAATAATTATTATCCAGGGATTAAAATAACAGGTAAAATAAAAATATGTTACTTATCTAAGAGAAAAAAAAAAAACATAACTCTAAATAATTCCGTAAGGCTGAAGGAATATACCCAAGAAAGTAACACTTTTGGAAAGGAAAAAAAAAAAAGTTCCACAGGCTGGAATTCAGACTTCACTGGGTAGGGTGTAGTTAAAACTCACTAGATAGTTAAGAAAGTAGCAGAGTTGGGCTAAGTAAGAGTTGGTTCATAGTCTATTAGAGTGCTGCAGTGAACAGAGAAAGCCTTCTAGGATGCTGGCAAATTGGCAAGTAAGTGGGTTGTGAGAGTTTCTGTCAACTTAAGAAGTCAATAGTGAAACAGGTTTTCTTATGGAAAAGTTGTCAGAAAGACTCTCAAGGGTATGAGAGGGGTGGTCAGAAAACCATCACTGGAATATATCTGGATACAGAATTGTGGTGCCAGTAGAACTCACTAGCTGCCTTTGGAAGTTTCACTTTATTCATAATCCTAAAGTGTTCACACAAGGTGCCACTTACCACTAGAAGCTATGTGAAAGAGGAATGTATGTTTGGGGGAAATTGTTTAGGAGGATTTGACACTTGCTCCTGGCTGGAGAATCACTGCTGAAAAAAGACATGCATTCAGCCATGGACAAAACTAGATAGCATACTGGAAGAAGGAAGGGAGAAAAAATAGAACTATTATCTCTAATGCCCCTATGCTACCCTCTACCAACAAGGATAACATTTTTCTGGATACAAAAAAGAAACATCATACACTCCAGCTACATTGTGCTGTGTTGTGCTAAGTCGCTTCAAGCATGTTTGACTCTTTGAGACTCTATAGACTGTAGCCCACTGGGCTCCTCTGTTCAAGGGATTCTTCAGGCAAGAATACTGGAGTGGGTTTCCAAGTCCTCCTCCAGGAGATCTTCCTGATCCAGGAATCGAACCCACCTCTCTTGTGTCTCCTGCATTGGCAGGTGGATTCTTTACTACTGAGCCACCTGGGAAGCCCCAGCTACGTAATCAAAGAGCAAATAAAAGACCAGATTTGGAGCTGAGTCAACTTATTGATAACTAGTACAATATACCCTGAATAAATGTCACTTTTCAACTGTAAAAATTCTTATTAAGTTGAAATCAGTGGATAGAATAATCTTCAAATTATCCTACAATTTCAGAGTATATCTTTAAACTGTAATATGATGGAAGTTACATCACTTTTTTTAGCCAAAGTTTCTTAGAACTTATTCATGAAGGTATGGAAATTTCTTTAAAAGATATGATTGGGTTATCAAGACTGATTAGATTTGGCATATCTGTATAGTTCTATAGGTAAGAAAAATCTTAAATTATATAACTCTATGATAGTTTACTGTAATTCAATATGAATGATTTGTTTAGTTTAATTTGATGCAATTGCATGTGTTTTGTAATAGAAAAAAAAATCACATAGCTGAAATACCCGCATGTATTCTAGTAAGTACTTTGGGAGAGAAAGAGCAAAAAATGGTGTTATGGAACTTACACAGGACATTTTTAAAACAGTATATATGTTTTTGAAAATAAGGTGTTTGAAACCCAGCACTCACGATGCAGAGAGACTTTACTGACAAGGACGGTTTTTAGTATAATATTTTCAGTTATACAAAATTAACACCTGTTTTATGTAACTGAAGCCATCTGTTTTTGTTTCAAGTTGGATGCAGTGACTGATTCAAATAACTAGGGCAGCTAAAGATACTATAATACTCTAGATGACGCCAAAACACTTGCCCACACACATGTAATTAGAACCTAAGAATTTGTGACAGTCTATAATTAGTAGAAATTTATGCCTATAAGTTGTTTTATGTTTTTAAATGGGAAAAAGCCAGATAATCATCCGTTTGTTGCTCAAGATTGCATTTAATATTTTTCCCCCTTTGTCCATCCAAAGCATATGCCTGATATGTGGTCACTTTATTGCAAATTTTGGTATAAAAATGGTAGATAGATAGATAGATAAAAGGAGATGATGTGGCACTCACAGGCACTCTCTGAAGTCTGTTCTTGTCATTTGTTATTATATCTTTAATAGATTATCTTATTTGAATGTCACCTAACAAACAACTGTTATATATGGTAAAATCCATAGAAGAAGAAAAACTAATAAATGTTATTTGTTAACAATGAAGGGAAGAAGTTGATTTCTTAAGTGACAGTGGACTTTGGTGAATGTACTGTTAACTTCAAAACTAATTAAAATGTTGGAAAAGCAACTAAATATAACCATTTCAGAACTCTGTAAAATGACCAAATTCACACACACACACACACACACAAAACAAAACTGAATATCATCTGTCCAGGTGATACAAGAGTTAGACAGAGGAGTCTGTGATATTTTGATTTGGAGTTATTCTCATTTTTCCTCCCTCCTGGGCTCTCTGACTTGGCAACCCTGAAAAGAATTTGGCCATACAATTGACAGAAAAGACTGCCCTCCTTTGAGCCCTTGTAAAAACACCACTAGTACCACTCCAAAACACAAGTTTTTGGGTTTTTTTTTTCTATATTTGAAGCTTCTAGGAAAAATTCTATTTCCATAATCCGTTTGCAATTTGATTTGATTCAGTATTCAGCTCAGGAAAAACAAAAGCAAAAACCTACCTATAGGGTATCACCCAAAACAGTAGAAATCAGCTGGAACAACTCAGCTGTCTAAGATCTTAACTTTAATTGGGATAAATAAGATCTGGTACAAATATTTAAAAAGTGATACTAGACAACTAGCCAATTATAGGGAATTTTGAAAAGCTTTTTTATGTTTTTGGAGAATCTACAAAACTGCAGTCATGAGAACCATTGAATATATTTCCTGCAAATACTGGAATAAGGAAAAGGTCCCAGAAACTCATTTCAGTTCGATAGTTCAGTTATGTCTGACTCTTTGTGACCCTATAGACTGCAGCATGCCAGGCTTCCCTGTCCTTCACCATCTCCAGAGGTTGCTCAAATTCATGTCCACTGAGTCGGTGATGCCATCCAACCATCCCATCCTCTGTTGTCCTTTCTCATCCAGCCTTCAATCTTTCCCAGCATCAGGGTCTTTTCCAATGTGTCAGTTCTTCACATCAGGTGGCCAAAGTATGGGAGCTTCAGCTTCAGCCTCAGTCTTCCAGTGACTATTCAGGACTGATTTCCTTTATAATTGACTGGTTTGATCTCCTTGCAGTCCAACAGACTCCCAAGAGTCTTCTCCAATACCATAGTTCAAAAACATCAATTCTTCAATGCTCAGCTTTCTTTATGGTCCAACTCTCATATCCATACATGGCTACTGGAAAAACCATATCTTTGACCCAGTAGTTCATCTCTGAATAATTTTGAGAGCTACAGAAGCAAAAAGTGAAAGATAGGGCTGTCTAGTAAGTGGACTAAAGTTTGAAGTTCTGTCTTCTCAGCAAGATATCCTTGGCAGACAGAGAAATATAAGTAAAGTAATTGAGAGAAAAATCTAAGCAATCATTGTCAGACTACTAAAGTATATTGAGACAGGGATGGTCTCTAGGAATTTAGGCTTTAATGTACACAAGCAAACAAAAATTATTTTTAAAAAAAACCTGGAACAGAACTAGGTGTGGGAACACTGTAGAGAATATAGAATCTGAAGAATTACTCCAGGAGACTCACTAACAAACAATCAATGCAAGAAAATCAATAACAAGAGTGAAAAACAACAAAACATTATGTAGGATGCATAGTAAAAGTGCTATAATAAATTTTATAAAATAAATAGTTTTTGCCAGAAATTACTAAATGAAAAAAATATGCCATCTAAGAGAGGACAAAAAATAACCAACATAAAATTTCACTGAAGGAGCACACTTTATTTTATTAGGTGCAACTTATAAAGTTTCATTTAAATAAACAATGTATAAATAATGAAAAACATGGAACAATAATGTCCTAAATAGTTAAAACAAATGAGATATAAGTTGTGAGGCCAAATAGAAATTCTAAAGTTGAAAAGCACAATAACTAAAATGACAAGTCCACTAAGCAAGGAACAGCAGTAGATTTGAGCTGACAAAAATGAGAAATTGTGAACTTGAAATTGCACCAGTACTGTTCATACATTCCAAGGACAATAATAAAAAAAAAAAGAAAGAAAGAAAAATGAAGAGAGATCATCAAGCATGACAAAATATGCATGATGGAAATCCCAGAAGGAGAAGAGTAAAAAGATACGGCTGAAAAAATATTTGAAGGAATAATAACCACAAACTTTGCATATTTGATGAAAACATTCATCAAGACATCAGAGTAGCTCAGCAAATTCCAAGTAGAATAAAATCAAAGAGATTCATCCTAGAGGTACCGTAGTCATTCTAAAAACAGGTCTGTGACAAAGAAAACCTTGAAATTGGCAAGAGAGACATGATTTACCACTTAAAAGTGTTCCTCAATAAGATTAACAGCTGACTTCTCAACAGAAATCATGGAATCAAGAGACAGTGGATGGGATGACATCTTGACAATGTTGAAATAAATGCTGTCAACCAAAATTCTGTATCCAGAAAAAATTACAAAACAAACATTCCTTGACTTAAAAAAAAAAAAAGAAACTGAGAAAATATACTGCTAGCAAATCTGCTCTAACCAAAAAGCAGAGTAAAATCACCAAGAAGGGAATTACAGTGATGCATATGAAATTCTGTTTAACTCAGAAGAAGGCACTGATGGAGAAATGATGAAATGAAAAGCAAGAGGTAAGACATCCAGAAATAACAAAAAGGCAGAAAAATCCTACTATATAAGTAAATGTAAAATGGATTTACATCTTGGACTTTAAATGTAAATAGATTAAGCTTTCAAAGTGAAACAGATTAGCAGAATTAATTTAAAAAACAAAACCTGATCCACCTATAATACTTTCAAAGAGAGGCCTTTTACATCAGAATTAAAAAATAGCTGAAAATAAAAATATAGGAAAAGTGTACTAAAAGAGTACTGAGATGGCTATAGTAAAATCACATAAAATAGACTTTAAGAAGAAAATAGACTTTAAGAAGAAAATTAATACTAGAGAGGAAGGTTATTGAATATTAAGAAAGAAAATTAATCAGGAAATTATGGCAATTATAATCATCTGCACTTTACAAAAAAACTCCAAAAGACCCAAAGCTGTTATGAAGTTGGCACCTGCAGAGCAGCATTCATCTATAATTTATTCCAATAGAGCAGGATCCAGTGTAGTGTATTAGATATTTGGTTGTTGTTCAGTATTATGTCATGTCAGATTCATTGTGATCCCATGGATTGCAGCACATCAGGCTCCTCTGTCCTTCACTATATCCCAGAGTTTGCTAAGATTCATGTCCATTGAGTCAGTGATGATATTTAACCATCTCATCCTCTGCTTTCCCCTTCTTCTTTGACCTCCAATATTTCTCAGCATCAGAGTCTTTTCCATTGAGTCAGCTGTTTGCATCAGGTGACTAAAATATTGGAGCTTCAGCTTTAGCATTAGTCCTTCCAATGAATATTCATGGTTGATTTACTTATTTGTTCTTTTGATTTTGAATGCTGTATTTGCTAATTTTGCCCTGGGTTAAAATAATTGCAAATCTTGAAGGTCTTTACTCAGTCAGTTTTACAAAGACTAACTAAAAATCCGCATTATTTACACGTATTAGGATTATATATATGATTCTCTAAAAATGTTACTGATAGTATAACAAACAATGAATTAATATAAAAGAATTGCATGATACAGGATCAAATACGGAAAAAATACATTAAAATTCTTACTAGCAACATTAAACAAAATAAGAAAATGTTTAACAAAAAAGATGGTTACTCTATGTGGTAAGTTCTATAAAGAGGACTAGAAAACATGATACATTAAGTAATTGTCCAGAGATAAAACTTTAGTAAGTGTTGCTGCCTAAAGTCAGACCCCAATTCCTGAGTCTGTATGCTTAATTACTATTCTGTCTTCTCTAACATTACATTGGAGGAAGCATGGAATTTCCCTACTCTAATGAAGCTTCTTTACTGAATTATATGTGAACTTAGAATACTACAGTTTTTCAGTATTTTTGGATGAGACTACAAAGCGCAAATTAACAGGGTAGAAAATAATCCAACTACAGGAAAAAAAAATCACAATAAAGGCAGATGGACTTACTGCTCTAGTACAAAATTATAGAGTCTCAAACTTCATAAAACAAAAATATTTAGTCACATGTTGTTTAAAGTGACATATAGTATAAATATCAGTCCATTGATTTTTAAAATAAAATGAAGAAAAATGCATATCAAGCAAATACAAGCTAAAGAAGTCTAGGTAAGGTCCAGTTAGACAATAATAACAATCAGTTCAGTCACTCAGTCGTGTCCGACTCTTTGTGACCCCATGAATTGCAGCACGCCAGGCCTCCCTGTCCATCACCAACTCCCAGAGTTTACCCAAACTCATGTCCATTGAGCTTGTAATGCCATCCAACCATCTCATCCTCTGTCCTCCCCATCTCCTCCTGACCTCAATCTTTCCCAGCATCAGGGTCTTTTCCAATGAGTCAGCTCTTCACGTCAGGTGGCCAGTGTTGGAGTTTCAGCTTTAACATAGTCCTTCCAATGAACACCCAGGACTGATCTCCATTAAGATGGACCGGTTGGATCTCCTTTCTGTCTAAGGGACTCTCAAGAGTATCCTCCAACACCACAGTTCAAAAATTCTTCTGCACTCAACTTTCTTTATAGTCCAACTCTCACATCCATACATGACCACTGGAAAAGCTATAGCCTTGACTAGATAGACCTTTGTTGACAAAGTAATGTCTCTGCTTCTTAATATGCTGTCTAGGTTGGTCATAACTTTCGCTCCAAGGAGTAAGTGTCTTTTACTTTCATGGCTGCAATCACCACTTGCAGTGATTTTGGAGCCCAGAAAAATTTTGAGCATCTCACACTAGTGTGTGAGATGAGTGCAATTGTGTGGTAGTTTGAGCATTCTTTGGCATTGTGTTTCTTTGGGATTGGAATGAAAACTAGCTTTTTCCAGTCCTGTGGCCACTGCTGGGTTTTCCAAATTTGCTGATATATTGGGTGCAGGACTTTCACAGCATCATCTTTCAGGATTTGACATTGCTCAACTGGAATTCCATCACCTCCACTAGCTTTGTTCGTAGTGATGCTTCCTAAGGCCCACTTAACTTCACATTCCAGGATGTCTGGCTCTTGGTGAGTGCGAGTGATCACACCATTGTTATTATCTGGGTCATGAAGATCTTTTTGTACAGTTCTTCTGTGTATTCTTGCCACCTCTTTTTAATATCTTCTGATTCTGTCAGGTCCATACCATTTCTGTCCTTTATTGAGCCCATCTTTGCATGAAATGTTCCCTTGGTATTTCTAATTTTCTTGAAGATATCTCTAGTCTTTCCCATTCTATTGTTTTCCTCTATTTCTTTGCATTGATTGCTGAGGAAGGCTTTCTTATCTCTCCTTGCTATTCTTTGAAACTCTGCATTCAGATGGGTATATCTTTCCTTTTCTCCTTTAATTTTCACTTCTCTTCTTTTCACAGCTATTTTTAAGGCCTCCTCAGAAAGCCATTTTGGTTTTTTGCATTTCTTTTTTGGGGGGATGGTCTTGATTCCTGTCTCCAATACAATGTCATGAACCTCCGTCCATAGTTCATCAGGCACTCTGTCTATCAGGTCTAGTCCCTTAAATCTATTTCTCACTTCCACTGTAAGATATTTGATTTAGGTCATACTGAGTGGTCTAGTGGTTTTCCCCACTTTCTTCAATTTAAGCCTGAATTTGGCAATAAGGGGTTCATGATCTCAGCCAGTCAGCTCCCGGTCTTTTTTTTTTTTTTTTTTTTTTTGCTGACTGTATAGAGCTTCTCCATCTTTGGCCGCAAAGAATATAATCAATCTGATTTTGGTTTTGACCATCTGGTGCTCTACGTATGTAAAGTCTTCTCTTGTGTTGTTGGAAGAGGATGTTTGCTATGACCAGTGTGTTCTCTTGGCAAAACTCTGTTAGCCTTTGCCCTGCTTCATTCTGTACTCCAAGGCCAAATTTTCCTGTTACTCCAGATGTTTCTTGACTTCTTACTTTTGCATTCCAGTCCCCTATAATGAAAAGGACATCTCTTTTGGGTGTTACTTCTCAAAGGTCTTGTAGGTCTTCATAGAACCTTTCAACTTCAGCTTCTTCAGTATTACTGGTCGGGGCATAGACTTGGATTACTGTGATATTGAATGGTTTGCCTTGGAAATGAACAGAGATCATTCTGTCATTTTTGAGCCATCCAAGTACTGCATCCAAGTACTGCATTTCGGAGAGTACACTATGATGGCTACTCCATTTCTTCTAAAGGATTCTTGCCTATAGTAGTAGATATAATGGTCATCTGAGTTAAATTCACCCATTCCAGTCCATCTTAGTTCACTGATTCCTAGAATGTTGATGTTCACTCTTGCCATCTCCTTTTGACCACTTCCAATTTCCCTTGATTCATGGACCTATCTTTCCAGGTTCGTATGCAATATTGCTCTTTACAGCATCAAACCTTACTTCTACAACCAGTCCCATCCACAACTGGGTGTTGTTTTTGCTTTGGCTCCATCCCTTCATTCTTTCTGGAGTTATATCTCCACTAATCTCCAGTAGCATGTTGGGCACCTGCCAACCTGGGGAGTTCATCTTTCAGTGTCCTATCTTTTTGCCTTTTCTTAGGGTTCTTGGGGTTCTCAAGGCAAGAATACTGAAGTGGTTTGCCATTCCCTTCTCCAGTGGACCACATTCTCTCTGACCTCTCCACCATGACCTGTCCATCTTGGGTAGTCCCACAAGGCATGGCTTAGTTTCATTGAGTTAGAAAAGGCTGTGGTCCATGTGATCAGAGTGGCTAGTTGTCTGTGATTGTGGTTTCAGTGAGTCTGCCCTCTGATGCCCTCTCTCAGCGCCTATGTCTTACTTGGGTTTCTCTTACCTTGGACGTGGGGTATCTCTTCATGGCAGCGCCAGCAAAGAGCAGCTGCTGCTCCTTAACTTAGACATGGGGTAGCTCCTCTTGGCCACTCCTGCACCATCGCAGCCACCGATGCTGTTTTTTAATAACCATAAAACAAAATTATTTTTAAGTATAGTTACACAATAATATATGATTTAGTACACAAAGGAGATGAAACAGGTGTCTTGAGGATATTAAAGCAGGGAACATTTACATAGTGTTGGTAAACATATAAATTGGGGAAAAATACTTTGAGAAACAATAAAAACAACACAAAAATCTGAACATGTTCATAATATATGTAAAACTATGATTCTTCTTTTATATTCAGTAAGATGTATATACACACTAAAGAGGTAAAATGATATTTAAAATAACAGATTCATTTGTAATAGCAAAATTACCTATCCACAGAAATTTAAATATAAATATAAATACAGAGGAAAGTATTTAGTTTTATAGTATGTGACCATGAAAAATAGCAAAATGAAGCTACGTTTATTAAAGATAATGTATATGAAACATTATGCATAAATAATATTTTAGAAAAATATATATCAAGGTCCATTTATATAAAAATTTAAAAGAAAGAGGTAGTAAATATATGTTGTAAAATTTATTGTGTGAAGGGGGAAGGTGTGACAGTGTGTAACATATACAAAGTTTTTATTTCCCTGACCTATGTAAAATGACACTCGTATGTTTTATTTTATCATTTCTATCATTTCTATTTTTTTTACCCAATATATTTTATGCACATCATATTTTCAATTACCTAAATATTTTAAAAAATCATGTTCATGTCAATATTGAATCGATATGTAAGTTTTAATATACTGGTAAGCATATTTGACTAAAGTAATATAACTATGAGTTATTTTTTCCCCAATATTGTGCTTATGTTGAAATATTTTACCAGTTAAGCTTTATTTCTGTAGTAAGAAGATTGCACAAACAATGAAAATTCATTTTGCAGACAATCCATCTTGAGTCTGATACAATATCACAACAATGATATAGTAATGTAAACAATTCATTTACTTAATAGTTTTTGACTTACATGAAAAAATAAAATAAGGCCATAATTAGCTAGTACTATAGTAAGTTGCAGTAGGAGCTTGACATGTATATTTCAACTTTCAGCAGTTTAGTAGTATTGAGCATGGTGCTCAACAAGCTAAAGACTTTTCACAAAATTATATTGCCATCATTATCACACATTGTTTCGCTCTTAAACTATATAGCCCATTAGAACTGTAAACAAATTATCAAAAAACAAATATGAATATTTTCAATATTTTATTCCACATTTAAAAATATTCTAGCTCAAGATACTAAGACATCACTTCAAGTTTATGTCATATTTAACTTTTTATTTCAGAAAACTTCCTTCCAAAGAAAATAAATTGTCACATAAATTACATATTTGCATAGTTATTATTTTGCTCTATAATTTATAAAATCATCTTTGTTTTAATTGTGTATATATTGACAAGCATAAGCTATTCATAATTCTGTTGCTTTTATTAAAAATCACATTACAATCATCTAAACAGTTTTTAACAAATCAACTCAGTGGACTTGATCTAGATTATTTCTTGACACTTTTTCAGTGAAATGGTAACTAACAATTCAACTGGTAATATACTGAATGGACAATGTCATCATTTTGAAAATGTGGTGAAACAAGTGAGATGTAACAGTTTTTAACATAATGTGCTAGATAAAACTATTAAGTATACTTTATATATATTTTCTGTATGTTAATAGCAATTGCATAAGCTTGTTTTGTTCAAGCATACAGTTGCTAAAAAAAGGTTTTCATGTCCCAGGTAATTATTTTCTCAATTTTAAAAACATTTCTGATGTAATTACCTCTGGAAATAGATCAAACCGCATGCCACTTATTAGATACCTAGAGGACATTTCTTTGAAATTATTTGTTGTGGAATTAGAAACAGATCTTAAAATGACAGTTTACTCTAAGCTGTCATACAGATTTTGCAGAGGCAACTATAATAGAACACATTGAATTGGCTCTGGTAATTCAAGCACAGTCTACTTATTTGACATGATCATGATAATCTTACCAGAAGAGTGGAAATATGCCCATGTGTCCCACAGCTGATTAAAGCAGATCGTTTGGATTTTCTCAGTAACTGTTTCCAACTCTGATATCTAAGCCCCAACCAAATTATTTGGGACCAGAACCCTACAGCCTATTAAAATTAGTGTCCATTAAGGCTGCAATAATCTATCCAGTTGTAGGTGTAATTATTATGGAATTTCAGGGACTTAGCCAAAAGTTTCCCAGCACTTAAAAAAAAGTCAGTTTTTCAAATATGTTCATTCTCTGAAGCATGGCCTATGCTTTATTATCATCCTTTCAAGTGCTCTTTAAGATTTTAAAATCTAGAGTGGTAGTTATCTTACTTGAACTTGTTATATATGGAGATAGCATGCCATATTTTATGTATATACATGAAAAGCTAAAGCATAGGCTAGCATGAGACAAAACATTGAATTGTGTACTTGCCATTTTGAGAGTAAGTAGGGCAGCTCTGTTACTTAAGCAGTATAATTGGTCTGATACAGAATCTATTGCTAGTGTTTGCATTTGCCTGTGATGTGCAGAGGAGAGGTTATTAGAAATATAAAAATTGAACCATATGAATTACTTTATTAATTACCACCAAAAAAAATGAGATTAATGAAAACACTGTCAGTGGATTTGTCTACTCAGTGTCTTATTTTTAATTCTTTCTAATAGCCATTATTAACTTCATTCCCAAACACTCCATTATATCTGCTTTTATATATTTAAAATTTTCTAACTGTGTCAGTCCAAAGTATATTCTGAGTATTCACTTTACATGTTGACTCAGATGATTACTATTTTCTCTTGGAAACACTCTCCTAGCATTGGTTTCCAGAATACCACCACAAACTCTTAATTCTCCTCCTATATAGTGATTGATCCTTATTATCTCCTTTGCTGCTTCCTCTAGATTTTCCAATCTCTTATTTTTGGAGTGTTCCAGGACTCATTATTTAACTCTTGTTTTCTCTTTTTTACTCATTTCCTTGGTGATCATTCACTACCGGATTTTGAAAACCATCTAAATTCAGATCATAATAAAATGTCCGTATGTAGCCTTGAAGATAAGTGAAAGTGAAAGTCACTCAATTGTGTCTGACTCATTGTGACCCATGGAATTCTCCGGGCCAGAATACTAGAGTGGATAGCCTTTCCCTTCTCCAGGGGATCTTCCCAACCCAGGGATTGAACTCAGGCCTCCTGCATTGCAGGCGGATTCTTTACCAGCTGAGCTACAAGGGTAGCCATAGATTTCATTTAAAACTTCTTGACTATCCAAAGTCCATTTTAAAATTCAGCACAAACTTCATATGTTCAAATATTATAACAAATTATTCATACTGAAGCAAGGAGAAAATAATTTTGAAAAAATACAGTAGTTACTCAGGGGCAATCAGGACATTATTGAAGCATATAACCTTAAATGGTTTGCCACATAAACAGAGAGGAAAAAAAAAAAAGGAGAATTAGTGACAGATTGATATGTTTCCAAACTAGATGGAAACTCTAAGAAAATCCCAAATAAGTTCTGGGTAGGGATGGAAACAAACATTTAAAGGGAGTGAAACCAAGATCCAGACACCCTGGAATACAAAGTCAAGTGGGCCTTAAGAAGCATCACTATGAACAAAGCTAGCGGAGGTTATGGAATTCCAGTTGAGCTATTTCAAATCCTAAAAGTTGATGCTGTTAAAGTGCTGCACTCAATATGCCAGCCAATTTGGAAAACTCAACAGTGGCCACAGGACTGGAAAGGTCAGCTTGCATTCCAATCCCAAAGAAACACAATGCCAAAGAATGTGCAAACTACCTCACAATTGTACTCATTTCACACGCTAGCAAAGTAATGCTCAAAATTCTCCAAGCCGGGCTTCAACAGTAAGTGAACCCTGAACTTCCAGATGTTCAAGCTGGTTATAGAAAAGGCAGAGGAAGAGAGATCAAATTGCCAACATCCGTTGGATCATTGAAAAAGCAAGAGAGTTCCAGAAAAACATTGATTTCTGATTATGCCAAAGATTTGACTGTGTGGATAACAGTAAACTGTGGAAAATTCTGAAAGAGATGGGAATACCAGACCACCTGACCTGCCTCTTGAGAAACCTGTATGCAGGTCAGGAAGCAACAGTTAGAACTGGACATGGAACAACAGACTGATTCCAAATAGGAAAAGGAGTATGTCAAGGCTGTATATTGTCACCCTGTTTATTTAACTTATATGCAGAGTACATCATGCAGAATGCCAGGCTGGATGAAGCATAAGCTGGAATCAAGATTGCTGGGGGAAATATCAATAACTTCAGATATGCAGATGACACCACCCTTATGGCAAAAAGTGAAGCAGAACTAAAGAGCCTCTTGATGAAGGTGAAAGAGGAGAGTGAAAAAGTTGGCTTAAAGCTCAACATTCAGAAAACTAAGATCATATCATGTGGTCCCATCACTTCATGGGAAATAGATGGGGAAACAGTTACAGACTTTATTTTGGGGGGTGTCCAAAATCACTGTAGACGGTGACTGCAACCATGAAATTAAAAGATGCTTACTCCTTGAAAGGAAAGTTATGACCAACCTAGACAGCATATTAAAAAGCAGAGACATTACTTTGCCAACAAAGGTCTGTCTAGTCAAGGCTATGGTTTTTCCAGTAGTCATGTATGGATGTGAGAGTTGGACTGTAAAAAAAAGCTGAGCACTGAAGAATTGAAGCTTTTGAAATGTGGTGTTGGAAAAGACTCTTGGGAGTCCCTTGGACTGCAAGGAGATCCAACCAGTCAGGATTTATTTCCTTTAGGATTGACTGGAAGGACTGATGCTGAAGATGATGCTCCAATACTTTGGCCACCTGATGGGAAGAACTGACTCATTGGAAGAGACCCTAATGCTGGGAAGATTGTAGGCAGGAGAAGGGGATGACAGAGGATGAGATGGTTGGATGGCCTCACTGACTCGATGGACATGAGTTTGAGCAAGCTCTGGGAGTTCATGACGGATAGGGAAGCCTGATGTGCTGCAGTCCCTGGTGTCACAAAGAGTTGGACACGACTCATTGACTGAACTTAACTGAACTGAAGGAGGGGGAGACTTACAGCTAATTTTATATTCAAAATCATGTGAGCCAAAAAGCGTTGCATTAAACATTTTAAAGTATTAAGAGGAAAATTGAAAATAAAAGTTGTCAGACAATTGAAGGGGAGAATTTAACAGTGAACCTGTACTTAAATATATATTAAAGATTTTCAGACTGAATAAAAATAAGTTCAGAGGTTAAGCTGAAGCTGCAGAAGAAAACACAAACAGCAAAATAATGAAGAGACTCTCCAGTACCCTACTGTAAGTTGATGTCAGCATAGGTGTAACTTCTTGCCCTGACCCATTTTATTAATGATCACTTCTTACTGAATTATCTGTGTGGCATTAGTAATGCCTGTTTCCTAACCATTGACAATGTACAGCAGGTGACAAGAATCTTTCCATTAGTTAACTAAATCAATTATTAATCAGATTATTTTTTAATGTTATTTATTATAATTATTAATTCAAAATGTTTAACATTGATTTGTTTACAGGATTTTTTTCAGGTTTAGATTAATCTCAGACCACAATGTTATACCATTTTCAAGGTAAAAATAACTGTATTTTCATACTCTGTGTTACCAAAGATTTTCAGTGGATTTCATCAAGTATATTTTACTCCTGAATTTCCTGTTTATAGGAGTTAAGTCGTGGCTATGTGTATTTCTTGCTGTCATATAAGTGAAAATTTTAAGTTGCCATTGTGTGAGTTGAAAATCTTTATTTACCTTTTTATAAGACTGTATTTGAGAAGAATCTCTAGTTATGTTTTTAACTCTTGTTGGCATTAATGACCAGACATTTCTAACAAGTAACAGAATTAAGATAAATTTAATTGCAAATATGATATATTTATATACTCTTGTATACATATATATTTATAAATTAATTGATTCAGCAAATATTTAAAATGTTATTGCAGCAATTCTAAAATTATGAATAGGATATATGAAATTTGATGTTTTATTAGGAAACATGTATGTACTAAAATAAATTATAAATGTTTAACTTTTATTATTAAGGTTTATTTAAGCATATATTTTCAATTCATCTTTTCTGTCATGAATGGGTGTTATTGCCTTAAAGGAGCTCTATTGGGGTCACTGAAGAAGGGGCAAGATGAAAAATATCATTACTGACTGACTTCTATATCAATAGTCATTGATCTAAGCACCTTAGATATTTTACTTATTCTTTTCTGGTTTCTCATGTGCCTGACAAGAGGAAACTATGGTTATTGTCAGTATAACTGTTGTATATTTATAGGTATTCTATATTCTGTTTGATCTTAAAATTGTTGAATTATGTTTAATGTTTTTTAGTCACTAAAATCTGTCTAGTTTTGTTTGATTATTCCCAAACAGATCATGTTTTTCTTTAATGGTGATCATCTTAAAAATATCTTTAAATGCTGCCCTTTTTCTAGTCTTTTCATTATTAACGTATTTTGCAATGTGGGATACCTGGGTTCAATCCCTTGGAAGGAACAATCCCCTGGAGGAGGGCATGGCAACCCACTCCAGTATTCTTGTCTGGAGAATCCCCATACACAAATGAACATAGGCAAAAAAACCTGGTGCTACAATCCATGGGGTTGCAAAGAGTCAGACATGACTGAACAACTAAGCATAATATTATCTCTCAGATGGCACAAAGATCTAGTAAGACTAAATATTACATGAAATCCAGGTGTGCATTTGTACTTAAGCTCAGGCAAGTCGTGGCCAAAGTCATGAGAAGAGTCATAATCTCTCTTTTTCCTGGACAGGATGAAAGAGATTTTTATTCTGTAGTCCTTCCTTTCTCCATCCTTCCTTCCCTTCCTTCCACTAAGCTTTTCTGTTGTATCCATTTTACAAAATAGCTCACTTCCAGTTTCTCCTTTTTGCTTTCTTAAGAACACATTTCTTTCCATTAAACCACCCTTTAGTTTGCAACATATACTTTTCTGTTTAATTAGTTACCACCCACTTCAGTGCCAATGTATCTTAAGTTTTAAGTACTTACTCTCTTTTTTTTATATTGACGGCAGTTTCTCTTTCCCTATTTATTCTCATTATATATTTTAATATAGTAATGTGTAATTTATACAGTTTTTCTACCTATTTTAAATAGCAGTAGAAACACTATTCATGTTTGTTTAATATCTTATAGAATGAAACTATTATAGGTGAATGGACTTTCAGAGATTTTACCATCATGAGCTAAAATATATAAAAGCATAAAATCCATTTCATCTCAGTTAATTACTGAATCTTTTATTACCTTCTCTTAGGAACCATGCAAATTATGTTTACAGTTATGTAAGAGAGTAAGAACTATAAAACTTAATTTGATACAATGTATTTGAGCAGTTTTAAGCCTGATTTACATGTATTTCTTTGTAGATAAATATATATATATATATATACACACACTATAGGTTTTCATGGGTCAATTTTGCATCCTGAAATCTTTCTTTCCATCTATAGCACTGAAAACACTAATGAATTATATTTATATAAATATTTAAGTTAGCGGATTTATTTGTTTTATAAAGAGTTTTTGTTTAAAAGACTATCTTTTCTGTATTGTCTCATCTTTAGTATCAAAAATCGAAATTTAAATAAATAACTGCAATTTAAATAGACTGTGATTTATATTGTGTGAGGTAAAACAATTCAGCATGACTCTGTAAGAATAATTTTAATAACTTCAATCCATAATTGATTGAATGCCATTTTAATTAAAATCAATATTTCTAAAACTTTTCAATTTTTGTTAAAATATACATCAGTATTGCTTAGTTTTCTTTATTTTTCAGCAAATATCTTAACATTTATCATTACCAAATTATTGAATGACATTTATTTTAATTGTACTTATTCAATGGAAATAAATTTGTCTTTAAGTTCTATCAATAATCTATACTAACCATAATTCCATTAAATACATACAATTATGTCAATATGTCCTATTGTAATTATTGTATGCAGAAATCATATATTTGCATCATATACTAGATTATATAATTTGATGTGGACAGAATATCTATCCCCCAACATTTATATTGAAATCTAATACCCATTGTGATAGTATTAGGAGTAGTAAGAGGGAGAGTCTTTGGGATGTCATTAGGTCATAAAGTGGAGCTATTATGAATGGGATTAGTGCCCTTGAAAGAAGAGGACATTGAGTTATCTCATGTCTTCTGACATGTGAAGAAGCAAAGATATGTTGTCAACACAGGAAGGGAGCCCAGAAGAGGGCTTTCACCAGAACCTGATGGTGCTCTCATGCTCATCTGGGACCTCCTAGCCTCTGTCGTTTATAAACCACCAGGTCTATGGTCCTTTGTTAAGGCAGCCAAAACTATGACATAGTTCTATCAAAAAAATCAATCTTAGCATTTAAAAGATACATCTAATTATTTATGATGTCTGCTGTGCCAGCTATTGTGCTTTAATTTATCCTACTGTAAATGTCTGAGATATTATAAATTAGATAATAAGTATACATGACAACATTGACGAGCAGATGACTTAAACCTTTAGGATTTAATGCACTGCAAACATTAACACTTTTTATTATTGTCCTAAATGCCATTTTGAACTAAAATGAAACATTCTTTTGTGCTAAGGTGACTGTGTTTTAGACTAATCCCTGATACCTCAGCAAAACTAAAATACCTTTTTTTATAGACCTTCAACATAACAACTAATAGTACTGCATTCTTACTTTACATTTTATTTTCTAAATAATGAAAACTGAATTCATATCACCATTTCAGTTTCTCATTATTTATGACACTGAATAAGATGGAAAAATTTAATTATGAAATATTTTATGAAGCACTTGGTTGTGTACTTTAACCTTTTTAGTATTCTGTATTTCAACAGATGGTCATTCTAGCTCTTTCCAACAGGGGTTTGAGTTTTTAAATAGGAGAGAAATGTCCATCCAATCAAATCTGGAGTCCTGAAAAGGTCAAATTTGTATAGTACATGGCAGTTATTCTCACAATGTATTAAACATTAGCATTCTGACAGCTTATTCTTTTGACACAATGTAGGACAACTTTCCACACAGAAAGCTTTTAACAAGAAAGAGAAAATGAAAGTCGCTTGACAATTTTCGCTACAACCTTTACCAATGCACAAATCATAGAAAGAGAACTCAAATATTTACTATTAGCTTCTTTAAAAATGTACTTTTTTCAGGAATGGAAAGTTTCATTCAATTTTTATATCCTCATATTCTGATATTTATCTTGATCTATTTCTATATTTGCTATTTGAATATTGACAAGGATGAGTGTATTTCATATTTAGTATAAAGATAACATCATTCTTCATAGGAAAAAAGTGCACACTATGGAATACACTGATAAAATAAACCCAACATATGGGAAAATTGAAATTGTTCGTCCTTAAAATGCAAATCAATGGACAATTGGACATCCACATGCAAGAATATGAATCTAAACAGAGGTCTTTCACCCTTCACAAATACTAACTCAAAATGCATTAGCAACCTAAATGTAAAACACAAGACTATAAAATTCAGAGAAGATAACTTTGGAGAAGAAAACATAGGAGAAAATTTAGATGACTTTGGATATGATGCCTTTATAGATAACACACCAAAAACAAAACCTCTCAAAAATAGTAACTGGTAAATTGTAGAGCTGGACACACTGAGTGACTAAATACACACACGTTGTACTTTATGAAAATTAATAACAGAACAACAATCTTCTGAGCTATGAAATATAATGCCAAGAGAATGAGTATACAAGTCACATACTGGGAGAAAACATTTGCAAAAGATGTATTTGATAAAGAGTTGTAATTCAAAATCTACAAAGAACTCTTAAAATTCAACAATAAGAAAACAAACAACCTGACTAAAAGATGTGCCAAAGATCTTAACCAGTATGTCATGATGAAAGCGCCACATCGTACTCAATAGTTTGAAATTTACATGTTAAAAATAAAATGGTTGAATCTTGAACTCTTGTGATCAGATTTTTACATTGGAAAACTATTTTGGAAGCAGTGTGAAAGAGGGAATATGGAAAGAAGAACTGGGGCAAGTGATGAATCAGTGAGCCAAATAGAAGAAACTGTAAAATATTTTAAAGAGATGTTGGAAGAAGTCAACACAAAATCAAGGATTTTTCAGGCAAACTATTTGTGGAACCACTTTTGAAAATGCAAAATCATGACTATCTAATTAAATAAGACAGAAAATTATTGAAAATTAGAAAGTAAATGATACAAATAACATTTTTTAAAAGCTGAAAATATCAAAAATATTTCAAACTTTGAACATAAACATTTTAATCACCTTCAAGACACCTCTTAATTTCGATTTTTTTTCTTTATCTTTGTCTCCTTTCCTTGATTCTTTATATTTCAGTGATTTAGTAATTTCTCTCCCTACAGGGAGAACAGAGCATCAGCTCAGCCTTTCCTGTGGCATCCTTTATCACAGTCATTTCATTAAAATTTTGTTACTTTTATTGTTAACTTATTGTTAATTTTATGGACATTTTTGCAATTTTTGCCAAATGAAAATATTATATTATACTTTTTTCTTATGTGTTCTTTATTGCATTAGGGCATTAGATTTTTACATAGATCTCATTAATCTTAAGTACTCTATGAACTCATGACACTAAGTATGAGGTGAGTATCTTACTTTCAGAAACTGGGAGGTGGCGCATGCAACTGAAAGACTCTAAATGTTGGCTTTATTATTTTCAAGAAGCACCTGCTTTTTCTAGAAGTATACATGCTGAGAAACATTTATAGGTTTAGAATGATTTCAATACTTTCCGTATAAACCACTAGGAAAAATAAATGTCAATTCCGTTGTAGGGCATAGTGTAAGCAAAATGGAATAAGGTGTTCTACATTGAATCTTTTTTTTTCCCATTTATTTTTATTAGTTGGAGGCTAATTACTTTACAATATTGTAGTGGTTTTTGTCATACATTGACATGAATCAGCCATGGATTTACATGTGTTCCCCATCCTGAACCCCCCTCCCACCTCCCTCCCCATCCCGTCCCTCTGGGTCATCCTAGTGCACCAGCCCCAAGCACTTGTCTCATGCATCCAACCTGGACTGGCGATCTTGTTTCACACTTGGAATATACATTGAATCTTTTATTCCCTATGTTTAAAAAATTATTTATTATTTATGGCTGCTATGGGTCTTCTTGCTTACGGACTTTCTTCAGTTGCAGTGAGAGGGGCTACTCTCTAGTTGCAACGTGGCTTCTCATTGCAGTGGTTTCTCTTGTAAAGCATAGGCTCTAGGGCCTGAGGGCTTCAGTAGCTGTGGTGGATGGGCTTAGTTACCCCATGGTATGTTGGATCTTCCTGGACCAGGGACTGAACCTGTATTCCCTGCAAGGCAGGCAGATTCTTAGCCAGTGGACCACCAGGGGAAGTCCTTCCTATTGTTTGAAGGCTCATTACTTTTAAAATAATCTGTACCATAATTACTTGGAAGGGATTTCTCCATATTTCAAAGTTAAAATGAAATGATTCTCACTCCTGTCCTATGATCTCTTCCTGAACTTTATATTTTTCTGCTTTAATAGCAAAGAACCAAATGTGATTAAAATTAATCACCATTTTTTATTTATTTTATTTTTATACTACATGAAGAACCAGTAGAATATAAATTATATAGATGAATTCTCTATGTGTGTACATGTGTTTTTGTTGTTGTTAGATCCATTAACTGATAATAATAGATTATCCACATTGGTGTCTTTTCACTTTGGTATCTTTCCACTAAGACTATTCTGAATGGTTTTGATTACTCATTCAACTTGTTAGATGGTTTTTTATATACATACTATATATACATATACACATATATGCACATACATAGATACAGATACAAATACATATATGTATATTTATGTATATGTATATATATATATATAACACATGGATATTTAAACCAGTTTATTCATTTTATTTATGGTATGTAATTTGCATACCATAATGTTCACCCATCTGATAGATGCAATTCAGCAGCTTTCAGTAGATTTGTAGAGTTGTACAACCATTTGCCATATTTGTTTCTACAAAATAGAATGATGCAGCCTTGCATGTTGGAGGAAATCTTGATGGTATTTTGTCAGTTCTGTTTTAAATTTTGACACCGGAAACATTTCCCTAATTTTTTTCCATTATAGTTTGATTTTGTTTGTTGTCATCTATGTGAATATATTCAGATTTAGATGTTTGTTATTTGAAAAATTGCCATCTTGCTTAAATGTGAGTTTTATTTTTGGATCTTTCTCCTCAAAAGTTTCATTTGCCTGTTTTTAATGTCAAAAGAACATAATATTTATGTCTATTTCTTCTTTCTATTCCAAAATATTAAATAGTCTACGATATGATTAGAAATCAGTGCCAGCAAATATTTATGTAACTGAAACCAAGTGTAGGGTTTGCTCTCCCACGTAAAACCACTAAAGTTATAGTAGTAGTCATAGTAGTAGTTACTCAGTTGTGTCTGACTCTTTGCAACCCCACAGACTATAGCCTGCCAGGGTCCTCTGTCCATGGAATTCTCCAGGAAAGAATATTGGAGTGGATTGCCATTCCCTTCTCCAGAGGATCTTCCCAATCCTGGGGTCAAACCTGGGTCTCCTGCATTGCAGGCAGATTCTTTACCATCTGAGCTACAGAGAAGTCTTTGTAGGATCTTTAAAATATTATTAATTTGTAAATAAAACACAATGTTATTGGTAAAAAACATTTAATATTTACTTTAAACATTAAGGCTTACACCCTTGCATTTACTGTTAAAATATTATAAGTATGTATATCTGTGATATTTTTGGTGATTGAGATTTCTTTTTGGTCAGGGGTGAGTAAAATTTGAGAAAAATATGATATTATTTAATGTTATTTATTTAATATTGATATTAAAGACTTCCCTGATAATTCAGTTGGTAAAGAATCCACCTCCAATGCAGAAGACCCTGGATTGATTCCTGGGTCAGGAAGATCCGCTGAAGAAGGGATAGGCTACCCACTCCAGTATTCTGGGCTTCCCTTGTGGCTTAGCTGGTAAAGAATCAGCCTGCAGTGTGGGAGACCTAGGTTCAATCCCTGGGTTGGGAAGATCCCCTGGAGAAGGGAAAGGCTACTCACTCCAATATTCTGGCCTGGAGAATTCCATGGGCTGTATAGTCCATGGGTGGCAGAGTCAGACACAACAGAGTAACTTTCACTTTCTTTTCATTAAGAAAGCATATCAAGGATTTATATATTTTGTAAAAAGTATCTAAATGTTTACTCCATTTACACCCATTTTCATATTTTATGATGTACAAAAGCATAAAATTACATGCAAATTTTCATCAATAAAGGAGACAAGGCACATTGCCCAATGGTCTCCCTGATAACAAGAACCAAGGCACATATATGGGCTATTGAATGTTAGAAACATTAGAAAGAAGATAAGATAAGCCACATTAGAAAGAAGATAATCTTGTTTTGCAATATTATCTTTTCATTACTCTTAGCTATAGATTGCAGAATTAGCTCCCACTGTTTCTTAAAAGGGCTTCCCTGGTGGCTCAGACGGTAAAAGTGTCTGCTCACAATGCAGGAGACCCAGGTTCAATCCCTGGGTCAGGAAGATCCCCTGGAGAAGGAAATGGCAACCCACTCCAGTCCTCTTGCCTGGAAAATTTCATGGATGGAAGAACCTCGTAGGCTATAGTTCATGGCATCACAAAGAGTGGGACACAACTGAGTGACTTCACTTCACTTAATATCCACAGAGACAGTGATTCTGAAGACCTGTTCTCTCAGTTCCTTGCTATGTTTTCTTGTAATATTGTCTTCATCTCATCTTTAATTCATGTCATCCACTCATTCACATGATCATACCCTAGATTTTATTCCTAACAACTTCACTATTCCAAATTCTAATATGCAAGAATCTTTATCATCTCTGTAATGTCTAATTCTTTGAGTGGTGCAAAAAGGTTCACATACTCCTTAATGATCTCATACAGTTTTATTACTTTAAATGCCATCTCCATGCTAATGAACCCAGTTTGAAGTCTACTCTTACACTTACTGCATAAACTCAAGAAATAAACTCTAAATTCAAGACCACTTACACTACTACTGAATTATAATATCTAAAGACCCTTCAACAACCAACCTTTGGTCTTTCTTCCATGAGCAAGCAAGCTCCTTGGCTGTCTACCCCACTTTAATAAATGGAGTGGTTCTCCATTTTTCTATAGTTCTCCAGTTTCTCCATTTGGAGAAATGGAGTAGATTTCCATTTTTCTGTGGTTCTCCAATTTCTAGAGGGAAAAAAAAAAGCAATATTTTAATTTTTACTGTTCTGTTTGTCTCATTCACTTGTAATCTTTTAGGAAACTGTGCAGTTGCTTTTATTCAGGATGTCAGCATTCCTAGCCACTTTCACTGTTACTACACTGCTCCTCAGTTCATTTTATTGTTCAGTTGTGTCCAACTCCTTGCGACCGCATGGACTGCAACACAGCTTCCCTGTATATCACCAACTCCCAGAGTGTGCTCAAACTCATTTTCATCAAGTCGGTGATGCCATTTAACCATCTCATCCTCTGCAATCCCCTTCACCTGCCTTCAGTCTTTTGCAGCATCAAGGCTTTATCTATGAGTCAGTTCTTCATATCAGGTAGCCAAATTATTGGAGCTTCAGCATCAGTCCTTCCAATGAATATTCAGGACTGATTTCCTTTATGACTGACTGGTTTGATCTCCATGCTGTTCAAGGGACCCACAAGAGTCTTCTCCAACAGCATACTTCAAAAGCATCAATTCTTCAGCGTTCAACTTTCTTTATGGTCCAACTTTCACATTCATACATGACTACTGGAAAAACCATAACTTTGACTATGTAGACCTTTGCTGGCAAAGTAATGTCTCTGGTTTTTAATATGCCATCTATGTTTATAGCTTTTCTTCCAAGGTGCAAGCATCTTTTAATTTCATGGCTGCAGTCTCTATCTGCAGTGATTTTTGAGCCCAAGAAAATATAATCTGTCATTGTTTCCATTGTTTCCGTATCTATTTGCCATGAAGTGATGGGACCAGATTCCATGATTTTAGTTTTTTCAATGTTGAGTTTTAAGCCAGCTTTTTCACTTTCCTTTCATTTTCATCAAGAGGTTTTTTAGTACCCCTTCCTTTTCTGCCATATGGGTGGCGTCATCTACATTTCTGAGGTTACTGATATCTCTCCCTGCAATCTTGACTGCAGCTTATGCCCCATCCAGTCTGGCATTTTGCATATCGTTCTCTGCATATAAATTAAATAAGCAAGTTGACAATGTACACCCTTGATGTCCTCCTTTCCCAATTTGGAACAAGTTCGCTGTTCCATTCCAGTTCTGACTATTGCTTCTTGACCTGCATACAGATTTCCCCAGAGGCAGGTAGGGTGATCTGATATTCCCATCTCTTTAAGAATTTTCCACACTTTGTTGTAATCCATACAGTCAAATTTGTATGTGTGATCCACACATAAGAGCTTCCCTTGTGGCTCAGTTGGTAAACAATCTGCCTGCAATATAGGAGACCTGGGTTTGATCCGTGGGTTGCAAAGATCCCCTGGAGAAGGGAAAGGCTACCCACTCTAGTATTCTGGCCTGGAGAATTCTATGGACCATGGGGGTCAGACACAACTGTGCAACTTTCATTTTCACTTCACACAGTCAAAGGCTTTAGCATTGTCAATAAAGCAAAAGTGTATGTTTTTCTGGAATTCTCTTGCTTTTTCTATGATCCAACTGATGTTGGCAATTTGATCTCTGGTTCCTCTGCCTTTTTTAAATCCAGCGTGAACATCTGAAGTTCTCAGTTCACATACTGTTGAAGCCTAGCTTGGAGAATTTTGAGCATTACTTTGCTAGTGTGTGAGATGAGTGCAACTGTGCAATAGTCTGAACACTCTTTGACATTGCCTTTCTTTGGGATTGGAATGAAAGTTGACCTTTTCCCATTTTGTGGCCACTGTTGAGTTTCCAAATTTGCTGGCATACTGAGTGCAGCACTTTTAGGATCATCTTTTAGGATTTGAAATAGCTCAGCTGGAATTTGTGACAGATTTTTATCACCAGAATTATTGCAATAGCTTCCTAAATGTTCTTCCTAGTCAACACTTGCCACTCTTTAAATCATTCTTAGCCCAGAGACAAACAGCTGTAAAAATATCAGGATCAGTTAAGATTAAGATTTGTGAATGGCTTAAAATCTAACAGAATGTAAAAACCAACATTCTTTTAATGACCTAGGATGCTCTAATTGTTTTTGCCCTGTTAATTCTCCATTTGTTTTTGTAAACACTCTCCTTATTCATTGGCCTCCTCAAATATATTGGTCTCTTTTCTATTCCTTTAAAATATGTTCCCCTTCAAAGAAATCAAGAAACTCCTACATCCTTGCCTATTCATTTCCACCTGCGTGTACCTGCTGACCATACTTCTTTCCTTTCTTTCACCTAATATCACCTAGCTCAACTTGCCTGTTTATGAAAACCATTAGTCCCATTTCAACTCAGCAACAGCCCCATCTTTGTTCTTGATAATCACCATGTATGAAACATACTATTTGTCTGTGTATCTTCTGTTTTCTTCTCCTATACAAGTTCAATGAGAGAAGAACTTCATGTATGTTAAAAATTTCTCTCATTAAAATTATATTCTAAAAGAAACAACAGCAGGAAAAGCAAAAATCAACTAATTCAATGATAAAATTTTCAATACTTGTTTCAATATGGAGCAAATAAATGAGTGATCATGAAATATAAGATATTTTTTTAGCCTGAACATCTATGAAGAAATTATAATTGAGCTGAGCTGCATGATCAGAAGGGGTCATTATTTTCCAGGGAAAATCAAAAACAAGTGTAAATACCCAAACAAGTGTAAGTACCTGGGCTTCCCTGATAGCTCAGTTGGTAAAGAGTCCACCTACAATGCTTCCAGACCCAGCTTGATTCATGGGTCTGGAAGATCCGCTGGAAAAGGGATAGGCTACCCACTCCAGTATTCTTGGGTTTCCCTGTGGCTCAGCTGGTAGAGAATCTGCCCACAATGCGGGAGACCTGAGTTTGATCCTGACCCTGCCTCCGTCGGAGTGGAAGAGCTTTACTGCTGTGCTACCCTTAGAAAACCTTTCTTTTGAGTTTCCAGAAATTGTTGGGCTTGTGTAATTTCATCCCCTCTTCTTTTTCAGATCTGTAGTGATTCTGACTTCCTATCATTACTATTTCATGAGTGCATCAGCATCCATCACTATATTCCTTACCCTTCTTTCATATCTCTCCAAATGGTCCTTGGGAGAACTCTGTTTCCTGCAGGGTCTCAGACTGGCACAGTTGGAGATCCAACTAAACACAAATAGTTTCTTCTTAATATTTCTCAGCTTTAAGAAAGTTTGCTGAGGCATATGCATAAACTAGCCTCAAAGTTTAATAAATGGAGGAGGATGCTAAGCAAGCAGATATTGGTCATTTGGTTTTCAGCTCTCTTATTGAAGACAAGAAATTATTCAGCAGTAAAGAGTCACAGAGCTGAAGTGCCAAGCTCTGGTAAGGGCTCAAAAGTGGGTGCTAGGAAACTAAGGAAGATTTTTTCTTACTTCTTTACTATTTTCTGTGAGTGGAAATTTTTGACAAATGATGAAACCCAATTCTGTCTTTCCTGGTCCTATTTTGAATTTAAAACAACAAGTTTCTCATAAATATATCTAGGGAAATATTAAATATTATATTAAAAAACAATCAGGAATCTTGAATTCTGAAGTATTACAGAGGCAATATTTATGCAGTCTGTATTTTAAGAAATGGAGCAGCAACCCGAGCACATACACCTTTATTAAGAACAATGGCCAGGTCAGCAATATGGATATCTAGAACCAAAATAATCCACATCCCTCTCATTATTGGAAGCACTTGAAATATTAACTACCATAGAGAAAAACTGATTCCAAGAACTGTACTTAGAAAAGGGAAAGGAAAATCTCTAGTGAAAAATGGTCTCAGCTACTAAATTGTGAATAGTTTGAAAGGAAAGGTGTGGTGATTTTTCAACCATGTTAGTACTCTCAATTTATATTTAAAACATTTGAATCTACACTCCTAAATTAAATTTGTATTCGTTTTAAAGTATTCTCATCTGTTTTTTTTTTCAGTAAAATGCATATTAATCTTAGTTACTTAATGATTTCTACAGCTTAAGGGTTTATTATGATTCACTTGTGAACGTCTCAGATTTTGTTGGCAACTTTTGCTAATAAATTGATTTATATAATGATTATTAATTCTTCAGATAAATGTAACTATTTTATAGGAATTATAATTTAATTTAGTGTTTAAAATATTTTTAATGCAAATAATTATTACATCTAAGATAGTTTACTTATCCATCCTTTCTTCTGATTAATATTGCCAGAGTTTTGTGTGTTTACCTAATCATTAAAAAGCTTTAAGATTATGGACGCTGTTGAGAACCTCATTCTTCTTAAGTTGATATTCCACTGATTTCCGCTTTCATTTTGATAATTTTTCTTTATTTTGGTTTATTCTATTGTTCTTTCTAAAAACATGGATTTAATTAGTGATCTTACTTTCTAATTTATGCACATAAGATTTGTGGTAGAGATTGGTAGCAATAACAGGATTTTGTGTTTCCCTCTACTTGTGATCACAATGAAAAATTGTGTTTGAGAGTTAGGCATGGCCATGTGGTCAAATTTCAGCCAGTGGAATATGAATAGATATGAAATGTACCAATTCAAGTTCAAGAGTAGAAACGTTACATTTTATAATGCTCTCATAAAACAAAGATGTTGAATGTTGTGTAGTAGAAATTGTTTAGGAAGGTAGGTGATTTAATGAGTTCTGGAAAAAAGCAGAAACTTTGTCAAGAATACCATGATTTTAAAAGCCAAGGAATAAGTATGGACATTTTTATCAGATTAAGTAAATTATATTTTTAGTGGCACTTGTCTGATTCTTGAGGTAGAGATAAAGTTATGTTTGAAAAGGGGTTGGATTTATGTTTCCTTCATTCAAAAGAACAAAATGAGAAAAAAAAAAAAATCTGTTTTGAAATTCGAAATTGAGGAAGTTCCCTGTTGTTCCAGTGGTTGGAACGCTGTGCTTTCATTTGACTGAGTCCAGGCTCAGTCCGGGAAACTAATAGCCTACAAACCAAGGGGTGCAGCCAAAAAAAGAAAGAAATAGAGAAAGAGAAAGAGAGAAAGAGAAAGAAAGAAAGAAATCTCACAAATATGTTTCACATAGTGATGAAATATTTATAGAAGTAGCATGATTTTTCAGTTCTTTGAATTTGGGCTTACTGCTCAGTGATGCAGGCTGATGAAGCAAGCAGATACAATTCAATCCAATATTTCATAAGAATATAATTTATGATATGCACTAGTCAGTTCAGACGTTAAACTAATCAGTCACTTGGGTCCATTTAAAAGATGCTTTATATTAATTTATGCACTGAATTTTATTCTGACAAATTTGATGATGTAAACAGTTGATAAACAAACATGTAGGACATTTCTAATGTTCACAGGATGTTTATACTCTAATATAATTAATTTTAAGAACATGAAAATCTTGTTATGGGGACAATGAAGAGGAAAAATGTATGATTTCTTTCATCAAATAAATCATCTACAATATATACCAGTTTTCAAATCATTTAAAATACATTGTTGTATTGAAGAGAGCATTATCTATTTAATAAAATGATGAGTTGATTTTCCAAAAATGTTGAAAAGAAAAGTAATCTTTCTTAATTGAACGTGAAAGAAATCTAATCATAAGAATAATGAAAAAGTAAATTAAAAATGATCAGTTGCATTTCAGCTCTGTTTATGATACTACCTTTCTGCAGTATTGGTGTGAACTACATGTCTTCATAAGTGGCTGTATAAATCCGACTCAATATATTTTCAGAATTCTTATTAGCATGATGGAATCCACTGATAAGTCCTTTTAATTAGCATGTGCTTGAATGACTCTTCCACTTTCTCTTTCTCTCTTCTATTGAATTTTAATTACTCTTAAAATACAATGATAACTGTGTGGAGTTCTGTAAGATAAAATGCACAATTAACATATTCTGTACACATCCTATTCTGGTTCTTAACATCAGGAATGCATACTCTCAATTACCAAATCTTTGTAGTGATAAAATAATCTAAATTAGGCCACTGTCTTCAAATTCATAGTGAATCTAAGATTACTTGTAAAACACACTAGTAGAAATAAACATTGTGCTAAACAAATGTGCTGATTAAACAATGTTTTAACACTTTTTCTGAATTCACAAAATATTTTTTTGGTATTTATTCTTTTTACTTTATCTAGTAATTGTGTGAACGATTAATGAATGGACAAATGCCTCTGTTCCAAACATGGTAATAAAAAAAAAAATCTTTATATGTATTTATGATAATCACGAAGCTATCAATAAGCACTTTAACTGGAAATCTGTAAAGCAAATTAATACTAACCAAAAATATTTATTTTATTTCCATTTTACTTTGGAATCATACCACAAAAACTCTTTAAAAATTGCAGACACTAAATGTGGACTGTTAGATGCTATAAAATATGTGAATGCCATGTATATAGCATTAAGAAATTTTTATGGTGGTTTAGTTGCTAAGTCATGTCCGACTCTTGTGACCCCATGGACTGTAGCTCACCAGGCTTCTCTGTCCATGGGATTTTCCAGGCAAGAATACTGGAGTGGGTTTCCATTTCCTTCTCCAGAGGATCTTCCTGACCCAGGGATTAAACCTGGGTCTCCTGCACTGCAGGCAGATTCTTTACCAACTGAGCTACTAAGGAATTCCCAAGAAATTTTTAAATGAATGATATATAGGTGTTTTTGTAGTTATTTTTTATGAATATTATTGAACACAATAATATCAGAAAAAAACAAAATAAAACAGTGTTGCTATGTATTTTTCTTCTTAATGTCAGAGCACATTATCCTTCTTTATGTTTTCTGTCTTTCTTAAATCTTCTACTGGTTTTTATTTTTAAAATACATATGGCTATGTTGTATATATATATTATTTTCTAACAGAGAGATAACTCCCTTTCATCTGTCTGAGAGCCTCAGTGAGATCTTTGTTCTAATTAGGACTTTAAGTGAGTCAATACTGTCGTACAGCATCAGTTAGTTTCAATATATTGAGGACAATATATATTTTGTATTATCATTGGCTCCTCAATCCTGTAAGATTTGGGGCTTTAACAGTGAGATTTATTTTTACCGTCCAGTGCAGCTACCCCAGATTCCTACACCATCATGAACTCAGAGGAAAAATGTAGAGGTGATTGAAAGGTCTAATAATTATCTTGTATTTGAGTATCTTAGAGATTATAATATTAATATATCATATCAGTCATTTCAGTCTTAAAAGCTCTAATGGTTTCTCTTTACTCTAAAAGACTCTTGATGTCTGTTGCAGTCCAAGCTTCTCAGGCTTAGCAAATATTCTCAGAGTTTAACAATCTGATCATCACTGTATGTCTGATATCCTTTGAATATGATTTCTTTGGACTCCTTGCATTCTCAACTCTTCTGTAGTCTAAAACTGATTTCTTCAGTTTACAGGGTTTTCTAGTACTTATGGAAGCAATCTTTGGTGGACCATATCCTTAGTTGAAAGAAGAACTTTAAATGATTCTTAACTAGTGTCAAAACAGAATTAAACTAGACCATGTTAAACTAGTAAGGAAAGCTTTATTCAAAGCTATTGCAAAAGGAGATCTCCAGTAAACTCCATCTGAGCTCAGCCCTGTGAAAACAAAAGGCAGGGAAAGGATTTTTCAATGCCGGTGAAAAAGAGATCATGGGCCACCTGTTTCCTGATTGTGTGTGTGTTAAGGCTCTTCAATTGTGTCCTACTCTTTGTGACTGAGAGGGTAACAGGCAGGAAGGCCAGAGGTCTCCAAACGGGGGAAAGAGGCTGCAAGTGCCAGACATTTTTATCTCTCTTAAGCGGCAGGAAGAAACAAACCAGCAATATGTTTTTCCTTCTCTATACAAATTTAAAAGGAGGTTTCTCTTAAAATGCTGTGTTGCCATGACACCTGGTTTCACCTGAAGCTAACTACTCTCAAACCTTGAGTTAACCAATACATTTCTTTTTCTTATGGAAATATTGTCTTAAGCTATGTTAATGTACCCCAGACTCTATCTTCAAGTTGGTTCCACCAAAGGGCCTAACTTATTTACTCAGGTATTGTTCCCCTAATCTATGTAAATGAAACTATTTGTTGGTATTCTGCCCTCTACAAGATTCAAGTCAATCTTTTTATGGCCAGGGATGAATTATCTGGTGCCATTCTAAATTTTATGACATTCCTTTCTTTTCATTAACAGACTGTGAGTGACTATATAATATACAGCTAAAGACTAGGAGGGGGGTACTCTTTTGCCCCCTTCTGATGCCTATGTCAGAAGCTTTCTCTATCTCCTTTATACTTTAATAAAACTTTATTACACAAAAGCTCTGAGCGATCCAGCCTCATCTCTGGCCCCGGATTGAATTCGTCTTCTCCAGAGGCGAAGAATCCCGGCGTCCTATCGTTCAGCAACAACCTTTCACGACCCTATGGACTGTAGCCCACCAGGCTCCTCTGTCTGTGGGATTCTCCAGGCAATAATACTGGTGTGGACTGGCGTGTCCTCCTCCAGGGGCTCTTCCTAATCCAGGGACAGAACACCCATCATTTACGTCTCCTGCATTCGCAGGCAGGTTCTTTACCACTAGCGTCACCTGGGAAGCTTGTTTTCTGATTAGATTTGCCCAAAGGAAAAACAAACTGTCATGTTAGAAAGTAGGTTTAAAACTCTGAGCAAGGAAGTTTACCTTCTTCTGCAATAATCTGGAAGAGTTTGAGTAAGATAGATGTTAGCTTTTCTCTAAATTTTTGGTAGAATTCAGCTGTGAAGCCATCTGGTCCTGGGCTTTTGTTTGCTGGAAGATTTCTGATTACCGTTTCGATTTCCTTGCTTGTGATGGGTCTGTTAAGATCTTCTATTTCTTACTGATTCAGTTTTGAAAAGTTATACTTTTCTAGGAATTTGTCCATTTCTTCCAAGTTGTCCATTTCATTGGCATAGAGCTGCTGGTAGTAGTCTCATGATCCTTTGTATTTCAGTGTTGTCTGTTGTGATCTCTCCATTTTCATTTCTAATTTTGTTGGTTTGGTTCTTCTCCCTTTGTTTCTTAATGAGTCTTGCTAACGGTTTGTCAATTTTGTTTATCTTTTCAAAAAGCCAGTTTTTACACTATGGCATATTACTCAGCCATTAAAAAGAATTCATTTGAATCAGTTCTAATGAGATGGATGAAACTGGAGCCCATTATACAGAGTGAAGTAAGCCAGAAAGCTAAAGACCAATACAGTATACTAACGCATATGTATGGAATTTAAAAAGATGGTAACGATAACCCTATATGCAAAACAGAAAAAGAGACACAGATGTACAGAACAGACTTTTGGACTCCGTGGGAGAAGGCGAGGGTGGGATGTTCTTAGAGAATAGCATTGAAATAAGTATACTATCAAGGGTGAAACAGATCACCAGCCCAGGTGGGATGCATGAGACAAGTGCTTGGGGCTGGTGCACTGGGAAGACCCAGAGAGATTGAGTGGAGAGGGAGGTGGGAGGGGGGATCAGGATGGGGAACACATGTAAATCCATGGGTGATTCATGTCAATGTATGGCAAAAACCACTACAATATTGTAAAGTAATTAGCCTCCAACTAATAAAAATAAATGGAAAAAAAATTTAAAAAATAAAGAAAAAAAAATCTGAGCAAAGTGTACAGAGAAGTTAGACTCCCACCTTTCCACAGAGTCTGGGAAATGGGGAAATTCAATCTTTCTTCATGGTTACATTTTAAAGAGATGGCTTCCATGCCCTTGAGAAAAGAATCCTGCAGTGTGAAACTGGCAAGAAACTTTAAAACATATTCACATATTGAAGGGCCATAAATATAATCTGCAATTACAAGTTTTCTAAAGTAAATGTTCTAAGTAAAGGGCGATGAGGACCTAGAGTCTGGAAGAAGCTTATATAAAGATTACTCAGGGGAGGGAAATGTTAAGCTCCCCTTGGCCAATCCTTCCTTTTGTTTTCCCATTGAACAACTTAGGAAAACTAGTTCTACTTCACTTCAGCCAGACTTCTGTTGTTAAAGTGCTAGATGAATCTTCTACCTAGACTTGATGGTAAGGATAGTTGCTGGATGATCTGAGCAGTCAGGCAGGCAGTTGGTGAGGCGAACTCCTGTGGAAAGAAAAAGTAAGATTAGTGTTGGGAGCAGACTATAAAACTCAGTTTCTGAGACCAGAAGTCAAGTCCAGAAGATTCCTAATTGTTGGGCTCAAAGTGTCTTTAGGAGGTAAAGCACAAGCAGCTGTGGTAATCCAGGTAGATGTTTAAATAAAGCCCTTATGAATGGAAAAATATACAGTCTGTTTCTAGTTGGTTGACCTCAGGTGGTAGTTCTGGGCTTGCTGAGCCCTTTGAGAGACCCAGTCATGCAATATGTATGGGCCAGTCATGTGACAGTGGGTCACATGACATGGGTGCTAATTCTATTATAGCAAATGAAAAGGTATTTGGAAACAATTAATCTAGTCATGCATAAATATTGTACAATGCAAGTATAAGCACACCAAATAAGTTCAAAAAGTAATGCAAACGATGCCAATTAATAATACAACCACCAAAATTATACTTAGCACTGAAACATTAATCAAGGAAATCCAAAATATAAGATGAATAAAGCCTGCCTGTGTGAAATGGTAATACAAAAATGTAAATGTAATGTTAACTTTGTACATTAATGTACAAAAATGATTTCTGTACATCATGTCGTCTTATATAAAAATTGTTAAATAAGAAACTTCTAGAATTCTTTACAAAGAGTTCAAAAGCTGTATGAGTGCAATATAAACATTAAATAAGAGCTTACTATTCAGTAGTAACTAAGATATCAGACAAAATGATATATAATCTGGAGGAAAATGTACAGAAAATGAAACTGTACACAAATTGATTTGTAAATGTCACTGATGTATGTATAACAAACACAAATGAAAGGAGAGAAATATGTTTTCCACTTAAAAAGTTCCAAAAGTATAAAAATGCCAGTTGTATATAATCACTAAAAATTCAATAAATGTCAATCCACATAATTCTAAATTATTTTAAAGGATCCAGATGAGTTGATTATAAAATGTGGAATAAGTATATATGTGGAATAGAGACAAGGGAAATCTAAAAATATTAGAATATTATATCTAATTATTATATATCTATAAGAAACAGTTATTATATTCACATATAATTATAATAAGGATATTAATCACTATGCTAAAATCAGGTACAGAATTTATGGAAAATTGGTTGTGAAAGAGGTGGCCTTACAAATCAATAGACAATGTAATATCTATAAAATGACTTAAAGTTATTTTCCCTTATTGAAAACAAATGAAATGCTACATCTCAAGATACAAATAAACAAAGTTTAGATGTATTAAGGTTAATGAGAAAGAAACACAAAGAGTTTCTTTGAATAAAATAGCAAATGAAATGCTTTACTTTAAAATGAAATCTTCTATACTGAGTATATTTACATAAAGTTAAAAACAGTAAAGCAATTGAAATACAATTTTTCATCATTTATATATGGCAGTACTTGAATCATATTATGAACACTTTTAAATTATAGTAAATGATTCTTCACGTGTGTAGTAAAAGTATAACATCAAAAGCAAAATATGTGAATAATTTTTTTCAAAAGAGTAAATTGGAATGTAAAGTCAGGTGGGCCTTAGAAGGCATCACTACAAACAAAGCTAGTGGAGGTGATGGAATTCCAGTTGAGCTATTTCAAATCCTAAAAGATGATGCTGAAAAAGTGCTGCACTCAATATGCCAGCAAATTTGGACAACTCAGCAGTGGCCACAGGACTGGAACATGTCAGTTTTCATTCCAGTGCCAAAGAAAATCAATGCAAAAGAATGCCCAAACTACCACACAATTGCACTTATCTCACCTCCTAGTAAAGTAATGCTCAAAATTCTCCAAGCCAGGCTTCAACAATATGTGAAACATGAATTTTCAGATGTTCAACAATAAACTGTGGAAAATTCTGAAAAGAGATGGGAATACCAGACCACCTGACCTGCCTCATGAGAAATCTGTATGCAGGTCAGGAAGCAACAGTTAGAACTGGACATGGAACAACAGAGTGGTTCCAAATTGGGAAAAGAGTACATCAAGGCTGTATATTGTCACCCTGCTTATTTAACTTATATGCAGAGTCCATCATGAGAAATGCTGGGCTGGAAGAAGCACAAGCTGAAATCAAGATTGCTGGGAGAAATATCAATAACCTCAGGTATGAGGATGACACCACCCTTATGACAGAAAGTGAAGCAAAATTAAAGGGCCTCTTGATGAAAGTGAAAGAGGAAAGTGAAAACGTTGGCTTAAAGCTCAACAATCAGAAAACTAAGATCATGGCATCCAGTCCCATCACTTCATGGCAAATAGATGGGGAAAGAATGGAAACAGTGACAGACTTTATTTTGGGGGCCCCCAAATCACTGCAGATGGTGACTGCAGCATTGAAATTAAAAGACGCTTACTGTTTGGAACAAAAGTTATGACCAATTTAGACAGCATATTAAAAAGCAGAGACATTACTTTGCCAACAATTGTCCATCTAGTCAAGGCTATGGCTTTTCCAGTAGTCATGTATAGATGTGAGAGTTGAACTGTAAAGAAAGCTGAGCACCGAAGAATTGATGCTTTTGAAGTGTGATGTTGGAGAAGACTCTTGAGAGTCCTTTGGACTGCAAGGGGATCCAACCAGTCCATCCTAAAGGAAATCAGTCCTGAATATTCATTGGAAGGACTGATGCTGAAGCTGAAATGCCATTACTTTGGCCACCCTATGTGAAGAACTGACTCACTGGGAAAGACCCTGATGCTGGGAAAGATTGAAGGTGGGAGAAGGGAATGACAGAGGATGAGATGGTTGGATGCCATCACCGACTCAATGGACATGAGTTTGTGTAAACTCTGGGAGTTGGTGATGGACAGGGAGGCCTGATGTGTTGCAGTCGATGGGGTCAGAAAGAGTCGGACATGACTGAGCGACTGACCTGACCTGACCTTAACTGATGAAAGTATTAAAATTTGCATTCAATTGTAACAATTTAATATGATTTTATAGGAATCAGACTAAAGAAATAAATTTCAGTTATAACTACTTAAAATAATGGTAAATCAAGAGACTTTTCCATAATAGAAGAAAAGTATCAATTTGTAAAAACACTGGAGAGCAGAAAATATCTAGTAATATGGAATATATACTTCTCTAAAGTCTAACAACTTCATTTCTACATACATGCCCTCTAAATGGTCTTGTATATGTACACCAAGTGAAATGCTTAAGAATTTTTCCTGCAATATTGTTTGCATAATTTAAGAACAGGGAACAGCCATCATTCATAGAATGGAAAAATTGAAATTGTTGTTTCATTGTTTATATGATATGTATCATTGTTTATATCTGAACAAACATCTATACATCATCATGAATAAGTCTTCATAATATACTGATGAATGTAAAAATCACTTGGAGAATAATACATTAATTGTAATTTATTGAAAACATATTAATGACAATAGCAATTAAGCAATTGATACATTCCATATACATACCTATGGAATACATAGTGATGTGATGTAATGTATAAAATATATTTTGGAGCAGTACATAACCAATCCATGATAGTACTTACTTCTTAAAGGAAATTTTGAATTGGTAAAGAAGATAAAGAAATCTTAAATATTAACTTTTGTTAATAAAATAAATAACACAAATGAAGCAAAAATGGAAAATATATACATGTTAATTCTGAATGGAATACATATTAAGGGATGTTTGCTATATTTCCCCCTTACAGCAGAACAAAATAGGTTTTACCTTTCAAATGACTTAAACAAATCAAAAGAAGAAGAATATTTTGTGCCATTAAAATTTATTTAGTATCCATAAATAAAGTTTCTTACAGCACAGCCATACTCACTTGGTTACATGTTGCCTCTGACTTTCTGCTAAAAAACAGGGTTGGATAATTGTGACAGAGACTGTAAGGCCTAAAGAGCTTAAAATATTTACTGTTTGGCCCTTGACAGAAAATGTTTGCCTAGTCCTGCTATAGCAACATCAAAACAAACAAACATATTGTAGCTAAGTGTTGCCTTCTATGATGTTCCCTCCAATACTGGCTTGAGTTTCCCTTGCATTATAAAGCTGTTGTACACATATACAATGGAGTATTTCTCAGCCATAAAACAAAGGAAATAATGCCATTTTCAGCAACATGTATGCACTTAGAGATTATCATACTAAGTGAAGTAACTCAGACAAAGACAAATATCATATGAAATATAATATATATGTAGAATCTCACTTTGAAAAATATACAAATGAACTTATTTGTAAAACAGAGCAGACTTACAGACATCAGAAACAAACTAATGGTTATGAAAAGGGAAACATGGGGGGCGAGGATAAATCAGCAGCTTGGGATGAATACACAGGTACTGCTACATACAACTTGAGTGTCCCTTGGACTGCAAGGAGATCCAACCAGTCCATCCTAAAGGAGATCAGTCCTGGGTGTTCTTTGGAAGGCCTGATGCTGAAGCTGAAACTCCAATACTTTGGCCACCTCATGCAAAGTGTTGACTCATTGGAAAAGACCCTGGTGCTGGGAGGGATTGGGGAAAGGAGGAGAAGGGGATGACAGAGGATGAGATGGCTGGATGGCATCACCAACTCGATGGACATGAGTTTGAGAAAACTCTGGGAGTTGGTGATGGACAGGGAGGCCTGGTGTGCTGTGATTCATGGGGTCGCAAAGAGTCGGAGACGACTGAGCGACTTCACTTTCACTTTTCACTTTCATGCACTGGAGAAGGAAATGGCAACCCACTCCAGTGTTCTTGCCTGGAGAATCTCAGGGATGGGGGAGCATGGTGGGCTGCTGTCCATGGGGTCACACAGAGTTGGACACGACTGAACCGACTTAGCAGCAGCCAGCATGTTTGCATGAAGGTATTTGTCTCCATGTTCCCTCTGATAATAATGGGAAGTCAGACAGTTTATTTGAAATTCCAGTATCTAACAGAGAGACTCCTACATAGTAGGATGTATGCATATGTATTAATGGATGGATAAATATGAACCTTTTAATTTAGTCCCTCAGTGAGTGTCTCTGGGAATCACTTGCATGTCAGTTACCTAGAGAATGACCCATTTATATATCTATATCTATATCTAATGTCTGTATCTACATGTACATAGGTTCAATGTATGGCAGATGACTAATTGTTTAGCATAAATTATGTATTAAGGTTATTGCATGAAAATTGCATCTCTAAATGTCTAACTTACACATGAATTGCTAAGAAGGAAAAACACTTTCTATTTTTACATTACATGTTTAAGCTGGCGATGTACAATTATATTCAGAGTACTGTGTTTATTGAAATTCTTATTCTAAAGTGCAAAGAAAGGTTTTGGAGATTTTAAGGAAGTAATTCAAGCTGACAGCATGTAGGGATCATTGTGCTTGCATGCTCAGTCGCTCAGTGCTGTCTGATTCTTTGTGACCCCGTAGACTGTAGCCCATCAGGCTCCTCCGTCCATGGGATTTCTCAGGCAAGAATACTGAAGTGGGTTGCCATTTCCTCCTGCAGTGGATCTTCCCCTACCCAGCGATCTAACCTGCATCCCCTGCGTCTCCTGCATTGGCATCAGATTCTTGATCACTGAATGGCCTGGGAGGCCCAAGGAGCATTGTAAGAATTCATCAAATGTTAGTTATTTTTATATGCTTAAATTAATCACAGCTTTAATATTTTATTTTCATTTGCTATAGATGCTGTTTAAACTTCAAAGTCAGATTTATTTTTTTTAATATGTGAGATGATAGAGTTTTATTTAAAAATAATTTTTGAAGAAGAGTTTTTAACAAATTTAAAAGGATTTTTAGAAATGTCAATAGACACTTCTTTAAGGTTATCTTTAAGACCAAGAATGATACCATGTTTTGGTTTTTAGCTTAGCTCTTTGCCATGAATAATTCAAGTGCCATTTCTTCTAACTCATGGACCCCAGATGAAAATGAAAACTGACATGATTTTGTACATAACTTTCAAGCATGACATAGGAAAACTTACCCTGTTAATTCCATTTAAAAATAAATAAAAAGCTGCCAACCTATCTATGTTTAGGCTGTCTCAGAATTCTAATATCAAAGATAAGTGTAATATTGTCTAATGGCACTTTATTTTATGTCTTCTTTTTTAATCAGATGTTTAAAAATAACTAACTGGTATGACTGACATTTGAAATAAGCTTCTTTTGTCCCATTTATAGAACTTGTAACAATCACTTAGTCATGTGGATTAAAATTACTCCATATGTTTGATCAAAATGTTAAAAAATATGATGCCTAAAAATAAAAATCATGCAGACAAGTTAACATAATTTTAACACTCAGTCCTTGGAAATTTTAGTAGGGTAAGCTATAAATTTTGGAGGAAATTAAAATGGGTGTGTATTCATTGGATATTTTAATTTTTTAAAATATCAAATATAAAATAATGAATATTTGGCATGGGTAAAATACATGTGCTCAAGAAAGTTGCAAATGAAATGACAAGAAATTTGAATAAATCTTAGCCATTGGAAAATTTACTCATAGATTTAAAATAGTTTAAACCAGAAACTTAAAAGAAAAAAATTCTTAGTAGATTATTTAGTCTACTAAAGTGATGGTAAAGGGTATACTGATGTCCTTCTGAAAGTGTGAAGTTTGTATGTTAACCAAAATTTATACATGTATCCATAATAAACTGTGTCTCTCCAAAATAAAGAGTCTACATAAAGGTTAGTTATATAGGTTAGTTCTATATAGGTGTTGAAGGGTTGTACTATCAAAATTTTAACACTGATGGAACCCAAATTGAAGAATCCAAGAAATAGTTGTTACCATACCAAGGTATGGTGCCACAAAAGTGGAGAAAATAGAACAAAGAAATGAAGGAGTTCATAAGAAGATTGTGAGTTTAGAGGAGTCAAGGATAGAGGTAGGCTTGAACCCTGTGTATGGTTCCTGACCAGGTTTTTGCTAGTTATCTGATGGAATGTGATGAAACTGAAGGTTATCTGGGAGTGGTAGAAATTAGAGGCTGGAATCAACTGCCAATGGCAAAGTCAAGTGCTTTTGCTGAGACTGAGAGCCGGGGTGAGTCAAAGTGCCACTGACTGAACAAGATAAATTATCCTACAGAAAATATGACAAAAAGAGCAATTTAAATTATTTTTGGTTACACTTATTAGGCTGTCTTCAATAATTCATTTTTCCCTCTCCAAGCTACTCTCTGTCCACACTTAGTGAAGATATATAATCCCCACCATAAAAACACAGTGATCCAAATTATCACTTAAGTTGGAGCTCAGTGGCTCTTTTATCCCTTTTGTTTTTCACATCTTGTGTACTCCAATCTGATTGTCTGAATCTTTGCATTTCTGCCAGGGTTGACTTTCTGTAGATACATTATTAATGATCAGTAAACCATACAGATGCAAGATGTAAGATGGTGGAGTAGAAGGATGTGAGCTCATTTCTCCTGCAAGAACTCCAAAACTGCAGCTCACAACTGAACAACCCTTGACAGAAGAATGTTGGATCCCACCAGAAAAAGATTCCCCATGTCAAAGGGTAGAGGAGAAGGCCCAGCAAGATGGTAGGAGGGGGGAAATTGCATTGAGACTCAAACGCCCTATACGCCAGACATGCTAAGAGGGCTCAAGCAACCCTTGTGCACAACAGGAGCCAGAGTCCACCCAGAGACTGAGCCAGATCTGCCTTTGAGTGTTTGAGTGTCTCCTGCAGAGGCACAGGTCTGGAGTGGCCTGCCGCATGGGCAGGGGCTCTGGTTGCAGCAGACCTGGGTCACCCAGCATGTGGCCTAAGCCCCCATGGAGGAGGTCCCATTAACCCCACCATAGAGCCACCAAGATGACAACCCACAAGCTGCAGAACAATTATAACAAATGAATTCTCACACTGTTAAGAAAGTTCTGGTACCCACAACAGATTTCCCAACCTGGGGATCTGGCAAAGGGACTGAGAACCCCTGGAGAATTTGATTTGGAGGCCAGTGGGATTTGATTACAGAACTTACATAGGACTGGGGAAACAAACTCTTGGAGGGTGCAAACAAGACCGTGTGCATACCAGGACCCAGGAGAAAGGAGCAGTGATCCCACAAGACTGATCCAGACTTGCCTGTAAGTGTCCAGGAGTCTCCAGCAGAGGTGAAGGTCGACAGTGGCCTGCTGCAGGGTCAGGGGAACTGAATACAAGAATTCAATTCAGCACAAGACCTTTTGAAAGACATAGCCATTATCGTCATTACCCCTACCATAGTATGGTCTATGTCAAACAACAGAGAGGGAACACAGCCCTACCCATCAACAGAAAATTGGATTAAAGATTTACTGAGCATGGCCCTTCAGAACAAGAACCAGTTTCCCCCACAGTCAGTCTCTCATCAGGAAAATTCTTTAAGTCTCTTAGCCCTACCTATTAGAGAGCAGACAGAATGAAAACCACAGTCACAGAAAACTAATCAAAAACTGATCACATGGACCACAGCTGTGTCTAACTCAGTGAAACTATTAGCCATGTCGTGAAGGGCCAACCAATATGGATGGGTCATGGTGGAGATTTCTGACAAAACGTGGTCCACTGGAGAAGGGAATGGCAAACCACTTTTGTATTCTTGCCATGAGAATTCCATGAACACTATAAAAAGAAAAAAAAAAAAAAGATATGACACTGAAAGATGAAATCTCCAGGACACTAGGTGCCCAATATGCTACTGGAGAAGAACAAAGAAATAACTCCAGAAAGAATGAAGAGAGAGAGCCAAAGGGAAAACAACACATAGTTGTGGATGTGACTGGTGATGGAAGTCCGATGCTGTAAAGGGCAATATTGCATAGGAACTGGAATGTAGGTACATGCTACTGCTGCTAAGTCACTTCAGTCGTGTCCGACTCTGTGCGACCCCATAGACGGCAGCCCACCAGGCTCCCCCATTCCTGGGATACTCCAGGCAAGAATACTGGAGTGGGTTGCCATTTCCTTCTCCAATGCATGAAAGTGAAAAATGAAAGTGAAGTCGCTCAGTCGTGTCCGATTCTTAGCGACCCCATAGACTGCAGCCTGCCAGGCCCTTCTGTCCATGGGATTTTCCAGGCAAGAGTACTGGAGTGGGGTGCCATTGCCTTCTCCAATGTAGGTACATGGATATAGGTAAATTGAAAGGGGCTAAACAGGAAATGGCAAGAGTGAACATTGACATTTTAGGAATCAGTGAACTAAAATGAACTGCAATGTGTGAATTTAATTGAGATGACCATTATATGTACTACTGTGGGCAAGAATCCTGTAGAAGAAATGGAATAGCCCTCATAGTCAACAAAAGAGTCTGAAATGCAGCTCTTGTGTGCAATCTCAAAAACGACAGAATGATTTCTGTTTGTTTTCAAGGCAAACCATTCAATATCAATGTAATCCAAGTCTATGCCCCAACCACTATGCAGAAGAAGCTGAAGTTGAATGGTTCTATGAAGACCAACAAGACCTTTCAGAACTAACACCCCAAAAAGAAGGCCTTTTCATCATAGGGGACTGGAAGGCAAAAGTAGAAAGTCAAGAGGTACCTGGAGTACTAGGCACACTTGGCCTTGGAGTACACAATGAAGCAGGGCAAAGACGAAGAGAAATTTGTCAAGAGAATGCACTGGTCATAGCAAACACTCTCTTCCAACAACATAAGAGACAACTCTACACATGGACATCACCAGACAGTCAATACTGAAATCAGATTGATTATATTCTCTGCAGCCAAAGATGGAGAAGCTCTATACAGTCAGTAAAAACAAGACTGGGAGCTGATTGTGGCTCAGATAATAAATTCCTTACAGCAAAATTCAGACTTAAATTGAGGCAAGTAGGTCAAGAAATGCTTGACCATTCAGGTATGACCTAACTTATATCCCATATGATTATACAGTGAAAGTGATAAATAGATTCAAGGAATTAGATTTGATAGAGTGCCCAAAGACTTATGGACAGAGGTTCATGACTTTGTACAGGAGGCAGTGATCAAGGTCATTCCCAAGAAAAAGAAATGCAAAAAGGCAAAATGGTTGTCTGAGGAGGCCTTGCAAATAGCTGAGAAAAGAAAAGAGGCAAAAGGCAAAGGAGAAAAGGAAAGATATCTCCATCTGAATTCAGAGTTCCAAAAAAATGGCAAGGAGAGATAAGAAAGCCTTCCTCAGTGACCAGTGCAAAGAAATAGTGGAAAACAATAGAATGGGAAAGACGAGAGATCTCTTCAGGAAAATTGGAGATACCATGGGAACATTTCATGCAAAGATGGGTTTGATAAAGGACAGAAATGGTATGGATCTAACAGAAGCAGAAAATGTTAAGAAGTGGCAAGAATACACAGAAGAACTGTACAAAAAATATATTCATGACCCAGAAATCATGATGGTGTGATCACTCAGAGATATCCTGGAGTGTGAAGTCAAGTGGATCTTAGGAAACATTACTACCAACAAAGCTAGTGGAGGTGATGGAATTCCAGTTGAGCTATTTCAAATCCTAAAAGATGATGCTGTGAAAGTGCTGCACTCAATATGCCAGCAAATTTGGAAAACTCAGCAGTGGCTACAGGACTGGAAAAGGTCAGTTTTCAATCTAATCTCAAAGAAAAGCAAGGCCAAAGAATGTTCAGACTATTACACAATTGCACTCATCTCATGTGAAAGCAAAGTGATTCTGAAAATTCTCCAAGTTAAGGCTTCAACAGTACATGAACTGAAAACTTCCAGATGTTCAAGCTGGATGTAGAAAATGCAGAGGAACCAGAGATCAAATTGCCAACATCCATTGGATCATCAAAAAAAAAAAAAAAAACACAACAAGAGAATTCCAGAAAAACATTTACTTCTGCTTTATTGACTACACCAAAGTCTTTGACTGTGTGGATCACAATGAACTGTGGACAATTCTGAAAGAAATGGGAAATACCAGACCACCTGACCTGCCTCCTGAGAAATCTGTATGCAGGTCAAGAAGCAAAAGTTGGAACCAGACATGGAACAATGGATTGGTTCCAAATTGGGAAAGGAGTACATCAAGGTTGTATACCATCACCCTGCTGCTTATTTAATGCATTGTGCGTAATGGGAAATGCCAGACTGGATGAAGCACAAGCTGTGAGCAATACTGTCAGGAGAAATATCAATAACCTCAGATACGCAGATGATGCCACCCTTGTGGCAGAAAACAAAGACTCGAACTAAACAGTCTCTTGTTGAATGTGAAAGAGGAGAGTGAAAATGTTGGCTTAAAACCCAACATTCAAAAGCTAAGAACATGTCATTCGGTCCCATCTCTTCATGGCAAATAGATGGAGAAACAATGGAAACAGTGAGAGACTTTGCTTTCCTGGGCTCCAGATTCACTGTTGATGGTGACTGCAGCCATGAAATTAAAAGGCACTTGCTCCTTGGAAGAAAAGCTATGACAAACCTGTATTTGTCATAAAAAATTAAAAAGTATTAAAAAGCAGAGACATTACTTTGTCAATGAAGGTCCAAATAGTCAAAGCTATGGTTTTTCCAGTAGTCATGTATGGGTGTGAGAGCTGGACCATAAAGAAAGCTGAGCACCAAAGAACTGATGCTTTTGACCTGTGGTATTGGAGAAGATTCAGAGTCCTTTGGGCTGCAAGGAGATCCAACCAATCAATGCTGAAGAAAATCTGTCCTGAATATTCATTGGAAGGACTGATGCTGAAGCTGAAGCTCCAACACTTTGGCCACCTGATGCAAAGAACTGACTCATTGGAAAGGACCCTGATGCTGGGAAAGATTGAAGACAGGAGCAAAAGGGGACAACAGAGGATAAGATGATTGGATGGCATTGCCAAATCAATGGACATGAATTTCAGCACGCTCCAGGAGTTAGTGATGGACAGGGAAGCCTGGCGTGTTGCAGTACATGGGGTCGCAAAGAGTCGGACACGACTGACTGACTGAACTGAAGTCATGCAGATAGCCATTTAATCACTGCATATTGTTGTCAATATTTTGAGGGAATGATATTTGCTATTGTGTAGTCAAGTATGGATCAAATATACCAAGGATGATCAGATTCCAGAGAATGTCACTGGCTATGCTATTCCATATAGATGTCTAGGTTAGCTGAAGCACTACAGTGTACAAGCAAAGATGGTTATCTGCAGCCATAAGAAGGTATGAAATATTGCCATTTGTAGCAATATGTGTGGACCTAGAGAATATCTTACTAAGTCAAGTAAGTCAAAGACAAATATTATATATACAATATCACATATATGGAATCTAAAAAATAATGCAAATGAAGGTATAGACAAAAACAGAAACACTCATAGACACAGAGAACAACCTTATGGTTACCAAAGAGGAAAAGGTGGGATGGAGGATTAAATTAAGAGTATGGGATTACAGATACACACTACTATATACATATCTGTATCTATATATCTATATACATATATGTAAAACATATATATGTGTATGCATGTATATATATGTATGACTGAATCACTTTTTTGTACACCTGAACTAACACAATATAGTAAATCAACTATACTCTGTTTTTTTAAAAGGAAAAAAAAAAAAAGAAAAAAATGGGGGCTCTTATTCAATACATCTATGAGTATGTTATTTATTTTTAAAATGACATAAAATACTGCATACTCATAAAATATTCTGTGACAGCACTCAGTTTGCATTTCATTCACAGTTTATGTGATGGAACAAAATGTTCCCTTTTAAAAGTTGTTTCTCAATAATTTGTGACAGAAACAAAAGTATGTTCATAATTATCCTAAAGGCTTTATATGCTACTTGACCTCACTTTTGTGTGTTATTTCATGGATGTATTTATCAACCAATATATATTTATTACTTTTGATTGTCCTTGATTACTGTGCTGTGGATTTTCCTCTTTTATTTGGTAGCAATGTCACCTATGCACAAATTTGGAATGCTATTCTTGCAAGTATAAAGTTAAAAGATCAAAATGAAGCATAGGTTGAAATCTTTGAAATTGCTATAATTATTTGATAGCAGAAGTGATAAACTTTAATCAAAAAGGGTAGGGGTTTATAATTTTTTACTAATGTACCAACTTACTATTTAAGATTAGTTTTATTTTATAGTGCTATAAATCTTTTACATTATTATCAATGTGGCTGTTGGAATGTGTGCCTGGATTTTTTTTTTCCATGCATATATAATCTAACTTTGGTAGCCTGCGATGCTTCCTTTTGTTTGACCATCAGGGTGATCTACTGGGCTTATCTTGTCTGCTGAGTGAATGATGAAGTGTTGTGTAATATTATACTAGGCTAAACAAGGGTCTTGGAAAAAAATATTTTAAGTGACCTATATTTGGAAAAACTGCACCTGAACCAGATAAGTGTGTTAGAGAATGGTGGATACTATGTATGCATTCTAGCTTGAACCATTACTCTTGAGCTTATGAAAATCTACAGTGTAACTGAATATAAGATATTTGGTCAAAATCATTGCTGAATTCTGAAGAGGGCAGTGAGTAATGCTCCCTTTCCTTCCTAAGTATTGGGCTTCCCTGGTGTCTCAGATGGTAAAGAGTCTGCCTGCAGTGTGGGATACCTGGGTTCGATCCCTGGGTCAGGAAGATCCCCTGGAGAAGGAAATGGCAACCCACTGCAATATTCTTGCCTGGTAAATCCTTCCTAAATATTAACCCAGTTTTAAAAGATTGATGAATAATAAATATTGAATCCAAAGCAATACAAGATCACAGCTTGGGTTTTTTAACAGATCAAACTACTTAAATTTACTCTCAATTCTTACTGGAGGTGTGCAAGAGAAAGTGACTAACTCTATGGAGCAGATATATTATTAACTTACTGACTCAAACTCATTCAGTCATGTTGTTGGAGATAGAAACAGCTTCTGCTTATGATTGCAAAGGCTGCCTTTTCCCCAGACATTAACCTAGCCTACTTACACATAGAAGCAAGAATAGTGAAGTCTTCTATTTTTATGAAGGCAGTAAGACCTGTAAACTTAGAGAAGAATGATTCACATGTTTTCAGTGACTACTGTGTACCACAAGTACCTAGTATTTCACATCTATTCTACTGGGAAAAGCTAAGAGATACTGAAAGGGAAGACAAATATTATTAGTTCAGAATCTATGCTAAAAAAGCATGAGAACTGGGATTATCATTGACTCTAATTATCCCCTATCTTTTTAAAGATATTTCCTTCTAGTACCAAGAGATTTGATGTACACAAAATATTTGTTGCTAATGTTTCCTACTTATTTGTGGGTTATCTTCTTTTTATCTCTCAATGAAATTATGAGATTTTAGGTTCTTGATGTTTGGAGTAACAGAATATCATCAGATTTAGACTAATACTTAATGACTCAAAACAGCTCAAACTTTTTTAAACTACAAATGCAACTTCTTTATTCGGAATACTTTTCTCTTTGAAACGTCTTATTACTGTGCATGCTATTCAGAATTATCATGCCAATATCCAATATTTTAACATATCTGATCAACAATGGATAGAGAGTTACAATGAGACAGAGAGACTGGGCTTCAGAACCATAGATTTGATAAATTACTAGAATTCTCCACACAGCTCTTAAATCAACTTTTATAAACTTGAGCACATCATGCATGCGCGCGCGCACACACACACACACACACACACACACACACACACACACACTAAACAAACAAAAAACACTGGTATTCCAAACATATGAGATTAAAAATTAAGAAGAAACTTTGTGTCTCTTCTCCTTTTCCACACTCAAAGATGGTTATTTTCATTTTACTTCCCAAATATATTTCATAGCAAAAATATCTATAACGATAAAGAACATATATTATTATGTTGGTCATAAGTGAATTGGAACTTTTGGGAACATGACAAAATATTGAGAGGGGAAACCTCTCAGTATATTTCAGTTAAATAAGTTTTTGCACATATTCTCTAGAGGTAAAATTCAAATCATTAATTATGGGAAATCGCAGCAGAATATAGAGTTGACTCCTAGTCACATTCACACATTGGTATAAACATTGAGGAAGAAGAGTCATATTTTACCCATACCTAAGTGTGATATAGACCCTATATTTTAATCTATTTTGATTATAAAGGAAGCTATTCAACCAAGTCATGATTAAGCAGTATCAATCCTATTTTAAAAATCATTACATATTGATCTGTAACACAACAAAATCATTTATATGCAGACTAGGTGATCTAAACCTTTAACAATTCTCCATTTCATCACAACTGCCTTAGGGTAATGGTCTGCAGGATTTGGCTTACAGTTGCTCACAGAGCCTCTGGTTAGCATCTCTTCTCCATTTGCATTCAAAAGGACTGGTAGGCAGGTTGAAATCAGCCATGGAGTATTTTCATTATGAAAGCTGACAAACACTACAAATCAAGGCTTCTTTCTGCCTCTATGGGAAGAGCCTGTTTTTGAGTACTTACCAGCACATCACTGCTTAAAACTGAGATTCAGAATCATAGTTTTAAATATTTTATTATTCAGGAGAATACATTATTTCGAATTTTATTGTGATACAAGCAAATAAATTGAAATATCTTACATTTAGTCCAAGAATGATTTTAACTTTGCTGACATTTAAATGTATCACATCATTCTGTCTCCTTTGAGAGCAAGTGGAAAGGTAAAGAGTTGAATTTTGTTGTGAATTTCCAACCAACTACCTCTTCATTCACTTTTATATATAGTTGCCTCTTGTTAACCTTTCAAGATGAATGATAAATTGCATCTCCCTGAACCAAGTTACTGTTCAGTTAATGTAATCTCTGCTTAAAATCAACAGGCACTGATCATTTTACAGATGTTATTTTATTACTGTCAGTTGGGTCATACATTTTTCTGAAGTGAAAGTAAAAAAAAATTAAAAAAACAATTGAAATATTTTGAAAGATAATGTTCTGGAAGTAACAATTCACTGTTGAAAACGACAATGAGATTGTTGACAAAAGATCAAGTTCAGGTCAATAAAAAAAACAATTTGCTTTTTCTTCCCTGCAACTAGTTGTTTTTTTTTTTTTTTTTTGCATATAGGTATGAAAATGTAAAAAGTTAAATTTTTTCTTCTTTTAAGGAAATAAATCTCTCTTGCCATCATCATAGAAGTAAATGTAATGTGAATTGCAGAGATAATTTATTTAAATAGAGACATTCATTTAGAAATACAACTATATCTCAGTTAGTAGTCTCTAACTAGAATTAGATGACATGTTACAATTGTTCATTGAAATTATTGAACTATGAGAAATACTAAAAGCATATGCACACACATATGTACACCACTTCTTATTTCACTTCAAAATTTATAGGTATTTAAAGGCCTTCTTTTACGTGTTGAGCATGGCTGAAAAACAGAAATTAATATCCCATTCTTGGAAGCTGTCTCAGAAATCTCCAACTATTTAGAGTTTACAGAAATTTCTATAAACCATAGGATTGTGTTTTGGGGTTATGGAGGTTAAAAAATTGTAAGCTTGATTTGTCCATAACAGTAACAAAGCATAATAATTAATTTGTATGATGGTAAAACAGGTATGTTCAGTTCACAATACCCAGGTAGAGAAAAGTGGATAATGAGGACAAGAACCACAAAAACTAGATTAATTGATGACCTGAAAAGATACAGCTATAACACTTAGGAACTGATTTCTCCTATCCAGGTTTGTAGTCTAAGCCACCATGAGAAAACTGTTTCTAGTAAATTGAACAAAAATATAGAAAATTTAAAATTCTTAGTTTGAATATTTAGCAGCAAAATAAAATTTCAGAGCTTTAAATTCCTTAAGATTTTAATAAGATCAGGCAATCAAGAAAAACCAGGCATGAAAGAGAAAAGCCAAAATAAAAAATAATGACAGTAAATTGACCATAGAGTAGGCAATTCAAAAATAGTTTAAAACTTAAAGATTAAAAAATATTAAAACTTGAATAAAGATACTCAGAGAATGTCAAGAAATTATCATATTCATAGATTATGTAACATAAAAATATAATGTAAAACTAAGATCTAATTTTTCTACCCCAAAATATTGAATTAAGAACTAGGATATAGAGCAGTCTTCACTGAAAGATTAAATAAATTTAAAAAAAGAAAAATAGAAACTATGAGAATATAAGAGAGTTTAAGAGATTCAATATCACAAGGGAAATGTGAAGTGGAATAATTTGCTACATATGAACCAAAAACAGAAGGGAAATAACCAGAGAGAATAACATCATGAGACTTCAAACTGAAAAATGCTAAGATAGTGTCTAAAATGACTCAAGTTTAGACAAATTACCAATTTTATCTTATAATTCTGAAGACAAGAAAAACATTAAAAAGAACAAAAAATAATGCACAGCACAAAGAAGCCAGAATGGCATCATGTTTTGCCTTATCAATTACAAATTGTAGAAAATAATGATATATTTCTTTTAAAGAGTGATAAAGAAGCTGCCTGCCAGTGCAGGAGACACAGGTTTGATCCCTAGGGTCAGGAAGGTCCCCAGGAGAAGGAAATGACAATCCACTCCAGTATTTTTCTCTGGGAAATCCCACAGACAGAGGAGGTTGACAGGATATAGTCCATGGGGTGGCAGAGTCAGACTGGACATAGAGACTGAATAACAACAACAATTTTAAAAGTAAAGTATATATATTCAAAAATAAATAAGCCTACATTGCAAAAGGCATTTTTAGACAAGTAAGCATAGAGCAAAATTATCTCACATGAACCCATTTTCAAGAACTTACTTAAAATTTAATTCAAAGGAAAATGGGAATAATATAAGAGATTGTGATATCCAGATAACAGTACTTTAAAATCAGTGAAACAACAACCAAAAAAGGATCAACACAAATACAGCTGGGTAGGAAACTATTAGGAAACTGGTCCCAGTGGGAACAGGCTAGAGTGTTCCAGAAGAGAGGTCTCTAGGGCAAAAGAAAAATGAAAGTCCCCAGTCAACAAGGAAGATATTTTGACTAATAGCATTCAACATTTCGAGGTTGTTATAAAATAAAGCAATTCAAAGTGAAAAGAGTAAAAAAGCAAAAACAAAACAAACAAACAAAATCTCTAGGAAAAAGTAAGAACAACTCACCACCACCAAAAGCCTCTAATATTAAATAACTTTTCCTAGTGTGAAGCAAATGAATTGTGGCTGGCAGGATTTTAGCAAATGATAAAGACATATATTAAACTTTGTTCTTATTTCTTTGCTTAAAGGATACAGCATTAGATCCAGGAAAGTAATGTAATCATAACTCACATTTGTTTCAATGTAAGCTATATTTATACAGTAGTTGCAATATAAATGGTGTTCTAAGCTTTATGACCAAAGTACTAAAAAACTTCAAAATGGGTTCTGATACAAATGAATGTTAAAGACAGTAACAATCTAAATATATGTGTCCTTTGCTATAATTTAGGATATGGTGGTAGGACGAGAAAACTAAAATAGTACATAAGACAAATATATCTTTAAATGTGGAGAATTCTTGGATCTGTGAAAGATTCAACTGACCAATCACAACAAAAAGACTTTAAATATATAATTTAAATTTATAAGTGAATGCAAGGTCAAGACTTCTAAGAGCTGTAAAAGCTTATAAAACATCAGGTGCCAGTAAATATAGTGTCTAATTTTAGCAAATTAGTATCAAAAATAAAATTAGAATTTGCAGATATCCACAAGAAGAATTAAAACAAAAGAATTAAAAGAGCATGTCTATGACAGTAGGACTGAAGGAAAAAAGAGAAGAGGCACAAGAACATTGCTTTACCGTTCAGTTCATTTCAGTTGCTCAGTCGAGTCCTACTCCTTGCAACCCCATGGACTGCAGCACACCAGGCCTCCCTGTCCATCAGCAATTCCCAGAGCTTACTCAAACTCATCTCCATTGAGTTGGTGATGCCATCTAACCATCTCATCCTCTGCCGTCTCCTTCCCCTCCTGCCTTCAATCTTTCCCAGAATCAGCTCTTTTCTAATGAGTCAGTTCTTCACATCAGGTGGCCAAAGTATTGGAGCTTCAACTTCAGCATCAGTCCTAACAATGAATATTCAGGACTGATTTCCTTTAGGATGGACTGGTTGGATCTCCCTGTATCCCAAGGGACTCTCAAGAGTCTTCTCCAACACCACAGTTCAAAAGCATTAGTTCTTCAGCACTTAACTTTCTTTATGGTCCAACTCTCACATCCATACATGACTACTGGAAAAACCATAGCTTTGACTAGACAGACCTTTGTCGGCAGAGTAACATCTCCGCATTTTAATATGCCGTCTAAGTTTGTCATAGCTTTTCTTTCAATCAGCAATCATCTTTTAACTTTATGGCTGCAGTCACCATAGTTTTGTAGTATTCTGATTTAATATTAATTATTTTTCTATTCTTGAAACATTTTCAGTATCTTTCCACCATTGTTCTCCATGATAGTCTCTCTTTACTTAAATCTCACAAATATACATTCAAGTTTGAACTAATCTACAAAGATTATGTCCTGACAGATGATTTTATCACATAAAATCAAATATTTCCATCTCATCTACAGCCTTCTTTAAACCTGAACATAATGTCCCTTTAAAATGTTTTCCTTATTAACCACATTACATGCCCATTGATCAGTTCATCTCCAGTTAACCAACTAAATACTTCTAAAAATGAAAGAATAAGGCAATTGGACTAGACTGTTGGTGAAAAATCAAATTCTCTCATTCAGTAAATACTGAAATAAAATTATAATGGGGAGAAATTGTTTAGTCTAATAAATATATATTATTAGGATATATATGCTTATAAATGTGTATCTACATGAGATAAATTTTATTTTTCCTCTTACTTTAAAATAATTATGCATATACACATAGAAATAATGTTATTTTTCAGTGGTAATTATGATTTAGCTGAATCTAAGTCAAGTTCCTTACAGATACTTGCATTACATTCATTTGCCATGACCAATGAATGTCAAATAGAAATGAATAAGTACCCTATTATCAAGGAATCTATTGTATTTAATTCCTGTGATCTTTCCCCCAGAACCCATAACCCCAAGGAAAGCATCAGAAAGACATAACTGAGGAATATTCTAAAACATACCAGACCAATACTCCTCAAAATTGGCAGTGTCATAAAAAACAAGGAAACTCTGAGAAACTGTCAGCCAAAAAGTGTCTGAAACAAGACCACTAAATGTCATGTGATGTTCTGCTTGAAATCCTGAAACAGAAAAAGGATATTGGCTAAAACTGAGGAAACATGAAAAAAATTTATGAACTTCAGTTAGTAATACTGTATCACTATTGTCCTATTAACTGACAAATGTACCACAGCAATGTAAAATGTTAAGGATAGGGCAAATAGGGTAACACGAGTAGAGAAATTTCTCTGTCCTATCTTTGGTACTCTCTTTAAATCTAGAACTATCCTAAAAATGGAAGCTTATTTAAATATTTTTTAAAGTAATGAAGCTGCAAATGTACAATGAAAAAGATAAAAGCAAGAACATTCAGGTCAGTAGGGATATAAAAAAGTTTGTTTCAATCAAATTTTTTTTTGTTTTTTTGTTTTTTTTAAGTAAGAGATTTCTTATGCAGAACAAATGGAATTTCAAAACACGCCTTTTGTCCTTCCTGGTCATCTATGACCTGTAGTAAAATTAGTATTGTTTTGCCATCATAAGAACCAAAGATTCAGAGTAGGAAAAATGAGTTAAATCCCATCTGTCATAGTAAAATCATTCCAATTTATATTCTGACTCTACCATGAGTTAGTTAGGCCAAATCTCAGCAAATCCCCTGTATTGCATTACACATATTGCTTTCCTCATAAATAAAATGAAGATATAATGCCTATCACATAACTTTATGTTTATTAGTAATTAATTGAGACATTTGATGCAAAGCAATAGGATAGTGACTAGTATATCAAATGTGTCATTTTACCGTGACTTGATGACAAACATAGAATAGTGGTTCTAGTGAAATTGCCCAATATATTAAAATGATTTAAGATGTAGTTCATTCTGTACCTTAAGAAAAATATAGCTGGTTTATTATAATTATACTTATTTTCCAATGTTCTGCAGAAAACTAATCTCATCCAAAGCAAGAGATGAGATATAAAGGGGAAAAGATTGCACGGTCAAATATAAAAAATTAAACCAATTACTAATGAACTGAAAGCTTCATATAAACTAAAGAAAGACTTATATACAATTTAACCAAGTTCTTCATACATTGCTACTCCGGGTTGCAACTTAAATAAAACTTCAGTTGTGAGTGGAGTGTATAATATGAATGACTACACAGAGCAGTCATGCATTTTCCGAACGTTTTTGACTCTTTTTCTGTAACACATCTCATAATAGTGGTCCTCAAAGCATTCTCAGAACATTTGAATTAAAGTCAAATTCTGATATCAGTATTTGTCAATTTAGACATAAATAAAATCCTAAGCTCTCCAAAGTAGAGATATAGCACTTTTCATTTAGTCATGCTTAGCATAATTACACACAAGTTTTCAATATAGTTCCTTTCAAAATTTAAATACCTTTAAATTTAAAATAATTCATAGCATAAGTTTAAAGTTTTAATCACAAAGTGAATTTCTCAGGTAGCAAATTTAACCAAACTTTGTCCTATGGCTATATGTGCCATAAATATGAACTAGAAGGTAACAAAAATAAGTGAGAAGCTTAACATATATGTTTGCACACACACAAACTCATACACACAAAACATCAAGGAAACAAGACAAAGGAGATTATGACTGGATTAATTTAAAGGGATTTAAACATTTGTGTCCATTGCTCATGAGAGAATTGTTCTTCTCAGAAGAAATATAGGCTAGTTATTCCTATTCACCCTGGTTATATAAGAGATATCAAGAATATGTTGAAGTGTTATATTTATAGGGCTTCCCTGGTATCTCAGATGGTAAAGAATCTGCCGGCAATGTGGGAGGCCCGGGTTCGATCCCTGGGTTGGGAAGATCCCCTGGATTAGGAAATGGCAACGCATTCCAGTATTCTTGCCTGGAGAATTTCAGGGACCGAGAAGCCTGGAGGATTTAGTCCATAGGGTTGCAAAGAGTCGGACACGACTGAGTGGCTAACATGCATGCAAACACACACACACACACACACACACACACACACACACACACACATTATGTTTAAAAACATTTCTATGAATCTACACGGGGAATTAGTTCTTAATTTTGTGAGTGTTCTGGAATCCTTTGATAATATGATGACAGGTGGGTATAAATATATGAGTATACAAGGCACATCCACTCAAGACTTTAACTATGATTTCAAATTATTCATAGACTCCCTGAATCCTATTCATGATTTATGGTCCTCAGGTTTTAGTCTAGAGACTTAGCGTAAAGGGCATTTTCCCATCCTGCTTAGTTAAAAAAAAATTCTAGAAGAAATTTTAAAGCTGTGACATGCACACTAATTTCAGAAATGTTATTTCAGTGAGTGGATGTAATAGACATTCTGTAATGCATGCAGAGATATAATTTAAAATGTGTATTAAAAAGAATGTCTATAAGAGTGATATTCCCCTCAAAAACATTTTTATGTTGAAAAAACAAAGTTATTCAATGGGAAATTTAAAAAGAGAATATGATTTTCAGCAAGAATCCAGATTTTTAAAACATGCAGTTTTCATTGAGGTACTCAAATACCTATGACAGAAAAATAAACAAATTAGTATAGAAGAGCAAAATCATATGTAGGCTTATTTAGATCTAGCTTTATTTTAAATAAATATCTGTTTATATATATATATATATAATTTTTAGTAAAAGTGAGCTGGCAGAATAATGATCTTAAACAAAATATCAAAATCATGCAAAATTAAATATTAGGGGAAAAGTCATTTTAATTAAAGAAATGTAAGCTTATCTCATGTTAGAAAGGAACATATAAGATAACTAGTTGAGTCATTTTGTTTTACACATGAAGAAAAAGGAAATGGAAAGTGTCTGACCCAAAGTCTGAAAGCTAGCAAATATAAGATATATTATGGTTACTTCACTTTTACCATTTGGTTTAAAATGTTCTGCCTTTCAGAATATTTTAATTGTCATAACAAAGAATATATTTATTTTACTGTATAGCTTATATTGTTAAATAAATATAGTTAGAATAGTTTGATATACTCATGCTGCTGCTAAGTCACTTCAGTCGTGTCCGACCCTGTGCGACCCCATAGATGGCAGCCCACAAGGCTCCTCCGTCCATGGGATTTCCCAGGCAAGAGTACTGGAGTGGGGTGCCATTGCCTTCTCCATTGATATACTCATAAATGTTTATTAATTTTGTACCATGAATCAGTAACTTTCTATTTGGAATATAACGATTAACAAATTGAAATAATGCCTTTTGTTCTAGTGCTTGTCATCTAGCTGAATCAAAACATTAAAATTGGCTATTGAAAGCAGTGTAATAAGTGGTATGACAGGCACTTATAGGATGTAATTGAAATCTGCAGAAGGATGAGCTACTCTGGATTGGGACTGTCCAAGTGAAATCTCTTGGAAATCAATGTCTAAATTAAATGTGGACCTATACTTTTATATGACACTAATTCCATAAAGTCCACTACATCCTGTGCCTTTCTTTTTTACTGCAGTAATAGCCATTCTTATTGGTTACTATAGCATAGCCTTCAAGTAGAGAAAATTATAGTAATACATTTGCATATTTTCTACAAAGTTTTTCAAAGATATACAGACTTGTAATAAGATATTAAATCTCCTTGTGTACAAACACATTTCACAGAGTTTTGCTGTATAGTTGCAATATCAGAACATTGAGATAACAAAATCTCTCTCTCTCTCTCTCTCTCTCTCTCTCTATATATATATATATATATATATATATATATATATATATATATAGGCTTCCCTGGTGGCTCAGATGGTAAACAATCTGCCTGCAATGCACCTGGGTTTGATCCCTGGGCAGGGAAGATCCCCTGGAGAAGGGAATGGTGATGCACTCCAGTATTCTTGCCTGGAGAATTCCACGGACAGAGGAGCCTGGTGGGCTACAGTGCATGGGGTCGCAAAGAGTCAGACTCGAGAACATATATTTTACTTTATATATATTCTCCAGGGGATCTTCCAAGCCCAGGGATTGAACCTGAGTTTTCTGCATTGTGGCAGATTCTTTACCATCTGAGACACCTGGGAAGATAAATAGATAGATAGATAGATAGATAGCACTCTGAGTTTTGTTGCAATAGTCAATAATTGAGTTAGATTTATTAATATGCTTGAAAACATGTGGATTTTGAGAAGCATTGCACTACTATCCTACTTTTTTGAAAGGGCACCACCATGGCAGTAATAGATATTGGATTTTAGATAGATTAGAAATTAGATGGTAAGTAATATTTGTGCTTGTTCTGTCCCCAAGTTGCATTCAATTCATTGTGACCCCATAGACTCTAGCCCACCAGGCCGCTCTGTCCGTGGGATTTGCCAGATGAGAATAATATTCAGGGTTGCCATTTTCTCCTCCAGGGGATGTTCCTGACCCAGGGAACAAACCTGTATCTACTGCATTGGCAGGTGGATTCTTTACCACTGAGAGACCTGGGAAGGCTAAGTAATATCTGTTATTGTTGTTCAGTCACTAAGTCGTGTCTGACTCTTTGTGACCCCATGGACTACAGCACACCAGACTTCTACATCCTTCACTATCTCCTGGAGTTTGCTCATGTTCATGTCCATTGAGTGGGTGATGCTATATTGGCAACAAAATATTTTATGATCATAGTCTCACTTATATTTGGTGTCTGTATCTTCTATCATTTTTCATACTTGTGTTTTCTCCAGAGTGTTTGATTGCAAGGACTAAGGTCCTATGTAAAGCAGTTCAGAGAATTCTAGTATTATGGTCTTACATGGGCTTCCCTGGTACCTCAGCTGGTTAAGACTCTGTTTTCAGTGCAGAAGACTCTGGTTCCATTCCTGGGTTGGGAAGATCCCCCAGAGAAGGGATAGGCTACCCACTCCAGTATTCTTGGGCTTCCCTGGTGGCTGGATGATAAAGAATCCAACTGCAATGTGGGAGACCTGGGTTGGAAAGATCCCCTGGAGGAGGGCATGGCAACCCATTCCAATATTCTTAACTGGAAAATTCCCATAGATAGAAGAGCCTGGCAGGTTACAGTCCCTGAGGTTTCAGAATCTGATACGACTGAGCAGCTAGCACAGCACAGCACATGGTCTTGTATGACTGAAATAAGGAATGCATAATTATATCATGGACATTCCACACTGATGGAAGGGATCCTGTCAAATTTTTTGTAAGACATAACAACATCATTTGACTTTGTCCATTTGAGATTTTGATAAAAAATAATAATCAATGAAACAGGCAATTTGGTTTTTCTAATAGGACAACAATGATATGAAACTTAGGAGTGTTAGTTTAGAATGAAGAAAAATGACTTTAAGGAATATTCTCAGTAATTACATGAAAACATTTTAAATTAAAATGATATATTTTTTCAACATTGTTTTATGTACTGAAGACAACATTTTTATTCTGCAGAAAGTTTAAAATGAAAAAAATAAAATAAAAAGGAAATAGATTTCTATCTCACATCAGAATAGAAAATAGGTTAAGCTTGAGAGACATTTCTTTTTTAATTATGGAATGAATATCCCACAGAAATTTAGAATCAATGTACTTCAGTTTTATTCATTGATCACATATAATACATAAGGCATTTTCTTAATACAACATTTGTAAATTCCATCCTTAAAGAATCCTGTCTAAGAAAAAAAGTTTGAGTCAGAAAGGAAAATCTTCAATATTAAAGATTTTTAAATAGTATATATGTATTTGTTACTGTTTTCTTTTAGGTACCAATCAACTAACCTATAGTTTATTCAAAAGTTGATTATTTTTAATGAAGTACAGGAATTAGAATTTATATTTATATAACTAAAACTAGTTAAGTCAGCAGTTATTAACTGAAGAATTGCCAAGGAGTACAACAGTGCCCTTATTATTGTTCTCAGATTTTGAGGCACATTTAAATCAAACATCAATTTTACATATGTATGTAAATTTACATAAACAAACATATGTACTCTGTGCTTAGTCACTCAGTCATGTCCAACTCTTTATGACCCCATGAACTGTAGCCCACCAGGGTCCTCTGTCCATGGAGATTCTCCAGGCAAGGATACTGAAGTGTGTTTCCACGTCCTCCTCCAGGGGATCATCCCAACTCAGGGTTCGAACCCAGGTCTCCCACATTGTAGGCAGATTCTTTACCATCTGAGCTGCCAAAGAAACCCTAAATTAATGCACTATTAAGAGTTTTACCAATGGCTCAGCAGTAAAACAATCCACCTGTAATGCAATAGACTCTGAGACATGGGTTTGATCCCTGAGCTGGAAAAACTCCCCAGAGGAGGAAATGGTAACCCACTCTAATAATCAGGCCTGGAAAATCCCAGGGACAAAGGAGCCTGGCAGGCAACAGTCCATGGGGTCTTCAAGAGTCAGACAAGATTGAGTCACTAAACCACAACAATGCACTACTAGAATAATGGTTTTCACTCTGTGCCCCTTGGAGCTCAAGAGATATAAGAGAGTTGTGTCAAAGTAGTCAATGCAGAGGAAGATAGAAACAGATATGACCTAATTTCACACAATTAAACTCTGTTTGACTTAGAATATCTCAGCTTGTAATGACATGCATTGTGCTGCTTCACAGTTCTTTTGTTAAAATGATTTTACTGAAATCTCTTTTCTTCCGTAATATTAGGATGTACTGGAGAAGGAAATGGCAACCCACTCCAGTACTCTTGCCTGGAAAATCCCATGGATGGAGGAGCCTGGTGAGCTACAGTCCATGGGGTCGCTAAGAGTCAGACATGACTGAGCGACTTCACTTTCAATTTTCACTTTCATGCTTTGGAGGCGGACATGGCAACCCACTCCAATATTCTTGCCTGGAGAATCCCAGGGTCAGAGGAGCCTGGTGGGCTGCCGTCTATGGGGTCGCACAGAGTTGGACACGACTGAAGTGACTTAGCAGCAGCAGTATTAGGATGTACATTATTGAGATGAACAGTGAACAATTGTGTGCCCATATTTAGGTCTATTTCCTTTTTAGTTTAGGCTAACCTATCCACAAAATATCCCAGTGCCCCCAACCCTGCAGCAGGCCACCACCAACCCATGCCTCCATCAGAGACTCCTCAACACTCATGGGCAAGTCTGCATCAGTCTTGTGGAGTCACTGTTCCTTTCACCTGGGTCCTGGTGTGCATAAGGTTTTGTTTGTGCCCTCCAAGAGTCTGTTTCCCCAGTCCTGGGTAAGTTCTTGCAGCTCTATGGTGGGGTTAATGGTGACCTCTTTCAAGAGGGCTTATGCCATGTCCAGGTCTGCTGCACCCAGGGTCCCTGTCCCTGTGGCAGGCCACTGCAGACCCATACCTCCACAGGAGGTCAAGCACTCAAAGGAAGGTATGGCGCAATTTGTGTTGGGTCTCTTGGTGTGCACAAGGTTTTGTTTGAACCCTCAAGTCATCTCTGGTGGGTATAGGATTTGCTTCTCAATACGATTTTGCCCCTCCAACCATCTTACTGGTACTTCTTTGACCTTGGAGGTAGGATATCTTTTTTTGGTGCAATCCAACATTCTCTTGTTGATGGTTGTTCAGCAGCGAGTTGTAAATTTGGAGTTCTCACAGGAGAAGATGAGCACATGTCCTTCTATTCCACCATCTTTCAACCTCAGTCCTGCCTCCAAGCAGCAAGTGACTGAATTGTCTTTTTTTTTTTTTTTTTTTTTCTGAATTGTCTTTTAATGAATCTACTCAAAGTCACAGGGCACTGGACAGTCACCACTCCAGTGGCATGCAGCCTTCTCTCTGGACATGGAACAACACACTGGTTCCAAATTGGGAAAGGAGTACATCAAAGCTGTATATTGTTACCCTGCTTATTTAACTTATATGCAGGATATATCATGTGAAATGCTGGGCTGGATGAAGCACAAGCTGGAATCAAGATTGCTGGGAGAAATATCAATAACCTCAGATACAGAGATGACACCACCCTAATGGCAGAAAGTGAACAAGAACTAGAGTCTCTTCATAAATTTGAAAGAGGAAGGTGAAGAAGTTGGCTTAAAACTCAACATTCAGAAAACTAAGATCATGGCATCCAGTCCCATCACTTCATGGCAATTAGATGGGGAGACAATGGAAACAGTGACAGGCTTTATTTTGGGGGGCTCCCAAAACACTGCAGATGGTGACTGCAGCCATGACATTACAAGATGCTTTCTCTTTGGAAAAAAAGCTATGACCAACCTAGACTGCATATTATAAAACAGAGACATTACTTTGCCAGCAAAGGTCCGTATTGTAAAAGCTATGGTTTTTCCAGTAGTCATGTATGGATGTGTGAGTTGCACTGTAAAGAAAGCTGAGCACCAAAGAATTTATGCTTTTGAACTGTGGTGTTGGAGAAGACTCTGGAGAGTCCCTTGTACAGCAAGGAGATCCAACCAGTCAATCCTAAAAGAAATCAGTCCTGAATATTCATTGTAAGGACTGATGCTGAAGCTGAAACTCCAATACTTTGGCCACCTGATGTGAAGAACTGACTCACTGGGAAATACCCTGATGCTAGGAAAGGTTGAAGGCAGGAGGAGAAGGGGACAACAGAGAATGAGATGATTGGATGGCATCAATACTCTACAGACATGAGTTTGAATAAGCTCTGGGAATTGGTGGACAGGGAAGCCTGGTTGCAGCAGTCCATGGAGTCGCAAAGAATCAGACCCAACTGAGTGACTGAACTGAACTGACAATGGTTAATACACAAAATTAAAAAAAAAAAAAATTCCACAGAGCTATAAAGCAATAAGTAATTGAAAATTGTAGTTCTTATTGTAATTATTTCCTTTTGGTCTTTTATTTCACATCACATCATCCATTAATCTGGTAGTCTGATAGATCAATTATCCATTAACAAAGGAGTAGATGGAGTTGGGTATATAGAAAAAGCCATTACATAGTAAGGGGAAAAATCAAATATCAACATTAAAATCAATTTTCCTTTGTAAAAATTGATCCATGAATTAGAAATTTACAGAGAAATATTAAAGTAATAAAGATCACACAGTGATATTTTGCTCAGTTGGATTGTGCTATAAACAAAAGAGAGAAACAGATTGATTATCTAAGTTGGATTATAATACATAGCTACAGAGAGAAACATTGAAATTGAATGGAATTTTAGCATTCATTTAGCAGAATATCCACATATATTACATTTTTCTTCTTATCATGTACCAGACACAGGAATATAATTCACACACACACATATATATATATATATATATATGCATGTGTGTGTGTGTGTGTGTGTTGTAGAACAGTATGAAAAGGCAAAATGATAGGATACTAAAAGAGGAACTCCCCAGGTTGGTAGGTACCCTATATGCTACTGGAGATCAGTGGAGAAATAACTCCAGAAAGAATGAAAGGATTGAGCCAAAGCAAAAACAATACCCAGTTGTGGATGTGACTGGTGATAGAAGCAAGGTCTGATGTTGCAAGAGCAATATTGGATAGGAACCTGGACTGTTAGGTCCATGAATCAGGGCAAATTGGAAGTGGTCAAACAGGAGATGGCAAGAATGAATGTCAACATTCTAGGAATCAATGAACTAAAATGGACTGGAATGGGTGAATTTAACTCAGATGACCATTATATCTACTACTCTGGGCAGGAATCCCTTAGAAGGAATGGAGTAGCCAGCATGGCCAACAAAAGAGCCTGAAATGCAGTACTTGGATGCAATCTCAAAAATGACAGAATGATCTCTGCTCGTTTCTAATGCAAACCATTCAATATCATGGTAATCCAAGGCTATGCCCCAACCAGTAACGCTGAAGAAGCTGAAGTTGAATGGTTCTTTGAAGACTTACAAGACCTTTTAGAACTAACACCCAAAAAATATGTCCTTTTCGTTATAGGGGATTGGAATGCAAAACTAGGAAGTCAAGAAACACCTGGAGTAACGGCCAAATATGGAATGAAGCAGGGCAAAGGCTAATAGAGTTTTGCCAAGAGAACGCACTGGTCATAGCAAACACCCTCTTCCAACAACACAAGAGAAGACTCTACACATGGACATCACCAGATGGTCAACACAGAAATCAGATTGATTATATTCTTCGCAGCCAAAAATGGAGAAGCTCTATACAGTCAGCAAAAACAAGACTGGGAGCTGTCTGTGGCTAAGATCATGAACCCCTTATTGCCAAATTCAGACTCACATTGAAGAAAGTAGGGAAAACCACTAGACCATTCAGGTATGACCTAAATCAAATCCCTTATGACTATACAGTGGAAGTGAGAAATAGATTTAAGGGACTAGATCTGATAGACAGAGTGCCTGATGAACTATGGATGGAGGTTTGTGACATTGTACAGGAGATAGGGATCAAGACCTTCCCCACGGAAAAGAAATGTAAATAGGCAAAATGGTTGTCTGAGGAGGACTTACAAATACTGTAAAAAGAACAGAAGCAAAAAGCAAAGGAGAAAAGGAAAGTTGTTCCCATGTGAATGCAGAGTTCCAAAGAATAGCCAGGAGAGATAAGAAAGCCTTCCTCAATGATCAATGCAAAGAAATAGAGGAAAACAACAGAATTGGAAAGACTAGAGATCTCTTCAAGAAAATTAGAGATAACAAGGGAACATTTCATGCAAAGATGGGTTTGATAAAAGACAGAAATGGTATGGACCTAACAGAAGCAGAAGATATTAAGAAGAAGTGGCAAGAATACACAGAAGAACTGTACGAAAAAGATCTTCACGACCCAGATATTCATGATGATGTGGTCACTCACCTAGAACCAGACATCCTGTAATGTGAAGTCAAGCAGGCCTTAGAAAGCATCACTACGGACATAGCTAGTGGAGGTGATGGAATTCCAGTTGAGCTATTTCAAATCCTGAAAGATGCTGCTGTGAATGTCCTGCACTCAACATGCCAGGGAATTTGGAAAACTCAACAGTTGCCACAGGATTGGAAAAGGTCAGTTTTCATTCCAATTCCAAAGAAAGGCAATGCCAAAGAATGCTTAAACTACCGCACAATTACACTCATCTCACACGCTAGTAAAGTAATGCTCAAAATTCTCCAAACCAGGCTTCAGCAAAACGTGAACCATGAACTTCCAGATGTTCAAGCTGGTTTTATAAAAGGCAGAGGAACCAGAGATCAAGCTGCCAACATCAGCTAGATCATCAAAAAAGCAAGAGATTTCCAGAAAAACATCTATTTCTGCCTTATTGACTATGCCAAAGCCTTTGACTGTGTGGATCACAATAAACCGTGGAAAATTCTTAAAGAGATGGGAATACCAGACCACCTGACCTGCCTCTTGAGAAACCTGTATGCAGGTCATGAAGCAACAGTTAGAACTGGACATGGAACAATAGACTGGTTCCAAATAGGAAAAAAGAGTATGTCAAGGCTGTATATTGTCACCCTACTTATTTAATTTATATGCAGAGCACATCATGAGAAATGCTGGGCTGGAAGAAGCACAGCTGGAATCAAGATTGCAAGGAGAAATATCAATAACCCCAGATATGCAGATGATACCACCCTTATGGCAGAAAGTGAAGAGGAACTAAAAAGCCTCTTCATGAAGGTGAAAGAGGAGAGTGAAAAAATGTTGGCTTGAAGCTCAACATTCAGAAAACTAAGATCATATCATGTGGTCCCATCACTTCATGGGAAATAGATGGGGAAACAGTGTCAGACTTTATTTTTCTGGGCTCCAAAATCACTGCAGATGGTAATTGCAGCCATGAAAGTAAAAGACACTTACTCTTTGGGAGGAAAGTTATGACCAACCTAGATAGCATTTTAAAAAGCAAAGACATTACTTTGCCAACAAAGGTCTGTCTAGTCAAGTCTATGGTTTTTCCAGTGGTCATGAATGGATGTGAGAGTTGGACCGTGAAGAAAGCTGAGCACCGAAAAATTGATGCTTTTGAACTGTGGTGTTGGCGAAGACTCTTGAGAGTCCCCTGGACTGCAAGGAGATCCAACCTGTCCATCCTAAAGGAGATCAGCCCTGGGTGTTCATTGGAAGGACTGATGCTGAAGCTGAAACTCCAATACTTTGGCCACCTCATGCGAAGAGTTGATTCATTGGATAAGACCCTCATGCTGGAAGGGATTGGGGGCAGGAGGAGAAGTGAATGACAGAGGATGAGATGGCTGGATGGCATCACTGACTCAATGGACATGAGTTTGAGTAAACTCTGGGAGTTTGTGATGGACAGGGAGGCCTGGCGTGCTGCGATTCATGGGGTCGCAAAGAGTCGGACACGACTGAGAGACTGAACTGAACTGAACTGAACATATGTGTGTGTATATATATATATATATATATATATATGAATTTATATGATAGATATTAATATATATGTACCTCAGTAGGTATTTTATATTTCAAGCTGCTCATCTGGACATTGGAAGCAAAGAATATATTTTTATAAATTAAAGATCTAATTCCTCAGAATAAAGCTAATTTGTTTGTTGTTCAGTTGCTAAGTCATGTCTGCTTCTTTGTGATAACCTGGACTTTATCACCAGGCTTCCCTGTTCTTCACTGTCTCCCAGAATTTGCTCAGACTCATGTTATTCGCGTAGATGATGACATCCAACTATCACATCCGCTTTTGCCCCTTTCTTCTCCTACCCTCAATCTTTCCCAGCATCAGGGTCTTTTCCAATGGGTAGAATCTTCTCATCAGTTGGGCAAAGTACTGGACCTTCAGCTTCAGTACCAGTCTTTCCAATGAATATTCAGGGTTGATTTCCTTTAGGATTCACTGGTTTGATCTCCTTGCTGTGCAAGTGTCTCTCAAGAGTCTTCTCCATCACCACAGCTCGATAACATAAATATTTTGGCTCTCAGCATTCTTAATTGTCCAACTCTTACATCTATACATGACTATTGGAAAAATCATAGCTCTGATAATACGGACCTTTGTCGCCAAAATGATGTCTCTGCTTTTTAATATGCTATCTAGGTTTCTCACATCTTTTCTTCCAAGAAGCAAGCGTCTTTTAATTTCATGGCTGCAGTCACCATTTGCAATGATTTTGGAGCCCAAGAAAATGAAGTCTCTCACTGTTTCCATTCTTTACCCATCTATTTTCCATGAAGTAATGGGACTGGATGCCATGATCTGAGGTTTTTGAATACTGAGTTTTAAACCAGTTTTTTCACTCTCCTCTTTCACCTTCATCAAGAGGCTCTTTAGTTTCTCTTAGGATTCACCCAGCCCAGCTTTTCACATCGTGTACTTTACATATAAGTTAAATAAGCAGGGTGACAACATACAGTCTTGATGTATTCCTTTCCAAATTTTGAACCAGTCGGTGTTCCATGTCTGGTTCTAACTGCTTCTTAACCTGCTTACAGGTTTCTCAGCAGACAGGTACAGTGGTCTGGTATTTCCATCTCTTGAAGAATTTTTCAGTTTGTTATGACCCACATAGTCAGAGGCTTTAGCATAGTCTATGAAACAGAAGTAGATATTTTTCTGTAATTCTCTTGTTTTTCCTGTGATCCATTGATGTTGTCAATTTAGAGAGATTTATTATTATATTAAAATTTATTATATATTTATTATAAATTAAAGAGATAGTTACAAATTAATATGCCCTCAAGATAGTATAGTTTTTATGGTTATCAGTCTAGCTATCATTTTTTTTTTCCTGAATGTAGTTTGAGTAGTATATTTCTGTGTGATGCTATAGTAACTTGCCTTGGATGTTAGCTGTCTGTTAAATGGATTAAAGGCTACAGTCCATAGATTTGTAAGGAGTCGGACATGACTGAAGCAATTTAATTATATCATTGTCTCTTGAAATCTTACAAATATGATGTTTAAACAGTTTAATACAAATGTATTATTTTAAATATATTATTGGTATTTACCACCTAGAAAGCATGTTATAAATAGGTTGATTTATGAAAGTATAGTTGTAGAATATTTCATCTATTCTTTACAAAATTAAGGACTTAGAAATATGAAAATCCAAATCCTCCATTTTACATATAGTTATGTTTAGGACACTTATAGGCAGTTTTCATTAATTTTAAATACGCATGCAGACATATCAAGACCAAACATTAGTTCATAACCAAACTTTTAACCCATCTGTCCATCAACATGTTTTGCTGCTGTGTTAAAAAAAAAATAATTTCATAGATCATTTTTACTCTCCAAAATCTACCAGTATTGCTTCCAAAAATATCTGACTCTTCTATTAGTAGTTCAATTGATTGCACATGTTTGCATACTTTAAGTAATGACTCTAGAACAAGAGGTAAAAAAAAAAAAAAGCCTTAAAGTTTATTTTTTGTGGTTTTATTTACTGTAATCTGCACAAACATCTTTACAGTGCCTCTTTATGATTAAACTTCTCTAAAACTTTAAATTTCTAGTTGCAGGTTCTATTTTTGACTTCCATTTCCAGTTCCTCAGGGCTTTTATTTAATCTTCTTTCAGTGTACTTCTTCCAGAAGTAAACTAATGGGTAAACTTAATGTGCTTTACTACATATGTCTATCTTAAGGGACCCCCCCTTCTTCTAAAAGCATATAACTATATTTATTTTTGAGGGAAGTACAAATAAAAAAAAGAAAGAATTTTGATATAATATGGTGTGAAGGCAAAATGAGCACTGAACAAGATATTTTCAGAGAAAGTATATTTTTATCAGAGGAAAAAAAAACACTGACACAAACTCCTAGTAATCCTTACATTCCCAGAAACCCATATTTCCACAAAAATGAAAAGAATACATTTTCATACATATAGACTTTAGTGTGTTTTTTAAATAATTGCCCCAGATCTTTTTGAGGATAATTGCAATTTATTAATTTGTTTCCAAATAGCTTGTTTAAATTTTAAAAAGAATTTTAACTTACACATTTGGGCTTTATCTTCAGACAAAATAGTTCTTCTATTTTATCATTGTTGAACTTGTTCATAAAACGTTTATGCTTTTATCATTGTGTATTTACCTAATTGTATGAAATAATAGCCAAGGTTGTACAAAGATAGGGGTAAAGCAAGTACAACTGCTTTACATTAGTCTTATGTAAATATGTAGATATTAAGATGACTTCATTCATTCTGAGAATCATCTCTATTTAGTTTGTGCCACACTGACAAATAAAGTGACAGGGGAAATTATGTTCTGCACAATATACACCCTTATATTCATGTGTGTATGTGTATGCATGCTCTCTATGATTCATTTCTTGAATATATATTCTAAATAAATGCTACTAGTCAATCCTGAAAATAATAGACTTCTAAATACTTTAAAAAGGTAATATCCTTTAGCATTAGTCTTGTTATTTAATTAGTCTAGTTGTTGTTTTTCAATGACTGAGTCATGTCAAATTCTTTACAACCCCATGGACTGCAGCACACCAGGCTCCTCTGTTCTCCACTACTCCAGGAGTTTGCTCAAAGTCATGCCGACTGAGTCAGTGATGCTATCTAACCATTTCATTCTCTGCCCCCTTTTTCTCCTTTTTCTTTCAATCTTTCACAATTTTAGTCAATGAAAAATACAATTTAGGTGAAAATGTTTCTTGAAATGATTTCTATAGATTGAATCAGTTTGATAGTTGATGTTTATAAAGATTTTTGAAAATTGTGCAAGCTATGAATTCTAGATACAGACTTCTTTCAGAATACTCATTAAGAAGATATGTATTTTTGAAATATATTCTCCTATGCACAAAGACTACTATCAAAAATGTTACTTCTATATGTACATCAGATGAACATTCATAAACAACCAGTACTCTTATTTTAATGGAATTTATTTTTTAAAGTTATGTTAGAGTTAGGCATAAATTGACCTTAATGTAGAGAGATCTCCACATACCTTCCACACCCACACATGTATTACCTCCCCCATTTTTGATATCTCTAACAAGAGTGATTTATTGGTTACAACCAATGACCCTGACAAAAGATGGCAGAGTACAAGGATATGTGTTCATCTTCTCCTATGAGAACTCCAAAATTGCAACTTACTGCTGAACAACCATTGATGAGAGAAAGTTGGATCCCACTAAAAAAGATATCTCATGTCCAAGAGCAAAGCAAAAGACCCAACAAGATGGTAGGAGGGGCAAGATTGCATTTAGAATCAAACCCCATAACTGCCAGAGATGCTCAGAGGGATCAAACAAACCCCGTGCATACCAGTTCCCAGAGACAACACAGAGACTGAGCCAGACCTACCTCTGAGTGTTTGAGTGTCTCCTGTGGAGGCATGGATCAGCAGTGGCCTGCCGCGGGGACAGGGGCTCTCATTTCAACAGACCTGGGAGTACTGCATGTGGCATAAATCATCTTGAAGGAGGTCTCCATTAATCCCACCATAGGGTCACCAAGCTGATGACCCACAAACTGAAGAACAATTATATAAAAGAAGTTATCCCACTGTTGCAAAAGTTTTGGGGCCCACAACAGATTCCCCAACCTGGAGATCTGGCAAAGGAACTGAGAACTCCCAGGGAATTTGATTTTGAAGGCTGCTGCTGCTGCTGCTAAGTCACTGCAGTCGTGTCCAACTCTGTGAGACCCCATAGATGACCTCTGTCCCTGGGATTTTTCCAGGTGAAAATACTGTAGTGGGTTGCCATTTTCTTCTCCAGTGCATGCCAGGTGGGATTTGATTGCAAAAACTGCACAGGACTGGGCAAACAGACTCTTGGAGGGCACAAACAAAACATTGTGCACACCAGGACCCAGTAGAAAGAAGCAGTGACCCCACAAGAGACTGAGCCAGACTTGCCTATGGGTGTCCAAGGATCTCTGGTGGAGGTGGGGGTCGACAGTGTCCTGCCATTGGGTCAGGGGCCCTGAATACAGCAGTCCTGGTAGCCACAGGGTGTTGCTGGTATAAGTCTTTTTGAATTATTATTATTTCTGTGGAGAAAATGATCTTTGTTTACTTTATTTATTCCCATGTGGATCTCCAGTGTTTCAGCACTTTTGTTGAGAAAGCTGTTTTTTCTCCATTTTATTGCCTTGGCTGCTTTGTCAAAAATCAGCTGAATATATTTATGTGGATCCATTTCTAGACTTTCTATTTCAAGATTTTTTTACACTTAATTTAACAATTATTGACGGACAGGGAAGCCTGGAATGCTGCAGCCCATGGGATTGCAAAGAGTTGGACATGACTGAGTGACTGAACTGAACTAACAATTAATATTAAATTCATATCAGTTTCTGCTTAATTACTTGCTTAGGAGTTTCTGGGTTTTACATAGAAAATGCTTAATTTAATTCAAGAGCTATTTATGGAATGAAAAAAAATCATCAAGTGGGAAGTGACATGTAGTTGTCATTGACACTAGACAAACAGAGTGAATTTATGAATGATTTAGGAGTTACAGTTTTACAGTGGCTTTTCTTCAGTTGGCTTTCTGACAAGATTTAAATTACAGTGTAATATTTACATATTAATCTCTAGAAGCAGAAAAATTATAATGGCATTTTTATTAGTCTTCAAAGATAAAGACTCATGTCTCAAAGATAAAATACAAGATATCTAAAAATTTCTGATTTTTTTGTCAGAGATTTATTCAAAATTTCAAACAGGATGATATAGTAGCTAATACATGTTAAAAATCTATTAATAATTAAATAAATCTTGTTAAACTGTGATAACTTGGAAGAATATTCTAATAATAGTTTTCAAAGAAAGTAGTTTATTTGCTGAAATCTGAGCAAGAAGTAACCAAAATGATGCTCTGAAAATGTAAGTATCTAATGTAAGAATCTATTGCACAATAGCTTTCCTAATGATGAAATTAAAAGATGCTTACTCCTTGGAAGAAAAGTTATGAGCAACTTGGACAGCATATTAAAAAGCAGAGACATTACTTTGCCAACAAAGGTCCGTCTAGTCAAGGCTATGGTTTTTCCAGTAGTCATGTATGGATGTGAGAGTTGGACTGTAAAGAAAGTTGAGCACTGAAGAATTGATGCTTTTGAACTGTGGTGTTGGAGAAGACTCTTGAGAGTCCCTTGTACAGCAAGAAAATCCAACCAGTCAATCCTAAAGGAAATCAGTCCTAAATATTCATTGGAAGGATTGATGCTGAAGCTGAAACTCCGGTACTTTGGCCATCTGATGCGAAGAACTGACTCATTTGAAAAGACCCCGAAGCTGGGAAAGATTGAAGGCGAGAGGAGAAGGGGATGACAGAGGATGAGATGGTTGGAGGGCATTGCCAACTCAACGGACATGAGTTTGAGTAAACTCCGGGAGTTGGTGATGGACAAGGAGGCCTGGTGTGCTGTAGTCTACCAGGTCGCAAAGAGTCAGACATGATTGTGACTGAACTGAACTGAATGATTTACCTACTTTTTTTGTTTTTTTTTTAATTTACCTACCTTTTAAATTCATCAGAGATATGGTTTTTGGTAAGCATAAAGTCAAATAAAATGCAGACAAAAGTGAGAGATGATTTTATTTTCTGCAATTCCATTTTAAGAACCAGTGTTTTAGGCCATATTTCATTTAAGAGATTTTAAAAATTAGAAAGTACATGCAAAACATATTAGAAAAATAAAAGTAATAATTTTAAATATACCTCTGAAAAATTTTAGGAAACATATTTAAAAACAGTGTACCACCCTTCTCTCAGCAATCACAGGAATCATTTCCTGCAACTGAATCTTCAATTTTAAAAGGTAAAGAATAGATTAGTCATTGTCCTGGTTATTTACAGCATAGGAAACAAAGTAAGGAAGACAAAATGACTTTGTGGTTAGATTATTAACATCACCAGTACTGAAATTCATATGAAAGTGAATCTTTTTTGGAGTAGACATTGTTAGCATTCACCAATTTAATCGTCCTGCAGGGTACACAAAAAAATGCACTCTCTGTTCTTTGAAATTAGGTGGCACCATTTGAATAATTCTAGAATAAAATATTAGAGAAGGGTTGTGTATCATTTTTGGCCTGAAACATTGAATTGATGACTTGAGACATTTATTCTCTTATTACAATAAATTCTGGGTTAACTTTTCTTTTAAGATGGCCAGCCAATAATTTCTCTCCTTCTTGTATGTACATGTTATTCCTCTCATCTGGAGATGAACTCTATATTTTCTTTTTGTCTAGAATTTGGGTGGCCTTGTGGTTTCCCCTCCTAATAAAACATAATGAAAGTGACCATGTGACAGTTTCAGGCCTAGTCTGGAACGCCCCTGGGTGTTTATTGCTGTCTTTTAAACCAGAGTCCATCTAAAGAGAGTCAAATCAGACTATATGATGTAGAGAGATCGTGGGCAGAGAGTTAGATTCAGTCCTCTAGTTCTTGCAGCACACATTTGAGGCCATCTTGGACTTTGCAACGCAGCAGTTACTAACTAGATGTAGGAGGATGAGTGAACCAAGGCAAGACCATTGGAAAATACTACCTCGTCAACAGAAAAGCTTATGAGATAGAGTAAAGCCTTGAATTTTTTAAAGCCACTAAGTTTGGGGATGGTTTGTGGTGAGATAACCTATAACCTAAATAAGCCTTCAAAATGCATGTTGATATCTATCTGGCCATCAGAAAATGGTGACTCTGTTATCAACCTAGTTTTTGAGAACAAGCTAATGTTACAGGCCCCCTTCTTAGCCCCTCATCCCTTTCTAACCATTCAATAATTGAACCTTTGCTTTTTTAATCCACTTAAATTTTGGTGAGCTTTACATCTGAATTATGTAGAACACTTGGTAAAATAGATTACTGGTCTCTACAACAAGAATTTCAAGTTCATTAGGTCTGACATAGAGCCTGCGATATGCATTTCTAAATTTTCCTCAATTCTGATGTCACTGATCTACCATTCGCCCTTTGAAAACCACTTATCTAATGGATCCTATTAAAATTATACAAGGTTCTATATAATATTATAGAATCTATATAAAATACTATATAAATATAACTTTTTATATTTTATTAAATATTTAAATTTATTCATATTGTCCGGGAGTATGTTTTATAACAGTAATATTTGTCTTTGGCCAAATATTGACTTTTGACATGTGGCCTTATTCTCTATTGCTACATAACACATTCATCAAAATTTAATGATCTGAAACAATACATATTTATTACATTGCAGTATCGTGATTCAGAAATCTGGGTACAGCTTAATTAGGTCCTCAACTACAAAGTCTCTCAAAACTTTTCAATTGTCCTTCCAGATTATTTAATCTTACATGAAGACTCCACTAGGGAAGGTTGCTCATTGTTCAGTGGCTAAGCCGTGTCCAACTCTTTGCAACCTCAAGGACTGCAACACTTCCTTGTCTTTCTCTAGCTCCCAGAGCTTGCTCAAACTCATGTCCATTGATTTGGTGATGCCATCCAACCATCTCAACCTCTGTCGGCTCCGTCTCCTGCCTTCAATCTTTCCCAGCATCAGGGTATTTTTCAGTGAGTTGGATCTTCACATCAGGTAGCCAAAGTATTGGGGCTTCAGCTTCAGCATCAGTCCTTCCAATGAATATTCAGAGTTGATTTCCTTTAGGATTGACTGGCTTGATTTCCTTGCTGGGAAGAAGGAAAGGACACTTCCAATATACCCTCACTAACCACTCAAAAGGCCATTGACAAAATTCACCTTCTTGTGAGCTGCCACCAGAAAGTTTCCAAGTTTCTTGCCAGGTGGAACAGAGAAAGAGATAGAAAGAAAATCCAAACAAAATGAAATACACACACTTTTAAAAACTAATCTTGGAAGTAATCATCATCACCTTTGCCAAATATTTTTTGTCATAAGCAAGTCAGTAGGCCCAGTCACACATGGGAAGCAGAGTTGTCAGAACATGAATACCAGGAGCTGGGGGACATTGTGAGTTATGTCTGAAATTGACTACCACGGGGAGGTTGGAAATTCGGCAAAATATGTTAAGGTACACATATAAAGGGGATTCCCAGGTAACTCAGTGAAAGAATCCACCTGACAACCAGAAGATGTGGGTTCAATCTGCTGGAGGGATTGAATCAACCCCCTGGAGTCAGGAAAGTCCCCTGGAGAAGGAAATGGCAACCCATTCCAGTGTTCTTTCCTGGGAAATCCCTTGGACAGAGGAGCCTGGCAGGCTATTGTCCTTGGGATCACAAGAGTCAGACATGATTTAGTGACTAATCAACAATACACACATATAAAGATGAATTAAAATAAATAACAGAAAAATACTATGAATTTTTAAAAGGAGCAATTGTGCTCTTCTACTATGATGAAATTTTAGACCATTAGCAGAAAGAGGGCTTGTTTTAAGAAATAGCTTAATGTATTAACAATAGAAATAATTCAACTTTTCACATAGTGTGTGACTGTTGGTTTCTAATCTAGATTTATATGTCTGTAAATATATGCATATATTTAACACGACTAGCCTATGAATATGCACTTATATACCTTGCTCTTTTTAGTGAGATGAACTGGTTTGGAAAGGATATTAGTCCTTTGAGTAAATTTCCTTTTGGTACATATACCCATCTTTTTTCTAATATCTGTGCCTTATTTAACTATTTGAAAGTGACATAAACAAAGCTCATATTGGTAGACACTGCTTTTCAGTTGTCACTAACCAACATTTTTTTCCCCAAAAGAAGTATATTTCTAACATAAGTACATAAAAGTAGAAAAGCTGGGGAAAACATATAGTGCATTTTTCATTTTGAAAGATATTCCTGAACATCCTGGAAGAATGTTTTACCCAATTTTCCATATAATTCAGTAATGTGCAGCAGAACTGTTCACATACTTGTCCACACTGTGAATATTATAGATATTTTGTACTTGACAAAATTGATTGCCAATGACTGGCTTCCCATTGAAGGAAAATATGTATTTCTCTTAAGTGTAGCTGGTCATATTTCAACAGGATTTAGATGTTTCTGCATGATTTTTGGAAACCATGTCTTTTGTTACTTTCCTCCCCCCTTCTGAACTATTAATCTTTTTCTTTTTGATTTATAAGAATCCTTTAGTACAGTTTATTAAAAATTGCTCTTTTTTCAGTTTGTGTCTTGTTTTATGCTGTATCTGAATTCAGTTGAAAAGCAGAAATCTTTAAATTACAGGCATTTCAATAGTGCCATAAGAGCATTGATGCCAATGACTACTTGATCTCCAGATGGCAAGTCTAATGAAGCAGTACAGTAGATCAGGATATGAACTTTCCACATTTCCTTTAACGAAGGACTTAGTTGTCCATATCAATGTGGGTGGTGTGAACAGCAGGCAGCCTCCAACTGTCTGTCAGTTTACTCAGATTCTGGTTCAGTTTCAAAGAGCAACCTTGTCTGAAGTCATTCTCTTCCCATAACAGCTTGTAACCAGTGCCTGTTCATTTCTCCTTATACAGTAGCAGTCTGACAGTCTCCAAATTACCTGCTGACTTGTTGTTTAGTTGCTAAGTCATGTCCTACTCTTTTGGGACCCCATGGACTGTAGCCCACCAGGCTCCTCTGCCCATAGTATTTCCCAGGTAAGAATACTAGAGTGGTTTGCCATTTCCTTTTCCAGGAGCTCTTCCCAACTGAGGGATTGAACCTGAGTCTCCTGCATTGGTAGGCAGATTCTTTGCCAGTGAGTCACCAAGGAAGCCCTGACCTTCTGGGTATAGGCTCCCTTTGGTTTGACTTCTTCCTCTGATCAACTCTACATTCCTATACTTTGAAACGGTGTGAAGTTTGCACTCCCAAATTTTTTCTCAATTTTTTTTCTTTATTTACTGTCTTCCCCTCCCTTTCTCCTTCCCTCCCTTTCTTCTACCTGTCGTTTGTTGGGAATTTAGTATACTTATTTTGTTTAAAAGACATCTCACTGCTTAATTCTGGACAAATTTATTAAACACTTGTTATCATGATTTCCTCTGTTATCTCATTCTTGATGACTCGAACTAGAAGTATGGATTTGACTTCTCCCTCTAGCCTCTATTTCTTAATTTCCTTTTTCATATTTTCTAGGGCTATTATTAGTCACAAGCATATTATTGTGTTCTATATTCTTTTTGTATGTAGAATAACTGTAATTTAGGTTTTTTTCACTCATTTATACATTAACATTAATTAAACATTAATTTATTTTAATCTCTATAAACGTATATACCTTTGTGAGAAGCAAGGTAAAAAGAAAGTGTCAGGATAAAAATATGGGAGGAGCATAGGTGCAGAGAAAGCAGATTGTTGGAAGAAAGAGATCATATTTAAACAATTCTTAAAAAAAAAAAAAAAGGAGATTTTACCAGTGAGATGCTAGAAAAGCTACGTTGACTTCTCCCTCCTTGATAAATTTTAAGAGAAGTAATGTGAAGTTATGGAGAAGGTAATGGCACCCCACTCCAGTACTCTTGCCTGGAAAATCCCATGGACGGAGGAGCCTGGTAGGCTGCAGTCCATCGGGTTGCTACGAGTCGGACATGACTGAGAGACTTCACTTTCACTTTTCACTTTCACACATTGGAGAAGGAAATGGCAACCCACTCCAGTGTTCTTGCCTGAAGAATCCCAAGGATGGGGGAACCTGGTGGGCTGCCGTCTATGGGGCCACACAGGGTCGGACATGACTGAAGTGACTTAGCAGCAATGTCAAGTTATATATGAGTGAAAAAAAAAAAATCCCACAAAATTACAGTTATTCTACATACACAAAGAATATAGAACACAATAGCATCCTTATATCTGATAATAGCTCTCAACACACACACACCCAGAAAGCAAATGAAACGTATCAACTATTATGTTCAAATGATCTAAACACTGAAGACCTGATATTACAGATTATAATAAAAGTTATATATGGTGCTTTCTTGACACATCCCTCAAAAAAGAAATACAACTTGAATTTGTTCAAGAGTTTTGATATGATCTTTAATTTATAACTACAGCTATGCCAGGAGGATTCATTCAACACTGCTGTAAATCTCCAAAGTTTTCTCTAGCAAAATACATACAGAGAGGTTAAAAGAGGGAGAGAGACAGAATGAAGCAAAAAAAAAAATATATATATACATTAAAACTACAGACACCTTTCAAGCAAAGAAAGTGAAAGGGTTGTTTCCGGATGATGATTCAAACACATTGCAATTCATATTTCTGTGATGCAAATTGGAAATTAGCATACTTAATGAATTTTTTATTATATTAAATAATTATTTAAAATATTATAAGAAAATTAGCCCCTATCCTTCTTTCTGATTCATGGTAAAAATAAGATCATGACATCCGGTCCCATCTCTTCATGGTAAATAGACATGGAAACAATGGAAACAGTAACAGCCTTTATTTTCTTGGGCTCCAAAATGACTGCAGATGGTGACTGCAGCTATGAAATTGAAAGATGTTTGCTCCTTGGAAGAAAAGCTATGACCAGCCTAGATAGTGTGTGGAAAAGCAGAGACAATACTTTGCAAACAAAGGTCCATAGACAAAGATACGGTTTTTTCAGTAGTCAGATGTGGATAGGAAAGTTGGACCATAAAGAAGGCTGAGTGCTGAAGAATTGTTTTTGAACTGTGGTGTTGGAGAAGACTCTGGAGAGTTCTTTGGACAGCAAGGAGATCAAACCAGTAAATCCTAAAGGAGATCAGTCCTGAATAATCTTTGGGAGGGCTGATGCTGAAGCTGATACTCCAATACTTTGGCCACCTCATGCAAAGAGCCTACTCATTAGAAAAGGCCCTGATGCTGGGAAAGATTGAAGGCAGGAGGAGAAGGGGAAGACAGAGGTTGAGATGGTTGGATGGCATCACCGACTCAATGGACATGAGTTTAAATAAGCTGTGGGAGGTAGTGGACAGGGAAGCTTTGTGTGCTGTAGTCCATGGGGTCGCAAAGAGTCAGACAAGACTGAGCAACCAAACAACAAAATTGTAACTGCCTAACTCTTCTATTGTGTATCACTCACTCGATGGACATGAGTTTGAGTAAGCTCTGGGAGTTGGTGATGGACTGGGAGGCCTGGTGCGCTGCGAATCATGGGGTCGCACACGACTAAATGACTGAACTGACTGACTGACTGACTGAAGTCTTCTATAATATTGAATGGTTAGATGGAAAAAGGTACTTATGTCAACTCTCTTCATGAAGTGATAATTATTAAAACTCTCCTTTGTGTATATTTTAGAAGTACTTCAGAAGACAAAGTGAATCATGAAAGTAAATAACAAAAATAAAGTGAAAAAGAAAAGCAGCATATTTATTTTGAATGAATGTAACTCTGTCTTCTCATATGTTTAATGACTTTTGAAGGATGAGAATCTGGCATTAAATGTAGATTATTTCATGCTATTTTAAATTATATTAGATATAGTTTTGAATATTTTAAAAAATTATTAATATTATTAAAATATAAAAAAGACAGTACCTGTGACCAAAGATATTTCTTTCTTAATTTGCAAATGCTTTCTTATAGTGTCTCCCACAATATGCAGCTACAACTGAGCCAGTAAATTGACTCACATTTCAACCTAAATATATTTGTGCTAAAATATATATATTTGCTATAGTTAGCACATAGAGCTAACTCAGTAATAAAGCTAGTTTTTCATTAATGCAAGCATAATATGAAAAATATAATCTCTTCAGAAATTTTGTGGGGCATGATTTTCTACCTTATCAGTTCTTCAGTTTAGCCTATATGTATTTGATACAAAGTTTGGAATTAAAAATATGACCTACAAGTTGCCAATATCTTTTTAAGCAATCTTTAAAAAGTTCTTGCTATCATTTGTAATATTTTTCTGAAATAATCATAATTTAAAATACAAACTCAGTAAATCTGAATTTAAAGTTTCATAAAGGAACTTTAAAAATAATATATAAAAATTAACATAGAAGACTATAAAACTGTTACAGTATCAGATTTTAAGTTGTAGTATAAGGATAATATTATCATTTATCCTCATAAATGTTAGCTGAGTAGAATTTCCAATTGTACATAGATAATATAGATCCTAACTTAAATAAGCATGTATAAAATCAGATCATTAAATTTGTCAGAGATTTCCCAGCCAAACTATGTGGTGACTTTTTAAATTTATGCACCCAGAATTTGACAGCCTTTGCCTACTATTATAATTCATCAGTGTAGGGATTCCATATGATTTCTTATCCATAGTTAATTAAGCAGGGTGATTTTTCTCATTGGGAAAGCTGCCAGTGTTTAAAGAACTTTTATTTTAATGTGACTTTTTGCAACCAATTATGAAATAAAAGCAAGAAGGCAGATTACAGTTTTTTTTTTTTAATTTCTGTATCATCTCTTACCAGAAATTCTCCAGTTTGTTATTTTAAAAAAAAAAGGACAGAAGAGTTTGATTTTGCAATGGACAGATAATGTAACCTCCATGGATTTTCACTACAGGGACATGTAAGCAGCTGTGAACCGGCATTCTTGAGAAACTAAAAAGCAATTTTGTTTGAATAAAACATCAGTGGCATCTTGTGCTGCCCATGCTTAGCTTAGGAAAATCTTCTTTTCTTTGATTCTGTTCCTATATCCCACAATTCTACAAGCAAAGTATCTCCATTCTCTAGGTCCTATGACATATACTAGCTTTGTAAAGCACTTTTATCCTAGTGTGTGCCAGCCTACAATTAAGAAACAGAATAGGTCAGAGGAAAAACTCACAACTAAACTTATCTTCTAAGAGATAATTAGGGCAAAATATGACTAGATCCAAGGTTTTTCGACATCCTATAGTGAATTAGAATATTTTTAAATGTCAGAAGTTCACTCAAATGTTTTCCCAATTACACTATTTTTCTATGAACCTTAACTAATACTCTGTAATGAGATCTGAAATATCAGTATTAATGTGCTAAAATTAAACAAAGAAAAAAAATGAAGCTTTGTGTATACCTTTTATCTTATCTACTAGTTCTCATTGCTTTTGAGGGAACAGCCCTGTCAGTCTATGCTTCTAAGTATTTCTGTTCATTACCAGGTGTGGTCTTTCAATGAGTACTGCTTTGTAATAGAAAATCCTAAAGATATTAGATTATAGACATTTGGAATCAGCAACACTGGTACTAATAGCAAAGTAATGGCATTGTTTAACATATCAGTTAAAAATATAAACAAATCAAAGTAATCTTAATTTAAAATGAAGAATATTTTAAATTTGTGTCTATTTAGCAACTTTAGACTGTATCTGTCACACTGTCTGTTGTTCAGTCGCCCACTTGTATCTGACTCTTTGAGACCCCCATGAACTGCAGCATGCCAGACCTCCCTGTCCCTCACCATCTCCTGAAGTTTGCCCGAGTTCACATCCATTGCACTGGTGATGCCATCCAGCCATCTCATCCTCTGACACCATCTTCTCCTCCTACACTCAATCTTTCCCAGCATCAGGGACTTTTCCAATGAGTTGGCTGATCGTATCAGATGACCAACTTACTGGAGTTTCAGCTTCAACATCAGTCCTTCCAACCAGTATTTAGGGTTGTTTTCCCTTAAGATTAACTGGTTTGATATCCTTGCTGTCCAAGAGACTTATAGGAGTCTTCAGCACCACAGTTCGAAGCCACCAACTGTTATATACAATAAGTCAATTACTTGCAACGATTTGAATATATTACCTTTCAGATCAACAAGGCCAATAAAATGATCAAATGTATAAAAAGTAACTCAATATGGGGACTAGTGTTTGAAAACATTTTGTAGGAATTTGTTTTATCATAGGATTTTTAAGTAAGAAGATTAATATATTTTTACAGAAATTATGCAGAGAACAAACATTCATCCAAATTATATATAGCAGGCTAAGCTTGCAGGGTCCTTTTGAAAGCATATAAAAAATTATTGTGTTAGTCACTTAGTAGTATCTTACTCTTTGTGACCCCATGAACTGCAGCCCACCAGGCTCCTCTGTCTATGGAATTCTCCAGGCAAGAATACTGGAGTGGGTTTTCATTCCCTTCTCCAGAGAACCTGGGTCCCTGCATGGTAGGTGGATTCTTTAACATCTGTGCCACCAAGAAAGCCCTAAAAGTGTATTGACTTATCATTTTATCATGTTATCATGAAAATTTATATTTATTCTGTCCAAGTCTTCAAAATAGTATGAAAAATATCTTAAAAGATATTTTAAATTTTATTTTAAATATGTAAATAAAATAAGCATTATTGCCAAATTGCCAATTTTATTATTTATTGTCCTTATTGCCAAATTAAGACTGAAATTGAAGAAAATGAGGAAAACCATTAGACTATTCAGGTATGACCTAAATCAAATCCCTTATGACTATACAGTGGAAGTGAGAAATAGATTTAAGGGACTAGATCTGATAGACAAATGCCAGATGAACTATGAATGGAGGTACATGACATTGTACAGGAGACAAGAATCAAGACCATCCCCACCATCCCCAAGAAAAAGAAATGCAAAAAAGCAAAATGGCTGTCTGAGGAGGCCTTACAAATAGCTGTGAAAAGAAGGGAAGTGAAAAAAGCAAGGGAGAAAAGGAAAGGTATTCCCATTTGAATGCAGAGTTCCAAAGAATATCAAGGAGAGATAAGAAAGCCTTCCTCCGCGATCAATGCAAAGAAATAGAGGAAAACAATAGAATGGGAAAGACTAGAGATCTCTTCAAGAAAATTAGAGATACCAAGGGAACATTTCATGCAAAGATATGTTTGAAAGGACAGAAATGGTACAGAAGCAGAAGATATTATGAAGAAGTGGCAAGAATACACAGAACTGTACAAAAAAGATCTTCATGACCCAGATAATCATGATGGTGTGATCACTCACCTAGAGCCAGACATCCTGGAATTTGAAATCAGGTGGGCCTTAGAAAGCATCACTACAAACAAAGCTAATGGAGGTGATGGAATTCCAGTTGAGCTATTTCAAATCCTGAAAGATGATGCTGTGAAAGTGCTGCACTTGATATGCCAGCAAATTTGGAAAACTCAGCAGTGGCCACAGGAATGGAAAAGGTCAGTTTTCATTCCAATTCCAAAGAAAGGCAATGCCAAAGAATGCTCAGACAACCACACAATTGCACTCATCTCACGTGCTAGTAAAGTAGTGCTCAAAATTCTCCAAGCCAGGCTTCAGCACTATGTGAACCATGAACTTCCAGGTGTTCAAGCTGGTTTTAGAAAAGGCAGAGGAACCAGAGCTCAAATTGCCAACTCCGTTGGATCATCAAAAAAGCAAGAGAGTTCCAGAAAAACATCTATTTCTGCTTTATTGAATATGCCAAAGCCTTTGACTGTGTGGATCACAATAAATTGTGGAAAATTCTGAAAGAGATGGGAATACCAGACCCCTGACCTGCCTCTTGTAAACCTGTATTCAGGTCAGAAAGCAACAGTTAGAACTGGACATGGAACAACAGACTGGTTCCAAATAGGAAAAGGAGTATGTAAAGGCTGTATATTGTCACCCTGCTTGTTTTACTTATATTCAGAGTACATCATGAGAAACACTGGGCTGGAGGAAGCACAAGCTGGAATCAAGATTGCTGGGAGAAATATAAATAACCTCAGATATGCAGATGATACCACCCTTATGGCAAAAAGTGAAGAAGAACTAAAAAGCCTCTTGATGAAAGTGAAAGAGGAGAGTGAAAAAGTTGGCTTAAAGCTCAACATTCAGAAAACTAAGATCATGGCATCTGGTCTCATCACTTCATGGCAAATAGATGGGGAAACAGTGGAAACAATGGCTAACTTTATTTTTCTGGGCTCAAAATCATGCAGATGGTGATTGCAGCCATGAACTGAAAAGACACTTACTCCTTGGAAGGAAAGTTATGACCAACCTAGACTGCATATTAAAAAGCAGAGTCATTCCTTTGCCAACAAAGGTCCATCTAGTCAAGGCTATGGTTTTTCCAGTAGCCTTGTATGGATGTGAGAATTGGACTGTGAAGAAAGCTGACCACTGAAGTATTGATGCTTTTGAACTGTGTTGTTGGAGAAGACTCTTGAGAGTCCCTTGAACTGCAAGGAGACCCATCCAGTCCATCTACATGAGATCAGTCCTGAGTGTTCATTGGAAGGACTGATGCTGAAGCTGAAACTCCAGTACTCTGGCCACCTGATGCAAAGAGCTGACTCATTTGAAAATACCCTGATGCTGGGAAAGACTGATGGCAGGAGGAGAAGGGGATGACAGAGGATGAGAGGGTTGGATGGGATCACTGACTCGATGGACATGTGTTTGGGTAGACTCTGGGAGTTGATGATGGACAGGGAGGCTTGGCGTGCTGAGGTTCATGGGGTCGTGAAGAGTCGGACACGACTGAGCGACTGAACTGAACTGAAATATGATAAGCATAGAAAGAGAAATACAATTTCTCAAATGTTCACAATTACATTATGATACAACATAATACATTATAATAGTACGCACATTTGAGGGAAAATGGGTAATGCTTTAAAATAGAAAAAATGATCATTAAGTATCAAATAAAAGACATAATGACACATTTAAAGGAAAACTTTTCTGAAAACAATTTGTTTTAAGTCAATGATAAAAGGTAAATTATAAGTTCTTGTAGATACCTGTTGCAGAATAAAATAGCTTAGTGATTAAATATTTTATTCCACTCAGATTAAAAATAGGACTATTCAAAAATTCAGTAATTACAGAGAAATGAAAGACAGAATGAATAATATATGAAAATATAATTCCACCTGAAACATATTAAATGATAAATATTTAATACACATACTCCAAACAGGCAAAGAAGTTCTAGCCTGTTATTTTCTTGAAGAGGAAGCCAATAGTGAATTGAGGACTATGATACAATTTTCAAATATAATCATATTTTACCCATGGTTACATCTTAAAAATATGTTGCTATAATTTTGCATAAAAGCAAATATATACTGTTTCAAGTTTTAATAAAGGTTGTCAGACTACACAAAGTCAATTCTATAACATGTCCCAAAATATTGATAATAATTTTAAATATATGACAGTATGTAATAAAAGCTAAACTACAATTCTTCAAATCTAGAAATTATAAACAGTTATTTTAAAAATTAAATACCATTATGCATAACATCTACCTGATGTAAAAGATATATTTGCTTATGATAGCATGTATGTATATATATATAGTGTATGTGCATATCAAAATTCTCTTTTAAATGTTACATGTATTTATGTGATAATTATGATACTACTCATTGTTTAATTTTAGGAAGGCAGGTTACTAAGTATTTAGGTATGACTGTTCATACTTTAAGCCTTTTCTCATTTCGTATACACAGAAGTGAAATAGGCCAATTCCCTAAGATCACATCAATAGTAACTGTCTACATCAATGGACGCTGTGGTGGGCTCGGCTGGAACTCAGAGGTGGGTGTCCTGATCCCCCGCACCTCTGGACGGGACCTGACTGGGAGTCAGGTTTTCACCAAGGGAGTCCAGTTTAAGACGAGGTTGTCAGGGCAGGTCCTGATCAACAGGACTAACATCCTGATGGCAAAAGGAGAACTGGAGACAGACACAGATGCAGAGGGAAGACGACGCCCCCAAGGCGGACGGCAGAGGGCGGCCCCGGGAGGAACCTACGCGGCCAAACCCCGTCTGCGACTTCGGGCTCCAGACGGAATCAATGCCTGCAGTTTAAGACTCGGTCTGTGGGGCCTTCACGGCTGCCTGGGGGCACCCACACAGAAGACCACGAAGGCATCTCTTCTTTCCCCGCGGGGTGGGGCGGGGTGGGGTGGACTTTAAGAGGCTATTGATTACATCAATTATAGATAAAGTTTCAATGGTGTTATTCTGTTTATTTCTGAGCTGGGAGTTTTATTCAAATTTTCATAAACTTTACATTTGCACACACACACAGCAACCTGGAAAAGTTGAAGAAGTTGTTAATTTTTGTGTATTGTAATCAAACCACCAAAAGCTTCTGGATGAAAGTGGAGGACAGAGGAGCCTGGCATACTATAGTTCATGGAGTCACAAAGAATCCGACACAACTTAGGAACTGAACTACAACAACACCAAAATCATCAAATATAAATTAAATGAGAAGAATACAAATGCAGTAATATTTTAAAAGTTTATTTCATTTGTTGTGGGCTATTTTGCTATTAATGCCTAATTATTGGAAAGCATTCAGTATTGCCAATAACAATGTGCCCATTTGCATCCTGGGTGGTTCAGACAGTTAATAATCTGCCTGCATTCAGGACACCTGGGTTTGACCCCTGGGTCAAGAAGATCCCCTGGAGAAGGAAATGGCTACCCATTCCAGTATTCTTGCCTGGAAAATTCCATGGACTGAGAAGCCTGGTTGGCTATAGTCTGTTAGAATTAGACATGGAACAATGGACTGGTTCAACATTGAGAAAGAAATATGTCAAGGCTGTGTATTGTCCCTGGTTATTTAACTTATATGCAGAGTACATCATGCAAAATGCTGGGCTGAATGACTCACAAGATGGAATCAAGATTGCTGGGAGAAATATCAGCAATGTCAGATATGCAGATGATACCAATCTAATGGCAGAAAGCAAATAAGAACCTTTAGAGACTCTTTAGAGCTCTTTAAAGCCTCTTGATGAAGAAGAAAGAGAAAAGTGAAAAAGCTGGCTTAAAATGCAACACTCAAAAAACGAAGATCATGTCATTTGGTACCATCACTTCATGGCTAACAGATGGCGAAAAAGTGGAAACAGTGACAGACATCTTCTTGGGCTCCAAATCATTGCAGATAGTGACTGCAGCCGTGAAATTAAGAGACACTTGCTCCTTGGAAGGAAAGCTATGACAAACCTAGACAGCATATTAAAAAGCAGACAACACTTTGCCGACAAAGGTCTGTATAGTCAAAGCCCTGGTTTTTCCAGTAGTCATGTATGGGTGTAAGAGTTGGACCATAAAGAAATTAGAGCCCTGAAGAATTGATACTTTCAAACTGTGGTTCTGGAGAAAACTCTTCAGAGTCCTTTGGACTGCAGGGAAAAACAAAAACAAACAAACAAACAAACAAAACCAGTGAATCATAAAGGAAATCAACCCTGAATACTCATTGGAAGGAGTGGTGCTGAAGCAGAAGCTCCAATACTTTGACCACCTGATGCAAAGAGCCAACTCATTGACAAAGACCTTGGTGCTGGGAAAGATGGAGGGTAAGAGAAGAAGAGGGCGACAGAGGATGAGATGCCTGGATGGCATCACCAACTCAATGGATATGAGTTTGAGCAAACTCTGGGAGATAGTGAAGAATAGGGAAGGCTTGTGTGCTACAGTTCTTTAGGTCTCAGATAGTTGGACACAACTTGGCAACTCCATTTCTGGTTATTATAAAATGTTAGTTTGGCTTCCTTGATGGCTCAGTGGTAAAGAATCAGCCTGCCAATGCAGGAGACAAAGGTTTGATCCCAGGATTAAGAAGATCCCCTGGAGAAGGAAAAGGTAACCCAGTCCTGTATCCTTGCCTAGGAAATCTCATGGACAGAGGAACCTGTGGGCTAAAGTCTGTGGGGTCGTAAAAGCACAGGACAGGACTTAGTGATTAAACTACAATATGCTGGCTATATCCTTCTAGTTTATTTTATTCATAATAGTTTGTACCTCTTAATCTCTTAGCCCTATGTTGCCCTCATATCTATAAATCTGCTTATTTTTTGTTTCCAGTCACTAGTTTTATGTTGTTTTTAGATTCCATATGTAAATAATATCAAGCATGATTTCTCTTCCTCTGGCATATTTCATAGTACCCTTCAAGTCCATCTGTGTTGATACAAATGGCAAGTCTTCTTCTTTATGGCTTAGTAGTATTCCATTGTATAAGTGTGTGTGTGTGTGTGTGTGTGTATCTTCTTTATCCATTTATCTTTTGCTGGACACTTGGACACTTAGTGTGCTTTCATATCTTGGAGATTGTAAATAATGCCGCCCCTGAGTCTTAATTACTATAGCATCACAGTAAGTCTAGAAGTTGGGCAGTGTCAGTCCTCAAAGTTGTTCTCCTTCAAATTATGTTGATTATTTGGGGTCTTTTGCCTGGGGTCTTTTGCCTCTCCATATAAACTTTAGAATCAGTCATCACTAACCGCAAAATAACTTAGGATTTTGGTTGGGGTTGCTAAATCTATAGAACAAGTTGGAAAGAAGTGATATCCTGATAATTTTAAGTCTCCCTATCCATGTACATGGAATATCTCTCCACTAATTTACTTCTTTGAACTAATAAACCATTCTAGTAAGGTTGTAAGATGTATGGTTATTATACAAAATTCAATTAATCCCTTTCCTCTACAATAAGCATGAATAAGTTATATTTCCAATTAAAATAAAATATTATTTACATTGGCACTCCCAAAATTTAAATATTACAAAATATGTACAAAACTACAAAACTCTAGTGAATGAAATACAATAAGTAAATAGAGTGATATTCCATATTGGAAAATTGGGGCAAGGACAACCAACACTAAAATGTATGTGGAAAGAAAATTCTGTACCACTGAAGAAACCTGAAATTATGACTCTTGGAGCCTCTTGTATAGTAGCTATTGAAAAAGAAGTAGAGTAACTTCACAGCTCTTTGGTGGGAGCATTTGACTCTAGGGGAAAAAAGAAAGGTTACATTAATCTTTGAAAGAGAACAAATGATTCTGGCTCTATTGTCCCTGGAATGTGATCAAATGACTCTGGGAAAGTATACAACCTCTGACTTTCAAGCACTGTTTACCATTCAATATTACTTAATTCTGTTTGCCTGTTTTCTTTTCTTAGAAATCCCTGACCATACAGAAATATGTAAAAAATAATGTGTCTTGGTTTCTTGATAGGCATATATTTGAAATGTCAAATATTTTATAAAATTGTGAGATATGAATATATTTGCACATCTAAGCTGTAAAATATCAATGTAATTAAACACATGATGTATTCATGTACAGTTAAATGCAATTGTTTGTCTAAATATATTTTTATTTTACTAGATAACTGAATCATCATGAACTTTACTCACTGTTAAGTAAGGTTTAATGAAAGAAATAGTGAAGTGAATGCTATAAGGTAAAAATTTTGTACAATATTTTAGAAGATTTTTTTCCAACTAATTTTCAAATTATAGAAATATTTGTTATTGTATGTCATTATTTATAAATTAGGTAGTTATATTTGTTTGCTGTGTGTGTTAGTTGCTCAGTCCTATCCGACTCTTTGCAACCCCATGTTCTGTACCCTATGGACAGGCTCCTCTGTCCATGGAATTCTCCAGGCAAGAATACTGGAGTGGGTTGCCATTGTCTTCTCCAGGGGATCTTCCCAATGCAGGGATTAAATCTGTATCTCCCACATTGCTGGCTGATTCTTTACCATCTGAGCTACCAGGTAAGCCCTATTGTCTAATAAAGGCATATATTATTTCAATGGTGAACAATTATACTCTGTACGTGTTAGAAAGATCGTGAAAACTTTAATAGAAAGAAATAAGCAAACTTTTTTTCCCCCCAAATCTTTTTATTTACTGTTTTGAGAAAGAAAAAAAATACCAAGATTTAGGGGAGGGTATTCATTTGCTTCTGCATTAATTTTTACCTTATGAAATTTAGGCTATAACACATCATTTAATAATCCCTTAAGTATTCAAGTAATTCAGATAAACATTTGATGCATTACATTGCTTCTTTAGGGAAATCTTAAAAATAATAAGTTGGTTGATGCCAGTTTACCTTTTGCTACAAGTTTTCTGTATATCAACAGTCAGACACTTCAGGGTTTTTGTAGTAAAAGTTTCAGAAAGCAATTTTTACAAGACTATGCTAAGGCTGTATACAGAGGTGGAAGCTATTTGAGTTGATATATTTCTGCAGATTAAAGAAACACTTAGTAAACCCAGGCATGGTTTTCTTCTACATAAAATGTTATTTATAACATAGTATCATGAATTATTTACAAGCAATGAAGTCACTTGCAACAGGAGTAAACAGAATTGATGATGACCTTCAGTTCACTGTACTGCGGAGAAAGCAATTCTCTCATTAGGTTCACGCTGGAGAATAAAAGAAGGCTTTGCTTCATGAAAAAGTCAACTTCTTCTTCCCTCAATCCATTGATTTCACCATAGAATTGAAAATTCAAGTGTATTATATTTCATTTGCTTCAAAAAATAATGAAAAACAAAAACAGAAAAACAATTGCAAATGAGTCCAAACCTGCTTTCTTAAAGAAATCTGACCATGGTCTCTATTAGTATACCACTTAGAAAGATCCAAATGAGCTCTTGATCTAAAGTAAATGTCAGATAAATGTGTAGACATTTCTGCCATTATTAATGAGTCTTTAGGGGGCTGTTCATTGACTGGAGCATTAAGACTGTGAGGAAACAAATTTCCTGAAACCATGTCAAACATTATTATAATGAGATGTTTTCCTCCTAGGCATGAATGATTGTCAGGGTGAAAGACTGCCTCTGTTTGGCCAGTCTTTAGTCAGGCTCCTCTGAGACTTTTCACAACTAGTTCCAACCTTGGGCTTCTGTGTCTGTTCTCATAGAGTCCAATGGGGACAAAAATTCCACTAAATTAGTTTAGAGAGAATTCTCTCCCTCAAAATCTTACCACCTTTGATATCTGACCAAATTCCTCATTCCCTATCATCCCAATTCTAAGAAATGAAGGCTCCTAAATCCAAAACTCTCTTTTTTTTTTCCATTTATTTTTATTAGTTGGAGGCTAATTACTTTACAATATTGTGGTGGTTTTTGCCATAGGTTGACATGAATCACCCATGGATTTACATGTGTTCCCCATCCCAATCCCCCCTCTCGCCTCCCTCTCCATCCTATCCTCTGGTTCTTCCCAGTGCACCAGCCCTGAGCACTTGTTTCATGCATCCAACCTGGGCTTGTGATCTGTTTCACCCTTGATAGTATACTTGTTTCAGTGCTATTCTCTCTGAACATCCCACCCTCGCCTTGTCCCACAGAGTCTAAAAAAAAAGTCTGTTCTGTATATCTGTGTCTCTTTTTCTGTTTTGCATATAGGGTTATCATTACCATCTTTCTAAATTCCATATATATGCGTTAGTATACTGTATTGGTGTTTATCTTTCTGACTTACTTCACTCTGTATAATGGGCTCCAGTTTCATCCATCTCATTAGAACTGATTCAAATGAATTCTTTTTAATGGCTGAGTAATATTCCATACTGTATATGTACCACTGCTTTCTTATCCATTCGTCTGCTGATGGGCATCTAACTTGCTTCCATGTCCTGGCTATTATAAACAGTGCTGCGATGAACATTGGGGTGCACGTGTCTCTTTCAGATCTGGTTTCCTCGGTGTGTATGCCCAGGAGTGGGATTGCTGGGTCATATGGCAGCTCTATTTCCAGTTTTTTAAAGGAATCTCCACACTGTTCTCCATAGTGGCTATATTAGTTTCCATTCCCACCAACAGTGTTAGAGGGTTCCCTTTTCTCCACAGCCTCTCCAGCATTTATTGCTTGTAGACTTTTGGATAGCAGTCATTCTGACTGGCGTGTAATGGCACCTCATTGAGGTTTTGATTTGCATTTTTCTGATAATGAGTGATGTTGAGCATCTTTTCATGTGTTTGTTAGCCATCTGTATGTATGACAAGGGTGCCCACTCTCACCACTACTAGTCAACATAGTTTTGGAAGTTTTGGGCACAGCAATCAGAGCAGAAAAAGAAATAAAAGGAATTCAGATAGGAAAAGAAGAATTGAAACTCTCACTGTTTGCAGATGACATGATCCTCTACATAGATAACCCTAAAGATTCTACCAGAAAATTACTAGAGCTAATCAATGAATATAGTAAAGTTGCAGGATATAAAATTAACACACAGAAATCCCTTGCATTCCTATACACTAACAATGAGAAAACAGAAAGAGAAATTAAGGAAACAATACCATTCACCATTGCAACAAAAAGAATAAAATACTTAGGAGTATATCTACCTAAAGAAACAAAAGACCTATACATAGAAAACTATAAAAACACTGATGAAAGAAATCAAAGAGGACACAAATAGATGGAGAAATATACCGTGTTCAAGGATTGGAAGATTCAATATTGTGAAAATGAGTATACTACCCAAAGTAATCTATAGATTCAATGCAATACCTATCAAGCTACCAACGGTATTTTTCACAGAACTAGACCAAAGAATTTCACAATTTGTATGGAAATACAAAAAACCTCGAATATCCAAAGCAATCTTGAGAAAGAAAATGGAACTGGAGGAATCAACCTGCCTGACTTCAGGCTCTACTACAAAGCCACAGTCATCAAGACAGTATGGTACTGGCACAAAGACAGAAATATAGATCAATGGAACGAAATAGAAAGCCCAGAGATAAATCCACTTACCTATGGACACCTTATCTTCAACAAAGGAGGCAAGAATATACAATGGAGAAAAGACAATCTCTTTAACAAGAGGTGCTGGGAAAACTGGTCAACCACTTGTAAAAGAATGAAACTAGAACACTTTCTAACACCATACACAAAAATAAACTCAAAATGGATTAAAGATCTAAATGTAAGACCAGAAACTATAAAACTCCTAGAGGAGAACGTAGGCAAAACACTCTCTGACATAAATCACAGCAGGATCCTCTATGACCCACCTCCCAGAATATTGGAAATAAAAGCAAAAATAAACAAATGGGACCTAATGAAACTTAAAAGCTTTTGCACAACAAAGGAAACTATAAACAAGGTGAAGAGACAGAATGGGAGAAAATAATACCAAATGAAGCAACAGACAAAGGATTAATCTCAAAAATATACAAGCAACTCCTGCAGCTCACTTCCAGAAAAATAAATGGCCCAATGAAAAATGGGCCAAAGATCTAAACAGACATTTCTCCAAAGAAGACATACAGATGGCTAACAAAACTGTCTTAATCTCTGCTATTATTACAAGCAGCCAGGGTGTTGGAAAAGGGACTATTATAAATTTAAGTGCTTTAGAATCTTCAGCATTCAAACCAGCCTTTCCAACATTCCAATTCTTAGCAATGGAGATCTAAGGAACTAAGGGGCACTTCCCAATCCTTCCTCTTAATCAGATTGGAGAAACAATTTTCCAGATTAGGGATGATTTTTTCCCAGCCCTAAATGACACCATAGACACAGTATTGGTGCTCAAACCCCCTGCTATAAAAAGTCCCTGCCTCAGTGTGGCTGTAGTTGTCACTCAGTCATGTCTGACTCTTTGCATCCCCATGGGCTGCAGCATGCCAGGCTTCCCCGTCCTTCACCATCTGCTGGAGTTATGTCTATTGAGTCGGTGATGCCATCCAGCCATCTCAGTCAGTCAACCTCTTCTCCTGCCCTCAATCTTTCCCAGCATCTGCATCTTTTCCAGTGAGTTGGCTCTCCATATCTGGTGGCCAAAAGATTGGAGTTCTAGTTTCAACATCAGTCCTTCCAGTGAATATCAAGGGTTGATTTCCTTTATGATTGACTGGTTTTATCTCCTTGCTGTCAAGGGACTTTCAAGAGTCTTCTCCAACACTACACTTCAAAAGCATCAATTCTTCAGTGCTCAGGCTTCTTTATAGTCCAACTCTCACATACATAACTGACAGACATGACTACTGGAAAAACCATATAGCTTTGATGAGATAGACCTTTGTCAGCAAAGTAGTCTCTGCTTTTTATATATTGTCTAGGTTGGTCATAATTTTCTTCCAAGGAGCAAGTCCCAATTGGCACTGGTTTTGGAGCCCAAGAAAGTAAAGTCTCTCACTGTTTCCATTGTTTCCCCATCTATTTGCCATGAAGTGATGGGACCAGATGCCTGATTTTCATTTTTGAATATTGAGTTTTAAGCCAGCTTTTTTACTTACCTTCATCAAGATGCTCTTTCATTCCTCTTCTCTTTCTGCCATAAGAGTGGTGTCATCTGCATATCTGAAGTTACTGATATCTTTCCTGGCAATCTTGATTCTAGCTTGTGATTCACCCAGTCTGGTATTTTACATTTAAACAAGCCTTGACATACTCCTTTCCAGATTTGGAACCAGTCCCTTGTTCCATGTCCAGTTCTAACTGTTCTCTTGACCTGCATACCCGTTTCTCAGAAGGCAGGTCAGGTGGTCTGGTGTTCCCATCTCTTTAAGAATTTTCCACAGTTTGTTGTGATCCACACAACCACATTTAGCATAGTCGTTGAAGCAGAAGTAGAATTTATTTTTCTGGAATTCTCTTGCTTTTCTGTAATCCAACAGATGTTGGCAATTTGATCTCTGGTTCCTCTGCCTTTTCTAAATCCAGCTTTAACATCTGGGAGTTCTCTGCCTCAGAGTACTAAGTTCAAATAGTGAGGATCCAGAATGAACTTCAAAAGGTTTCTTTCTCTTAACCTATGATTCCTTTTGTTTAGGCCCTTAGGAGATATATATTCTCTAGTTCCTCTGTCCATTCCCATGTATTAGACTATGACTTCTTAGGCGAGTATAGTGATTGGATTTCTGCCTCCCAAAAGGGGAAAATAATTTTAGAATTTGATAGTCACTATCAATGTAAATAACCAGATGAATTAAATGACACTTTAATACCTTTTACCTGTCTTGTCTCTGAGGGTTGATGTTGCCATTGTTCAGTTGCTAAGTCATGTAAGACTCTTTGGCTAATTCATGTACGACTTTGTGAATCCATGGACTGCAGCATGCCAGGCTCCTCTGTCCTCCATTATCTCCTAAAGTATTTTCAAATTCATGTTCATTGAGTCAATGATGCTATCCAACCACATTATCCTCTGCTGCCCTCTTCTCCTTTTGCCATCAATTTTTCCCAGCATCAGAGTCTTTTCCAATGAGTTGAATCTTTGTATCAGGTGGCCAAAGAGCTTCAGCTTCAGCAAAAGGCCTTCAAGTGAATATTCAAGGTTTAATTATTTAGGATGACTGGTTTTATGCCCTTGCAGTTCAAAGGACTTAAAAGAGTCTTCTCCAGAACCATAGTTCCAAAGCATCAATTCTTTGGTTTTCAGCCTTCTTTGTGGCCCAACTCTCACATACTTACATAACTACTGGAAAAGCCGTAGTTTTGACTATACAGACCTTGTTGGCAAAATGATGCCTCTGTTTTTTAAAATACACTCTTTAGCTTTTTCATAGCTTTCCTTCCAAGGAGCAAGTATCTTTTAATTTAATGGCTGCATTCACCGTACTCAGTGATTTTGGTGCCCAGGAAAATAACATCTGTCACTGATTCCACTTTTTTCCCATCTATTTGCTATAAAGTTCTGGGACCAAATGCCATGATCTTCACTTCTTTTGAACTTAGGTTGAATTTCAAGCCAGCTTTTTCACTCTCCTCTTTGACCCTCATCGAGAGGGTTTTCTCTGCTGTCTCTTCCTCTTCACTTTCTGCCCATAGAGTGATATCATCTGCATATCTGAGGCATCTGATATTTCTCCCAGCAATCTTTATTCCAGCTTGTGATTCATCCAGCCTGGCATTTCACATGATGTACTCTGTATATAGGGCTTCCCTTGTGGCTCAGCTGGTAAAGAATCAGCCTGCAATGCAGGAGACCTGGGTTCGATCACTGGGTTGGGAAGATGCCCTGGAGAAGGGAAAGGCTACCCACTCCAGTATTCTGGCCTAGAGAATTCTATAGACTATACAGTCCATGGGGTCACAAAGAGTCGGACAGGACTGAGTGACTTTCACTTTCACTCTGTATATAAGTTAAATAAGCAGGGTAATAATGTGCAGCCTTGTCATACTCCTTCCCCAATTTTGAACCAGTCATTTGTTCCATGTCTGGTTCTAATTTGCTTCTTGACCCATATGGGAGTTTCTCAGGAGACAGGTAAGGTGGTCTGGTACTCCCATCTCTTTCAGAGTTTTCCAGTTTGTTGTGATTCACACAGTCAAATATTTTAGGAGAGTCAATGAAGCAGAAGTAGTTTTTCTGTTTTTTTAATTATGAAACTCCCTTGCTTTCTCCAAGATCCAGTGTATGTTGGCAATTTGATTTCTGGGTCCTCTGCCTCTTCAAAACCCAGCTTGTATATCTGGACACTCTTGGTTTATGTACTGCTGAAGCCTGGCTCAAAGGATTTTGAGCATAACTTTGCTAGCATGTGAAATGAGAGCAATTGTACAATAGTTTGAACTTTCTTTGGCATTGCCCTTTTTTGGGGATTATAATAAAAACTGACCTTTTCCAATTCTGTGGGCACTGCTGAGTTTTCCAACTTTCCTGACACATTGAGTGAAGCACTTTCACAGCATCATCTTTTAGGTTTTTAAATAGCTCAGTTGGAATTTCCTCACCTCCACTAGCTTTGTTCATAGTAGTAATACTGCTTAAGGCCTGCTTGACTTCACACTCCAGGATGCCTGGCTCTAGGTGAGTGATCATACCATCATGGTTACCTGGGTATTAAGACCTTTTTTGTTCTCCTATGCATTCTTATTGCCTCTTCCTTCATCTCTTCTGCTTCTTTTGTGTTCTTCCTGTTTCTGTCCTTTATCATGACCAAATGCATAAAGAGCTATCAAAATCTCTTTCAAGAATTAATACTTTTTTTGTAAAGAAGCCCTTTAAGGCTTGAAGTTTCTAATAGAAGATCACAAATCCCAAGGCCTTACTATCCCTGTACTAGTCCCTGTAAGACTTCCATTTTACTGGTGAGAAGATCTAAAGGCTTAGTGTTGAGATTTACCTTGGATCTCTGAGCAATATACAGTGCCACTATCCCTCAACACCTTGATATCCCTAACCTTTTTATGTTCTAGCATCCATTCCCACTGGAAATAAATTCTTTACTGTAATTGATGTATACAGTGCGTTCCTTGGTAGTCCAGTTGATGAAAGTATATCTTTTTACTTTCACTTGGGAAGAAAACCTACTCACCTGAAAGTAATGCCTCTGGGTTTTACTGAGAAATCTTATTTCTTGCAAATCCTAAAAGGTTGATCTGGGTGATATAAAGTTTCCCTAGAGTTTTACTCTGTCACAAAATGTGGATGGTTTGTTTCTTTGCTGTCTTTCTCCAGACTCCTTACAGGAAGACAGCATCCCCCTGCTACAGCTTTTAGCCTTAAAGGGACAGAAGGTGGGAAAAAATTTTTTTTTCAGTTTGCTCAAATCCAGGTTTATTATTTAGGGCATCTGGTGACAGAAAAAGAGTTACATGTAGGTTTTATGGTACCCTAAGTTTCTCAAAATTTAAATCTATGTATTCACTGTGAGGTTTTCTCAATCTAATGGGTTGTTGCTGAAGGTGGATTCTAACTTTTCTCTTGTGGCCCAATGTCTTTATATTTTCCCCAACCTTAATTCAGTTTTGTGGGAAGAGCTGGACCACATAGCCTTCAAGACCTGAAAGGAGAGTTTGATGAATTCACCTACCCTTGGGCATTCCAGTTATTAAACTTACTTTTTTTTTTCTTTTGGTGTATAAAAGGACAGGCAATGCCCGAATCACAGGAACTACCATTGATCCATTAGGGTATTATAGCCAACAGCTAGACCCTGTGATGTGGAGATAACCGTTTTGCTTAGGGCCATTACAACCTTAACCCTTTTGGTTAAGATTGAGGAGAAAATTATTGTGGGATCCCCTTTAACCATTTTTGTATCTCATGCAGTAGAAGCTCTCCTGAATTCTCATCACACTCGGCATTTCTCTGCCAGACACCTCCTCCTGTGTTCTTTTTTTAACTCTCTTACATAACTCTTTTAAGTACAATAATTTTTACTTGCTATCTCTCTCCCTTCTCTTACCAACAAAGTCTCTCATGACTGCTTAATGCTGAGGGACCATATCCTGACTCTTTGTAATGATATGCATGAAATTCCACTGGGCAACACTAAGTTCTCATGATTCACTGATAGTTTTTATTTGAAAGGTAACAATAACAAATATTGTTGTGCAGAGTTCACTACAAGAAGTCCTTCTGCTGTTGTTGAGGCAACATCTTTATACACAGCTACTTTAGCCCAACAGGCTAAATTATGTACTCTTACGTGAACATGTACTTTAGACTAAGACAAAACTGATTCTGTTTATACTGATCATGTACATGCTTTTGGAGTAGGCCATGATTTTCCCATATTGTGGAAACAATATGGCTTCCTTGATTATAGTGGAAGCAAATTTCTAAGTGGCCCCTGTTTCAAAAATTATTGAATTCAGTATTTCTACCTGCCACTATAGATATTATTAAAATGCTGGGGCATTTTCAACTTGACTCTTGAAGCAAATAGGAATCATTGCTGATATATCTACAACAAATTGCTGCCCTTAAAGGGATGAACAACAGTCCAGACTCTCATAATCCAAAGATATATTTCCCCAAATTATAATTTACAAAACTTGCTAGCATTAGCCTCAGAAAAGGAAAATATTGTAAACTCAATAAATGTTAGCTTGATAAAAAGAGAAAGCTGTGATTTTGACCAAATAACAAGCCAGTCTTACTGGAGACTGTAAAATTCCCAATCTTTGCTAATGTAGCTAATTACACCTGGAGAATCCCAGGGATGGCAGAGCCTGGTGGGCTGCCGTCTGTGGGGTCGCACAGGGTCAGACACGACTGACGCGACTTGGCAGCATACCATTGGTATACTGACAAATGATAGCCTTCCTGAATCAGTACTGGTAAGGATACATTAACAAAGCCCCCAAAAGTACCAGCCTAAATTACTCCATTTTCCCAAGTTATTTACAAACCAGAGGAGCCCATTTGTGCTGCTCCTTGATATTTTACACTACCTACCTGGCCAATGGGTCAATCAGAGAATACCTGGAGACAGATGAAAATAAAATGCAAAGATCTAAACTCCTTGGGGCACAGAAAAATCAGTTCTAAGAGGATAGTTCTCATTATGTTCATTTTTTCTTCTTAATTCAGTTAGCATTCTTTTTTTTTTTTTTCGGCTGTGCTGTGTCTTCTCTGCTGCATGGGCTTTTTTTTTTTTTTTTTTTTCCTCCAGTTGCAGCAAGCAGGAGCTCCTATCTAGTTGTGGTGCAAAGGCTTCTCATTTTGGTAGCTTCTCGTTGCAGAGCACAGGCTCTAAGCACACGTGGGCTACAGTAGTTGCAGCACATGGGCTCAGAAGTTGCAATTTCTGGGCTCTGGAGTCCAAGCTCAACAGCTGTGGCACAGGGGCTTAAAACTCCTTAGCACGTGGGATCTTCCCAAGTCAGGGATCGAACCTATGTCTCCTGCATTGGCAGGCAGATTTTTCATCACTGAGCCACCTGAGAAGGCCCAGTTACCATTCTTGTTCATAAATCTTTAAATTCTTTCCCTGGCAAATGAGTTATTTCTTTTTCATTAGCTGTTTTTTGTTTGTTTGTTTGTTTGTTTTTGTTTTGTTTTGTTTCTCTTGTTCTTTCAACTGAAACCAATCCCTCCATCTCTCATTTTGCTTAACTTTCTCCATCTCTGAAATTAGGTGAAATAAATTACGTCTTGTGGTTTTGAAGGAGTGTCCTTGTGTGGGAGTGACCTTCTAAAGTCTGTGTGTGCCCAGTGACTTTGGTGGGAAAAGTGGATCTGACTTAAGCACAAGTCCCATCTTTCCCCAGTGTGTACTGGTAGCTATCACCTTGACAGGATGTGGGTCTGAGAAGGGGCTAGAGCCAGAGCTTTCCCAGTGCCTATCAGAGTTGGGCTTGGGTCCCGAGTTTCTGGAGGGGAACCCTGAGCATACAGTCTGAGCTGGCTCTGTTCGCTTCCAGGGTGTGCCCTCTCCTCTCCCAGCACCAGCACTGTTGGTCCCAAGGGGAGCTATTGCTGGAGCAAGAGGGGCTGGCAGAGGCGCTCAGCGTGGTCTCCACGTATTCTCTGAATCAGAGATCCAGACTACTTCTGATGCACTGCTTCTGTCAGAGCTACTAAACATTGCCTCCACCCTGCTCAGGTCTGCTTAAGGTCTGAATTGATTTTGGGCCCCATAGCTGAACTCATATTTTTGGCTATGGCAGTCCTCACCCAATTCCAAGCTGTGTCAAGTGGGACTGAGGCAGTCTTTCAGCCCAGGCTGTGTGTGCACCGGACAGTTGCTGAAGCCATTAGTGCTCTTCTGAGTTGCTCAGCCGTGTCCAACTCTTTATGATCTCATGGACTGTAGCCCACCAGGCTCCTCTGTCCATGGGGATTCTCCAAGCAAGAATACTGGATTGCATCACCATGCCCTCCTCCAGGGTATCTTCCCAACCCAGGGATCAAAGCCAGGTCTCCCACATCGCAGACAAATTCTTTCCCATTTAAGCCACCAGGGAAGCCTGAGAATGCTGGAATGGGTAGCCTGTCCCTTTTTCAGGGGATCTTCCTGACCCAGGAATCGAACCAAGGTCTTCTGCATGGCAGGCAGATTCTTTACCAGTTGAGCTACCAGGGAAACCATTAAAGATTTGTGCATTTTTTAGTCTACCTTCTCTGCCTTACTTCAAGAATAAGCAAGCATGTGCATGTTCTTCAGGAACAGAGTCCTGGCTTCCCACAGCCCTCCTGTTAGGCCTACCAGCTGTCTACCCAGTCTAGGGAACTTATCTTCCTGTTATTGAACCCTAGAGCTGGCCTGCTCCATATATGGCTCAGACTGCTCACTCTTTGGGAGGATCTCCATGTAGGTAATACCCCTCCTTGTCTGAGTCTCCTTCCTGAGTCACAACTCCCAATTTAATGGTTTCTTAAGGAAATGGCAACCCACTCCAGTATTCTTGCCTGGAAAATCCCATGGACGGAGGAGCCTTGTAGGCTGCAGTCCATGGGGTCGCTATGGGTCGGATACAACTGAGCGACTTCACTTTTCTTTTCCTATCTGATTCCCTCTGGTCTTTCTCACAGCCTTCATTGCACAGGACTCTCTACTAGTCTCCAGTTAGTTTTCATTGAGAATTGTTCCATGTGTAGAAGTGTTTCTGTTGTCTATGTGGAAGGAGGTGAATTCTGCATCTTTCTACTCTACAGTCTTGCCCCTCCCCCACCAAAAAAGACGTTAACCAATTTAAAAACATAAACTTACCAGATTTCTGTTCTTCATTGAATGTTAGTATTTCCTTAATATGTTTATTTCTCTCTTGATTACCTGCATAATTGAAAAGAAATATATTCACATAATGTAATATAGACTTTATGAATTTTAAAAGTAGAAAAACAAGCAAATAAAAATGTTATTATAACTGATATTATTTTCCTCTTCTCATTCAAGATCCATCAAACTGAGAACTATAATTATTTGATGAGACACTTCTCCATTACCTAGTACTATCCTATAATTATGATATGTTTGTGTTGCCACCAGTAATAGAGGAATTAGTTTACCCAAGCAAGAAATCAGTAACTCAGACTTCTAATTAAACTTTATTATAATGAGAAAATGCATGCATTATTGTGGACTCAATCTATTTTTCCAATACTTATTTAATAATCCATGTATAATTAGATATTCAAATTAAAATATCTAGTATCAATGATTTATATTTTTATTAAAATCAATAAAAGAAAATCAAAGAAGAGCTCTATAGCATTATGGATATGTAATGCATATGAAATTAATAAATACCAAAGAATATATATAAAATGTGTCATTTATTGCAAATCAATGCATGTTAAGAAATAAGTTATCTCACTCCATTGTGGGAATCTTGCCTATATTAATTTGAGTCAACTGTTTCTTCAGCAGTAACCATGTTTATATATCACAAATCAGACCAGCTACAAATGTTTTGGGGCCTGGTGCAAAGCAAACATCCAAGATCCCCTGATCTAAACTTATTACTAATTTCATAAAGTGACAAAGCAAGCAACTTAGTAGGAGTTCATCTAAATGTTGGGCACTTTGATAACTGTAAACATTTAAAGAGACTTAAAATCAAGTCCATAATCTCTTTAATAACACACAAAATGAAAAAAGACATTGCTATTTATTATACGAAGTTAGTATTACCAGGGCTTCCTTGGTAGCTCAGACAGTAAAGTACTGTCTGCAATGCAAAAGATCTGGGTTCATTCCCTGGGCTGGGAAGACCCCCATGATACCTAAAACACACAAAATAAAAACAACAATCTTCATCAAAATATTAGCCAGTAGACTCAGTAATATATGACAACATCATACATTATGACCAGGTGAGATTTATTCAAGGGGTACATCACTGATTAACTTTCCAAGATTCATCAATATATTTTACCATATTAAGTTAAGAAGTAGAATCACATGATCGTATCAAATAATTCAAAAATGATTTTTATAAAATTTAACACCCCATTCTGAAAAAACAAATGCTGAAAATGGGAATAGAGTACAATTCACCAACTTTATTAAGAATATTTACAAAAACTCTATAGATAGTATCACATTTAATAAAAAAAGAACACTTTCTTCCATTAAATCAGAGACAAGCAATTGCAGTCTGATATCTATACTATTGCTTTATATAATGCTATATAAGTTTTAGCTAAAGCAACAAGGCCAGAAAGGGACACAGAAGTAATAATTAAACACTTCTCTTCTGCATTTCATGTAACTGTTTATGTAGAAAATTCCAAGGAACCTACAACAATGATATTTCTAACTCATAGCTAATAACTGAGGTTAGCAAGGTTATAGGACACACGATAAATATATAATAATCACTTGTATCTGTGTATACTAACAATTAATTTGTGACACCAAAATTTTAAAAAATCAATTAAAATATGTAATAAATTATGTATTTAATATACAACTAATATAATTAATAATTGTTATGTTTATAATACAAAAATAAATATTTGGCAATGATGAATGAAGTGAATCAGCAGATGATTATATATAGATGTATACATATACATATATATATACATACACATACACAGCACACACAAATAGTGGATTATTACCCAGTCATTAAGATATACTGAGGGCTGTCTTTTCACCTTGCTTATAGTTTCCTTTGTAGTGCAAAAGCTTTTAAGTTTCATTAGGTCCCATTTGTTTAGTTTTGCTTTTATTTCCAATATTCTGGGAGGTGGGTCATAGAGGATCCTGCTGTGATTTATGTCGGAGAGTGTTTTGCCTATGTTCTCCTCTAGGAGTTTTATAGTTTCTGGTCTTACATTTAGATCTTTAATCCATTTTGAGTTTATTTTTGTGTATGGTGTTAGAAAGTGTTCTAGTTTCATTCTTTTACAAGTGGTTGACCAGTTTTCCCAGCACCACTTGTTAAAGAGGTTGTCTTTTTTCCATTGTATATCCTTGCCTCCTTTGTCAAAGATAAGGTGTCCATAGGTTCGTGGATTTATCTCTGGGCTTTCTATTCTGTTCCATTGATCTATATTTCTGTCTTTGTGCCAGTACCATACTGTCTTGATGACTGTGGCTTTGTAGTAGAGCCTGAAGTCAGGCAGGTTGATTCCTCCAGTTCCATTCTTCTTTCTCAAGATTATTTTGGCTATTCAAGGTTTTTTGTATTTCCATACAAATTGTGAAATTCTTTGGTCTAGTTCTGTGAAAAATACCGTTGGTAGCTTGATAGGTATTGCATTGAATCTATAGATTGCTTTGGGTAGAATAGCCATTTTGACAATATTGATTCTTCCAATCCATGAACACGGTATGTTTCTCCATCTATTTGTGTCCTCTTTGATTTCTTTCATCAGTGTTTTATAGTTTTCTATGTATAGGTCTTTTGTTTCTTTAGGTAGATATACTCCTAAGTATTTTATTCTTTTTGTTGCAATGGTGAATGGTATTGTTTCCTTAATTTCTCTTTCTGTTTTTTCATTGTTAGTAAACAGACAAAGGATTAATCTCAAAAATATACAAGCAACTCCTGCAGCTCAATTCCAGAAAAATAAATGACCCAATCAAAAAATGGGCCAAAGAACTAAACAGACATTTCTCCAAAGAAGACATACAGATGGCTAACAAACACATGAAAAGATGCTCAACATCACTCATTATTAGAGAAATGCAAATCAAAACCACAATGAGGTACCATTACACGCCAGTCAGGATGGCTGCTATCCAAAAGTCTACAAGCAATAAATGCTGGAGAGGGTGTGGAGAAAAGGGAACCCTCTTACACTGTTGGTGGGAATGCAAACTAGTACAGCCGCTATGGAAAACAGTGTGGAGATTTCTTAAAAAACTGGAAATAGAACTGCCATATGACCCAGCAATCCCACTTCTGGGCATACACACTGAGGAAACCAGATCTGAAAGAGACACGTGCACCCCAATGTTCATCGCAGCACTGTTTATAATAGCCAGGACATGGAAGCAACCTAGATGCCCATCAGCAGATGAATGGATAAGGAAGCTGTGGTACATATACACCATGGAATATTACTCAGCCATTAAAAAGAATTCATTTGAATCAGTCCTAATGAGATGGATGAAGCTGGAGCCCATTATACAGAGTGAAGTAAGCCAGAAAGATAAAGAACATTACAGCATACTAACACATATATATGGAATTTAGAAAGATGGTAACGATAACCCTATATGCAAAACAGAAAAAGAGACACAGAAATACAGAACAGACTTTTGAACTTTGTGGGAGAATGTGAGGGTGGGATATTTCAAAAGAACAGCATGTATACTATCTATGGTGAAACAGATCACCAGCCCAGGTGGGATGCATGAGACAAGTGCTCGGGCCTGGTGCACTGGGAAGACCCAGAGGAATCGGGTGGAGAGGGAGGTGGGAGGGGGGATCGGGATTGGGAATACATGTAAATCCATGGCTGATTCATATCAATGTATGACAAAACCCACTGGAAAAAAAAAATAATAAAAAAAAAATAAAAAAATAAAGGGACTATACTGTAAGATAAAAAAAAAAAAAGATATACTGTATATTTTCATCTATAAGTAAAACCTAATAAACAATGCAAATGAATATGGAACAAAACAGGAACAGACTACAGATACAGAGAAGAAACTATTGGTTACAAGAGAGTAGAGAGAAATGGGGAGGGACAAGAAAAACCCATGTGATTAAGAAATACAAACTACTGTGTATAAAATAAATAAGCAAGAAGAATATATTGTACAACACAGGAAAATATAACCATTATTTTGAAATAGCTTTAATTACAGTCTATAAAAATATTGATTGACTATGTTTTACTAGAGCTTGGACAAATAATCCTAAAATTTATATCAAACCACTGAAGATCTCAAACTGCCAAAGCAATCTTGAGAAAGAGAAACAAAACTGGAAGTCTCATGCTTGCTGACTTTAGTCTATACTACAAAGCTACAGTAATCAAAACATTAACCATGATCCTAGCACAAAAACAGACACGTAGATCAATGTAACAAAATGTAGAACCTAGAAATAAACCCATGCTCCTATGGTCTACTAACATATGGTAAAGGAGGCAAGGATACACAATGGAATTAAAAGAAGACTCTTCAATAAGCAGTGCTGAGAAATCTGGACAATTACACATAAAATAATAAAATAAAATATATTTTTCTCTCACCATAAACAAAAATAGAATCAAAACAGATTAAATACCAAAATGTAAGATTTGAAACTATAAATACCCCAAAGAAAACATAGGCAGAACACTGACATAAACTGTAGCAATGTTTTTTTTTTTATCTATCTCTTAAGGCAAAAGAAACAAAAAGAAAAATAAATGGGATATAGTTGAACTTAAAAGCTTTTCCACAGCAAAGGAAATGGTCAACAAAATGAAAATACAGTCCAATAAATGGGAGAAAATACTTGCAAATGATATGACTGCTAAAGAGTTAATATCCCAAAATATAAACAGATCATGTAACTAGAAGAAGTGGTGTAAACTAGAATAATGCAAAACAAAATAAAAGTGAGAACTATTTTCATAGGAGAAATAAGCCTGCAATTATCAGAAATGTAATTATCAGTAATATAATTATCTATATAGAACAAACAATAGAATTTATAGAAACTGATTAGAAAGTTTAGCAGTATTGCTGTTTACAAGCTTACCAGCAATAATCAAGTGGGATACATATTACAAATAAGACAACTTTCAAAATGTTGATGGTACTTATAATTTGAGCAAATTAATTTAGCAAATAAAATACAGAAGCTCTATAGAAATAAATATATTTAGCTCTGTTAAAACAGACATCAAGTTTTATTTTATGAATAGAACATTTCACATTTTGTGGTTGTATGAAATTTTATAAAATGTCAGGATTCATATGTGAGTGAGTGGTTCAGTGCAAAATAAAAAAAAAATTCTGCTCCTTTATTAACTCTATATATTTATTCTAAAATTTACATAGTCTCTGAATCTCCTGACAACTCTCACCAGTTGAAAAGGTCAGGATGACCAGAGTGTGTACTGCAATGTCTGAGCAATAAATCAGGCTGTGAACAATATGTTTCTTTACTAATGATGCAGACTTATTTGAGGTAAGAGCATCCACACCAGCTAACTCAGGGGCAGAAGAAATAGAGTTCCTGAGGAATGTTACAGTGTGGGTGAAAACTAGCTGCTGGACTCTGACTGGTGATCAAAATAGAGTGACCCCTGTAAGTCTTTTTTTTTTTTTTTTTGCTATCAAATTTAACTGCTGTAATAATTAGAACTGGTAAGATGGCTGGATGGCATCACTGATGCAATACACATGAACTTTGGGAGATGGTGAGCAACAGGGAAGCCTGGTGTGCTACAGTCCCTGAGTTTGCAAAGCGTCAGACACGATTGGATGACTGAACAACAATCTAAAGTAGCAAAATTAGAACTGAAAGTGCTTCTCATGAAAACTCCTCCAATTTTATGTGAAGAAAGACACAAGCTGGAAATTTTAAAATTTGTCTCAAAGGCACTGATCTAAAAATGTGACAGAGTTACAGAATTGGTCTTAGAACTTCTTTCTCCTGATACCTAATTCTGTTTCTTTCCAACTAAGTAAATTGATGTTGTTTTACTTTCTGTTCATATTTCTTGTTTTGCATCCTATCCAAGAAACATATTCTCAGCTGGGGAGGCATATTAGTAACACTGTCAATCCTTTTTCTAACTATAGTTGTACTTGCCAGTATTCTTGGTCTCTGGCTACTACTAGATAGTCAGATCTTTGCATGATGCAGATAAGTGATTTTATTGTCTGTCAAAATCCAATCAATAATGATTGAGAGGATATTTACTGAGGAGGAATTTCTTGATGCTAATATTTGAAAGTATCAAATTCATCTCATTAATTTCTTCATTGATTATTTCACTCAACTTTTGTTGAATTCCCTTCGCTATGCTCAGGACTAGGCTGAAAAATATGATTAGTAAAATTCAGGAGAAAAGAAACGTATTGAAAAGAAAAGCAAAATTAAAAAAAAAAAAAAAAAGATCCCAAAGCGGCATTCAGTGAGAATTGAGTGATTACTTTAATACTTTTTATCTGGATACCAAGTTTCCTTTTGCTCTTTTAACATATTAACGACAAATTTAGTGGCTTAAAACAACATAAATTTCTTATTTTACAGTTTTGTATATTAGAATTCTTACAGGGATTCCACTGGGCTAAAATCAAGGTGTCAGCAAGTCTGCATTCCTTTCTGGAAGCTAAGTAGGATGAGTCAATCAATTTACTTTTCTTTCCCAACTTCTAGAAGTTGCTGACATTTCTTGGTTCATCATCTTCCTCTATCTTCCTCCTCTAGCAGTCTTTATCTCCTATAATCATAATTCTCTCTCACTACAACCTGTTAAAATCCTTTATTTGTTAAGGATTCATCATTGGATGATGAAAGATAATTTCCCCCATTTTAAGATCCTTTAGTTAATCACATCCACAGATTGTCTTTCAACATATTCATGTGTTGTGGGATAATGAATGTGGGCATTTTGAAGAGGTTCTTATTCTGCTTACAATGCTGGATATTTGGGGAGAACTTCATAATTTAATGATAAAACATTCTCAGTTGAATGTTATGGTAGTTATGTACCAGTTCTTATGACTGTTGCTACAAGAGCAGAGAAATATAAACAATTAGTGATGAAAGGTTAAAAATAAAGTAGTTTATAGGTACAGAGTATTGGACTGAAATGAGACTGATCAAACATTTAGGAAGTTTTAGATACTATTGCAAAAAATAGATGCAGAGCATTAAAAATTGTTTCATCATTATTAGCTTTTAGTTCATTTAATGACTTGTCTATAGAGTTCTTCCTCTGTTACTGTTAAACTAAAATAAGAGGGGACCAGCACAAGAATTCAAGACTAAGGAGTAGATTTACCGTGTTCCTTCAGCAACTCTTTCTAATGTCATCTACTTTAATTGAATTTTTGAACTCTATTCAAGATATTTGAAAAAAAAAAAGTTTCCACTACTAAAAAATAAACTCTACTACCTCCTATCCTTCTACCCTGTAATGATCTTGTGTAAGTTTTAACTTAGAATGATCTTTTTGTTTTTGAAAATGCAGCTGCCTTTTTAGTATTTACTCAGCTGACTTCTTGCTATAAATCTGGATAATTTGATTACTCTTCTGAGTAAAAAACATTTAAAATAATATAATGTCAAAAGTTTTCCAGCTAAATATACAGCAAAGATTGTTTTTAAATATTTTCATTTAAATATCTGCAATTCATATATAAATAAGAAGATGTGTTTTCTTTACCATTGTATTAAATGTTTGATTATAACTTCCTTATTGAAGAATTGCTTTCTTAATTAAACCTAAATACTACTTCCAATACATCACAAACCTATTCTTACTGAATTAAAGATACACTTCCATGAGACGAAATAGTAGGTTTACTTTGTATTTCCTCATTCAGGCAGACATGCATGTGATTTTAGATTTCCACTTAAACCTAAAACCAAGTATCTTTAGACGGTTGAAGAAAATTTCGAAAACTGGGAGTTGTTAGAACACTTTGAAACAAAGTAATGAAGCAATTCTTTTGAAATAAGAGAATATATTTTCCATAACAAATTCTTTAACTGATATTTGGGCAAAATAAATGCATATTGTAAGATAAACAAGTTAGCAACTGAGAAGAAGTTTGTTTTTTTATGGTTGTAGTGAATACAAATTAAAAAGTAATAAAAAGACTAACACAATTAGAAAAAATATAATTACAAACTTATGACCCATATATAAGGATAGTTCTCTTTAAATAATAAGGAAAGAAAAAAGAACATATACTAGATAAAACATACATTTATCATATGTGTGTGTGTGTGTGTGTGTGTTATTGTTGTTTAGTTTCTAAATTGTGTCCAACTCTTTGTGACCCCATGGACTATGTGTAGCCTGCCAGACTCTTCTGTCCATAGGATTTCCCAGTCAAGAATACTGCAGAAGATTGGTATTTCCTTTTCCAGGGGATCTTCTCCACCCAGGGATCAACTCACATCTCCTGCATTGGCAGGCAGAATCTTTACCCCTGAGTCAGCAGGGAAGCCCCATATATATATATATATATATATATATGTGTGTGTGTGTGTGTGTGTGTATGTGTGTGTGTTTGTATGTGTATACAAAATCTAACCTGAAAGGTAAAACATATTTTATGCATTTTAATACAGAAATATTAATGTTAAGCAATATCCTAGTCAAGTTACTAATATCTAAAATTAGTAAAAAGTACTATGAAACAATTAACTCTGGTTGCACAGAATGTGTTTACATGAATTTATATATGGAGGGTGATATGATTCTAGCTGTGCTCTTGGTGGTGATGAGGAGAGAATCAGTAATCAGGCTGGTTTCAAGGAAATGGAGTAGGTTTAGTTCTCAAAACATGAGAGTAGAATTGAATAAATTCATATCAAAGCAATTTTTATGTAAGTACAGAGGCAAAGAGTAGACATTCTCATATTTTCAAGAACCCAGGTAGTAGAGCACCAATGAATGTTTCTTAAGAAGCGAAGAGATCTGCATGATATTAAAATCTAGCTACTCAACATCTAATAGAGAAGCCAGGATAAAGCAACTGATGCTGTGTGTTGCACACATTAACATAGAGAACCAAGATTAAATACTTAAGATGCATTTGTTGTAGGTAAATGTCATGAGGAACAACAAAAATTCATGTACAGAGTGACAGCAGGAGTGAAAGAGAAGGGTGGGCATACGCTGGAGAGCTTGATGGTCGTTGTGAGGAAATGTACTACTAATCTTACCTTCCTTGTGAGAATTTACTATATAATTAACAACAGTAATATACATTTTTAAGTTAATACTCTGTATTGATTTCCTTTAATTTTTTTCTTTTACTTATCATAAAATTAACAATCAGGAAAATTAAAGTAAAAATAAACTGAAATCCAGGCTTAGAAGGAGAAGTATAAGCTCATCAATTTTTAACATTTTTGACAAAAGCCAATAGTCCCAGTTGTAATTTATGACTCAAAACATACCCGAAGGCATGTCACACAAATTTGTCTATAATGTACAAACTTAAAAGTTTATTAAATGCAAGTATTAAAACAGAGGGGGAATGTAATATATATAACATGAAACAAAAATCCCCAGAGCGCTAAAATGGAAATTCACCAAAAATATGCTAAAAATTTCAAGCAAAACATATTTGCTATTCTAAATAATATAAATGAATAAACTCAAATTTGTGAAAAAAATTGCTTTTAGATTGATGAAATAATGTAACACAAACATATATATTTGTGTCTGGGATTCATCTAAGACACAGTGCTTCAGAAACATTCAAATTGTAAAGATGATCCAAAGAGTAAAAGAATCCTTATGTCACATAGTTTATAAACTAAAAATTAAAAATGTAAGAATATATTTCCAGAAATGTGTAGAAATATTTAAAGAAACATAATTTTTTTTAGTCAATCTGACTCATTTTTGTGAACCCATGACAAATTAAGTGATTGAAATATTCATGCTATATAAAATATTAGATTGTTTGAATTAATAAATGTATGTAGTAAATACAAACCAAATTATATCCCTAATAATGAGTACAATTTTATTTTTAATACTCATGAAATATGTTGTTTCTTTCTGTTAGGCCATTAGGTCAAAATTCAATAAATTTTAAAATAAAAATAGTGATGACAGTTTCCAAATTCATTCTGACAAAAGTATCTGCAATTAAACTTGGCATATATGACATTATTAGTCAATCAAAAATAATATTCTTTGAGGTTTCAATAAGCATATAGTATCAGACACAACTCAGTGACTGAACTGAACTGAACTGATCCAGGAATAAGTTGGTGAAATTGAACAAATGCTTTATGAAAATTTTTCTGTAGGACATTTTTAAAAACTTAATAAGCATCATGTACCTGACTAGGAAAACATTGTTTTATAGAGAATATCTGAATATAACTCTTATTTGGACATATATACTAGCATAATCTTTATGTGACTTGTAGTTTGTTATTGTTCTTTAGTCGCTAAGTCATGTCAAGCTCTTTGTGACCCCATGGACTATAACCTTCCAGGTTCCTCTGTTGATGGGATTTCCCTGGCAAGAATACTGGAGTGAATTGCCATTTCCTTCACCAGGATGTGATTTGCAGAGAGATGGACAAAAATCACTCTAACTTTTAGCCCATAATCCACTGCCAGCCTATGTGTAAAAAGGCCAGTGGAGGATCAGAGAATAAGCCAGTAATTTTTAAGGGAATGATGAGCATCTTAATGCAGGTTCCTATGACAAACTGCCATAAATTGGGTGGCTTATAAAAAACAGAAATTTATTTCTCACAGTTCTGGAGACCAGTATTATAAGAACAGGGTGCAAGCATTCAGGTTCTAATGAAAGCCATCTTCTGATGCAAGCTGTTGACTACTCTTGTATCAATATTCATAGAGCAGAAAGCAGAGAGATGAGAAAAGTTCTTTCCTGACTCTCATAAGGATACTAATCATATTTACAAGGTTTCCACCCTCTCACCTAAACTATTCCAATTACTTCCCAGAGGCTTCCCAAGGCATTCTTCAAATATCTGGCTGTGGGAGTTGGGTTAGTCAAGTTGAAGGAAATGTGAAGGTGGTGTCGGTCAGTGTAATCCTGGAACAAAGTGTGCATTAACTTAATTTATTATGCTAATGAGCGACTGCTGACAGGTGGGTGTCATCCCAAAGGAGATATCATTACCAAATTCCAAAAACACCAGTCAAAAGAAACCTGTTTCCTTTCACCATCTTTTGATAATTCAACCATGGAGAAATTAAGAATTAAATATATATAAAATGGAAATTTTTTTCTTGGGGATGGTCTTGCTTCCTATCTCCTGTACAATGTCATGAACCTCCACCCATAGTTCTTCAGGAACTCTGTCTATCAGATCTAGTCCTTAAATCTATTTCTCACTTCCACTGTATAATCGTTTGGGGTGTGATTTAGGTCATACCTGAATGGTCTAGTGGTTTTCCTTACTTTCTTCAATTTAAGTCTGAATTTGGCAATAAGGAGTTTATGATCTGAGCCACAGTCAGCTTCCAGTCTTGTTTTTGCTGACTGCATAGAGCTTGCCCATCTTTGGCTGCAAAGAATGTAATCAATCTGATTTCGGTGTTGGGCATCTGGTGATGTCCATATATAGAGTCTTCTCTTGTGCTGTTGGAAGAGGGTATTTGCTATGGCCAGTGCATTCTCTTGACCAAACTCTATTAGCCTTTGCCCTGCTTGATTCTGTACTCCAAGGCCAAATTTGCCTGTTACTCCAGGTGTTTCTTGACCATCTAGTTAAGGTTATGGTTTTTCCAGTAGTCATGTATGGATGTGAGAATTGGACTATAAAGAAAGCTGAGTACCAAAGAATTGATGCTTTAGAACTGTGGTGTTGGAGAAGACTCTTGAGAGTCCCTTGCACTGCAAGGAGACCCAACCAGTCCATCCTAAAGGAGATCAGTCCTGGGTGTTCATTGGAAGGATTGATGCTGAAGCTGAAACTCCAATACTTTGGCCACCTCATGCGAAGTGTTGACTCATTGGAAAAGACCCTGATGCTGGGAAAGATTGAAGGTGGGAGGAAAAGGGGATGACAGAGGATGAAATGGTTGGATGGCATCACCGACTCAATGGACATGGGTTTGAGTAAACTGGGAGCTGGTGATGGACAGGGAGGCCTGTCTTGCTGCAGTCCATGGAGTTGCAAAGAGTCGGACACAACTGAGTGATTGAACTGAACTGAACTGAAAATAGAAATTTACCTTCAGCACACATAGACGATATGGAAAAGATATTGCAGGCTAAGGTTTTAGTTCCCTTTACTTTCCTTCAACGAGATCATGAACCTCGGTCTTGTCTTATTTGTGTGTTGTTAATGTGCTAGTTGGACTTCCCTGATAGCTCAGATGGTAAAGAATCTGCCTGCAATGTGGGAGACCCCAGTTCAATTCCTGGATCGGGAAGATCCCCTGGAGAAGGGAAAGGCTACCTGGCCTGGAGAATACAATGGGCAGTCCATGGGGTCGCAAAGAGTCAGACAGGACTGAGGACTTTCACTCAATCAATGTGCCAGTTGCTCAGTCATGTTTGACTTTTTGTTATCTCATGGACTGTAGACCCCCAAGCTTCTCTGTCTTTGGGATTCTCTAGGCAAGAATGCTGGAGCGGGTAGCCACTCCCTTCTCCAGGGGAATCTTCCTGACCCAGGGATTGAACCCAGGTTTCTTGCATTGTGGGGTGACTCTTTAATATCTGAGCCACCTGTGAAGCCCATTTATGTGTATAGATATGTGTAAAAAACATAATTAAATTAAACAAAATGGAAAGAAAAGTTGATTTTGATTAGAACTGGTCTTGGAAATAACTTTAAATGAAGTTTTCAAATACCTAAATATGTTTGGGATCTGTCTGAGAGATCAAGAGGCATTGAAGACTATAGGCTGGGCTATATAAACACACACACACACACATACACACACACACACACACACACACACACACAGAGCTGTTTCTTAATATACCAATTTGTATTTGTACCAAATTTGAATTTGAATATGTACCAAATTCAAATCATTCAATGAAAGACTTATAAGAAAATAGAGCATTTTAATTCAGGAATAATTAAAATGAATAGATAAAGTTTAGTATGTCAGAAAAACAGCACAAATGAAGACAGAAAAGATAAGCTGGAAAACATTGATGTTAACCAAAAGGCAAAGTTCCTCAATATACAAACAAATTTGCATTAAAATATTATCCTGAGGCACAAAATATGTGAAAAAACAGATCAAAGAAAAGTGGATATCAATAATCAGTAAATGCCCTATAGTAATGTTCAACCTCCCTTGTAAATCACAAAATGCAATTTTTCATGTATATATTTGAATATGTTTTTAAAGTAATCTTTTAGAAAAAGATTCATATTGATGCATGGCACAAACCAGCCACAATATTCTAAAATAATTATCCTCCAATTAAATTAAAAAAATATTTTAAAAAAATAAAACAAAAAATATCAAGTATTGATTATTATATGAAGAAAAAGTACTCTTATATAGTCTGTAGTCTGTACTAATTTATTCAAATTAGTAGAAACTTCATGGAGAGTGATTTGGCAACATCTAAAATATTGTATTTATTTGCAAACAGTGGCTGAAATAGATGACAAAATGTTTCTAGTTTTTTAATTACTTTAAGCAAAAACAAATATTTATCAAAAGAAAATGGATTAAATCTGGCATTTCTGCATCTAAAAGATAGAATACTTTACTCTTATTAATAGCAATTAATAACAATTAAAAACAATTAATAACAATTGTGTTGCTATATAAATATATGTAAAGAATAACATATTGAATAACAATTGCAAAAGGTAGTGAATAATATGATCCATTTTGTTAAACAAAAATCTGAAAATAATTTGTATTTATTTTTTAATCAATTTGTGAAATGAAAATAATTATAGTGTTTAAAAAATGTTTTTCTTTGAACTTGAAGCAGATGATACAGAGAAATAAAAGATAAAAAGATAAAGGCATTTTATAAGGAAATTTCAAATATTAATCATCATAATGAATGTGTCCCTTACCAAATTACCTTGTCTCTAAAGCTTGTGCATTTGCAAATTTTTTAATTTAAATGATAGTAAGATGCTGCGATTCATGGGATCGCAAAGAGTCGGACACAACTGAGCGACTGAACTGAACTGAACTGAACTGAAGATGCCTTTAAATATGATGCTGTTATGTGGAAGTTATTTTGTATTTCACTTTACAAATGTCAGTAAAACAGCAATACTTGATAAATATTACTCTTGTTTTGCAGCTTGTAATGATAGACATAAAATGGATATATTGACAGTCAACCAGGTTATAATTTATAATCTTCTAATTATTACCTTTATTGTTTCTTCATATAGATTATTTCCATACTATTACTGTTCCCTGGATTTACAAATAATAATAAAAAATTGTAGGAAAACTGTTTTCATTTTCTCTTATTCTATTCTATAAGAAGGAGATCTAAAAATAATATGTATATATGCAAAATACCTATATAGTCACCTTTAGGAATTGTATCTAATATGAAATGCCAAATGCTTGAGTTCTAATTAATTCAAATATTATAACCTTTAAGATACAGTTTGCAAGTATTTAAATATTCACAATGTTTTCTTAACCTGGTGTAAAAGCAATAACAATAATGTAGACATGTAAGTTTAATTGGTAATCAAGATTTTATTTGTTAAATAGATACTTGAAGAACTTTCCCAGTGGACTGAGAGAAATGACTTGCCATCAACCAGAAATGTTTGCATTCTCTTAGAGAAAACTTCCATTGTTGGGCCTGCCTATCTGATAATCAGTAAAGCCAGTTTACTGACACCAGTCTGTGGTGAAGAGGACTACTCCACTTATTGCTGGTCCCAAACAAGGAGGGACTTCCCTGTGACTCAGTGGCAAAGAATCTGCCTTCCTTGCAAGAGATCCAGAAGACTTGGGTTCAGTCCCTGGGTTGGGACGATCCCCTGGAGAAGGGCATGGCAACCCACTCCAGTATTTTTGCCTGGAGCAACCCATGGGTAGAGGAGCCTGGCAGGCTACAGTCCATGGGGTCTCAAAGAGTCGGGCACAGCTGAAGCAACTTAGCACATCCACGTTCAAGCGAGGAGAATGGACAGCTCCTGCTCAGAACACTGGAACTACTCGATGGCTTTCAGGGGCAGGTTTTTAAAGCCAGTGTGAGAGAGTATCACAGGGGGTGTGATCAGCTTATGAACAATTGTCTGATTGCTTTATTGTGAGGTAAGTGGTGATGAGTCAGGGATTTCAATCAGAAAACTTCTGGTTCTAACTAATCTGGGGGTCTACATGATAGTGGTAAGCATGCAGTTAATTTCTTCCACTTGGTGTGGGTTTTAGTACCTGCAAAACAGATACTAAAAAATATAGCTCTGAATATTATCTATAGCCTTCGAGAAGGAACTAAAGTTCTCAAAGGACTAAACTATTATCATTTTGTTTTCCTTGACTGCTTTCCTTTATCTCTGTATTTTCTCACTTCTCTGATTTAATCTGTTCTTTGGAACTAGGGGGATGCTTAGAAGAATAAAGATTTTCTATGAATGGGAGGAAAGGGACATAGGATAGGGAATCTGTCCCAGGAATGATCCAAAGATACCTGCTCTGTTTCATTGTCTTGTTTTGCTTCATCATGTATTCAGTTAACCTTCTATAAAGTAATTCTTTGACTCCAAACTAAGCCAAACCTAATGTTCTTCCTAGAAACTTTGGATTTTTTTTAAACAAATAATCCATGTCTACAGAAGTAAAGATTTAAGATTCCAGTGTAGTAAAATTTGATCACAGCATTAGAAGATGACCAAAGTAAAGGGAATATAATACAGGCAGAGAGGTTACAGAAATCAAGTAAAATCAGCAGTAGGATATCTATATATTACCAAAAGTTTACGGATTTTCTAGTTGTTAGAAGAATTGTCTGCCACATCTGTCAAAATAATGAGCCTGGATTTGGATCCCTCTGAGTGTCATTTTTTGGAACAAAGAATCCTAATCTGCATCTATTTTATCAGGATTAGGGGAAATAATCAGGAGGAGATACCTCTAAATCTTTTGCAGTGAAGACAATGAAAATGTTAGTCACTCAGGTGTGTCTGACTGTTTATTACCTCATGAACTGTAGCCTGCCAGGCTTCTCCATCCATGGGATTCTCCAGGCAAGAATACTTGAGTGGGTTACCATTCCCTTCTCCAGGTGATCTTCTGGACTCAAGGGTTAAGCCCTATCTCTTGCATTGCAGGCTGAGTCTTTACTGTCTGAGTTACCAGGGAAGCCAAAAGTGAAGTGTTGGTTGCTCAGTTGTGTCTGACTCTTTGCAACCCTATGGACTGTAACCTGCCAGACTCCTCTGTCCATGGGATTCTCCAGGCAAGAATATTGGAGTGGTTGCCACTCACTTCTCCAGGGGATCTTCCCAACCCAGGGATTGAAGCCAGGTCTCCTGCCTTGCAGGCAGATTATTTTCCATCTGAGCCACCAGGGAAGCCTTTGTAATTTCATATGAAATAAAGAGATTTTCTCAACCTATCTGGAGAATCTTTTAGAAATAGTTTACTATGAAGCTAATGAAACACTCTGTGGCCTGAAATTTCTCATGGTCATTCCTATCTTATTTAGGAGTTTTCAGTCCATACATATGCCATCTTCAGTCTGAAACTGATAATTCAGTGTTCATGTTGCTCAATAAATTAATATGTAGTGCTCATCCTCCAAATTCCCAGTGATAATTAAAGTATTCCTAAAATGTAAAGATTAAACTTTACATGTGTAATTATCAAAGTCCCTTTCTCAAAATTGGTTCAGCAGCTTAAGAGAATTCAGTGAAAGGAATGAAAATCAAATGTGATTATTAAAAGTCAAATAAAAGTGCTAAAGCATTAAACATTTTCTAAGACAAGAATTAGAATATCATGTTATTATATAAGCTTTGGAAAGTGGCTACTGGTAAAAGTTGTTTGATTTCCTCTTATATAAAGAGGAAAAAAACTTTTTAAACTGTGATACTATAAAATTAACTTCATGATAATTCAAAAGAGTCTAAATTTTAATAACATCTAACTTTATGTGCTGTGAGAAAAAATGGATAAGACAAGAGAAAGAATGATAACCTATATCAACCTAATAAATCTAAGAAAAAGTCAAAATTGTAGTAGCTTCCTCAAGGGAATAAAAGCTCTCTTATTCCACTTTATATGTGAAGGAGAAAGTGAAAGGCAGAGAAAAGCATGTAGCAGAAAGTATGGTCTGAATAAATCTCATATATTGTTTTCAGAACCCAGAATCCTGCCAGTGAGTACACTTTCATGGCTAATTATAATCAAAGAAAATGTTTTTGGTCAGGTCTAGATGATGTTAAGGGTTTCCCTGGTGGCCTACTGGTAAAAGAATCTGCCTACTAATGCAGGAGATGCAGGAGGCATTGGTTCAATCCCTGGATCAGGGAGACTCACTGGAGTAGGAAATTGCAACCCACTCCAGTATTTCTGCCTGGAAAATATCATGGACAGAGGAGCCTGGTAGGCTACAATCCATGGGGTCACAAACAGTCGGACACGACTGAGCACAAACACAAGCTGATGTTAAAAGCTGCATAGTTTCCACTATAATATGTTGCATTGGTTGTTTTCTTAACTTGAAAAGTACCTTTTATTAACTGAAAAAATTAAGAATATTTATCTCTCTTTATGTCATATCTTTGGCTTCCCAGGTGGCACAAGTGGTAAAGAACCCAGGAGACATAAGAGACACGGGTTTGTTTCCTGGGTCTAGAAGATCCCTTGGAGTCGGGCATGGCAACCGACTCCAGTATTCTTGTCTGGAGAATCCCCATGGACAGAAGAGCCTTGAGGCCTACAGTCCATAGGGTCGCACAGTCAGACATGACCAAAGTGACTTAGCACGTGCGTGCACACACACACACATACTATTTTAAAAATATTAGCCATTTATATAATATGCATGACATTTATATGGAATTTCATTTAGAAATAAAATACTGGAAAAATTCTATCAAAACAGTTGACAGGGTTATTCTGTGGTAATTCAGATTGAGCATATTTTTGCTTTTCTTAAGAGTACACCCTCTTCCTTCCTTGGTTCCTATTAAGTAATTAAGCAACCCCCTCAGCTGATTCTTTATTAAAAAGAAAGAAAGAAATGAAAAAAGAAAGAAAAGGCTATGGATACTAAAATGATTTCACCTTAGTGTTATAGGTTTCCTGCTTCTTTTTATTTAGTATAATCATACTATTATACAGCATCACTATCTACATTGCAAACAGATTTTAAAAAAATTCTAATTAAGTATGACTGATATGAGAACAGACTCTTTATTTCACAGTTTTATGTCATAAATGTGTGATGTTGTGCTAACATGATGAAAACTTTGGGAATGTAGGTATGATCATTAATCACTGAAATAAACTATATTGTATAGACAAATCCTTAAAATTAAAAAAAAAGCTTCAAAACTGTTTTCTTTCCTCAAAATGTCTACAGATTTCGTTTATAGAGTAAACTCTAGAGCTATGAAAACTGAACATAAAAATGAGTGAAAAGTTTCAAGTTACCCTATAATTTCAAAATAAAGAAAAGACCATTAGATCAGTGTGCCCATCTTCAAGAAATACATAGCATCATTTTTTACCTATATTCCTCTGTGATTTGTCCCGCTTAATTTTAAATGACTAAGTCAATGAGACTTCCTCTGAACATCCTTTAGGATATTATCTCACAGCCTCATTCTAATACTGTTAGGAATTTTGGTAGGTTATGTGACTTCTCAAGACATTTTTATGCCTTGATTCAGCAAACTGTTGTTCACAGATGACTTAATAAAAAAAATTTCTTGATATAGAATCAGATGATTGAAAATTCATGTGCATTTTGCATAATATTTGCCAGCTATTACCATCTTGTATAATGTGTGATTATTTTCATGACTCATTTTCCTATATTATGATTTTACATAGTTGGTAAATAGAGTTACTGTGAACTGTCTCGTGATGACTAAAAATGGAAGGTGTGGAAGTTAAGTGCAATCAAGCAAAAAAGATTAATTAAAAAAACTTACACCCTCAGGTAGCTTTAAAAGATCATGAGCTTTTTTATACTGTTTCTGTGATATGACTACTAATTATCATAAATTGCAGTTTTGACATTCTTCAAAAAGTCACTTCAGGAAGCAGTGACCATGGGCCAAAGGCCAAATATGTATTTGAATGTACTTCATAGACACACAAACTACAGATACACACATATAGATAGGTGCAAAATATACAGCATACATATGTATGTACATATATCTCTCTATATAAAGTTATCTTTCTGTGTCAGCTGTATTATAATAGTGTTATATGGAGTTGTCAAGTAGAGGATCTAGGTTAAAATGTAGGTTGGAACTATCCCTATATAAAATAGTATATAGAGACATATAAATAAGTGAGAACTCCCCCAGGCATAACTATAGAAGTATCGGTAAAGAAGAGGGAGCTAGAAAAGGTTTGTGGGTGTGCCATCATTGAAATAAAGGACAAACACCAAGAGATAGTGAAGGACAGGGAGCCTGGCATGCTGAAGTTCATGGGGTTGCAGAGTCAGACACGACTTGGTGACTGAATAACAACAAAGGAGACTCTATAGGGAAATCGAAATGGGAGAACTGAGAGATAAGAGGGAATATCAGAGAGTACACAGATTTCAAGGGAGTGATCTAGGCTTATGTCTGCATTAGTTATAAGACATAACAAAGTTTCTAAATGCCTGAATGCTCCATTTATATCTACTAAAAGATGAAAAGGCAGGCTAATACAGATTTTAATAGCAAACTAAATATGATAATACTTAAATCTCTGTGAAACTTAAAGCCATTTTATATTATTTTATTGTATGTATCATTACTCCATTAATTATATTTGTGTAATAAAAGTTAATTTGCAGTGATCCAAGTGAAGAAAAATTTGTCATGGGAAAAAATAGAATAATATATTCACAGATGACTAAAGAAAGAAGCTTCTATTTATAAATATTTCTGTCGTACACTGTACGTGGTGCATTATGCTTACTGTATGTCTGTTATTTTTTACTTCTTTGGTGTTTACCTCAATAATCAAATCTAATAAAATAGTCATATTCAACAGGAAGGACTAGCACAACTAAATTCCACTACAGACTAAATCTTGATCAAAGCATTCCACCAATTTTTGTGAATAATGTTCTGAAAATTATTCTTAAATAACCATAGTTTAGCCCCTGAAAATTATTTTTATTGCTTTCCATATGTAAAACTTTGAGAATGACATATATCTAATATCTTGGTCAAGAATCATCCCATTCACTATATTACTTTTGCAAGTATGATTCCTCCAATTTTGTTTTTCTATCATTATTGCTTTGTTATTCTGTATGCCTCTATAATACTGAACATTTAAACTGAGTTAGGTCTGGCCTTAAAGTAAGATTATAGAAAAGAGAAATAGTTCAGTTAAACTGTTTTTCAACCATTAAAAGAAAAAAAAAATTAAGTTTATCAGTATTGTGTATGGACTTACCAGGTTACAAGGTAGCACTAGTGGCAAAGAACTACTGTTTCTTTACCACTAGTAAGAAAAGCGGGTTTGATCTCTGGGTTGGGAAGATCTCTTGGAGGAGAGCATGACAATCCACTCCAGTATCCTTGCCTGGAGAATCCCATGGAAAGAGGACTCTGGCGCGCTATGGTCCATAGGATAACAAAGAGTCAGACACGACTGAAGCAAATTAGCAGCAGCAGCATTATATACACAGATTTTTTTCTTATGTAAGATTACCTTAGAATAAAATCCCATCGTATTTGTTTATACATAAGGCCAAGAAAGGTCAAATCTTTTGGAGACCTTCCCAGTCAGAACCGTATTATTTACATTTTTCATTATATTAAATATTATTTTGTTTGTAGACATAAAACCAACTTGATCCCTCTATTATATTAGAGAAATGACAGAAATTAAAAATCCATCCTCAGGTTAGTGAGCCTGAGGAAGGTAATGCCCATTGCTAATTTTACCCACAGCGCAGTGCAACTTTAGACTCAGAAGGTCTCATGTTTGCTACCGCTGGTGTGTGTTATCACATAAAGCGCAAAACAATGAGTTAAGACAAAGTACACATATTCAATAAAAGAATACTTTGCGTTCTATATCTAGTTTGTGGATTATTGTAAACGCGTACATATTATAAAGAGTTAGCTGGTATTATCTGGACTAAAAGTGTTTACAAACTTACCTATCTCTATTACAGTAAGTCCCCTACATATAAACGAGTTCCATTCCGAGAGCACGTTTGTTAAGTCCAACCTGTTCTCAAGTCCAACAAAAGCAGCCTAGGTATCCAAATAACAGCAATCGGCTATATAGTACTGTACTGTAATAGATTTATTATACTTTTCACACAAATAATACATGCAAAACAAACCAGCACAAAAATAACATTTTTAACCTTACAATTCAGTACATTGAAAGTACAGTACTGCAGCACAACAGTCAGCATATAAGGGGTGACATAAAGTGAACAACAAGAAGAGTTACTGATTGGAAGAGGGAGAAGGGGCGGGAGATATTAGAGCTGAAGGATCATGAGAAACATGAGACGGAGGGCCAGCGGCCATTTCATTCATGCCTGACGTTCATGGAATACATGTTTCCATCTTTAAAAGTTCTCAACTTGAAGATTTGTATGTAGGGGACTTACTGATCCTTGAATTTGTTATATAATTTTCCATTCTCTGATGTCTTGTATTTCACCGTCAAAGAGTAACAAATATTACCAGTATAATTTCATAATCTATTGACATACAGATATCAATTGAATACTTTATATTAATCACATGAAAACTAAAGTCTGGTAGGATCATATTGAGAATAAAATCAGGAACAGTGAATTTCAAAATCAATTTTATTACCATGGATATTGAAAATATAAAGGCCCATGAGTACTTAACTGATGTGAGGACATTAAATGTGTTACCAATGGATCGATATTTAGACTTCAAATATATTTTATTTTGACCAACTATGTCAACCAAAAGTGTATCTAAATATCTTTAAATTTGCTGATCAATTTCCAGTTTTCCATAATCCCCAGCACTCTTCTATGTCTACTGATCAGTGTGCTTTTGATTACATCTTTAATCTCTTCTTTATAAGTATTTGAATTTAACAACCTTATTTTTACCCAGTAAACTTAGAAGTGTAGAGATTGTATGTGTACAGTTAGATCAGAGGCACATACAGTAAATGATATAAAATGATGTTTTAGAGTAACTTAAATATGGAGATATTTATTTAAATTACACAAACATTAAAAATAGTTTAAAAAATAACAAACTTCAGGAAGATTGATAAGAACTGCTTAAAAGTCCCACAAGTATTTAGATAAATAGTACTGAGTTCCCATAGATTATCAGTGTGATTATTTTATATCTGTATGACAAGATATTCACAGAGGCAGCAACATATGAAGACAATATATGAGGGCACAAGACATATCATACTGCTTAAAAACAGGCAATGGACTTCTTGGGAAATTAAAAACAATTGCTGGAAAATGAATTCTCTCACTTGTCAGCATGGTAAAGTACCAGAATTTTAACTTAACTCCACTTTAGAAGCCCTATTTCTAAATTCAGTCACACTGGGAAGTGTTACGGATTAAGATTTCAACAGCTACATTTTTGAGGGAAACAATTCAGTGCATACTTTGGGTAAGCATACAAGAAAATGGAATAATGATTTTATAGCATTGGATCTTAAGTTTACATCAAAAACAGTTTATAGTACTTCATTTATACAGTGTAGTCATAATACTTCTGTACTTTGTGAGTGCATTGGCTGTGTGTGTGTATGTGTGTGTATAGTGGTCGGAGAGACCATGCTGACTTCCAATTTACAGTGTTATTATGCAGAGTTTATTTTGTAAAAACTTGGTTATTATAAAACTAAATATATATGATACTTTGATTCTAAAAAATGTTATTTTTCATAAGTTCCTTAATAAACAAGAGATATGAAAAGCAAAGGAGAAAAGGAAAGCTATACCCATTTGAATGCAGAGTTCCAAAGAATAGCAAGCAGAGATAGGAAAGCTTTCCTCAGTGATCAGTACAAAGAAATAGAGGAAAACAGTAGAATGGGAAAGACTAGAGATCTCTTCAAGAAATTTAGAGATATCAGGGAAAATTTCATGCAAAGATGGGCTCAATAAATGACAGAAATGGTATGGACCTAACAGAAGCAGAAGATATTAAGAAGAGGTGGCAAGAATACACAGAATAACCATACAAAAAAGATCTTCATGACCCAGATAATCACGATGGTGTGACCACTCACCTAGAGCCAGACATCCTGGAGTGCCAAGTCAAGAGGGCCTTAGGAAGCATCACTATGAACAAAGCTAGTGGAGGTGATGGAATTCCAGCAGTGCCATCTCAAGTTCTAAAACATGATGCTCTGAAAGTGCTGCACTCAATATGCCAGCAAATTTAGAAAACTCAGCAGTGGCCACAGGACTGGAAAAGGTCAGTTTTCATTCCAATCTCAAAGAAAGGCAATGCCAAAGTAGGTTCAAACAAACCACACAATTACACTTATCTCACACACTAGTAAAGTAATGCTCAAAATTCTCCAAACAAGGCTTCAACAATATGTGAACCGTGAATTTCCAGATGTTCAAGCTGGTTTTAGAAAAGACAGAGGAACCAAAGATCAAATTGCCAACATCTCTTGGATCATCGAAAAAGCAAGAGAGTTCCAGAAACACATCTATTTCTGCTTTATTGACTATGGTAAAGCTTTTGATTGTGTGGATCATCATAAACTGTGGAAAATTCTGAAAGTGATGGGAATACCAGACCACCTGACCTGCCTCTTGAGAAATCTGTATGCAGGTCAATAAGCAACAGTTAGAACTGGACATGGAACAACAGACTGGTTCCAAATAGGAAAAGGAGTACATCAAGGCTGTATACCCTGCTTATTTAACTTATATGCAGAGTACATCATGGGAAACGCTGGGTTGGATGAAGCACAAGCAGGAATCAAGATTGCTGGGAGAAATATCAATAACCTCAGATGTGCAGATGACAGCACCCTTGTGGCAGAAAGTGAAGAAGAACTAAAGAGCCTCTTGATGAAAGTGAAAGAGGAGAGTGAAAAAGTTGGCTTAAAGCTCAACATGAAGAAAACTAAAATCTTAACATCCAGTCCCATCACTTCATGGCAAATAGATGGAGAATCAGTGGAAACAGTGGCTGACTTTATTTTCTTGGGCTCCAAAATCACTGCAGATGGTGATTGCAACCATGAAATTAAAGACGCTTACTCCTTGAAAGAAAAGTCATAACCATCCTAGACAGCATATTAAAAAGCAGAGACATTACTTTACCATCAAAGGTCCGTTTAGTCAAGACTATGGTTTTTCCAGTAGTCGTGTATGGATCTGAGAGTTGGACTGTGAAGAAAGCTGTTCGCCAAAGAATTGATGCTTTTATACTGTGGTGTTGGAGAAGACTCATGAGAGTCCCTTGGACTGCAAAGAGGTCCAACCACTCAATCCTAAAGGAAATCAGTCCTGAATATTCATTAGAAATTCGAATACTTTGGCCACCTGATGCGAAGAAATGACTCTTTAGAAAAGAAGACCCTGATGCTAGGAAAGATTGAAGGTGGGAGGAGAAGGGGGCAGCAGAGGATGAAATGATTGGGTGGCATCACCGACTCAATGGACATGAGTTTGAGTAAACTCTGGGAGTTGCTGATGGACAGAGAAGCCTGGCGTGCTGTAGTCCATTGCAAAGAGTCGGACACGACTGAGTGACTGAACTTAACTGAACAAGTAAAAGTTACTTTCCTTTTTTCAATTCCAAGGTATTTATATTTCATTTAGATTATTTAACCCAAGTAAAAGCAAATAAACAAACCACTTCAAAGCATAATAGAATATTATTTTTTGTATATAAAAAGGAAAAACTGAAATTTATACAAATTACTAAATGCTAACCCATTTCCTTATTGATTATATGAAATTGCTTTGTAAATTAAGACTGAGGGTCAGCACACTGAGAATGAGCATAGTGATTATGTATATATATGTATATAGGGGGTATGTGTGTGTGCTGTAAAATAAATATATATATAATTATATATTAAATTTACATATAATTATATGAAATAAATTTACATGTATAGTAAATTTATATAAATATATATAATCTTGTAAGAAAGGAAATGAAAAAATTAGTTCCCATATTAAATATAAAATACCAGTCTTAAACTGGCCCAGTACACAATTTTCTATGACTTATAAATAAGATTATTTTAGTTATGTGAATTATGTGAAATTTTGAAGCTGTTGGACATATTCTCAAGAAGGAAAAAAATGAGCAAATGAAAACAGACATAAGCTATAACCAAAATTAAAAGTGAAAAACAGTGAAATTATTCCAGGACCCTGAGCATAATAAAGTTTTTGGTAAGCATTTGTTAAATACAGAGATCTTCAATAGTTACTATGTTGCTGCAGCCAGCCACTTTCCCAGGTAGCTACCCTCTAATTAGCTGCAACAAAGCCTACTCTTTTCTGTCTCCTGAGGTCAGTCCTCTGGTGAGAAGGGAAGCAAGGTGCACAATAGGAGACAGCTTAAGTGGAATACTGACAAGAGGGGAAAAGAAGCCAAACAAACCAAACTAAAAATCTAATTTATCTTGTGCTACCCAAGTCCCCTACAAATCTGAAAGGGCAACTGCTCCCAGGTATTCAGAATTGAGAGGAAAAGATTATTTGGGGGTGGAGTGTTTAGCTGGAATAAGTCCTGAAATATGTTTCAAAATATTCTGGACCACTGTGTTCCTGATTCAGGTGGTATATTAAACAGCAGTCTGCGTGTGCTTGCCCTTTGCCCTATTTGATGACATTGACAGAGCAGCTAGTCTAATAGTAAAGCTGAAGTATCTCTGAAATGGGAAGGCAGGAAGGAGGAAGGGGGAAGTCTTCAAATGTTTGAATTCATTTTACTATTTTTATAAGGTGAATTGGGTTGTTTGCTATAGTCTTGATTGAAAACATATCAGTAATCATCAGTCATTGTTTTAGTAAATGTATAAAGGTCATTTGTTGCAGCAGTTCAGGATGTAAAAATAATGACTTTATCTTTAAAACAGTAGATGGTACTGTGAACAGATTGTCACAGGGAATTGCCAAGATATAGATCAGTTTGGGAGGTGGTGGCAGGAAATTAGAATGAGATACAGAGCAACGTGTCAACAGCAGCAAGTGTGCATATCTGCCTTTTTCATCAGATTGCTTTTTTAAAGTGGTAAAGAGGAGGCATGGATGAATAAATCTCCAGAAAATAAGAAAAGAGGAAATCCCTGTAGCATATATGTAAAATAGTATGTAGAATTGGATGCACAAAAGGAGACATCATCTGATGGAATTATGGTCAGTCTTTCCAAACCTGAACACATGCAAAACCATAATCCAATATTAGATTTTTAAAAATGCATATGTAACATTTAAATTAACTGTACACAGCTTAGTAATTCTCATTTATGTTTTTATATGTAAAATGATGAATATATTAAGTATATTTAAACATTCAAGTAACTTATTCACTGTTCTAATCTTATTTTTCAAGAAGGTGAAGGGAATCAGAAGCTAGTTAACACTTAGAAAATGTATGTCTCCCTGTGTAAAGAATCAAGATTTCTGTAGAAAACAGTACCATAGAGGACAGCCACAGTGCAGTTAATATGTAGCCAAGATTGCTGAGAAGGTGAAGTTCATAAATCAAAATTAATAGTACAATCAAAAAATTGAGTGAGGGAATTGTCTGTGAAGGAACTAAGTGAAAATAAGCTATTACAAATCCTAAAAGATTATGCTGTTAAAGTGCAGGACTCAATATGCCAGCAAATTTGGAAAACTCAACAGTGGCTACAAAATTGGAAAGGTCAGCTTTCATTCCAATCCCAAAGAAAGGCAAGGCCAAAGAATGTTCAAATTACCACAAAATTGCACTCATCTCACAGGCTAGCAAAGTAAAGCTCAAAATTTTCCAAACAAGGCTTCAACAGTATGTGAACTGAGAACTTCCATAAGTTAAAGCAAGATTTAGGAAAGGCAGAGGAACCAGAGATCAAATTGCCAACAGCCATTGCATCTTAGAAAAAGCAAGAGAGTTCCAGAAAAACAGCTACTTCTTTATTAACTACTCCAAAGCCTTTGACTGTGTGGATCACGACAAACTGTGGAAAATTCTTCAAGAGATGGGAATACCAGCCACCTTACCTGCCTCCTGAGAAATCTGTATGCGGGTCAAGAAGCAACAGTTAGAACGAGACATGGAACAATGGGAGTGTTTCCAAATTGGAAAAGGAGTACATCAAGGCTGTAGATTGTCACCCTGCTTATTTAACTTATATGCAAAGTACATCATGTGAAATTCCAGACTGGAAGAAGCACAAGCTGGAATCAAGAGTGCCAGGAAAAATATCAATAACCTCAGATTTGCAAATTACACCACCTTTATGACAGAAAGTGAAGAGGAACTAAAGAACCTCTTGATGAAAGTGAAAGAGGAGAGTGAAAACTCTGGCTTAAAACTCAACATTCAAAAAACAAAGATTATGGCATCTGGTCCCATCACTTCATGGCAAATTGATGGGGAAAAAAGGAAACAGTGACAGACTTTATTTTGGGGGGCTCCAAAATCACTGAAGATGGTGACTTCAGCTATGAAGTTAAAAGACGCTTACTCCTTGCAAGAAAAGCTATGACCAACCTAGACAGCATATCAAAAAGCAGAGACATTACTTTGCTGACAAAAGTCTGTATAGTCAAAGCTATAGTTTTTCCAGTAGTCATGTATGGATGTGAGAGTTGGACTATAAAGAAAGCTGAGCACTGAAGACTCTGTTGAAGAAGACTCTTGAGAGTCCCTTGGACTGCCAGGAGATCAAACAATCTTAAAGGAAATTAGTCCTGAATATTCATTGGGAGGACTGATGCTAAAGCTGAAGCTCCAACCCTTTGGACATCTCATGGGAAGAATTGACTCTGGCAAAGACCCTGATGCTGGGAAAGTTTGAAGGCAGGAGGAGAAGGGGAAGACAGAGGATGAGATGGTTTAATGCCATCACCAACACAATGGACATGAGTTTTAGGAAGTTCTGGGAGTTGTTGATGAACAAGGATTCTTGGTGTGCTGCAGTCTACAGGGTTGCAGAGAGTTTGCCATGACTGAAGGACTGAACTGAACTGTGAAAATGATCTTAAATTATCTCAGGGCATGGCTTTCAAAGAAAGGACAATGGCTATGAAAATAAGGAGAAAAAGAAGACAATACAATAAGATAAAACTCTGAGGTTATGAGGGCAGTAACCTGAGCAAATGTCAATTTTAACCTCTTCTACAAATACAGTTTCCAAAGATTTTATTTTAAGTGATGGTGATGATTATTTTTAGAAAAATGGCACTTATGCTAACTAGAACTATTTTACTCTTGCTTTTTCTTTTTCTTTTTTTTCCCATTTATTTATTTTTCCACTTAATTTTATTAGATGGAGTTTAATTACTTTACAATATTGTAGTGGTTTTTGCCATACATTGACATGAATCAGCCATGGATTTACATGTGTTCCCCATCCTGATCCCCCCTCCTGCCTCCCTCTCCATCCCATCCTTCTGGGTCTTCCCAGTGCACCAGCCCTGAGCAGTTGTCTCATGCATCCAACCTGGGCTGGTGATCTGTTTCACCCTTGATAGTATACTTGTTTCAACTACTCTTGCTTTTTCATTCTCAGATTCTTTATTTGACTCATTTGTGGTTTATTAGTTTCACCTTCTGTTGGGGTTTTAGGTTTTATATATTTAAAAAAGATTTCTTCCATTTTTATTGAGTTATAATTGCCATGCAACTCTGTATAAGTTTAAGGTGTGCAGCATAATACTTTGATTTACATACATCATGAAGTGATCATCACACTGAGTTTAGTGAATATCCATTATCTTATACAGATACAAAATTTAAAAGTAGAAAAAAAATATTCTTGTGGTGAGAAATCTTATTATTCAACCTTGTAAATACATATATAACACACAGCAGTGTTAATTATATGTATCATGTCTTACATTACATTCCTAATACTTTTTTATCTTATTTTTAAAATTTTGTACCTTTTAACTACCTTCATTCAGCTCTCCCTCCCCAAGCCCCCAAGTTCTGGTAGCCAGAAATCTCATCTCTTTTTCTTTGTTTGTTTGAAGTATAATAGACCTACAACACTATGCTAGTTCTTTTTCATGGCATAGTAATTCAATATTTCTATACATTTTGAACTGATCAACACCAGAAGCCTAGCTATGATATGCCAGCATACAAACATTGTTATTTACTATTCCCCATGCTGTACACTATATACTCATGAGTCATTTATTTTGAAGCTGGAATTTGTACCTCTTAATCTCCTTCACCTATTTTATTCCTCACCCCATCTGCCATCCTACGGCAACTACCAGTTTGTTCCCCATGTCTATGATTCTGATTCTGTTTTGTTACATTTGTTCTTATTTTTTTAGATTCTACATATAAGTGAAATCATATAATATTTGTCTTCATCTGATTTATTTCACTCAGCATAACTCTGTAGTTTCATCCATGTTGTTACAAATGGCAAGATTTCATTATTTTTAATTGCTGATGCATATAGTAGATAGTAATCCTTTAGTGGAATATTCTCATCGGTGTTAAATAAGCTGGGTGACAATATACAACCTTGATGAACTCCTTTCCCAATTTTGAACCAGTCCATTATTCCACATCTGGTTCTAACTGTTGCTTCTTGACTTGCATTCAGATTTCTCAGGAGACAGGTTAGGTGATCTGGTATTCCCAACTCTTTAAGAATTGTCCACAGTTTGTTGTGATCCACACAGGCAAAATCTTTAGTGTGGCCAATGAAGCAGAAATAGATGTTTTTCTGGAATTCTTTTCCTTTTTCTGTGATCCAACAAATGTTGCCACTTCTTTTTCCATTCATCTGTTGATGAGCACTTATGTTGCCCTCACTTAGCTACTGTAAATAATGCTGCAATAAGTAGAAGTGCATGTATGTTTTGTAATTACTGTTTTTCTTTTCCTAGACTTAATTCTGTTTTTAATCTTTTGAAGAGCCTCTGTACTGTTTTCCTTAGTGGCTGCACCAATTTACATGTGCACAAGGGTTCCCTTTTCTTCACATTCTCACCAAAACTTATTGTTTGTTGTCTTTTTGATAATAGCCATTCTGACAGGTGTGATTCTGATTTCTCTGAGGTTTTGGTTTGCATTTCTCTGATGACTAGCAGTGTTTGGCTTCATTTCATATGCCTGTTAGCCATCTGTAGTCTTCTTTGGGAAACTATCTATTCAAATCCTCAGCTCATTTTTCAAGGCAGTTGATTTTCTTTTTTTTAAATGTCAAGTTGTCTGAATTCTTTGTACATTTTAAATATTAACACCTTATAAAATAAATCCTTTGTAAAGATCTTCTCCAGTCAGACAGTGGCCTTTTAGTTTGACATAGTCCAAATTGTTTATATTACCTTTTGTTTTCCTGGCCTCTGGAGATCTATCCAGAAAAGCATTTTGACCTGTCAGGGACAATTTCAGACACAGCTTACTGTTGTGTCTGATTTATTAAAATAAAGCTCTTCCTCACCCATGGTGAGTGGGGCCTGGATCTTAGGGTGAATGACTGAGTGGTCCAAGATGTCTTGGAACTGACGTTAGCTGGCTTCTGGGTAGGGCCAAGGCTGAAATGGTCTTTGTGGCCACTGCTCAGTCACTGATGGATATTGTTGAGTCCTGGGGTCTCTGACAGCAGGGCTCTGGGGGTCCTGGAGCTGGTTTCTGCCCACCGGTAGGTAGGGCTATTCCCTAGGGCAGCTGACGGCAGTGTCTGTGGTGGGTAGGTCTGAATCCCATGGCTCCTGCCTAAGGATCCCAGGGTATCCCAAAGCTGTGGTTGGCCTGCTGGGAAGCAGGGAGTCCCAGGTGCTGCCAGGCTACTGGTGGATTGTCTGCATCCTGATATGGCAGGCTGTGGGGCTGCAGTCATCCTGGGGCTGTCGTCTTCCCCCTGGTGTGTGAAGATGATTCTAGCCCATAGTGGGTGGAGCCATACCCTGCCCTCTTTGACTTCAGAGTCCAAGGGTCCCAGAGCTGGTGTTGGCCTACTGGTGGGTGAGGCTGGTCCTGGGGCTTTATCCAGTCTGCTACTGCATGGAGCTGGGTCACAGGGCCTCAAGCTGAAGGGCCTGGAGTTCCTGGCCCTGTCTATGCACTATGGTGCAGGGCCAAGGGCTAGGCCCTCTGCTGTCCGGGGCTGAGTCCTAATAGCTATGGGTTCAAGTGGTCTTCAAGTAACTGACTTGCTTCTGAGTGGGAGCTGTGTCTCCACTAGTTTCCTGGTCTAAGAAATTCCAGTACTGGTGACTAAAGTCCAGGGATGGACCGGGGACAGCACTAATAAGCTAAAGAGAGGATTCAAAATGGTGCTTTTCAGCATCAGTGTCCACGTGGTAATATAAGCTCCCTAAAATGGCTGTTACAGTGTCTGTGTACCCAGGGTGAGCTACAGTTGTCTGCTGCCTCTCCAGGGGACTCTTAAGATCAGCTGGTGAGTCTGACCCAGGCTCCTTTCAAATCACTGCTTCTGCCCTGGTCCTGGAGCATGTGAGATTTTGTGTGCATCCATTAAGAGTGGATTCTCTGTTTCTCTCAGTCCTCTGGTTCCCCCAGAAGTAAGTCCTGCTGCCCTTGAAGCCAAATATTCTCTGAGCTCATCTACACAGTGCAGGACCCTCAGGCAAGGGAGTCTGATTTAGGGCTCAAACCCTTTGCTCCTTGAGGAGAGCCTCTGCAATTGTAATTATCCTCCTGCTTGTCAAGGTGTGGGACCCAGCTACTTTGTGTCTCATCCTCTCGTACTTTCCTTAGCACATACATGCACATATTCTCCTACCCATATTTTTGTGCTATCTTCTTCATATCTTTAGTTGTAGATATTTTTCTTCCAGTTTTATGATTTTTCTCATCAATTGTTGCTCCATAAATAGTAATAAATGTTGGTGTGCTGTGGGATGAAATGAGCTCATAGTCTTCCAACTCTGACATCTTGACCACTCCATATGACTATATTTATTCTATTTTTAAAATTATCCATAAAAAGTAGAATTATAGATAGGTAGTTATTTTCTATAAAATCATTGGAAATAAAATTTCACTAATTCCTAGCTACCATGGTTGAGGTAGAAAGTCAATAGTCAATTTAGCTTTTACTCTTTCAAAAGTTAATTAACCTTCCCTCTCCAATCCCATCTACTCCCTATTCCACTAGTTACTGTATTCTGGAAATTTATCATGATGTATCTAGGAATGAATTTGCTCATATTTATTCTGCTTTGGATTTGCTGGGCTTCATAGAGATATGAATTGGTATCCTTCATTGATTCTGGAAAATTTTCAAACATTGTCTCTGTATTTTGCTTCTGACTTGCTTCTTGACTTATGTAACTGTACCTAAATATTTGTTAGACCCTTGCTGTATCATTTATAATTCTTAGTGACCTTTGTTGCTCTTAATCACTTTTATATTTTTATGTTCTTCCACACTGTAATCTAGCAATACTTGAATTTTAACTTTTCTGTAGAGCTGAGTTTAATTTGCTGTAATAATAATTTTTAAAATTTTATTATTATATTTCTTATTTGGATATCCTATATTAATCTTCTAGGCTGTTCTTTTTTACTTTTGTCTTAACATTTTAGTGAATACTTTTTCCCGACTGTTGTTTTAAGCTGTCATTTAAAAAAATATAATCCCAGTAGACACCATATTTTATTCCTGCTCTAATTCATGGTGCTTTGTTTCATTAAATTAATACTAGTTGCACTCCAGGAATATCTTTACTAAAAATAAACTATCTTTTGAAATAATCTTAGGGCTCAGCTAAAAGTGACTTCTTCCAGAGGGTCTCTAATAGATTCTGTGAATCACTTTTGATTGCTACAATATAGGCTCTATATAATTAGTTTTATGATCCTTGCAACTTTCAGAAAAAGTTAATCCTTAATAGATCATAAACATAATTATAAAATATAAAATTACAAAATTTGTAGAGAGAAAAAATAGGAAAAATTGTTTTGTGCTTGAGTTTGAAAATGTTTTAAGATATAACATTAAAAATGCAATTAATTAAAAAAAAACTGATACATTGTATTTTGCTGAGATTGTCTAAAGGCAAATTACATATAAGCCAAGGATGAAAAGAAAATATTTGCAAATCACATATCTGATTAAGGACTATTTTCCTTGCTACATAAAGAACTTAAAAGTTAAGAGTAAGTAATAAACCACCGATTTATTTATCTGTCAATAAATTGATAAATGTTAGGAGCAAGCACTTTAACATAGATGAATGATAGATGGCAAATATGCATATAAAATGATTCTCAACATTATTTGTCATTCAGTTCAGTTCAGTCACTCAGTCGTGTCCGACTCTTTGTGACCCCAGGAACCGCAGCACGCCAGCCCTTCCTGTCCATCACCGACTCCCGGAGTGCACCCAAACCCATGCTCATTGCGTCGGTGATGCCATACAACCATCTCATCCTCTGTCGTCCCCTTCTCCTCCTGCCCTCAATCTTTCCCAGCATCAGGGTCTTTTCAAATGAGTCAACTCTTCTCATCAGGTGGCCAAAGTATTGGAGTTTCAGCTTCAGCATCAGTCCTTCCAACGAAAACCCAGGACTGATCTCCTTTAGGATGGACTGGTTGGATCTCCTTGCAGCCCAAGGGTCTCTCAAGAGTCTTCTCCAACACCACAGTTCAAAAGCATCAATTCTTTGGCACTCAGCTTTCTTTACAGTCCAACTCTCACATCCATACAGGACCACTGGAAAAACCATAGCCTTGACTAGACGGACCTTTGTTGGCAAAGTGATGTCTCTGCTTTTTAATATGCTGTCAAGGTTGGTCATAACTTTTCTTCCAAGGAGTAAATGTCTTTTAATTTCATGGCTGCAATCACCATCTGCAGTGATGCCATGACCTTAGTTTTCTGAATGTTGAGCTTTAAGCCAACTTTTTCACTCTCCTCTTTCATTTTCATCAAGAGGCTCTTTAGTTCTTCACTTTCTGCCATAAGGGTGGTGTCATCTGCATATCTGAGGTTATTGATATTTCTCCCAGCAATCTTGATTCCAACTTGTGCTTCCTCCAGCCCAGCGTTTCTCATGATGTACTCTGCATATAAGTTAAATAAGCGAGGTGACAATATACAGCCTTGACATACTCTTTTTCCTATTTGTTGTCCCATGTTCAGTTCTAACTGTTACTTCCTGATCTGCATACAGGTTTCTCAAGAGGTGGGTCAGGTGGTCTGATATTCCCATCTCTTTCAGAATTTTCCACAGTTTATTGTGATCCACACAGTCAAAAACTTTAGCATAGTCAATAAAGCAGAAGTAGATGTTTTTCTGGAAATCTCTTGCTTTTTTGATGATCCAGTGAATGTTGGCAATTTGATCTCTGGTTCCTTTGCCTTTTCTAAAACCAGCTTGAATATCTGGAAGTTCATGGTTCATGTCTTGCTGAAGCCTGGCTTGGAAAGTTTTGAGCATCACTTTACTAATGTGTGAGATGAGTGCAATTGTGCAGTACTTTGAGCATTCTTTGGCATTGCCTTTCTTTGAGATTGTCACTAGGAATGTGTAAGTTGAGGAAACTATGAGATACCTTTGCATACTATTAAAATGAAACCAAATTCAAAAAGATCGACAATATAGAATGTCAGCAACTATTATTAGAGGAGTCATTTGGCACTTATTATATAATTAAATATAGATTTGCCACACAGTGCTGTAGTCATGCTCCTGGATAGTTGAGTGAAAATTATTTTCACACAACAACCTGTATGTGCATGTGTTGTTGTTGTTCATTTGCTTAGTTCTATCTGACTCTTTGTGATCCCATGGACTGAAGGATTCCAGGCTTACTTGTCCTTCACTATCTCCTGGAGTTTGCTCAAACTCATGTCTATTGACTTGGTGATGCCATTCAACCCTCTCATCCTCTCTTTCCCCTTTCTCCTGCCCTCAGTCTTTCTCAGCATCAGGGTCTTTTCCAATGAGTCAGCTCATGTGCATGCTTATAGAAAGTTTACTTATTAACAATAACAAAAAATGGAAGCAACCAATTTGTCTTTCTACAGATGCATTAATAAATGAACTATTGCATAGATACAGTGGAACAGCTATTTGGGGATGGTATTTAAAGGTTAAACTTGCTTATCATTAGCAGTGTTATTTAACACTTCAGAATCTACTATATGCATATATTGAAATTGATGAAATAAGTTAGGTGGAGAGTATATGGTGGGAGATAGAATTCTCACTGAGGGAGAAAGAAGTATGATGTAAAAGGAAAAAAGACAAGATCAACCACTTGATAATTAGATTAGAGCCAGAGACATCGAATCAGTTTAATATTAATACAAATGGCAAGATACACACATAATTATAGATATGTAGGAATGCATAGCTTAGAATGCCTACATGTATTTCCTGATTCATCCTACTGAGAGGGCTTTAAAGCAGTGACATGCCAGTAGCAGCAAGCACACCCAGAATCCATTTCTCACTGTCTGCACACCATTCTCAAACAAAGAACCAGGGATCCTTAGAGACAGCTAATTCTAGAGCTGAATAAAGTAAAACACAATGTTAATTTGGAGGGTCTTGTAGTGACACAAAATAAAGATATGTTCCAAAAAGATAGGGGTATGTAACTTCTCTCTCAAGAAATAAGAATCTGAACACCATATTTTTTTTAACCTCCTCTTGGTTCTGACAGTTTCTGAGTTTTTTCAAACAGAAGACAGAAAAACAAAATCAGAAGACAATTAGTGTACCTTAGATTATAACCCATAGTATAAATTAAATACACATGCTGGAACCCTATCATGGAAATAAAATATCTCCCTGAAGGGTACAAGGATAGTGGAAAATAAAACTTAGGGAGACAGTCCCCAGTCAAAAATAAATAGCTGTCTCATTTCTTAAATGTTTTAGCCAAGAAATTCACAACAGAAAAAACCTGTAGTTTAAAAATACCTAAAATAAAATTATCTTTATAATAATTGAAATATATTATGTAGCCTAATTAAATTATAGATGATACTCATCAAATATTTTGGAGCTGAAGGTCTAATGGAAGAATGGTTAAATATTAAAATGGTTTTGATCTTTGAGAGAAAGTATATTGAGATCTTACCTTCTTTTAAAAATAAGAATAGCCTTAACAATATTTGAAATATTCTGAATCTTTTAAAAACACAATAACTGTATTTATCTATAAAATAATATTAATCTAATAATCAGGGTGAAGCTGGAAAGACCCTGTGGGACTCCTGGTTATGGAAGCCTGAGTGCCTCGTTCCTTTTTTGCAGAGAACAGACTCCAGCCTCCATGATCCTCCCTGAGTCCCAAAGGATAGATTCACACAGTTACTAATCAGGGAAGGGAAGGGTTGAAGAGATAAGAGAGGACCCACCAAGAAACAATAGAGGAGCATTCATAGGTGTTTTCAGATTACTTACTAAAGTACTTAACCATAATAAAAGTTTCAGTAATAATTGATTTTTCTATTAAAATCATTTTCAAAGATCAGATATTTGATAATGACACGTGTTAGAATGTGAGCACACATGTTTAAAACTGGGCAATCCCAGTACTTCTCTGCTGCTGCTGTGTTATGTAGTTTGAATAGCCCAGTATTATACATATGTGCTCACATTTTAACACTTGGTGTTACCAAATGTCTGATCTTTGAAAACGATTTTAATAGAAAATTATTTCTATTAGAAATAGAAATTTTCAATTATTATTGAAATTTTAATATGGTAAGTACTTTAGGGGATTGCCTAAAGTTTGTTTGGGTTACAAACTTTTGAGCCAACCCAACAGCAACTTGATGTCTATTTGTTTTGGAAAACTTATTATTAGTGAATACTTGAAACTGGATTTAATTTTTCAAGTTCAAATATATAAAATACACCTGCTATAAGCAGATCATTTAAAATTTAATGTGGGTTTCAGAGAACAAGAAAAGTACAGTATCTTTGAATCTTAAAACAGCAAATGACCTTTGTTTAACATCTGTCTAAAATTTTTTGCCTCCAGGCATTATGACCTGTTGAGAATAAGGTTGTCTTTTTCTTCATATATTTATGCAGATTTTTAGGAAAAACATTTTTTTCCAGTTTGTCTGAGTTAACCTTCTTGTTCTCAAAGTTACAACACACAGAATCTTCAAAATCTAACGTTTTTGACCTCATGTCTTTTTTTCTCAGAACAATAAAAATAGAATATCCACAATTTGAAACCCAGTCCATTATCCACTATAGTTTATCTGTTAGTGTGTGTATGGTCACTTTTGTGTGTGTGTGTGAGGAGGGGTTGCTATAGGGATTTATTAAGTGAAGATAGTATAGAAAAAAATACTATATAAAGTGTATTAGTATTTGAAGAGACTGTAGAAATCCCCTAGCTCTTTCTCTTTGTTTTATGAATGGATGAGGAAAAAGGAGACTTAAGAGCATACATAACAAAATGGCTCATCATAATATATTAATAGATTCTCATTTTTAATATATATTTATGTTAATTGCTTTGTAATACTTAAATCTAAAGCTCTAGGAATTGTAAGAATTTTAAGATAGAAAATTTAGAATAACAATACTAATAACAATTGAAAGATCTATCAATATTGATCCAGATAATTGGAAAATCATTGTTCATTGTATTATATTAGTGTACAATTTTGAGGACAAATTACCTCTTCCTTTTTTTTTTCTTTTTTTTTTTAACAGATACATAATTATTTGGATGAAGAAGAAAGAATAGATTTAGAGAAGTTTATTTGTGAGGAAATAAAAATATGAATGAACTGAATTATTAATATAACTTTTCTGCTGTATTATATTCCTGTCTTAAAACATATTTTAAAACTTGTCCATTCTCGTGATGTTCATTTTTTATAATGTATATTTAAAAAACTGAGAACAAGCCTTACCTTTTACTCGTGTGTTTCCTTCTTTTCTATTATAAAGTAGGGGAAAAGAGGCAAGATGAAAAGCTGTTATAATGCTGAGTGGCAGAATTTGGCACAATAGCTCTCAAGTGTGTAATGCAGGCTACAGGGAGACTAAACGCATTAGGATGTATTTATATTGACAAAAGAGTCATTCTTTGTAGTGTTTAGAAGAAGGATTCTGCCATGACCCACATAACAAATTACTGTTGTCTGACCTCATTGAAACAAGAATCTAGTGAAGTACAACCACCAGAGCTGATGTACTGGAGGATTTTTTTTTTTTTTTTATCACAGCACTCCTGGAGGGCCACGATTATACCACCCCTTATTTCCTAGACTTCTAAAGCACTCGATAAAGACTCTTATCACCTTGATCCCAGAGCTCTTTTACTTACGAGACAGAAAAGGAGAAGCTGTGCTACCACAGAATGACATGTTATTTTCTGAAGAGTTAAGATTACCAAATGAAAGAAAGAATTCACATAACCTAAAATAAAATCCCATGTTCATGTTGCAGCCAGCAGTTTTCATTAAGAAGAAAGGTGTTTTTTTTTTGTTTTTTTTTTTGTTTGTTTTTCCCTTCTCACTTCTTATGCTGTATCCTTCTCACCTTGTAGAACTGGGCAGTCAGTTACGAAGAGGCCTCTGCCTTCAATCATCTCATTTCCACTTACAGCATACCTTTTATTAAAAAGCACATAATAAATTGTTTTTAATAAAAAAAAATAGATATAGTTTGTTTCATAATGCATTGCTGTTTCTTATGGACTTTGTCTCAAACCCGCAGTGGTTTTCTTACAATATAGATATCTCCTATGGATTCATTTCCTATTACTATTCATTAGGAACTTTAAATAAATGAGCTTTTTTTGTGATTGACTGTCCTAGAAAAGAGACATTGAAAATAACTTTTCAAATGTTTCCAGGGTTAGGAACAATTTAGTTGTAATGATTTATTTTAAGTATAATATCATTTTAAATTTTACTCCAATTAAATAACTCAGCTCTGAAAAATTGCAAAATAGTTTATCCAAAATGAAAATGTAAGAACTTTTAGTACTCATTAAGTACTTTCTGCCACTGTGGCTGAGCAGGCAGTTCTATATTCACTTAGAATAACTAAAGTCATCTTGAGTAATTTTTCTAATAGGCAATAAAGAACTGAATCTTACACACCACCAGACAGCTTAAAAGCTAAGCTCTTTAATTGTTATTCTTAATATTCCACTTAATATTTTATGGCTGAATGCAATCAGAAGGAAAGCACTGGTTTATAATTTTCATTTCGAATATATTTTGTGCATTTCTTTCTTAACAAATTGATTTTGAAAGAAGTTGTTTCATGCACTTTGTCCTAAATGCTTTAAATTATAAATAACAGTGTTGGAAAAAAAATCCAGACTGATTAGTAGTCATGGAGTTTACTCAAGGCTAAAACTCTGATATCTGAAAGCTTTTTCTCAGTGTCATAACACCTTTAATGAAGGGCTGAAAAATTACACTTTGGGATCATAGGTAACATTTGATAGATGGAAATATTTTTAAAAATTGTATTTATATTTCTAGAATTGTAGGAAAAAATCCCGACTAGTAAAATAAAATTTGGAATATGAAAATAAGGCAAAAAAAGGAAAAACTTAGAGGAGGGTAACAACTTCTATCAACCTAGAGAAATATACCTGCTATTGACTCAGTTGTTTCTCCTAAAATTCGTATGTTGAGGTCTTAATGTGCAATGTGACTATATTTGGAGATAGCATCTTAAAGAGAGTAAAGTTAAATGAGGTTACAAGGGTGGAATCCAATTCCAATCTGACTTTGCCCTTACAAGAAGAGAGAGATCGAAAAGATGTATATACAGGAAAGAGGACATATGAGAACACCAAGAGAAAGTGGTCATCTGCAAGCCAAGGAGAAAAGACTCAGGAGAAACCGGCACTGTTGTTGGTCTTTGATCTTGGATTTCCAGTCTCAAGAGCTATGACAAAAGAAATTTATGCTTTATAAGTAACACAGTCAGTGGAAATTAGTTATGGCAGCTTGAATATACCAATACAATACCCAAGTGAAAGCAGAAAAGTAGATGAATATTTTCCATAATGATTTGTTTTACTTTTCTGAAGAATATGCTTAGCAAAACACATTTCCTCCCAGCTGTGCCGGGTTGCACATTTCAGAACATTTCATTAAATTTTAATAAAAAATGTAGCACTGTATAAGACATGTTTACTTTACATAATTTTCCTAACATTGTAATCATAAGTGTGGTAGGTTAAAAACAATAGCAAAACCACTGACATTTAGAAAAATGTTAGGAAGCATTATGGTTCTATAACTTTTTTGTGTGTCTCTAAAAAAAAGATGTTATTACTTTCTATAAACCTAGCTTTTAATTTTTAAAAAAGTGGCTAGCAGCTTGCCTTCCTGTCTACAACTTTCAACCTTGACTTTATTTACTCTCCCCTAAGCCAGGAAAATCAAGGAAGAGCTAAGTCTTAACAGCCTAAAACTTTAAAGAAAACTGCAGTTCTTTATTATTTTTTTTCCTCAGTAATTGATTTAGGAAATCTATGGGAAAAACTGACTGATACTGTGTGAATTAAAGTCTGTTGAGATTCCTCCAGAAATTGTTTTGTTTTTTGTATGGGGGTGGGGGGTTGTTTGGGAGTGGGGGGGTTCTTGCCATTGCAAAGAATAAAAGCATGAGAAAAATTCACTTATCCCTCTTCATGTGTTTGAGTAAGAACATGGTTGGTTAAACTGTGAATGTAAATGGACAAGCTTGAGTGTGGAAATCCCATATGCTACTAGGAAATGAAGGAAATATAAAAGGAGCTTGGCCCTACATGGCATTATTTAGTTGCTGAAATACTAATTCTGGACCTACTTAACCTCTGGATTTGATATTCATGAAAAATACACAATCCTGAATTTTAAGCTTGGTATAATTTACTTGAATAGGGAGGGAAATTCTGGAATAGTGAGGCAAGACTAAAATATCCTATTGAGGATTTATGTTAGTTTGCTTCTATGAAAATACACAGTATAAAAATAATCTCAAATCTCCAGTACTTCTTCCTCGCTTTGCAAGAGGTTTCTTGAAAAATCTGTGTCTTCTAATCTCTGCTGGACTCACCTGAGGTAGGCTTGATTTGACTCAACCTATCTACATTTTCCATAATACAGAATCAAGGAAAGCCATTATATCAGACACTTGCTCTTATGGTGGGGAGCAAGAGTGAGAAGGCCAAGTTGGAACACATAATACCTTTACGTTAGGTCCAGAAGTGATCCTTTACCACTTTGATTCACAATCCATCTGTCAAACAGATCATATGGGATGAGTGTAACTCCAACTAGGAGATAGTGAATAATTAGGGAATTATTCTAATAAGCCACAAGAATATTATAGACTTGTGTGCATGTGTGTGTATGTATACAGTTATAAGGAAATTAGAAAAATATTGCCTTCTTATGACTCATGAGATAATTGTAGACATTTAGCTTACACATTTATATATTATTGTAATATAATATATGTTATTATATATTATTGTAGACATATATGTACTCTGTACATTGTTTTTGTTGAAAGCACCAGTTAAACTCTGTTCGGGCTTTTCAGTAAAATAGTTGAGAAAGTAAAGATGAATACTGATGGTATTGGAAAAGTTATAAGGCAGTCTAATGGCAACAGAAGTCTAGACAAAAATAACTTAGAGCATGATGAGATCAATAGCAGAGCCAATACAAGGCAACTGAATGTCCAGGATGTAGTCCATGAGTAAAAGAAGAATGGATGGAAGAGAAAGTTATTAAATTACATTTTTAGGAAATTTAGGTGAACTTTCTTGCATAATTTTGAGTTCCAAGTATACTTTAAGAGGGAAGAATTAAGTAACATAAAGTAAAATTTTAAGGCAAGCAAAATTTATCTCCTACATCAAAACAAATTGATGCTACAACTAATTATTGAGTCATAATTGTATTACAATTTTATTAGCTCCTGTGAGTAGAAAGATTAAAATAGAGTATCTGCTTCATTATCAAAGGTATGACTCACATGTATTTACATAATCTATGAATTTCTTACATTAGGTATAAAAGACAGGGAAACATCAATTGTAATTTATAGAAAAATTTAATAAATTATCTGTTAAATGAGCAATTTATGTAGATTTTCTGTGGATTCAGATTATATGGATTGATTCCCCTTCCAAATGTGATATGCATCATGTAGCATATAAAGCCATTAGCTATTAAATCATTGGTTGCTTTTAAACTATTTTGCTTGCTTAGGCAGTAATTGAGACCATTTTCATTTTCACATTTACTTATAAAAATACCTGAAAATGTTATTTCATTTGGAGCTTTATAATAATCTATTTATACTTCCAAATCAATTAATTATGCATTTAACACTGTGACTGATACAAATGAAATATCCAAATAGTAAAAATATCCAAATATGTTTAGGTATAAGACTAGCTCCTCTTCATTTGGAGCTTTATAATAATCTATTTATACTTCCAGATAAATTAATTATGCATTTAACACGATGACTGATACAAATAAAATATCCAAATAGTAGAAATATCCAAATATGTTTAGGTATAAGAGTAGCCTCCTCATTGTAAGAATGTAAGGGGGGAAAAAATTTGGAAATTATTTTTGTTCTGGCTTCTGCATCAGATCTCATTTTGTTTCTTTTGAAAATGCAAAGTGGAATGCTATTTCTTTAGATCAGGTTATCAAAAAATAAATTCTGTGAATTCTTAGTCATAATGTTGTTGCTCAAATATCCCCAATTCCAGAGTTATTTTCAACTGCAGAAAACGTTGATACATGCATTATAACCTACTACAGTGGTTCTCCACCATCTGCATGTGTTGAGAAGGATAGGGATGTTTCTACCAGGCCCCCAGGGGATATTTGTCAATATCTATGGAATGAAGCAGGGAAAAGGCTAATAGAGTTTTGCCAAGAGGACACACTGCTCATAGAAAGACCCTCTTCCAACAACACAAGAGAAGACTCTACACATGGACATCACCAGATGGTCAACACCGAAATCAGGTTGATTATATTCTTTGCAGCCAAAGACGGAGAAGCTCTATACAGTCAGCAAAAACAAGACCGGGAGCCGACTTTGGCTCAGATCATGAACTCCTTATTGCCAAATTCAGACCTAAATTGAAGAAAGTAGGGAAAACCACTAGACCATTCATGTATGACCTAAATCAAATCCCTTATGACTATACAGTGGAAGTGAGAAATATATTTAAGGGACTAGATCTGATAGACAGAATGCCTGATGAACTATAGGCGGAGGTTCATGACATCATACAGGAGACAGGGATCAAGACCATCCTCATGGAAAAGAAATGCAAAAAGGTAAAATGGTTGTCTGAGGAGGCCTTACGAACAGCTGTGAAAAGAAGAGAAGTGAAAAGCAACAGAGAAAAGGAAAGATATTCCCATTTGAAAGCAGAGTTCCAAAGAATAGACAGGAGAGATAAGAAAGCCTTCCTCAGTGATCAATGCAAAGAAATAGAGGAAAACAACAGAATGGGAAAGACTAGAGATCTCTTCAAGAAAATTAGAGATACCAAGGGAATATTTCATGCAAAGATGGGTTCGATAAAGGACAGAAATGGTATGGATCTAACAGAAGCAGAAGATATTAAGAAGAGGAGGCAAGAATACACAGAAGAACTGTACAAAAAAGATCTTCATGACCCAGATAATCACGATGGTGTGATCACTCACTTAGAGCCAGACATTCTGGAATGTGAAGTCAGGTGGGCCTTAGAAAGCATCACTACGAACAGAGCTAGTAGAGGCGATGGAATTTCAGTTGAGCTATCTCAAACCCTGAAAGATGATGCTGTGAAAGTGCTGCACTCGATATGCCAGCAAATTTGGAAAACTCAGCAGTGGCCACAGGATTGGAAAAGGTCAGTTTTCATTCAAATCCCAAAGAAAGGCAATGCCAAAGAATGCTCAAACTACCACACAATTGCACTCATCTCACACGTTACTAAAGTAATGCTCAAAATTGTCCAAGCCAGGCTTCAGCAATACATGAACCGTGAACTTCCAGATGTTCAAGCTGGTTTTAGAAAAGGCAGAGGAACAAGAGATCAAGTTGCCAATATCCACTGGATCATCGAAAAAGCAAGAGAGTTCCAGAAAAACATCTACTTCTGCTTTATTGACTACACCAAAGCCTTTGACTGTGTGGATCACAATAAACTGTGGAAAATTCTGAAAAAGATGGGAATACCAGACCACCTGACCCACCTCTTGAGAAACCTGTATTCAGGTCAGAAAGCAACAGTTCGAACTGGACATGGACCAACAGACTGATTCCAAATAGGAAAAGGAATACGTACTTCAAGGCTGTATATTGTCACCCTGCTTATTTAACTTATATGCAGAGTACATCATGAGAAACACTGGGCTGGAGGAAGCACAAGTTGGAATCAAGATTGCTGGGAGAAATATCAATAACCTCAGATATGCAGAAGACACCACTCTTATGGCAGAATGTGAAAAGGAGCTAAAAAGCCTCTCAATGAAAGTGAAAGAGGAGAGTGAAAAAGTTGGCTTAAACCTCAACATTCGGAAAACTAAGATCATGGCATCTGGTCCCATCACTTCATGAGAAATAGGGAAACAGCGGAAGCAGTATCAGACTTTATATTTTTGGGTTCCAAAATCACTGCAGATGGTGACTGCAGCCATGAAATTAAAAGGCGCTTACTCCTGGGAAGGAAAGTTATGACCAACCTGGATAATATATTAATTAGGAGAGTCATTACTTTGCCAACAAAGGTCCGTCTAGTCAAGGCTATGGTTTTTCCAGTAGTCACGTATGGATGTGAGAATTGGACTGTGAAGAAATTTGAGCACTGAAAAATCGATGCTTTTGAACTGTGATGTTGGAGAAGACTCTTGAGAGTCCCTTGGGCTGCAAGGAGATCCAACCAGTCCATCCTAAAGGAGATCAGTCCTGGATTTTCATTGGAAGGACTGATGCTGAAGCTGAAACTCCAATACTTTGGCCACCTCATGCGAAGAGTTGACTCATTGGAAAAGACCCTGATGCCGGGAGGGATCGGGGGCGGGAGGAGAAGGGGACGACAGAGGATGAGATGGCTGGATGGCATCACCGTCTTGATGGACATGAATTTGAGTGAACTCCAGGAGTTGGTGATGGACAGGGAGGCCTGGCGTGCTGCTATTCATGGGGTCGCAAAGAGTCGGACACGACTGAGAGACTGAACTGAAAAGCATTTTTAGTTGCCACAATTTTTGTGTGGGGGACATTACTATCTTCTAGTATTTGGAGTCCAGGGATATGACTTAACACCCTATTAACTGGTCTTCCCTGATATTTCAGCTGGTAAAGAACCTGCCTGCAATGCGGAAGACCTGGGTTCGATACCTGAGTTTGGAAGATCCCCTGGAGAAGGGAAAGGTTACCCACTCCAGTATTCTGGCCTAGAGAATTCCATGGACTGTATAGTCCATGGGGTTGCAAAGAGTCGGACAGGACTGAGCGACTTTCACTTTCAATACAATGCAGGGAGCTGGCCCCACAACAAAGAATTGCTGCTGCTGCTGCTAAGTCACTTCAGTTGTGTCCGACTTTGTGTGACCCTATAGACGGCAGCCCACCGGGCTCCTCTGTCCCTGGGATTCTCCAGGCAAGAATACTGAGTGGGTTGCCTTCCTTATCCAATGCATGCATAAATGCTAAGTCATTTCAGTCGTGTCTGACTCTGTTTGACCCTATGGACAGCAGCCCACCAGGCTCCTCTGTCCACGGGATTCTCTAGGCCAGAATACTGGAATGGGTTGCCATTTCCTTCTCCACAACAAAGATTATCAATCTTCAAATGACACCAGTGCCCAGAATTGAGAAATCCTGATGTAGTAAAACTCCACCGCAGTGGTGATCATTTAAATGAAATAGTACAATTAAATTTCATTGTAATACAATTCTTTAGCAAAGACTTGAAGAAGTGAAGAAGTTAGTAGCATTATATCTGTGAAAATATCTTTGCAGACAGAGAGAATAGCCAGTGTAAAGGCTCTAAGGTGAACAGTATTTTTTGTGTGACAAAGCACAAAAAATAGCAACATTATTTTTTCAAGTATTGGGGTGAAGAAACTTCGTGAAAATGAACAGAATAATATATTAATTTTCCTCTGAACACTTTATTTTTTAGCGTAATAGACTGCTCAAATTCTGCTCTGGTATTATCCAGTGAAATGAATTGAAAGAGAGAATGAATAAACAATACAAATGATATTAGAATTTTGCATGTTAATTATAGAGGACTCACATTATAAGTTAAATGTGCATATAGATAATGTGAAAATGATATCCTTCATGTAGAATATGATTATATGATTTATATGTTCTATTATGTGATTTATATGTTTATATGTTCTATATATGTTTTATATGATTTATATGTTCTATGTGATTTATATGTTCTATAAGAAACATATTTCTAATATAAAGTTATCTATAACACGTTTACTTTGAATACAGTTATTAATATTTTATGAATATAATATAAATGTCTATGTGAATGACATAGTTACAATGCATATGAAAATTGGCATACATAATTCTTTCTTTAAGTAAAATGATACAACAAATAGATGTATAATTTCTTCAAAATATTAAAAAAACTCACTATATCACATGAACTTTCTCTGTAAGAGGGCTTCTCAGGTGATGCAGTGGTAAAGAATCAGCCTGCCAATGCAGGAAACCCAAGAGACACAGGTTCAATCCCTGAGTGGGGAAGATCCCCTGAAGAAGGAAATGACAGCTCACTCCAGTATTCTTGCCTGGAAAATACTTTGGACAGGGGAGCCTTGTGGGCTACAGTTCATGGGGTCACAAAGAGCTGGACACAACTGAGCAACTGAGAAAACACAGGACAGCACAATTTATATATTAGCAAAACATTGAAAGATAATTTATCATTTCGGGAGGTTGTTAGCAAACTACTTCTGTTCATTCTTTTGAGATGATTTTGAAGCTTCTGTCTTCAAACTGTGGAGTCCATTTCCCTACCTCCTGAATCTGGGTTATTATTGTGACTTACTTGGACTACTAGAACATGGTGGTAGTGATATTACAATACTGAACCCAAGGCTCAGCAGCTTTACACGCTTTCAGTCTCTTTTTAGACTCCTGTCTCCATCTTGAGTCAAAGTCCAGATTAGTTTACTGGAGATGAGACATAAAAAGATACAGCTAAACCAACCTGATTGTCCCAGGAAAACACACATGTAAAAAAGTTCATCCCACATAAGTAAAGTCACCTACTTGATCAACTGGTAAACATAGGCACATAAATTTAAACTTAGTGGAGCCCATCTCAGATCAAAAGGAGAGCGCAGCTAACCCATAGACTTATGGGCAGTAAACTTAAACATCTGTGATTTACGTTGTATTTTTTATGATTTTGTTGTGGTGAAATGTACATAGCATAAAATTAACCAGTTTAAATATATAACTAATTTAAATATGCCTATTCTGACTTCTTATAGAAAATGTTAAAAATGCTGTATGACTTTTTATATCAATACTAAAATGATTGAATATAAGCATGAGTAAAGATTTGATAATTTGGAATCAGCCAAACTCAAAATCTTCCAGGCAGGATTTAAGACAATGAGAGGCAAATGGTAGGAATTTTATGTATCAGTTTTAAAAAATACTAAAATGATAGACAGGAAATACCGAAATATATTAGGGAAAAATAAAGACAAATAAAGTAGGTTATGAGTTGGAAATCAAATGGAAATGCCAATGAGCTGCAATATCTCTTTAGGTTAATGGACCATCTCTGTTGTTAGATGAACTTGCATGAAATTTAGAAAAGGCATAGCTTCACTTAGCAATGCCTTATGTCAAACAGTTACATGTTCTGAGATATGTATGGGTATGGGTGACTATAGTATCTGATAATAAACATTACCAATATTTACCTTAAAAATAGGAAAAATCACAATACCCACTCTTGGAAATCTATTGGATGTTGTATTGGCTGTCTTAAGAGATCATTATAATAAAATAAGCAATAAGCAAATTATATAATATGTATACATAATGTGTATACATAAAGTAACACACAAACCTGTCAAACTTATACTTGCTTGTATTCACAAAGACAATGGGGCCTTGTTTTGAAGAAATAATAATAGGTTTCAGCCAAGAGTTTGGATATTTTACTAACATATCAAGAAGAATTAAAATTTCCCATCTGAGTGAACTATGTACTTTAGAGAGTTTTCCCTACTTGCCTGTAAATATAAGTATGTATTTCCGTGTCTGTATCTTCTAGATATTTGCATCAATTTCATGTTATTTCTAAACCAAAATACTTCCTTATTCATGCTGGAAAGATTGTTTATTTTACTTGTGTCTTAAAAAAGTTTTAGAGTAAACAAAGTTAATTGAAATAACTTAGTATCTTTATTTTAGGACAATAAATCGAATGCAGTGATGTTTAGGGAACATTTAAAATGACAGCATTTTACTATTTATTAGGATACTTTTCAGTCCCTTTAATTTCTATTTATTACCTTAATATGTCTTATGTTTTATGACTATCTATAATACATGATGTAAATCACAGTTAGCTATTGGATGAATGATTGATTCATATGTACAGACAGTTCTGTAAATTAATAATAATGTCTAATAACTATGCAAATATTTGTAAAATGAGTGAATATCAAGGTAAAACCACTTATTTTGAAATGATGAGGATTATTCTGGCAGAATGTTCTGGAAAATAAGACATATTGAAATATACTTCTCATTTTTCTGTGTTACATTAAAATGTAATTTACCCTAAAGGAAACATCTGTTTAGAAAATCAAAATAATGTAAGCAATCAATTTTCTTTTGTGTTCAACTTCCATTCAGTTGTATCATAATATAAAAGCATTTATATAATGACATGATGACTATATCTTGAATTAATTTGCCTAGAACTTTAGGGCAGATATTTCATTTTTTCTGTTATTTGGAAAAACATTTAAACTAGATATATTATTTAGTGAGGGTTTAATTCACTAAGCTAAATATTCATTATATTATTTGCAGCCAAATATGGAGAAACTCTATACAGTCAGCAAAAACAAGACCAGGAGCTGACTGTGGCTCAGATCATGAACTCCTTATTGCCAGATTCAGACATAAATTGAAGAAAGTAGGGAAAACCACTAGACCATTCATGTATGACTAAATCAGATCCCTTACAATTATACAATGGGAGTGACATATAGATTCAAGGGATTAAATCTGATAGAGAGAGTGTCTGAAGAACTATGGACCGAGGTTCATAACATTGTAAAGGAGGCAGTGATCAAAACCATCCCCCAAAAGAAGAAATGCAAAAAGGCAAAATGGTTGTCAGAGGAAGCTTTATAAGCAGATGAGAAATGAAGAAAAGTGAGGGGCAAAGAAAAAAGAAAGATATATCCATCTGAATTCAGAGTTCCAAAGAAAAGCAAGGAAAGATAAGAAAGCCTTCCTAAGTAATCAATGCAAAGAAATAGAGGGAAACAATAGAATGGGAAAGATTAGAGATTACTTCAAGAAAATTAAAGCTATGAAGGGAACATGTCATGCAAAGATGGGCTCAATAAAGGACAGAAACAGTGTGGACCTAACAGAAGCAGAAGATATTAAGAAGAGGTAGCAAGAATACACAGAACTATATGAAAAAGATCTTAATGATAAGCACGATGGTGCTATAAGTCATCTAGAGCTAGACATCTTGGAGTTTGAAGTCCAGTGGGCCTTAGGAAGCATCATTAAGAATAAAGCTAGTGGAGGTAATGGAATTCCAGCTGAGCTATTTCAAATCCTAAAAGATGATGCTGTTAAAGTACCACACTTAATAGGCCAGCAAATTTGGAAAACCAGGACTGGAAAAAGTCAGTTTTCATTCCAATCCCAAAGAAAGGCAATGCCAAAGAATGTTCAAACTACTGCAAAATTGCATTCATCTCACATGCTAGCGAGGTAATGTTCAAAGTCCTCAAAACCAGACATCAAAAGTATGCGAAATGAGAACTTCCAGATTTTAAAGCTGGATTCAGAAAAGACAGAGGAACCAGAAGTCAAATTGCCAACATCCATTGGATCATAGAAAAAGCAAGAGAAATCCAGAAAAACATCTACTTCTGCTTTATTGACTACACTAAAGTCTTTGGCTGTGTAAATAACAGCAAGCTGTGGAAAATTCCTGAAGAGATAGGAATACCAGACCACCTGACCTGCCTCCTGAGAAATCTGTATGCAGGTCAAGAAACAAAAATTAGAAATGTACATGGAACTACAGACTGGTTCCAAATCAGGAAAGGAGTATGTCAAGGCTGTATATTGTAACCCTGCTTATTTAACTTATATGCAGAGTACATCATCTGAAATGCCAGACTGGTTGAAGCACAAGCTGGAATCAAGACTGCAGGAAGAAATATCAGTAACCTAAGATGTACAGATGACACCACCCTTATGTCAGAAAGTGAAGAGGAATTAAAGAGCCTCTTGATAAAAGTGAAAGAGGAGAGTGAAAAAATTGGCTTAAAATTCAATGTTCAGAAAACTAAGATCATGGCATCTGGTCCCATCACTTCATGGCAGATAGATGGGGAAACAGTGGAAACAGTGACAGGCTTCATTTTGGGGGGCTCCAGAATCACTGCATGTGGTGACTGCAGCCATGAAATTTAAAAATGCTTACTTTTTGTAAGAGCAAGTAAGACACACCTAAATGGCATATTAAAAAGCAGAGACTTGACTTTGCCAACAAAGGTCTATATAGTCAGAGCTATGGTTTTTCTGGTAATCATGTATGGATGTGAGAGTTGGACTATAAAGAAAGCTGAGCACCAAAGAACTGATGCTTTTGAACTGTAGTGTTGGAGAAGACTCTTGAGAGTCCCTTAACTGCAAGTAGATCAAACCAGTCAATCCTAAAGGAAATCAGTCCTGAATATTCATTGGAATGGCTGATGTTGGACTTTGGCCAACTGATGTGAAGAACTGACTCATTAGAAGACTTTGATGCTGGGAAAGATTGAAGGTGGGAGGAGAAGGGGACAACAGAGGATAAGATGGTTGGATCGCATCACCGACTCATTGGACATAAGCTTGAGTAAACTCTGGGAGTTTGGTGATGGACAGGGAGGTCTGGTATGCTGCAGTTTATGGGGTCACAACGAGTCGGACATGACTGGATGACTGAACTGAACTGAACTAAATGACTGAACTGAGCTGATAAAGAAGACAGTTCTGATTTACAGTAAATGATAGGACTCATACAGTTGCTTGTAAATTTTAGGCTTTAACAAAAACTGCTGAAACTTCAAGAAAAAAAATTTTAACATGAAAATAAAGTCAAGATTGATATATTTCACTAAGAAGCAATGTAACTATATTCCCAGGCTTTTAATTACTTCCATAGATTTGAAGTTTTATAAACCACTATCAGTTTCCATTCACTAAGAATTCATAAAAGACACTCTATTATCTACATTAAATAAAACACTTTTTTTTTTTATGACAGAGTGTTTGACTGAAAAGAATTTGCCCATATTTTAATTCCCTTTTTCAGTTTTGATGACAGTACAAATGAATCAGTGACTGATTAATTTGGTGTTATTGTTCAGAGGTCCCTTTAAAAATTGATTTAGTTATTAACCCATGACAACCATGCAGACTATTTCCATTCATTTCATAAACTGAACCTGACATTTATTACAAATTCACTTTCTTTACATTGCATTTCTAATTCTACTTTTTAAATACCAAGTAGTGAATGGTACAAAATTCAACGATGCAGTAGTTTATAAAGGAAACTGTTAATGTTGCTTAACCTCCTTCCCAAAAAAGAAAGTCAATCTTGTTCACTTGTACTTTTCAAACTCGATCTTTCATAAATAAAATCAATAATTGGGAGACAAAGAATCACTTCAAAAACAGAAAAGAAAGTACCAAACTATCTTTCAAAAATATTTTTTAGAAGATGTCAGAGGAGTAGGATGGGGAGACCACTTTCTCCCACACAAATTCATCAAAAGATCATTTGAACGCTGAGCAAATTCCACAAAACAACTTCTGAATGATGGCAGAGGACACCAGGCACCCAAAAAGGCAGCCCATTCTCTTCAAAAGAAGGTAGGACAAAATATAAAAGATAAAAAGAAAGACAAAAGAGTTAGGGACGGAGACCCATCCCAGGGAGGGAGGTGCGAAGGAGGAGAAGTTCCTAAATACCAGGAAGCCCTCTCACTGGTGGAACTGTGGGGGACTTTGGAATCTCAGAGAGCAACAAAACCGGGAAGAAAAAACAACAACAACAACACTACACAGATTACGCACCTAACCACAACTCCCAGCAGAGAAGTATCCCAGCAGCGAGTGGGGGCTGAATAGGGAGGTGTGGGTTGCATGCTGAGGGTAAGGACCAGACCTGAATGCCCTGAGGACATTCTGAGGGAGCTAACCTGAGATAGTAACCCAAACTGTGGGATAGCTAGAGAGAGAGAGAAAAAAAAAGAGAGAGAGATGGAACTTTCCCGGCAAAGCTCTAACCTAAGGCACAGCCAGACCTGCTCACAGAACAAAGAGTTGAACAAACACCAGAGGAGAATTAGCTGGCTGAGGACAGGCCCATCTCCCGCTGGAGGCAGAGAGGCAGGCAGGGGACAGCCAGAGCTGGAAGGCGAGGGCATCCATCTCAGGCCCAGAGACGGCATCCTCCACCAAACTGTGAGCCGGCTCCCAGTTGCTAACCAAGTCTTCCTGGGATCCTGGATGGTTGACATTCGCCAGGAGGGTCGCAGTCAGAGATCCGCTCCCCAGAAAAATACACAGGGCACGCCTGAGAGGGTGCTCTCGCTGCGCACGCAGGGAACGGAGGGCCTGGGACCCAGGAGGTGATAAGACGCACTGTCCACCTGGGAGAGTGCACTCGCCAAGCACCTGGTCGCTTGAGCTGCTTGGACTTGGGAAGGGCACAAAATGCAGGCCCAACCGAGTCTCTGCCTTTGTGGAGAACCTGAGAACCTGAACCTGAGTGGCTTAGACCTGGGAAGTGCACTCAACCCAGAGCCCACTTTAGACAGTTCCCCTGCAGAGTAACCTGGAGCCTGAGCAGTGTAGACTGGAAAAACACACACGGGATGAGCAGGGGGAAACCCAGTGTGGCCCAGACACTGTGAGCACTCCCTACACACGCCAGTGGTATTTGTTAATGCAGTGTTCCTCCCTCCCCGCAGCACAACTGAACATGTGAGCCTAAACAAGTGAGTCTAAATAAGTGACCACCTTCACCCCCTTGTGTCAGGGGGGAAATTAGACCCTGAAAAGACTTGCAAACAGGGGAAGCCAAAATAAACTAAGAAGAGGGAACCGCTTTGGAAGTGACAGGTACAATAGATTAAAACCGTGTAGTTAGCATTGACTACATTGGAAGGAGCCTATAGACCTTGAGAAGAAGTATAAGCTGGAACAAGGAACTATCTCAAGCTGAAGTGACCCCACACTGCCCTCAACAGCTCCAGAGAAATTCCTAGGTATATTTTACTATTATCCTTTTTTATTTTTTTTTATTTTTAAGTTCTTTATTACTCATTTAATTTTCATTTTATAACCTACTGTTACCTTGCAAGAAAAGGATCCTATTTTTAAAGCAAATTTCATATATGTATTTTATAATTTTTGTGATTTTTTAAAAAATATTTTATTTTTGAGAGTCTAACCTCTACTCTAGATTTTGAATCTTTGATTTTTGGTATCTGTTATCAATTTTGTACCTTTAAAAATCCAATCTTCAGTATCCATTTTTACTTAGGAGTGTGATTACTGGCTTGATTGCACTCTCCCATTTTAACTATCCTTTTTCTCCCCCGGGTCACCTCTACCTCCTCCCTCCCCCTTGTCTTCTCTACTCTGTGAATCTCTTTGGGTGTTCTGGGCTGTGGAGAACACTTAGGGAACTGATTAATGGCTAGATCTGTCTCCCTCCTTTTGACTCCCCCTCTTCTCCTCCTGGTCACCTCTATCTCCTTTCTCCTTCACTCTGTGTAACTCTGTGTACCTCTCTGAGTGTTCCAGACTGTGGAGATCACATAGGGAATTGATTACTGGCTAGATATTTCTCTCCCCTTTTGATTCCCCCTCTTCTCCTCCTGGTCATCTCTGTCTCCCTCCTCCCTTTTTTCTTCCCCATGTAACTCTGTGAACTTCTCTGGGTGTCCCTCACTGTGAAGAATCTTTTCACCATTAAACTAGATGTTTTATCATCCATGCTGTATGGATGGAGAAGTATTGAGGCGACTGTAAGAATAAGACTGGAAGCCAGAGGCAGAAGGCTTAAATTCAAAACTTGAGAACACCAGAAAACTCCTGACTCCAGGAACATTAACTGACAAGAGCTCATCCAAAAGCCTCCATACCAACACTGAAACCAAGTTCCACCCAAGAGCCAACAAATATCAGAGCAAGACATATCAAGCTAATTCTCCAACAATCCAGGAAGATCAATTTAATCAATTTAATTAATTTAATCAAATTAATTTAATTAATTAACATTAATTTAATCCTGAGCATTAAAATGCAGGCGGCCAAAAGTCACACCAAACCCACAGACAGCTCAAAACTCACTACTGGACACTTCATTGCACTCCAGAGAGAAGAAATCCAGCTCCACCCACCAGAACACTGGCACAAGCTTCCCTAACCAGGAAACCTTGACAAGCCACTTGTCCAACCCCACCCACAGGGAGGAACCTCCACAATAAAGAGGAACCACAAATTTCCAGCATACAGAAAGGCCACCCCAAACACAGCCATCTAAACAAGATGAAAAGGCAGAGAAATATTCAGCAGGTAAAGGAACATGATAAATGCCCACCAAACCAAACAAAAGAGGAGGAGATAAGGAGTCTATCCGAAAAAGAATCCAGAATAATGATAGTAAAAATGATCCAAAATCTTGAAAACAAAATGGAGTTACAGATAAATAGCCTGGAGATAGGGTTGATAAGATGCAAGAAATGTTTAGCAAGGACCTAGAAGAAATAAAAAAGAGTCAATCAATAATAAATAATGCAATAACTGAGCTCAAAAACAGTTTGGAGGGAACCAACAGTGGAATACCTGAGGCAGAAGATAGAATAAGTGAAGTGGAAGATAGAATGTTGAAAATAAATGAAGCAGAGGGAAAAAAAGAAAAAAAGAATTAGAAGAAATGAGGACAATCTCAGAGACCTCTGAGACAATGTTAAATGCCCCAACATTCAAATCATAGGAGTCCCAGAAGAAGAAGACAAAAAGAAAGGCCATGAGAAAACAGTTGAGGAGATAATAGTTGAAAACTTCCCTAAAATGGGGAAGGAAATAACCACTGAAGTTCAAGCAACCCAGAGAGTCCAAGTAGGATAAACTCAAGGCAAAACACCCCAAGACACATATTAAACAAATTAACAAAGATCAAACACAAAGAACAAATATTAAAAGCAGCAAGGGAGAAATAACAAATAACACACAAGGGGATTCCCATAAGGATAACAACAAATCTTTCAGTAGAAACTCCTCAGGCCAGAAGGGAATGACAGGACATACTTAAAGTGATGAAAGAGAAAAACCTACAACTCAGATTATTGTACCCAGTGAGGATCTCATTCAAATATGAAGGAGAAATCAAAAGCTTTACAGACAAGCAAAAGCTGAGAGAATTCAGCACCACCAAACCAGCTCTTCAACAAATGCTAAAGGATCTTCTCTAGACAGGAAACACAGTAAAGCTTTATAAACTTGAACCCAAATCAACAAAGTAATGGCAACGGGATCATACTTCTCAATAATTACCTTAAATGAAATGGGTTGAATGCCCCCAACCAAAAGACAAAGACTGGCTGAATGGATACAAAAACAAGACCTCTATAAATGCTGTCTACAAGAGACCCACCTCAAAACAATGGACACATACAGACTGAAAGTGAATGGCTGGAAAAAGATATTTCATGCAAACGGAGATTAAAAGAAAGTAGGAATAGCAATACCCATATCAGATAAAGTAGGCTTTGAAATAAAGGTCATGAAAAGAGACAAAGAAGGACACTACATAATGATCAAAAGACAATCCAAGAAGATGTAACAATTATAAATATATATGCACCCAAGAAGAAGATACAACAATTGTAAATATATATGCACCCAACATAGGAGCACTGCAATATGTAAGGCAAATGCTAACAAGTGTGAAAGGGGAAATTAACAGTAACACAATAATAGTGGGAGACTTTAATACCCCACTCACACCTATGGATAGATCAGCTAAACAGAAAATTAGCAAGGAAACACAAACTTTACATAATACATTGGACCAGTTAGACCTAATTGATATCTCTAGGACATTTCACCTCAAAACAATGAATTTCACCTTTTTCTCAAGGGCACACAGAACATTCTCCATGATAGATCACATCCTGGGCCATAAATCTAGCCTTGGTAAAATAAAAAAAAAATAATTGAAATAATTTCAAGCCACTTTTCTGATCATAATGTGGTAAGATTAGATGTCAACTACAAGAGTGAGTAGCCTGTCCCTTCTCTTGGGGATCTTCCCAACCCAGGGATTGAATCCAGGTCTCCCGCATTGTGGGTGGATTATTTACCAGCTGAGCCATCAATAAAATAAGGTATATCTGTAGACTTAAAGTTTTGAAATTTGGAACCAGACATTTATTTGCTTTGTATATTACTTTGTTGTGTGTTAGTTGTTGCTTATTAATTATATTTATTTAAAATACATAGTTTAAAATGAGTGGGATATGGTCTCTACCCAGAGGAGTTAATAATTTTGTTGCATAGACACATACCTATAAATAAGTAACTTTGATAAGATATGGAGACTATTAAGATAGGAAAAAAATACCAGAAGCTGAGAAGATTAAAGTATTAGTCTCTCAATTGTGTCCAACTCTTTGTGACCCCATAGACTGTAGCCCACCAGAATACTCTGTCCATGGTGTATTCCAGGCAAGAATTCTGGGGTGGGTTGCCATTACCTTCTCCACAGGATCTTCCTGACCCAGGGATAAAAAAGATCAAGGACCAGGGTAAATATTTTTCCACAGTAGTGCTCTATTACTTCTGGTGAGTTAAAGAGATCATGTCTCAGCATTTATGTCTGTCTTTTGTGAACAAAGTTAACCTGTGTTGATTGTACAGACTTTTTCAAAAGTCTTGACTTTGTTCTAAATATAGAGAAGCTAAAGCTAGCTTATATTGCTTCTGTATTTTATGGACTCAAATGTTCACTTATGTAGCTCTTCCACAGGTTTTCAAAAGTTTACTCTCACAATCATTACTCAGTTATCAATAAATATTGGACAAGATTCAAACTCTCTACTCAATCAAATGAATAAGATGAATACATAATTAATTTTAAATGCAGCATATTCCTCATATAAGTATTAACCTTCCTGATAAGTTCACTAAATTAAAGTCAGAATATTAAAATTTGTGAAAAATGCTTCATTTAAAAATGTATTTAAATAAAGTAATTTTTTGTGTGTGTGTTCATCTGGGGAATGCTGATATGCCTTATCTATTGTTAAAGTTGCCAGATCTAAAAGAATGATCATTTTCAGCCTAAATAAGTTTACTTTGATAGTTGATTAAATATCAGGAGTAATTATCATAATAACCAAACCAACATACTGACCTCAAATAATGTACAAACTTTTTTTTTTAACTTCTACAAAGATCATACTGAAGAAAATTTTTAAAAAAGAGAGAATCTCAAGATACAAACTCTTCTTGAAAACTTTGACAAATTTTCACACTATATGTTTTTGAAAGTATTTCAAGATAAAAATTGTGAAAATGACCTTTACTTTATGCTTTTATTTTCTTGACGTGCTAGCTTGGATCATCATTTTATGCACTATTTATACTCCTTTTTATGGGAAATCTGACCTTTACTGGAATTTAGATATGAACAGAATACAAATGTGTAAGCATGCTTCTTATGAGCTGGAAAAAATGAAAGGAACGATAAACAGATGAAGAGAGTATCTGTGAAATGTGCTGTATAAAGTGTATCTTTCAGGCTAGGGTTTATAAAAGCCATTTACAATTCTTTAGCTCTCCAGATTGCTTTATCAGTACATTAAAATTAAAGATGATGAGGCAAGTATCAACATGAAATATCCCTGATCAGATAAATCTTTAAAGTGAACACAGTATAGTAATTAAAAAGTTGTTTAAAAAGTTATACTAAATGTAATGCATTTGAATTGCATGAACAAAGCATTAGCTTCCATTTTTTGAAATATGTCATTATACTTAATTGTTAATAATGATCTCTGAGTAGACTTTTGTACTGGTAACATAAAAGTTAGAGTTCCTTTAGGATTGGCTGGTTGGATCTCCTTGCAGACATACTCAGGGCGAAGGAAAAATAGTTGTTATTCACCCAGTTTCTAGATTCTATCAAGGACAAGTGTTACTTAAATAATTCCCACCCCCCCCCCCCCCAGAATTAGAAGTTTACATTAATTATGAAAAAATGACACTGTATTGCTGAACAAAAGATGTGAGCCCACGTTGAAATCAGATGCCCTGAATACAGCCTGTTGTGTTTGGTGATAGTAACAAAAAAATAAATTTGAATTAATGTCACTATCAAGTCATGTCTTTCAATTTGGTATCATTAATATTTCTTTTTTTAAATTATTTTATCCATCACTAAGTAAGTAATACATGGAGAGCTATAGTGAATATAATGTGAATGAATTCTTTTATCCCTTTTCTCTAATCCTATTTTATTTTCAAGTGACTGCTATTAATTTTCTTGTCATCTCTCTAGTAAACTTGATTGATAGACAAATCTAGTCATAGTAGTTGCCTATGATTAGAATGATTGTATAGTATCCAGAGACTTAATTCATGTATACTAACTTATCTTTTTAAGAATCCTTGACTGTTTTAAACATCTGACCATTCACATCAGTATGTTAATGAACACCTGTGTATATTTACTAGTGCACACAGATCTAGATACATATACACACATAGTATAAACATACATACATAGCACATACATAAATATTATATGCATAAATATATGTAGTATAGTATGTACATATTTAACTTTATGATCAACATTTTATCATTTAAACAATGTATTCAGTAGGAGTCTCTCTCTCAATAATTTCTCATTCAAAGTTCTGGTTCTGTTTGATCTAATGTGTCATATATTCATACTTTCTACAATTCGGTGATTTTATTTTTGTGTTTGCAAAAATATTTGTTTTACTCAACTATTTGTTATGTGTACATCTTTCATTTGACAATTATTGAGCAACTAGAAAACATATTTGCTGTAATATTTGCAAAGATAGTTCTTTGAAAGAGAATAACCAGAAGAAAATGAAAAACATCAAACTCTATTCCCAACACAGTAACTCAAACCACCCTTTAAAATGGCATTCAGATTATCTTGCTTTTCTGATCAAAACTCTATGGCTTCCCATTATAACTCGGAGTAAAATTAATGGTACTTTTGATAATGTAAACTGCTATTACACAGTCTTGCACTAGAATAATCCTTGCTCCATTTACAATCTCTTTTCTGTTCAGTCAGCATTCTTCAGCCATAATCACACACACTACCTCTGAGCTTTTTCATCTTCTAGTCCTTCTGTTTGGAATGCTCTTTTCCAGATAGTTACAGAACTAATTCCTTGATTTCTTTCAGGTATTTGCTAACTATGTTCTTGTGGTAAAGACTTCCTGGTCCATCATTACATAAAGACCACACCTCATCTACAGTTCTTTCCTTCTTATCCTGTTGTACTTTACCTTCATTGCATATATTGCCACCAAATATCTCCTATGATTTGTGTATATGTTTAGTAAAAACCAATACTTAATTTATTGATTTATTGTGGTTTAGTTGTTCAGTCCTGTCTGACTCTTGTGACCCCATGGACTGTATCCCACTTGGCTCCTCTGTCCATGAGATTTTCCAGGCAAGAATACTGGAGTGGGTTGCCATTTATCACAACTTTTAGAGCTAAATCATAATGTATATAAGCTTAATAAATATTTGTTGAAACTGAGAGTGAAGGTAAGAGAAATATTAAGTATATTATTGAGTATGTATATCTGAAAATATAGTGAAAAATTCAAATTTGAAACTTGAGAGCCATAAGCATATAGAACTCTGAAACTACCAGCTCTTTTGTGTATGATGTCACCCTAGAAGAGAACAAATGAAAGCTGCAAGTTAATTAAACATGCCATGCTAAAGAAATGTTTTTGTAGATAAGGTTATAGTATGTTCTTAACAGACAAACATTTGCAAAGTTGATCTCTTATGAAAGTTTCTCCTGCTTATGCAAAGAGTTGGACATGACTGAGCGACTGAACTGAACTGATGCCAACTTAAAATTTAACTGTGTATTAACAAGGTTTTTCTCAGTTACATAGGCAATAAAAATGATGTTGATTTTGCAGCTAATTACTTAATTTAACTGTGGTGTGAATTCAAGTAAACATGTCTTGGAAAGTGGCACAAGCTAACCTTATCAGGCATAGCCAGCTAAAAGTGTTTTGACATCATTTACTTCTAAGCCCTGTGTCCTAGGCAAAATGGTTGATGATTAGGTTTAGGAATCTGAAAGTTAATTTTGTCTTCCTTCTTTTGCTATAGTTGTGATTTGGGGAAAAAATATTGTAAGACTATCTGAGCTTTACTTTCTTATAATGTATTTATACTATTTTACCAAGTATAAGTCAACCAACCATATGTTCTCTTTAGCATTGGATTTAGTGTCATGGATCTATCTAAATTATTTTATAACATATTTTAATTAATGACATCACTTGTCATAAACCTTATAATCACCTTTCATCTTTAGAGCAAGGAAATCTTATTTGATGCTTATATACTTTAATTAACAATGATTAAGTATGAGAAAGTTAAAATCAAATGCTATGAAAGAAAAGTAATAAGGTGTGGCTGAAAAATAGTTTAACTTTTATTAATTGAAAGTTAAATTCCCATTACTTTCATAAACCTGCATAATAGAAATAAACATTCATATTGAATTTAAGCTCCATACATAAATTCAAGTCTTTGGATTTATCTAATGTAAACCACATGGCATTTTTGGGGAGCAGCTTTTAAGTTTTCTTTTTTTAATTAAAACGGAGCTGGAAAATTTAATTTGCAATTATATGTGGAGACTTCTCTCAATTTCAATGAACAGTTACCATGTAGACATTTATCTCTGAGTTCAGTTGATAGTTTGGTAAAAACTCTCCCATTTAGAAAAGGAAATTGTCTTTATTTATCACTTCATTTTTAGTGCTCAAGTTCTATTTGGACATTGGTCTTTTTTTTTTTTTTTTTTCATTTATTACCTGCACAATGACATGTTTCTCTTTAAATATATTTTTCTGAAAAGTGCTTATTAAAAAGCCCATTACTTTCTTTAAAATCCTTTAAACCTCAAGACAATTAAGGAATTGTTGACATTGATTACTTACTGCTGAATGGAGTTCTTTTAAATTGAGTTAAACCAACAACACTTGCCCAAAATCTTTAAATCATTAGAGTCAAAAAAGTCCTGAATTAGCAGATCTTAGTACAACCTATGTGCAGATGGCTTTTGTTATTGTCTATATTTTCCTAAATAGGTTTTAAGGTTGGAGAGATTAAGTACTTAAGAACATTGTGATAGACTAATGCATTTCCATCTCTTTTTAAATGTATAATTTTAACAAAATCAAGGCAAGATGTTACTATAAAAGAAGTTATATCAATTCTACTTGTAACTGGCAGAAAACAAAACCCCCCAAAATATAATAACTGAAATTGTGCTTTACTAAACTACAAGTATTTCCATTAAGTTAAAAAAAAAATCTTGAGTTTTCAATACTATTTTTTCAAAACCCTTTCTTTTCTCCTTATAAAATAAATCTTAATTTATCTATTTATTATTTATTTTTTTGATGCTCAAACTAGATTTATTTATTTTTTCCATTTATTTTTTTAGTTGGAGGCTAATTACTTTACAATATTGTAGTGGTTTTTGCCACACATTGACATGAATCAGCCATGGATTTACATGTATTCCCCATCCTGATCCCCCCTCCCACCTCCCTCTCCACCCAATCTCTCTGGGTCTTCCCAGTGCACCAGCCCCAAGCACTTGTCTCATGCATCCCACCTGGGTTGGTGATCTGTTTCACCCTTGATAATATACATGTTTCGATGCTGTTCTCTCGAAACATCCCACCCTCACCTTCTCCCACAGAGTCTAAAAGTCTGTTCTGTACATCTGTGTCTCTTTTTCTGTTTTGCATATAGGGTTATCATTACCATCTTTATAAATTCCATATATATGCGTTAGTATACTGTATTGGTCTTTATCTTTCTGGCTTACTTCACTCTGTATAATGGGCTCCAGTTTCATCCATCTCATTAGAACTGATTCAAATGAATTCTTTTTAATGGCTGAGTAATATCCCATAGTGTATATGTACCACAGCGTCCTTATCCATTCATCTGCTGATGGGCATCTAGGTTGCTTCCATGTCCTGGCTATTATACACAGTGCTGCGATGAACACTGGGGTGCACGTGTGTCTTTCAGATCTGGTTTCCTCAGTGTGTATGCCCAGAAGTGGGATTGCTGGGTCATATGGCAGTTCTATTTCCAGTTTTTTAAGAAATCTCCACACTGTTCTCCATAGTGGCTGTACTAGTTTGCATTCCCACCAACAGTGTAAGAGGGTTCCCTTTTCTCCACACCCTCTCCAGCATTTATTGCTTGTACACTTTTGGGTAGCAGCCATTCTGACTGGCAGGTAATGGTACCTCGTTGTGGTTTTGATTTGCATTTCTCTGATAATGAGTGATGTTGAGCATCTTTTCATGTGTTTGTTAGCCATCTGTATGTCTTCTTTGGAGAAATGTCTGTTTAGTTCTTTGGCATATTTTTTTGATTGGGTCATTTATTTTTCTGGAATTGAGCTGCAGGAGCTGCTTGTATATTTTTGAGATTAATCCTTTGTCTGTTGCTTCGTTTGCTATTATTTTCTCCCAATCTGAGGGCTGTCTTTTCACCTTGCTTATAATTTCCTTTGTTGTGCAAAAGTTTTTAAGTTTAATTAGGTCCCATTTGTTTATTTTTGTTTTTATTTCCAATATTCTGGGAGGTGGGTCAGAGGATCCTGCTGTGATTTATGTCAGAGAGTGTTTTGGCTGTGTTCTCCTCTAGGAGTTTTATAGTTTCTGATCTTACATTTAGATCTTTAATCCTTTATCACTGATGAACACAGATGCAAAAATCCTTAACAAAATTCTAGCAAACAGAATCCAACAACATATTAAAAAAAATCATACATCATGACCAAGTGGGCTTTATCCCAAAAATGCAAGGATTCTTTAATATCCACAAATCAATCAATGTAATATACCACATTAATAAATTGAAAGATAAAAACCATATGATTATCAATTGATGCAGAAAAGGCCTTTGACAAAATTCAACATTAATTTAATTAAAACTCTCCAGAAAGCAGGAATAGAAAGAACATACCTCAACATAATAAAAGCTATATATGACAAACCCACAGCAATCATTACCCTCAAAGGTGAAAAATTGAAAGCATTTCCCCTAAAATCAGGAACAAGACAAGGGTACCCACTCTCACCACTACTATTCAACATAGTTTTGGAAGTGTTGGCCACAGCAATCAGAGCAGTAAAAGAAGTAAAAGGAATCCAGATAGGAAAAGAAGAAGTGAAACTCTCACTATTTGCAGATGACATGATCCTCTACATAGAAAACCCTAAAGATTCTACCAGAAAATTACTAGAGCTAATCAATGAATATAGTAAAGTTGCAGGATATAAAATTAACACACAGAAATCCCTTGCATTCCTATACACTAACAATGAGAAAACAGAAAGAGAAATTAAGGAAACAATACCATTCACCATTGCAACAAAAAGAATAAAATACTTAGGAGTACATCTACCTGAAGAAACAAAAGACCTATACATAGAAAACTATAAAACACTGATGAAAAAAATCAAAGAGGACACAAACAGATGGAGAAATATACCGTGTTCATTGATTGGAAGAATCAATACTGTCAAAATGAGTATACGATCCAAAGCAATCTATAGATTCAATGCAATGCCTAGCAAGCTACCAACGGTATTTTTCACAGAACTAGAACAAATAATTTCACAATTTGTATGGAAATACAAAAAAACCTCGAATAGCCGAAGTAATCTTGAGAAAGAAGAATGGAACTGGAAGAATCAACCTGCCTGACTTCAGACTATACAACAAAGCCACAGTTATCAAGAGAGTATGTACTGGCACAAAAACAGAAATATAGATCAATGGAACAGAATAGAAAGCCTAGAGATAAATCCACAAACCTATGGACACCTTATCTTCAACAAAGGAGGCAAGAATATACAATGGAAAAAAAGACAACCTATTTAACAAGTGGTTCTGGGAGAACTGGTCAACCACTTGTAAAAGAATGAAACTAGAACACTTTCTAACACCATACACCTTAATTTAATATATAGAGCTTTCTGCTAACACCTTTCTTTGCAAGTTCTCTCAGATAAAGTGCTCAGCATTTTTGAATATTATTTCTCCTGACTTCAAAATACTAAAATGATATGCAAATATTTCATATGCTGCTCACTCTTTCATTAAGCTAAATTTATCCTGTGCAAAGAATAGTAGACTTTTACCATACCTTAGTATTTTGAGTGATTTGAGTTAATCTGTATTCATTTAGTCAAAAATGAAAATAATGCCAGATTTGAGAGTAAATCATTTCTCACTGAAAGTATGTAGCTATGGTTAGGGATTTTTTAGAGTGCCAAGGATGTTGGTTTAGTGTGAGCATAATAGACTGATCCAAAGTAAATGCTTAATCTAAATGGGTATCTGTAGTTAGCCATGGATATACATGTTGGATGGACACGAAAAATTCAGCTTAAAGCAAAAACGAAAGTAAATGAATAAATAGAATCATGAAGACCAAAATATAATGTTGCTATTCTTTTTTTTTTTTTTTTCTTTTTTTTTAAGGAAACAATATCATTCACCATTGCAACAAAAAGAATAAAATACTTAGGAGTATATCTACCTAAAGAAACAAAAGACCTATACATAGAAAACTATAAAACACTGATGAAAGAAATCAAAGAGGACACAAACAGATGGAGAAACATACCGTGTTCATGGATTGGAAGAATCAATATTGTCAAAATGGCTATTCTACCCAAAGAAATCTATAGATTCAATGCAATCCCTATCAAGCTACCAATGGTATTTTTCACAGAACTAGACCAAAGAATTTCACAATTTGTATGGAAATACAAAAAACCTCGAATAGCCAAAATAATCTTGAGAAAGAAGAATGGAACTGGAGGAATCAACCTGCTTGACTTCAGGCTCTACTACAAAGCCACAGTCATCAAGACAGTATGGTACTGGCACAAAGACAGAAATATAGATCAATGGAACAGAATAGAAAGCCCAGAGATAAATCCACGAACCTATGGACACCTTATCTTTGACAAAGGAGGCAAGGATATACAATGGAAAAAAGACAACCTCTTTAACAAGTGGTGCTGGGAAAACTGGTCAACCACTTGTAAAAGAATGAAACTAGAACACTTTCTAACACCAGACACAAAAATAAACTCAAAATGGATTAAAGATCTAAATGTAAGACCAGAAACTATAAAACTCCTAGAGGAGAACATAGGCAAAACACTCTCCGACATAAATCACAGCAAGATCCTCTATGACCCACCTCCCAGAATATTGGAAATAAAAGCAAAACTAAACAAATGGGACCTAATGAAACTTAAAAGCTTTTGCACTACAAAGGAAACTATAAGTAAGGTGAAAAGACAGCCAGCAGATTGGGAGAAAATAATAGCAAATGAAGAAACAGACAAAGGATTAATCTCAGAAATATACAAGCAACTCCTGAAGCTCAATTCCAGAATAATAAATGACCCAATTCAAAAATGGGCCAAAGAACTAAACAGACATTTCTCCAAAGAAGACATACAGATGGCTAACAAACACATGAAAAGATGTTGCTATTCTTTAAAAGAAAATCATTAGGTCCGCCTTATCCCCTCCACGGTCCCAGCCTAAGTTGCAAAACAGAAAAAGAAACACAGATGTACAGAACATACTTTTAGACCCCGTGGGAGAAGGCGAGGTTGGGATGTTCAGAGAGAACAACATTGAAACAAGTATACTGTCAAGGGTGAAACAGATCACCAGCCCAGGTTGGATGCATGAGACGGGTGCTCAGGGCTGGTGCACTGGGAAGACCCAGAGGGATGGGATGGAGAGGAAGGCGGGAGGGGGGATCAGGATGGGGAACACATGTAAATCCATGGCTGATTCATGTCAATGTATGGCAAAAATCACTACAATATTGTAAAGTAATTAGCCTCCAATGAATAGAAATAAATGGAAAAAAAATTTTAAAAAAAGAAAATCATTAAAAAAAAATTCAGGTCATATTGAAATATTAGAGAAGGTTATAGTTATTTGGCCAGAAGTAATCTTTGATTAAAACCATAGTATTTACTACTTGGGCTATGATTAAATTGTGAAGCATGTTGGCATAATTTAAAATGAAGGTCTTGCTACTCAGCAGCAGCAGAGAATTATTAATTGCAAAGCCTTTGCATTTCTGCCCTGTCAATCAGCACAAGTCACAAGTCAATCAGCTGATTAGAAATGGAATCAAGGCTAGATAGAAAAATAATTTCTGCTTATCTGTAATAGAACACATATTTTTAGTGAAAGGTAACTATTGAATGTGGAGAAGGCAATGGCAACCCACTCCAGTACTCTTGCCTGGACAATCCCATGGACGGAAGAGCCTGGTAGGCTGTAGTCCATTGAGTCGCTAAGGGTCGAACTCGACTGAGTGACTTCACTTTCACTTTCACTTTCGTGCATTGGGGAAGGAAATGGCAACCCACTCCAGTGTTCTTGCCTGGAGAATCCCAGGGACGGGGGAGCCTGTTAGGCTGCCGTCTATGGGGTCACACAGTCGGACACGGCTGAAGCGACTTAGCAACAGCAGCAGCAACTATTCCTTATCATGACTAAAATTCAAGTTGAATGTGAATGCCCACCACCGGTTTAGTGATCCACCCTTTTATTAGTTTATCAAGTTTTTGTTCTGTGAAAGTGCCTCCTTTTAATTGTGTTCAACATCTTCTATGTCTTATAGCATTCTGCTCTACTAAATACCTTCTAGTTTTCCTGAGTAAGTGACAGAGATACAAATGATGCATACCCATTGCCTAAATCAGAAAGTTGGAAAAATATCTTGTTCTTTATAATTAGATACAGTTCAAAATCTAGACAAAAATTTTCTCATGAATATTTTTTGTTATAATTATTTCTTTTATAATAATAAGTGCATCCAAAATATTATTTAATAAAATAATTGAATTTTATTAGCTACTATTTGTGTGATTTTAATTTTACCAAAGTATCTTCATGCTTAGTAAAGAAGACATAATTTGATTTTTAGATCTGTATATACAGATATTAATGCCTTAAATTTGCTGTATCCATCAGTGTATATTTTAAATAGGTTACAATTATTTTATATAAAATGTAAGATATATTTAATTATACAACTGAATATAGTTTGAATTTTCATTTCAATTTGACATTAATTTAAGGAAAAATGTCTTAGATGAACTGGATTCATTACTGCTAAAATCTTTAATTTGAAAATTTAAAAATATAGTGAAGGGAAATGTTTCCTTTCAAACTTTTATTCATTTATTTAGCTTATATCTGATTTTAAAAAGCTGTAAATAAAATATTTTAAAATTCTACTATCCTTTAATGACATTTCTCATTTAATAACTTTCTTGTCCATATAATATAGTAATCTATTTTTAAATAGCTTCAAAATATATATGTTGAAAATTAGAAAATTGAGATGCATATGATAGTTTTCAAAATGCTGTATCTATTGAGTAAAACTCATGGGCATTTAACAAAAATATTATAAAATAGGTGATCAAATGGTATGTTAATCACATAATAAATTAAAAAATGGTGAACATTAAATGTATTGTCTTTAACAAGCATATCTAACTTATCCTAAATATATTCAGTTTGAATATGGATGTATTCTTTCTGCTAGCAGTTCTGATATAAGCCTCTATTTTGAAACTTTTTTGTTGGTTCTTTTGACTGTATTCAGATAGCAATGATGCCTTATATGTGTTCTATTACACTGAAACCTACTAATGTCATAGACAAAACACATATGTCAAACTACTTTAAACAAGCCAACAAATATGTCCAAATCCTTGATGTACACTGTAGTGTAAACATCAGAGAAGGATGTAGATTCATTTATTCGTCATGCTGAGTGCATGCTATAAACTAAATGCCCATGCATGAGTGCATGCTAAGTTGCTTCAGTCATGTCTTATTCTTTGCAACCCTGTGGACTATAACCCATCAGGCTCCTCTGTCCAGAGGATTCTCCAGGCAAGAATACTGAAGTGGATTGCCATTTCCTCCTCCAAAAGATCTTCCTGACCCAGGGATCAAAATTGAGTCTCCTGTTGCCTGCATTGGCAGGCAGGTTCTTTATCACTAGATACATTTATACTGAAATAAATTTTGGTAAAAATTATTTTATTACTTGTTTCCACTTTTTTTTAACATCAAGAAACACCAAAAAATAATAATAAAAAAAGAACCTTCTAAGTTTTGGTTTCAAACACACCATTTAAATAGAATATGTTACAATATATGACTGATTGTAATTTGAAAGAGTCTAGTAAACAGCCTAGAAGAGAAACTTTTATTACTGAAGCTAATAATTATATCTATGACATTTAATATCAGCTTCGGAGCTGTTTCTGAATCGCTGTGGAAAACAGATGATGTGGAAAGGGCTGATGTTTTTGGTTTTGTTTCTTCAGGTTCTTAAGTCATGGAAGTAATAGCAGGAATGAGAAAAACAAGTCAATGATATAACAAAGGGGTCAACAAGCTGTATCTAATGGACTAGTTCATTAATAGGATATGCAGACCACAAGGTCTCTGCCAGAATTACTCATGAAAACAGACATAGATAGCATGCAAACAAATGTATATATGGCTGTTTACCAATAAATTTCATTTACAAAAAGAGGTGGTAGGCTGTAATTTGCTAAACTCCTTATGCAATAGAAAGAGTTGACAACAAAAACAACAACAAATAGTTATGGAAGAGACAAAAACAAAATTTGCATGGCCGTGACTTTCTCCTACTCACTAAAGTTTTCTGGCTGTTTATCTTAGAATTACTTAAGATGTCTTTGTCAAATAGAGCTTATTTTTTGTTGTCTTTCTCCTTGAACATACAGCAGTGTCCCCATATGTATTAAAATCCATACACCTAATTATAAGCATGATCATGTTATGGGCAGACTTGAGTTCTCCTCCAAATTCAAATGTTGAATTCCTAACTTTTACCACTTAAGAATATGAACTGTATTTGGAAATGAAGTCTTTAAAAAGATAATTTAGTTAAGAAGAGCCCTATCCATCATGACTAGTTTCCTTCTAAGTAGAGGCAAGATCTTGTGATGACACAGAGAAAAAACAGCCACATATTAGCCAAGAAGAAAAATACGTTTCACAAGGAAACAACATTGCCATCAGCTTAATCTCAAATTTTCAGCTCCCAGAAGTGTGAGAAAATAAATATGTTTTAAGCCACCTGTGGTATTTTGTTACAGATTCCCTAGAAATCTAATATGGTCTTATTTCAATTTCATTTGAAGCAATACCACAAAGTATCTTTTGTTTGTGTATAGACATATATGGGGGCTTCCCAGGTGGCACTAGTGGTAAACTGCCCACCTACCAGTGCAGGAGAAATAAGAGACACAAGTTCAGTCCCTGGGTTGGGGAGATCCCCTAGAGGAGGGCATGGCAACTCACTCCAGTATTCTTGTCTAGAGAATCCCATAGACAGAGGAGCCTGGCAGACTGGTCCATAGGGTTGCAAAGAATCAGACACGACAGAAGTGCCTTTGCACACACACACACATAGACACATATATTATCATAATTCAAATCCAGTTATCACTGGCTTAAATTGATTCTTCCTTGAGAGCATTTATGTGAAATAAAACATTTTATTTAATTTTAATGGGAGAAATGAAACATTTCATCTTGAGATACTCATACAGTTTTCACATGTAAAAACATATATAGATTATATTATGCAAACATATTTTATGTAAGTAATAAAAATAAGAATAAATTAATACTATCTCTACATAAAATACAATATCATTAAGAACTTTTACACTTGCCCTAGTAGAACCAAAAGACCAGAGTGCCTGATAGTTAATAGAAAATGGAGATGGATATATTATTCATTCAAAGATGCACTCTTCTTACTCAATTATACTAAACAATTTTCAAACTTCTGAAGACATATGGATAATTCATATTTACAAAAAAAATTTAACATAGAAAATAATTTAGGACAAAACAGAGAGTGAAATTAAAGGCCTTCAAAATCTGGAAAACAGCAAACATTCAAACATATTGAAAAAGAGTTATGTAAACATTAACATTTATTGCTTGTCATCTTTATGCAGAGCATAAAGGATCCTTTTGATTTTCTCTTATTATATAAGCTACTAGGTTGAATAAATTGTAGTATCTTTTCCTAAAACAGTAATAAATGAAAAGTCTCTTTTATTATTTAGTGTGTTTTGAGGTAAAAAAATGTTCTAATAAATTTGAAAGATTCATATATTGTCTTGATACAGTGCAATAAGACAGTATGGTAACTTTGGTGCATTGTAAAATGAACCTTCATCTCTTGACTCGAATTTGTCTCATTGAATTTTCTATATCAAAGCCACAAATACAGTAAATTAAAGTTCCTCATGCCAGAAATACCAAAGAGATTATCATTTTGGCTAATGTGTTCTAGAAGGAAAAGAAGGATTATGAATATAAATAGATCTTAAGAGAGTTGGAGAAGACACAATGTCTAATTGTGTTTAAATATAAAGCTAAAGTAGAAAAGCATTTTATATCATGTGGACAGTCAATTATGGGCAGAAATCTGCACATAAGCAAGAAGGTTTAGAATAAACCTTAATAATTTTGATATACTTCTGTGGAGTTTGGACATGAAAGTAGTTTACCTTGAATGAGATGAAAATATCAGAAATTAATTGATTTACTATTTAGGAACGGGAAGAATCTGGTAGCTAAATGTGCTAGAATGACTTTGCTAAGTAAAATCTAATGCTCGGTCTTGCTAATATTTAGTGGGTGGGTCCAGAGGATGTGGGCGCACATGCTCAGTTATGTCCGACTCTCTGTGACTGTATGAACTATAGCCCACTAGGTTCTTCTGTTCATGGAAATTTTAAGGCAAGAATATTGGAATCGGTTGCCATTTCCTAATCCAGGTGATCTTTCTGGCCCAGAGATCGAACCCATGTCTACTGTGTCTCCTGCATTGGCATTGGCAGATGGATTCTTTACCACCTCTGCATCACACAAAGGTGGTAAAAATACATTAGCAAGGTAGGACCCTGGTATCTTTAAAAAGCTTCCTGGTAGCAGCCTCTGTAGGCTGGGATTGGAGATAAGAGATGTTTATATGAAATCATAAGTGTGAAAGTAACAGATAAAGTTGAGATTTAAAGGGCCCAGCAATACAATTAAAAATTAAAGGCAAGTTAATGATATTATTATAATGGGCACAATGTCAGGGTTAACAATCAAGGTGTCTCAATCAACAGGTGTTTGTGGGAAAGATGCTTATTAGTTATCTATTTTATAATCTAGTAGTGTATGTATGCTAATCCAAATCTCCCAACTTATCCCTTCCCTCCCCACTTGTCACTATAAGTTTCTTTTCTACAACTGTGACTCTATTTCTGTTTGTAAATAATTTCACTTGTATCATATTTTGTAGATTCCATATCTCAGTGATATCATGTGATATTTGTCTTTGTCTGACATGTATCACTCAATATGACAATCTCTAGGTCTGTCCATGTTACTACAAATGGCACTATTTCAATTCATTTTTATGGATGAGTAATATTCTATGGTATATATATATGCCACGTCTTCTTTATCCATTCCTCTATCTATAGACCTCTAGGTTGCTTCCATATCCTGGCTATTGTAAACAGTGCTGCAGTGGACATTGGGGTGCATGTATCTAATGCAGAGTCTTCTAAACTAACAGATCTATACCAACTGGATAGCCACATGCGAAAGAATGAAAAGTAACCCTTACATTGTACTTTGTATATAAGTTAACTGGACAAAAGTAGGTCAAACAGTTGAATGAAAGAACTAATACTAAAAAATTTTTAGAAGGAAACATAGGGTATATCTTTATGATCCTGAATTTGACAAAAGATTTTAGGATTTGATGCCAAAAGCATAAGGAACAGAATTTAAAATAGAAAAATTAGACATTATCAATATTAAAATATTTTGTCATTCAAGGGACACCATCAAGAAAATAAAAAGGCAGAAAGCAAAATTGTAAAAGTTATTTGCAAATCACATATCTAGTAAGGTAATTGTATCCAAAACAGATAGAAGATTATGATAGACAGATATAGAAATAGGTACAAAATATATACTCTTACAACTGTGTAATCAAACACAAATAATAATGGGAAAACAAATCTGAATAGATATTTCTTTAAGGAAGATTAAATGTCCAATTAATACATGAAAATATGTCAGATGTTATTAGTTATCAGAGAAATGCAGAAGAAAACTACAATGAGATAGCATGTCTCAACCAGTAAGACGGCTGGAATCTTCAACTATGAAATAGTAGCCATTGTTGTACAAGACAACTGATGCTCTCTTCAGCTTTCTTCTTTTTAAATGCAAATTTTAATATTAACTAGGGATATTTATGGAACAACAGACTGGTTTCAAATAGGAAAAGGAGTACATCAAGGCTGTATATTTTCACCCTGCTCATTTAACTTATATGCAGAGTACATGATGAGAAACGCTGGGCTGGAGGAAGCACAAGCTAGAATCAAGATTGCCAGGAGAAATATCAATAACCTCAGATATGCAGATGACACCACCCTTATGGCAGAAAGCGAAGAAAAATTAAAGAGCCTCTTGATGAAACTGAAACAGGAGAGTGAAAAAGTTGGCTTAAAGCTCAACATTCAGAAAATTAAGATCATGGCATCTGGTCCCATCACTTCATGGGAAATAGATGGGGAAACAGCAGAAATAGACAGCATATTAAAAAGCAGAGACATTACTTTGCCAACAAAGGTCCGTCTACTCAAGGCTATGATTTTTCCAGTGGCCATGTATGGATGTGAGAGTTGGACAGTGAATAAAGTTGAGCACCAAAAAATTGATGCTTTTGAACTGTGGTGTTGGAGAAGACTCTTGAGAGACTCTTGGACCGCAATGAGATCCAACCAGTCCATCCTCAAGGAGATCAGCCCTGGGTGTTCATTGGAAGGACTGATGCTGAAGCTGAAACTCCAATACTTTGGCCACCTCATGCAAAGAGTTGACTCATTGGAAAGACCCTGATGCTGGGAGGGATTTGGGACAGGAGGAGAAGGAGACGACAGAGGATGAGATGACTGGATGGCATCACTGACTCGATGGACATGAATTTGAGTAAACTCCGGAAGTTGGTGATGGACAGGGAGGCCTGGCGTGCTGTGATTCATGGGGTCGCAAAGAATCGGACACGACTGAGTGACTGAACTGAACTGAACTGAGGGATATTTAACCAAGGAGTAAAAATATCTCTGGTTTATTGAAATAGGTTAACCTTCTTGATTGGTTTTAGTTTTGGCTACTTGTTTTCATTCTGTATATCTGCATTAATACCTCAAAGATATTGTGGGTTTATTTCCAGACCACTGTGATAAATCAAATATAGCAATAAAGCAAAACACATGAGTCCTTTGGTTTCCAAGTGCAAATATAAGTCATTTTTACACTATGTTGTAGCCTATTAATTGTGCAATAACAATATATCTAAAAAATAAAAATATCTTAATTAAAAAACACTATTGCTAAAAAACAGTTGCTATCATCTGCCAATTCAAGGTTGCCATAAACCTTTACTATATAAAAATGAAATATTTCCAAAGCCCTATAAAAGGATGAAGAAGTAAAATGAAGTGTTTCTGTATCTAGTATCTATCTGTCATCTATCATAATCAACTTACTGTCTATGATTAAAGCCCAAAAAGCATCGTTTTAACAATGTTTGTTAAAGCCTCATAACCAGATGCAATTTAAATATATTGTCAAATATTTACCACTTCAAATTATGTATCATTTTATCTAAACTAGACCTAATGATACCCCTATGCCTTTTATTGTTCTCACACAGAACCAAAGAAGTCACTTGGAATATCTAGTAATTGGCAAGCGCTGCTATCACAGGATATTTAGAAAGGAATACATTTGACCCGATTTCAAAGGCAATGAGTATACTAGTAGGAGACACAGGATCTATCCCTGGATTGAAAGATTCTGTGAAGGAGGCCACAGCAACCCACTCCAGTGTTCTGACCTGGTGAATCTACAGTGGAGACTGGTGGGCTACAGTCCAGAGGGTTGTGAAGAGTTGGACACAACTGAAGCGACTTAGAAGCCATGAACAAGTATACTAGCCCATATGTGCCTTTGTCTATGTGTGTGTGTGTGTGTGTGTATGCACACTCCCTTCCATTCCGTACCTTCTTATATTTTAATTAATTAGTATTAATAGTTTAAGTAAAGTGTTATTCTATTTTATTAAAAGCAAAATTTTGGAAATAAAAACTGTAGAACAACTTCTGGCACTGTAAATTGATTTTCTCCAACTTTTAATATATACAGTTAAGAAAATCTTTCCACTTCAGTGTATTGTATTTCAGAACAACTTAATATACACTTGTCTTGCCAATATGTTGTTTATTTCTATAATTAAAGACAAAATAAGATAAAATGTACTGTATTTTCACTCAAGGTTTCTATAATTTAATTAATGATTATGTATTTGAATTTCCAATTTTTGTATAGCTTTTCATGTTATATATCATTTATTTTTATAAGTGACTGCCTTTATTGAAAGTAAAGTGAATAAAGATAAATATGATGTTCACTAAACAATTACACTGATTTAAATGGGCCCAACTGGTGCCTAAAATTTTGCAAATTAAAAGAGTATCACCCATACATATTATTTCATATTTCTGCAGGCACTAGATTGCATCCTGATATATGACCAATACATGCTAAATAGAAATTGGATTTTGCTAGACTAGCTATGAAAATTTTAGGGTAAAGAACTTTATGAGCAGCATTGAATTTCTCCTAAATTACATCAACATATCATCACTAGTGTATGTAAGCTCCCTCACTTGCTTTCACTATTTTTTTAATTGTCTTCCATTCCTATACTCCACATCCATCATTTCTCTTACCACATTTTTAATGCATTTATTTTCACTTAATGTTACATTTTTAATATTCATGTAGAATACTGTTCATTTATAGCTCCTAACTTATGATTTATGTTTTTTGGTGATTATGTTTATATTATATACCACATTTTACCCATATATATACATATATATATATACACACACACAGACACACACACACACACACAATATTTTACCCATCTATATCCCAATGATGAACACACAAATTGCTGCCAACTTCCTACTATGACAGATAATACTTGATAAACAGGCTGTATATGTATTCTTGATAATCAATTAACTTGACTTAATTGATAATTATAGAATGTTCCACACAAGCATAACAGAATACACGTTCTCATTTTTGCAAGACTTTTAATCAGTGAGAGAACACCATAGGTATGTTTTTTTAAAATTAATTTCAAATTGAATGAATATAGTTGAATTTGGTTCTGGGAATTTACTCAAAATTTTAAGTTCTTAGAAATTTCCTAGAAATCAAGTTTTTAGAAAGTTCCTGAGGTCTGATTAAGGATGAATATTCCTCTACTGTCTGACCTATTTTCCTTAGGAATGTTTTTTTTCCCTGAACTGTAACATAAGCTGAAAGGCTGAAGGCTGACCTCTACAGTCCCTGCTCTGTCGTCCTCTACCTAGAGTCATAGAAAGCCATAGTATGGTAACTATGTTTGTTCCGTTCTTTGGTTTTCACATTACCAACAGGCCTTAAGTTCATTTCAACTGAATTAGTGTTGTATCCTAATTCCCTGTGAACCAGCCACATTCATGAAATGTAGGTTAGAAAGTAAGAAAGAGTGAAAAGTGTGTGGATGTTGTGACCATGAATATTGTCCTCTTCTGTCAAGAGTGTTGTTTTGGGCCTTAAATGAAAAAATAATTTCAGGATGTTATTACTGATCTTTCCTGGGAGTCACAGGGCACAGGCACTCTCAGATATCTCTGTATGTAGGCTCATTTAGCCTTATTCCTGCAGCTTTGAACTTTATGATGAGAATAATGCTATTTTTCATCATCACGAATTATAACAATGATTAGTGGGGTTTTAGATTTTTCTTCACTTACTGAAAATTTAAAATGTAAAGAAGAAAGAGACTCAATCTACAATTCTATATCCAGTGAAAATATTAAGATCAAGCAAAATAGAGCAGATCACTTAATAGAAAGGCTAAAATAAAACTAAAATGTAGGGAATGATGTAAAATCACCAGGATAGTACAAACATTTGAAAGAATGACTCCAAGGTATTTAATCAAAAGAATTGAAAATTTTCACAAAAAGCCTCTGTGTAACAACATGTTTATAGCAAGTATGTTCATAGTGGCCCCTGTTATGTTATAGATCTAATGATTAACAATGGAATATATTAAAAAAAAATATTCCATACTCTAAATCACCACTCAGCAGGCTGAAGGAGACACCAGTTTCCTCAGAGGAAAAAAGAAAAAAATATATATTTTTAATTACACTTCACAGATACCAAAGCTTTTATATGTTAATAATTTATCATCCTATCTCTCTTTCCCTATGGAAGTCTGCTCATTATGCTTTTCGCTCTGATATGGCTTGCTGTTTTAAGTAAACTTTTCTATTCCAGACTAGAAGCAGCCCAACAGCAGGATGTGAATTGGTATCCAGGACCTACATTTGAGCTTTTGGTCTTGAAAATCTGAGATAGACTTGGGTGAATGAAACGAACACAATGTTGTGTAAGGACCCTGTATCAGTCAACGTAATGATTACAATGCAAAAGAAAAACAAAGGTAAAAACTATGACACCCAAAACCAGAAAGAAAGAAAGAATTTAAATATCTAAGGATTGATTCATTCCCAAGATTTATATTCATATCTGATTTGCACATTGTATTAGTCTGTTCAAGCTGCCATAGCAAAATACTGCATACAGAGTGGGTTAAACAATAGAAATTTATTTCCTCCAGCTCTGGATGCTAGGAAGCTCAAATGAAGGCATCAGCTAATTGGATTCCTCCTGAGAACTCTCTTCCTGGCTTGTAAATGCTGGTCATCTTCTTACTGTGTCCTCAAGTGGAGGTAAGAGAGAAGTCAAGTGTCTCTTCCTCCTCTTAAAATGGTACTTGCCCTATTAAGTTAAAACTTTACCCTTATGCCCTCATTAGACCTTTAAAAACCTCTTCATAGACTCCATCTCCAATTCAGTCATTAGGAGAATTGGGGCTTCAACATATAAATTTTAGGGAAACACAAGTTGGCTGTAGTATGCATAATGCAGTATTTTTTTTTTAATAATCAATTGTATTTATTGTAAGCTTCCTTTAAAAAAGAATTATTGTATGTGTTTTTACATCCCCATGTTTCATGATTAATTAACTGATTGTTATTTTGTCTTCTTTTTACATGTGGGACTGATTTGGGCCATTTTACCCACCTAAACAAACCTATTATTTTATGGCAGGTTCTTAGGTGCCCTATTCTACTTGGGCCTGAAATACACAGTTGATCTAGAAAGAGTTCCATTTATCCAGTCTCAATTCTGTAAGTTCTTAGAAAGCTTTTAAAGTCTTAATTTGTGATTCACCTCTAGTAAAAGGCATAAGCAGAATTTTTAAAAGTAATTGAAAAGATTTTCTGACACAATAGTGCTGCATAACAGCCAACCTAAAATCTCAGTCAATTACAGCAATACATACTCACTTCTGTTCGTGAATCTGTTCATTGTTCATTCCATCTTCTCCTATAGCCATCTCCGTTTGCCTCACTCACATGACTGCTATCAGCTGGAAAGCTTGCTGAGGACCATTTGGGGTAGGAGGGACTCAACTAGTATGAGGCTCACTTATCTTAGTTACTTGTGGTCTCTCATACCCAGCAAACTTGACAGGGTTTGATCTTTTTGCAGGGACAGAATTGATATAGTTTCTTTTCCTGTCTCTGCTTGTGTTACATTTATTCTGTTCCATTGGCCAAAGCAAGTCACAGGGCACAGCTCAGATCATGGAGAGGGGCTACAAAGTCAGAGTAGGCAAGGGCATAGTTACATGGAAGCCATTACCAGTTGCCATTAATAGAACCAAACTATTATGAGAGACTTTCAGAAATCTTAAATGCTGGACCTTTGATTTTGGTGGGATAAATTGCTTTGCAGGTGATTAAATACTAAGTGATAATTTTCCTAAAATATTATATGAGATTCTAATGGGTAAATATAAAGAAGCAGTTACCAACTAACTATTCAACTACATGAGCATATATTACACATTTAATTTTAAAATGTTAGGATTCTAAAATTGGGCTTCCCTGATGACTCAGACAGTAAAGAGTCTACCTGCAGCAGGGGAGACCCAGTTTCGATCCCTGGGATGGGAAGATAACCTAGAGAGGGAAACAACAATCCACTTCAGTATTCTTGCCTGAAAAATCCCATGGACAGAGGAGCATGGCAGACTACAGTCTATTGGGTCACAAAAAGTCAGACACAGCTGAGCCACTTCACTTTCTATAGGGCTTCCCTGGTGGTTTAACTGGTAAAGAATCCTCCTGCAATGCAAGAGACCTGGGTTCAATCCCTGGGTTGGGAAGATCCCCTGGAGAAGGGAATGGTTACCCACTCCACTATTCTTGCCTGGAGAAGGCCATGGATGGAGAATCCTGGCAGGCTACAGTCCATGGGTCACAAACAGTCAGACACACAATTGAGTGACTAACACACATTCTAAAATTAACAGTCTTTATAATTTAGAGCAGATTTAGTTTTATAGGAAAACTCAACAGAAAATGCAAAGTGTTCCTTCTCATATGCTCCCTGCCCCAGTTTGTCCTAGTTAACATCACATTGGTATGGTATGTTTGTTAAAACTAAACCAGTATTAATATATTAGTATTAACAAATGTCCATAGTTACATTTGGGTACACTCTTCATGTTTCATAGATCTATGGGTTGTGCCAAATGTATAGTATCTTATATCTGCTATAGAATTATGTGGAATATTTGGAGTGCCTAAAAACCCCTGGGGCTTCCCTGGTGGCTCAGCAGTAAAGAATCTGCCTGCCAATGTAGGAGATGTGGGTTCGATTCCTGGGTCAGGAAGATCCCCTTAAGAAGGAAGTGTCAACCCACTCCAGTATTCTTGTCTGGGAAATCCCTTGGACAGAGAAGCCAGTAGGGATAAAAAAAATCTATGGGGTCTCAAAAGAGTCAGACAAAACTTAGTGATTAAGCATTAACAATGAAAAAAACACCTCTGCGTTCCACCTCTCTGTCCTTCCTATCTCCACCAGAACTCCTGGCAACCACTGATCATCTCATATTATCTATAGTTTTCAGTCCAGGTCAGTTCAGTCACTCAGTCGTGTCTGACTCTTTGCAACCCCATGAAATGCAGCACGCCAGGCCATCCTGTCCATCACCAACTCCCAGAGCTTACTCAAACTCATATCCATCGAGTTGGTGATGCCACCCAACCATCTCATCCTCTGTCGTCCCCTTCTCCTCCTGCCCCCAGTCCCTCCCAGCATCAGGGTCTTTTCCAATGAGTCAACTCTTCACATCAGTTGGCCAAAGTATTGGAGCTTCAGCTTCAGCATCAGTCTTTCCAAGGAACACCCAGGACTGATCTCCTTTAGGATGGACTGGTTGGATATCCTTGCTGTCCAAAGGACTCTCAAGAGTCTTCTCCAACACCACAGTTCAAACGCATCAATTCATCGGCACTCAACTTTCTTCACAGTCCAAATCTCAGATCCATATATGACCACTGGAAAAACCATAGCCTTGACTAGACGGACCTTTGTTGACAAAGTAATGTCTCTGCTTTTTAATATGCTATCTAGGTTGGTCATAACTTTCCTTCCAAGGAGTAAGTGTCTTTTAATTTCATGGCTGCAGTCACCGTCTGCACTGATTTTGGAGTCCCCAAAAATAAAGTCTGACACTGTTTCCACTGTTTCCCCATCTGTTTCCCATGAAGTGATGGGACCAGATGCCATGATCTTAGTTTTCTGAATGTTGAGCTTTAAGCCAACTTTTTCTATAGTTTTACCTTTTCCAAAATGTCATATAGTCATAGGCATACAGTATGCAGTCATTTCTGACTGGCTTAGCAGCATGTGTTTAAGTTTCCTCCAGGTCTTTTTGTAGTTTGACAGCTTATTTCTTTTTTAATAATTTGTATTTCTTTGTGTGTGGACCCCAGTTTATTTATCAATTCAGTTATTGCAAGACATCTTGGTTGTGTTTAGTTTTTGCAAATATGAATAAATCTGCTATGAACATTCAGGTGCAGGTTTATGTGGATATACATGTTTAACTCATTTGAGTAAATATCCAATAGTGCATTGCTAGATCATGTAGTAAGATTATGTTTATTTTTGCAAGAAGTTGCTAAAATGACTGTACTATTTTATATTCCCACCAGCAAAGAATGAGAATTTCTATTGCTCTATACCTCATCATCATTCGATAGTGTCTGTGTTTTGGATTTTGGCTGTTTTATAGCTATGTAGTAGTATCTCATTGTTGTATATGTTTAGTTTTTAACACTTTTAAATCTTATGTGTTCAACTGATGTCTTTCTCTTTGTACTAAATTGTGCTGATTCTACCTGGGGTCACATGATTATGTAAACCAGGTAGTCCTAATTTTAGGGGATATAAGGAACCTGATTCTGAATTATTTTGGGTACAGTACAAACTATTTTTTTTTTCTACACAACATCTGTCATATGCTTTATGCATATTCAGTTATTCCCACCAATAAATAGGCCAAAAACGTAAAAGACAGTGTAGTAAGTAATGAATAAATAAAGAAAAATAAAACAGAGAAAACAAAGTGACAAAAATAAGTCTTCCTAACTGATAAACCTATTCTCCACTGCTCAGTAGCAAAAAAAAAAAAAAGAGAGAGAGAGAATTTGTTTTTCTCTGGAGAGGTTTATCTAACATAAATGTGATCATGGGAAAAAAGTCATAAAATTGTAAGACTCCCTCTCTCTCATAAAATATCCAACTAGACACACTAAATAATTCCAAACAAATCAATAGATGCTCTCAATCTAATAGAATTAATTTTCTTCTTTTCACAAACTTATGTGCTACTCATAACTAGATATTTATAAAATCAATATTTATTTTTAATAGATCTGAGCATAATGCTATTAGTATGTCACTTTAAAAAATATCCCTATGCAAACAGTACTGACAACTTAGAAAATTGGCTAAGCTTTATTATAGAACTAAATAATAAATAATTGAAATTTCTATAATGAATTCAGTGGGATTCCAAATAATAAAATTATCTTTGAAGCAATTGTAACAGAGAAAGTCATATTCTTAACCTGAAATTTTCTTAAGCCAAAACTTCTAAATTTTCCAAAAATAAATGTCTTAATTAAAAGTATATATATAAACACATGGCATGTAACTAAAATGTGTAATAGGAAGGATGTGAAATAGTTCTTCACTGCTATCTTTATAGCATTTTATGCTCTAACACTGTGATTTTCAAACTGGATTGCATTTAACTTATCAATCACATTATTAGTTTAATGGGTGGTGTCCTGAATTTTAAAAATGGAATAAAATAATCAACATTAGAACAGTGAAAAATAGAATAAATACATAAGATTGCTCCCTTTGGTATATCTTTATGAATTTATTATATATAATATACTTTTAACCATAGGCATAAACAAAAATGAAAACTGTTATTTAGCAGTTACCACACATAAATTGATGAAGAGCTATTAGCACTGTAAGAAAACCATCTTTGTCTCTCTTGCGAGGATATTTAAGGATATAGTTCATAGTTTTATTGGCTCCATTTAATTTTGAATTATATCCCTATTAAGTTTGCTGAAACATTTTAGAGAATTCTTAGGGCGTTCTCACAGAACCGGTTGATTCACTGTTATTAAATAAAATAAATAAGCAAAAAATACAATCAACAGGGAGGAGAGAATAGTTCAAAAAACTAAAATACTAATAATAAAAACCACAGAATGTTAATAATTAAACAGTGAAAAACCATGCTTAACCATATGTGGAATGTCACTGTTAAATAAACTTAGCATTAGAAACTAGACTGAAACATGTTCACATGGATATGTAATAGTGCTGCATTGCCAATAAACAACTACTAGATGGAAGCCATGGAAGTGTATTGTAATACACATCACATATAAACATGTATTATCTCCATATCACTATGATTTTAAGATGAGTTTATAAAAGTTAGCTCATGATTGAAATCTCATTTTCTTTCTAACTTGCTCTTGGGCTCACATTTTTGCTAAACAATTTCAGTTTTATATCTGTGAGTTAATGCATATGAATTCTATGTGCAAATCAAGGTGTGAGGGGTTGTCTTAGGACTGGCCTTAAGCAAACTATGACCTATTAACCTAATCCATGGCCTGGCCTGTTTTTATTTGAACATCCAAACCCATTACTTATGTATTGTCTGTGGTTACTTCCACACTACAATATCAGAATTGAATAGTTGCAACACAGACTATATGGGGTTAGGAAAGCATAAATATTTATTACTAAACCCTTTATGGAATAAATTTGCAGATTCATTATCTAAAAGCCAGAAATGAAGAGAAGCATAAGTTAGATCCCTTCAGAATCTCTCTATTTAGATAAATAATCAGTAAAAGAGTATATTTTTTCAATAAGAAAAAATATATATACATATAATGAAATGAATGTGTGTAATAAAAGATATAAAGTGAAAGTGTTGGTCGCTCAGTTCTTTCTGATTCATTGCAACCCAATGGACTGTAGCTTGCTGGCTCCTCTGTCCACGGAATTCTCCAGGCAAGAATACTGCAGTGGGTTATCAATTCTCTTCTCTAGGGAATCTTCTCAGCTCAGGGATTGAACCCTGGTCTCCTGCATTGCAGGCAGATTCTTTTACCATTTGAGCCACCAGCGTGAATGTGAAAGTCACTCAGTCATGTCCAACTCTTTGTGACCCCATGGACTATGCAGTCCATGGAATTCTCCAGGTCAGAATACTGGAGTGGGTAGCGGTTCCCTTCTCCAGGAGTTTCCCAACCCAGAGATCGAACCCAGGTCTCCCACATTGCAGGTGGATTCTTTACCAGCTGAGCCACAAAGGAAGCCCAGTAGTCACCAGGGAAGCCCATTAAAGATATAGGTAGTTGGCAAACACAAGTTACCTAGGGATGGTTCCTGAAAGGCTTCCAGCAAAAGTGATAATCAAATTTTGTCTTAAAATTTATTAATGTGAATTACTATCATTTTTTTCTTTTATCAACATGCTTTTCCTTTTAAAAGAAGTGATTAAGAATGTTTTCCTGTAGTAAGATTAAGTCTGATACTATGTGCAAAACAACAGACTTCCTAAGAACTTTCTTTTGCCTATTTAGCAGTTATGTAGTTCATTCATTTTAGCTGAAATGTAATATTCATTGAATGAATAATCACATTTTATTCATTTGGATGTGATACAATATCCATTATGTGAGTAACATATGGTTTGATGGGTTGTTCCAGTCCAAGTTTTGCTCTCATTAGTTGTTTCATGGTTCCCTTAGTGCATATTCAATCATTTATTTTAAGTGTAAACTAGAGGTGCAGTTTTTCCAGTGGTCATGTATGGATGTGAGAGTTGAACTGTGAAGAAAGCTGAGCACCGAAAAATTGATGCTTTTGAACTGTGGTGTTGGAGAAGACTCTTGAGAGTCCCTTGGACTGCAAGGAGATCCAACCAGTCCCTCCTGAAGGAGATCAGTCCTGGGTGTTCATTGGAAGGACTGATGCTGAAGCTGAAACTCCAATACTTTGGCCACCTCATGTGAAGAGTTGACTCATTGGAAAAGACCCTGATGCTGGGAGGGATTGGGGGCAGGAGGAGAAGGGGACGACAGAGGATGAGATGGCTGGATGGCATCACCGATTCGATGGACATGAGTTTGAGTAAACTCCGGGAGTTGGTGATGGACAGGGAGGCCTGGCGTGCTGCGATTCATGCGGTCGCAAAAAGTCAGACACAACTGAGCGACTGAACTGAGAGATGCAGTTGAGGCATCTGATTTACACATGTGTGTCTTTACAAACACTTTTCTGAGAACTGCAATGAATATATTGTTGAGAAAGTAATGGATTTGTTATGTTGTTTAATTATTAAGATAATCGGGTATGTGTTATCACACAATTTTAATCATGTGTCCTACTTCCTGCCACAGGGGAAGCATACAATTGAAGACAGAATTAAAAAGGTTAATCGGCTGACTTTAACATAGGAGATTATCCTGAATTATCTACAGCATATCTTCAATTTTTTGCAATTCAAAGGTAATCACAAGGGCCCTTAGTATGTGGAAATAGTAGGCAAGAGAGTCAGCGTGAGAGTGATAGAATATAAGAAAGACCTAAATGGGACAATGCTGTTCTTGAAGATGAAAGGCAGTCATGAACCGAGGAACGGAGGCAACTTCTAGAAGCTGTAAAGGAAAAAATTTTCTCTTCAAGCACCTCCAGATAGAAATGTAACCCTGCACCATTTTAATTCATCCCTGTGAGACCCACTTCATAACTTCTGATCTTCAGAACTGTAAAGTAATAAATGTATGTTGTTTAAGCCATTAAATTTGTGAATTTTTTTTTAAACAGAAGTAGTAGGAAACTAACATATGTATTTTTGATTTTTACAAATTAAATGTTTGTAAAAATTTATTTGATAATTGTTTTGAATTTTTCTGATTGTTAGTGAGACTGAACTACAAATGTGTATTGGCCATATGTGATTCTTTTTTTTATCTGGACTAAACAGTCCATGGAATTCTCTAGGCTAAAATACTGGAGGGGTAGTCTTTCCCTTCTCCAGGGCATCTCCCCAATCCAGGGTTCAAACTCAGGTCTCCAGCATTGCAGGCGGTTTCTTTACCAGCTGAACCAGTCTGTAATGTGACTGAACATCCAAGAATTGATCTAACATGAAGAGATTAGAGACTTAACATTTGGTATTAGAGAAATCAGTCAGATTTGGATCAATTTTCCCACCTATTAAGAAAATACCAATGCTAATAGCAGGACAAAATATCATTGGAGGGAATTACAAATCCTTTCCCATCTAAAGGCATTGAAAGAAGTGTAGGTAATCTGATTGCTTGGACAAGGGCAACGACTGGACTACATTTTATTTGTGGCAAAGGTAACTGCATATGTGTGTCTGTGCTCATATACTCAGCTGTCTCTGACTCTTTGCAACCCCATGGACTATAGCCCACCAGTTTCCTCTGTCCATGGAATTTTCTAGGAAAGAATACTGGAGTGGCTTGCCATTTCCTGCTCCAGGGGATCTTCCTGACCCAGGGTTCAAACTCACATCTCCTGCTTGGCAGGCAGATTCTTTACCACAAGCACTACCTGGGAGGCCAAAGGTTAACTACAGGGACAAAGTAAGTTTTTTTTTTTTTTTTTTTAAATCCCTGCACCTGTACACACTTGCTATGGTATGGTATTTTCCATTCCATGTTGAACAACAATGGGATAGCCTTATAAAACCAGTAAACCTCATGTGAAAATTAATCGCATTGGAATTGGAATCATTTAATTTTGTCTTAATGGATGAGAATATGAGATAAAGAGTATGCTCTTTGTAGGTGGAACTGGTAAAATAGGACTGCTGGTGTTGGCAAGTCTGTTCATATTTTACAGGAATAATTAAGGGGGGGAAATGTGTTAACATGTTAATATATTTGACATGAAATCTGCATTTTTTTACATGCAGCCTATTTTTTTTCTACAGCCTATTATTTCTCTTTTTATTTATCTTTATTTAAATTTTTTTAAAAGTGAGAGGGTAACAGGCAGGAAGGCCGGTGGTCTCCAAACAGAGGAAATAGGCTGCAAGTGTCAGACATTTTTTTAAATCTCTTCCCTTAGCAGCAGGAGGAAACACACTCTCCACGGAAATGTTTTTCTTACTCTATTAATGAAACTATGTATTTGCTTTGGAATTTGCCTTTCTTCAAAATGGTTCCACCTAAGACTAACTTTTTTTCCTTTTCTCAAATCTTGGGCTGATAATAGCTCAACAAACCAGTGTTCATATCAGTTGTTTTATGGCTGGGGGATGACATATCTCATGCCATCCTATCTCAAAAATGCATATTGTGGGAGAGGGGCCTGGTGAAATTCCCTCAGCCTTGGGGTATCTCTGTTATCTGATTAATAGTTTTCTAGCAGATAAAAACCACTCCATTGTTCTTGCCTGGAGAATCCCAGGGATGGAGGAGCCCGATGGGCTGCTGTCTATGGGGTCGCACAGAGTCAGACACGATTGAAGTGACTTAGCGGCAGCAACAGATATAAAACAGCTTGCTAAAACTAGCGGGGTTGTGGGGGCACTCTCCGCCCTCCTTCTGATGTCTATGTCAGAAACTTCCCCTGTCCCTTTTTATACTTTGATAAAACCCTGCTACACAAAAACTCTTGAGTGATCAAGCCTGGTCCCTGGTCCCAAAGTTAAATCTTCTTTGGAGATCACGAATCTGACACCATTCACCATAAGCTATCAAAAGTATTGCTTAGTAATCTAATCAAAGTGATATATATTGAAATCATGATTATCTTAGAAATCAGGTGAACTCACTACATATCCTATGAAAATTTGAAGTTTAAATTTCTTTATATTTCATAAAGAGATCACAGTTAAAGCCACCCAACAGGCATATTTTAAAATATCCCATTTGTCAGGATAATTTGAAAAGTCAAGCTAGCTGTATCTAGAAACCTTAGATATGTTTTTCAGCTTATCAACAATAATAAAATCAATGCCTTAATATAAATTCAATGGCTTAAATAGACAAAGAAAAAATATTCCACTTCTACATAGACTAATTCCAGTCTTCACAAGGCCCTTTCATTCAGGAATAAAGACCCTGTTTTCTACCCTTTCTCTATGACCATGTCATTTAATCTAACTAAATTAAATTTACAAGAAATAAAATTTATAATAATTCAAGTCAATTTATAAATAATTTTATTTTACAGGTGAGAAAATTTATTCTACTTGCAAGCTTTCTGGTTATAAAACATAGTGTTTTAAAATGGATTCATTATGGAACTAGTCCAAAGAAATTGCCCCCCAAAAAGGACAATTTGTGAAAGTTATTACTCTTTTTCTACTGTTGGGCTGTTTAAACATAATTTCTTCATGGGTTAAACATAAATTGATCTCACATGAATGAATATGTTCATTCCCAATATCATTAACTTGATTGGGAAAAGAACATTAAAAAACCTCATATTGAACCATCCATTCTACCTTCATGAAAGCATCAAAACTCACCTTTCCTACCTCACTTTTCTATTTATCTTAGTGCAAGGTGATTCCCGAATGTCTCTATATTCTGATCTTGTTTTCTGTCCGAGTCTTCCCTTTACCTGTGCCACCCAACTGAAAACTATATGCGATCCAGTAGTGCTGCAGTCCTTTCCAATGTAATTTATCATTCAGTTTCACATGTGATAGGGCATGAGATGGATTACTTATCTTTTTTTTCATTTATTTTTATTAGTTGGAGGCTAATTACTTTACAATATTGTAGTGGTTTTTGTCATACATTGACATGAATCAGCCATGGATTTACATGTGTTCCCAATCCTGAACCCCCCCTCCCACCTCCCTCCCCATCCCATCCCTCTGGGTCATCCCAGTGCACCAGCCCTGAGCACTTGTCTCATGCATCCAACCTGGACTGGTGATCTGTTTACACTTGATAATATACATGTTTCTATTACTTCTTAATTGTTGTTTTTGGTTTTTTTTTTTCCCTTGACACTTTTTCCTTTCTCTTCCTTTATTTGAAAAAAAAAAAAAAAAGAGCAAGATTTGGGTGACAATTAAATAATACATCACAAAGTCAAACAGAGACAAATATCCCTATAGGCTTAAATATTTTTTAGGACAGTCTATTACATGAGGGATGTGTGTATTCAACTTGATTTCTAAGTTTGAATAATTTTCTTAAAGTTTATAAAATAAAAATACATTCATCTAATCTAATCAAAGGATAGGTGATATATGCAATTAAATTTTTATACAATTGCTGGATCGAATATTTCTTGACACATCCCATAATAGTCTTCTTATTTAAAAGAAGGAAAAATTTGAAAGATATAAGGAAAATAATAATTGTAAGAATGCTACTGTAAATTTATTGAGAATAGTCAAAATTTAGATCAGGGACTCATTGGAAAAGGCAGGAGGAGAAGGGGATGGCAGAAGATGAGATGATTGGATGGTACCACCTACTCAATGGACATGAGTTTGAGTAAGCTCTGGGAGTTGGTGATGGACAGGGGAGCCTGGCCTGCTGCAGTCCATGGGGTCGCAAAGAGTCGGACATGACTGAGGCACTGAACTGAGCTGCTGCTGCTGCTGCTGCTAAGTCGCTTCAGTCATGTCCGACTCTGTGCGACCCCATAGACGGTAGCCCACCAGGCTCCTCCGTCCCTGGGATTCTTTAGGCAAGAATACTGGAGTGGGTTGCCATTTCCTTCTCCAATGCACGCATGCATGCCAAGTCGCTACAGTCGTGTCCGATTCTGTGCGACCCCATAGACGGCAGCCCATCAGGCTCCTCTGTCCACAGGATACTCTAGGCAAGAATACTGGAATGGGGAACTGAACTGAACTTCCCTTATTTGAAAATCACTCCACAGGATCATGAATATAAGAATCTTCATAACTGATCTAAATTTTGACTGTTCTTAATAAATTTACAGTGGCATTCTTATAATTATTGTTTTCCTTATATATTTCAAAATGCCTTCTTTTAAATAAGAAGACTATTATGGGTTATGTCAAGAAATATTCTATCCAGTAATGGTATAGAAATTTTACTGTATATATCACCTATCCTTTGATTAGATGAAAGTATTTTTATTTTATAACTTTTAATTATTCAAACTTGGAAATCAAGCTGAATACACACATCCCTCAAGTAATAAACTTTCCTAAAGAATATTTAAGCCTATAGGGATATTTGTCTTTTTTTGACTTTGCGATGTATTATTTAATTATCACCCAAATGTTGACTTTTGGCTTTTCTTTGACAAAAATGATAACCAAACACCCCTCTCCCCAAAGCCTGATGTTCAGTCCCCTGATAGATATTAATCAGTTTTGCAAAAGTAAGCAAATTCATTTCAGCACTAATTTGACTGTGAAAATAACTTTGAGTGTGCTATAATTAGTATTGTGTTATAATTAGTATTCATGGTTGAGAACTTACAGTGAATAATACAATAGATAAATACCATGTGTATCTATGTTAATAGGATGTGTTTTGCTTTTCAACGAACAAGATAACAGTCTTCACCTAAAATTAAATACCATTTCCTCCATAATATGAAAAAGTAGTGACAAATAAGACTTGAGCATCCATAGTAAAATGCGAACCATTTGGAGGAGGCAGATTTTTTGCTCTGAATTTATAATACTTGAAATTGAAAAGAAATAGAATGTGTTAAAATAGTAACAGAATTTATTTAGTTTTAATGGACTTATTTATAGTATAAATTAAATTTTAAAAGCTTGCTAATTTGTCCTTGTGAATGATTTTAATCATGTATCATTTTTTAGGAAAAATATTGATCAAGTCCTTGTGAAATATTTTTATTATACCCCAAAAGAGAATTTTTCTTTCCTTTACATGTTGATAGTGTTGGTTTCTATAATAAACTAATCATTATTGTTTAGTTGTATTATTCAACAGATGAATTCTTTATTTGACGATTTGCCTGAAGGCTCTTCTATAAGCTTCAGGCAAAATTTGCCAAATGAAATGGAGTCTGCAACCTGAGGAAGAGATTCCCTTAACTTTCTCTATATATTAATGTGGCTGCAGAATCTGTGAATAGAGAGATTCTTAAGTTTGGTTACAAAGCATTAGGATAGAAAAACAACCTATGGTCTTTTAAATGTCCAATCAGATTCCTTATAAAAATTTCTATACCTAAATTAACACTTTTAATATGTTCAGCTTGTTGTGTTTAACACAGTCTTTATGTGTTATTTATCACTTATTGTTGCACCTCTATAAATGATCATGTACAAACTGAAAGGAGACCAGGGGAGTGAGTGTGAATGTACATAATCAAGAACAATCTTTCAAGATTATATGTAGTTACAAAGGGACAAGGAAGCTGTTAAGAAAAAATGTCCAAGACTTCGAAATAAAAAGCCAGAAATGTGCAGAAGTATATCTAAAGGTAATACAAGCAATTATCTTCTACATAACAATTTTTTACTAGTATCTATGGTTGACAAATTTTCTTTTACAGTTTTTAAGGAAAAATTATTATTGAAAACTTGGGTAAATAGTGTAAAGAGGCTCTTACATGTCTTACCAAGAAACTGATTAATAAGTCTACTTCATGATTCCTGAGTTCAAAAAAATACCTACGTTTGAATTTGCTTTTTATTGGTTGACTAGAGCCCACACACTTTCAAATTACGTATAAATTTGTAAATTTCCTTTGCGTTGAAAAATGAATCCCAAAGACTAAAATTTGTTGCCCTTCATTTTTATTCACTAGCAAATTCATTTCAGCAGTCTTTTTGCAGACTATTTAAAACTCTGTACTTTAGAGTCTTTTTTAAAAATAAAAACTTTAAAAAAAACAAAAAACAGACAATAAAATAAAAACATTTTTGAAATATAATTCATGTACATTCAAATCAGTCATTTAAAGTGTATAACTCAATGTTTTACAGAAAATCCAGAGAGTTTTACAATCATTGCAAACAATTTTAGATTTGTTTTTATTCCCAAGAGAAACACTGTACACTTTTAACATTTTAACTTTACATTCCATCTGTCGTTCCCTCAGTCCTAGACAAAGAGTCTACATTCTTTACCTATAGATTTACCTATTCTAGACATTTAAAATGAAAGGAGTCATAAAGTATATATATATTTTAAAACACACTTCTTTCACTTAGCACAGTATTTTCAAGGTTCATCTTCTGATAGCCTATATCAGTACTTCATTCCTTTTTATACCTGAATTTGAACCAGCTACTCTGTTTTATTGGTTCCATTGTTAATTACTTAGCAGAACAAATATTTTATGTGTTCATTCTCTTATTTATTAAAGTCATGTCCTTTGTTTTGTAATTACTATGTATGTAAATATTTATTGAGAAGCATTTTTATTGTTTTCAATTTTTGGATTTTCTTTATTGCTTTGTGTTTTAAAGAATGGAAATAGATGCATAATGCCAAAGAAAGCTTGTACTAAATGTATTGAAACAAAATGAAAACCAACAAATGCATGTCATCTTTAGAAAGCATAAATATAGGAAAAAAATCAAGAATAAACTGGAATAAACTGTTTATATCAGAAAGATAGCATTCAAAAAATTTAGTGTATGGCGAAATAATTGATTGAAACATACTTACTACAGTTCTATATGACCTTGTGAAACAAGAAAGAAATGTCAAGTTCACATTTAGATACACTTTAATTTTTATTCATTTAATTCATTAGGAACATCTAAAAGGCATTTGACATTATCTGTATTTTTGAGCTGTTTTCATTTAGTTCAGTTCAGATGCTCAGTCATATCTGACTCTTTGCGACGCCATGAACCACAGCATGCCTGGCTTCCCTGTCCATCTCCAACTCCTGGTGTCCAACCAAACCCATGTCCATTGAGTCAGTGATGCCATCCAACCATCTCATCCTCTGTCGTCCTCTTCTTCTCCTGCCCTCAATCTTTCCCAACATCAGGGTCTTTTCCAATGAATCAGTTCTTCGCATCAGGTGGCCACAGTATTGGAGTTTCATCTTCAACATCAGTCCCTCCAAAGAACACTCAGGACTGATCTCCTTTAGGATGGACTGGTTGGATCTCCTTGCTGTTTTCATTAATTCATACCAAACTGGGCTTCCCTCATAGCTTAACTGGTAAAGAATCGGCCTGCAATGCAGGAGACCCCTGTTTGATTCCTGGGTTGGGAAGATCGCCTGGAGAAGGAAATGGCAACCCACTCCAGTATTCTTGCCTGGAGAATCCCATGGATAGAGGAACCCGGCAGGCTACTGTCCATAGGGTAGCAAGAGTCGGACATGACTTAGCAACGAAACCACCAAACTGTGAAATGTACTGATTTTGCCATGACCAGCCCATGAAATCAGTTGTCAAACTACTTGATATAGTGACTTCTTACCAAAAAAGTCTATAAATGAAAGATGTACTGTGAAATGACAAACACTTTTCTTGTGTGTGTGTATATATATATATATATACGTATATATTATAAAACGTTTTTCGTGAATACTAGATTACTAGAAATAAACATATGGGTGTTTTTTAATTCTATGTGAGTAAAAAGTGTAATGACATTGACTTGGGTATGGAATTGGAATTGCAGTAAACTTCACTCTACATGAATTTTTTTTGTTTAGTTTTGCTTTGTTTACTAGTCATAGAGTTTCACTATCACTAAGTTAACGTGTTAGACTTTTAAAAACTTTTATTCTTTCTACAATTTCTTTTTATCCCCTTATTAAGAATGTCTATATCTGATTATGAATATATATGATATTTCTAATAATAAAGTTATATGCTTAAAAGTGATGTAAAAAAAAAAAGTGATGCACAGTTAAGAGCAAACGTACATTCTGATTCTTGTCTCCTGATCTGAATTATTTACTCAGTATACTAATATTTAGTTTTCTTAGTTAATGTTGAGTTAGTTATTATTCAGATCTGTCAAAGTGTTCTTATCATTTGTGTATTTATATAACCTGATTTCAAAAATAATACAAGTCAGACTTATTCAGATTATTTGCTAATGTATCTGCATATTTTATGTGGAAGCATATCAATAATTGTCTCATATTTCCACATTTAAGAGCCACATGCTTTAATGTAATTAGAATTCTTGCTATGAACTTTTCTAACAATTTTCCTTATTAAGTTTTACATTAGACATGCTTATATGAGGCAAGTGTTTTGCAATTATTGAAGTGTTGTTTATTGAAAGTCAAAGTGAAGTCGCTCAGTCATGGCCGACTCTTTGCGACCCCATGGACTGTAGCCTACCAAGTTCCTCCATCCATGAGATTTTCCAGGCAAGAATACTGGAATGGGTTGCCATTTCCTTCTCCAGGAGATCTTCCCGACCCAGGGATTGAACCTGGGTCCCCTGCATTGTAGGCAGATGCTTTACCATCTGAGCCACCAGGGAAACTCAAATGTTTATTAGACATATATTTTTTCCTCACACAGTTAAATGTGTTAATGGAAAGACAAGTGAGACACTGAAATTAGATTGGGTCCTGGTAATCAATGAAGTTTATTAATTTTGTTAGCTAACAGATCAGGTTGAATTGTATTATTTTTGCGACTAAAAATGATAAATGTTCCTGGAATGTATTCTTGAATTTAATTTGTGATTTCTTCCCTTTCAGGTGTACCTGACACTAGATATCAAAACTTCTTTTTCACTAAGTGGTGAGTCTTCCATTCCTGGGAAATGAAATGAATGTTTAAACTAAATGACCTCGTACTTAAAGTTTTCCAACAGGCAGCATAAATATTAATAAGACTAGTCTTTTAAAATAAAACTTTAGAAAGAGGCAATTAAAATGAATTATAGAAACATAAAGCCAAGAATTTTTCTTGGTTACTAAATGTCTGGAGACTTGGTAGTTGAAAAAATCTTAAATTCCCCTAACCTTTTATGTCATTGATGACATTCACTCTAGCAAAAAAATATTGTAGTTATAGAAATGTATTATATTTTCTCAAAAATGGACTATAGTATTACATATTGATACTTGTGTCAAATTATCTTAGCCACGTGATGCAAAATTTATGCATACACACAGACCCCTGCCTATCACACACACATACACATGTCTGTGTGTTTGTGAGTGTAGTCTGTGCTTATCATTTTGCAGATTTCTTACTTGTGATTTTTGCTACTCACAAAAATGTACTTATTTGTAGCTCCAAAATATTTGTGGTACTTTCATGTTCATTCATTTGTGAACATATGCAGTGAGGTGAAAACTTTGAGTCATTCATGGGCATAAGTGTTGCCAGCTAAGGCAATTCTCTGCTCTTATTTCAAATCTCATACAATAACCCCCCTTTTTTTTTGCATTTTTTAGAGTTTTCTTGTTGTTGTTAATAATTTCACAGTTTAAAATGGACACCGTGAATAGTTCTGAAGTGTTGTGTAGTGCTCTTAAACACAAGGAGGATGTGATGAGCCTTACTAAGAAAATATATGTATTTGATGTTTCACTCATGCACAAGTTAAAGTGCTGTTATCTACTCTATGGTACTGAATGAACAATATATGCTGTCTTTAAACAGAAATATACATTATAAGACTATGTATTGATCAATTGATAAAAATGTTGATATCAGATGTTCCAAACCTGTATTTTCCCTTGAAACAGAGATTCAGTACATGCTAAATCAGTGTTTATGTTGATCTTACAGAACATAACTACTGCAAATATCAGGATTTGACTATATAGGTATTTGTTGTTGTTTAGTCACTAACTCTTACATGACTCTTTTCCAACCTCACAGACTGTAGTCTGCCAGGCTTCTCTGTCCATGAGTTTTCCCAGGCAAAAATGCTAGAGTGGGTTGATGTTTCCTTCTTCAGGGGATCTTCCTGACCCGGGGATCGAACCTGCATCTCCCACGCTAGTAAGCAGATTCTTTTATCACTGAGCCACCAGAAAGAATCTCCTCTATAGGTATATAATTGTGTATATACACATGCACACATAAATGTATATGCATGCATAATTATTTATTATATAAAATCTATTTTGCTGGGTGTAGATTTTTAAAGATTAAATATTCTTTTAAATTTAGGGAATTTTACAAGACAAAATAAAATATAAAAAAGGCAAATGAAACAGTAACTTTCATATAGAAATAATTTATCATCAGTATTGAAAATATATTTGCAACATAGTCTAGTGTATTCATTTCTCGTTATTTAAAGTGATACAACAACTATCACTTAAATCACAATTATTTTATTTTACTTTCATATTTACCAATCATCAGAAAATTACATATTGTGTAATAATTCATACTTTATATATACATATTATGAGTTAATACTTAACTTTTATTTACAGTTTTCAAAATGTGGTGCTGTCAAACATGATATTATTTGTTCTCAATTATTGACTAATGGGTATGTTCCTTACAGCAGCAAAATGGAGATCATAAATAAAGTGTAAAAGTTTAGTATTCATGTTTCTTATAGAACATTCTTCAGAAGACTGATATTGAAATTGGTAGACATGAGTATTGTACAGCATAATTTTTATGACAGTCTTCTAGTGTGGTTCTACAATATGTTACCGTTGAACATAAATAGAGAACAATGGTCTTACTGACTTCTATGGGCATATTATAGAACAAAACTATATACATATACACTTTAACATACCTGTGGGACTTAAGTGTTGTTGCTGTGTGTATGTAGTCTTTTGGATTAATAATCTAGGACCTAGAGCCATGATATATTAAGTATTTCATATCTGTGTGTTTTTAATAGGTTTTTGACACAAGATATCATTACTGAGGTACCTCTTCTAATCCAGGACATCTTCTAATTTTCTAACTGTGTAATCAGTCTCTGTGAGGAGTAGGTAATCCTTAGACCATCACTGGAAGGTTAAAGCTGTTACTGATTCTCATAAAAATGATTGTTTAATTACTGGAAAAAATAAAAGCCACAGAGTATATTTTCAAATTATAGAGTTAATTAACAAAGTCTGGATTATAGAAATTAGAGTTGCAAGTTAGGGTTTTGAATTGTTCCATATGTGGTCCTTACTATGAACTAAGAACTTTTTTTATATCATCTAATTCTCAAACTGAGTTACATAGTCACATAAAGCTCCCTTCAGAGTTGAAAAAAAAATGTCAGAAAGATTAGGTAACTTGGCTGATTTTATTAGACAATCAACTGTGAAGCAATGATTTAAACCTTGCTAACCTGGTATCAGAGCTCACATTTTAATCATTATGCTACTTGCTTCATTCCCATAGTAGGTAAAGTGTTGCTGTTTTATTGTGTTAAACTATACATAACTAGATTTATTATTTTAATAATTTTAAGTGTACCATTCAGTGGCATTAAGTACATTCACATTGCTTTCAAACTCTTCTATTCATTTTCAGAAAGTATTCATAAAAATAAAGAAAAGGAGTTGTTTTACTTGTGTTCAAAATCCACAATTGCATTGCATGTCCAACATATTTGTGTGTCTTTAAATATGTATACCTATGGCTGATTCATGTTGAGATTTGACAGAAAGCAGCAAAAGTCTGTAAAGCAATTATCCTTAATAAAAAATAAATTAATTAAAGATGTGTAGAACAAACTTGAGTAGTAGAAACTAGAATGTTTGAAATCATATATGGCAATACTACCAAATGAAAACAGAATGTGATAATATAAAACGTTACCATTTCTATTTCTTTCTCCTGTTTTAATTGTATAATTCTAGTATAACCACAATACCTAAAAAGGACTCAGTTTTGTTATCACAGTAGTGTTTAGTTCTATTCTTTAGCTTTTCCAAAAACTTGTCATTTCTGTTTCCATGCAAATTATGTTTATATAGGGAAAATGAATGTCATTAGACTGTGAAATAGGTAGCCACACTATATTTATTGAGAAAAGAAACACCCACTTTTTTACAGAAAGACATAACAAACCTTAGAAAAAGTAATTGAAACAGATATATTAGTCAAGTAAAATATTTTAGCTGTGTGTATTTGAATACTAATCAACTTCTTTCCTAGAGAAAAGAACAATGGTTTCTTTAGCTTATGTGAAATAAAAATTATTTCTGAGTCAAGTTTCTCTTGTTCAAGTAATTGTCTCTGTCAAAACATTTTAACTGAAAGAAATCACTCATGTTTTCTGAAATAGTCTTTTTTTCTCAAATTATAATCACTTAGGAATTTGTTAACTTGAAAAGTATGCCACTGAATATAAAACTTCAGTAGGTTTTAGAAATAATAGCTTTAAAAATATTTTTTAATTCACATAAGCACATATACACTTTAGATTTTCAAGGTTGATACCAGAAATAAAATAGAAAAGAGAAAAATACATTGATAATTTTACTGCTGGAACATATTACTGAGTCACATCTTCAGAGACATCTTTCTTAGCAAATAATGATAAACTGATCCCCATCTTTTTTTTCCACTGAGTACTTGTTAAATTTCCATCAATTTTTGATTCACAAATTTCTCAACAAATATAATTGTAATCACTATATTTAATTATTTTCATTTTGTCTGTTGTCATTGGGCTTCCCCAGCGGCTCAGTGGTAAAGAACCCACCTGCAGTGAAGGAGATCCAGGTTTGATCCCTGGGTCAGGAAGATCCCCTGGAGAAGGGCAAGGCAACCCACTCTGATATTCTTGCTTGAAGAATCCCATGGACAGAGGAGTCTGGTGGGCTACAGTCCATAGGGTCGCACAGAGTCGGACACGAGACTTAGCACACATACTGTTGTCATTAGACTTTATACTGTCAGATATTGTCACAATTGAACTTAGTTGACATCCAGTTAATTGGCCTCAGCTTTTGGTATAAGTCAGTCAGTTCAGTCACTCAGTCATGTCTGACTCTTTTGCGACCCCATGATATAAGTACTGTGATACAAAATACCTGATAAAGTTTATCATGTAGATTTCTTTTAGCCATTAGCACCAGGGGAGTATCCCAGGACTGTGGTAGGATGTTCCTTCATTTTTACTTAAGCTACCATCATAAGACTGGAGAAGGCAATGGCACCCCACTCCAGTACTCTTGCCTGGAAAATCCCATGGAGGGAGGAGCCTGGTAGGCTGCAGTCCATGGGGTCGCTGGGAGTCGGACACGACTGAGCGACTTCACTTTCACTTTTCACTTTCATGCATTGGAGAAGGAAATGGCAACCCACTCCAGTGTTCTTGCCTGGAGAATCCCAGGGACGGGGGAGCCTGGTGGGCTGCCGTCTATGGGGTCACACAGAGTCGGACACGACTGAAGTGACTTAGCAGCAGCAGCAGCAGTATCATAAGACAGCACATTTTCCTTGGAATGGCTTAGGAGAAGTTCTTCAGGATTTATTCACTGATTCAAGTGGGATTTTGTGGCATGCAGAGCAAAGACATTCTTCTGTTTAGAGCAGCTTTCTGGGCAATTTGCATCATCTCCCTGTGTCCTCCATTTTACTTCCTCATCAGATGTTTCAGGAGTCCTTAAAAACACTGCTGCGATTAAATTTTCTTTTTCTGCAGCTTTCAGATTCCATTGACCAGCCGATGTGATAAAGACATTTCCAATATGCAGTCATATTTTGAATTAGGATTTAAGGATCAAGCTTTCACAGAATATTGCTGGGTAGGCAGTTGATAATAAAATGATAAATACAGAATTCTCCCAATAGTGACATGCACCCTCTGTTTCAAACTGAGTAGCTGGGGTATTGCAAATGATTCAGGTGGGAAACTTGAGATAGTGCTCCAAGTGTAAACTATAAAAGTGAAGAAAACAGATTCCTGCTTCCATGGAAGTCCCTAAATTGTAAACATTTTAAGTAAAAAAAAAAAAAAAAATGGCACAATGAAAGACAGCCTTAAAACTTGGGTCAATCTGCCAGGGAACCACCATTTCCCAGCTAATGGTGTATATGGCTTTATTTAGGATGTCAGACCAGAAAGAAACTTACAGTCATTTTAACAGTACAGCATGGATAGTATACACTTAGATACCCAATTCTCGTAACACTCAGAAATCAGTTTTCAAGGGAGGCAAGATTAAATATCTGGGAATAAAACACTGATGACTTATGAGAAATCATTAAAAACAATTGCATTTCTTTATTGATTTGAGTTACTAGTATTCTAAAATAAATTAATGCCTTGTTGTCATAATGTTAATGCTTTTCTTACAAAGAAATTAGCCTAATAGCTTCTTAATACTGTTTCATTCTTAATGGTAATGAAATACATATTTATAATAGTTTATATAGAAGTGACCAAAAACTATTGAAACCAGGGATGTGGTGGTATCAAATAATAGCAGTATATGAGAATGCCAGCTAAGCAAACAAGAAAATATTAGTATAAAACTTTATGGAAGGTTTTTTTTAATAGGCAAAAAATTTGAAATATATTTGAATCCTTGAGAATGTCATCTTCATAAATATCTTTAAAAAATATAAAATCATGAAGAATTTAATGTTATCATTGTTCAAGGCTCCTTAGGAATACAACTGTTAGGTAGATTTGAAAAGAATTAATAGAAGGGATTTGCAATAGTTTGATACAAGAAGATATTCCATGATATTATGTTTTCTTAAAAGTAAGCTATCCCTCTTCATGGGAGATGGAAGAATTTATATAGCTCTAGTTCAGTTCAGTTCAGTTGCTCAGTCCTGTCTGACTCTTTTCAACCACATGGACTGCAGCACACCAAGCTTCCCTTACCAATTCCTGGAGCTTGCTCAAACTCATGCCCATCGAGTCAGTGACACCATCCAACCATCTCATCCTCTGTCATCACCTTCTCCTCCTGCCTTCTAACTTTCCCATCATCAAGGTCTTTTCTAATGAGTCAGTTCTTTGCATCAGGTGGCCAAAGTATCGGAACTTCTGTTTTAGCATCAGTCTTTCCAATGAATATTCAGGAGTGATTTTCTTTAGGATTGACTGGTTTGATCTCCTTGTAGTCCAAGGGACTCTCAAGAGTCTTCTCCAACACCGCAGTTCAAAGGCATCAATTCTTTGGCACTCAGCCTTCTTTATGGTCCACTTTTCACATCCATACACGACTACCGGAAAAGCCATAGCTTTGACCACATGGACCTTTGTTGACAAAGTAATGTCTCTGCTTTTGAACATGCCGTCTAGGTTTGTCATAGCTTTTCTTCCAAGGAGCAACCATATTTTAATTCCATGGCTGCAATCAACATCTGCAGTGATTTTAATCACTGCAAGAAAAGGAGCCCAAGAAAAGGAAGTCTGCCACTGTTTCCACTGTTTCCCCATCTATTTGCCATGAAGTGATGGGACCAGATGCCATGATCTTTGAACCCTGCAGTAATGCATTTTGATGTATCTAGAAACTGACATAGAATAAACTGCTTGCCATGAGCATAGTTATGAAAGCGAAAACAGCAATCACAGATCCCCTGATCATGGTGTAATGAGTAGAAGGAATGTAGCAAATTCAGAAACAGAAGTTAAAATACAGGGCAGTGGATTAGATTTGGTCATACAGTGGAACACTAAGTCATGGACCTTCAAATGGAGAATATAAAGACCACAGTTGTCCGTGAGATCACGTCTTTGACAATGTCCTTACAAAGTGTGAATTTCAGGATTGCAGGCCTGACAGCTATACAATTTGTGGGGACCACTATGGGAAAAAAAAATGAGTAGTATAACATGCAAACACAAAATTAGGTAATAAAAATGCTTTTATACGATGAGAATTCCAATTACAAAATTTTATAAGTTGGCAATGAACATAAATAAAAATTGCAGAAAAATAACAGATTTAAAACTATCACTTAATTATTTCAGAAAATTCTATAATCATTTTTTTCCTTCACAGTTTTTGGCTTCACACTTTTGGATCAGCTGCCCAAATAACAAAAATGAAAACAAAAAGACAGGTAACAGTTATCAAAGTGATGCTTTGTTTTCCTCAGAACAATCAACCTGGGAATTCTGTGGCAGTCCAATAGTTAGAACTCCAGGCATCCATTGAGGGGGGCCTGGGTTAGATCCCTGGTTGGACTCAAATAAGATCCTGCAAATTGCAGGCTGCAACAAAAGAAAGAAAGAAAGAAAAAAAAAAAGAATAATCGTCTTTTCTTAATGTTTTATTCATTGCTCAATTAACCATAGAAAAAAATTTTGAGGCATATTGGAAAATATGTAATAATGCAAGTGGACAGAAATTGGTCAAATGTGATAATATGCCAAATTCAAAAGGGAAAAATTAAAACACTGAAACAATGCTCAATGCTTATTTTGACATCACCTGAGTATTAAGAACATACATGTAAGTATGGAAGTATTTTTGATACGTGCACCTCACTGGTCTTACTTTGTTTTTAACAGTATTAAGAGTGTGTGGTATCTGCTTAATGCATGCTAAGTCACTTCAGTCGTGTCCAACTCTGTGCGACCCTATGGACAGCAGCCCACCAGGCTCCTCTGTCCATGGGATTCTCCAGCCAAGAATACTGGAGTGGGTTGGCATTTCCTTCTCTGATTTAATCGCTGTCACATCTAACTCTTTGGAACCCCATGGACCATGGCACACCAGGCCCCTGTGTCCATGTGATTTTCCAGGCAAGAATACCGGAGCGGACTGCCATTTCCTTCTCCATCTGCTTAATGGGGTGCTTGAAATAATAACAATATTAAGAATGACAGAAACTCACATGATGCACATTCTTTGATTGTCAGACTTTATTCTGACATTCACCAATTAAGATTCATCCATTAGGAGTTTCCTCACCAATATCTTGGTGGGATATTCCTGACATCACCACCCCTCACAAAAAGAACAACTACAATCATTCAAGAACAAGACATCACTGATAGAAACCACTGAGAGAACACAAGTATGAGGCGGAAGCACCCCCTGCCCCATAGAGACAGAATTCATTATAAGGGTAAGAGAGGCAACTACTGCATTGCCCCTCCCCCCAGACTGATGCAACACCACTCCAGAGGTCTCCTGTGAGCCTCCAGGGTTCCTCCAGTGGTGGAAGAGAACCCAGGAAAGATCACCCACTCTCTCAGGCATTCTTGGTCAATTCATGGTAGACTCTACTTTGACTTTACACCATGGAGATGACAGGAGGACCTGCAGAGACTCACCGGTGGGAATCTGACTTGACAGAGAAGTGGGGAGGTTCTTGCAACACCCAGCAATCAATCTTTGCAGGTCAAATGCACACTTACCTCACCCAGGTAGTAATCCCATCAGTGCCTTTACTCACCTGCAGAACCAGCTCAGAAGCACACGCTGACCAGGGAACTCAGCAGGGTGTATATATGCCTGATTCAAGTCTTCAGATGAAGAGTTTGCAAAACTTGGTTTGGTTTTGCCCAGATAAGGAGCTGAATTATTGAACCGCCTACTGTGGAGAGAACTCCTGATAGTCCCTTGGACTGCAAGGAGATAAAACCAGTCAATCCCAAAGGAAATTAACCCTGAATATTCATTGAAAGGACTGATGATGAAACTGAAGCTCTGGTACTTTGGTCACTCACTGGAAAAGACCCTGATGCTGGGAAAGATTGAAGGAAGGAGGAGAAGGGGATGACAGAGGAAAATAATGCATGACCAAAACAGGAAGTCTGTCCAAGAAATAATAACCATAAAGGTATCCTAGATTTGAAAAATGCAATGACTGAACTGAATAATTCAGTAGGGTTTCAAAAGAACTCTTGATCATGCACAAGAATTGATGACCCTGAAGACAGGAAATTTGTAATTATCCTGGGGGTTCATTGGAAGGACTGATGCTGAAGCTGAAACTCCAGTACTTTGGCCACCTCATGCGAAGAGTTGACTTATTGGAAAAGACTCTGATGCTGGGAGGGATTGGGGGCAGGAGGAGAAGGGGACGACAGAGGATGAGATGGCTGGATGGCATCACCGACTCGATGGGCATGAGTTTGAGTAAACTCTGGGAGTTGGTGATGGACAGGGAGGCCTGGTGTGCTGCAGTTCATGGGGTCTCAAAGAGTCAGACACGACTGAATGACTGAACTGAACTGAACTGAACTGAGTCAGGAGCAAAAAGAATGAAGAAGAATGAAGAAATCCTATGGGAATTGCAGGTAAAAAACAATATTTGCATTTATGGAAATTCAGAAGAAAAAGACGAAGGGACAGAAATTATATTTAAAGCAATACTGGCTGAAAACTTTTCAGATCTGGGGAGAAAAAGAGACATCCAGATCAATAGGGCCCAAAAGATCCCAAATTGTTTGGGCTCAAATAGGGCCACAGCAAGACACAAAATAATCAAATTTTCTAAAGACCAAAAATACTTTTAAAATCAGCAAGAAAAATAAGAGAAGATACATAAAAGGGAAACCTGCAAGACTACGGGAGGATTTCTCAGCAGAAACTTCAGGCCAGAAGAGAGTGGAATGACATAGTCTTAAAAATTTTGAAAGAAAATGACCCTCAATCAAGAATTCCAAACCCAGTAAAGGTGTCCTTCCAAAACGAAGAGTTGATAAAGACTTTCTTGAACAAAGAAAAGTTGAGGGAGTTCATTACCACCAGACTTGCCTTATAAGAAATGCTGAACGAAATTCACTGAGTGGAAGTAAAATAGCACAAATTTACACTTCAAAAATACAAGGTAATCTAAATCTCTCTGACAAACCAACAAACAGATGAAAACAACTTATAGGAAAATAGATAATACTCAGATTTTTGGTTACCAGTCACTGAGGGTAGGGAAAGGGGAAACCGCAAGAAGGTGGTCAAAACATACAAATTTTATGATGATAATATTGATGTATGATATATAAGAAAATTGCTATTAGAGTAAATCCTAAGAGTTTTCAGCCCATGGAAAACATATTTTTTCTTTTTTTTGTTTTTGATGGTTTAGTTGTTTTCTTTTTATCATACCTATATGAGAAGGTGGATGTCCATTGAATTTATTGTGGTAATCATGTCACAATACAAGTAAATTAAATTATTATTCTCTTATATTTTAAAATTATGCACAAATGTATGTGAATTATTTCTCAATAAAACTGGAAAAGATATTTGTCCGTTAATACTCATTCATTAAGATATTTACAAATTTTCCATTATAAAAAATGCCTGTAAGCCTATCTATACTAGGAAATAGATTGGCAGAATAAATTTGAACTTTTAGAAATAATTGAATTGTTATGTTTTAATGAAGAAGGTTATAATATCCTACTTTTATATTCTCATTCAAAACTCTGGAACTTTTTTGGTTTTGTAATTGGACATTTTGAAGTAAAGAGTTGAGAGAAATCTGTACTTTATCAAAGTAATTCTTTCTGTTTGCCTAATTGCTACATGGAAGTAGTGGGAATATTTTAACTAGCAGCCTTTCTACTTTGAAAATACATATTTTGATCATTTGTTATATTTCATTAACTTTTCTAACAATATTAACATTCTTAAAACAGATGATTTTTCTGGTCTCTAACTTCAAGGATTTGTAAATATTTTATACTGTTGGCAAAGGTCTACACTACAGTGAGAGGGATAAAAACAATCAGGAAGCATTCACAAATTTATTCATTAGATTCATTAGATTCTTAGTTTTATATTCTAAGAGCAAAATTTCTCTGTTCAATTGATACTGTCAGCAGTAATTTGTTTTGTTTTTTTTTCCCAGAGTTGTTATGCTGAACAAAATGAACAATGCTTAGTTTATTGGAGACTGAATGATTTGATTTGAAAAAATGTCATCTACATGAACTGAAAGTTTTTGGAAATAATGACTTCCACAAATATCATCCAATTATATCATATTATAACTACCATATTATCCTTTTTTCAAAATCTAATGTTTGAGCTTATGTATATGTGTGTGAGCCTTCGTGTATGTGTACACATCCATACAGACACTTTAGTTATGTCAATGACCGATGAGTAGACATGCGTTGTCTTGGAATATGAGAATACAAGATTTATATTCTTTATATTAACTACCAAATATTGCTAGGCACTTTATCACTCAGCACACATCACTAAGGCATAGGTCAAATAATTTACATACTAGATTCATTAAAAAAAAAAAAAAAAAGCCAGTAACTGAAATTTCCTCTTTTTGGGCTCCAAAATCACTGCAGATGGTGACTGCAGCCATGAAAACGCTTAATTAAGACACTAAATTAAGACACTTACTCCTTGGAAAGAAAATTATGACCAACCTAGACAGCATATTAAAAAGCAGAGAAATTACTTTGCCAACAAAGTTTCGTCTAGTCAAGGCTATGGTTTTTCCAGTAGTCTTGTATGGATGTGAGAGTTGGACCATAAAGAAAGCTGAGCACTGAAGAATTGATGCTTTTGAACTCTGGTCTTGGAGAAGACTCTTGAGAGTCCCTTGGACTGCAAGGAGATCCAACCAGTTCATCCTAAAGGAGATCAGCCCTGGGTGTTCATTGGAAGGACTGATGTTGAAGCTGAAACTCCAGTACTTTGGCTACCTGATGCGAAGAGCTGACTCATTGGAAAAGACCCTGATGCTGGGAAAGATTGAAGGCAGGAGGAGAAGGGGACGACAGAGGATGAGATGGTTGGGTGGCATCATCGACTCAATGGACATGAGTTTGAATAAACTCCAGGAGTTGGTGATGGACAGGGAGGCCTGGCATGCTGCAGTCCATGGGGTCTCAAAGAGTCGGACATGACTAAGCGACTGAACTGAACTGAAACTGAAATCTCCAGTCTCTAAGCCACAAAATTCTTAATTAAGAAGCATTATCGTAGAGCAGGATGGCTCTGATCAAGACTCGGGGGCAACAAAGGATATAATTCCTCATACCTTGATAGAAGGGAGAATATTATCTGACATCTCAGGCCCCAAAAAACAGACAGTAAGGTCTGGTTCTGAAACAGCTTGGATGGAGTTGAAAACCCATCTTCATTTGCACAATCCAAAAGGATGTTATTTGGGAAAACAGGTTAAACCAGAGGCATACAGTTAGAAACTCAAATATATAGCCAACTTAATGGGCTATTTAGCAACCTGGTCATAGGAAATCATTGCTGAAAACTGAAAGTGTCCATGAGATAAGTTACATGTAGAAGGTGTAACAACAGGTATAGTCACAGGCAAGTTTTGTTGTATCCCTACTTTTGGATCAAAAAGTCTGCTATATCTGTAATGCAGGAATACAACTGAGATTCTAGAAGGCAGATAAATAGATAGATGACTAATTTCTTGAGGCTAATGTAACAAAGTACTACAACATAGATGACTTAAAATAACAAAGTGTTATTTGCTTACAGTTAATGGAGGCTAGATTTCTGAAATCAAAAGTTGTCAGAGTTGGTTCTTTCAAAGTATCTGAGGGAAAATGTGTTTGTTCCATGCCACTATCTTAGCTTCTGATGGTTTAGCTGTAACCTTTTGTCTTTCTTAGCTTACAGGCATTTCACTTCAATCTTTCACCTTTCATGGTATTCTCCCTGTATCTCTTCAAGTTGTCTCCCTCAATGATGTCTGTCTGTGTTCATATTTTTCTATTTATAATAAGGATACAGATCAAACTGGATTAGGGCCACCTTAATGACTTCATTTTAACTTCCTATCTCTGTATAAACCTCCATTCAAAAAGGCAACTTTTTGAGGAACTGAAGATTAGGGCTTCAAAGTAACCTTGAAGGAAAAATTCAACCAATAATAGACAGATATATAGATAGGTAGATAATATTAAAATGGTTATGTAAGCATTTATTTTATATTATATTCTTTTTTATATTTTGTTTTTTACAAATGTCAGTGGATCAACCTCATCAACTTTGTATTTGAGATATTAAGATATTAGTCCTCAAAATAAAAGGAGACTCGGACTTTTCTTTATTACATATATAACATATTATTTCACATTTGATGAATTAAAGTAACAAATTATAGTGTAGAGGAAAATGGTATAGAAGGAAAATTCTGTAATTCTTTCAACATATTAAACCATATGATAAACTTAATAGTAACTTGAAAGTGAAGTCACTCATTTGTGTCTTTGCAACCCCATGGACTGAGGAGTCCATGGGATTCTCCAGGCAAGAATACTGGAGTGGGTTGCCATTTCCTTCTCCAGGGGATCTTCCCAACCCAGGGATCAAAGCCGGGTCTCCCACATTGTAGGCAGATGCTTTACCATCTGAGCCACCAGGGAATCCCAATAGTAACTTGGGTTTATACTAATTCACATTGAGTGAGTTAAACCTGTGAGAATATATATCATTCCAGTCATGCAAAGAAATGCTATAAATGTAAAAAATAAAAAATAGGAAATAATCAGTATCCTCAAGAAAAACAAAGATGTTCAATGAAAATGAAATTCAATGAAAATCTTAGTATGGAATGCCAAGGGTTTTGCAGTTTATTACATACATTATCAAAACTTATGGGAGATTTGAAATGGGAAACAATTTTAGAAAATCAAATCTGCATTTAGGATAGATGAATAATTATAGAAAATAGAGAGTTTTCCCTAGAAATAAACTAGAGATAAGAACAAACTAACAATGTTTTAGGTGATACCTTCTTTTCCAATAAGTGATTACAGTGAAATTGATATTTACAGCCTTTGATAACTGATCACATGTGGGAAATGGAGAAGAAATGGGAAAAAAAAATCCTAGACCTCACCCTATCCCAGTTCACAGGGTTGCAAAGAGTCGACAGGACTGAAGCGACTTAGCACGAATGCACACCCTATCCAAAACTTAACCCTATCCAGGTGGCTCAGTGCTCTCCCATTTTGAAATAAATAAATAAAGATAAATCTAAAATTCTGGAATTCAAAAGCATTTAGTTCCCAAAATTCTTCTGAGACTTATTTTTGTTTTTATTCTCCTCTTTCCCTTCTTTTTTTCTTTCTTTCTTTCTTTCTTCTTCCTCTCCTTTTCCTTCTTCTCCTCCTAAGTCTCCTAACTCTGAAGGAAAGCAACGTTTTAAAAATAAAACTAAAAAAGAAAAGAAAAACTGGAAGTTGGGGAAAAATGAAAAGACATAGGTAGTTTTAAAATATCCTTTGGTAGTAAGAAAAAATATTTTATGTGGTTCAGAGTGCTTGAGAGTACAAACCAGACACTGAGAGCCAGTATGATAGACACTAAAGAAGGAAGAAGACCTACCTATATAAGAACCATATTATATAAAACACCCAAAATGGAAGGTATGAAGAAAATGAAGAAACAGGCTTTGTGACCAACTGCTCCATAAATATGGTTTTAAAAAGCAAGTATATTAGAAAAGCATGTGTGCATGTGTGCTTAGTCGGGTGCAATTCTTTGCAACACCATGGACTGTAGCCAGAGAGGCTCCTCTGTCCATGGGATTTTCCAAACAAGGATACTGAAGTGGGTTGACATTTCCTCCTCCAGGGGATCTTCCTGACCCAGGGATGGAACCTGTGTCTCTGTCTCCTGCATTTGCAGTCAGATCCTTTACTAATGAACCACCTGGGAAACCCAATAGAAAAGCAAGGGAACTTAGTTTATGTATGGAGGGTAATTTTGACTTTAACTTATATTACATTATGATTTTTTTTTTCTGAAAGGTTTCTTTTACTGAAAAATATATTTTAAAAATTGATTTTTAATTCCATCTCATAACAAAATAAAACAAAATCCTCACTTGTTTAGAAACCTCTTCAGGTTGATTAGTTTTCTATTCATTTCCTAGATTGGCATATTCACACTTAGTAACTAATCCCATGACCAAGAGAAAGGAAAGTTAAATTCAAATGCATGAGATAAATGTTAAACCCTAATCAAAGTTATATAAATATTTGTATTCCTTTTGTGAAGCAACACTTATTTTTTTATTTGCTTTTCTGTAAAGAGTATTTAAAAAATTTAAATACTTAAAAAATTAAACATTTTAAACATTTTAATCATTATTACAAGCATTAAAAGTTTACAGGTTTTTTTCTACACCTAGCTAGTATTGACAATATAAACCTTTCTAATTATTGTTATAAGGTCACTGCACAACCTCCTCTTCATTTTCTTTTTTATATATGTCTTTTTTCCTCATAAATTTTATTTTCTGTTAGAGTCCTTTGTCAAGTATTTTCTGCAAGTGAGTTGCATCTCAATATAGACTTTGAATACTTGCATTCTACAAGTTTTTTTTTCTTTTTTTTCCCCCCACACATAAAAGATGAAGTATCTTTTAAAAAGTAATACTATCTTAACATGATATATGATTCCTGGGTAGAGAATTTTTTCATATACTATTCTAGTTTCTGGTGTTAGAGATGAGAAGTTTAATACATTTGAATATTTTACTTTCTAAGTGACTTGTCAGTCAGGAAGCTTAAAAGATTTTCTTCCCTTTCCTTTAAATTCTTAGAATTCAGACAATTTACTGGTCTATGTATAGGTGAATAGCTCCTTTTATTCCCTTCAAGGTTGTTATTTTCTCAGTAAACTTTTATAATTTTTAGATTAAAATATTTCTTCAATGAAGGATAGCATTCTCTGTTATTTCTTAAAATCTTGTTTCTCTTCTTTTTCAGAAGAGTTATTGCATGAATCATAGTTCATGTAGTTTTGTTTCACAATTACTGCAAACTGGAATAATTTATGAAAACAAAATCTTTTTTATCCTGTGAAACATCAATTATTTACAATTAATTATGCACATACTGGGCTTTGTTGTGATTTGTAAAATTTTATCCCCAGATTTACAGAGAAAAATAGCAAGATAGAAGTTATATATTCTTAATAGCTTGCATCATTTATTATTTACCATGGTGAAGACATTATTCAATAAACATTAAAATTGATAAATAAAATACATCTATTATTATAATGGAATATTATGTTAGCATACATTTCTAAGGGGCTTCCCAGGTGGCACTAGTGATGAAGAACCCACCTGCCAATTCAGGAGACTTAAGAGACGTGGGTTCAATTGCTGGGTAGGGAAGATCCCCTGGAGAAGTAAATGGTGACCCACTCCAGTATTCTTGCCTGGAGAATTCCATGGACTGAGGAGCCTGGAGGGCTACAGTCCATAGGATCGCACAGAGTCAGACATGACTGAAGCGACTTAGCATATATGTTTCTAATTGATGTATCTTTTCCTCTTCATTTATTTCCATGAATGACTGTAACATGAAATATCACATTTTTAAGATTAACAATATATGATCTAATCTTTACTGTGAACTAATCAATATATAGTTTTTATCATCAGGAATAGGCACTCAAATACAAAAAATAGTGATAAATTCATACTAGTAATTCCATACATTGATTTATGCAAGTGTGTTCTAGTGTACATTTAAATAGAAAATTAATATGTTAATAGATTGGCACAATCAGATGTCACTTCATATCCATCTTAATAGCTATTATTGAAAACAAGTAATAAATGTTGGTGAAGATACAGATTTAATAATACTTTTATTATTTTTGAGTATCAAGCCAAAGTATAGCAATGAAATTATTAATTGTCTATGAATATTTCTTTCTTCTTTAAACATAGTTTTTCTTTCACATTTATTAGATAACCATGCATTTCTCTTACTCTTTGAAATTTAATAAACAAGCTAAAAATATTCCCTGGATTTCCACATGTTCAATGTGATTAACATATTTCAAGTGGAGGTGGGGGGCATCTCTTATCACAGTTATTAATCTGGATACACACTTTCAGCTCATTGAAGTGAGGGGAAAAAACTCTAAAATATCTTACTGGCTCTTAAAGTTTCCCACCATAAATCACATATGCCTTCCAGTTACATTTCAAAATGCAAATAAATCATATTTGCACCTAACTCCAAAGGGGACAGTGAAGTACAATTTTACCACTTTCCAAGAGGAAAGTTGAAAATGCACAGGAAATGTCAGTAAGGCTCTCAATAATATGTAATACTTTCCTCTGTAGAGTTCCTATTTTTTTTCCAATGTAACTGTCCTTTGTCAATTTTCTTGTAGACATACGTTCTATTATCCATTTTGTTCTACATTTTGATCATTTGTGATATGCTAGTCTCTATACTAATATCTACATAAGTAGTGTCTCTTGCCTTGTATTACGAACCTTTCCTGGTGCAATGTAATACAATGGGCCAGGGGAATATAGATTAAAACACAAATGTATATACACACTCTTATTGGGATTAACACCACGACCATTCCTTGATTGTAACTCAACCAGTAACAGTTTTCATCACACTTTGTCTAATTATTTAATCCCCTTGGCTTCAATCTTATCAATAAATGAGGACAATAATTACAACTTTCTTAGCACTTAGCTCAATAAATGTAAATTGTCATTGCCACTATTAATACACTAAAACACATATAATGAGCTTTTTGATGATATATTTTCAAATTTTTTAATGAATTGACACAGAATATTACAATATATTATTTGAAAAGTCAACTTTGTGTATTATTGATTTATTATTTCTATAAGGCTGATTACTTATTCTTATAATGCTTCTCAAGTGATAACATATTGAATAATCAGATGAGAAGAATTTTTCAGTAATTCAAATTCTCTAGTTCTATCCTCTGCAATTATGATTCAGTAGACTGAGTGGACTCCAGATAGTTGGATATTTTGCAATTTCTCTGGAGGAAGTATCTGGAGATATATTAAAAAAAAAAAGAAAGCTACATTAAAAATGAAAAATGCAGTGGCCGTTTTTTGTGTATATCATTTCTATTTCTTCATATTGCACAAACTTATTCAGTTTCCAAAGATTTCCTTGCATTTCAAAAGCATATATGAGTCATAATATGTGCTATAAACTTGTTTTGCTATTTATGAAGTAGAAAACATTAGGAAACGCTATAGAGTGCATAAAATCAATAAAAGATTATGAGAATCTTTTGAGCCAGAAAATAGTCCAGAGAGCACAGAGCAATATTAATTAACACTAAAAGGAAATAAAAGTTTAGATGAATGTTTTAATTTAATCCAAATGTAAAAATTTGCAAATGTAGAGAAAGATTGGGGTGAAAGCTATAACATGATGCAAGCTACTAGAAACTACTTAATTTGAAGTAGGCTTATTACATTAGAGGACCTGAATTGATTGTTTCATTTACTCTTATTAAAGATGTTTCAAATTACTTCATTCTTTATCAACAATAGGTTGCAATACAATTTCCTATATACATGAAATTTTATCTCATATCAGAAGCTTGTTAAAAATCTTACTGACCTGGTTAGTGAAATACCATTTCTTCTATACAGATCCAGTTACTCTTGCCTTTCTGGAAAATTTTAAGTTTATAAAACCACTGCTTACAGAAAATAATTTAAATCAATTACATGTCTACACACATATCTTGGGCACTTGTCATCTTCCAACACCTACTGCTGTTAAGATGCAAAATCAAGTTTGGATGTTCCAATGAAAAAACGAGTAAGAGCCCCAAAATTCACACAGAAGGTAAGTTTCTGCACAAAGCTTTAACATAGATATATTTGACTCTAAAGTCTATTGTCTAATCTAAACTTACCTGGACTTTCCAGGTGGAGTGGTGGTAAAGAATCTGCCTGTCAATGCAGGAAGTGCAAGAGACGCAGGTTTGATCCCCAGGTTGGGAAAAAGCCTGGAGTAGGAAATGGCAACACACTCCAGTGTTCTTGCCTGGAAAATTCCATGGACAGAGGAACCTGGCAGGCTACAAACAGTCCATGGGGTCACAAAAGTTGGACATGAATGAGCAATTAAGCACACACTGAAATGATGGCTATCATGTATTGAAGACTTGTACGTATTATTTTAAAAGATTTATGATCGAGTGATAAAGAGACATACACTAAATCTTAGAAATGCTCGCTATCTACCTCTGGAGAGCCCCACCAGCTGCTCTCAATTATTCCATTCTCCCACCAGGTAGTATCACGTTCTTTCTTAGATTCACTTTTCATATCATATCTCCCAGAACTAGCACAACTTATCACTAATTGCCAGTATGTAAATTATCTATCTATTCTAACCTGTATCAGAAACCAGAGGAGGAAATAAGTACAATTAAAAGAAGGCAGTTCAGTTCAGTCTCTCAGTCATGTCCAACTCTTTGCGATCCCATGGACTGCAACACGCCAGGCTTCCTGCCCATGCAATTCTCCAAGCAAAAATACTGGAATGCGTTGCCATTTCCTTCTTCATGGGATTTTCCTGACATAGGAATTGAACCAGGATCTCCTTCATTGCAGGCAGACTCTTACTGACTGAGCTACTATCTATTAATTTTTGTCAAAGAACAACAAATTAATGGCATAGTGCTTTGCTCTCTCTTACATTACTGGTTACAGTAAAATCTAGTATCATTCTTATTACTAACACAGTAACTATTAATTAAAATCACACATGCATTTATATCAGCTATCTTTAACCATAATAATGTTGTATAACACACCATACCAAATTCAATGACTTAAACACAGTAGTTTTGAACTCTCACAGAACTGTTAATCACTGATTTAGGCAGGTTAGTTCTGGTTTTGTCTGGTCTCCATTGCATTGCTGCTATCTGGAATGTGTTGGCTGGGCTTACATCTCTGTTTCAGGTGTCTCCCATGTTACTACTATAGGCTAGTGTGGTGAAAGCAGAGGCACCAATGCAAGCAGGCCCAGTCTTGAAAGTGTCTTTATAGGCCTACGTTTACATCCTACTCTCAAACATTGCACTGGTCCACAAACTTGTTACATGTCTGAACTCAGAATCAAGGGGGAGGGAAATAATCACCATTCGTTTATCAACATTAACTTGAAAGCCACCTGTCAAAAAGTATGGATGCCAGAGAATGTGAAATATCCAAGTCATTAAAGCAATTAATCTGGGCTTCCCTGATGGCTCAGTAGGTAAAGAGTCTGCCTGCAATGCAGCAGACCTGGGTTTGATCCTTGAGTTGGGAAGATCTCCTGGAGAAGGGAAAGGCAATCCACTCCAGTATTCTTGCCTGGAAAATCCCACGGACAGACAAGCCTAGTGTGCTACAGTCCATGGGGTTGCAAAGAGTTGGACATGACCGAGTACCTAAAACACACAAAGAAATTAATCTACCACACCCCTTGATGCAGCCATTCATATATGTGAATTTTTCCTACAGATGTACTTGGACCTGTGGGAGATGATCTAGATATAATAAAACTTAGCAAAATATTCTTTAAAGCAGAAAACGTAGATATGTACTTGTACATGTGGGACACAATCTAGGTATAACAATGTTTGGTGAAATATTCTTTAAAGTAGAAAACTAAGATATGTATGGACTTCCCTGGTGGTTCAGTAGGTAAATAACCTGCCTGCAATGCAGGAGACCCAGGTTCGATCCCTGGGTTGGGAAGATCCCATGGGGAAGGGAATGGCAAACCTCTCCGGTATTCTTGCCTGGAGAATTTCATGGACAGAGGAGTCTACAGTGATATGTATTTAAGTGTAAGTACATTTGAATACACATATGTATGCATGTAAATAGATACAGTATATCTACAGTCCTTGGGGTTCCAAAGAGTCAGACAAAACTGAGTGACTAACATATACAAGGTATGTCTAGAATGAAAAATATCATGCAGCAGTAAGGGGCATGTTAAATAGCTACAAGCATTCTAAAGGAATATCTGTAGCTACTGAAAATTATTTACATAAAAAAACACTTTTAAGTAAAAAAGCAATATACAAAACAGAGTATTATATGATACTAATTTTAAGTCAGTAAAATACATTTAGAAATGTCTGAAAAAACAGTAATTAAGTGCTAACTATGTATGGATGGTGGACATTGAAGAGGAACAGAAGAGCTTAGCAACAGAAGATTTTGTAACCTTACTATGCACAAGGTATCTTTCTGTCTTTTCAAAATTCTGTGCCATTGGCATATATTACCTATTTTATTTATTACCCATTTGTTTACATAATAAATTAATGACTATTTTTTGTATTTTACATTAATTAATAAAAGGGCAACTGTGTACTAATTAATTCCAAGTAGGAATTAGATATTATGTACACATATACCATATTGCCAATATGTTTTCCAATCTTCAAATTATTTAAGTCTGAATTAAGATAAATTGTACTATGTAGATCAGTCCTGGGTGTTCATTGAAAGGACTGATGTTGAAGCTGAAACTCCAATACTTTGGCCACCTAATGAGACGACTTGACTCATTGGAAAAGACCCTGATGTTGGGAGGGATTGGAGGCAGGAGGAGAAGGGGACGAGAGAGGATGAGATGGCTGGATGGCATCACCGAATCGATGGACGTGAGTTTGAGTAAACTCCGGGAGTTGGTGATGGACAGGGAGGCCTGGCGTGCTGCGATTCATGGGGTTGCCAAGAGTCGGACACGCCTGAGCGACTGAACTGAACTGAATTGAACTGTACTATATAGAATAGAAAGATTGCTCAAAATATGTAAATTTCATGTAATTTATATGAACTGCAACAATTGGGTGTGTCTAAAACTTCCATGGTGGCTCAGACGGTAAAGCGTCTGTCTACAATGCGGGAAACCGTGGTTCGATCCCTGGGTCGGGAAGATCTCCTGGCGAAGAAAATGGCACCCCACTCCAGTACTCTTGCCTGGAAAATCCCATGGATGGAGGAGCCTGGTAGGCTGCAGTCCATGGGGTCGCTACGAGTCGGACACGACTGAGCGACTTCACTTTTTCACTAACACTTTAGTTAATGAATATGTCTTGTGGACTTTCTCAATTGATTGTTTAGATAATTTTTCCTACATTTAGTTTTGCTAATAAGATGACAACTCTCCTTAAAGAAAGAGACAGTATGCTTTCTTCTGTCCTTTGGGTTGTTGCTGAAAGTGAGAAGCAATAGAGCAATAGTAGTTTACTTATTTTTAGTCCTTTGTATTCTACACCACAAGTTGTTGCTTTTGAATTATTCTGACTTTTTGCAGTTTGATATTAGTAAATACATGCAGTATTTCTTAAACTTCCCTTGACAAACACAACTTTTTTTCTGTTAAAACAGACGTGGTAAAGGGATAGATTATATAGTTTTTTAATTTCTGATTTGTTTGATCACTTTATATAAATTATTTTATATTTTAATATACAAACAAAATTTAACATGTGAATCACATTAGAAAAAATTTTGGCTGGACTCTTGCTGTTTTTAAGACAGATGGCAATATTTTAACAATATAAATTTAAATTTTAGTGTATCTGCCTTTGGGTATTCGTATGCATACTTTCAGTGACATCTACTTATTTTTCATAAATATGTGAATATTTTGTTTCATCTTTGGGGACAAAATCAGTGTATTACATTCAGGTAATAAAATAATAATCCAAAGGGAACAAATATCTATTGAACTTGGTTCCAGAATTTGTAATGAATATAATTTGCTAACATAAATGACTTTCATGATCTGACTTTTCAAAGTGAATAACAGAAACTATTATAACTGGTATTAAAATTTAAAGATGTTTTCTATTGGCTTTAAAATGGAAAATAGAGAATAATGAATTTAGGAAAAAGATATATAAAGGACTGAAATTAAAAAAAAATTTAAATGAAAACTTTAAATAAGTAAAAGCAAACATGGGATTGGAAAAGTTATATTGACTACCAAACAAGGCATTGCATTTTTTTATTTATCATTTTTTTCCCCTAAAAGTTTAACTTCAAATTTATTTTAGTGAAAGCTGCAACTGAAATTGACCTTTTCAACATTACTTAATTTATATGGAAAGGGAGTTTACAAGCAGACAAAATCAAAGATTCCATTAGAAGCTAATGATAGACTACTTTCTTTGCATCTATATGTGTCCCTATCAATCACTTACATTATAGAATTTCTGAGTTCAACAAAAGTTGACCTTTAGTGACCTTTATCTAGTGTCATATACACAATGTCCTTACGTTCCTACCCAGATGATAATAGATATTATCAGATCTTAATGAAAATCAAATTTCTCTGTATTCAGTAATTAGCTAGTAAAACCAATTAGCTGAGGACCTACAAAACTAGTGTTAAAGGTGATTAAGCCAAGTTAATGATTACAAAAATAATTATACTTCCACAGTGAACTTCAGAATTATAATTGGACTGTCTATCCCAGTTAATTAGATAATTAGCACACCAAGATTTTTGGAAAACTTTGATTTTCAGTTGGAAAGTGCATTCTCTTGAAATCTCCCATTTAGATGTGCTCTTTAGGGTGATCTGATATCACAAATCTTCCAAAGTTAAGAGAAGACAGTGTAATTTTCATTTTTCACAATAATTAGCGGTTATCCAGTTAATGTTATTGCTATTACTTTATTTCCCTTCCAAACCAAATTTGATCAAAAAAGCAATAAACTTCAACCAAAAGTCCAAACTAACATTAGGTGAATTTATTGGTCAATACCCCTAGCAATAGAGTAAATTATAAAACATTACATTTTAGTCACTTCCATAAGTGATCTAAATGCAAAATAGAACATTTATACTTAGCAATTTAATTATAATATCTATGAAAAATGATCTTTATTCTGATAATGTTGACTGTTAACAGATTTTTATTTCACAAGCATTTATTTAGTATTATTGTACTATAAGAAAACAGTTTTCATATTACCGCTTTAAAGTGCTGAAAAATATTCATCTCATCAACTCAGTATTCTTTCTATCAGTTTAGGGTCAGAGTGTGAATTAATAGCACACTAGAGGAGCTTGGTATGGTCAGGTTGACTCATATTCTTTTGGTGAGTGACTTACACATATATATACACCCATGTACAAATAATGAAAAATAAAACTTTTACTCTAATAAGGCATCTTTTTGAATTATGATCACTTATTCACAAATTATTTCACTCAATTAATGGGTCATCTTAAAGAATAAAAATCAATAATGTATTTTATATTGATACTAATTTGCTGTAATACTAACACTATGCCCCAACACATACACAAACCTTAATAAATGTGTTAAAATAAAGCTCTCTGTGTAGAAGAAAATCAGAATCATTGCATTTAGAATCCCATAGAGTTTGATATTTAAAAGTTATTCACAGTTCATATTTTAAGAAGGGACTAATATTTTTGATAAATACTATTTAAAGACATTCATATCCAGTGGGTGGTAATATATGACAGAAGACATACTTAAAATTAAGCATTATAGTATCTAGTTATTGCTTCACTTGTAGTTTAGCTGGTGAAGAATCCACCTGCAATGTTGCAGACACCTGTTCTATTCCTGGGTTGGGAAGATGCCCTTGAGAAGGGATAGGCTACCCACTCTAGTATTCTTGGGCCTCACTGGTGACTCAGATAGTAAAGAATCTACCTGCAATGTAGGATATCTATCTGTGTTTGATCCCTGGGCTGGGAAGATCTCCTGGAGAAGGGAACAGCTACCCACTCCAATATTCCTGCTTGAAGAATTCCATGGACAGAGTAGCCTGGTAGGATATAGTCTGTGGGGTCGCAAAGAATTGGGCACAACTGAGCAACATTCAGTTTACCCTCATCTATTTATTGAAGCCTCTTTGATAGAGTTTTTATTAATTAGTTATTCAGGTCTTATTTGAAAGGGAAGAGCACATGAACTGCTGTTGATGAGTTTTTACCAACAGATATCCAAATGTTGCTAAGCCATTGGGATTCTTGGAATAAACAAGATTCAAGTCCACTTAAAGCTAGAGGCACCATTAACATATAGTCATTCTGGGTTCTTTCAGGAAAACAGCCACTGCAAGCATGAGGGGAATACAGGATAAAGGTTAGGAATGAGAGTATCCATAGATGGGGAGGAGCTGGGAGAATGAGGCAGCAGGTAGATTAGAGCGTTTGAGTACTGGGGCAGAAAGAGGAAATGAACTTGGGCAAAGTACACCAAGACTTTTAAAAGAAGTTTAGGGAGAAGTCTGGAAAGTCTCTCCAAGAAGAAAGGGAGTGCAAAGTGGTAAAAAGTGAGCCTGATGCCATTGACCCTTAACACAACAGTCTCCAGAAACAAATAATTTCTTCTTTTCTTCCATCTTCCAAATTTCGCTCTCACAGCAAATTCTAACCGTGGACCATAGAGGAAAATTCTAATGCCAACCATATTAGAAAGTGATTTTTGGAAACATAGTTTCCTGTTTTCGAAAAATACGAGGTGATAAATAGTTAATTATAGACAATCCAGCACAATGCTGTTGTTCTTCAGTCTGTAAGTGGTGAACAATTCTTTGCACCCCATGGACTGTAGCACACACAGTTGCACAACTGTGCACAACTATGTAACAATTGCACTAATTTCACATATTAGCAAAGTAATGCTCAAAATTCTCCAACTGAGGTTTCAAAAGTACCTGAACAGAGAATTTCCAGATGTGTTCAAGCTGGATTTAGAAAAAGCAGAGGAACCAGAGATCAAATTGCCAACATCCATTGGATCATAGGAAAAGCAAGAGAATTCCTGAAAAACATCTACTTCTGCTTTGTTGACTACGCCAAAGCCTCTGACTGTGTGGATCACAAAAAACTGTGAAAGATTCTTAAAGAGATGGGAATACCAGACCACCTTACTTGCCTCCTGGGAAACCTATATGCAGGTCAAGGAGCAACAGTTAGAACCAGACATGGAACAACAGACTGGTTGCAAATTGGGAAAGGAGTATGTCAAGGCTGGATATAGTCACCCTGCTTATTTAACTTACATGCAGAGCACATCATGTGAAATGCCAGACTGGATGAAGCACAAGCTGGAATTGATTGCCAGGATAAATATCAATAACTTCACATATACAGATAACACCTCCCTTATGGCAGAAAGTAAAGAGGAACTAGTCTCTTGGTGAAGGTGAAAGAGGAGAGTTTAAAACTCAACATTCAAAAAACTAAGATCATGGCATCTGGTCCCATCACTTCATGGCAAATAAATGGGGAAACAATGTAAACAGTGACAGTCTTTATTTTCTTGGGCTCCAAAATCACTGCAGATGGTGATTGCAGCCATGAAATTAAAAGACATTTACTCCTTGGAAGGAAAGTTATGATCAACCTAGATAGCATATTAAAAAGCAGAGACTTTACTTTGCCGACAAAGGTTCATATAGTCAAAGCTGCGGTTTTTCCAGTAGTGATGTATGGATGCGAGAGTTGGACTATAAAGAAAGCTGAGCGCCAAAGAATTGATGCTTTTGAACTGTGGTGTTGGAGAAGGCTCTTGAGAGTCCCCTGGACTGCAAGATCAAACCAGTCAATGCTAAAGAAAATCAGTCCTGAATATTCACTGAAAGGACTGATGCTGAAGCTCCAGTACTTTGGCTACCTGATGGAAGAACTGACTCTTTGGAAAAGACCCTGATGGGGGACAAGATTGGAAGCAGGAGGAGAAGGGGATGACAGAGGATGAGATGATTGGATGGCGTCACTGACTCAATGGCCGTGAATTTGAGCAAGCTCCAGGAGATGGTGAAGGACAGGGAAGCCTGGCGTGCTGCAGTCCATGGGGTAGCAAAGAATTGGACATAACTAAGCAACTGAACTACAGATAATCACAGAACTGTTCATGGAATTCATTACAAATTGGAACAAGCTAGTTGTTACTTCTAAATGTCACTTGACAGTATACCTATGATATTGTTTTTAAAAATGTGCATGCCTTTCTACTAGCAGAACTTTTCACGTAAGTATATGAAATTGGAGACTTTCAATGCAAACAAAATAGAGTATTATTATTCAGAAAATATTTAAGGAATAATTATGAGCCAGGAAATGTTAATATATTACTTATGATAAACAAAACAGACAAAAATCCTCACCCAAGAAGCTTAATTTTTAGTGCGAATAAAATTTCAGCAAAGATCACTGAAACTTAAGAGAAGCAAAAAATCCCAATGTTCTGTGGCATCTCTGTAAAATAACATTGATGTTGCTGGGCTCCCCTCACACATATTCATTATGCTGAACCCGCAGGACACACTGCTGCACTAAGAATAGTATTGATTTTTAATTTCCTCCAGGAACTGTCCAAAACTGTTTTTTTAAATGTATTTGATTATGAACATCCCAAACACAGAAAATAACAGCAAAATTCAGTTGTTAAAAGAAATTTTAACATTTTTCAACACTTGCTTCAAATTTTTTCAAGAAATAAAGTATTAAGATATACTTAATCTTCCATTACTCTTTCTTGATACCATCGTTTTGCACCTTGATAGATCAAACACTCTGTGGTACCTGGGTAATACCTCTTTCATGAGCTAATGTATATAATTTTATACACACACACACACACACACACACACACACACATATATGCATTCCTGGAGAAGGGAATGGCAACCCACTCCAGTATTCTTGCCTGGTGAATTCCATGAACAAAAGAGCCTGGCAGGCTACAGTTCATAGGGTTCCAAAGAGTCGGACACAACTGTGCGACTAACACTTTCACTTTCATATATATGTATGAAGACTCCCAAAGTTGTTCACTTAGGGTGCACACACTCAAACACTCCTATTTGTATATAAGATATATCTATGGTCACATATGTAGCCATTGTTCATTTATTTAATTCATTTGTATGAATATAACAAAATATATACCTAATATCTTATTTTATGACGATTTAGGTTATTTCTAGATTTTCTCTGTTACAATAGGACACATATTCTTATACCGAACATCTTGAGTGAATGTCTTAAATATTTTTGCAGAGTATTTTTCCAGGAATACAATCACTCTCTTTTATGGCATTTACATATTTAATTCAATATAGTTTATCAAAATTTCCACCAATTTTTAACAACCTGTATTTCAACCAAAAGTATAAATGTATTCATTTTCCCAATATTCTTACTAAGATATAGTTAAACTCTTTAAACTCTCAAATATATGCCACATCTATGACAATGAAATATTTTAGTGTAAAATGTCATTGTCTTGATTACCAGTGAGATTGAGCATCTTATAATAATTTCATTGGACACTTTTTTCTTCAATTCTGAATAGTATGTCATATCCATCATCCAGTGCTCTATTACATTGTATTTCTGTTCTGATTGATTAATTAGAGTTCTTTATTTATTCCAGAGAAAGATTACCACTTTCACTTTACCACAGAGTAATCAGTCTTTAGGAACATCATATTGAATACATGGATGGAGACGAATTTCTTAACTACAACTTCTGAGAATTTTTGGTTTGCATTCACTTTCTTGATCAATTGGATTAGTAGTTTCTAATCCTGCAGTATACAAGAATCATCTGGGAAGCTTTTATAAATAACATGTCCTCTTCTGAGACTTTGATTCAATTGATCTGGAGTAGGGCAGGGGCATTAACACTTCCTAGATGTTTTCCCAGATTACTTCAATGTGAAGGCTTAGTTGATCATCTCTATATTCATTGTAGACAGATCCTTCTGTTATTATGCTGAAGAAAAATTAGTGCAGAAAAATCAGCTGTGTACAATTATTTCAGCCCCAAGCTAAGTTATTAGCCAAGATATTCTAAGTCCCAATTTTCACCTATTCCACCACCACCTTCCCCCAGAATTTATGATAACTCCTGACTCTTCAGGATCCTGGCTTTCCAGTCAGCTCTTGCCCATGACACTTTTTAATTCTCCTTTGAGAAACTATACTTAATGAGAAACTAAGCTCATAAATTTGTTCAACTTTTCCTTTATACCCTTTCAGCATATAGAGCTTTATGTTCCATATGCACAACACAATTTTGAATCCTGAATACTCTTTTGTATCAAGTGGGCTCTGACACTATGTCACTCTTTACTAGATCCAGCCCTGAAATGACCACCTGATCCATCTTTTACCCTGCTAATGATCAGAATCAGAACACACCAAAATTTGATACTTCCATTTTCATCACTGTAATTGACTAAATGGAAACACCTGGTATTGTTCCATCTCCTAAGATGACATAATGATTCTACAATGTTAAAAGAAAAAAAAAAAACTACCAGTAATAAGCCCTTCTTGTGGTTGAATGACATCTCATTTTCCAGTTCAAAGTCAGTTCTGCCTGATATTTTCAAATTCATGTGGTTGTGGATATTATAATTACATGGAAATATCAGAACAAAAATATAGTAATAATTATAATTAAAGAATCATGGCCAGTGTAATAGCTCTGACTTTCTTTGTTTATTACTAACACAAGCAAGATACATTTATCAGACTTTCTGAAGACATACTGATATTGGCTGTATATGTCACTCTGCTCCCAAATTTCTTTTCTAGCTACCTCTTCTAGCTCTGCTTCAGTTCCACCATGCTGCTTGTCTAATATACTTCCTTCCCATTACTTTTCCATATCATTATCCAGGCTTCAGCAATACGTAAACCATGGATTTCCAGATGGTCAAGGTGGTTTTAGAAAAGGCAGAGGAACCAGAGATTGCCAACATCTGCTGGATCATCGAAAAAGCAAGAAAGTTCCAGAAAAACATCTATTTCTGCTTTATTAACTATGCCAAAGCCTTTGACTGTGTGGATGACAATAAACTGTGGAAAATTCTGAAAGAGATGGGAATACCAGGCCACCTGACCTGCCTCCTGAGAAATCTGTTTCAGGTCAAGAAGTAATAGTTAGTTTCCATGGACATGGAAATACAGCCTGGTTCCAAATAGGAAAAGGATTACTTCAAGGCTGTATATTGCCACTCTGCTTATTTAACTTATATGCAGAGTACATCATGAGAAGCGCTGGGCTGGAGGAAGCACAAGCTGGAGTCAAGATTGCTGGGAGAAATATCAATAACCTCAGATATGCAGATGACAACACCCTTATGGCAGAAAGTGAAGAACTAAAGAACCTCTTAATGAAAGTGACAGAGGAAAGTGAAAAAGTTAGCTTAAAGCTCAACATTCAGAAAACTAAGATCATGGCATCCAGTCCCATCACTTCATGGCAAATAGATGGGGAAACAGTGGTGAAAACAGTGTCAGACTTTATTTTGGGGGGCTCCAAAATCACTGCAGATAGTGATTGCAACAATGAAATTAAAAGACGCTTACTCCTTGGAAGGAAGCTTATGACCAACCTAGATAGCATATTAAAAAGCAGAGACATTACTTTGTCAACAAAGGTCTGTCTAGTCAAGGCTATGGTTTTTCCAATAGTCATGTATGGATGTGAGAGCTGGACTTAAAGAAAGCTGAGTGCAGAAGAATCGATGCTTTTGAACTGTGGTGTTGGAGAAGACTCTTGAGAGTCCCTTGGACTGCAAGGAGATCCAGCCAGTCCATCCTAAAGGAGACCAGCACCTCCTGCAGTCAATTTGTGCTTAATCAAATAAGATTGAATATAATCCCACCAAACAAATAGGACAAAAGAAAAGATATTGGATAAAGCAATATACTAATTTAACACTTATCTGTGTATGCTAGTTTCAACTTTTATTTGACTTAAGAGTAAATTATTCAATATTATCAGTAATTATATTTACTAGAAATTCTGTTCCCTGGTGGTTCAGATGGTAAAGAATCTGCCTGCAGTGCAGAAGACCTGGGTTCAATACCTGGGCCAGAAAGATTCCCTGGAGAAGGGAATGGCTACCCACTCCAGTATTCTTGCCTGGAGAATTTCATGGACAGAGGAGCCTGGAGAGCTATTGTCCAGAGGGTTGCAAAGAGTCAGACATGACTGAGCAACTAGCACAGTATATTTAAAAAAAAATTGTTATATGAATTTATATAATATAAGCAATTGTTTTATACAGATTGATTCATGATAACTACACAAATAAATATATTTTGAAATATGAAGTTATATATTAAACTGTTTCCATGTACCATTTATCTTGAGGGCTATTTCTGTGCTGCATTATAATGAAGTATATTTGGAAAATTAATTAAATTAAATTGGTTATAATTAAAATGGTGATAAGTGGCTATAACAAATATAAAAATGAAACCAAATCACTAAAAGTGGCATAATATTAATTCAGAGTAATGAATAAGTTACACTTGTTTAAAAATGCAATGACTGCTTTATTATTTAGCTTATTATTTAATGCAATCCACATGAACAAATACATTTTCTCTTTAGATAAAAAGCACACACTTGTGAATTAATCAAAGAAGAAGTATTTATCTGGAACCTTCATTGAATCAAGCAGACATTCTTGAAGTTAATAAAAAGGTTTTAAAGTTCTGCGTGATTTCTCCCCTTAAGCAGTTCACCAATCATTTAGAGAGTGTGATAATGTAAATCTTGCATCCTTTCTGGCAGTCTGAGATTAGTCTTTTGACCATTCTTGGCGCTAGTGATAAAGAATGCAGGACATACAAGAGATGCAGGTTGGGTCCTTGGGTTGGGAAGATCCCCTGGAGAAGGGCATGGCAACCCACTGCAGTATTCTTGTCTGGAGAACCCCATGGACAGAGGAGCCTGGCAGGCTATGATCCATAGGGTCACAAAGAGTGGATATGACTAAAGGGACTTAGCACATCCTCCTCATTTCTGCCTTCCCCCCACCACAGTATAAACCTATACATCATTTGGCCGTTAACCTTGCTACCAATATCATTTCCCACAAGCCAGCAGCCTTGGCCTCATGTGAGGGGATTATAGGAAACAGAAAATTTTGGAGCTGCTCCAGACTCCCAGAACCAGTATGTCCACTTAAACAGGCTTCCCAGGTGATTGCAAGCTGCTTAAAATGTGAGAATCACTGGTTCCACATATGCATATTCCCTGCCTTGTATTTAATTTGTAACCCAGATGTCTAGCCCAGATATCCAACTCTCCTACTCATGAAGACTTTCGCTGAGTAAAAGCACTGTCTCTCTATAAGAATTTTTTTTTTCTGTTGATTACAGACTAAATGCTTTTCTCCATCACTTTCTCTCTCTGCCATAATGTCAGTAGTCCTTTGAGAACAATACTTTCTTTTTGCTTCTCCAATTAGCTGGAGTGTTTCTCCTTCCTCCCACTGACATAGACCCTGTGCTCAGTAGTGGAGAGCACAACTTAGTGTCTCCTACTTTGTCACCATCTCCAAACCACTGCCATTCTGTTCTCTCATCAACACATTTGAGCTTCTTGGGAGCACACAACATAAAACAAAATCAGACCCATGGGTATTTTATCCTACATTGGAAGATTAGCTCATACATTCAATTGCCTGCAAAGTCAATTGGCTACTATAGTGGAGATATCAGAATAGATTAAAGGCATCTGTCAAGTTTTATTCTACTTAAAACTTTTTACAGCTTCAGTTTTCAGTGTTTGCTACTTCTAAGGTCCAGTGGTAATGGCATCCATTCTACACCTTGATCTGGTGGCTGATGCTGGAGCAATAGCAGTTCAGTTCAGTTCAGTAGCTCAGTCCTGTCCAACTCTTTGCGACCCCATGACCTGCAGCACGCCAGGCCTCCCTGTCCGTCACCAACTCCCGGAGTTCACCCAAACCCATGTCCATTGAGTCGGTGATGCCATCCAACCATCTCATCCTCTGTTGTCCCCTTCTCCTCCTGCCCTCAATCTTTCCCAGCATCAGGGTCTTTTCCAATGAGTCGGCTCTTTGCCTCAGGTGGCCAAAGTTTTGGAGTTTTAGCTTCAACATCTGAGAGTCCCTTGGACTGCAAGGAGATCCAGCCAGTTCATCCTAAAGGAGATCAGCCCTGGGTGTTCATCGGAAGGACAGATGTTCTTTTTACTTTGGGTAATAGCAACATCCTGAACAACTCTCAAATGTCATAAAGTCCACTCAACTTGAGCACAGGAAAAAATCACCCAAGCCAGTGTATCAATATACCTCTCTTCTGTAGACTGGGATGCATCTTACTGGGATTTTGCCCCTCCACTAAGAATTATTGTATTCTTTTATAAGCATGTTTTATAGAAAGCAGAATACTGTATGACTGAGAATACTGAAGAAGATTGAGTAGAAGTGAGTTGAGGAGTGTGGGTACAGGTTTAAAAATGCCTTCAATCTTCTAATTTAAGTGATATTTAATCACAGGAATAAAACTGCAGCTTTCATTGTTAATATAGGCCCTAACATTCCCTCCTGGTCTTGGAGATTATAATATACATCACAGATACAAATTATTTTAATTTTTGCACTTTTAGAAAATGTCTAAATTAATAATGAATAATCCATCAATGAATAATGTCCAATCTTTTCAGCAATCATTAGGTAATATTAAAGAGTTTTTTAACATATTTCTAAAAATTGAAGTATAGAGTATTAGTTTATCTATAATATTATTTTACAGATGTACAGTTCAGTGATTCACAATTTTTAAAAATTATACTCCATTGTGGTTTTGATTTGCATTTCTCTGATAATGAGTGATGTTGAGCATCTTTTCATGTGTTTGTTAGCCACCTGTATGTCTTCTTTGGAGAAATGTCTGTTTAGTTCTCTGGCCCATTTTTTGATTGGGTCATTTATTTTTCTGGAATTGAGCTTCAGGAGTTGCTTGTATATTTTTGAGATTAATCCTTTGTCTGTTTCTTCATTTGCTATTATTTTCTCCCAATCTGAGGGCTGTCTTTTCACCTTACTTATAGTTTCCTTTGTTGTGCAAAAGCTTTTAATTTTCATTAGGTCCCATTTGTTTAGTTTTGCTTTTATTTCCAATATTCTGGGAGGTGGGTCATAGAGGATCTTGCTGTGGTTTATGTCGGAGAGTGTTTTGCCTATGTTCTCCTCTAGGAGTTTTATAGTTTCTGGTCTTACTTTTAGATCTTTAATCCATTTTGAGTTTATTTTTGTGTCTGGTGTTAGAAAGTGTTCTAGTTTCATTCACCACAATGAGGTACCATTACACACCAGTCAGGATGGCTGGTATCCAAAAGTCTACAAGCAATAAATGCTGGAGAGGGTGTGGAGAAAAGGGAACCCTCTTACACTGTTGGTGGGAATGCAAACTAGTACAGCTACTATGGAAAACAGTGTGGAGATTTCTTAAAAAACTGGAAATAGAACTGCCATATGACCCAGCAATCCCACTTCTGGGCATACACACTGAGGAAACCAGATCTGAAAGAGACACGTGCACCCCAATGTTCATCGCAGCACTGTTTATAATAGCCAGGACATGGAAGCAACCTAGATGCCCATCAGCAGATGAATGGATAAGGAAGCTGTGGTACATGTACACCATGGAATATTACTCAGCCGTTAAAAAGAATTCATTTGAATCAGTTCTAATGAGATGGATGAAACTGGAGCCCATTATACAGAGTGAAGTAAGCCAGAAAGATAAAGACCATTACAGCATACTAACACATATATATGGAATTTAGAAAGATGGTAACGACAGCCCTATATGCAAAACAGAAAAAGAGACACAGAAATACAGAACAGACTTTTGAACTCTGTGGGAGAAGGTGAGGGTGGGATGTTTCGAAAGAACAGCATGTATATTATCTATGGTGAAACAGATCACCAGCCCAGGTGGGATGCATGAGACAAGTGCTCGGGCCTGGTGCACTGGGAAGACCCAGAGGAATCGGGCGGAGAGGGAGGTGGGAGGGGGGATTGGGATGGGGAATACGTGTAAATCTATGGCTGATTCATATCAATGTATGACAAAACCCACTGAAAAAATAAATAAATAAATAAATAAAAATAAAAGAAAAGAAAAAAAATTATACTCCATTTATAGTCATCAAATATTGGCTATATCCCCTGTGTTATAAAGTATATCCTTATAATTTATCTTATATATAATTGTGTGTGCTTCTTAATCTCCTATCTCCATATTGCCCTCCCACCTTCACTCGTCACAATGGTAAGCTCTTTATTGTTTCCTGTGAGTCTGCTTCTTTTGTGTTATACTCACTAGTTTGTTGTATGTTTAAATTTCACATGTAAATGATATCATACAGTATTTGTCTTTATGACTTATCTCACTTAGCATAGTATCCCCAAGTGCATCCATGTTGTTACAAATGGCTACATTTCGTCCTTTATTATGGATGAGTAGTATATTAGTGTGTGTGTGTGTCCATTCTTCTGCTGATGGGCACTTAGCTTGCTTCTATGTCTTGGCAATTGTAAATAATGCTGCTATTGCCATTGCGATACATGTATCTTTTTGAATTAGTGGTTTGCTTTTTCAGATATGTATGAAGGGGTGAAATTGCTGAGTCATCGGTAGTTCTATTACTGTTTTTTTGAGAAAACTCCACACTGTTTTCCACTGTGCCTATGCCAAGTTACATTCTCACCAACAGTGTGCAAGAGTTCTCTTTTCTATACATCCTCACCAACATTTATTACGTGTGTTCTTTTCAATAATAGCTATTCTGATGGATGTGAAGTGACATCTAATTGTGCTTTTGATTGTCAGTTCCCTGATTATTAGTAGTGCTGAGCATCTTTTCATGTGACGGTTGGCCATCTGCATTTCTTCTTTGGAAGAATATCTGTTCAGGTCTTCCGTTCATTTTTAATTTTTTTCTTTTAAGCTGTGCTGAGTTGTGTGAATTGTTTATATGTTTTTGATGTTAACCCTTTATCAGTCACATAAATTGTCAAATGTTTTGCCCCACTTAGTAGGTTGTCCTTTTGTTTTGCTGTTGGTTTTATTTACTGTTTAAAAGCATTTAAGTTTAATTAGGTCCCACTTGTTTATTATGGACAAAGGTTAGGTAATACTGAAATTTAATAGTTACTAGCAATCTTGCTTCAAAAATGCTGGAAGAGACCAGGCTAGTTCATATTACTCTATGCAATCAACTGACAAAAGACTTTAGCAAAAGTGGCCCCAAGTGAAGCCTTGTATGAGATATATATTTCCCAGTTTACCATTGTGTGCTATTCAGCTTGTCTTATTATAGTTAATTTTAGTGTTATATATCATCCATTTCATAAACGGCTGTCCTAGTCGCTGCTAGTTTATGGAATCTTATGTTTATGTATCTAAGTAACGGATACATAAAATTGATTAACATGACCATTCTTTCCATCTCTAATTTTAGAAAGTATTGTTTTTAACTCTCTTATGATTCTGCCAAAGACTTGGCACATTGGTATGCTCATCTACTTGGACACTCTAAGAAATATATTCCCAACTTCAAATTGATGTTATGCTGGAATTATTCGTGCTCTGTGTTCCACTATGTTAATTTGCACTGCTTGTGTACCAATATAATCATATAAATAGGAGTCTTTGGATACAGGATCTATTTACCTTATGCAAAGAGGCAGTTGGGGCTAGGTGTATTGTCAGATCTTTAAACATAGTTCTCATATATAGGCTTCCCTGGTGGCTCAGATGGTAAAGCATCTGCCTGCAATTGCGGGAGACCTGGGTTCAATCCCTGGGTTGGGAAGATGCCCTGGAGAAGGAACTAGCAACCCGCTCCAGTACTCTTGCCTAGAAAATCCCGTGGATGGAGGAGCTTGGTAGGCTACAGTCCATGTAGTAACAAAGAGTCGGACACGACTGAGAGGCTTCACTTTCACTTTTCGCTTTCTCATATACTGGATCATAATGAATTTGTCACTGGTTGCATTTGTCACATGGTTGCATATGGATTTATTTGTGTTTATAACTCATACTTGCTTCATATACATGACAAAAGGAAATCTAGAGTATTCATTTCACTATCCAGTTAACCTGATTAATAGTATATCATTGATTTAAGACATCAGGTTGGCAACTAGTAGAATTTAATCAATGGTCCAGTTTGGATTCCTTCCGTATAAATTATAGCACAGAGACAGTGTTAATATGAGTTTGATTTAAGACAAAGAAGGGGGATTGCTATCACTATGATACCAGTAAAACTTGGGCTTGTACACCAGGTGCATTGGTAATGAAAATGATGCATTTGCTAAATTCAGCATTGTGTAGGGCCTGCCTAATTCTGGGGCTATGGCTTTTTCAACTTATAATAATGCCTAACATGAGTTTGTAATATTATGAATACCTGACCTATATGCCAGTGGTTCACAGTGAGTTGATATGTCCTATATGGTTGCTTTATTGATCTACCTAGAATGTTAAAAGCAGTGATTATGGCACAGAGCAACCTTTATTTTCCCCTTGAAGTCCCTTATTGCTTTAACTGAATTTGATTGTTGTATGATAATAAAAGATCAAGGGGACTATTTGTCACCTTAGGGCTCAGTGTGGAACTATTTCTATAAGGGAGTTTGAATTAAAAATTGCATGTGACAATTTTAAACTCAATTATCATTACACACTGAGAAAGGTAAAAATTAGATTTTTTTCCCTGCATGTATAACTTGCTTGATATTGCCTTTAAGTATTGATGAGAAATTAAAAATTATTTCCAATGTTCTTAAACAGGCTGGATTTTTTTCACCAATTGCAATCCTTGGTAGTACAGGCGTCCTATCTCAAATCTGAAATAGACCTATGGTTCATATTCTTCTGAATGATTGTACTACCATCAGTAAACAAAGAATGTCTAAATTCCCAAGAAATCTGTCACTAAATATAAATTTCAGAGTGCAGAAAACTTAAATACGTCTTTCCTTTCCAGGGGACTTCCCTGGTGGTTCAGCAGTAAAGAAGCTCCTGCAATGCAGGAGACTTGGATTGGATCCCACTGTTGGGAAGATCCCGTGGAGAAGGAAGTGGCAACCCACCCTAGGATTCTTGCCTGGGAAATCCCATGGACAGAGGAGCCTTGTGCGCTGCTCTCTTGTTGTGGTGTGTGGGCTCCTTCTTGTGGTGGCTTCTCGGGTTATGGAGCAGAGGCTCTAGGGTGCATGGGCTTCAGTAGTTGTGGCTCCTGGGATCTACAGCAGAGGCTCAATAACTGTGTCTCACGGGCTCGGTTATTCACTGTATGTGGCATCATCCCAGACCAGGGACTGAACCAGTGTCTCCTGCATTGGCAGGCAGATTCTTTACCACTGAGCCACCAGGGAAACTCCACATGTGCATCTTTTTAATTTAATATTATTCTCTTGGTATTTTATTAATATCAGTTTGATTTACCAGCTGGAAGTTTGGAGTTGCTACCTATAATTGATTTTCTATTTGTCTACCTAACCTTTATACCAAGTTTTATAATGTTGTAAATCGAATGAAAAAGGTGGTTTAAAACTCAGCATTCTAAAAATGATGATCATGGCATCTGGCCCCATCACTTCATTGTAAATCAATGGGGAAACAATGGAAACAGTGGAAGACTTTATTTTCCTGGGCTCCAAAATCACTGCAGAAGGTGACTGCAGCCATGAAATAAAGAATGCTTGCTCCTTGGAAGAAAATCTATGACCAACCTAAACAGCATATTTAAAAGCAGAGGCATTACTTTGCCGACAAAAGTCTGTCTGGTCAAAGCTATGGTTTTTCCAGTAGTCATGTATGGATGTGAGTGTTGGACTATAAAGAAAGCTGAGTGCTTAAGAACTGATGTTTTTGAACTGTGATGTTGGAGAAGACTCTAGAGAGTCCCTTGGACTGCAAGGAGATCCAACCAATAAATCCTAAAAGAAATCAGTCCTGAATATTCATTAGAAGGCCTAATGCTGAAGCTCCATTACCTTGGCCACCTGATGCCAAGTACTGACTCATTAGAAAAGACCCTGACACTGGGAAAGGTTGACGGCAGGAGCAGAAGGGGATGACAGAGGATGAGATGGTTAGATGGCATCACTGAATCAATGGATGTGAGTTTGAGCTAGCTCCGGGAGATGGTGAAGGACAGGGAAGCCTGGCGTGCTGCAGTCCATGGGGTAGCAAAGAATCGGACATGACTGAGCAACTGAACTGAACTGAAAATATATATTCTCTAGAGCAGAATCCAATCACTGGGAACTAAATGTTGTTGTTTTTTTTAATGAAAAACAATCAAAAACATTTTACTAATATTGACCGCAAGTCCTGTGGGCCATTCAGGATATTTTCCTCCTCCCAGGTAATTATAAATCTTAACATGGGCATGTGATGGACAACAGCCCCTTGGGTGTAAGTTATATTGTACTTAATGATTTGGATACTACCTCTTCATTTCCTGTTTTTCCTAACTTTCTCAAACTTCACATATTAAAAAAAAAAGATTTTAGTAGTACAATATCATATTAGCTTCAGTTATACAACTTAATTAGATATTTGCATATACTGTGAAATGATCACAACAATAAGTCTGGTTAACATGCATCGCCACACATAGTAACAATTTTTGTCTTGTGCTGAGAGATTTGAAGGTCTATTCTCTTATCAACCTTCAGACATACACTACAGTATCATTAACTAGAGTCACTATGCTGTTTAAATATCACATCTTTGATAGAGAGCCAAGGCTTTTACAATGTACTTAGCTCCAGAGTAAATTTGAATCAGTTTTGTCAAATTTCAGGTGACCATGAGCTGATCGTTTAGACATGAGTTTTGTCCCTTGAGAATGTCTTTCAGGATGGCTCCACATTTTATTTCTCAGGGTCAGGGTCATAGGCATCTACTTACAGTCCTGATAATTGTGAGATAGATTAAAAACCTTTGTATTAGCCTTGGTCAGCAGATCATAGAGGTTATTTCATTAAAATGTTGGTAAGGTCTGTGAAATGTAGAATGTCGCTGCATGTTTTGTAGTCATAACAGTACCCCATTCTGCTAATTATTTTTCATGAGTGGTGGTGAAAAATGGAGGCATTTCTAAGGAATGTACCCAGCTTGTGAGGCTCAGAGCTTTTGCTTATCATCAGGTGTTCTGCTTCTGATATTACAAGGATGTGACCAGATAAAATGGAATAATACTCACTTCACACATTGGAGTTGATAAGATGTAAGCCCCATGCCCCATTATTCTCCTATCTTCTCATGGTCATCGCTTACTTATACACATGCTTATTTCACTTCCGACTGACATATCATGCAATAACAAATGCATAAAGTTTTCTTTTACATTTAATTGTTTCTTGTCTTTAATGAAATTTTAATGGAAAATAATATAAACACTATTAAGCAACACTGTTCTTTGAGATTCTTTTTGAATTTGTTGTCATCATAAAAGAGCATTTTTTTTAGTTCACAGAGTTTCATAACAGAATCTACTAGCAAAGGACACTGACAGGACTGTGATAAATTAGATGTCACTTGTTTACTTTCTTTGAACATTTTTATACCTGTGAAGAAGTGACTGGGAAAAGAATTCATTTAGTAGTAAAATTTTGAGAACATTTCATCAAGGAATAGAAATAAACTCTATTATAATGTGGATGTATAAGAAAATTTTCTTCTCTTGGCATCCCAGATGGTGCATTGTTAAAAAAATAAAATTAAACAAAGTTGTATGCATGCTAAGTCACTTTAGTCAAGTCTGACTCTTTGCGACCCTATGGGCTGTAGCCCACCAGGCTCCTGTGGCCATGGGATTCTCCAGGCAAGAATATTGGAGTGATTTGCTATTTCCTAGGGAACCCTAAAATATAACTTAACTGAAATATCCTGAATTTTATTGCTCTGATGGCCAATTGACATGTTTCTATTTCCTATTTCTCCTCTCATATATTCAGCACTGAAATCTAGTTAGTTATCTCTCTCATGAAGAGAATATTGGCTGAATCATCGGTATTTAGTCTAACAAATGACTTAAACTTTTTTGAGGGAGTAAAATAACTGGCAGAAGCCAGTATATATACTAAGTGTGAGGTAAGTGTGTGTGGGGGTGATTGATTAATATTTCAAAAAAAAATATCCTTAAGGCTGAAAAGGATTCTCTAGATTCTTTAAGTACTTTTTATGGTGTTTTTATGTGAAGGAAAACATTGGATTTCTTGGCATTTTTATTATTAATTGAACTCTTGTCTCTTCCACTAATGTGCCAGGAAAAAGGGCAGATTATATCAAATGGTGAGCAATTTTTCCTGATGATATACTGTAATTTTATGTTCTGTTAGACATTTCTGAAGCAGGTCAATATCTCTGTCCAAAAATTATCTGTTCAGTGCATGTAATTCTATGTACCCTCTCTCCCGTTCCTATTCCTCTCTCTCTTTCTCTCTGTCTATCTCTCTCTGCTGGCATGGTAGAAATGCCATTATTTTCATTTTCTATTTCTTAATTTTAGAGATCTGAGTTCTAGAGGTCTTAAGTAAGGCAAATTTTTTGGGAAGTTCTGTTTGATTCTTGATGTAATTTTGACATATAGACACATGCGCTCTCTGAAGTCTATAGGTTTAATTAGAGATATCACATGCTTACTTCAACTTGCAATCTCAATAATTTAAGACCGTGCCATTTGGCATGTTAATGTATGATTCACATTGCTGTTTCCTGACCTAAGACACTGCCTAAGTAACAGTGCCTGCGTTCATACTGTTGTCTCAGCAGTGTCCACTCTTTGCAGTCCCGCTGTAGCCCACCAGGCTCCTTTGTCCATGGGATTCTCCAATCAAAGTACTGGAGTGGTGGCCTTGCAGTGGGGTGGCCATGCCCCCTCCAGGCAATCTCCCCAACCCAGGGATTGAGCCTGAATCTCCTGCACTGGCAAGGGGATTCTTTACCACTAGCACCTCCTGGGACGCCCTGTAAATACAGTGTTAATCATTCAGTCATGTCCAATTCTTTGAGACCCCATGGACTGTAACCCTCCAGATTTCTTTGTCCATGGAATTCTCCAGGTAAGAATACTGGAGTGGGTAGCCATTCCCTTCTGCAGGTATGTTCCCAACCCATGGATCAAACACTGGTCTCTGGCATTGTGGGCAGATTTAATACCATCTGAACCACCGGGGAAGTCCATAAATAACAATGGATAAAGGTAAAATAAAATATTCAATGGTTTCCAGTTTAATTACATTTCTCTCCACTGCTATTAGAAATAAGTATCTAGATTAGAAGAATAGAAAGCAGCCTATCAAATATTTTATCATAAACAACATTTATAATAATAAGAATTTTGGGGAAACTATTCTTAAGAAAAGGAATTGAGGTCACCCAGAAAATATTCACATTATCAGAGTTCATGGCTCAAGCAACTAAGGTTTAATAAATGTAAAGTATATTATGCCTCAGCTTGTGTTCATACTAAACCTAAAGAACACTTTTAATATATTCCCAGGAGGAAAGATTATGATATCTTTGTAGTGTTTTTTAGCATGGAAAACCTATTCAACTTAGTCTGTTAGTCTTTTAACAAAAAATATTTGACCAATATTAGCAAAATCATTTAAATCACATTATAATTATGTTATATTTTCTCATGAATTAATATATTTATTAAGTATATGAATATAACAATACCATTAATATCAATATATGACTGCTTGTGTTTTAATGATTCTGTTATGATTTTACTTTTGAATATCTTAAATAGTGTGAAGGGTTCTTTTGAAGGGGTTTTAGCAGAAAAACATTTGTGCTTATAATTTGATAGACTCCAGCAATTGATATCCAAAGTACAATGCAGCATTATCTGACAATAGGAAAAAATGTTTGTATATGTATATATATAATATATATTTGTACATACATATTAGTATGCAAGTATGCAAAGATGCAAATGCATGCTCAGTCATTTTCAATTCTTTGGAACCCCCTGAAGACTGTATAGCCTGTCATGGTCCTCTGGCCATGGGATTATCCGGGCAAGAATACTGGAGTGGATTGCCATTTCCTACTCCAGTGTATCCTCCAGGGCATCTTCCCAACCCAGGGATCAAACCTGCAGTCACTCGTGTCTCCTGCATTGGCAGGTGGATTCTTTAACACTGCCCCTCCTGGGAAGCCCTAGTACACAAGCAAATTTAATCAAATAAAACTTCTTGAGGAAGACTTTGTGGAGGGAAACAATGATAGGCGCAAAACATGGTGGTATCAACTCAGAAACTAAACCCAGAAGTTTGAAAAGAAAACTTGAAAAAACTAAAAGAAAAAACATTGAAGAGAGAAAATAAAGAAAACAACCCAAAGTGTTGTTAAATTATCCTGGAGGAGATATGTGACAAAATAAAGAATAAGGAAAAAAAAAGTTCTAGGAATTTTTGATTAGAAATTGAAATTACTATTGAATAAAAACTGAAAATAAATTATTGGCATCAAAAAATGATAGTGTGTACAGTGGCAAGGGCTTATCTGGTGACTCAGATGCTAAAGAATCTGCCTGCAGTGCAGGAGACTTGGGGTTGATCCCTGGGTCAGGAAGATGCCCTGAAGAAGGGAATGGCTACCCACTCCAGTATTATTGCCTGAAGAATTTCGTGGACAGAGGAGCCTGACGGGCTACATGGGGTCACAAAGAGTCGGACATGGCTGAGTGACTAACACTTTCATTTTTGGCAGTTAGATTAGCAGAGTCAAGTCCAGAAGAGTTCAGTAAAAAGCTTACTCTTTCTCACCTCTTTCAAACAAAAATGTAAAATTTAAGAATAGGAGAAGTAAAACAAGGACAAAGAGGAAAGATGAGGAGTAAGAGGAAAAGGAAAAGAAATCAGCTTTCAAAAAGATACAGCGTGTCAGTGAAGAGTAGGAGCAAAATGAAATGTCAGTTACTGTTTTCAATAGAGCATTTCCTAAGATTTGAAGTTCAGTTCAATTCAGTAGCTCAGTTGTGTCCAACTCTTTGCAACCCCATGGACTGCAGCCCACCATGCTTCCCTGACCTTCACCATCTCCCTGAGTTCACTCAAACTCGTGTCCATTGAGTCAGTGCTGTCATCCAACCATCTCATCCTCTGTTGTCCCCTTCTCCCGCCTTCAATCTTTCCCAACATCAGGGTCTTTTCCAATGAGTCAGTTCTTCACATCAGGTGGCCACAGTATTGGAGCTTCAGCTTCAGCATCAGTCCTTCCAATGAATATTCAGGACTGATCTCCTTTAGGATGGACTGGTTGGATCTCCTTGCAGTCCAAGGGACTCTCAAGAGTCTTCTTTAACACCACAATTCAAAAGCATCAATTCTTTGGTGCTCAGCTTTCTTTATAATCCAACTCTCCCATCCATACATGACTACTGGAAAAACTATAGCTTTGAAGTTAACAACTGCTAATAATTATTATTGGTTTATATACAGTTTGTTTTCTTACATGATAAAATGGATTATTTTATCTCTAACCATAGCTTGAAAGTTTGACTCCCAGTTCTGTCAAGTGATCAACATTGGCAAATATATGATAAGTGTATGTAATTATATGATCTACAAAATGTTACACACATCATAAATATTTCTGATCTATCACTTTTTTACTATAATAATACAATATTAACTATACAAGTATTTCAGTCTACATTAGGTAAATATGAATAAATACAAAATGGTTATCAGTTTTTTTTAATATGGAAATAGACACTCTTATGACTTTCTATTACTATTAAAAGTGCCAGTATTCAATAATGAGTCTAAGAGCAAAAGTTCTCATTTTATCAAGTCCAATTATATTTTTAGAATTTAAAATGAGCTGTAACAAATTTGAAATCTGTTTCCATAAAGCCTTGGACTACAGTCACTGCTGCAATGAAGTGAAACATGAAAGAGAACAACATATAAAGATTTTCAGCATACAATTTTCTCTATTGTAAATTAATTATATTTTAAAGATTAATATTCATAATTCCAACAACTTAATATAATCAGAGAGATATCTCCTGACAATTATTCATGGTCAGGTAAAATAGATGGGGAAAAATGGTGTGAATTTCAAAGAAAATTAAAAATTATATACACAAATATAAAATACACATATACATTTTTATGTACTATGTATACAAGGGCTTCCCTGGTAGCTCAGCTGATAAAGAATCTGCCTACAATGCAGGAGATCCCAGTTCAATTCCTGGGTTGGAAAGATATGTTGGAGAAAGAATAGACTAACCACTCCAGTATTCCTGGGTTTTCCTACTGGCTGAGTTGGTAAAGAATCTGCCTGCAATGGGAGAGACCTGCATTCGATCCCTGGGTTGGAAAGATCCCCTGGAGAAGGGAACGGCTACCCACTCCAGTATCCTGGCCTGGAGAATTTCATGGACCTTATAGTCCATGGAATCACAAAGAGTCAAACAGGACTGAATGACTTTCACTTTGGACTTTCTTGGTGGCTCAGATGGTAAAGTCTGCCTGCCGTGTGGGATACCCTGGTTCGATCCCTGGGTCAAGTAGATCCCCTAGAGAAGGAAATGGCAGCCCACTTAAGTATTCTTGCCTGGAAAATCCCATGGATGGAGGAGTCTGACAGGCTACAGTCCATGGGGTCATAAAGAGTTGGGCATGAATGAGCAACTTCACTTTCTTTTCTTTCTTCTATCTTTATGTATACAATATTGCAATACTTACAGGATTGTTCTGATTAAAATTTATCAATTTTTTTAAAAAATTAAGGTATAACAGTCCTACAATATTACATTAGTTTCAAGTGTACAACATAGTGATTCCACATTTATACATTACAAGATAATTAGCACAATGTTTAGTTACAATCTTTACCATGCAAAGTTAATACAATATTATTTATTATATTCTGCATGTTGTAAATTACAACCCCACGATTTATTTATAACTGGAAGATCGCAACTGAATCCCTTGATCCTCTTCACCCATTTTGCACAACTCCCAACTGTGTTCCCCTCTGGCCCCATGAGTTCATTCTCTATATCTTTAAGTGTGGTTTTGTTTTGTTTTATTTTTACATACCACATATAAGTGAAGTCATAGGCTATTTGTCTTTCTCCATCTGATTTACTTTACTTAGCATGGTAATCTCAAGGTCCATAAATATTAGTAAAGATTTCATTCTTCTAACAGCTGAGTTATATTTCATTGTGTACATGTGTGTGCGTGTGTGTGTGTGTGTGTGCACCACATTTTATTTATCTGTTGATGGAAGCTTAGGCTGCTTCCATGTCTTGGCTATTATAAATAATGCTGTTATGAACATTGGGGTTCATTGAACATTGAAATTCGTATGTTCATTTTCTTCAGGTAAATACCTATAATTGGAATTGCTGAATTATATGATAACTCCATTTTTAATTTTTAGAGGAGCATCCATAATGTTTTCTATAATGACTGTATCAATTTGCATTCCTACCAACAGTGTATGAGGGTTCCCATTTTAGACCTTCTTGCCAACACTTATTGTTTCTTATCTTTTTGATGATAGCCATTCTGACAGGTGTGAGGTAACATCTCATTATGATTTTTACAGGCATTTCCCTGATGATTAGAGATGGTGAACATGTGCCTGCTGGCCATGTATATGTCTTCTTTGGGAAAAAAAAACAAAAACACCACAAACCTACTTAGGTTCCCTGCCCATGTTTTATAATGTGTTGTATGAATTCTCTATATATCTTTATATAATTTAGATGTTAACCCTATATTGAACACTTGATTTGCATCTCCTCATAGAGCAGTTTTATTTATTTACTTACCTGTTTATTATTTAGATACCTCCAGACTGTGGGCCACCATGCTGGAGGTGGAGTTTTGAGGAGTCTCTCTCTTTCCAACCTGTCTTGATGTGGCCCTTTTATCCTTTGTTGTGGAGCAAGTATTCCACTAGTTCTTCAGTTCTTTTCAGAGGAATTTCTTCCATATACACTTGTACATTTGCTGTGTCCATGGGAAGATGTGAGTTTAGTACATTCCTATGCCAATATCTTGAACTGCCTCTTCAAGTAAGGTATTTTTTTTTTTTAATGTTACAGTTGTTTTCTTAATTTTACTGTTAACTGTGAAGCACATTTTCATAGATATATCTGTCATATGCATAAAAAGTTGACTTTTAAGCAACACTACAGATTTCCAGATATCTTGCATGCATTAGTGTATCAGTTCAATTCAGTCATTCAGTTGTGTTCAACTATTTGTGATCCCATGGACTGCAGCATGCCAGGCTTCCTTATCCATCACCCAGAGCTTTCTTAAGCTCACGTCTGTTGAGTGGGTGATGCCATCCAACCGTTCATCCCCTCTCATCCCCTTCTCCTCCTGCCTTCAGTCTTTTCCAACGTCAGAATCTTTTCCAATGAGTTAGCTTTTTGCATCAGGTGGCCAAAGTATTGAAGCTTCAACTTCAGCATCAGTCCTTCCAATGAATAAAGAGGACTGATTTCCTTTAGGATTGACTGGTTTATCTCCTTGCAGTCCAAGGGATTCTCAAGAGTCTCCTCCAACATCACAGTTCAAAGGCATCAGTTTTTCAGTGTTCAGCTTTCTTTATAGTCCAACTCTCACATCCATACATGACTACTGGAAAAACCATAGCTTTGTCAGTAAAGTAATGCCTCTGCTTTTTAATATGCTATTTAGGTTGGTCATAGTTTTTCTTCCAAGAAGCTAGCCTCTTTTAATTTCATGGCTGCAGTCATCATCTGCAGTGATTTTAGGGCCCAAGAAAATAAAATCTCTCACTGTTTCCATTGTTTCCTCATCTATTTGACATGAAGTGATAGGACCGGATGCCATGACCTTCGTTTTTTTGAATGTTGAGTTTTAAGCCAGTTTTTCACTCTTTTTTTTCACTTTCATCAAGAGGCTCTTTAGTTCCTCTTTTCTTTCTGCCATAAGGGTGGTGTCATTAGCATATCTGAGATTATTGACATTTCTCCCAGTAATCTTGATTCCAGCATTAGTGTATACAAACTAAATTAATTCTAATGCAACTTCCACTCAGGATAGAGGGCAATTCAGTACAGCCATATCTCTAGGAATTATTTTCCTTCAGTGACTACCAGTTCAATGATAATTCCAAAATTTATACTCCCTGCCAACAAAATTGTATAATCTCACAAACTTCATGTCTGGGTATATTGGACATTTTCATGTAGGCTGCAGACACCTTACGTTTTACATCTTCTTACTCCAAATCCATCTTTCATGTCTAATTTATATCCTGGTGGATGACACTTAAGATACACCCAGCTAAGTAAGTAAGAAAACAAGAAGACATCTTACGTTCTCTCCTTTATGCTCTTTTTTTTTTCAAGTTCGTTATAATCAAGTTGATAATTCAGTCTCTTCATTTTTTATTGTATTTGCCTAAAGACCCTGATGCTGGGAAAGCTTGAAGGCAGGAGGAGAAGGGGACAACAGAGGATGAGATGGTTAGATGGCAAACTCAATGCAGATGAGTTTGAGTAAACTCCAGGAGTTGGTGATGGACAGGGAAGCCTGGCGTGCTGCAGTCCAGGGGTTGCAAAAAGAGATTAAGATAAAAGAAAGCTTATTCTACTCGGCATCAAAGACTTATTATGAGAGTCAGAAACTGTTTGGAGAGAAAGTTGAAAGCTACCTGGACATCATAAAAGTCGTAATTTGAGAGTATATAATTAAATGAAACAAAACCCTGAAATGTTACTTGAGATTTTTTTTTTTTTTGGAGACATTGTAGTTTATGAGTATTAGGCAACAGATAAATTCAGTTCAGTTCAGTCGCTCAGTCTTGTCCAACTCTTTGCGACCCCATGGAGTGCAGGACGCCAGGCCTCCCTGTCCCTCACCAACTCCCGGAGTTTACTCAAACTCATGTCCATTGAGTTGGTGATGCCATCCAACCATCTCATCCTCTGTCATCCCCTTCTCCTCCTGCCTTCAGTCTTTCCCAACATCAGGCTCTTTTCAAATGAGTCAGTTCTTCTCATCAGGTGGCCAAAGTATTGGAGTTTCAGCTTCAGCATCAGTCCTTCCAATGAATATTCAGGACATCATAAAGGAGGTAATTTGAGAGTATATAATTAAATGAAACAAAATCCTGAAATGCTACTTGAGATAGACATTGTAGTTAATGAGTATTAGGAAATAGATAAGTTACCCTCACCTAAAACAAATATACAGAAGTAAAAGTCTTGAGGAAACTGAATCTGAGTGGTATTAAGAAAATTCTCGAAAATCCAGTATTCACTGATAAGTGGAAACAAATTTGAACCTAGTTCTCTGTAATACCAAAGTCTATCTTGCTTACAATGAGTTATTTTATCTTTAGTAGTCCTTGAAGTCGAGGCTTTTATTGAAGCCCAGAAATCTAGGTGACTATCAAAATAACTAATGATAGATTCCAGTGAGAAAACCCACATTTGGTGTCTGTTCCTGAGCGTGAGTACTTACACACACTGACACTCAACAACTAATCTGTTACCATTCAATGTACTGAAAGTCTGACAAGTAAGACATTAGGCCAAGATTGCCTCAGAAGGTGCATGTACTAAGAAAATTCTGAGATGATCCTTAAAAGCTTTGGAAAATAATTTCTATGATCTTGGCTCCAAATTTAATTCTGCCTTTAACTAATTGTTTCTCTGGATAAGTCTCCAATATTCTAGGACACAGTTACCAGATTTTCTAAGTGAAAAAGTAAGTCCAGGTAACTTTTAGGATATTCTCATTAATATAAATCTGTGATGATATGAAATATAAAAAAATAAATATTTAATTTTAAAATGAAATGACTGATTCAATTAAGTCTAAAATGAATGTTAAAATATGGAGAAACTTGGAGTATGGTTTGGTAGACATTTATTTAATATTTGATTAACAGATTTTTCATGAACTATGTGTTTAAAGAAGGGGTTTCCCTGGTGGCTCAGATGGTAAAGAAGCTGCCTTCAATGCAGGAAACCTGTGCATGATCCCTGGGTCAGAAAGATCCTTTGGAGATGGGAATGGTTACTCACTGGTGTTCTTGCCTGGAGAATCCCACGGACAGAAGAGCCTGGTGGGCTACTGTCTATGGGATTACAGAGAGTTACACATGATAAAGTGACTAATACACATACATGATTAAAGACATTTGACAGATTAAAAAACCATTGTATGGATAATCATATATATATATATAGGCATAGGTTGTAGCCTAAAAAATTTAGCTAAATGATATCTGATATAACTTAGGTAGAAAGAATAAAATATCTGTGACAAAAATAAAATAATGAGTGAAAAAGCAAATTTGGGGAAGTAAGTAAAGCAGATAAAAGGAAGACACATTCACTGATGCTCTGCAGCAGCTATTCTTTCCTAAACCCACTGCTGATAATTTAAATAAATCACTGAGCTTTTGTACTTAACTTCAAAACTCATTGCAGCAGTCTTTTGGATCCTTACCAGTAGGTCAGCATTTACATATTAAAAAAATGCATTGTCTGTCCTTTGTCCAGTATCATCTTATGGAAAACTTTCAGCAAATTTGTCAAATTGATAAAGTTTTTTTGATGTTCTTTTTTCTTCTTTGTGTTCATGTCTCATTGTCCATTAATCTTATTTCTTTGACATTCAAGGAAGCTTCCTATTTCAGGACCTATTCAACCTATCCGGGTTTGAGGTGTAAAAAGAAAGTGTCATTCAAAGTTACCTTTTTGTTTTCAACATAATTCATCAAAGTTCTAATTTTGATTTTTTTTTTTTAAATATATCACTTAACTAACAATTAGAAGAAAAGGATCATTTAGTCTATGGGTGAGTATGTGCTAAATAGTTTCTGTCATGTTGAACTCTTTGCAGCCTTAAAAACTTTAGCCCTCCAGGTTCCTCTGTCCCTGGGATTCTTCAGGCAAGAATCCTGGAGTGGGTTGCCATTCCTGCCTCCAAAGGATTTTCCCAACCCAGGGATCAAACTCGTGTCTCTTAACGCCTCCTGCATTGGCAGGTGGGTTCTTTACCTCTAAGGTTACCTGGGAAGTCCCCATTTATTCAATACTCTAGCTAAATTTAAGGTATACATTTTAATCTTAAATCCATCCTTGTTTACTTGTCTTTTATTACAAAACCATTTTAATGATTCTATATCAAACAATGACACAATAAAACATAAAATATTAAAATTTTTGATGAAGTATTTGTGGCAAGAGTGCATTTCAGCCCCTCTTGAGCTATGTGGCTAATTACCTACTCTTAATTTAAAAGTAAATGTGATTTTAAAATTGAGAATGAGTATCTGGATTCTTGTCAATATTGAAATGAGAACTTTGTAAGGTCCCTAGGAGAAGTTTTACACACCTGTCATGGAGAAGCCATATTTGGTATTCGTTAAATGTGTTTTACTTTGTTATAGCTCTTCAGAAAGTATAAGTTTTGTCTATTTTTTTTCTCTTTCAAAAACCTCAAGATCACCTTGAAAATGATTGCTCCATTTGAACCATTTGAGAAAGAACAGCAGAGCAATTTTCCCAAGGACTAAACAGTTTCAAATGGGCTGAGATACTGATTCCAGACAGCCAAATGACCATTAAAACAGAGATGGGCGGTTGTGGAATATGAAACTAATTTGAGAAATGTGTATTTTGACATTTTTTATTACACAAGAGTCATATACCCTCTAACATTTCCTTCTTGATACAGGGAAAAGTTATTTTTGCCATAGAAATCAAAGGACAGTTAAAGAGGGAATTTCATTTATATAGATTTTCAAGTGACTAAGATAAAAACCAGGAATACCAAAATGGTTTAGGTGGAGGAAATGATAAATGCAGGAAACCACTTAGCATTCGATCCTGGCCTCTCTGATCCTCTCAGAGACACCAGGAGGTGACACAAAACCAAATAAACACGAAAAGCAGGAAAGAATTAGAAAATGTTTAAAAGCTACACTGCAACTGAAATCAAATAATAATATAGTTAATACTTGGTCCCTAAAATTGCATCTCTTGAAAATATTTTAAGTGATTTTGTAAAATTTGAACTCCTTTTCATAAATAAAGGATATTGCTTAGCTATGTAAATTTTGGTCTGCAGCAGTTAGGCTGATTATAGTTCCTGAATATAACTCACAGAAACAAACTGATACACCTGTTTCCAAAATTAAATATTTAATTTAATTTGATATAGCACTCTGAGAAGAGACTATATAATTGTCACTCTGTAATAGATAGATATTCTATTTCAGGAAGAAGTTAAATCATGTACTTTAACTTTGTTCTATCATTGATCAAACCCTTATCAGAAAATGGGGTTCTTATGAAGTCTTTTTACAAGCCAATATTAACCACTGTTTGTAAATTCACTCTGCTAGATATCAGCCATTTTTTGTCTGTCCTTACACTCCAGCAGCAGTATAGCTCAAAGCAAAAGTAGAAAGCAAAACACACAAAATCAAGCAAAATATTCCTGCTCTTGAGCTTTTATTAGTTACTTGATTAAATATTCCATTTTAGTGAAATAATGTCTATATTTATCAATTATATTATAGCCTATATATTCTATATAATTATAGCCTATATGTTCTATACATAGATGAGAAAATTCATTTGTAAGGTAAGCTTTGTGACATACAATGAGTATTGATCTCAATTATTGGCACCTTCCTCCTTTAAAAATTAAAATTAAATTGTAATGAATTGTGTCTACAAACTTCTTGCCAATTATACTATTGTCAGTATATACTTTCAAGAATATCACCTTATTATTTTTCTGGTTATCATTTGCAAAGCCTGCAATGCCTTTGCTTAGAGGTTATGCAAATTTTTGTTAGATATAAACCATCTCATTTCTGATTTCAGGAAGTCAACATAACCCATCTGCTGCTTTCACTTCCCAGCTGTATGCAGCAATGCCAAATTGCTCTAAGTTGAGCTTTATACTGTCTTTGTAGGCTATCTTTTACCCACTGTGCTTACATTTTCCTTGTGTAATTTCACCATAGACACAGGTGCAGATGGTGTGTAAGAAGTGCAATGCTTATGGGAACATGTAATGTTAGGTTTGCAAGGTTTTTGACAGAACTTTGAGTTATAGTTCTAAGGAGTGAATTAATTTGGTTTAAGGATGGGCACTAATGCATCAAAATGGATAAAGCCCTCAAAGTGATTCCTAATTTTAGATCCAATCTCTACACCTATGTTCCCTTCAAGAAGTCATTTATTTACACTGTTTCATTTTCAGCATTCCCAAATAAAGGTATTGTAACTTTTCACTAGTTCCTCAAGGATATTGCTTTAAAACAAAGTAGACAGACAGATAGATGCTAGGTAGATGGATAGACAGAGAAATAGATATGGTATCTGTATATTGAGTGGCATTTGCAGTGGATTATAGAATTAAAAAGTAGTTTTCTGTATAAAATGTAGACTACTATATAGGTTTGGGTCTAGTTAGTGACATTTAAAATAAGAATTGAACAGTCAGCTAAGTTGTTATCAACAAAACCATTATAATATGCTCTAAATACTCTCTAAAATGATCAAAAATCAAAATATATGCTGCAAGTTTATAACCTAATAATTATCATTGAAAAGCTGCCTAGCCACCATCATTCTGTTGATCTAGCTTTTCATATAAATGTCATTAAAATTGCTTTGGTCACTAGTGTACAACTTATATACCTTAGCAGTTTTGACTGTACATGACATTCAGGACAGCCAGTTTGATACTCATTCTTCTTTTCATGTTAAAATATTTTGTCATCTTTCTCTCTAAGAAAAACAAGATTAGGGAGATTAGACAATATTAATTTAATACTTTAATAGGGGTGTAGGAATTTGTAATCATTCAAACTTTTGAATTCATCCCCATTTTAATATAGTTAACTATAGTGATTCTTGATAATCAAAAATGTGGAATAAATATACCTCAAATAATTTTTATAAATTAGCTACATTTAATTATTATTGAAACTACAGAATTTAGGCATTTGTGATAGAGAAATAGAGAAATAGTGATTGAATAGTGCACAAAATGAAGAAAAAAAGTGTTCTACTACAAGTGTCAATATATTTTATGGTCTGATTGAACCTCTAGATTTGCGTTGAAAAGACACTTTTGACAAAGTTGTATCTTTTAAGCCGGAGTTGACTTGATATGCTCATCACAGTGTAATGTCAGGGGAGGTGCCTCATATCTACATCTTGGTGCTTCAAGAAGAAAAAAAAAATGACAACAAAAAGTACAAGTTTATAAACATGTCAAATATTTATTAGAATTTTGACTTGCTTGTCACTTTACAACAATTTTTTAAAAGTCCTAGATATGCATTTAAAATACATGTTAGTGGGACTTTCATGGTGGTTTGGTGGTTAAGATTCTGAGTTTCCAATGCAGGGGATGTGAGTTCAACCCCTCGTCAGGGAGCTAAGATCCCACATGCCTCATGGTTTGTCAAAAAAATAAATAAATAAAATAAATTTATAAGTTAGTATGATTATGTCTGGGTTAATGTCCTGACTATTGTAAATAGTACTGCAATGAACATTGGGGTGAATGTAACTCTGAATTATGGTTTTCTTTGGATATGTGCCCAGAGTTGGATTGTTGAATCATATGTTAGCTCTATTAATTTTTCTAAGGAACCTCTGTACTGTTTTCATTCTCTCCTTTCATCCTTAACAAGTGGCTTTGTACTTCCTCTTCACTTTCTGCCATTAGAGTGGTATCAGTTGCATATCTGAGGCTGTTGATATTTCTCCTGGCAATGTTGATTCCAGCTGGTGATTTATCCAGCCCAACATTTCCCTTGAGGTACACTGCATGTAAGTTAAATAAGCACATTGATGGTATACAGCCTTGTTGTACTCCTTTACCAATTTTAAACCAGTCCATTATTGGTGCTTTTGAACTGTGGTGTTAGAGAAGACTCTTGAGAGTCCCTTGGATGACAAGGAGATCCAACCTGTCAATCTGAAAGGAATCAGTCCTGAATATTCATTGGAAGGACTGATGCTGAAGCTGAAGCTCCAATACTTTGGCCACCTGATGAGAAGAACTGACTCATTGGAAAAGATCCTGATGCTGGGAAAGATTGAAGGCAGGAGGAGACGGGGACACCAGAGGACAAGATGGTTGGATGGCATCACCAATATCATGGACATGAGTTTGAGTAGGCTTCGGGAGTTGGTGATGGACAGGGAGGCCTGGTGTGCTGAAGCACATGGGGTTGCAAAGAGTAGGACACAACTGAGTGACTGAACTGAATACTCCATATCTGGTATTAACTGTTGCTTTTTGACCTGCATACAGTTTCTTAGACAACAGGTAAGGCGGTCTGATATTCTCATCTCTTTAAGAATTTTCCACAGTTTGTTGGGATCCACACAGTCAAGAAGTGAAGGTGAAAGAAGAGAGTGGAAAAAACTGGTTTAAAACTCAACATTAAAAAACAAATAAGATCACAGCATCCGGTGCCATCACTTCATGGCACATAGATGAGGAAACAATGGAAATAGTGACAGACTTTATTTTCTTGGTCTCCAAAATCACTGCAGATGGTGACTGCAGCTATTAAATTAAAAGACGCTTTCCCTTTGGAATAAAAGCTATGACCAACCTAGACAGCATACTAAAAAGCAGAGACATTATTTTTCCAACAAACGTCCATCTAGTCAAAGCTATGATTTTTCCAGTAGTCAAGTATGGATATGAGAGTTGGACCATAAAGAAGGCTGAACACTGAAGAATTGATGTTTTTGAACTCTCGTCTTGGAGAAGATTCTTGAGGGTCCCTTGGACTGTAAGGAGATCAAACCAGTCAATCCTAAAGGAAATCAGTCCTGAATATTCATTGGAAGGACTGATGTTGAAACTGATTCTCCAATACTTTGGCCACCTATGCAAAGAATGGTCTCATTGGAAAAGACCCTGATTCTGGGAAAGATTGAAAGCGGGAGGAGAAGAGGACACCAGAGGACAAGGTGGTTGGTGAATTGCATCACCAATTCAATGGACATGAGTTTTAGTAAGCTCCAGGAGATGGTGAAGGGCAGGGAAGCCTAGTGTGCTGCAGTCCAGTGGGTTGAAAACAGTCAGACAGAACTGAACAACTACAGAGTCAAAGGCTCTGTAGAATCATAGTCAATGAAGTGGAAAGTGTAGCCCAGCAGGCTCCTCGGTCCATGGGATTTTCCAGGCAAGAATACTGGAGTGGGTTGCCATTTCCTTCTCCAGAGGAGTTTCCTGACCCAGGGATCGAACCTGGGTCTCCCGCATCATAGTCAGACACTTTACCATCTGAACCATGGTGGCTCAGACCAATGAAGTAGAGGCAGTCGCTTTTCTGGAATTCCCTTGCTTTCTCCATGATCCAACAAATGTTGGCAATTTGATCTCTGGTTCCTCTGCCTTTTCTGAACCCAGCTTGTACCCTGGAAGTTCTCAGATCATTTTATTGGTAAAGCCTAGCTAGAAGGATTTTGAACAAACCTTGCTAGCATGTGAAATGAGCACAATTGTACAGTAGTTTGAACATTTGAATGTTCTTTGCCATTGTGCCTCTTAGAGATACTGCGTAAGGAAAGGGGAGGGAAAAATTGGAAGTTTGACATATACACATTAGTTATATAAATGATAACAAATAAGAACCTAATATATAGCACAGGGAACTCTACTTAATACTCTGTAGTGACCTGTATTGGAAAATAATCTAAAAAAGATTTGAGATACGTATATTTGATACACTTTGCAGTATACCTGAAACTAATGCAACATTGTAAATCAACTACACTCCAATAAAAGTTTAAAAATATGTTAGGGGAAAAGGACAGCTCATAGCTTGTATGAGTTCAACAGTTATGACAAACTGCCCGTCTCCTTTATAACCTTCCACCAGTCAAATCAAGACACAATGGAGTCATCAAAGTTATTGATTCAACTTTCTGCTATCATAAAATGATTCCAAAGAGGCTCTTAAGTCTATACATAAACTTTAGAGCCAATGGATACAAACTGACATATGATAATGAAGGCATGATATTCAAAACTGATTATTTTACTTTGCAAAATGTCACATTTTTACAGACCCATTTTCTTTCAAAGAATCAGGAATTAATGTAATTTCAATCAATTGAAAACTATTCTTGTATACTTGGATGATATTGTGTTTTTCAATTCTGACATTAAGTTAATTAAAGATATATAAATACATACACTATAAAAAAAATCAAATGATTGCTCAAAGAAGTCAAAACACACAATATATAGTAATTTCTGATAGCTGTGAATATTGAAGAAGATTATGCCAGTTTTATAATAAAGAATATTTTGAGGCATGTATTTTATGTTAGTCAAGGAAAAAATTTTCAGTGGAATAATCTTATTGAACACAATTTCAATATATCCACAGATTTCTTGACTACATTCCTTTGGTCTGAATATTTCTATACTTATTTACTCTATTATCAAGTCTATTAAAAATATTATCTAGCTAATAATTTCTGACCTTCAAATATAGATAACCTTTCTTTAATGCTCTTAAGTAAACAATGTACACTCTTACTGGATTTATAGTTAAAAACTGATATTTTGAACCTGAGGCTATAATCATAAAATAGGGCTAAAATTCTCTGAGAGGCATGCAAAATTTTTGAACCTATGAGTCTTTTTGCTTTATCATGGAAAAACATAGATGTATATATCATACATTTAATAGATGATTCTTTATTTCCATTATCATTTATTGGGAGTCTATTATGAAGGTGATGCTTGTCTTCAAACTGGCTCTTGATTTACTGACACATAGTTCCAAATTTGTGCTTTTCTGTAGTACATAGTTAGTCTATGTAAGTTTTGTTCTTTCAGTTGACACATTCCGTTGCTTACAGAAGAATTTGAAATGCAATGATCTGCTGCATATTGGACCAACACCAGCATTCCATGTTTGAGTAGGTAGTAGCATACATATAGGGGCTTCTCAAGGGAGCTAGTGGTAAAGAACCCACTTGCCAAAGGAGGAGATGTAAGAGACCCAGGTTTGATCCCTGGACCAGGAAGATCCCCTGGAGGAAGGCATAGCAACCCACCCCAGTATTCTTGCCTAGAGAATCCCATGGACAGAGGAGCCTGGTGGGCTACAGTTTGCAGGGCTGCAAAGAGTCAGACATGACTGAAGCGAGATTACACACACAGCATACCTATAACACTATGGAACAGGATTGAACTAAGGTGAAGAAGCCATTCTCTCAGTTGCTAGGAGTGGAGGATTATCTATGTACCTGCTTGAATTAGAAAGTACTGGAAAGATAATCTCTTCCATCTGTTCTTAATTACTGAAAAATCACATGCATCTTTAAGGTGAGATAATTTCTTACTCAGTGCATTCATACATTTTTTCCTCCATCACTCTTTCTGCTCCAATGTGAAGAGCGATATCTTTAAAAAAATCTGTATTGTTTTAACTCTGTTTAACCATTCATCAGATTCTCACTGTACTTGGGACGATGGCTCTGTCCTTACATACCACCTTTGCATCATCTGTAGGGAATTTCTCTTTGTTCTTTGTTCACAGGTGCCAATGCCATGTTCAGTTACCTTGTCATTGCCAAACACCTTCCCAATATCGAACTTTTTCTTTTGCTTTTATTTTCCCACCATATTCACTTACCCCTTACTCATTTTTTAATTCTTACCTCAAATGTCCGCTTTAAGGAAAGGGCTTGTGGCAATAAATACATTTTTTTATTGGAATATAATTGCTTTACAATATTTTGTTAATCTCTACTGTTTAAGGAAGTGAATCAGCTATGTGTATTTATGCTAAATAGCTCAGTCCTGTCCAACTCTTCGTGACCCTGTGGACCGTAGCCAGCCAGGCTCCTCTGTCCATGGAATTCTCCAGGCAGGAATACCGGAATGGTTTGCCATGCTCTCCTCCAGGGGATCTTGCTGACCCTGGGATCGGACCCTCATCTCATATCTCCTGAATTGGCAAGTGAGTTCTTTATCACTAGTGCCACCTGGCCACTTGTGAAGCCAGCTATATGCATACATATGCATATATATATGCACATATGCATATATATATATATGCACATATATATCCCCTTCCTTTTGGACCTCCCTCCCACATGCATTAATTGTAAATTCCTTTGTGTGATGTTTTCATTGATGTCTTACTCAGACACTGGGACAGGAGTTGCAAGGGGTAGGATTTTTTTCTAGTTTTACTCACGCCTATTCACGGAGTATATCTGCCATTGGCTAGCTATAGCTAGCACTCCACAACTGATAGAAGTCTGAATAACATTTGAAGAAGAACTCTACCTCAATTCTTCCTAATCTCAGGAGCACATTGGAGAAATGAAAATTGAAGCATAATTTTGGACTTGCTTTGATCAGTTTAATATTTATGTATTCCTTTTTATTGTCTCTACTACAGCAAATGTCTACCTGAAAAATGTGTATTTTCTTGTTTACAAAATAATTTTCATGTGCTTTATTTTATCTGGTTCAAGCAGCTCTAACAAGTAATTCACTGCTGAATGTAAATCTAGATAAGACTTCTAGTCTTGCTTTCCCACACACACAGACGCCTTAGGATGTTGTCCAAACCCTGCCACATGTCTAGATTGATAGAAATATTGATATTGGTCTACCTATCTATTTGAATCCAGATAAGATTATGGATTCCACTACTTTGCATTTCAGAGGCCCACAGACTCTTTTCCCTCTTAGTTTTGCACTCATTATTTCAAGCATAATATGAAAATATTAGTCAAGTTAATAAATTTATTTTTGATTTTAGGTTTTTGAAACAGGAATTAAAAGAAATGTCTCTCCCTTGCTCACTTCACTTATTTTAAAAATAAAATATGATTAGATATTTTAATAGACTAGAAAGAGTAAAGCTATTAAGGAAAGTTGGGTCTTTGGAGTCTTACAATTTTGAAGTCAGTGTTTAGTATATAGCAGAAATGTAAAATGATAGTATAATTGATTCTTACACAGTATTAAATTAGAGAATTTGTTTTCAAATATTTTTACCAAACTTTTGACAATCCTAGGTGTAACCTAATGTTTATATGCTTTATTTTCTCATTCTAGAGGTTCATTATAATGTCCCCCTTTTTTTGAAATTAGAAAAAGAAATATGCTTTCTTTTTTCACAAACCGGCTGCCAAAATCTGTTGGTTAGTTAATTTTTAAATGATATCTTGTCTAAGTAGATGATAAGTATAGGAAGTAATTATGTCTTTATTTTCCTCAAACTGTTCTCCATTTTTCATTTTATATTTGTTAGATATCTATTGCCTTAGGTAAGAATTCATGCTTTTCATTTTGTAAATGTAAAAAAAAACCTGACATGATATTGTCTAGTGTGCTTTAGTGTTAAAGAGAAGTATCACTACTAGTTGATATTTTCAGTATAATTTTCAAATTAAGAGATTACATTCATATTATTTCTAGCTTTTTGCTTTCATCTAGTTATCATAACATTTTCCAAGGTAGAGATCTTCATTTATGACCTTTGCTGATCAAATTTGCTTTCCCTTAACTCCATTTTCTATACCTGTCAGTTGTATTAGTATTTTGAAATAAAATGGTTCCATGGTAACCACTTTATTATCAAACTCCAAGGAGAGCAAAAGGTAAATTGTGCCTCTATAACATTTGTGAAAATACCTGGAAGAGATCTCAGAGCTTGCCCAAAATTTGGTTAAATCTTTAGGAAACTGAAATATGAAATAATAGATGAATTATCTTAAATAATGTAGAGTGTCTTATTTTTTGGAACAATAATTAGAATAATTTATTATGCATATATTATTTGTTTCTAGTTCTGCCCCCAAAACACCAAAGGGAAGACTTATATAGGAATATCCAGATAATTGAATTCCTGATCTTATATGGAGTGCTACACAAAAGTCATAGGGTTAGAAACTTGTCAGCTATGCTATGAGAATTTCTGTTCAAGAAAGTGATTATCAAAATGTTAATTTCTTTCATTAATGAATATAAAAAAAGAATAAAAATCACAGAAAGTTATTTGAGGAAATAAATGGGATGAGAGTATAACAGACAACTTGTACCAGCAATTTTAATTTGCAGAAAATGTATAGAAATTGGAGTACTTATGTTTATGGCAATTTGGCATTCTGAGCAATGTGAATAAACATCACAGTATGTAGGTTTAGTCACTAAGTCATGTCCAGCTCTTGTGACCCCATGGGACTGTAGCCTGCCAGGCTTCTCTGACCATGGAATTCTCCAGGCAAGAATATTGGAGTGGGTTGCCATTTCCTTCTCCAGGGGATCTTCCAAACCCAGGAATCGAACCCAGGTCTCTTGCATTGCAGGCAGATTCTTACCAACTGAGCTACAAAACTAAAAATGCTGGAAAAATAATATGAAAATGTTTTTCAACACATTTTATACTAGGCAAGGAAGTGAGGGAAATGTATGAGCATGATAAAGCTTGAATTTAAAGAAGAAAGAAAACTTTGAAGTTAGTACCTGCCTTAGGACATCTGATAATCACCAGAAGTTATATCTTGAGTTTTAATTTATCTGTATGTATAAAACAGTATACAAAACAGATACTAGAGTTTACACATGGTAAAATGTCAAATTACAGACTCTTCGGAAAAGTTGAATTCTTGAAAGAGAGTCCATATATTAAAACTGGGCAATCTCTACTACACATAACCAGGCTCTCAGTTCAGTCACTCAGTCATGTCTGACTCTGCGACCCAACGAACTGCAGCATGCCTGGCTTCCCTGTCCATCACCAGCTCCCAGAGTTTACCCAAACTAATGTCCATTGAGTCGGTGATGACATCTAACCATCTCATCCTCTGTCATCCCCTTCTCCTGCCTTCAATCTTTCCCAGCATCAGGGTCTTTTCAAATGAATCAGCTCTTCTCATCAGGTGGCCAAAATATTGGAATTTCAGCTTCAACATCAGTCCTTCCAATGAACACCCAGGACTGATCTCCTTTAGGATGGACTGGTTGGATCTCCTTGCAGTCCAAGGGACTCTCAAGAGTCTTCTCCAACACCACAGTTCAAAAGCATCAATTCTTTGGCACTCAGGTTTCTTCACAGTCCAAATCTCACATCCATACATGACCACTGGGAAAACCATAGCCTTGACTAGATGGATCTTTGTTGACAAAGTAATGTTTCTGCTTTTTAATATGCTATCTAGGTTGATCATAACTTTCCTTCCAAGGAGTAAGCGTCTTTTAATTTCATGGCTGCAATCACCATCTGCAGTGATTTTGGAGCCCCAAAAAATAAAGTCTGACACTGTTTCCACTGTTTCCCCATCTATTTGCCATGAAGTGATGGGACCAGATGCCATGATCTTAGTGTTCTGAATGTTGAGCTTTAAGCCAACTTTTTCACTCTCCTTTTTCACTTTCATTAAGAGGCTCGTTAGTTCTTTTTCACTTTCTGCCATAAGGGTGGTGTCATCTGCATATCTGAGGTTGTTGATATTTCTCCCGGTAATCTTGATTCCAGCTTGTGCTTCTTCCAGTCCAGTGTTTCTCATGATGTACTCTGCATATAAGTTAAATAAGCAGGGTGACAATATACAGTCTTCTTCATTCTCTTTGGAAGGATAGTAAAGGTCTCCAGAGTATACAAAAACAGAGATTAGGATCTGAATTCATTGTATTATATTGGCAATAATTACGATATAGAGAAAGTGACAGAATGACATTACTAAAGAAAAATATTTTAAGTCTTCAAAAATTAGCACAGATAAAGGAACATTGACTCACAATGAAACAACCAATAACCACATAAAGAAACAAACCACTGTGAACAGGAATCAGATGAAACAATAGAAAAACAAATATATCTTACTTGTTTAAAAATGAACTTGAAATTATAGTAGATGTACTTAAGTGATATGGCAAAATGGAAAAATTTTAAATTTTTTAAATTTTAAATTTTTAAATTTAAAATTTAAAATTTTAAAAAATTTTAAAATGGGAAAAATTTCCAACAAATGGCTGGAAATGGAAAGCTAAATTATGATACAATATTTACATGGCATTTGGAAAAACTACCAACAGAATTAGAGACCTCTTTGAAGTTGTATCTTTTTAAAATATAGCAAAATTATCATTTACATTATATTTTATAAAATTAACATTTCTTTGAAAATTTCTAAGAAAGTTTGAAAGGGTATATAATAACTACTCAAGAAAAATTAATCAGACTTATAAAGCAAAATAAATGAAAACTGAAAAATAAGGAGACAGACACACACACATTTAGGCACATCCAATGGAGTGTGAAAGTTGCTCAGTTGTGTCCAACTCTTTGCCACCCCATGGTCTGTACAGTCCATGGAATTCTCCAGGCCAGCATACTGGAGTGGGTAGCCTTTCTCTTCTTCAGGTCTCCCACGTGGCAGGCAGATTCTCTACAAGCTGAGCTACAAAGGAAGTCCAATCTTTTTTTTTAATCTTTTGGTGGCATTGCACAGCATGGGGGAATCTTAGTTCCCTGACCAGGGATTGAACCCATGCTGCCTGCATTGCCAGGGTGGAGTCTCAACCACTGGACCACAAGGGAAATCCCCTAAAGAAGTAGATAGAGTTAAATAAGTTGTTTAAATTTAGATACAAATACATCAGTGACCAAATTAGATATGAATTAAATAAATTTTTCATTTAAAAGATAAGTTTTTTTAAATTTGTTTAAACACAATTGCAGCTATACCCTGTTTATATGAGTAACGGCTAAAGTATATCTTATTTATATAGAAATACATATATATATAATGAATATATATACATATATATGATGAAATTTGGTAATAAAAACAACAAAAAAGATGTTGTAACTCTATTGAAATTAAAAAGGAAAGATTTTAAGGCATTGTTGAAAGTGTGACAGAAATTTTAATTTTCAACTCTCACACTTCTAAAATAATATCTCAAAAGTATAATTAAAATAATTGAGATAAAGAAGTTCACACCTATCATAAGTGTGTTGTTTTACGTAATTCATAGTAAAACTGAGAACATACAAAATCAGTAAATATACAAGACAATATATAACAGTTGTAACATGCTTGTTTTCAAGCATACATAGAGACATAAATAATGTTCTAGTACGTTCACAGTATGTGGTGCCATCTTTGATGCAAGCATTTTTGCAGCAAACAATTTTAACAACTGATTAACAGGTCATAAGGCAGTTTTGTCATAAATGATAAAATAACAAAAAATATAAAAGATAATTAAAATATTATAATGAAACATGAGAAATGAATAGCAAAGCTAAAAAGACTCTTACAAAATACGAAATACTTGAATACATTTGAAATGTGTGTAGATCCATGGCAACATTATACAAAAACTGATTATTTTCTGTGTGTTGAACCTGAAGGCTTGTCTTCCAAGATTTTCATTTATAGTATTTTGTATATTTGGGGTTTTGGTGGTTATTCTGTTTGGTTTTGTTTTGTCTTGTTCTTTTGTTTGTTGATTCATCTCTTTGTTTAGCATCACACTTTTTCTTTTTTGGTAAAATTTCTTTCTTCATTAAGAGAGATATCAGTTTCCACATACTCAAATTCATATTTGTAACTGAGCCTTGTTTTGCATTGTAAAAACCTTTATATTCTTGTTTATTTCTTCTCATATTGGCATACCTCCACTGACAGACATTTCAAAGTTCATTGGGAGATGTCAGTTCACCTATGCTCCTTGGTCTCTTTTCTTCTAATGTAGTATGCTTCAAAATAAGAAACCAACTCTTGGGGTAAATCATCTTCATCTGTCAACTTGATAAAACTATCAGTAATGTCAGTAACTGGAAGATATGCTAATGCATTTCAATCAGCTGAAGGCACACTGTCAAACCAAAAAGGATCAATCAGTTGTTTTATATTTCATGGCAAATTTTTTGTAGTGGAAATGCTGCAGCAAAAATGTTTACAGTAAAAAAAAAAAAAAAAAACAAAAAAACTTTACAGGAAAAGTACTGGACAGGTAGGTACAACTACATATTCTATATATTATTCCATTAAGCAGTCTTATCATGTTTCAAAACATTATCTAACAAAAGTCAGGAATTTCCCTTCTGTAAACTTCCAGAGAGTAAATAGTTTCTTCTTTGCCTGACATGTGGTCTCAATTAAAACAACTCAACTCTGCTGTTTCAGTGTACAAGCAGCCATGGAAAACGTGAATATCAATAAATGTGACTGGGTACTAATAAAACGTTTTTATCAATCAGGGCTGGGATTGGACTCTGTCTGTGGAGTACTGTTAGCCAGTCTGTTATAAAGCACACATTGTGTGTGCATGCTAAGTCACTTCAGTCAGGCCCAAAGCTTTGAGACCCTATGAACTGTAGCCTACCAAGCTCCTCTGTCCATGGAATTCTCCAGGCAAGAATACTGAAGTGGGTTGTGATGTCCTCTTCCAGAGGATCTTCCAGACTCAGTGATCACACCCACATCTCTTAAGTCTCCTCCATTTGCAGGCGGGTTCTTTACCACTATTGGCACCTTGGAAGCCCCAAAGCAAATATTACCACACAATGCTGGTAATGTGTGCCAATATATGTAAGTTAAAAAATAACATGACACTTAGTGAAAAATATTTTAAAACTGCAACAGTTTTAATGGCAATTTTTAAATAAATCAAAGAAGAGATCAAATCAGGATTGGAATCTATTTAGATGTAAATAAAAATGAAAATAGTAGTTTTTAAAAATGTAACAAATGCTGTTGCAAGAACCATTTATGAATTAAATTAAAATGTACTAAGATAAAGGCTGGAATTCAAAGACGTAAATAAGTGTGCTGGGAAAATATTAAAACTAATGGATAATCCAAACAAGGAAGAAAGTAAATAGTTGAAACTAGAGGAGAAATTAAAGAGAATACAAAGTTAAAATGAGGCAGTCCATAAAAGTATTTATTTTAGTGAAATGTTTAGAGACAAAGGAAAAGAATAAAAGAATTTTTGAAACAAGAAGCAATAGTTAGAACTGGGCATGGAACAACAGACTAGCTCCAAATCGGGAAAGGAGGATATCGAGGCTGCATATTGTCACCCTGCTTATTTAACTTAATGCAGAGTACATCATGTGAAATGCTAGGCTGGATGAAGCACACGCTGGAATCAAGATTGCTGGGAGAAATATCAATAACCTCAGATACACAGATGACACCACTCTTATGGCAGAAAGTGAAGAACTAAGAGACTCTTAATGAAAATGAAAGAGGAAAGTGAAAAAGTTGGCTTGAAATTCAACATTCAAAAAACTAAGATCACAGCATCCTGTCCCATCACTTCATGGCAAACAGATGGGGAAACAATGGAAACTGACAGACTTTATTTTCTTGGGTTCCAAAACCACTGCAGATGATGACTGCAGCCATGAAATTAAAAGATGCTTGCTCCTTGGAAGGAAAGTTATGACCAACCTAGACAACATATTAAAAAGCAGAGACATTACTTTGCCAACAAATATCCATGTAGTCAAAGCTATGGTTTTTTCAGTTGTCATGTATTGATATGAGAGTTGGACTATAAAGAAAGCTGAGTGCCGAAGAACTGATGCTTTTGAACTGTGGTATTGGAGAAGACTCTTGAGACCCTTGGATTACAAGGAGGTGAAACCAGTCAATACTAAAGGAAATCAGTCTTGAATATTCATTGGAAGGACTGGTGCTGAGGCTGAAACTCCAATATTTTAGCCACCTAATGAAAAGAACTGACTCTTTGGAAACGACTCTGATGATGGCAACGATTGAAGGCAGGAGGAGAAGGGGACAAGAAAGGATAAGATGGTTGGATGGCATGTTCTACTCAATGCACATGAGTTTGAGCAAGCTCTGAGAGTTGGTGGTGGACAGGGAAGCCTGGCATGTTGCAGTCCATGGCGTCACAAAGAGTCAGACTTGGTTGGGAGACTGAACAACTACATCTCATCTCAAAGGAGAAAAAATGCACATGTAACAATATCAGTGCATAATTATGAACAAAGCTAGAAGAGGTGATGGAATTCCAGCTGAGCTATTTCAAGTGCTAAAAGATGATGCTGTGAAAGTGTTGCACTCCATATGCCAGCAAATTTGGAAAAGTCAGCAGTGGCGAAGTACTGGAAAATGTCAGTTTTCATTCGAATCCCAAAGAAAGGTGATTGCAATGCGTGTTCAAATGATTGAACAATTGCACTCATTTCACACACTAGCAAAATAATGCTCAAAATTCTTCCAGTGAGGTTTCAACAGTATATGAACCGACAACTTCCAGATGTTCAAGCTGCATATAGAAAATCACAGGAACCGGAGATAAAAAAAAAAAAAAAATTGTCAATATCTTCTGGATCATAGAAAAACCAAGGGAATTCCAGAAAAATATCTACTTCTGCTTCACTGACTACCATAAAGCCTTTGACTGTGTGGATCACAACAAACTGGAAAATTCAAGAGATGCGAATACCAGACCACCTTACCTGCCTCCTGAGAAATCTGTATGCAGGTCAAGAAGCAACAGTTAGAAATGGACATGGAACTAGGGACTGGTTCCAAATTGGAAAGGAGTACGTCAAAGCCATATATTATCACCCTGAACTGGGAAAGGAGTACCTCATGGCTGTATATTGTCACCCTGTTATTTCACATATGCAGAGTACATCATGCGAAATGCCAGGCTGGATGAAGCACAAGCTGGAATCAAGATTGCCGGGAAAAATATTAGGAACCTCAGATACACAGATGACATCACCTTTATGGCAGAAAGAAAAGAGGAACTAAAGAGCCATTTGATGAAGGTGAAAGAGGAGAGTGAAAAAGTTGACTTAAAACTCAACATTCAAAAAACTAAGACCGTGGCATCCGGTCCCATCTCTTTATTGCAAATAGACGGGGAAACAATGGAAACAGTGACAGACTTTATTTTCTTGGGCTCCAAAATCACTGCAGATGGTGGCTGCAGCCATGAAATTAAAAGACACTTGCTTCTTGGAAGAAAAGTTATGACAAACCTAAATATCATATTCAAAAGCAGAGATGTCACTTTGCCAACAATGGTCTGTGTAGTCAAAGCTATGGTTTTTCCGGTAGTCATGTATGGATGTTACAGTTGGACCATAAAGAAAGCTGAGGGCTGAAGAATTGATGCTTTTGAACTGTGGTGTTGGAAAAAAAGCTCTTGAGAGTCCCTTGGAGGCAAGGAGATCAAGCCAGATATCCTAAAGGCAATCAATTCTGAATATACATTAGAAGAATTGATGTTGAAGCTGAAACTCCACTTGGTGCGAAGAACAGACTCACTGGAAAAGATCCTGATGCAGGCAAAGACTGAAGGCAGGAGGAAATGGGGACAACAGAGGATGAGATGAGATGAGATGGTTTGATGGCATCACTGAGTCAATGGACATGAGTTTGAGCAAGTACCGGAAGATGGTGAGGAACAGAGAAGCTTGGAATGCTGCAGTCCATGAGGTTGCAAAGAGTCAGACATGACCTAGCAACTGAACAACAACAAATACTATCAGGGAAGAAACACAGCAGATAATCTTGATTATTGCATGTATTTTTTAAAAAGCAAAAGAATGTTTTGCTCAATATTTTGCCAATATATTTAATAATTTAGATTAAGAAGAAAAAGCATACAAAAATATAACCTAAGAAAACTTACTTTTAAAAAAATGTAGAAACTTCAAAAGAAAATAAATTAATATTGAAAAATTATAGTCTAATGACAAAATAGAGAATCCAGTTTTACAGATGAAGTATATCACCTATTCCAAGTAAGATAATTCCAATATTATACAAATTATTTTAGATGATATAAAGAGTAGAAATATTCATTTCCTGATTAGTAGTCTGATCTTATGATATTAAAATAAACAAAAAATATATCACCAAATACATGCATGATCACAAAGAGAATAGCAATTAAATACAAAAATGTATTTAAAGAATACTATATATATAGTGTGTATACATACATACATATTTGATTCAACACATTGGTATATTAAAGGAAAAAATCATATAAAAAGATATCGAAGAAAGCATTTGATATTGTTCTCTATATAAAATAGAATAAAAGCAATCAAAAAAGCAAAATAGAAATAGATCAGCACAAGCCTGATAGTATATGGTGAAAATGTAGAAGCATTTCCTAAAAATGGTAAAAATTTCAAGGTAACACTATTCAGTTCATTTTAGTTCATTTGCTCAGTCCTATCCGACTCTTTGCAACCCAATGGACTATAGCATGCCAGGCTTCCCTATCCATCACCAAGTCCTGGAGCTTATTCAAACTCATGTCCAGTGAGTCGGTGATGCCATCCAACCATCTCATCCTCTGTTGGCCCCTTCTGCTCCTGTTGTCAATCTTTCTCAGCATCCGGGTCTTTTCCAATAAGTTGGCTCTTCACATCAGGTGGCCAAAGTATTGGAGTTTCAGCTTCAGCATCAGTCCTTCCAATGAATATTCAGGACTGATTTCATTTAGGATGGACTGGTTGGATCTCCTTCAAGAGTCTTCCCCAACACCACAGTTCAAAAGCATCAATTCTTCATTGCTCAGCTCTCTCTATAGTCCAACTCTCACATCCATACATGACTACTGGAAAAACCATAGCTTTGACTAGACGGACCTTTGCTGGCAAAGCACTATTAAAAATTCTACTTATTGAATTAACAACTTTGGCCAGTTGGGGAACAAAAGATCGCCAAAGCAGAGCTGCCTTTTCTGTTCTTTCCTTCTATCTCTTTTCTACCAACAGTCAGGGGGATTCTTTTGTCAATTCTCTGCTGAAACCTTACCAGATTTTTTCTCAATTTTTTTAGAGTAAGATCCAATGTCTTTATAGTAACCTCAGAAGTAGTTACAGGATCTGACTATATTTTCCTCTTTAACACCCTTTCTCTGTTCTAACTATACTGACAACTTAAGACTCTCTCCCACTTTAAGCTATTTACAGCAACATTTCCTTTGGACTTGATTCCTCCAGATAGCCACTGCACCCACTTATTCTTCGCTGAATTTCAATCTGCAGTGAGATCTTTTTTCTCTGACAGCCTTAATAATAGCAACTCCCACTGCACCATCTCCCACACTCCCATACCTTCCACCTCACTTTACTGTTTCTTTTCTAGATCTATTATCATCTAACTTTATATATAACTTATTGAGTTTTTATGTATTTTGACAAGGTGACCATCTAATGTATTATCTAAGTAGCTAAATGGAATAGAGGCAGTTACTATTAACAACATATCATGACAACTGGCACAAATTGAACTTGTCACAAGCAAAAGGGGCATATGGTTATTTACCCTCTGGCTTATAATCTTTATTTTTTTTCCCCAGTAATATGAGTTCCTTGAAGGCAAACATCTGTCTTTGTTTACTGATGTGATTCAGGTGGCTAGAATAGTGTCTACCAAAATAAAAATGTGTTCAGTGAAGAAATAGCTGACAATTTCCTTAGCTACAGAAAATCATACACCCCCCCACGCAAATACTTTGTGTCCTTAAAAGTAATCAAATAACCTTAACTAAGTAGCAAATGGAATTTCTAAACATCCACAGAACATGAACTTTCAGTTTTTTTTAATATCTAGGAATCATTTCTTCAGTGTAGACTTAAGTTTAATATGGCTTTTTATACGACTCTTGAATGAAAAGTTTTGGATATTGACACACTGCCAGAGGGTTTTTTCCTATGTAATATATTTTCTTCAAATTTTAAAGTTTGCTCTCATTTCATTTAAAAGCGAGGTGGATTTTTGCAAAATGAAATGGAGAAGCAGGTGTCGGCAACAAGAATACACACAGGCTGGCAGATGCAAAACACATAGACCAACAAAAGCATTTGGAGCCTTTACATGTTTGCCAGTCTGATGCCTTAGCACAATTTGCAAAGTGCTCTGAGGATTGTCCTTATGTTTATTCATTGAATAAGAAATATTTGCAAATTTTTCTTTTCCCCTTGGATATAAAATTCTGTGAAATATGATAAAGTAAAAGAAACATTTGAATGACAGGATCAGCATACATATTTCTATTACAGGCAATGGAAATACTTGTGACTTTCCATCTTTCAAGTGCTATATGAACATATATTTAAAAATCTACTAGTAGATACTCCTTGACACAACAGCAATCAATATAAAGCTTTGAAAATTATTTATCTTTAAATATTTTCACTGAAAATGATTGTTTTAACAATTTAAATCTAACTCCAGATGCCTACTAGGGGGAAAAGAAAAAGAGCAACTAAAGCTATGTCTGGTAGTGAACCCCTACTGAATACTAAAATTTTAAAAAATAAAACAATTGGCTATCTGTGGTATTTGTCATAAATTTAGCTTTTAAGAGAACAAGTGATATATACAATATATTTGGCAATATACTTCCTTACAAGTTGCTTGCCAGTGCAAGCTCTAGAGAAAAGTGAGATCATCTTAATATGTGCAGAGTATGTTCATTTTTCTTTTATCTATCAAACACTTGATTTATTTGCATTGCTTGAAATCCAACAGGCTGCCTACAGCTACTTGCAATCTAGAGCAGACAATGAAAACATGACATTATTATAAATCTCATAAATATACACACATATCAATATATATTATATAAACATATATATATCACATATTATACATACACATTAATAGATGCTAGATATATAAATTCAGATTTTCAAAACTACATCAGTGGGAAGTTGGTTTAGACAGTCATTTAGAAATAAACAAATACATTAAGTCTTTTTCATCACCTTTAAAATAAGGGCTACAAGACATTGTTCATAGATGTGTAGTGGCAGGTAACACAACCCTAACTATTGTCATTCTTTAGCTTCTAGCATGAGTAGAGAATCCACCCTCAGGAAGACCTTTCTAAATTAACTTGCTAGCTAAGAGCCTCAGCTGAAATAGTTGCTGACACAGTTACTGGAAAGTAATTGAACTCACTCAAGACCCACATGCACTAGGAACTGAAGATGTTTTCTTGCCCTCTCCATATTACACAGACATTTCTGGGTGTACCATCCTCATATTACACTCAGCTGTTAGCAATGATATTGCACACTTGTCTAGTGCAGTCTGTACCTCTGTAAACTCATGGAAACTTCCCCTACACAGATTTATAACCATCACAGCTCTCTCCCAAATAATGAAAAACCAGTCGCAAACAACAAAACATTTCTCAGTAAACCTGGAATCCACACTACCAAGATGTCAGTCTGATGTAATAGAGAATCTATTTTGTTATCAGGCAGAGTAAATCAAATCTTGATATTACTAGGGGATAGCTAGACCAACTAACTTCTCCTCTCTAAGCCTTACTTAAAATGCTTGAAATAAATCATAGTTTACTCATAGCTGCTGAATATTAATTAAGTGAAGTACCTAAAGTTGTTCTTAGATCATCCCATACTCAGTATATGCGATATGTTACCATTCTTTTCAAAGAGCTAAATTTACTAGTTTGTCTTAAATATTTAAATGACTAATTTTATTTAAAATAACCCAAAAGTATTTCTCTTTTTAAAAAATGCTATAAAATCAAATATATAAGGCATGGGTCTTTTAAATTTTTCTCCCTTAGTACTATTAATAATAGAGAAAAGAAAAAAGTAAATAAAATGAACTAGGGTTGGAACATAACTAATAATTTTGCACAATTAATTATTTTTATTTTGTTCACACTGTATTGACAACTATCTATACAAGCTTTCATACTTTCTGATTAATTCTCTGTTCTCCACAACCATCATATTTTTTTTCTTTTGTTGAATGGTTTATTTTTACTAATCAAACACTTTGCTGATTATCAACTTTTATAAGTTACTAATACAAATAAAATGAATAGAAGTGGAAAGATAGGTTCAGTCAATGGTATCCATCATTTGATTTAATTGTAAAGATTAGCCTAATCTTAGCCTTCTTCTTATTTTTTTTTTAAGTATATTTTGAGCACTTTTAAATAGACTCATTTGTACATTTCAAAGCAGTATCCTAAGGTGATGCTTTTGGAGTCTGACTGCCCTCTTGACACGTGGCAGATAACTACTTGCAGGGTTTTGGCAAGTTTTTTTATCTATTTCATAAAATTCACTTATCAAGGCAATTTTCAAACTTTCATAAAATGAAGCTCCAAGCAATTAATTAATTTGGTTTTGATTATATTTTTCATTGAATTGCTCCTAGCCAAGAAAATTTCTCTTTTGAGATGAAAAAAACCAGTTTTGTTACATTCATTCATAATTTGCATTATTGGCTTCAAAATATTGCTCTGGGTGATATTTTTATTTAGTTATTACTCAAGGTTTTCTCTCACAAGAGACCACAACATGCAGAATTTCTTGAAATTTCAAAATAAAATCCATGTTTTAATAAGTATCTAAAATAACCCACATTTTTTACTTTGACTAATAAATAAATTGTGGCTATGATATTCTATTCAGAAGCAGAAGCATAATCTTTCAACTTTTAGTGATTTCTAGTTAGTATGAATTTTTCCTCAGTATTTTACTGACTATAATATCACACATTGAAAATCCTTTAATTGCTGATACATCTGAGTTTTTAATGAATATAATTTTGAAGTATTACTTTTTAAGTATGGAAGTATATGAAAATATAAGTGCATTAAAATATATTTGCCTCATATGAAACTCACTCAAAGATATTGAATGTATTTCTTTTACTTGTAGTAAGTCTGTGGCACATTAATCAATAACCAATGATGAATAGATAAGATTGCAAAGTAACCAACTTATTTTTAAAACCAAATGTGTTGAACTTTGAGACTCCATACAAAATAGAATAAAAAATAACATGCTACTTTTTACTTTCTCTACCTTGAGAGAATAGCACTAGCAGTAGAGACCAACAAATTGATTCTATTCTGTCCCAGTTCCAGTATGATAATGTCCTTTTATCTGAGTGATCATCCTTCCAGGTTCAAAGATAAGGCTTTTTGAAAAGAATCATTGACCTGCCACCTAATTATCTGGGCATTGTCAAGAAGGTTACTATTGACTAACGTGGAAATCTTGATTAACTTGCTTGTCCTTTTATGTGGCAAAATATTTAAGAGGAAGTCAGGATGATCCCCTGCAGGAGGAAATGGCAACCCACCCAATATTCTTGTCAAGAAAATCCTATGGACTGAAACGCCTTGCAGACTACAGTCCATGGGGCCACAGAGTTGGACACTACTGAGAACATAGGTACAGATGATAGTTGAGATGTTAGTGTACTTTGTTTAAAAATTTAGTAAGTGAGCTATTGCATACTGTGTGATGCAGTATAATCTGATTCTATGCCACACATTTTGGTTGTATTAATAACTCAATTTGACAACACAGTTTGGAAAAAGTGGAGCTCAGAATCATTGAAGTTCACTTGTATTCTTTGAAATCTAATTAGATTAAATATTTTACCTAGGAAACTGCAACCTTTCTAGGATATTTAAGTGGAATTATTACATTGATGATCACCTATCATCTGTATTTAATTAAAATTGTGAATCAACAATCATAAAGATGCTCTAGTATATAAAATCCTCAAATGTGAATTAGTTATATAAAAGACACAACTCAAACGTTGCTTAGTTCTATGGAAGTTTTATTTTAGGAATGACAGCACTATTTTATATTTTAATAATGGATATGACTTCTTTATGACATTCACTTAACAGCACAAAGAGTAGTCTGTGGAGACTCATTCTCCTTTGCGCACATGTCTTAACAGATGCTTTGTATGGCTTCAAAAGTTAATTTCTCCTATATATACTTGAGAAAGTTGAAAATAGAGAGCGAAGGGGAAATGGAATAAATTTAGGCACTGTATCTTACAGAAACAATAACCTATTCCAATTAAATAACAAAGGATGTAAAGAATGCTATATCAATTGTAGTCTTCAGTCATGTATTACAAAATATTTAGAGCAAACCTACTGTGTTACTGACTTCTAGGCATGTGAGAACAAATAATTGACAAACTTTTTTGCTCTCAAAAGCATAGCATATTGATGTTTTAAATTGAAACTGCAAATAGCATAACAATTGTTTCTGGAGTCTAGAAGCTGAGAGTTTTACCATAATCACGAGAGTTATAAACTCAGAATCATCTAGTTTACAAGATGGTAGGAATTTTATAGAAACGTTGAGCTCAAATGCCTATCCAATTTGTATATTACTACTACTATAGGTTTCATTTGCAACTCGCATGGTCTATATTGTCCAAATTGGGGTTTTGATTGGCTAAGGAAATATTGGTCCACAAGTGTGTGTTTGTGTGTGCATAGTGAAAAGTGAAAGTTACTTAGTCATGTCCAACTCTTTGTGACCTCATGGACTATATACAGTCCATGGAATTCTCCAGGCCAGAATACTGGAGTGGGTAGCCTTTTCCTTCTCCAGGGAATCTTCCCAATCCAGGGATCAAACCTAGGTCTCCCATATTGCAGACGGGTTCTTTACCAGCTGAGCCACAAGGGAAGCCCACGTGCATATGTGTGTTTTTATTAAATTTCTGCATACTTGAGAAATGTATTATTCTCCAAATAAACAAACTGAAAATATTACACACCTATGCCTTTGCAGCACCCTGACAGAGCTGAATCCCAGTCATTTATTAGCTGGATCACAGCACTTGATAGTTTACTACTGTTCACTCCTCCCCAGTGATTTTTTGGCATTCAGTTCCAGTATCAGAAACCTTTAATCGCCAAGGCTGCCTTTGTGGTGTTTCTCATGAAAACAGAGTCTTAAAGGAAGAAGCACATGTTCTGTACCCATGCCTCATTGAAAACCATGCGTTGCAAGATCAATCAGCTTCATAATTCTTGAAAATATTGATTTTTCATCTGGCTTGGCTCATTCACTTATACCACCATGGAAACATCTGTATACATTTGAGCTTTTGGCCTCTGTTCTGCATCACTTTCAAAGGTAAATATACAGAATTTTATTTCTTTTATTACCTCATGTTGGAAAGTTGCCACAACCAGCAGCTGAGGAACTGAGAATCTGAGGGAACTGATGTCATGTCACTGAGGAACTGATGCAGTTATTAAAGCTTCCCCCCTCATTTTTAACGTATTCTCTTTTCATTAGGAAGTAGTTTTTATAACTTTCTCACAAATTTAAACTTAAGAGTAATTTGCCTATGCACCATAAAAGTTTTGAGTATGTCAGTGATAAAAAATCTGTGTTAAACATGATACGTCTCTCAATTCAATCATTTACCTGCATTGATGTACCATAAGTTGTGAACTAAGCCTTAAAAATATTTTTAAAATGTCTATCATCTGTATGCATATTCATGATGTGTACTTTCAAATGTATTAGGGAAGTATCGCTTTCTTCACTTACTGAACAGTTATTTAGATGTAGATTAAATAATGAGAACTCTTACATTTATAATATAATTAGAATAAAAATTCAAGAGATATTTTGCTTAAAAATATGCTCCAAAAAGGCACCTATATGAGATTAAATATTCTCAATAATTGTGATACACTTTAAGCAAATATCATGTTCTGTGTTCATCTTTGTATTTTAAATGTATGGTGTAATTTTTGCAAATATCTAAGGTATAAAAGTAATCATTTGAAAGTCGGAATATCTATTTATACATCAGACAGCCATGTAGCAAAGCACTATATGTTTGTGCTCAATAGCTCAGTTGTGTCCAACTCTTTGCGATCCCATGGACTGTAGGCCACCAGGCTCCATGACCCATGGGATTTTCCAGGCAAGAATACTGGAGTGGGTAGCTTTTCCCTTCTCCGGGGCATCCCAGAGATGGAACCTGTGTCTTCTGTACTGGTAGGTATATTCTTTACCACTGCACCACCTGGGAAGTGCCAGAAATATATATGCAAATTAAAATTGCATAATGTTTTATTAAAAAAATAAAATATGTTTTATTAAATATCTACAAAATATATATAGGAGTTAAAGAAAACAAAATTAATGTACATTAGGAGAAATAATTATATCCTCTATGTATAAGACTAGACTTAGGTAAAACCATCCTAATATGAAAGATCTCTTCAATCTTTTACCCATGTTTAATTGGTTCATTTAGCATCAAATTATTGTCATGGAGTAGTTATTTATATATTCAGAATATATTTTCTTTATCAGATATATGTCTTACACATATTTCCTCCACCTGTGGCATATTTTTTCATATTTATAATGGTGTTGCTGCCTAAAGAATGGCGGTGGCCTCTGTCTTTACAACGAGTAGGCCATTAGCCATTGCAATCACTAACTTCCTACACACCCTGAAAGGAATTTAGCCTGGAAGTCTGGAACGAGGCACTCTATGCTCTGGGAAAAACTGAATCAGGCCTTTAGATAGTGAGCTATTTTTAAGGAGAAAATTTTATGAACTCTGATTCTCACATCTCCTCATGCCTAGAAAAGCACCAAGATCATTATTAGCAACATCTGCTCCTCATGACTAGCAGCAGCCTTCTACAGAGATGTATACTTGCACTTACTCCCCTCTCAAAAATTCTGTTACAGTCTTCAGTAGGTCTTCAAATAAAAGTGAACTCACAACCCTGATGATGTGTAGCTTTTGTTTTGTCTTTCAGTCAGTAGTTCCTTTTAAAGTAAAAATGTTACACATCTAAGTTCAGCTGCTCTCCACTAATAAGCCAATAATTCTAGAGGCAAGTGTCTACGGAAAGGAAAGGTGCTTTTATCATGAAAGCCAGCAGTCTGGGGAGATGGTGGACTCCTATCCAAAGACCAACTCTAAAGATTCTGCTCAACCATGACAGTTTTTAAAGGGTGAAATGGAGGGAAAATGTATAGATAGTTGAATTTACACAAAACATATATATCTAGACAAAATAGATTATAACTTTATTCAGGTGTAAATATTCTTATCTATTTTAATACATAGGTACCATATAATGATGGAGAATGGAATGGCAACCAACTCCAGTATTCTCGCCTGGAGAAGTCCATGGACATAGAAGCCTGACAGGCTATAGTCCATGTGTGTTGCAAAGAGTTGGACATGACTGAGTGACTAAAACACACACACACACTATATAATGAAAAAGTGAAAGCTTTTCAGACTGGGAGAAAATATTTGTACATCTCATATCTGGTAAAGAACGTCTTTTTAGAATATTAAAAAAATTCAACAATGTAAGAACAAACATCAATTAAAATGTGAACAAAAAAATTGGATAAACACTTCACCAAGGAAAATAAATGGATGACAAAAAATGCATACAAAATCATTAGGGGTTAAAATACAACTTAAAACGACTATGAGATACTAAATATTTACTTGTTGCTGCTCAGTCACTCAGTCATGTCCAGCTCTTTGTGACACCATGGTTGGTAGCCCACAAGACTCCTTTGCAAATGGAATTTTCCAGGCAAGAATACTGGAGTGGGTTTCCATTTCCCTCTCCATTGGATCTTCCAAGACCAGAGATTGAACCCACCTCTCCTGCATTGGCAGACAAGTCTTTACCACTGAGCCACCAGGAAAGCCTTATTTTTCACCTATTAGAATGGCTAGAACAAAACAAAATGAAGTCTGACAATACAAGCTATTGCCAAATGCTGGTGAAGTTGTAAAAAACAAAACAAAACAAAATTATTTCTCAAACTCTTTTTGTCAGAATAAAAGCTGTTACAGTCAATTTGAAAATCAGCTTGTCAGTTTATTATAAAGTCAAACATCTATGTATACATGGTTCTACCTAGAGGAAAAAAATGTCATGTGAAAATCTGTGCATGAATGCTTATAGAATCATTATTTAAATCACCAAAAAGTTGAGATAAGTTATGTGTCCTTCAAGACATTATCATTACCAATTATCCATTTTTGGTGGATTAAAAGGCAGTACATTCATTGTACATGTATTCAATGGGATACCATTAAGTAATAAAAGGGAACAAAATAATGGCATAACCAGTGACATGGGTAAACTATGAAAAAAAAGTGAAATAGCTAATTTTATATGGTTAAGTGTGATATGACTCCAGTTTTTATAAATCTCTGGGAGATATAATTGTATAAATACGGAGAAAAGATGAGCGTTGTAAGGGATAAGGGATGAGCAGAGGGTTTGGCTACAAATGTGTGACATGAGGGGATTTTTAGTGATGGAATTTTCCTGTATCCTGAGTGTGCTGATGGACTGCATGTATTAAAACTCGTTGAATTGGATACTGACTGAAAGAAAAAATAATTACACCTTCTTTAACTAAAAATCTAATAAATCTTATTATGAAATTGACATATTTATAGTATAGAACATTAATTTATGCTTATTTATGAAGAGTAATCTACTAAAATATAAATGTATATTTTGTAATGTTATTTTATATGTGACTTGACAGTAGTAGTGTTCTGCATTAGTTATGCAAGCTCTAAATTCAGTCTATGTAGAAATTAATATGTTTTGGAAGGAAAATATTGCACAGATGTCATTTTCCTCAAAAGCAGGCAAATTATGAATGTAAATAATGCACTATTTTGGTTTTCAGCTTCCAGAATCACTTGGGATCTGAAATACTGAAATGTCAACAGATTTGAGATTATTTTCTGCAATAGAGATGAATAGATTGATAGCCACTTCTTATTTTTAACTTGCATTAATTTTCCTATTAAAGATCTGTAAGAAAAAATTTTGGCAGTCACCTGTATCTATGATTATAATACCATTATGCTGTTCTGAAAAAGCACAATCCAAACATAAGCATTAGTTTGATGTGGCTTTTATTATGTAATAGTCTTGATATTGCATAATAATATGAAGATAAGGAAAAGTCAGGATACAATTATATTGAAATGAAATTTATTGAAGCATGCTGGGTAAGATGTCAGTTTGAGAGTGGATGTTACCTGACTGAGATACTTATTAAATTATTATACGTATGTGTCTGTGGTCATAACAGCAACATATGAAAAGCTATTAAACTAGTACAAAGTAAGGCATCTACTAGGTGTAGCAAAGTTTGGTCAAAGCTAAGTATGTATATCCCTTGACCTAGCTATTCATTAGTGACCAACGTCAGTGGTACATTGAAGAAGTTAGGAGACATAGAGTTGATAGTTATTCCATATGTTACTAAATTTCTCCATTATCCTCTTGATCAAAAATTTAATCTTATAGAAATCATTAATTTCTCACACTGTCTCATGAATTATCAACACTGTAACTTTTACTATTGCCATGAATTATTCAATCCATCAAAAAGCTAAGTACATTCTATAAACAAAATAAAATATATTCAAACTATTATCTACAATAACTAAATTTTCTCATTTACTTATAAATGTTAATACATTAAATGGCACAAATGAATCCCATGCTATTGATCTTAATAAAATAATAAACCTTATCGGCAATGAGATGATATTTGTTGGTCCTTTAATGGACCAGAACCTGGTGGTCTGGAGTCGACGGTAAGAAAGTAAGAGAGAGAAAGAGGCTGATGTCCCCTGGTTTAGTCAGAAAGCCAACAGAGTCCTGTTCTCAGGGCTTGCTGCTGCAGGTAGGCACCGGGCGCCCTCTGGAGTGGGTCTTAGAAGCCCGGGCAAGAAAGTGAGCTCAGCGGGCCTCCGTGCTCCAAGGAATTAGCCAGAAATAGAGAGAGAGAGAGAATAGGAAAGAAAGACACAGGGACCCAAGCTCTGATGAAGCAAAGGTGTTTTAATCAACATGGCGTGGGCATATATACTGTCTTACAAGGTAGTTATTCTCAGCAAAGATAAAAATTCCAGATTTACAAAACATAACGTGATCCTTATCAAAGAGAGAGTTGCAAACAATCACCTTTTACCGCATGGTTCATAAGAAGGAAGAGGGTACTTATCACCGTAATGAGAAATGCCTGGATTTCTCAGCCCAGGGAAAGGCGTGCCTCTCCTCTTAATTCCTGAATATTCAGGAATTAATAAGGGCCAGAGGGTTCCTGACAGATCCAAAACAGCACACAGGAAGCCTCTTGTTAAATGCTTTCTGACAATATTAAGTGGTAGGGATTTAGGACATAATTAGGATAACGTTAAAACGTGAGGGTGGAGCCCCCATGAAGGAGAGTAGTGCCCTTTATAGGAGTTACAGTAGGGCATGCTTTCCCTGTCTGTTCTCTTCTGTGTGACGATACAGATGTCTGAAGTTTGGAGTCCTAAAGAGGACTCACCAGATCCCAGTCATGTTGGCACCCTGCACTTTAGACTTCAAACTGTGTGAAAGAAAATAAATTTCTGCTGCTTATAGGGCAACTGTACACACATGCTAAGTCACTTTAGTCATGTCCAACTCTTTGTTACCCTATGGACTGTAGGCTGACAGGTTTGCTGTCCATGGGATTCTCCAGGCAAGAATACTGGAGTGGGTTGCTCTTCCCTTCTCCAGGGATCTTACCAACCCAGGGGTCAAACCCACATCTTTTATATCTCCTGCACTGGCGGGTGGGTTCTTTACCGTTTGAACTACCAGGGAAGCCCCTATAGGGCACCTAGTCTATGGTATTCTGTTACTGCAGCCCAAACTGGCCAAGACACCTTATATATTGCTCTTTTTCATGAGCGTAGAATCAATCATTTTCTGCATATTTTGAACAGACTCTCTTTAAATCATCCTTTGTCCATTTTTTCCCACTTATCTCCAGAATCAGAGGGGAAAAAACACATTTAGGAAATGTATGTATGGATCAAGTTCTCATTTAGATTTATTTGATATGTAAATATCACATTATATATATATATATATATATATATATACACACACACACACATATATATACACATAAATATATACACACACATATATAGTTATTTTGATAATAGTGAAACATAATATTTCTATAGCAGTTTAAGATTAGAAATATTTTTTGTTCATCAATTTTTTCTATTACAGTAAACTATTTTTAGGGCAGGCTAATATATTTGTGATTGGGCCAGAGAAATAGTGTTTGGATCTTTGCTGTCCTCTGTTACAAATAAATGATTCTATAAAAGTAACCACTGAGCCATAGGTTGTCTACTTCTAAAATGGGGATAATTATATACATATCTCGTGAAGTTTTATGAAAAAATGGATAGATGGCTTTTTACATTAAAAAAAAAAAAGAAAGAATAATTTATGGGATGAAATCTAGTTGTGTTCCAAATGAGAATTCAGATAAAACTTCATAAATATATAAGAATGTTAGGAAATGACCATATCAGCCCAGTATTCTGCATCAGTTTGCAGGGAGTTTTTATTTTTCTAAAGCAATCATAATAATCCTTTTTTGAAATGCATAAAAAAATTGAAGACTGTGTCTTTTCCTGGTTATTCTCTGCCTCTGGTTATGAATGTAACACTTTTGAATGTTCCAGAATGACAGCCTTAAAACAATGGGAAAAGATTGTACTTGCATAGCACATTCAGCTCTAAAATCTGATTTCTGGAAGTTCTTGATGGTCTTTCCAATACTATTAAGTTTATGTTTGCCTGGTGAGGAAAACAACCAGTCAGTTCAGTCAACCACCTAGTTATCAGATATTCTAGAGAGGAAAAAGTAACAAATTATAGTCATATGCATTTTCCCCTTCAAAACTTTGTTTTGCCATGGTAAAAATTTATTCTCAATTTTGAGAAGTGTATTCATTCTGAGAACTATTATTCCATATACTTACTTGACAAGTGGCTATTTAAAATAGTATTTGTAACAGAAGAATAGGAATAATCTTTGATGTACTTTTAAAACTAATATATCTCACCCCAAGTTAGGTTTTCATTAAATAAAGTATTTATATTTATCACATTGGATCTATAATTTAGGTCATGTAAATGAATTTTTGTTGGATACATTAAAACTTATGTTTATGAGAGCACACTCTAAAGTTCTTAGTCACTTTATGAGTTTGCCTTCAGACTCTAAATATGTGAACCTTGAAAATTAGCTGAAATTTCTGAGACCTTAACAATGATTATCTCTCAGTGCTGGGTAAACTGAGAATGTCCCTTCTTCATGTCCTCGCAGGACTCCCTAATTGCTTAGATAATTTCTACTTCAGCCAAGAAAATTTCCAAGTGCTTTTGTTGTGGCTGTTTTTGCTTATTTTGTTTTGTTTTTGTTTATTTGTTTTAGCCCACACAACAGGTGAGGGGCTTCACCATTGGGTCAACAGTAAAGAACTGCTTGCAATCCAGGAGACACAGATTCGATCTCTGGGTTGGGAAGATCCCCTGGAGTATTGAATGGTGGAATGAGTAGGACTCATTCCAATATTCTTGCCTGAAAAATCTCATGGACAGAGGAACCTGGTGGGCTATAGTCCATGGGATCTCAGAGAGCAGGACACAACTAAGCTTCTGAGCATGCACACCAATCACTGAGATTGCCTAAAGAGAGTTCACAGTGAAAATCCGTTGGATACATATAACCATTATAATCTTTCTCAATGGTAATTTATCAACCTCTCATCAACCTCTAGTCAAAGTTCTTTTTCAACCTCTTGACAATTTTGTCCTTAGTCTGGTTTCATGACATTAATACATGGTCTGAAGTTCTGCCAAGACACCCAGGAGTGACCTTCTTATTTGCTCTCCACCAAATTTAGCCTTTTACTTGTTCCCCAATTCTTTCATATTCTTTCTTAGAGGAGTGTAGAATACTTATTAGATTCTCTTAGGTAAATTAGAAGCCTTTTTGGAAACTAGCCAGTTTGGAAACTACATATACTGGTCTCATTCATTACCTTTTTATGAATGTTCCATCTTTGGTGATGAACGCTAGTTTTTAGTGTCTGTACTTGATGAGGGTACATGCCCCTCACCACGTGTCTGTGGAGCTCTGTTGTCATGTTTCCAGAGAGACTAGGAACACATTTCATTGCTTTCTCTTCCAAATGCTGATCATAGATGCTAGTCATCAGTGGCCAGATCCTATCCTCCAGGACAGTTGCAAAAGTAGAGACCGTGATAAAAGCAGCTGGGTTGCCTAAAGTGCACTAATCCCACATCCACTAACACAGAATCCCAGAAATATTAGCTTACTGAAATTTTCAGCTGTTGGTTCATTCCAACCAGTAATGCTGATGTGTAAAAATGCAACACAGTATCTGTATAAACTTATGTGATTGGCTACTACATTAACTTTACCCATGTTACTGGGAGGAGCATCAGGCCAGAAGTACTCAGAATTGCTTAAGCACATAGATAAAGTTTGTCCTTTTAACACACCACAAACTTCCTTGTCTGTCACATGTACTTCCCAAGTTTCTCCACAGGCCTAGGCTACTTATAAAGTTATATCAGTCATTGGATAGAGCATTTCTAGGCTAAGAAATTAAATTCTCCTTGGTTCTTAGTATCCAGAGTGCTTAGAAGAAACAAGTATAAATCCTCTATAGGTTAAATAGAATGCTCAGTACAGATATTTATGGGTTCTCACATGTTAAAATGTTCAAATATGACCCAATAATAAAAACTCACCAAACACAGAATACAAAGTTCTATGTATGGTAATCAAAATAATCAACACATGGGAGTTTTTTAGAGCCTAAAGCTCTCAAAGCCATTCACTTAAAAATATAATGTAAAATAATCATAAATGAAACATGAAAAGAAATAATTTTTATTGAAACAATGGGTAAATAGGAACAGTTACAATGACCAGAAAGAAGGAAAAATAAATCAGTTTCTGGGTACAAAATAAGCTCAGAGACAAATCAATTTATGAATTAAGTCCCAGATTAGTCACAAAAGAATACAAATTTTAAAAATTGAAAATAAACTTAAAAAGACCACCCAGAATAGTTTGAAGGAAGAAGATTTGAAACATGAGAGAATAATTAAATGAGAAGGATGATGGATTGAAAGGCCTAAAATGAGAAGGTAGTCAATTGAAGATAATTCTTAATACCAGAAAAACATCTTCATGGCAGGGTGAGCATGTGCTCTTAACCATCTTCTCACAAAGAGTATTCTTCTCTTTTGAAGCCCAAGACCCCCAACCCCCTCTCCTTAGCTCAGGATGACATATGAGCCTCAATTGCCTGACTGATTTTAGTCTCATATTTCCATGGAGCTTCCATATGTACAAAGTTTATTTTTTCCTGTTAATTTGCCTATATCAATTGAATTATTAGATCAGCCAGAGAATCTAGAAGGAAAAAAGAAAAAGTCTCATCCCTCATAGCAGTCAGGGAAAGAGGAAGATTGACGTCAAGAAGAAAATATATGACTGAGGGAGATTTTTCAGAAGAATAATGTAAGATTTATAAAAAATGAAATGGTAACTTTAAAGAGCTGAGAGACAATACCGACACACTAGATTGCTCTATTCAAAATTATTTTGCAATAATATAGTAAGTGAAAGTGTTAGTTGCTCAGTTGTGTCTGACCCTTTGTGATCCATGCACTGTATAGCCCACCAGGCTCCTCAGTCCATGGAATTTCCAGGCAAGAATACTGGAGTGGGAAGCCATTCCCTTTTCCAGGGTATCTTCTCAACTCAGGGATTGAACAATTTCCCCTGTGTTGCAGGCAACTTCTTTTCCATCTGAATCACGAGGGAAGCTCCAAAATAGTAAAATATAATGCAAATAACCAAAATGTCTTTTCAAACAAGATAACATCAAAGATATTCTGAGGAATATACTTCAAGAAGAATTAACATATTTCAAGAATCAAAGAAAAAATTGGAAAAACAGTACATAATTTTAAATAAATATTTGCTGAATAATACAACAACTATGCAAATAACAGTAATGATGATAAAGAGGAGGAGGATGACAGTTAACCAAAATAGCAATGAAATTAAGAATAATAATAAATAGAATTGAAATGTTGTATAGAATAAATATGTCAACTAGTTGGAGATGAATAGACTTAAGGTGTTTTTAAAGCCTTTTAATTTAGAGGAATGGGAATACCAATTTTGAATTGCTTGACTTTTAAAATACCAATTATGGTTAATTTCAGGTGTTACTGCTAAAAAATATAATTTCCAAGCAAACTTGGGGGAAGAAACCAATATATGATAAACAGGAAATATGCATTCAAAGAACATTAGTTTATTATTATTAAAATCATGTATCATTCACCATGTCAACATACTGGAGAAGAGATTTGTATGACCATCGCAATCATTCAAGGAAAAGCATTTGGTAAAATCCAATACACATTTATAGTCAAAAATATAAAAACTAGAGATAAATGTTTTATATTCCCGTAAAGCTTATTTACCAAAACATAAATTCTTATAAGTAATAAGAGAGATTTTACAAAGTTTGCTTAAAATAAATACACAAGCCAATTTCCTATCTATAAAATTGTGAAAGACAATGAACAACTTAATTTAAATAAATATATGACTATAATATCGACAAAAGTTTAAAGTATCTGAGAGTATTTCTAACAAAATACTCTCAGAAACTTTAAAAATTATATTATAGCACTTTATAGAATAATATTACAAATAAATTAAATTATTAAAAATTAAACCATGCTCATATATAGGGAAACATGTCAGTTCTTAGAACATTAAACTTAGATTCAATACAGTTCTAATGAAAATCTCAATACGTGTTGTTGCAAAGAATTTGACGAAATAATTCTAGCATACATATAAATGTGTGAATAATTAAGCATTGTCAATGCACAGAAAGAGAAGATCAAAGAGGGAGATTTTTCTTTCCAGATTTCAATGGTTATAATGAAACTATATTAATTAGGATAATGTGATGTTGATGAACAGAATGAAACAAAACAAATGAAAAAGTACAATGTTAGATAAGAACACATGAGGAAATAAGATATTGGGTTAAACTAGCACTATTGGTTAATAGAGAAAAGATCAGTCATCACTTTAAAAATAGAGAAAAGATTAATTGTTTCCAAATTAAAAACAATAGTAAAACTGGAAGTTTTCCTCGTAGCATGTGATAATATACTAAACTTAAATATGAAAAGCAAAATTATAAACATTTTTAATCACATTAGATTCTTTTTATAAACTTGGGGAAAGATGTGTTTTTAAAGAAGACTTTAAAAACAACATGAAGAAAAGATTTATGACTAGAGAAATCTTACAATTAAAATTTTAGGTTCTTGGAAAATACTGTAAGTAAAGGGAACAGGCCAGTTACAAATGAGAGTAACTGATAGTTGCATAGAGCTACGATTCAAAGTATGTGAAAGTTTAGGCCTATCCCTTTCCTTTGGCTGTTGTTACAAACTTACATGCCACAGAATTCCTTAAGGAAGGGAGCTTTGCAGAACAAAATTATGATATTACATTAGGATCCTATAAATGTACCTTGATTCTTCTTCATTCTGGTGTCTATTGACAGAGTTGAAAGTAAACTAAGATTCTACATTATTGACTTGATTCTGGCCTCAGTGTTCCAAATCTAAATTTGTTTGGTATAGATCATTTTAATATGAATCAAAGTAAAACTATAGCTTTCTTATTTTTCTTCCCAAGGGATCCATCATTAATTAGTGACTGAATAAACTATGCATATTTGACTTTTCTTGAAATCTGATGGTCATCTTCTCCCTATTTGTCACCTTGCAATGACTTTATGTTTACTCTGGCTTTTAAGCATCTGCAGGTGAGGCAGATGTGTGGTTCAAAATCTTAGTTATGTTAATAAAACACAATATCGTGCCTCAAGTAGAGACAGGTTATGTGAGAATACTGATGCCTTTAGTTCTTTGTCAGTCAGACAGGGACTAAGGTAATTGGAACTTTATGGACAGTACCCGTTAGTTATAGCAGATTTATCACCTTACCCTGGCATGCTATACAAACTGTGCAAATAATATTTACAGTATGTGTCATAAAATGAGAAAAACTGGAAAACAGTATGCTGGATCATCATTTATCTCACAAGTAACTGGTACTCACATGTATTGCTGAGATCAAGGAGACCATTGTAATTGTAATGCAGTCCCAGACATTTCTGAGTGTGAGAGATCAAGAAAAGATCTTTTTTAATTTTTTTAAATAATTTGACATTCCATAGTCCTGTCTATTCTTTGAATAAAGTGGGAAAAGATAGTGTCTTCAAGGACACTCTCAGATGTGTTTTGGGAGAAACACAGTTAATAAAAAAACAGTAAATAATTTTTAATAATCTTCCTCTACATTGTGACAAATTGCTTCTAACCCTTGGATGCCATTTGGGGTTGGCCATTCTTAGATCTAGGTTAACACATGTCAACTGTCAATCTCATGAGGATATATTTAGCTGCTTAAGTCAGTGGAGTTACCACAAATTTTCTAGCAATTGCTAGAATTTCAATTTCTACAATTTCAATATCAATTGCTACAATTTCAGCTCCCTGCAAATTTGTCTTCCACCTTCCTTTTCAAGAATGCTTATAATCACCAGTAGCAACATTACCCAATTTTTCACTGATTTCTACATCACATTCTCATGTTTTTTCAAGGCCAGTTTGATTCCAGAGGTCCACAGGAATTTGACCATAAACAGAACCATTGGGTTTTTCTTTTTGTTAAAGAAGCTCTACCTCATACAAATAAAACTATTTTTATACATTTTACTTTGTAAGAGAAGTCCCTAGGTTTTTAATGTGCACCAAAGATTTTTAGTTTACTTTTTGAGCCCTATTCTTTTACAACTCTTCTCCTAACTTTTTCCATAGAGTACCAGTGGGAAATACATTCAACTATGTAAGTTAGTATGCACCATGTGCAAATATTTAAAGAACTAAAATTTTGGTGGTCACAGCCCTACAACTACAAAACTCAGTTCAGTTGCTCAGTCGTGTCCAACACTTTGCAACCCCATGAATCGCAGCACACCAGGCATCCCTGTCCATCACCAACTCCCAGAGTTTATTCAAACCCATGTCCATCGAGTCGGTGATGCCATCCAGCCATCTCATCCTCTGTCGTCCGCTTCTCCTCCTGCCCCCAATCCCTCCCAGCATCAGGGTCTTTTCCAATGAGTCAACTCTTTGCATAAGGTGGCCAAAGTATTGGAGTTTCAGCTTCAGTATCAGTCCTTCCAATGAACACCCAGGACTGATCTTTAGGATGGACTGGTTGGATCTCCTTGCAGTCCAAGGGACTCTCAAGAGTCTTCAACACCACAGTTCGAAAGCATCAATTTTTTGGTGCTCAGCTTTCTTCACAGTCCAACTCTCACATCCATCCATACATGACCACTGGAAAAACCATAGCCTTGACTAGATGGACCTTTGCTGGCAAAGTAATGTCTCTGCTTTTTAATATGCTGTCTAGGTTGGTCATGACTTTCCTTCCAAGGAGTAAGCGTCTTTTACTTTCATGGCTGCAATCACCATCTGCAGTGATTTTGGAGCCCAAAAAAGTAAAGTCTGACACTGTTTCCACTGTCTCCCCATCTATTTCCCATGAGGTGATGGGACCAGATGCCATGATCTTAGTTTTCTGAATGTTGAACTTTAAACCAACTTTTTCAAACTAAGGTCACACAAATACCCTTGATGTCCTTCTCTACCACAGGCAGACTCTGTCTTGATATGAGCTCTGTTGTTTTGAATCATCATTAGTTCATATGATTAGGGGAACTACCTCATCTATCCATCAAGGGCCTTAGTGCACTTTCTCCATTTATCACTCTGCTATCTTTTGCTGGGACTTCCCTGGTGGCTCAGAGGTAAAGAATCTGCCTGCCAATGCAAGAGACACAGGTTCGATCCCTGGGTTGGGAAGATCTCCTGGAGAAACGAATGGCAACCCACTCCAGTATTCTTGCCTGAGAGATCGTATGAGCAGAGGAGCCTAGTGGACTACAGTTCATGGGGTTGCAAAGAGATAACTTAGTGATTAAGTTGTCTTAGTCAACTTAGTCTAATAATAATAACATGTCAAAATAACAAAATGGTTGGTACCTTTAACTTTTGTTATTGTGTAGCCATGTTCTTTAATTCTGTATTAACACAGACCTTTACAGTACAGCATCATTGATATATAAAATCAATATGTATACTTAATTTTATTTACATTATTTCTTTTTATTCCTTCTTTCATGTCTACTCTTTGTATAATATTCTTTCTCAAAAACACTTTTTAATGTTTTGGTGACAGACTTTTCCTTCTGCAAACCTCATGTCCTTATATTTATTCCATGTCACTGTGCCAGATAATCTCTGGGAGGGAAGCATGGGACACCTACCATGTGTGGGGATGTCCACCACACTTTCATGATTCTTTATCAAACTCTTGCTGAAAACTGAAGTTTTCCTTTTTTGTAAGCTTTGACTACATGGTGGCATTTCAATTTAAAAAAGCTTCAAACCCATATTCAACACATTATTCCTCAACATATCTTATCCTTAAATAATTCACTGCCTCTTTCTGGTGCCTTGCTCTGAAATAGTGCTGACATCTTTTTAGTTATACAATGTGGTGGTTTAACATCCTTGCCCTGTAAATAAACTTCAGCCCTTATAAGAATGCGTTGCTCCTCATCAGATGAGAGTGGGATCATGCAGGAGGAGTTGCATTTCAGGGTTGTATAAATTTTTCTTTATCAGAATCTAAATCAGGCCACTGAGGTTCTTTATAATATACAATACATGAAAATTATTTCAGGATCATACCACTCTTCTTGCTTGACCCAATGACAAGTATAACATCAGTGATTTATTGCATATTTTAATTCATTTTAGAGTAATACATAGTTAATTTGAAATTTTTGTTTTTTCTTTTCATGCAAAGACTAGCGTGTATATTTTTTCTCTAAGAAAAAGAAAACATAAATAATAGAAAATATAACCAAGACTATTCTTTGGCAACTGTACAATTCCAGTTATCCAAATCATTCCCTCAGTGTGTCTTGTCTAGAAAATCCACAAAGTTTTCCTCTATTATTTATTTTTCCAATCTCTCCAATAGGATCTGGTGATGTTTCAGTTCCCAAGCAAAGAGCAACAATGAAAACAAAATTACCAATGTCTTTTTTTTTTACATTCCAATTTTATTTTCCAGATATTTAATTTTCTGCTTGAACTAACCCAGTCAACTTTCTCAGTCTTATCTTTTTCTAATTCCTTTAATGAATCCTAAGACCTGTTTAAATCAAGCTGATTTTTATATATGCTTATGCTTTCAGATCTCCATTTTTAATCTTTTTTCTACAAAGATACTCTTTGGTCTTGACTCATCTCCCTGACTACACATTCCACTTACACTTTAGAATCTGTATCAACTGACATAAAATGTTTCTTGATCTCTCAAGACATGTGCTAAAGAAGTTTCTTCCTAGTCTTAAAAAAAAAAAAAAAAAGACTGACTTTTAACACATGACTCACACTTTTCTATCCTATGTTATGTTTATGACCATCTCTCATTAAACATTTTAGATTTTGACATCTGAGAAAAGATAATTGCATCTGAATAACATGTATATTTCCCATAGTATACATTGTAAAGTATTTTGTATAATGTAATTACATTTCTAAACAGCATGAGAGTAGATATTTCAGTTTAATCAACTGAGATCAAAAGTCTTTTTTTGTCTTTTCAAAATTAGAGAAAATGATTAAAAACCGAAGGAAAAATAACTGAAAATATCTTGATTTGTTTCAAATATGGAGAGGGATAATGATTCACCAGACAAAAACAAAAATATAATTAGTAAATTAACTAGTTACACAATTTTAAAATGATAAATGAGTACTATGACTGCTTATTAATTATAAAAAGACAAACTGACCATGATTTTATGTGAATGCAAGATAGATATTGTATGTTCTCTCATATCTAACCCTGGTTTTAATCTACTATAGAGCAATGGAAGACTCAAGATTTATCAGGGCCAAATTTACTTTGTATTACACAATGATTTTTGGCCATAAGAGAGAATAACAATTATTTCTGTAGAGATGAGTAAGTTAAAATTACTTAGTCATAAAATATGGTTGAAAATAATGTGGTTTAGTTTTCCTAGTTACTTGTTTGATTCCTTAGTAGGAAACTCTGTATTGGTCACATAATACATTAGATGTTTGTTTATACTTCTTTTATGAGAGCAAGCAGTAATCAGGAGAAAAAAATTTCATCTAGATAATGTCACTGATTTTGTAGGCAAAGGAATTCTCACAGTTTTTGTTAGACTGTGAACGATGGATTATTTTAAATATTACCATTTTATATACCTTTTATTTACAAAAAATAAACATTTGAACAGAGCTAAAATGTGCATAGTCAGAGCATATAACTCAGTATGGTTCTGAGGGTAGACTGCAGAAACTAGATTTACCTCCACTTTCTTTTTCTTCCCTTGAAGGTCTCTTATGCACTCCTACTGTGGAAACATAGTACCAACACAGCCATGATGTTTAAAATCATTTGTGTCAAAGCCTCCCGTATTAAATATCAGTAGTTAGATGTGACTCTAGTTACCTGCATTAGTCATACACTATCTGAAGATGTGTTAGTAAAACATCTGTTTTCACTTTAGTCCCTTGATCAACCAATTTTCTGGCTGAAGGAGCTCAGCCACACAGAAGCAGCTCATAGTCTCCACAGACGGAAGGCTCCATCCATCACTGCCAGTAATGCATCCCCTCTTTGCCACCCATGTCTTTATTATACGTACTCCTCTTCATTTCAGCACCCTTGTGCTCAGTTCTTCTGAGTATGATGTCATTGTCATCTATTGACATGCATCTCCCAGATGGATATACACCATTCAGTCAATGCTGACAGCCTTAGAATATTGCTTTCACTAAGCATAAAGCTTAATTTGACTCAAGTTTGCTGTTTCTCTAAGAACCAGTAAAAATTCCTCCCATTTCCCCCTTACATTAGCAATATCTTTGATTCATAATGTCTTTCCTGCAAAATTATGTAGAATTCATCCAGTCTGTGACTATTGCATGTGTGCTTCCATAAAATTTAAGATTTTGTGCAAACTGTTCTGTTTCCCACTTCTTTTGAATCCTAACAGATTCATCTATTCTTAAAATTATATCTATTCTGTGAAAGCATGACACTTCTATGCATTTCTATAATAATACTAATTGGTGTGAAGTGGTGCTAGTGGTAAAGAATTTGCCTGCCAATGCAGAATAGGTAAGAGACATGGGTTCAATCCCTAGGTGAGGAAGATCCCCTGGAGGAGGAAATGGCCACCCTCTCCAGTACTGTAGTCTGGGAAATCCCATGGGAGGAGGAGCCTGGCAGGCTAGTTCATAGGGTCACAAAGAATCAGACATAACTTAACAAGTGAACAACAATAAGCCTACATAAACAGAGTGTTTTGGAAGAACAATTATCTCTTATACTCTTAGATCAACTGTTTTTCTAAGTCACATATTCATGTATTAATTAAAAAAAAATTGTCTGATGACAATGTTAGAAACCCTAGTTTTTGAATGCTTGTGTTTACGTGGTATAATTTTGCCCACCCATTCAGACTTCATGAGTCTAGGTATTTTAGATAAGACTCTTACACAGAATAAACTTATATTTTGATTAGTATGCAAATCCAAAAGCAAAAGATTTAAACTCTTTTATAAATATTGACATGAATGATATGCTTAGTTTCCTATTTTCAGGAGATCTTAAGTTATTTCATGTGTGTTTTACATATATCATTCCATATATGGTATATTTTTTCTGCTCTTTTGTACTAATTCTGGTATTTATAAAAGTTCTGATTTGTTCAAATCATTACCATATAGTAACATATTTATGCTGTCCTTAGTCTTATTTTTAATTAAATGGGTTTCTACATTTTATTTTATTATCTTCACATGATATCCTTGACTTTCACTTATTACCTGTGTGATCATCAGTGAGGTTATTTTACTTTCTCACATTTCTACTTTTATGGAATTTATAAAATTTAAGTTTTATTGGCTCATTATTTTTCCATCTTTCATTCTAGTAACTATAGTTAAATGTATTTATTGCTGAGCATAGCTTTTCACTGAAGTTGCAACAGTCTAGTTGATCTTTCCGAAAGGAAGAATGACTGTATTCTTACAAATTTCATTATTGTAACACTCCTTAAAATTGGAGGATAGCTTGTCTGAAGTTTAAAATTTTGCTCATATTTTTCTGTTTGTGGTTCTTAAAACATTATTTCACTGTTGTCTTCTTTTGTATGTTGTAAAAAAGCTGGTGTTGACCTGATTTTTCTCTATAAGAAACAATAATTTTACTTGGAAGTTTTCATTTTTCCCTATGAATTTACAGTCTAACAGTTTCACAATGATATGTCCTAAAGCTGTCAATCATGGTACAACCTTCCTACTTAAACACTGAAACTTTCAGTATAGAGATTAAAACTAAAATTCATAGTTTTAAATATTATTTCCATCCCCCTTGTTTTGCTGGTTTTTCTTTGAGATCTCCCAATTGAATTTTGAATTAGGGTTAGGTTTAGGGTTAAGGGGCTTCCCTGAGAGCTCAGCTGGTAAAGAATATGCCTAGAATGCAGGAGACCCCTGTTTGATTCCTGGGTGGGGAAAATCCACTAGAGAAGGGATAGGCTACCCGCTCCAGTATTTTGCAGCTTCCATTGTGGCTCAGCTGGTAAAGAATGCTCCCTGGATTGAGAAGATCCCCTGGGGAAGGGAAAGGCTACCCACTTCAGTATTCTGGCCTGGAGAATTCCATGGACTGTATAGTCCTTGGGGTCTCAAAGAGTCGGACACAACTGAGTGACTTCCACTTTCACTTAGGGTTAGAGTCTGAGTGTTCTAAATATTTCACTTACTCATATTTTGTGTGCATATTGTTTCTGTTTTCTTCACAGTGAGACATTGCTTCCTAACCACCTTATAACTCTGTCTTCCTTTGTTTTGAACTGGTGATTTTCTTCAGTGAATTTTCTCAGTTCTCTTTTCATATCTTACTGTTATTATTTTTAAAATGAGTTTTAAAAATTGTTGATCTGTTGTGCATTTTCTTATTTACAATAGCTAGTTTAAAGATATTTATAGTAGAGCATTTTTTTTTTTTTTCTTTTTACAGTTTTCTTCCTGCTAGCTTAGTGTTTTCATTACATGGAAATTTTGCTCCTCACTTTTTCTGTCTTATAATGTATCACTTTTATGTTTGATTTCTGACTTTTCCCATTTATTATATGTGTTTAAAATTTCATTAAGAGACACTAGCTGTAATTTCTATAAATGATGTGAATTGTTTCATTAGCTAAGTTTCTTGTTACAGGATCATCTCTGTATGTATACTCAGTTGCTCAGTCATGTCTGACTCTTTGTGACCTTATGGAATATAGCCCACCAGGCTCTTCTGTCCCTGGGATTCTCCAGGCAAGAATACTGGAGTGGGTTGCCATTTCATCCTCCAGGGGATCTTCCCAACCCAGGATTGAACCTGTGTCTCCTGAGGCTCCTGCACTGCAGAAAGATTCTTTACCACTGAGCCACCTGGGAAACCCAAACTGAAGAGCATTTATTTCAGTAAAATATCTCATTAGAAACAACTTTGATTTTCAGTACTGTGATGCTCTTGTTTCTGTAAGACTTTTATTTATACTACTTTATTTTCCTATTCTTCTGTACAAAATCAACTCTCCTGTGCAAGTTGCTTCCTTTCCACCAGCACTGCCATCCTAAGGCTGCCCTCCGATCCCATCCATGTTTGAGAACATGTATCAACTTTCTGGTAACTAGGGCTCTGCTCTACTAAATCTTGCTCCTGTTCTCATTATTTTCCATTCACCATAGGAATCTTCTTTTTTGGTGATAACATCTGTGCCTGCAACCACTAGAATACCACTGCACTCATCTTTTTTTCCTACTGGATTCTCTGCTCTGTTCTAAAGGCCTGTTTCAGGAGTTTCATTTATGTGTAAACTGAAGGTCAGTGGAATCTCTGTCTCCTTATCCTTCTGGATAGACATGGATTGCAGCTGGATTTATTTTCTCTTCCTGTTGAATGTTGTAGTTTTCAAGGATGTGGATGGCAGTTTATGTAACATAGTAACTTATGTTACTGTCATCCCTGATGACTCAGATGGTAAAGAATATGCAGGAGCCTGGGGTTTCATCTCCAGATCAGGAAGAACTCCTGGAGAAGAGAATGACAACCCACTCCAGTATTCTTGCCTGGAGAATTCCATGGACAGAGGAGCCTAGCTGGCTACACTTTATGGGATTGCAAAGGGTCAAATACTGCTGAGCGAATAACACACTACATCCTAGGAAAGCATCTATCTGTCATTGTTAGTTGTTTTGTGGGGAGAGGTAGGGGGGATGGTATCTGATTAGTTTTATTAAATCTTAGCAATAATTTATCCAATTGAAAGGTATAAAGGAAGTTATATAAAAAGTTAAAGCAAGTTTAAAGCAACAAAAGATGTGTTTCAACTTTTATATTATAGTCTTTTAAAATTCTTGCTATACACAATCACTTCTAGTTGCATATGAAACATTTTTATTTCAGATACAGCATGATGTCTGTTGCATTCCCTTCATATCACACACTCTGTAAATTATTATTCTTGACAAGTAATATACTGCCTACAAAGGGCAACAAAATTTGCCATGATAAATTGTGTCTCTGTGGCATAAGGATAATTTTTGTTACCAGAAGTGAGGATCAGGCAGCTTGCTACTCTAAAGTCAATGGGCAAGGTTAATGGAAAAGAAACTTTGCTTTTTTTCAGAGGCCGGTAATGGGTGATGTGTGTGTGGTGGTGGTGGTGGTGGTCGGGGGGTGGGGGGTTCCTGTCCAAAGGCTGACTCTCCCACACTGACAATCATTGGCCATAAAGGGAGAGAAATGTACAGTCAGCTCTGTTAGTCATCTTGAAATTATTCATGCAGTGGTCTGATCAGCATCATCACTTTTAAGTACAGTTCATCACGTTTAAGTACCCTTTTATTCTTCAGTTCCAGGGTCAGTTTGTTCCCATTTCTTTGAGGCCAGCTCTTAAAATATGTCAGTTTATGTCACAGTTGCAGCCTGGTCATCTTACTTCTTCCATCTGGTGGGGCTTTTAGACTTTATAAGACAGCTCAGAGGATATGGCTCAGGATATTATCCATCGCCCTTGTTGTTCAGTAGGTAAATCATGTCTGACTCTTTGCTACCCCTGGACTGCAGCACACCAGGCTTCACTGTCCTTCAATATCTCCCAGAGTTTGTTCAAACTCATGTCCATTGAGTCAGTGATATTATCTAACCACCTCATCCTCTGTTGCCCTCTTCTCCTTTTGCCTTCAGACTATCCCAGGAGTAGGATCTTTTCCAAGGAGTTGGCTCTTTGCATTAAGTGGCCAAAGTATTAGAGCTTCAGCTTCAGCATCAGTCCTTCCAATGAATATTCAGGGTTGGTTTCTTTTAGGATTGACTAGTTTGATCTCCTTGTAGTCCAAGGGACTCTTAAGAAGCTCCTCCAGCCCAAAATTCAAAAGTGTAGTTTTTCAGGGCTAAGCCTTCTTCATGGTCCAACTCTCACATCTGTACATGACTACTGGAGAAACCAGAGATTTGACTATATGGATTTTGTCAGCAAAGTGACGTCTCTTGCTTTTCAATACACTGTCTAGGTTGCATTGCTTTTCTTCCAAGGAACAAGAGTCTCTTAATTTCATGGCTGCAGTCACCATCCCCTTGAAAAGGAACTAAAGGTCCTTAACTTTCCTTTATGACTAAATATTTTTATTTAGTCTTGTTTAACTGTTTTCTTTTGTTTCTTCACTTTCTCACTTCTCTGATTAATTTTTTTCTTTGGCTAAAGTTTTTCCACAGACAAAAGGCAGGCTGAAGGCATGGGGGAAAGGATCAGAGGGCCCTGTTCTATTTCAGGCTGATTATTTTTAAGAAACAACAAACATAGGAACATCTCTGAAAATAAAGTTACCCTTTTGTCAGAGTTATTTATATTTATAAGAGAAATCTCCATTTGTAAGGGCATCTTCTTTTCTTCTAGGTGGAGAAGAATGCTTATCTCCCTAGAAAGTCTTTATCAATGGAGAAGGCAGTTATCTAAATCTGCATATCAATTCAGCCTTCTAAAATGTTTTCTTTTGGTAGCCTTCCTTAACTGCCCTCCTCCCCCCACATTTTCTTTCATTTTTTAGTTGGAGATAATACTTATGATGGTTTGTGTATGTGTGTTAGTTGCTCAGTCCTGTCTGACTATTTGGGACCTCATGGACTATGGCCTGACAGGCTCCTCTGTTCACGGAATTTCCCAGGCAAGATTACTGGAGTGGGTGGCCATTTCTTTCTCCAGGGAATCTTCCCCACCAAGGGATCATACCTGGATCTCCTGCATTGCATGTGGATTCTTTACCATCTGAGCCACCAGGGAAGTCCACTTAGGATGTTTGCTTGGGCTAATTTGGATAGTTACTAAGTTTTCCTGGTTATCTCTCTTGTACACAGGTAATACACATGTCATTAAGCTTGTTTGTTTTGCTATTGTTGATCTTTTATTATAGGTGGTCTCAGCCTAGAGGAAAATTAGTTTTCATACCCTCCAATTACAGCTCTGCATAACAACTGATTTTTTGATTATTCCCCAAAATCGTTTGTCTGCCAGGACACTTCTCCTTCTTGCTTTCATTCAGGGTACATGTGATTGCTATTCTGGTCCATTTCATGTTTTTTTATAATAAATATTTTCACAGGAAGATATTTTAGTAATATTAGTTTGTTGAGAAAGTGAATAAAATTAGATATACTACCTTACTCAACTGAATTCTAGCTATTCTTCCTTTTCTATCCAGGAAAATTAATAATATTGAGCTGAAAAGCAGGTCCATAGAAAGATGCACATGAACTCATATATGAAAAACCTTTGTGGATGTGCTTATTCTACCGTTTGTGTGTGCTCACTAAGTCATGTCTGACTTTGTGACCCATGGACTGTAGCCCACCAGACTCTTCTGTCCATGGAATGTCCCAGGCAAGAACACTGGAGTGAGTTGCTATGACCTCTTCCAGTGGACCTTCCTGACCCAGGGATAGAACCCATGTCTTTTGCATCTCCCTCATTGACACATGGATTCTTTACCACTGAGTCACTACAAAAGCTCCATTCTACCTAACCAAAATAAAGTTGTTATAATAGTAGAACTAGTAATATAGAGTTTTTCTAACAATGGCATTAGATATTATTTTATTTCAAAATAATACTATAAGAATATTTTTAAAAACAGTAAATAACACAGTCACATGAGGCAAGGCAAGATGGTGAAAAAGAAAGATGTGTGTTCATCTTCTCCTGTGAGAACTCCAAAATTGCAACTCGCTGCTGAACAACCACTGACAGGAGAGTGTTGGATTCCACCAAAAAATATACCTGATGTCCAAGGGCAAAGGGTAAGATGGTACGAGGGGTGACACTGCATTTAGAATCAAACCCCATACACACCAGAGATATTCAGAAGGCTCAAAAAAAGCCTTGTGTGCACCAGGACCCAGAGACCCCACAAAAGACTGAGCCAGACCTGCCTTTGAGTGTTTGAGAGTCTCCTGCAGAGGGATGGGTCAGCAGTGGCCTGCCACTGAGACACGGGCTCTGGCTGCAGCAGACCTGGAAGACGCTGTGTGTGAGCCCCACCATAGAGCTACCAAGCAGACAGCCCACAACTGGAGAACAATTATACCAAAGAAGCTCTCCCACTGTTGTGCCAGTTCTAGTGTTATAGCCACGCTTTCCGGGAAACAGACTCACTCAGAAGGACAATGCAGATAGTGGAGTGCAGTTTATTACGCCAGTGGGCCCAAGGCAGAGTCTCCTCTTAGCCAAGGACCCCATCCAGCATTTGTGAAAATCTTTTATACCCCATGCGTACATGTCTAAACCCACCACCTGCCCCATGTGTACGTGTCTTAACCCATCACCTGCCCCATGTGTACGTGTCTTTAACAGTCAATAGTCAATAAGCCCGCAGTTATATTCCAACCAGTTAATAATCGATAAGCCTGTGATTACATCTTGACAGATACGAAAAAAGTTTATGACCTGTCTGGAGACAGGTGTGATTACGGTATGCTTTCTCTTAGGCAATGAGTAGCCTGGATGTGATCTTCAGGATTCCTCTGTCTGGAGGGGGTCTTATCCTTCCATTGTCGTCCTCACAGGCACTAAGCAGAGAGTTCAGAGTCCACTGGAGAGGCAGTCGAGCACAGCCAGCACGGACAGGCCTGAGATGGAGTTCAGGCCCTATGAATTCCTTCTTCACTAGGGCCCACAGCAGATTTCCCAGCCTGGCTGCAAAGGGACTGAGAACCCCTAGGGCATTTGACCTTGAAGGCCAGTGGGATTTGATTGCAGAACTTCCACAGGACTGGGAAAACAGACTCCTGGAGGGCACAAACAAAACCTTGTGTGCACCAGGACCCAGGAGAAAGGAGCAGTGACCCCACGGAAGACTGAGTCAGACTTGCCTGTGAGTGTCCAGGAATCTCCTGTGGAGGCTTGGGTCTACAGTGGCCTGCTGCGGGATCAGAGACACTGAATACAATGGCCCTGGCATAAGCCCTTTGGAAGGAGGTTTCCATTACCTCCATCACCCCTACTATAGTTTGGACTCAGGCCAAACTGCAGGGAGGGAAGACAGCCCCACCCATCAGAGTAAGAAGCAGATTCCCCCACAGCCAGTCCCTCCCATGTGGAAGCTTCCACAAGCCTCTTATCCTTTCCCATCAGAAAGCAGACAGAATGGAAACCACAATTACTGAAAGCTAACCAAACTGATCACTTGGAACATAGTGTTGTCTAACTCAGTGAAACTATGAGCCATGCCATGTAGGGCAACCCAAAATGGATGGGTCATGGTGAAGGGTTCTGACAAAACATGATCCACTGGAGAAGGAAATGACAAACCACTTCAGTATTCTTGCTTTGAAAACCCAATGAACAGTATGAAAAGGCAAAAAGATATGACACTGAAAGATGAATTCCCCAGGGCAGTAGGTGCCCAATATGCTACTGGAGAATAGTGGAGAAATAACTCCAGAAAGAATAAAGATGCTGAGCCAAAGTGAAAACAATGCCCAGTTGTGGACGTGACTGGTGATGGAAATAAACTTCAATGTTGTAAAGAACAATATTGCCTTGGAACCTGTAATGTTAGGTCCATAAAACAAGGTAAATTGTAAGCAGTCAAACAGGAGATGGCAATACTGAACATTCACATTTTAGGAATCAGTGAACTAGAATGTACTGGAATGGGTGAATTTAATTCAGATGACCATTATATCTACCACTGTGGGTAAGAATCCCTTAAAAGAAATGGAGTAGCCCTCATAGTCAACAAAAAAGTCTGAAATGCAGTACTTCAGCGCTATCTCAAAAAAGATAGAAGGATCTCTGTTCATTTCCAAGGCAAACCATTCTCTATCAAAGGAATACAAGTCTATGCCCCAACCACTAATGCTGAAGAAGCTGAAGTTGAATGGTTCTATCTAGACCAACAAGACCTTCTAGAACTAACACCAAAAAAAGAATAAAAAAAAAAAAAAAAAAAAAAAAAAAAAAAAAAGATGTCCTTTTCGTTATAGGGGACTGGAATGCAAAAGTAGGAAGTCAAGAGATACCTGGAGTAAAGGCAAGTTTGGACATGGAGTACAAAATGAAGCAGGACAAAGGCTAACAGAGTATTGCAAAGAGAACACACTGGCATAGCAAACACATTCTTCCAACAACATGAGAGACAACTCTACACATGGACATCACCATATGGTAAATACCAAAATCAGATAGATCATATTCTTTGCAGCTAGAGATGGAGAAGCTCTATATTTTCAGAAAAAAAAAAAATTACAGGAGCATCTGTGGCTCATATCATAAACTCATTATTGCAAAATTCAGACTCGAATTGAAAAAATTAGGGGAATTCACTAGGTCATTCAGGTATGATATAAATCAAATGGAAGAGACAAATAGATTCAAGGGATTAATTCTGATAGACAGAGTGCCTGAAGAGCCATGGACAATGGTTTATAACATTGTACAAGAGGTGGTTACCAAAAACATCTCCAAGAAGAAGAAATGCAAAAAGGCAAAATGGTTTTCTGACGAGGCCTTACAAATAGTTGAGAAAAGAAGAGAAGTGAAAGGCAAAGGAGGAAAAGAAAGATATATCTATCCAAATGCAGTGTTCCAAAGAATACCAAGGAGAGAAAAGAAAGCTTTCCTAAGTGATCAATGCAAAGAAATAGAGAGAAACAATAGAATGAGCAAGACTAGAGATGTTTTCAAGAAAATTAGAGATACCAAGGGAACATTTCAAGCAAAGATGAACACAATAAAGGATAGAAACTGTAGGGACCTAAAGAAAGAGAAGATATTAAGAAGAGGTGGCAAGAATACATGGAAGAACTACAAAAAACAGATCTTCATGACCCAGATAATCACGATGGTGTGATCACTCACCTAGAGCCAGACACCTGGAGTGTGAAGTCAAGTGGGCCTTAGGAAGCATCACTATGAACAAAGCTAATGGATGTGATGGAATTCCCATTGAGCTATTTCAAATCCTAAAAGATGATGCTGTGAAAGTGTTGCACTCCATATGCCATCAAATTTGGAAAACTCAGCAGTGGCCACAGGACTGGAAAAGGTCAGTTTTCATCCCAATTCCAAAGAAAGCTAATGCCAAAGAATGTTCAAACTACATGCACAATTGCACTAATCTCACACACTAGGAAAATAATGCTCAAAATTCAACAAGCCAGGCTTCAGCAGTACATGAACTGAGAACTTCCAGATGTTCAAGCTGGATTTAGAAAAGACAGAGGAACCAGAGATCAAATTGCCAACATCTGCTGGATCATAGAAAAAGCAAGAGAATTCCAGAAAAAAACATTTACTTCTGCTTCATTGACTACGCCTTTGACTATGTGGATCACAACAATCTGTGGCAAATTCTTAAACAGATGGAAATAACACCTTACCTGCCTCCTGAGAAGTCTGTATGCAGGTCAAGATGCAACAGTTAGAGCTGAACAAAGAACAATGGACTGGTTCCAAATTGGGAAAGTAGTATGTCAAGGCTGTATATCGTTACCTTGCTTATTTAACTTTTATGCAGGCTGCATCATGTGAAATGCAGGACTGCATGAAGCACAAGCTGCAATCAGGATTATCAGGAGAAATATCAATAACCTCAGATACACAGATGACACTACCCTTATGGCAAAAAGTGAAAAGTGTCTAAAGAGCCACTTGATGAAAATGAAAGAGGAGAGTGAAAAAGTTGGCTTAAAACTCAACATTCAAAAAATGAAAATCACAGCATCTGGTCCTATCTCTTCATGGCAAATAGATGGGGGAAACAATGGAAACAGTGAGAAATTATTTTTTTTTTGGGGGGGGGCTCCAAAATCATTGAAGATGGTGACTGCAGCCATGAAATTAAAAGATACTTGCTCCTTGGAAGAAAAGCTATGAGCAAGCTAGATATATTATTAAAAACAGAGGAATTACCAGCAAAAGTCCATCTAGTCAAAGCTATGGTTTTTCCAGTAGTCATGTATGGATATGAGAATTTGACCATAAAGAAAGCTGAACACTGAAGAGCTGATGCTTTTGAACTGTGGTGTTGGAGAAGACTCGAGAATCCCTTGGACAGCAAGGAGATCACACCACTTAATTGTAAAGGAAATTAGACCTGAATATTCATTGGAAGGACTGATGCTGAAGCTGAAGCTCCAACACTTTGGCCACCTGACTTGAAGAACTGATTCAATGGAAAAGTCCGTGATGCTGGGCAAGACTGAAGGAAGGATTATAAGGGGCAACAGAGGATGAGATGGTTGGATGACATCACCAACTCAATTGTCATGAGTCTGAGCAAGATCCGGGAGTTGGTGACGGACAGGGAAGCCTGGAGTGCTCCAGTCCATGGAGCTGCAAAGAGTCAGACTGAACTGAACTGAAAGCAGTCACCTGTATACAGGTTGTGCAATACACATTAAATGGATACTTAAGGCTACAGAAGGCAATATAAGCCCTATAAACACATTTCTGGAACTTCTAAATTTAATATCTGAAATTATAAATATTCTCATCTCCTTTTAGCTTCTACTCATTAGCAAATCTCCTGTGATTTATTACACTCTGTATTCTCAGTATTTCCTAAAAATATCAATTTTTGTGTTTGTGTGTGAGCTTGATTTGGAATTGTTAAAAGGTAAACTGGGGCATGGGCTTCCTGGGCAACTCAGCTGATAAAGAATCCACTTGCAATGCAGGAGGCACCATTTTGACTCTTGGGTCTGGAAGTTTCCCTGGAGAAAGGATAGGCTACCCTCTCCAGTATTCTTGGTCTTCCCTGGTGGCTTAGAGGGTAAAGAATTCACCTGCAATATGGGAGACATGGGTTCTTTCCTTGGGTTAGGGAGTTTCCCTGGAGGAAGGCATGGCAACTGACTCCTATATGGACAAGGAGACTAGCAGGCTACAGTCCGTAGGGTTGCAAAGAGTCAGACCTGACTGAGCAACAAAGCACATGCAGAAAACTGAAGCATATTAAAATATTAAGAGATTATTTGAGCTAGGCAAATTTGAATAAGGTAGTGCCAAGCTGGAAGTGTTTAAGAGCCCTCCACCAATAACACAGGGATACATTTTATAAAGATAAGGTGGAAGCAATTAAGAAAATCATTGATTGTCCATAGCTTAAAGTCTTGTTTGTAATTCATAACCTTGATGTACTTACAGGCTTAGATTTTGGTTTGCCTATATAGGTGTCCACAGCATTAGAGCTACCTTGTTCTAATGGCTGCTTCTTTAATTAATTTAACAAAATTCATATCAAAGAACTTGAAGCTCAGACATCACCAACTTGATGGATATGAACTTGAGCAAGCTCCAGGAGTTGGTGTTGGACAGGGAACCTGGTGTGCTACAGTCCATGGGGGTTGCAAAGAGTCGGACATGACAGAGTGACTGACATGAACTGAGCTGAGTTCAGAAATATTTCTACCAAACAATCTTCACACATATTGGATACAAAAGTCCCTGTCCCCTGTGTTCATAAAGTTAATGTCCTATATTGAAACTTGGACGAATCATCTGAGAATGCACCTATATATCTTTATATCTGTCTCATAGAGAAAAATCACAATTTATCTCACACAGAATATTTTTGCCATGTGCAGAAGTCTGTGGAAAATAATGTGTTTTTACAGTCATTTACCCTACAAAGGGTAAATGAATATCTACCAAATGGCCTGGTATTCAGTATTCAAAAAGCAGAAGGTATATTTGGTAAATAAATTTATAAATGGGTAATTTGGAAATTTATGTATAAATTCATTAAACTTATTAACAGTGTTTGAAGGAAGTTTGCTGTTATTCAGTGTCTAAGTCATGCCTGACTCTTTGCAACCCCATAGACTGTAGCACTCCAGTGTTATCTGTCCTTCACCATCTCCTGGAGTTTGCTCAAACTCATGTCCATTGAGCCGGTGATGCCATCTAATCATCTCATCCTCTGTTGCCCCCTTCTCCCCCTTCCCTCAGTCTTTCCAAGCATCAGAGTCTTTTCCAATGAGTCAGCTCTTTGCATCAGGTGGGCCAAAGTGTTGGAGCTTCAGCTTCAGCATCAGCCCTTCCAATGAATATTCAGGGTTGAGTTCCTTTGATTTTCTTTAGAATTCACTGATTTGATCTCCTTGCTGTCCAAGGGATTCTCAAGAGTCTTCTCCAGCACCACAATTTGAAAGAATCAATTATTTGGAACTCAGCCTTCTTTATAGTCACGTTCTCACATCCATACATGACTATTGGAAAAACCATAGAGTTCTCTATACAGGTCTTTGTCAGCAAAGTGATGTCTCTACTTTTTAATTTAAAAAAGGAAGAAAGAATAGTGATGGAAAGAAGAGTTGTCTCTCATTTAGGAAACTCAGTCACAAAATTCCTTATTCTTGCCAACTACACACTAGTACTTACCATAGGCACTTACTATCCACCTCTATAAAGATTCAGTCAGGTGCTGCTATAGCCTGCTGACCTTCAACTGTTACTGAAAGTAGTTAAGGCTGGAGAGAAGAAATGAGAATCTCTGTGCTCTGGGAAGACTGGCAGAACATGTCTTCAGATACATATTTTCAGGACCTGATTTTATGAGCTCAATCTTTGAATCTCCACATATCTAGAAAAGCACTGACTCCCTTCATGGTGACATCAGTTTTTTGTGTCTAGCAGAAAATTTTGCAAAGGTTTTTGATTGCATGAACTCCCCTTTCACCAAAATCACATATATTGAACTACCCCTATTCCCAGACACACACCTCTTTGGAGTAGTTTCTCAGAGCTATCTGAGGTGCTGTCTCCAGGGCTGCAGTCCTCGTTTTGCCCCTAATAAAACTTAACTGGCAAATTTCATGTTGTGCATTTTTTAAATTCAATACCTTCACCTTCTAGATGGTGGCCCCTTCAGTCCCTTCTGGATAGTCTGGTGCTATGAGGTATGTGCATGCTAAATCAACTTTAGTCATGTTCCTACTCTTTGCGATTCTATGGACTGTTACCAGACTCCTCTGCCCGTGAGATTCTCCAGGCAAGAATACTGGAATGGGTTACCATACCCTCCTCTAGAGACTCTTCCTGACCCAGGGATTGAACCCACCTCTCTTGTGTCTGCCTCATGGGCAGGCGGATTTTTTTTTACTACTAGCGACACTTGGAACTTCATGCAAGCTGATTGCAGAATCACCCAAGAAAGTGTTTGGTACTGCCCCCCTGGTGGCCATTTGTTTTTTAGTTAATCAGCTCTGAAATCCCTTCTAAAACCCTTATAGATGTCACTAGGGTTAACCAGATTATATACTCTTTCTTCTAAGTAGATATTTATTATTTTTCTTAAAAATAGAATTCAGTGACTGCCCCCTTTTCCTGATAGTGCAATATATATTGCCAGTCTGTATAAATTCATAAATTCTAATAAAGAATAAAAATAATCTATTATTCCATTTTTAAGACCAAACCATCGTGCTAATCACTAGACATAAAAAAATCATGCATTAAAATGATGCATAAAAATGATGCACTAAAAACCTCACTTTCACACATCTAACAAATACTTTCCAAAAATATCATGGCAATTCAATCTACCACAGTTAAGGGAGCAACGTTTATTTTTCAAACCTTTGCTATATTGAACATTGCAAAACAAAACAAAAAAAAAAGGACTTTCAAATTTTAAGTTGAAAATGGCATATTGTTTCAATATATACATTTCATTATAAACCAATGAAACTTAGAAAATTTAGTTTAATCTTATCACATATCTTTTTCAATCATTATCTTAAGCTTTATTCATATAGATTAATAAAATTATATATATTTTGCATTACAAATCTTCATTTTTAAACATTTTGATTGACTTATATTTAATATTCCTGTCCACAACTGCTGTTTTTTTCTTGTGGTATTTTTTTTATTATTATTTTGGAAATAACTTCCAAAAAAATGTTAGTAAAAAAATGTTTTTCCTAAATTATACTTAATAAAGTTTCAATAGAATTTTCTGGGCTGGAATACTGAAGGGAGTTGCATTTCCTACTTCAGGGGATCCTTCCTGACCCAGAGATTGAACTGGCATTTCCTACATTGGTTGGCAGTTCACTAATGTCAGTTGGGAAGCCCTTTAAAGGTTCACACATCTTTATTTTACTAGGCCTTTGTATTCTGGCATGTAATTTTTTTTTTTTTGTAAATACACATAAAACTAATAGATTATTTTCACTTTTTTTAAAGTATACAATCCAGTGACTTTAAGTTAGCAACTGTTATCACACTGTATCTCCAGAATTTTTCATCTTCCCAAGCTAAATCACTGTACCCATTAAAGGCAAACAAACAAACAAAAATATTCCCATCGATTATTTCCTTCAAGCTCTGTTAACTGCCTGTCTACTTTCTGTCTCCACAAATTGAATTCTAACACTCCAGATATCTCATATAAGTGCACCACTTTGAAAACAGGTCTCTCTGTCTGACTCTAGTCCACATGACCCACTTCCTGACAGTTACCATCAGGCCTATTCCAGCCACTGCTTTATATCTGACGGTATGATGTTCGTGTCTAGCACAGATTGGAAGCTTGATACTTTAAAACCTCCATGAAAATCCCTCAAAAAATTGATGAATTTAACCAGATGGGTAGAGCTCGAAGATAGTCGCTCAGGCCACAAATCCAATTTTGTTATTACAGTTATGTGATAAAACACTTTGAACTCCAGCTTTATCACAGACTGGGAGTGGGAATAGTATCAGTCATTTCAGTCTCTCAGTCGCATCCAGCTCTTTGCCATCCCATGGACTGCAGCACGCCAGGCCTCCCTGTCCATCACCAACTCCCGACTCATATCCATCAAGTTGGTGATGCCATCCAACCATCTCAACCTCTGTCGTCCCCTTCTCCTCCTGCCTTCAATCTTGCCCAGCATCAGGGTCTTTCCAATGAGTTCATTCTTCCCATCAGGTGGCCAAAGTATTGGAGTATCAGCTTCAACATCAGTCCTTCCAATTTCCTTCAGGATTGATCTCCTTGCAGTCCAAGGGACTCTCAAGAGTCTTCTCCAATACCATAGCTCAAAAGCATCAATTCTTCAGTGCTCTTCTTTCTTTGGTCCAACTCTCACATCCATACATGACCACTGGAAAAACCAGAGCTTTGACTAGACGGACATTTGTCAGCAAATTAACGCCTCTGCTTTTTAATATGCTATCTAGATTGGTCATAACTTTTTTTCCAAGGAGCAAGTGTCTTTTAATTTCATGGCTGCAGTCACCATCTACAGTAATTTTGGAGCCCCCAAAATAAAGTGTTTGCATTGTTTCCCCATTTATTTGCCATGAAGTAATGGGACCGCATACCATAATCTTAGTTTTCCAAATGTTGAGTTTTAAGCCAACTTTTTCACTCTCCTCTTTCACTTTCATCAAGAGGCTCTTTAGTTCTTCACCTTCTGCAATAAGGGTGGTGTCATCTGTGTATCTGAGGTTATTGATATTTCTCCCACCAATCTTGATTCCAGCTTGTGCTTCATGCAGTCTGGCATTTCACATGATGTAATCTACATATACGTTAGATAAGCATAGTGCCAATACACCCTTGACGTACTCCTTTCCCAATTTGGAATCAGTCTGTTGTTCCATGTCCAGTTCTAAATGTTTCTCCTTGACCTGCATATAGATTTCTCAGATGGCAGATAAGGTGGTCTGATATTCCCATCCCTTGAAGAATTTTCCACAATTTGTTATGATCCACACAGGCTGGCATAGTCAATAAATCAGAAGCAGATGTTTTTCTGGAACTCTCTGGCTTTCTCAATGATCCAATGGATGTTGGCAATTTGATCTCTGGTTCCTCTGCCTTTACTAAATCCAGCTTGAACAGCTGGAAGTTCATGGTTCACATACTGTGAAGCCTGAATTGGAGAATTTGGAGCATTATTTTGCTAGCATATGAGATGGGTACAATTGTGTGGTCATTTGGTCATTCTTTGGCATTGCTTTACTTTGGAATTAGAATGAAAACTGACCTTTTCCAGTCCTGTTGCCACTGCTGAGTTTTCCAAATTTGCTGGCATATTGAGTGCAGCACTTTCACAGCATCATCTTTTAGGATTTGAAATGGCTCAACTGGAATTCCATCACCTCCACTAGCTTTGTTCTTAGTGATGCTTCCTAAGGCCCACTTGACTTCACATTCCAGGATACCTGGCTCTAAGTGAGTGATCACACCATCATGGTTATCTGGGTCATGAAGATCTTTCTTGTATTGTTCTTCTGTGTGTTCTTGCCACCTCTTCTTAGTATCTTCTGCTTCTGTTAGGTCCATGCAGTTTCTATCCTTTATTGTGCCCATCTTTGCATGAAGTGTTTCCTTGATATCTCTAATTTTCTTGAAGAAATCTCTAGTCTTTCCCATTCTATTGTTCTCCTCTATTTCTTTGTGTTGATCACTGAGAAAAGTTTTCTTCTCTCTCCTGCTATTCTTTGGAACTCTGCCTTCAGATGGATATATCTTTCCTTTTTTCCTTTGCCTTTAGTTTCTCTTCTTTTCTCAGCTATTTGTAAAGCCTTCTTAGACAACCATTTTGCATTTTTGCATTTCTTTTTCTTGGGGATGGTTTTGATCACTGCCTCCTGTACAATGTCATGAACTTCCATCCATAGCTCTTCAGGCACTCTGTCTATCAGATCTAATCCCTTGACTGTATTTGTCACGCCCACTGTATAATTGTAAGGGATTTGATTTAGTTCATAGGTCAATAGTCTAGTGGTTTCCCCTACTTTCTTCAATTTAAGTCTGAATTTGGCAATAAGGAGTTCATGATCCTTAAGAGAATATTATATATGATAAAGATTTTGAACTCCAGCTTTATCACAGGTGGGGGCAGGGGGAGCAGCTAACATTCTAACATTTTGTAGATATAATGCCCACAGCCCGAGTCAAATTTTCTTTACAATGCGTGAGATGCACCCTCATGGATATAATGTAAAGTCTCAGAAGGAAAGGAAAACTGGATACTCACAAACCTGTGATTGCTCTGGGCTCCCTGCATTTCCCTCAATAAATATTGATCCTATATGTTTGGTTTGTATGCTATCAAACCATTTGTCTTTGACTTCTTTAAATGTGTCTTCCCAGGGGCATGCATGCTTAGTCACTCAGTCATGTCTAACCTTTGTCATCCCAGGGACTGTAACCCACCAGGCTCCTCTGACCATGGGATTCTCTAGGCAAGAATACTAGAGTGGGTTGCCATTTCCTTCTCCAGGGCATCTTTCCGACCTGACCCAGCAATCAAACCCCGCTCTCCTGCATTTCAGGTGGATTCTTTACCATCTGAGCCACCAGGAAATCTCTTAAATGTGACTTGCTATCTTCAAATGACCTGGAATCTATAATATCTTACAAAAATATTTTAAAAGTGAATGAATGTATCATATACACACCTATATGCAATGATTGCTGTAAAATAAGTTTCCATTAAAATATATACAGAAGTTAAAATGAATTATGTTTTTAAGTTCCTTTCTATTTAATAATATCAATTTTATAGTTTAAAAAGACTTCTCTTTATTTTAGAGAATAGCCTTAGAATTGTTACCTTAAAAATCAGTTAATTTTTTTCTGTTTCTTTTCTTAAATGTTAAATGGAGCTTCTGAATCAAAAGATTTATATTTCTGTCAATAATTTACTTCCAGTTAAATTCAGAGCGCAAAGCATCTGGATTGACTGTCAGAGTGTAAGATTCCCAGCAGCCTTATCTTTTATATACTTCCTACCGCTTTGTGGAAAAGCAATACACCACAGTGAGAAGGAATCCCTCTGGGTCTAATGCTTATGTTCTTTTGAAGGCTATATATTCACTACTTATGTAGCATTATAATATTTTCTATTCTTTGTAACCATTAGCCATCTTAGAATTATATATCACTAACTTTAAAAAACATATCTTACTTTAAGATTATGTGCCTCTAATGGAATTTACTAGCAAGAGGAGAAGGGGGCAATAGAGGATGAGGTAGTTGAATGCATCACCAACTCAATGAACATGACTTTGTACAAACTCTGAGAGATAGTGAAGGACAGAGAAGTCTGGAGTGCTGCAGATCATGTGGTCATAAAGAGTTGGACACAGCTTAGCAACTGAGCAACAACAACTAGTTCATTATGGGATTCCCAGGTGGCCTGGTGATAAAGAATCTACCTGTCAGTGTAGGAGACACAGGGAGACATGGGTTTGACTACTGAGTCAGAAAGATACACCAAGAGGAGGAGATATGGCAATCCACTCCATTATTCTTGCCTGAGAAATCCCATGGACAGAGGAGCCTGGTGGGCCACAATCCATGGGTTTTTATAAAGTTGGACGGGACTGAGAAACTGGGTACAAACATACATTAGTTCATTATATAGTGGTAATAAGTGATATTTCAGAAAGGAAAATAATGTAACACTCACATAATAGTGATCTAATGATAAAATTACTTTCCAACAAATATTTCTCTCTTTAAATTTCAAGTTTTTACATGATATAAATAGAAAAAAATGTTAAAGCTTTCTAGTATAATTAATCCACTCAGAATGTTACCGTTAACTAAAACTATTAAACAAATATTCAGCTGCCCAAGTGGCTCAGTGGTAAAGAATCCACCTGTCAATGCAGGAAATACAAGAGACGTGGCTTCCACCCCTGGGTCGGGAAGATCCCCTGGAGGAGAAAATGGCAACCCACGCCAGTTTTCTTGCCTGGAAAATCCCATGGAGAAAGAGCCTGGCAGGCTACAATCCATAGCATCGCAAAGAGTCGGACAAGACTGAGTGACTGAGCAGACACACGTTGAAAAAAATCAATCAAAATAGCTAATATGGGTGAAACAGAAAGGATAGGCATATATAGGATTTTAAACTTTAGTTTACAACTACAAATACTAGTTAACATATAAATCATGAACAACTTTCACATGCCTTGAAATTTAATTGTGTGTAAATGAACAAGCAGAGTAAAATACTGGCAGACCTTTAACTTTTACTCAAAAGTCAGGAAGTTGGAGCTTAAATAATAAATTAAAAATAACTTGCTAACTTCATATTCCTAGACTGTTAATTTAAAGATGTAGATTAGACTCAAGAAGTAGAGAAAACACAAGTTGATATAGAAAATATGTAGATAGATTTTATCCAGGAGGGATGAATGTCTAACAGTGCTTTAAAAACACATTGATATAGTATTTAAATTATTCAGGAGGGTCTGATTAATATACTAAAAATTTCACATGAGAAAACACTTGGTAGTTTTAGGAAAAAAATACATTTTTTCAATTTGATTAGAAAATTTTGTTGAGTTTTTATAGAATAGAGATAGAAGGAATATTTCAGTTCATAGATCAGAGATTCACAGAGGTCAAAGTTATGTCATAAGAGACACGTAAATGCTTGTTTTTATTCTAACTCTAAATTAAGGAGAGGGGATATTAAACATTACTTAAAAGTAAACATTAATATAAAATATGCCACTTTTTATTTGTGCAATTTAGGAGAAAGCAAGGGAGTTCAGAGAGAAAATAGAAACACAATATTACATTCAATATGACCATACAAAACAGAACCTTTCAGTTTTTATTTTAAATCAAGAAACAGTTTCTACAAACAAATGCAGCAGGTATCTCGTCTATGGAAACTCTCACAGAAGCAGAAGGAATGCGGGGGTCAGATTAGACCAGGTATCCGTGTCAGCTAGTTCTGAGCAACAGAAGTGTGCGGAAGCAATGAAACTAATTGAACATTAATCTAAGAATGTACATAATGACTAGAAGTTATTCACAAAGGATAACACAAGCAGTGAAATTCAGAGATAAGGCAGAATGTCTGCCAGACATCACGCTGTTATTAGAAGTGGCAGACATACAGTGTGTGATTAAAGAAACTGCAATAGTTGAAATAATTTACTGTGTAAATGTCAGTTATCTGCATTTTCTTCCAGTCTGTTGGTAACGGTTTCTATCCTGACAAGGTCTTAGAAGTGGGGACCTCTAAAATTTACTGGATCTTAACAGTCAAGTAAACTAAAGATATAAGAGAGAAGCTTAGATGCTTGACAAAAACAAGTGTAACCTTTCATAAATTGGCATTGCCACATTGTGCATTTTTCCATTTATACTACTAAAAACTTTTAAGTCTGTGTCAGTTAAAATGACTGTCAACTTTAGTACCTAGTATCTATTCTCTTTTTTCACAATCCACATAAATCTGGTTTCCCATAACCTACAGGGCAGAAGTTTATGACCAATAATTTCAATTATCTTAGAAAAATAAAAGGAAACTGAAATGAGTCAAATGACTAAACCCAGGCCCTCAATGTAAATTATGTATTTCAAAACTTTGAGGTGATATTTTGAATCATAATTAGGGGTGAATGAATTGCTATAACCTATCAAACATTATTTAGAAAAGTAACTTCAAATCATATCCAAAACTTCAATGATTCAAAATAATATATAGTGCCAAAGTCATTCAGTGGGGAAATGTCAGTCATTTCAACACATAGTGTAGGTAAAATTGCACAGTCACATGCAAAAGAATGAAGCTGGATCCTTAACTTATTACCCGTTGTACAAAAGTCAACTGAAAATGAAGCTAAAACTCTAAGACTCTTGAAAAAAAATAAATTTTTCATTTATTGACATTGACATGACATTGAATTTAGCAATTCAATGGATAGGAAATCAATAGCACAAACAACAAAAGAAAAAAATAGATACATAGGACTTTATAAAAATTAAGACATTAGTGCAGAAATTTATGGTGCATGATAGGCTATAAAGTGATAATATAAATATTGTCAGTGCTCAAAAAATGATAATAATCTAGCTTGCAGCTTGGTCCACAAATGGTTAATTTAGAAAAAATAAAGAGAGGAAAGGAAGGAAAACATATTGAAGGCAAAGGAAAGGAAAGAAACACTAATATGAAAGAAAGGCAATAAAGGAAAGAAGGAAGGAATGAAGGAAAGAATAAAAGAAGAAAGAAATAAAGTAAAGAATCTGCCTGCAATGCAGGAGACCTGGGTTCAATCCTTGGTTTGGGAAGATCCTCTGGAGAAAGAAATGACAGCCCACTCCTGTATTCTTGCCTGGAGAATCCCACGGACAGAGTAGCCTGGCGGGCTACAGTCCATGGGGTCGCAGAGTCAGACATGACTGAGCAACTAACACACACACACACACACACACACACACACACGCACACACACACACACACACGCACACACAGAGCTTGTTAGGGAAGCATAGGATTTCTGAACACTTTCTGAGTGATTTAGTATTCAATAAAATAGATGGGTCATTCTGCCTCTGTGAATACATTTTTTTTCCCTTAAATGAACAGAATTTATTTATTATCATTATTTTGCTTATATTATTTATATAAGTATGAAGAGCATTATAAAACATATATATAGGTTACATAGACAAAAATCTTTTTTCCTTAGTCTGGTAGAGGTAATTTAGAGTAGTTGACTTGGAGCAGTTGAATATCTGTATTATCAGAAGTTACTATCATGAATTTTCATTAGTACATATTTATATAACTTTCACTGTTTAACAACATGCACTCATCTGTTAATAACTGAAAATATAACCTTACTAACTGAAAAATAGTAAGATACTAATGCTAGAATATTATGGGATGGTGTATAATGAAAAAAAAGTGTATGTGCTGAGTTGTGTCTGACTCTTTGTTACCCCATAGATTGTACCCTGCTAGGTTCTTGTCCATGGAATTTTCCAGGCAAGCATACTAGAATGGGTTGCCATTTCTTACTCCAGGGTATCTTGCTGACACAAGGATTGAACCCATGTCTTTTGTGTCTCTTGCATTGGCAGGCAGGTTCTTTATCACTGTGCCACCTGGAAAGCCAATGTGTATTAAAAAGTCAACTTCAAATTGGTACTTGCCATGGGCATTTGTCACCTTATCTACTTCTACAAGGATTAAATCATATGCTGTGGCAGCTGCTTACCTTCAATACTCACTGAAAGGAATTCAGGGTGGAGAGAAGAAATAAGGCACTCTGGTCAGAGGGAAAAGCTGGTAGGACACATCTTCAGATAGTGAGAAATTTTCAGGAGTCAATTTTATGAGACCAATTCTTGTATCTCCCTATATCTAATGAAGGACTAAAATCCTTCATGGTGATGACTGTACCTTATGACTAGCAAAATTTCGTGAGACTAGTAGGAATCTTATATAAAAATTTGTGCTTGATTGCCTGTTTCCCCCTTAACCAAAATCACATATATACTGACCACCACCCCCCCCCCACCTCTATGGAGCAATTTCTCAGAACTATCTGAGGTGCTGTCTCCTGGGCTGCAGTCTTCATCTTGCCCCAGATAAAACCTAACTTGCAACTTTCACATTGTGTATCTTTTTAAAGTTGACAATGATGAAATTTATGATAGAATGAATTTAATATATGATTGAAATAATGAGTCTTTGACTTCACTAGTTTCATGAATGAGACTGTACTTTCACAGAGTCAGATGAACCCAAATGTTGTTCAGAATGTAGCCAAGAATTAAAGATTTTAGATTTATTCTGAGGATCATATATATGTCTCCAACTCCAAAGGTTTTATTGTGTTCTGAGTAAATACACTAGACTTTCAGTCATTTCTCACCTTCCTTGAGTCAAATTGATATTCAGTTGTAAGTTGAGGCATCCAGATGAACTAAAAGCAAGATTTCCATGCCTACAAATCTGTTAATTCCATCCACAGTTATAGCCTCACCTCCAAAAATAGCTGAAAATCTGATTCCATTGAGCTTAGAGGCTGGCATTAACAAGTAAATGCTGTCTTCATTTGCCACCTGCATTGTTCAATTTGAGTCTGAAATTTCTAGTTTATGTGTCCATAAACCTTGTATGTTTACCAGTTTATTAAACAGAATATGAAAAAAAAAAAAGATACAGATGAGTAGTCAGATGAAGAAATATGCTGGCAAATTCCAGTTCTTGAGTGCAAAAGTTTCTGTCTCCATAATCTTGAGATTTGCCACCCTCCCAACAAATGGATGCTTTTACCAACTTGGGATCTCCCATGAATAATTTTTGTTAGAGAAATGTTGCCTTCTATAGTTTTCAATCTTTTCCTTGTGATTTCTTAATCTGACCTAGACATGTGGTAAATGTTTTGCACTTATATCCAATCCTTGTACAGAGTGTGGGTCGAGGGTGCCGACCCTCAACTCAGTTCAAAATCTGCATATAACTTGTATTCTGCCTTCTCTATTCACAGTTCCACATACCTGGATTTAACCAACCATGGTTAAACAGACACACAGTTCAAACCCATGATGTTAAAGGGTCACCTAATTTATAAATTTAATGCTTAATTGTTATTATGAAGTAGTTATTCTTACCTTGCTCTGTGGATATGAAAACTGAGACTCAGAGCATTTAAGGTGCTGGCAATGACTGTCGACTACAGTGCCTTTAATGGATATCACACTGTTCTTGAACAGAAGTTTGTTCCCAATAATACCCATTAAGGCCCAAATAAAACAAACAAAAATCTATAGGCAGTTACCTGTGTTGTGATCTGTAACTATATAAGGAAAATGTCTTCCTCTCTTGTTCAGAAATATCTCTGTGCTCTGTGGTATAAAAGAATCCCGTTTGACTCAACAGTGTCACCTCATTTTAAGTTTTCATATTGTTCTTGTCTCTGAGCACTTCTCCCATCCTCATCCACACTCATTCAAGTTTGTTATGCCACTCTTTGAGTATTGTCTAAACTTGAATATAGCATATTCGTTGTAACTGAAGTATCATAGAACAGGTCTCAAATGCTACCTTTGAGTACAATTATGTCCTTAGAAATGTCAAGTGTTTTTTTTTTTTTTTTGTCTAATAACCAAATAATGCACCACAGAACCTGAGAAAAATGTGTCAGTGTGGAAGAATTTGCACTTGAATCATATTCTAAGTAAAAATCTTGTATGTCATATAGTGATAGTGCATTGTTTTGATTTAACTAATTTAAAATTTTAAATTATGTCAGATTTTGAAATTTATATATCTTGTGTGTTTGTGTGTTTGTGTGTTAGTCTCTCAGTGGTGTCCAACTCTTTATGACCCCATGTTCACAAATGTGCTATACAGCTTGTCTGCTTTTGGAGGCTGGTTTCTTGGAGGCTGGTTTCTGAGTATTTGCTCTGCCTTAGTGCAGTTATTCTCTGTAATTGGTGAAAACATCAGGAGAAAGTTGAAATATCCAGTTTTCCTGTCTCTTCCCTCTTAAAAGCACTGATCTTTCTTCTGTTGATACGGCTGCTAGGTTAGGAAAAAGACTTGGGAGGTCAAAAATGAGTTTTGTTCCCTGTTGTATGTGTCTTTACCATTCTTGTTTGTACTTGTGCATCCAGCTTAGCAATTTTAAGTACTGTTAATCTTCTAAGTCCTGTGTTTACACATGAACAGTAGATTATTTCACTACTCAAAGGCAAGTATTTAAACACTGCAAGCAATAGCAAGTATTTGTTGAACACTGATAAAACTGCTGTATGTAATTTTGTGAAATCGTTTCCCTAAAGTTTATAACTCTATGAGGAAATGTAGTCACAGAATGTACCTAATAGACTCCCCAACCATAGCGAGCATATTTGACTCAGGGACCTGGTGGCAATGCTTTGGAATCCACCTCAACATTTGTACTAAATCCACACTTCCACTTAGTGAACTCTCAGGCATTAACTAAGCTCAGCAAGGCTGCTTTTGTAGACCCATTCCTGGGTCTGCATACCTCTGATAGCTTTTTGTTTAAAGACTTTGTAATAGCCTTGCTGAAATTTCTTACATTCACAGCACACAGCAGTTATAGACTTTCTACCTATTCTGTTTTTAGTTTTTTTTTTTTCCTTATGTTTTCAGATTTCAGTTGTATTTAGATGGCTGACCTAATCTCATTAAGTTCTCTCCAAATTCTAACATCCTCACATGTTTAAATTATCCTGAAGCCTGCTTCTCAGATGATTCAACCAGCACATATATATATATAGATAGATAGATAGATAGATATTAGTTTGACACAGTTTTAATACCATAATAGAAAGTGAAACAATTTATCCAAGATGAGAAAGTGAAGTCACTCAGTTGTGTCCGACTCTTTGTGACCCCAGGGACTGTAGCCTACCAGGCTCCTTTGTCCATGGGATTTTCCAGTCAAGAATACTGGAGTGGGTTGCCATTTCCTTCTCCAGAGGATCTTCCCAACCCAGGGATTGAACCTGGGTCTCCCGCACTGTAGGCAGACGCTTTACCATCTGAGTCACCAGGGAAGCCCATTATTAATTTGGAAAGGTACAGATGTGCAACTACATTGAGTTCCTTAAAAATGGAACCACTGGACAATCAACTTGTTATAAGAGTTGTAGAAAAGAGTACTTGTGAACTGAACCTCAGGGTCTCCATATATCCCATCTATGGGATTGAAATATATCCCATCTATGGTATGCGTGTGCTAAGTCGCTTCAGTTGTGTCTCACTCTTTGCTACCCCATGGGCTATAGCCCTCCAGCCTCCTCTATCCATGGGATTCTCCAGGTAAGAATACTGGAGTTGCCATTTCCTTCTCCAGGGGACCTTCCAGACCCAGGGATCAAACCCATGTCTCTTATGTCTCCTGTATTAACAGGTGGATTCTTTACCACTAGTGCCACCTGGAAAGCTAGCTTAGCAGAAACTTTGTGTTTGTAAATAGTGTTGTTGTTTAGTCACTAAGTCGTGTCTAACTCTTTGTGACACCATGGAGAGTAGCCCTGAAGGCCCCTCTGTTCTTGGGATTTCCCAGGCAAGAATACTGGAGGGACTTGCCATTTCCTTCTTCAGGGGATCTTTGTGACCCAGGAATTGAATCTGTGTCTCTTGGATTGGCAGGCAGATTCTTTACCACTGAGCCACCAGGAAAAGTCCCTTGTAAAGCATTATCCTTTCATAATTTTTAGAATTGATGCAGTGATTCTTTTACTCCTTTTTTTTCTTTTATTTATGTTACTTTATTTTATAGTGCCTGTGTGTGACAGGAAGACAGCATCTTTTAAGAGTAGGTTTATAATTTTAATGAACTGAATCAAGTCTGCATATATTTGCTTAGATTTATTTAACATAGATATATCTCTAGATATTTATTTATTAAAATATTCCTTCAAGTTTTATTTACTTTTCTATCCCTAGTTATTTAGTTAAAGTATCTTTTTAACAAATGAGAAAACTAAAGGTCAATTTATATGTGTATTTACCTTCTGACCTGTTGCTAACTTACATAATACTTGAAACTTCTACAAAGCATTGAGATTTATTTTTTTAAATAAAATAATAACATGTGTTTTGTTTTGTCACCTAATTAAAAGGAAAATGAGCTCCTTTGGGTGTGTAGCTAATGCACGCTGAGCATGTTTATGTGGTTCTAATATAGTATACACCTTCCTTGTTTAAGAAAATCAACTTCAAAAGAAAAAGGCAAATTGTATTATAACTTTACACTTATACTGCAGCATATTTGGAGTTCCTTTAATTATCAACATTGTCAATAACTCTGAATACTAAGTTATCATATTGACCATTAAGTCACTACCATCACAAATAAAATGGTCCCAAGGTTAAAGGCTGGAATCTGGAGACTATACTATATATTTAGTGGATAGGTGAGGATTCTAACAGGGATAATAGGAGTCATAAGTCATTGAGCTGGTGAAATTTGATTGAAGCATGAAGCTTATTTTTAATAAGTTTTATAACATTTATAATTATCTTAAATATTAATCCTAGAAAACAAAAACAAATAAGGAGAAAAAATAGTCAGGAGACAACCTGAGGGATTTCATTTGAACCAAGACTACCAGCATCCATACAAAGCTAGGGAATTATTAGGAATCAGGAAGTGACTAACACATAGCAAACTATTATTAAACACTTTCTTACTCATTAGCATTGAGTACAGATTATACTGGATGGTAGTGTTTCTTTGGGAAAAAAAAATTCTGATATTTATTTACACCTGATCATTGTTTCATTGTTTGATAAATTTTCATCTTCATTTGTGGATGAATGATCTGAGTCATCTGTGGTTCAACGATATTTGCATTTCTGCTCCCAGTGTTTAAAAAATATAAACATCTGACTCCATTAGCAAGCTTCAATTTACAGCTTGGAAGATTGCTTTATTCTGAACAAATGATGTTGGATAAAAATCTAATGAATTTACATAATGGAATCTATAAATGTAATGGATTAACAGCATTAGTGTATTTGTTGCAGTAATTTACTTTTTCTTTTTAGATGAAAAATAATGTTTTTAATTTTCCTTTAACAGATATTATTAATCTTGTTGACAATGTGGCTAAACATGTTGTCAGATCTATTTACCACTAACGATAAAAATGTCTTACATCTGAGCCTCTAGGGAAAAAAAAAAAGTCATATAAATTTCTCAAAGATTGTTTTGAATATAAGCAGATATATAGGAAATATTTAAAACATCCAATGGGAAATAAAAAACATTATTATAATCCACTACTTCTAAGAGCATAAGTAAAAAATAATATGGTGTCAAAACAAACTGAAAAATGTAGTTATACATAGTCATACATTATTGGCATATATTTTAAATATAATAACATAAATTTAAAAGTTGCAGGCTTTGCTTTTAATAAATGAGGTTGAAAATAATTATTTTATATCCTTATTGCTATCTAGTTATATAATAGTATATCTGTTATAATTGCATATCATTAGAATTATGTTAATTTCATTTCAATTTTCTGAATTATGATAAATACACACTTCTATACTAAATAGTTATAGGTATTTGAAAATAATTAGGAAACCAAAAAATTCATATATATGTGTATATATATATGACTTTAATTCTAAGTGGTTGATTAAAAACAAATTTTACCTTTGTGAGAGTCAAGACCTTAAATTATGAAATGAGTATTATTTAAAGTAAATAAATAAAATAAAATAAAATGCAGTGGTTTAGGAAAGATGGTGGTGTCCACTAACATATACAAGTAGCAAAGAGATTTGAATGGCATAAAAAGAAAGATTTTTATAGTACAATAGAGCTGAGGGAAATACAGCCACATACAGATAAAAATGAGGCTCACCAAAAATATCAATTCTTTCCCATTGTGATCTAAAAGATTGGGGCACTGGAATTTAGAGTTTGTAGACTGTACAGATAATTAATTAGGGGACAGTAAAACAGCCTTAACAAAGCCAAAATATTTTCTAACTTTATTACATTTTTATTCCCATAATTTATATCTTTAGATACCCTCTTCTGCTCATCTCTCTTGCTCCCTGCTCTTCCTCTATTATTAAGGGATTGTGTGATTTTACTGAGTCCACCAGCAGAATCTTCTTATTTCAAGTCTGCTGATTAGTAATATTCATTACATCAGCAAAATTGCTTTACCATATAAGCAAGCATATTCACTGTGTCACATATTCTTGGATAGTATCTTATTTGGGGGTCATCTTTAACAAATCCCTATTAAAATACTAATGATATTTTTTTTCAAGAAAGAGGAAAAACAACACTGAAATTCATATGAGCCAATGAGGACACCAAATAACCAACACAATCTTGAGAAAGAAAAACAAAACTGGGCCAAAATTTCTGATTTCAAAAGATATTATTACAAAACTACAGCAATAAAAACAATATAGTGAAAAAAAAAAAAACAGTATAGTGAAAGTTGCTCAGTCACATCTGACTCTGCAATCCCATGGACTGTAGCCCACCAGGCTCCTCTGTCCATGGAATTCTCCTGGTCAGAGTACTGGAGTGGGTAGCTGTTCCCTTCTCCAGGGGAACTTCCCAACCCAGGGATTGAACCCAGGTCTCTCACATTACAGGCAGATTCCTTCCCATCTGAGCCACCAGGGAAACCCAAGAATAGTGGAATGGGTAGCCTATCTCTTGAGTGGATCTTCCTGACCCAGGAATTGAACCAGGGTCTCCTGAATTTCAGGCAGATTCTTTACCAGCTGAGCTACCAAGGAAGCCACAATATAATAAGGGCATAAAGACAGACATATAGACTGAAAGAAAAGAAGAGACAGCCCAGACATAAACCCATAGATAAATGATGGGATGATCTCCTACTTGGGTGCCAATACTACACCATGAGGAAAGGATAGTCTCGTCAACGAATGATGTTGGGAAAACTGGTTATCCATAAAAAAGGCATAAAATTGTGCCTTATATTATGCAAAATACACAAAATAGACTAAAAAAAGTGTAGAGATTCAAATGCAACACATGAAACTCTAAAACCCTAGAAGAAAACACTCAAAGGATTCATAACATTAATCTTAGCAAAGATTTTATGGATATGTCATAAATCTTTTTCATAAAAAGCACAACCCAAAAAAAGCAAAGATAAACAAGTGGCTACTACCCAATAAAGGAAATAATGAACAAAGTGAAAGCTAGCCTATGCAAATGAAAATACTTGCAAAGCACTGTGCTTCAAAACGGTCTTCTTCATCACACAAGTCAGGTTGTTGGGGATATCAAACGGGCAGTTATTTGAAGGTTTGCTTCACTACCATTTCAATAGGGCTGAGAGAAAGAAACATTGAACAATGTGTTCACCTTGTGATGGAAACAATTATTGGAGACAATTATTGTTGTTAGTCACCCAGTCGTGTCCAACTCTTTATGACTCCATGGACTGCAGGATACCAGTGGTGTTCTAACATGGACTAAAGCTCACTATTCCTGAATATGACCATAGTTTTAATGGAGAGAAGAAAGATTTTGCACAGGTTCTTAAAGGGAAATATTCAAATTTGTAGATATTATGAAACAGTCCTTCTGATCTCCATCTTGTCAAATTCATTGTGAACATGTTATGACATCCTGTGGGTGCATAGGCTATTTAATGCAAGCATCACAAGTTCCGAAAAATGCCCTCATGCAAGGTGTGCTGTTATTTTTTTTCAGTGTTGTTTTATTGGAATGTAAATATATCTATTGAATAGTGTACAGAAGTATCTAGCCAATGAATTTTTGCAAACTGAATGCATATGTATAAGCACCCAGATCAACTTACAGAACTTCAGCAGCATTCCAGAAGCCTTCTTGTTTTCAACCACCCCCAGACCCCAAAAAAGAAAAACATATCCCTGACATATCCCAAGTCTTAGATCTGTTAGTTTATTGTTTTGATCAATTTTAGACTAGTTTTACCATTGTTTCCTCAACTTTTTTTTTTTTTTTCTGTTTCCCATTCTGCCTTTTCCTTTTAGAATTCCAATTATATGTGTATGTTAGGGCTTTGAGGAAATCCCATTGTTAACTGATTCTCTGTTCATTATTTTCCATTCTCCTTTCTGTTAGTAGTTTTGAATTAGTTTTTATTGCTACATCTTCATAATAATCCATCTTTTCTTCTGTAGTGCCTCAGTTCAGTTCAGTCACTCAGTCGTGTCCGACTCTTTGGGACCCCATGAACCACAGCATACCAGGCTTCCCTGTCCATCACCAACTCCCAGAGTCCACCCAATCCCCTGTCCATTGAGTCAGCGATGCCATCCAACCATCTCATCCTCTGTCGTCCCCTTCTCCACCTGCCCTCAATCTTTCCCAGCATCAGGGTCTTTTCATATGAGTCAGCTCTTCACATGAGGTAGCCAAAGTATTGGAGTTTCAGCTTCAACATCAGGCCTTCCAATGAACACCCAGGACTGATCTCCTTTAGGATGGACTGGTTGGATCTCCTTGCAGTCCAAGGGACTCTCAAGAGTCTTCTCCAACACTTAATCTGCAGTTAATTTCAAACAGTATATGTTTTATCTCAAATACTGTAATTTTCATCTCCAGCAATTTGATTTGTTTTATATATCTCATACCTACACTGAACATGTTCAGTCTTTTGTTTAACTTTTTAAATCTATGCAATAAGGTTATAACATTTTTGACATCTGTTTTAGTCTTGATCTGTTTCAATTTATTTCCCTTTTCCTCATAGGGGTTATATTTTCCTGCTCATTTGCTTGTCTGGTAAGTTTTGATTACACTGAAATTATTATGAATTTTGCCCCTTGTTAGTTGCAGGATATTTTTATGCTCTTCTAAGCGCTGTTGCACTTTGTTCTGAAAGGTTGTTAAGTTAGTTGGAAATTGGTTCTTCTGAGACTTACTTTTAAAGTTCGTCTGGAGGGACTAGAACTGGCAGTATTCTAGGGTTAATTATTCACTTCTGTTGAGGCAGGGTCTTTCTGGGTACTCGCCTACAGGCCATGGATCCCGACCTTTTCTAAGTCTGCTCTAATTCTTTAGGGTGGTTCTTTATCCAGACCAGGATAATTGCCTCGCATACCTGCTTTGATCTATGTACTGTTGAATACTTAAGGGGACCCAATATAGATCTTTGGACTTTTCTTTCACCGCATCTCTTTTCTCTGTCTCTTTGCCTTGAAAGCTCAAGTGTCTTTGTCTTCCTACACTCTCTGACATTGCCTTACTTAAGTAATCTGTTGTGATTTGGAAGCAGTCACTGGGTAATAAGTTGGGGCAATTGCAGGGCTCACCTTGATTTCCATCTCCCAGAGATAACTGCCCTCCATTGCCTGACTGCCGATGTCTTGAAAAGATTGTTTTTTATATATTTTCATCCTGTGTTTTTGAATTAAACTAGATTATCCTGGATGCTACTAACATGGACTATATAGTTCAACCTCTAATGAAAACGGTTTCACTGAAATGCATTTAATTTTCATTTCATTGGTCTGTGTTAATACAGAAACCCCTTAAAGATGAATTTGTTTTCAATAGAATATTGTTGTCAGTGTCATCATCATTATAATCTTTAATATGATGATTCATATAAAAATATCATAAAATCTCATTAAAAATTTCAGTGCAATAAACAGTTGGACTACTTCTGTAACAGGACTGGTATTTATATAAATGGTCACTTGTGACTTTTTTTTTCCTTCATAAAAGTACAGACCTAAATGTTAGATCTGACAGATCCAAATATATAGTTTTAGAATGAACTCCTCATTTGATTCTAGTTTTCTGATGACTACTTTTCCCTTGTCAACATCCTCTCAATGATGATTGCTCAAATTAAATACACAGATAGTCTAAACCAGAGGTGTGCATGGATAGAGTGGGAGCTGTTTGTCCTTCTCTGACTTTTCTAAACTGAATTTCTTGCTTGCCTGGCTCGACAGCCCCCTCCTGATACTTTCAGACATATTCAGTTTTACATAATTAATGTCTTGTATGCCCACCAAAGGAATCTGCCAGAACTCTCTTACCCTAACAGATTTTTGGATTTGGCTCTTTTCCCCAGCCATATCCTGCTGCTCCTCATCCCTTTGTATGATAGTGGCAGTACCCTGAGGGGTTGTGCCAAATGATACGCTGACGAGAGAATAATTAAAGTCATTCAATTATCAAGTGTTTATGGAAGATCAAATTTGTGCCAGCAACTGTACTGTGTTATGGAAATATGACATGAACCTGATAGATATCAATCAGTTTTCACAAAAATCTAACCAAATGTATTGCTTTGAATGTCCTCCTTAAATGTCTAGCTATGGGCAACCTAGTAGTTTATTCTGACCCTGGAAAAAGGAGGACATGGTCTTTAATTTAACAGTTTACTTTCCAAATATTTAGAAACATGCAGTCACAAGATTTACCTATAAGAAAATATATTGATGTTTCACAGGTGATGGCTATAAAAGATCATTTTATTAGTGTAAACTCAAGCAACAAATCTCCTATTCAAAGGGAGAATATTGATGGTTATTCAAGCTAAACTTAAATATTAGTGCCATGGCTACAATAGGTTGACTAATAGTCATATTATAATTTACAGAAATACTGCTTATATTGAATGGAAATTGGAACAGCTATGTTTTAGGGTATAAGAAGGAAGAAAGAAGCAGAAACTTAGACATGTTGTTATCAAGTTCTTGGTTTCTAAGTGTTGCCTAAGTCAGAAAATAAGTTTTTTTTCCCTCTCTTTAATATTTTAAATTATCAAAATATGATACATTTTCAGGAGACTTGGAAAATACAGAACAAAGTTACAATTACAATACATTGCAATTATTTTTAAGTAGATAAATTAGGATTTTTAGTTGGAGTTTCAATATCAAACTCACAAAAATTAATAGAATAAATATACAGAAAAGTAGAAAGATATAGTAGAGATTAAAATCACTATAAACCAAGTCAGCATAATTAAGATTTATACATTTTTCACACAATGTTAGGATACAAATTCTATTCAAGTTTCTGTTGACTACAAACTAGGAGACACTGGAACATATCCAGGGACATAAAACAAGATGCAAACACAGAAAATAATTTTTAACTTTACAATCCTGATAACTTATATATTTCTACAAATAAGGCTAAAAACACATGACCTATTTTTTTAGTTAAAGATACTCCAGTTATCCTTCTGGTTGTGAGATTGAGTAGTGAACAAGAACGAATCATCTTTCACCTCAGGCATCATGGATTATGCATTATAGTAGCAACAGAGCTCTCTCTAGAGCTCTCTCTGTCTCTGTCTCTCTCACACAGACACAGACACACACACACACACACACACACACACACACACACACACACACACACACACACACACACATACATCAACAACCATTTATTTTGAGTGAATATAGAATGGACCAAAAAACAATTTTTTCATTTTATTTGAATTTGTGAAACTCATTTACATTTTTAAGGACTGGACAGCAAAGAGCTTTAAGAACATTAATGCTGATGATGTTCTTTGAAAAATGATTTTATTCAACTATTAATATTTCATTGGTTTGCATCAAGATGTGCTTTCCTAGTATTTATTTTGTTCTAAATATTTATCTTATGATATCTTGCCATGGTAATTCAAGATTGAATATTACCATCTGTTTTCCATGGAGTCCCCAACTACTGTCACAGAATACCTTAAACAAGATCGAAAAATACAACACCAACACATGGTTTTCTGTCAGATATAACAACATAGACTTATTCAAATAAGATTGCTGTGTTGTGCCTAGTCACTCAGTCATATCCAACTCTTTGCAACCCCATGGACTATAGCCTGCCAGGCTCTTCTGTCCATGGGGATTCTCCAAGCAAGAATACTGGAGTGGGTCTCTTTTATAATGTTTTCTTAATACTTTTGTGTTTCTAAGGAAATGGACACTCCTCACTGAGAAGGAATGCCTTCTAAAAATGTATATTTCATTGAATTCCTTGAAGTAAGCACATGTTTTGAATCACTAATGATCTGCATGAGAAAGTAATTATTCTTCATATTTAAACAATTTAATGCAGTCGTTTGTAGCACTCAAAATACATATCAGAAGTTTGATTTCTCAGGTGAAAATAGGGCTGGTGACAGAAAAGGTGGAATCAACTAACAAGAATGAAGTGGTACAAATTTTTGGATGGCTCTGGAGGTTGGAATCATATTGGAATGGAAAGGGAAAATGTCATAGGGAAAAAAAAAAAACATATTGAAAAGTCTTTAAAGAGTCTAACCAGAAGGAAAAGACTGATTGCATTTTTTTTTTCTTTTTTGAACTTTCTTTTGTTTTCCTGTTCTTAATTAAAAGAAAAAGAATAATGGGCATATTAGAAATTAATACATTTGTTAAAATCAATGACTTCCACCCCTAAATCTCTCCACATTATTCCTTTATCTCATTTTCTAAATCTCCATAGAAAGAAGGATCAAATGACAGAAATTATGGAGTTAAATATAGACTTCTACTTTGAATACAATAAAAACAAATATTATTTTGAAGCACTGATTTTATTCCCTTTATATATATATGCAGAAGAGAGATTGCTGGATCATATGGTAGTTCAACTTTTAGTTTTTTTGAGGGCTTTGCATGCTGTTTTTCATAATGGTTGTACCAGGTTACATTCCAACCAACAGTGTATTGGTGTTCTGTTTTCTTCACATCCTGACCAATACTTTAATCTTCATTACTAATAATTTATCTCTGATAATAGCCACTCTGGCAAGTATGATTTGATGTCTTGCTGTGGTTTTGATTTAAATTTCCCTGTAGTGATATTGAACATCTTTCACATACCCATTGGCCAATTGTATGTAACTATGTGAAAGGGTATTCTAGTCAGCTTTACTAAAGATTTCACTCTGTATATATATATATATATATAGTAGATCATTATGTTTTATGCTTTAAATAAAATTTTATTTTAAAAATTAAATTAAAAGCAATTTTAAATAAAATAGCAAAAATAGTAGTGACATGATGCATTGCTGTGATTATAATTTATTGAGTAGTTACTTATATGCCAATCAATCTATTGTGGGTTTTATTACATTATTTCTTTTTCAAAATAACTGCACGAAATAAGCATTAATTTTATATTACATATCAGGAAATAGGAGCTAGGAGATTTAAGAAACTTGATGTAGATTCAGGAAAATTCAAGACAAGAGCATAACATTTTTTTTTTCCAGTGGAGATTAGATGGGGTAAATGATTTCACCCTTTTACTTTTGTTTTAAGTAAGGTATTCCATGATCTGTGTTCCTGGGTTAAAAATCCTCTAGTTAGAGATCATGATTATTTTTTTCCTGGAAAATAAGTTAGAAATATTCCTTGAACTATGTTTCTATGTTATTTTTTTTTATTAGCTTACATCAGGCCTCAAATTTCTTGCAGGAATAGCAAATGAATTAATAGTAGATGGATTGAATATACATAGTTTGTCTCACAATGCAAGTAGGGAATCCAGACACACTGGCTGTTAACATATATTTCTTCACTGAGTGCTAAGCAAGATATGATGCTCTGGACTTTTAAGAAAATGTGGAGATCTCTTTGTCAGTCAGCAAGGGAAGGTTCACAAATGCTACTTGGCCTGACATCTAGTAATCATTCGGAGACAGGCAGGGCTTCATATAAACAGTGCCTAGTTTTTGCCTCATAGGTTCCTATAGAGGCTAAACATTTTGCTAGTGTCACATAGATAATAATTTACCTTGAAAAAGGATTCAGATCACTGTCTGTACCTGAGTGACAAAGAAAAATATAGCTTCCTAATATGGAATCAATTAGATAGTAAATATCTGATAACATGAGAGGAAGTGGAAAATTAGGGAAGGCGATCTTATTTCTTCAGTTTTATTTAAAACTGTGATCTTTGATGTAATGTAGTTATATATCACTCTTTATATAACAAATGGTAGAATTTTTATAACAGATTTTTTAAAAACAAACTTTTACAGAATTTGAATTATGATTTCATCTGACATTTTTATATTTCCATCATGAAAAAAAAATTGATATGCCCAGCTACAATTCATCAAAATGCACCACAGAACAGCTGTCTGGCAGTAGAGATTGAAATGACAAAACCAATATCCAGAGAGGTAATAGTAATAAGCGGACTCTGGATTAAAAATCTTAGACACGATTTATTTTGCAAAACCACTGGCATGGTGCAGTCCTGATTTGAGAGTAGGAATAGCACTAATGGTGGTCCTGAAATGGGTAAGAAGAGAGAGAGGAAAGAAATGAAACGTTTGCAAACCATGGAATAGAAGGTGGGCAAAAGAGTGGCTACAGCAACAGCAGCTAACTCAAAAATTTGGTAGCAAACTTTTATCAGTAATGCAAAAGGGAGGAAAGAAGAGCTGGACACAGACCTAAAATGCATAAGCTATTGTCAAATGTCTTTAGTTTAGGATGTTAATTCTTATTGAACAAAGAAAACCACTTATTAATGAGCAAGTGCCTCTCCTGAATGATTGGGCTTCCCTGGTGGCTTAGAGGTAAAATAATCCACCTGTCAGTGCAGGAGATGTGGGTCCATTCCCTGGGTCTGGAAGATCCCATGGGGAAGGAAATGGCAACCCACGCCAATATTCTTGCCTGGAGAATCCTATGGACAGAGGAGCCTGGAGGGCTGCAGTAACTGGGATTGCAAAAGAGTCAGACACAATTTAGCAAATAAACAACAATGATCACAAATCTAAACCGTTATTTTCCAAACTCATTGTAAATGACTTGAGGATCTTGGTAAAATATAGAATCTTGGACTATACTCTAAAAGATTCTGAATGAGTAGGGCTTGAATAGGTTGCAATAATTTTCATTTCTAGCCAACTCAAAATTGATGTTTATTCTGTCTACTAATATTTATTAATAATTGATGTCCATATACTAATCCTTGGGATCCATGAACATGTTTTGTTATTTGGCAAAAGGAAACTTAGATTGTAAGTGGAATTAAAGTTGCTAATCATCTGGCTATAAATCAAGGGGATTATTTGCATTTATCCATATTGACACAATGTGACTAAAAGTTCCTTAAATGGGAAAGAGAGAGGTAGGAGAGTCAGAACAAGAGAGAGATGGCATCATCAGAAAGACCGGGCGGGCCATTGCTGACTTTAAAGATGGAAAGGTTAATCAGCAAAGGAATGTGAGCAGTGTCTAGAACCTGGAGAAAGTAAGGAAATGGATTCTTCTCTAGAACCTCCAGAAAGGAATGCATCTCTGCAGGTACCTTGATTTTAGCCCAGTGAGACCCATTTCTGACTTCTGACGTCCAGAACAGTGAAACAATAAATTCTTGCTAAGTCAGTAAGTTTATCATAATTTTTACAGTGGCAAAAGAAAACTAATAAAATAGACTATGCTTTGAATTTGAACTTCCTAGTGGACTCCCATATAGTGGTTTGCCATTCCATCTCCAGGGGACCTTCCTGACCCAGGGATTGAACCTGCATCACCTCCACTGGCAGATGGACTGTTTACCACTCAGGTACCAGGGAAGCCCTATGCTTTGAATAGCAAAGTTTTAGACTTTGAGAATTTTCTATCCATGTACTTATGATTTGGAACACTGGAGAGAATTCAAGAATGCTAGTGACACTCATTTATCAGTAGTCTTTACAGGAAAGTATTTAATATATTCAGTATTATAATTTGCTGATTAAAATAGTGATAGTGGCATATAACCCACAACGGTCAGTTATACTCTTTCAAGTGTATCTGTTCAACCACAGAAGGCTGTTGAAGATGAGCTGTGTTAAAAACAGAAATAGAAGAAAGTGAAAACATAACACCTTTTATATCTTCCTTCTAGGGAAATATTAAAAGCCATTTTAACATGGAAGTCTTCCAATGTACATTATTTGGACAAACTCTCTGTATTTATCACATTATTTCCCATGTTAAAATGTCAGATGATTAAATTAAAAAGAACTTTTCTTCTTTTTATTTATTTATTTTTTTGACATTGGATTGGTGCCATAGATCCATACAGAGCCTTTCATAGCTATGGAATTTTCAAAATGCTAGATAATGGCAAGTAATAAAAGCCTATGTATTTGGGCATTCTGTCAATATTCAATAAATTTTAATCATTTTCTGAAAAAAAAAAAACAAGTGTTACATGTTCTAGGTTTCCCACTGTTGGAACTTGTTATCTTGTTGATTCTTCCTGACATTGTCAGTGGAATGTACACATTGTGCAGAGTCTGATGGAGATAAATCTCACAGATATTTGCCTATAGCCATGTCTGAATTTCCCTGGTGGCTCAGGCGGTAAAGCATCTGCCTGCAATGCAGGAGACCCAGGTTTTGATCCCTGGGTCAGGAAGATCTCCTGGAGAAGGAAATGGTAACCCACTCCAGTATTCTCGCCTGAGAATCCCCATGGACAGAGGAGCCCAGCGGGCTACAGTCCATGGGCTCACAAAGAGTCGGATACAATAGAGCAACTTCAGTTTCAGCTATGTGTAGAATTTAGGCAATCACAAAACTTAAACCCTGATATGCTCAGGCTTATAGCTGTAATTTGGCATCATATACTTAGAATTGAAAAGAAATGGGTAGGATAGCACTTGGAGGGTGCTGACTAGAGGTGACAGACATGATTTCTTCATTCTCTTTCCATTCCATGTCTGCCTTCTTTCAAGTGGGCATAAAGCTAGTGACTACAATCAGAGTCCTGAAGTTTTTGTCACTCTATAAATATGTAAATGCTGAGAATAAACCTCCTTGTAATATAGAAGCAAAGAATATACTTCTAGGAAAGAGGCATCATCATCACCATCATCACCCTAGCTTTTTGTAGTATATTCTCATAATTTGTCTACCTACATTCCATGGTCATCTTCATTAATGTATGAATGTGTAAATAGATATACACAAAAGATAAAATAGGGTATAGGAGAGAAAGACGGATTTTGTGTATGCTGTCTTATCACCTTTTCTTTCATTATCCCATTGGTTATCCTTAGGAAATTTTTCCTGGATGGAGTTGTGTGCTGCTCTTCTCTTCTCTGAGTTACCAAACTTCCTACTTTCAACTTTTCTTTGTTCTTTGGCCACAATCCTAGAAATGTCTAATAAGCTTATCTACTAGATTAATATGTACTGACATTCTGTAGAATTATGGGGCTTTCATTTTTTTTTTGTCCATTTTAATGAATGGGAATGTAAAAGTTCCAACTAAGTCTGGAGCTAAAGATATTATTTATATCACTCACACTTTAGATACTTCAGATCATCTTAAAAATTCTACATTATCTGTCTTCCTAAGCATGTTCATAAAAGAAAATAAAAGACTTTAGAATCCATAGTAGGTTCTCCTACTTTTCCAGTAGTATCAATCACTCAGGCAACATATGATAGTATTTTAAATGACATTCTTTAAGAGAAAAAAGTCTTTAGATTCATGTCACTGAAGAATAGTTAGGCACATAAATGTCATTGAGAATAATGAAAGTAATTTGTAGTAGAGGATTATGTATGCATCTTTTTTAGATCCAGTGCCACTCTGATCTTGGAAAGTTAGAACAATATTAAGACTCTATGAAACATAGAAAGGCTGATTGATTTGGAATGGAGGGTCAATAAAAAAGAGAAAATTATCCAGTAATCATTTGTAATTATTGACTCAGGTGCATGAAAGTGCAAGCGTCAGTCTCTTGGTCATGTCTACTTTTTGCGAACCCATGGACTGTAAGCTGGCAGGCTCCTCTGCCCATGAAATTCTCTAGGCAAGAATACTGAAGTGGGTTTCTTTTCCTTTCTCCAGGGTATCTTCCCAACCCAGGGGTCAAACCTAGGTCTCCTATACTACAGGTAGATACTTTACCATCTGAGCCACAAGGGAAGCCTAACTCAGATGTTATTCACCTATTAATTATTCATTGACTTAGTGAACACATGTGTACTGAATGCCTATGACATGCTAAGCACTCAGTCACTCTTCTATGAGCTTGAGATGGGTGGGAGAGGCAAATATAAAGGAAATTTCTTCATTCAAACATTTTATATTCACATGACAGAAGTAGCTATTAAGACATTTTGACTAAAATGTATAGGATGTGAATAGTAATTAATGGAGAAAAAACACAGAAAAAAAGTATAAGAAATGAAAATGCTTCTTTTAAGCAGAGTGTTGTCAAGCAAGGTCTCTCCAAAAGAGATAATATTCGAATAAATACATAAATAAAGTGAGGTAGTGAACCATGCAGGTAACTAGGGGCATGAAATTTCATTAAAGAGAAGATCAAGTACTAATCTCTTCAGCTGGGTTAATTTTTGAAATTTACTAGTAAATACCAGAAGACTGATATGGTAGGATGATGGAGCCAGTGAGAGTCAGAGAAGTAGGAAACAGACTCCAGATAACATGTACACCCATGGCTGATTCATGTCAATGTATGGCAAAAACTATTATAATATTCTAAAGTAATTAGCCTCCAATTAGAATTAATTAACTAATTAACAAAATAAAAGGCTAGTCCATATGAAGACTTAATCAACCATTGTAAAGACTCAGAGAGACATGGAAACTTAGTCAAGTACTTTGAAAAGAGAAATGGCAGTTTATATGTAGAAGTTATCTGGCTGCCTCTCTGGAGAATAAATTAACAGGGGAAGAAAACTGAGGTAAAGAGATACTTTGGGATAATATTGAATAGTCTAATGGGGACATGATAGTAGCTTGGGCAAGAGTCTAATATGGAAATTGATAATACATAATTAGATTCTAGAAGCAGAACCAAAAAGATCTGCTAGTATATTAAGTACAGATTATGGGAGAGAAGGGATTGGGGGCAGAAGGAGAAGGGGGTGACAGAGGATGAGATGGCTGGATGGCATCACCGACTAGATGAACTTGAGTTTGAGTAAACTCTGGGAGTTGGTGATGGACAGGGAGGCCTGGCGTGCTGCAATTCATGGGGTCTCAAAGAGTCGGACACGACTGAGCGACTGAACTGAACTGATGGGAGAGAAAAAATTAAAAAAAAACGATCAATTATTTTTGCTGCACTACTAAAAGAATAGGCTTGACATCAACTGAGACGGCGATATGGCAAGGGGGATAGAAGAAAAGATGTGGAGCTGCATTTGGATTTACCATGTTTCAGCTGTTGGTCTGAGATGGGATTTAAGGTCTTGAGTGGTGGTGGTTTAGTCGCTGGGTCATGTCCGACTTTTACAACCCCATGGACTCTAGCTTGCCAGGCTCCTCTGTCCATGGGATTCCACAGGCAAGAATACTGGAGTGGGTTGCCATTTCCTTCTCCAGGGGATCTTCTCAAACCAGGAATCAAACCCAGGTCTCCTGACTTGCAGGAAGATTCTTTACCGAGTGAGCTATGAGGGAAGATCCCAGTAAATTGAGTAGGCAGTTGAATACATGAGACTGAAACTCACAGGAAAGGTTCAGGCTGAAAATATAAAATTTGAATCAGCTTACTAATGTTCTTATAAGAATGTGCCCTCCAGCTCTCCTGAAATTAACAAATCAGGGAGATAGGAAGAATTAGCAATAGAAAGTAAGAAGTGAAGCAAGAGAGACTGTAGTTTAGCTAGAAAACTGCCAAATCCTGGGAGCCAGACAGGTAAAGGGTTTCAGGTAAGATTAAAGCAGAAATGATTGTGGATTTCACCATTTATACATTATTTGTGACTCTGGGAAGAGCAATTTCAGTGGAGAGGGGATGAAACCTCACTAGATGCAATTCTACATTGTATGCAATTCTAATTGCATACATACATATGCAATTCTACATACAATTCTACAACAACAGCAAAATCATAAGAAAAATTCGGAACAAGCTACAAAGATATTATTTTCATAGAGTATTTTCTCTAAAGAAAGATGGGAACAGATTACTAGTTGGAGCTAAAGCTGTATCTATCTATCTATCTATCTATCCATATTTTGGAAATGAAGAGAAAGATAGAGCATTATGGAGAAGGGAAATGGCAACCAACTCCAGTACTCTTTCCTTGAAAATCCCATGGATGGAGGAGCCTAGTAGGCTACAGTCCATGGGATCGCAGAGAGTCAAGAGAGTCGGACACGACTGAGTGACTTCACTTTATATGCAATGAGAATAAAAAGAAGGGAAGAAACACAATATGGATGAGTGAGTAGATAGAATATCTGCATGGATATCTTTGAGTACATGACAAAGGGTGTCACAGGTCACAGGTCAAAGAAAGGAGCTTTGTTTGAAGCAGGGGGCAGTTCTTTTATAGTATCTGGAGTGAAGCAAGAATATATGCATAGATAAGATGGATGAAATGGGGCAGATGGATAGTTTGAAGCTTGTGAATTTTTAAATTATTATTATAATAAATATCAGATAAGAATGAGGGAAGTGGAGTAGATATCAAAAATTTTGTTTCAAGATTTACATATAAAACCTCACTTTATATACATATTGGTTACAGAACTGACTACCAGTTTAATATTTGCTTCCCTTCTAATATATTTCTGCTTAATGATTGTTCAACATGTAGGGCATGCTTAAGAAGACAATGGTTACAATGGAAAGAAAATAAATTTGTGAATAGAGAGGACTGACTCATTAATATCCAATATTTTCTACTTATTTACTTTGAGTTTTTTTGTGAAATTACTTAGGTGTTTTTGAAATTTGTTTTTTTATATGTAAAATGAAGATAAATGTATTAAAAATATTCATCTCATATGTTTTTTGTAAAGATTCAGAGTGTTAGAAAAAATATATTGAACTTGAAAATTTGCAAAGTGCAGTATAAGGCTTTCATCTTTAATTGGCTTTGTATTGATTGGACCATTTTCCACCTTTAACTTCAAGAAAGGAGCTTTTAAAAAATTACATTTATTGTTCTTTGAGGTATTAATCAACTTTGTTTCCATCACCACAATTTTAGTTTAACATTCCTTTACTAAATTTCTTAATAAGACCAACCTCCTCAAATGCTCATTGAACTGGTTTTAACTTATTTCCAGTTCCCTCATTAATTAATCAGGTAAAAAACATTCAGTTCAGTTCAGTTAGTAGCTCAGTCATGTCTGACTCTTTGTGATCCCATGGACCACAGCACATCAGGCCTCCCTGTCCATCACCAACTCCCAGAGTCTACACAAACCCATGTCAATCCAGTCAGGGATGCCATCCAACCGTCTCATCCTCTGTCGTCTCCTTCTCTTCCTGCCCTCAATCTTACCCAGTATCAGGGTCTTTTCAAATGAGTCAGCTCTTCGCATCAGGTGGCCAAAGTATAGGAGTTTCAACTTCAACATCAGTCCCTCCAATGAACACCCAGGACTAAAGTCCTTTAGGATGGACTGGTTGGATCTCCTTGCGGTCCAAGGGACTCTCAAGAGTCTTCTCCAACATCACAGTTTAAAAGCATCAAACCTTCGGCACTCAGCTTTCTTTATAATCCAACTCTTACATCCATTCATGACCACTGGAAAAACCATAGCCTTGACTAGATTTGTCAACCATTTGTTGACAAATTTGTTGTTTAATATGCTATCTAGGTTGGTCATAACTTTCCTTCAAAGGAGTAAGCATCTTTTAATTTCATGGCTGCAATCACCATCTGCAGTGATTTTGGAGCCCAGAAAAATAAAGTCTGACACTGTTTCCACTATCTCCCCATCTATTTCTCATGAAGTGATGTGACTAGATGCCATGATCTTAGTTTTCTGAATGTTGAGCTTTAAGCCAACTTTTTCACTCTCTTCTTTCACTTTCATCAAGAGGCTCTTCAGTTTTTCTTCACTTTCTGCCATAAGGTGGGTATCATCTGCATATCTGAGGTTATTGATATTTCTCCCAGCAATCTTAATTCCAGCTTGTGCTCCATCCAGCCCAGCATTTCTCATGATGCACTCTGCATATAAGTTAAATAAGCAGGGTGACAATATACAGTCTTGACGTACTCCTTTTCCTATTTGGACCCAGTCTGTTGTTCCATATCCAGTTCTTACTGTTGCTTCTTGACCTGCATACAGATTTTTCAAGAGGTAGATCAGGTGGTCTGGTATTCCCATTTCTTTCAGAATTTTCCACAGTTGAGTACTTATTCCTACTTTTATATCTTCTTATTGTCCTAATATTTGGATATATTTAGTTTGTACTTAAAAAGTGTTGATAAATGCTGTTGACTGAATATTACACATTTCTAACGTGCCCCTATAAAGGAATTGTGGTTTGGTAGAAATATTACTGGATTTGGTGAATAAAAGAATTGTGCCATAACTCTGACTAGATTATTTAGATGGTTTTAATGTCATTGCTTTATCCATAAAATAATGAAAATAAAACCCCTAAGTTTCTTCTTTCCAAATTAAAGTACACAATACAGTTTTCTGCTTCTTAATTGGTGCACTGACATATTATTTGAATTTTACTCTTTAAGTTCTAGAAATGTCATATAACACTACCAATTATGAATGCTACTAAAATTGGATACACATATTGGAATTAAATGTCCTAGTGAAAAACTCCTGAACTCTTATTTTGTGCCTGAATAAAACTCAAACTCACCAGCCTTACAATAAAGGCTCAACAAATGGCGTATCTATCTTATTCCACCTCAGCTTCTATTTAATGACTCCAATTTTATGTTTTCACCAGCTTCTGTTTCAGAAACCAGAATTGGGTTACAGGTCTGCTCTTGTTTAAGCATAACATATGTGGTACAAGGTCTGAAATTAACATCCAATATCATGTGCTGCCTTGAAAATCTGGTACAATTTGGAGGGCTTTAAAGTGCCTAACCAGAATATGCCCCTTCCTCTTCTCTATGATTAAGGTCCCACAGCCCAACAATCCTCCTCAGTCAGGCCCATTGACTGCTTAATTTCTAGGTATCAGACTTCAGTTCCCTGTCAGCTAGCTGCCTTGTTCAAATAAGTTCTTCACAATCCCCCACCTCCTTGCAACTAACCCTGCTTCCTGCAGGCCTTGCTTGTTCACTCCGTTCTTAGTGCAGCCTGCATGTGGCCTTGTGTGATGTAGTGTCCTCCTTTCCCTGGCTGGGAGCATATGTGACTAATAACCAGCTGTCGATCTCATCTGTCCAAGGTCAGGTGTTATGTGTACCTCATAGCCCAGGACAGAAATCCTCTTCTCACCAAAGGGATGAAAAAAAAAGATAAAAAAACATCTGTTCAAAATAAAGTTTTTTCATCCATCTATCTATGAATCCATTTATACATGCAATAAATACTAGTTAGAGTCATGCCTACGTGCATCTTGGAAGGTATAAGTCACTCATAAATGCTGGACATTATGAGGAGTAATTTCCTAAAAATTCCTTCATAAGTGTCTCCTAAATGTATCTTTTCTAATAGTTTTACAACTGTAAGTTAATGTGCTCTCTATAAATTTTTAAAATGCATTTTTTCAGATATCTGGACAAGACTAGAGGGAAATTCTTATTATTAATAACCCTATTACTTAACTTAGTCACATGATAATATGCATCAATTTTTTTTTGAAATGCCACTTATTACCCCCAAATTGTTATAACTTTTGAAAAGGTGCAGCAAAAATCAAAGTAAAATGAAAGACAACATAACAAAACACAATAAAGCTAACAAAAAAGAAACTTTCTGTGACATCATATTGAAGATAAAGAGATGGAAGGGAAACAGCAAAGAGAGAAAGATAAATACATCACTAGGAGATGATTTCTTTGAAAAAAATAAAGTAGGGTGAGAAGATACAGAGTAAAATGAGGTTTAAATTTGATTTGGGGAGGTTGATTTAGGGAGTCTTTTTGGATATACTTGGGTTGAACTTAAGTTGTAAAATGAGGCTAGAAAATATACAAGGAAAGAGAGCTGAACCACCACTTTAAAAAATTGCATTCTTGGCATGATCAAGGAAAAAGCCAGAGGCCAGTATGTCTGGGGCAGCCAGCAGCCTGAGTGAAAAGATGATGATGTCAGAGAAAGAACCAGTGGCCAAAATACATTGGATTTGGGAACAGACTTAAGGTCTTTGGTCCTAAAAAGGGGGTAAATCCATTACAGGGTTTCAGCAGGGAATTGGAATGAACATACTTACATTTAAGAAAAGGAGCTGTTTGCTTTCTTATAAAGAATAGGTTGTAGAAGTAAGACGCAAAAGCAGGGAGACAAATTAGGTGGCTACTGTAATGATCCAGGTGAAACATGATGGCAACTTGAAATGTGGTGATATTGAATTCTTATGACAAAAATGAGGATTGAATCTAACAAAAGTGACACAATTTCTTGAATGTATTTAAATTTTCCTCTTTTTGAAAGCATTGGGAGAATTGCTCTATTATTCTACCACATGTGATACACACACACACACACACACACACACACACACCACACACAAGCTTATATATTTAAAATGTTTAGTATTATTTAGCAATAAACAAGGAATACATTACTGAACAATTAAATACTTTTGCTCAGAGAAGTCTGGGATTTTATACTAAGTATGAGTTTGAAATATTATAATTCAAATGTTCATGTTTGTTTTAACTACTTTGAAATTTTAAAAGGCTTGTTAACATAATTACTTCTTATGATCCCTGAAGGCTTTCTCTATTAAATGCTATTAAAATATTCATTGTATTTATTTTCAAATTTATAAAACAAACTACTACAGTGAAATCTCTGTTTATAGATGCTCAGTAATGATACAACTAATAAGTGTGAGATGAGCTCAAGAGTCAGAAAACTGTCTAGATCATCTCTCTATTATCCATTAATAAGATATGAGTAAATCATTGACCAACCTCCCTTGACCAATATACATGGAAAATAAATACATGCTATCCCATGATTTGAATTGCAATTAATCTATAATCTCTTTCCTGAACAAAGAAATCCATTTTGACTTGTTCATCTTTTTTTGAGATTATATGTGTGATATATTTCATAATAAATATTATAAATATTTTAGATAATAATATGACTTTAAGCAAAATAATATTTTAATAAAGTTAATAACTTTAAAATTTTTATAAATGGCTATTTTTTCATTGAAAATATGAACACTCTGCTTTGCTTTATAAGAATTAGCTTACTCATGTTAACAAGTACACCATATAAATATACATTCAATATTACAATGCAGTATCTTGGGGCACCTTGGATTTGGAATGGAAACACTTGTCCTTGGATGAAAATAAATCTCTAGTGTTTTTTGCAGAGAATTCAAAATTTTATGTTGCACTATGTAATTAAAAGTCATATTTAAAGTACACATTAAGTAAGGTTATTACCAGTCATAAACTGATATATGAATCTTGGGAACTTGCAGAGTGTCAATAACTGGCACACGAGGCTCTGTGGAACATCTTAAATGCCAATTTTTATCAAACTTGAAAATTTGTCCATTTAGTCCTTTTCATCTCTGAGTCAGTATCTCCAAAATGTTTGAAAAAAAAGGATAAAATATCTTGAGAGAAAAGTAATAGAGAAAAAAGTCTGGAAAATCTAAGGGAAAATACTTAAATCATATTATTTGTTATATGTGAGAGCTATATATGAGTTATATATGAGTAATATAACTAATTACATATAATTAGTTATAACTTGTGAGAGTTTTTTTTAATTATTTAAAACTATTGCATAAATATGCTACAGTAATGTTTCTGCATTATAAACATAATTCTGAATTATTGTTTCCTAAACTGTGTTGCCAAATGCAAAGGAATAAATCTAACTAGAATTTTAATATTGCAGCATTCAAACATTTATCACTGGATATCCACCATTTTCTTAGAATATATTAATTTTGCATCCTTTATATGTGAATGTCACATGACAGAAAATAGAAATGACAAAATAGAGAAAAGACATACTTTTAAAGATATGAAACTAAATAACTGAAAGCAAAATAGATATATTGATATTTACCTGCTATTTGTCACCCAAGTGTGTAGCTCTGATCAATATTTCTATGACCGTCCCAACACCCACACAATTAACAAAGAAACCAAAACAAATTTTCAAGAAATGAAGGAAACAAGTAGTATTATTTGGCTTGCTTTTTTGTGGCACGTGGTATTCCAGTTCCCCAACCATGGCTGGAACCCATGTCCCCTTCAGTGGAAGTGCAGTGTCTTAATCATTTGACTGTCAGGGAAGTCCTGAGTTTACTATTTATTATACCTTAAAATTTTATGTGGCCACTCAAGATATGATTCCATCCGTAGCAACTCCCATTTATCCCATGTTTAAATGCTAAACCCAATGTAAAGTATAGAGGATGTGCTTGATCTTTACTTATGATACTTCTTCTATCTTAGAAGACATTTGCGTACTTTTCCTGTTGAAATTCTGCTCTTTGAATCCACTAATATTCTCCATTTAAACATAATTCAAGAAGAATTAACATTTTCTGTTTCCATGCTCCGGAATTATTATTTTTCTATCTTTGGTAGCACATTGGTCTTTATACCAACTTGGAACCTATAGTTTCTGTGTATATTTTCACCACTTGCTTTACATTATAGACTATTCAGAAGTTGGCTCTATATTGTATGTAATCTTTGGGTCATCCATATAACCTCAATATAATTATTGTTGAGTAATACAAAAATAAACAGTTAAAGTATAACATGTCTCTTGCATCACATTAAAATGTGGGTATGTCCCTTGCCCCAGTGACATTTATAACCCTCAACAGAGACATACTTTTGTACAAGTGTTTCAATTGTGAAAGGTGTAACACAAAACGGTCATTAATTCTATTAAGGAATAAAAAGGGAAGCTGTAACATAGATACGAATTAGTTTTTAATAAATTTCAGTTGATCTAGGCTCAACAATTTTTATTTTAATTATGGTATAAATATTGTTACATCATATTCAAAATCAAAAATTGAAAGCTCTGTTTTTTGATGAACATTTTATCAAATAGGAAAATAAAGCAAATATAATGTGCCCTTCATCAAAAATATACCAGCTTTTAGACAAATGACTAGTGTAATTTGTTGCAAAGACCAGAGTAAGGATTCCTCCTGTTCTCTCATGTAGTAGAATTTCATGCAATTTCAGTTCAGTTCAGTTCAGTCCCTCAGTCGTGTATGACTCTGCAACCCCATTGGCTGCAGCCCACCAGGCTTCCCTGTCCATCCCCAACTCCTGGAGTTTCCTCAAACTCATGTCCATTGAGTCAGTGATGCCATCCAACCATCTCAACCTCTGTCATCCCCTTCTCCTCCTGCCCTCAATCTTTCCCGGCATCAGGGTCTCCTCCAGTGAGTCAGTTCTTTACCCCACTCCAGTACTCTTGCCTGGAGAATCCCATGGATGGAGGAGCCTGGTAGGCTGCAGTCCATGGGGTCGCAAAGAGTCAGACATGACTGAGCGACTTCACTTTCACTTTTCACTTTTATGCATTGGAAAAGGAAATGGCAACCCACTCCAGTGTTCTTGCCTGGAGAATCCCAGGGACGGGGTCGCACAGAGTCAGACATGACTGAAGTGACTTAGCAGTAGCAGGAGCAGTAGTAGTAGTTCTTTACACCAGGTGGCTGAAGTATTGGACTTCCAGCTTTAACATCAGTCGTTCCAATGAATATTCAGGACTTATTTCCTTTATGAATGAGTGGTGCGATCTCCTTGCAGTGCAAGGGACTCTCAAGAGTCTTCTCCAACACCACAGTTCAAAAGCATCAATGCTTCAATGCTCAGCTTTCTTTATAGTCCAACTCTCACATCCATACGTGACTACTGGAAAAACCATAGCTTTAACTAGATGGACCTTTGTTGGCAAAGTAATGTCTCTGCTTTTTAATATGCTGTCTAGTTTGGTCATAGCTTTTCTTCCAAGGAGCAAGCACCTTTTAATTGCATGGCAGCAGTCACCATTGGCAGTGACTTTGGAGCCCAAGAAAAAAGTCTGTCACTGTTTCCATTGCTTCCCCATCTATTTGCCATGAAGTGATGGGACTAGATGCCATGATCTTAGTTTTCTGAATTTTTTATTTATGTATTTATCAAAGGATAATTACTTTAAGGAATTTTGTTGTTTTCTGTCAAACCTCAACTTGAATCAGCCATAAGTATACATACATCCCCTCCCTTTTGAACCTCCCTCCTACCTCCCTCTCCATCCCACCTCTATGGGTTGATACAGAGCCCTTGTTTGAGCTTCCTGAGTGATGCAGCAAATTCCCATTGGCTATATTACATAGGGTAATGTAAGTTTCCATGCTACTCTTTCCATATATCTCACCCTCTCCTCCCCTCTCTCCACGTTCCATAAGTCTATTCTCTATGTCTGTTTCTCCACTGTTACCCTGTAAATAAATTCTTCAGAACCATTTTTCCAGATTCTGTATATGTGCATTAGAATACAATACTTACCTTTCTCTTTCTGACTCACTTCACTCTCTATAACAGGTTCTAGGTTCATGCATCTCATCAGAACTGACTCAAAGCCATTCCTTTTTATGGCTGCGTAATATTCCATTGTATATATGTACCACCACTTCTTTATCCATTTATCTGCTGATGGGCATCCAGGTTGCTTCCATGTTCTAGCTATTGTAAACAGTGATGCAATGAACAATGGGTTACGTGTGTCTTTTTCAACCCTGGTTTCCTCACGGTATATGCCTAGGAGTGGGGTTGCTGGGTCATATGGTGGTTTTATTCCCAGTTTTTTAAGGAATCTCCCTACCGTCTTCCATAGTGGCTGTATCAATTTACATTCCCACCAGTAGGGCAAGATCATTCCCTTTTATCCACACCCTCTCATGCATTTATTGTTTGTAGACTTTTTGATTATGGTCATTCTGACCAATACGGTGTGATATCTCATTGTAGTTTTGATTTGCATTTCTCTAATAATGAGCGATGTTGAGCATCTTTTCATGTGTTTGTTAGCCATCTGTATGTCTTCTTTGGAGAAATGTTTGTTTATGTCTTTTCCCCACTTTTTGATTGGGTTGTTTATTTTCCTGGTTTTGGATTATATGATTTGCTTGTATATTTTGGAAATTAATCCTTTGTCAGTTTCTTCATTTGCTATTATTTTCTCCCATTCCTTGGGTTGTCTTTTCACCTTGCTTATAGTTTCCTTTGTTGTGCAAAGGCTTTTAAGTTTAATCAGGTCCCACTTGTTTACTTTTGTTTTTATTTCCGTTACTCTCATAGATGGGTCATAGAAGATCTTGCTTTGATTTATGTCATCGAGTGATCTGCCTATGTTTTCCTCTAAGAGTTTTATAGTTTCTGGTCTTAGATTTAGGTCTTTAATCCATTTTGAGTTTATCTTTATATATGGTGTTAAGAAGTGTTCTAATTTCATTATCTTGCATGTATCTGTCCAGTTTTCCCAGCACCATTTATTGAAGAGGCTGTCTTTGCCCCATTGTACATTCTTGCCTCATTTGTAAAAAATAAGGTACCTATAGTGCATGGATTTGTTCCTGAGCTTTCTATCTTGTTCCATTGGTCTACATTTCTGGTTTTGCACCAGTACCATACTGATGCAAGAATTCTTCAATATACGCAAAATCAATCAATGTGATGCACCATATTAACAGATTGAAAGATAAAAATTATGATAATCTCAATAGATGCAGAAAAAGCCTTTGACAAAATTCAGCACCTATTTGTGATTAAAACTCTTCAAAAAATGTACATAGAAGGAACCTACCTCAATATATATGATAAGCCTAGTGCCATACATTATAAGCCTACATAAACATTACTGTTAATAGTGAGAAACTGAAAGCATTCCCCCTAAGACTGGGAACAAGACAAGGGTGTCCACTTTCCCCACTCTTATTCAACATAGTTCTGGAAGTCCTGGCTATAGCAATCAGAGAAGAAAAAGAAATAAAAGGAATCCAGATTGGAAAAGAAATAAAGCTCTCACTGTTTGCAGATGACATGATGCTGTACATAGAAAACCCTAAAGATAGTATCAGAAAATTACTAGAGACAGTGAATTTAGCAAAGTTGCAGGATACAAAATCAATACACAGAAATCATTTGCATTTCTGTATACTACAATGAAAAATCAGAAAGAGAAATTAAGGACTCAATCCCATTCACCATTGCAACAAAAAGAATTAAATATCTAGGAATAAACTTACCTAACAAGACAAAAGAACTGTACATAAAAAATTATAAGACACTGATGAAAGAAATCAAAGGTGACATAAACAGATGGAGATATATTCCATGTTCCTGGGTAGGAAGAATCAATATTGTGAAAATGACTATGCTACCATACACCATCTACAGCTTCAATGCCATCCCTATCAAATTGCCAATGTCATTTTCACAGAACTGGAACAAAAAGTTTCACAATTCATGTGGAAACACACACAAACACAAAAACACAGATAGCTAAAATAGTCTTGAGAAAGAAGATTGGAGCTGGAGGAATCAACCTTCCTGACTTGAATTTGATTTCTAAACTAACTTTTCACTCTGCTCATTGACTTTCATCAAAAGGCTCTTTAGTTCTTCTTCGCTTTCTTCCATAAGGGCGGTGTCATCTCTGTATTGGAGGTTATTGATATTTCTCATGGCAGTCTTCATTCCAAATGGTGCTTCCTCCAGTCCAGCATGTTGCATGCACATAAGTTAAATAAGCAGAGTGACAATACACAGCCTTGACACACTCCTTTCTCGATTTGGAACCAGTCTGTTGTTCCATGCCCGGTTCTAACGGTTTCTTCTTGAACTGCATACAGATTTCTCAAGAGGCAGATAAGGTAAAGTCACTCAGTTATACCCAAATTTCTGGGACCCCACGGTCTATATGGTCCATGGAATTCTCTAGGCCAGAATACTGAAGTAGATAGCCTTTCTCTTCTCCAGGGGATCTTCCCAAACCAGGAATCGAACTCAGGTCTCTCACATGCAGGCAAATTCTTTACCAGCAGAGTCACAAGGGAAGCAAGGTCTCTGATATCCTCATCTCTTTAGAATTTTACACAGTTTGTTGTGATCCACTCAGTCAAAGTCTTTGACCTAATCAATAAAGCAGAAGTAGATTTTTTTTTTTTTTTCCTGGAACTCTCTTGCTTTTTTTGATGATCCAACAAATGTTGGCTATTTGATCTCTGGTTCCTCTGCCTTTTCTAAACCCAACTTGAACATCTGGAAGTTCATGGTACATGCGATTTTGAAGCCTGGCTTGGTGAATTTTGAGCATTATTTTGCTAGCATGTGAGATGACCACGATTGTGCAGTAGTTTGAACATTCTTTGGTGTTGCCATTCCTGGGGTTTGGAATGAAAACTGACCTTTTCCAGTCCCATGGCTACTGCTGAGTTTTCCAAATTTGCTGGCATATTGAATGCAACACTTTAGCAGCATCATCTTTTAGGATTTGAAATATCTCAGCTGGAGTTCTATCACCTCCACTAGCTTTGCCCATAGTGATTCTTCCTAAGGCCCACTTGACTTCACATTCCAAGATGTCTGACTCTAGGTGAGTGATCACACCATCATGATTATCTGGGTCATGAAGGTCTTTTTTGTATAGAGTTTCTGTGTATTCTTGCCACCTATTCTTAATATCTTCTGCTTCTGTCATGTCCATACCATTTCTGTCCTTTACTGTGCCCATCTTTGCATGAAATATTCCCTTGATATCTTGAATTTTCTTGAAAATATCTCTAGTCTTTCCCATTCTATTGTTCTCCTCTATTTCTTTGCATTGATCACTGAGGAAGCCTTTCTTATATCTCCTTGCTATTCTTTGGAACTTTGCACTCAAATGGGTATATCTTTCCTTTTATTCTTTGCCTTTAAATTCTCTTCTTTTCTCAGCTATTTGTAAGACCTCCTCAGACAATGATTTTGCTTTTTTGCATTTCTTTTTCTTGGGGATGGTTTTGATCACTGCCTCCTGTACAATGTCATGAACCTCCATCCATAGTTCTTCAGGCACTCTGTCTGTCAGATCTAATCCCTTGAATCTATGTGTCACTTCCCTTGTGTAATCATAAGGGATTTGATTTAGGTCATACCTGAATGGTCTAGTGGTTTTCCCTCCTTTCTTCAATGTAAGTCTGAAATTTGCATTAAGAAGTTAATGGTTGGATCCACAACCAGCCCCCAGTACTGTTTTTGCTGACTTTATAAAGTGTCTCTATCTTTGGCTGCAAAGAATATAAAGAATCTGATTACAGTATTGACCATCTGGTGATGTCCAACTGTAAAGCTTTCTCTTGTGTTGTTGGAAGAGGGAGTTTGCTATGACCAGTGCGTTCTCTTGGCAAAATTCTGTTAGCCTTTTCCCTGCTTCATTTTGTACCCCAAGGTTGGATTTGCCTCTTACTCCAGGTATCTCTTGACTTCCTACTTTTGTATTCTTGTCCCCTATAATGAAAAGCACATCTTTTGGTGATGTTAGTTCTAGAAGGTCTTGTAGGTCTTCATCCAACCATTCAACTTCACCTTCTTCAGATTACTGGTTGGGCCATAGACTTGGATTACTATGATATTGTATGGTTTGCCTTGGAAATGAACAGAGATCATTCTGTCATTTTTGAGATTGCACCCAATAACTGCATTTCAGAATCTTTTGTTGACTATGAGGCCTACTCCATTTCTTCTAAGGGGTTCTTGCCCATAGTAGTAGACATAATGGGCATCTGAGTTTAATTCTCCCATTACAGTCCATTTTATTTCACTGATTCCTAAAATGTTTATGTTCACTCTTGCTATCTCCTGTTTGACCACTTCCAATTTACATTGATTCATGGACCTAACATTCCAGGTTCCTATGCAATATTGTTATTTACAGCATCAGACTTTGCTTCCATCACCATTCACATCCACAACTGGGCATGTTTTTGCTTTGGCTCCATCTCTTCATTTTTTCTGGAGTTATTTCTCTACTCTTCTCCAATAGCATATTGGGCATCTACCGACCTGGGGAGTTCATCTTTAAGTGTCATATCTTTTTGCCTTTTCATACTGTTCATGGGGTTCTCAAGGCAAGAATATGGAAGTGGTTTGCCATTCCCTTCTCCAGTGGACCACGTTTTGCCACAACTCTCCACCATGACCTGCCCATCTTAGGTGGCCCTACACAGCAGGGCTCATAGTTTCATTGAGTTACAGAGGGCAGTGGTCCATGCGATCAGTTGATTAGTTTTCTATGATTGTAGTTTTCATTCTGTCTGCCCTCTGATGGATAAGAATAAGAGGCTTATGGAAGCTTCCTGATGGGAGAGACTGTCTGAATGTGGGGAAAACTGTGTTTTGTTTTGATGGGAGGGGTCATACTTAGTAAATCTTTAATCCAACTTCCTGTTGATGGGTGGGGCTGTGTTCCTTCCCTGTTGTTTGAACTAAGACAAAACTGTGGTGAAGTTTACAAACTATGGTGTCAGGCAGCTTGTAAACATTGCATCTGTTGATCCATTGTGACATTCAAACGTCTAGAATGTTTTTTTGTTTGTTTGTTTGTAAACATTAATTTGGCCCTATCCCAGATACATCGAGAATGAAATGGTAACCTACCCCGGTATTCTTGCCTGGGAAATTCCATGGACAAAGGAGTTTTGTGGGCTATGGTCCATGAGGTCCCAAGAGTTGGACAGGACTGAGAGACTAAACTACTACCCACCACCATTCTAGATATAAACGATGTAAAGATGAATGACATCTTTTGTTTCCCAGGAGTTTATATAAAAATGAGAAAATAGCGACAACAGAGAAATAACCATAATACAGTGAGGTTGTGTATGGTAAATGAGTAAATGCTCTGTTGGAGTAGAGAGTTTGGATACCAAATCCCCAGTGGACATAATGCTTAAGTTACCTTTTAAGTGGAATGTGCAAGGTGACCTTGGGATAAAATCTGGGGCAAAGGAAGCTGGAGAGGTCAGCAGTTGCTCTGATCCCAAGAAGCCCTGTGTTCTAAGCCAAAGAGCAGAATATCCTAAATTTTTGAATATTAATAAATTTAAAGTAAGGGACTGGAGTGATAAGCTTTGAATTTTAGAACAATTCTTAGAGTAGCTACTAAAAAGGTGTGATAGTAAAAACCAAGGACTAAGTATCCAATCCATCATTTTGGGAAATAACATTGAATGGCTGAAGATATGATGTTAAGAATATGTTGGGGGCGGTGTTGAAAGAAATTAGGCAGCCTTTCTCTTGCATGCAAGTACACAGTGGAAGAGCTGATAAGTTTGAAATTGGTTGTGTGATTTCAAGGTATTAAGAAGATATTATCTATTCTACTTTTTTCTACACTGATATCCTCAGTGAGTCTCAAATTTGTTTATTTTCATGTGTTGTCATTCAATGTATTATCTGTGTGTGTGTGTGTGTGTGTGTGTGTGTGTGTGTGTGTGTGCTCAGTCATATCTGCTCTATGCCACCCCATGGAATGTAGCCTGGTAGGCTCTTCTGCCCATGAATTTTCCAGGCAAGAATATTGGAGTAGGTTGCTACTTCCTACTCCAGGGGATCTCCTGATCCAGGGATCACACCCATGTCTTTTGTGTCTCCTGAACTGGCAGGTGGGTTCTTTACCACTCGTGCCACCTGGGAAGCCCTGTATTATCTGTATGTAGCCCCATCTCACTGTTTTTTGTTTTTTAGGTTTTTGTTTTTGCAGTTGTCCCTTGAACAACACAGGGGTTGGGATGCTGACCCTCCACACAGTCAACATTCTAGTCAAGTTTTGGTGGGCCCTCTGCATTTGGGGTTCTGCATCTGCAGATTCAATCAATCAAGAATCATGCAGTACTATAATATTTACTATTGGAAAAATTCCATGTAAAAGTAGACTTGTGCAGTTCATACCCTTGTTGTTCAAAGGTCAACAGTATAACATGTCATTATAATGTAGCGATAATAAAAGCACATACTTTTTCAAAAATTTATGATACAGCAGTCTCCCCTTATGTGCAGGTTCATAAGTTTTAGTTACCTCAATCAACCACAATCCTAAAATAGTAAGTGGAAAATTTCAGAAATAAACAGTTCTTAAGTTTTAAAATATGGTCTTCTCTAAGTAGCTGGATGAAATCTCAAGCTGTCTGCTCCTTTCCACCCAGAAGTGAGTGATTTCTTTTTGAAGCACATCCTGCCCATTTGTCTTCACTCAGTAGCTGCCTCGGTCCTAAGATTAACTGTCTCAGTATGGTCGTGCTTATGTTCAGATACCCCTTATTTTACTTAATGGCTCCCTAGTGCAAGAGTACTTATGCTGGTAATTCAGATATGCCAAAGAGAAATCAAAGTTTTTCCTTTCCATGAAAGGTGAAAGTTCTCCACTTAATGAAGAAAGAGAAATATTATATGGTGCAGTCGCTGAGTTCTGAGGTGAGAACAGATCTTCTGTGTGTGAAATTGTAAAGGAAAAAAAAAAATGCATGGCAGTTTTGCTGTCAAACCTCAAATTGCAAAAAATTATAGCCACATTGCATGATAGTCCTTAGTTAAGATGAAAAAGGCATTAAATATAAAGAGAAGATATTTTGAGAGACCACATTCACTTTACTTTTGTAACAGTCTATTACTATAATTGTTCTATTTTATGATTTGTTATTGTTGTTAATATTTTACTGTGCCTAATTTGTAAGTTAAAATTTATCATATATATATGTGTGTATATATATATATATACACACACATATGTATATATGTGAAAAAACATAATGTATAGGATTTAGTGCAATCTGCAGTTTTAGGCATCATGAGGGTCTTGAAACATATTCCCTCAGGGTAAAGAGTTACTACAGCAATTCATCTGTGTCTTATTCTGTTGAATATTAGGATCTGGGTCAGCTGACTCATACAGCTCTGCTTTTGATTCCTGACCATGTTGGTGAGATGTGAACAACGTGGACCCATTCTAATCTCTTTAGTATGCATTCAGTTGTGATTTGCCCACTCCTGGTTAAAAGTGAGGGTTATTTCTTAGAGTATTTCACTGATCTCTTCGTTTTTCTATTTTTCTTCTAATCTAGCACATGATATCTTATGTATTTCATGTCATGAATTTGGTCCTTCGGAAGCCTATAATCATTCCCCCACCCTCTATGACTGTGTTTGAAATAAAAATTCAGAGTTTTAGATGCCTACTCTGGTTATCTTGTGACAGTTTGTCATGTGGAGACATGACTGATCTTAGTGTTGTGGTCAAAATAGGAGAGTATAAAAGTTTGCATGAGTTAATATTTTACATTTATAATGCATACTAACAAAAGTATTAACTAGTTCATATTTACTCAGATTTATCTTACAAGTTTGTTTCTAGTCAGACTGAAGTTTTCATTTTTGTTTTATAGATGCTTTGTCCTCACAAATTTTGAGGTTGAAATTATGTAGGGTTCCTTCTTGCTCCTTAATGTTAATTTGAGAACGTTGCTTCTCTTTTTGATTATACAATTATACATACAGTGAGAAAAACAGCACAAAATATAACACCACTGCTTTAGATCACATGCCATGGGATGTACTGATCTTCTCCCTTACACTTTTTTTTTTTAATATACCAAACTCTTACCTCTGTCAATCTTGGACAATAGTAGGAACTGACTTGCAGATGTCTTCTATATCCAAATCATGACATTATTCCCTGACAATTACATGGGTATATCTACATGGATCAGAGAAGGCAAGGGCACCCCATTTCAGTACTCTTGCCTGGAAAATCCCATGGATGGAGGAGCCTGGTAGGAGGAGGCTGGTAGGAGGAGGCTGGTAAGAGGAGTCTGGTAGGCTCCTGGCAGGCTTTCACTCATCGGAGAAGGAACTGGCAACCCACTCCAGCATTCTTGCCTGGAGAATGCCAGAGACTGGGGAGCCTAGTTTTCTTGAAGAGATCTCTAGTCTTTCCCATTCATACTGATTTAAATTATTATAAAAAGTATACCTAAATAGGAAAGAAAATTCTAGATTTGTACCAACTGTAAACTTATTGGATACTACAACATGTAGTGCAGTAAACAGAACAAAAATGGATCTTTAAATTAATTATCAAATAATTATTTCCAGTATAGAATTCAGAGGCATTAAGCAAACACATCAACTGCTTTTTAGTTAAAATTGTTCAGTATATGATGTCAAGAAATATTAATATTTCAAATGAAGAGCTCCTTAAGTAAACATGATCAGTCAATGATTTTTGTTTGTTTTCTGGAAACATTTTGTTTTACTGCTTCATAATATAAGTCATTTAATTATGATGTTTTATGGTTAATGTCCCTTCCCCACTTTTTTCCTCTGTAGCCAATTCTCTCATTCACATGCATAATTACACATTGAAAAACTTCCAAGCCATAGCAAGTTTAAGATTATTGGACTATACATCTGAGTTTTAAAAAATACTCTAGATTGGACAATTTGTCAAACAGCCACGACTACTTTCCCATTTTCAGATCTCAGCGAAACCATATGCAAATAAGAAATCATCCATTTTCATGAGTAAATAGAAAATGCAATGTAATCTCTTAGTTTCACTACTCCACCTCCTCCTCATCATCTCAGTGTTATCCTTAAGTATTTCAAAGTTTGAAAAATAAATTTATTTTGCATCATAGAGCTCGCCTGACAGAAAAATACTTAAAGTCTGGAGTAGAATAGAAATGAGCCGCAGTCAGTGGCAAAGCTGGTCTGTAAGGATTGTTTTCAGATTTCACTGCCTGTCATTCTCCATTTTTAAAGATTGCTTTTATTTTTAAATTGAGGCACTGTCTCCAGAAGTTGCTATTGAAAGTCACAGATGACAACCTAGACACTAGACAATGTTTTAACATGTATATTTATTTAACATATGCAAAGCATTAGAGTCTATATGTATAAATAAAACCTACTATACTAGACAGAAGTTTTCAAATTTTCAAATAATCAATATGTCCATTCTTTCATTCTTTAACTAAACAAAGTTTTGAATAGGTATGTGTGTTTGCTTCTATTTTACACTGTGGTGACACCAAAATAAATATGTCATGAATTCTGCCTTCCAGAAGCTGACAATCTGGAGAGAAAGATGGACAAGAGACAAATATACATGACACTAATAATAATCACAACAAAATAAGCTTGGATGCTTTCCTGGAGTCAATCATGGTTCACTTTGTCTTTACAATAGTCCTTTAACATATGTTCAATTCTCATTCTCATATACTGGAAAATGAAATTGAAGCATAGAGATTTATCTTGCCCTAAGCTGTACAATGGAGAAGGCAATGGCACCCCTTTCCAGTACCCTTGCCTGGAAAATTCCATGGACGGAGGAGCCTGGTGGGCTGCAGTCCATGGGGTCGCTAAGAGTTGGACACGACTGAGCGACTTCACTTTCACTTTTCACTTTCCTGCATTGGAGAAGGAAATGGCAACCCACTCCAGTGTTCTTGCCTGGAGAATCCCAGGGACTGGGGAGCCTGGTGGGCTGCCGTCTATGGGGTCGCACAGAGTTGGACACGACTGAAGGGACTTAGCAGCAGCAGCAGCAAGCTGTACAAATGTAGAATAAAAATGTGTGATTGCAATGCAATTCATGTAGACTTTTAAAAATACACACTATATATATATATATATATATATATATATATATACACATGTGTGTGTGTGTGTGTATTAGATACATATATATAGTTACAAAAAACAAGGTAGTATTGAAGTATGTGAAGAACTACCTACGAGGAGAGCTTGTAGTGAATGAGATTAAGTTAGGACATATCTTCTGAAATTTCATCAAGTAGACACTTAAGAAAGGAAAGAAAGTGGGAGAAGGGCTCCCAAATTGTAGAAACACTCTGAGGGATGCTCTTATAGAGAATGTTAAGTGGTTCAGAATTCTAGAGTATGAAAGTAGAGAAATGGAATGGAGGAATAAGAAAGGGGAAACTTCTGCAGAAGCAGATCTCAGAGGTTCGATCTGCCAAATCAAACAGATCATATTCCACCTTGAAGAAAATACGGAGCCCTGAAGTGTTTTTTTTTTTTTTTCTTCTCCCAAGGGCTGACACTGCAACATTGGTATTTTAGATGTTCAGCATGGCATCTTTGGTGAGATATTTTGAGGAGGCCAAGATGAGAAAATAAAGGAAAACCTTTTGTATATTGTTGTGGTAGCAGAGTTGAATTACAATACAACATGAATGTGGGAACCAGTAACAGAATATATTGTAAAGGGTGAAATATAGATACATTTGTAGGTGTAAATTGGAAAATTTAACTGAACATGTGTGTTTGTGCTCAGAGACTAGTCCTCAAGGATAACTGCTAAGCTTTCTATCCATGAGTCTTTGCTAAATCTTCCAAGTGAAATTAAGGTTAAAAGAGAGGTATATGGAGTTATGGGAAGGAAAAATAGTTCCTTCTGAGATGGAAAGATAATGAACATATTGGCCATAAAGGAAAAGAATAAATAACATGTAGGAAGAAATGGTGATACTGTGGGCAAGGAGAATGCCACATTTAAGCAAGCTAAAAGAAAACTTCTTTATTCAAGGAATAGTAAGTAAACATGGTTGGAGTAATGGAAAATAGAAATGAGGAAGTGGTGGGTATATTTCTGTAAAGATACTTTGAGTGGAAGTAATGAAGATTTACATATCTGTTTAGGAAGTGTTTATATTTAGTTGTTTTTTCACAAACTGTGTCTTTTCTAATAACTAATGGTTTATCTTTGGAAATGTATAACTTTTAAGTTCAGTTCAGTCACTCAGTTGTGTCTGACTCTGCGACCCCATGAACCGCAGCACACCAGGCCTTCCTGTCCATCACCAACTCCCAGGGTTCACCCAAACCCATGTCTGTTAACTTTTAAGCCTAACTATAACATGAAAGGAGTAATTTAAAGTTTCTTAGACAGGATAGAATTTAAAGATAAGAAGAATATTATTTGCATTCTCTGTGGCAAGCTCCATATTTACTACTGATGCAATAAAATATTGAATAATAAAGAATATGTAAATCAAGAAAAATTAGGGCATAGGCTATAAACAAGTAGGCAGATTTTTGTTTATATACATCTATATCTATAGGTATAAAAGCACAGTTTGTGATAGAAATATGTATTGCGCATGCCGAAGGAATCAGGCCTTTATCATCCAAAATAACAAAATATAAGGGGCCTTCAGAGTTTGGCAGCCAGGGAACCTACTGGGATACATTCTTAACTAACTGCCTCACTGGGACTGTGACACTGCAACTGAACAGTGGAGAATAAGGTCTCAGTCACACGAAGAGTAGAGAGAAAAGTGCTTTTAAGAATCCATAAAAGCACAGGCAAAAGCACTAAAGTAGGAAAAAAGTTAGTTTGCTTGTGGGATAGCAAGCAGTCAACTGAGCCTAGAGAGCAACACTAGGCAAGTTTGAATAAATGGGCAGGGGAGGGATGATGCAAAAATCTACACTTTATGCAACGATCAAGTTTATGACATAAGAAATGAAAGAAATAAGTCTCCCAGGAATAATCTCTCAGATTTGGAAAGAGTAAAATACGGAATAAGGATGTCTACAGATGTAAAAGGCCTAAGAAATATAGCCATAATATGAAAGTGCTCAAGGCAGTCAATTTCAACCTGGACCATACATTTTTACTTTGAAAGTATCATCCTTTTTACTTTAAATTTTTTTTTCTTTATTTTTAGGAATTGCATGTCACATTGTCTCTTAAGGTGAGGCCACCACTGGCCTCTGGCAGGTAACATTTAAATGCACTTCTGTAACAATGATTCTTGGCAGGAAAGTTTAAAAGCAATGAACTTCAACTGAAAAAAATGATGGAGATATATTATTTACACTTCATGAAATTACTGAATGATACTTCTACTGAAACCAAGGATGAATGAACATTATAGATATTAGTATTATTCTTCCAAAGTAATATTTTCTCAAAATATTGTTTTAAAGTTTCGATGGACTCTGTTAAAATTGCCAAAAACTGCATTTCAAAATCAATATACACTCATAATCTAAAATTTAATAATAATGTATTCTCTTCATCCAATTTCTCTTTGCAAATTATGAGCTTTTTGCAGTTTAAAACAGCTCTAATTAAATCTCACTTCAGTAATGTGTATTAGCTCTGTGAATTTCTACTGCTGGGTATGACAGCAAAGGAATAATTTTAATTTTATAAAATAGTATAAATATAATGAGTCCTGTGTTTTATTGGAACTCCAGGCTTGAAAGACTCAAGTGAATTTTTCTTTATAAAATTATGCTCAAATAATACTTTACATTTTAGTGACATTCTTAAATATATGTTATTCTCATCAATAATGGTACTTTTTTAAAAGACAATATATATCATACAGTTGGGTATAGTCAATGTGAAAGGCTTAAGACATATATGCCAGTTACTTTAAGTTTAATTCTAAATGTGATGAGATAAAAAATTCTATCAAACAAGCACAATCTGAAGGTAGTTAGTTAGCTTTATAAGAGGAAAAAATGTGTTGTAGATTGGGATATTAACTATCCTCCTGTTAGCCATAATTCATTCAATTATCAGCATTTTTAAAATTAGTATACTGGATAAAAAAGTTTTATATTGCTTAAACCTGTTTTAATCAGCATAGGAAATATTAGAAATAGTTTTAAGGGTCAATTAAAAATATCCAGGGGTTTGGATTAGCTAAAATATATAATAGTTTAAAGATACTCTTCCCTCTAACTTTTAAGAGTAGAATATAAAAATCCCCCCAGATATACTTCCTGAACTTTTGAAGATAGTACCTATACTGGTTCTTTATCAAGTATTTTGTTTAAGAGGATTTCAGAGTCTTGCATTAAGAATCTGAAATCATCCTTTAATGCTAGAATTCTAAACTGAACACCTAGTTATTCAATCTTGAGGAAATCACTCATTAAAGAATTTAAAACAGCTATTGGCAAAGCAATAAATATTAAAGATCTCCTTTGATGTTGTAATAAATTATTTGTAGCAATAATTAAAACTACAGTGAATATCGCCATGAACTGTCATCATTTAGTGGCAGTCCCCGGTGGTTCAGAGGGTAAGAAATCCACCTGCAATGCAGGAGACACAGGAGACATGATTCAATCTCCGGGTGCGGAAGATACCCTGGAAGAGGGCATGGCAACCCACTCCAGTTCTTGCCTGGGAAATCCCATGGACAGAGAGGCCTGGAGGTCTACTGTCCATAGAGTTGCCCAGAGTTGTACACAATGAAGCAACTCAGCGTGCACACACATTATTAAAAATAATTAGAATTTTAGTGCAAAAGCCAGCAATTGAGTATTCAGACATTACAAAAACACCTCATCTACCTTCAAACTTCTCTTCCTTACCTGTACAATTTTGCATTTAGCACAGGCCTTTCATTTTCTTTGTATTCTACTGTCACTGTCTTTTCAGTTACTATTCTCAAAGGAAATAATCAGTTGTATGCCTACAATAGCATGAGCCAAAATGTTGTAGAATGGAATGATTTAACTTCCTTGTGCTAAACTTAAAAACCATAAATGATATGAAATAAACAACAATAAAAAATAAATTTAAATCCTGGCACACTGTTGTTCTTGCCACATATATAAATTTGAAAAAAAAAAAAAAACCAGCAAGTCTAATCTAAGCTTTTGGGAATCAGAATAGCAGTTACCCTTCAGGCAGTGGGTTGTGAATGAAAGGTGACCTCAGGGCCTTCTGGATTTCAGTTAATGTCTGTTTATTGATTAGGTTGCTGGTTACTTGGGTGTGCTTTTTGTGTGTGTGTGTGAAAATTTATTAATTTGCTTCCTTAGGACTTTGTTATATATACTTACATTAATTAGATGATTAAAATTGAGAAAACAAGATGAAGTTAGAAAATTTATTTCAGAAAATATAAGAATGGTTTACAAAATATAGGAAAAGAATTGTTTGCAGGATAACAAAATGGAAATCTTTAGGGAAAATTAATGGGTGTTTGTGTGTGTATGCATGTGTGTGTGTTTGTGCAGGCACACATATATGATAATGATCCCAAGTATTTCATCCAGCAATTAAAATTTTGCTTTTTACATTATTTAGCTTTACCTTTCTTAACCAGTCAATGTAAAAATTTCTCTTATTTTCATCCTTAGCACCTCTTTATATATCTCTGTCCACTTTTCCCTACCCGATATCATTTTTCAGGTATGCTGTTACAAATGTCTAGGAAATGTAATTGCCTGGAAATAGAAATGAGTCTAACCCTTTCCTCTTTTCTTCTGAATGACCTATTCTAAATATCCAAATCAAAATGACAACCACAAAGAGAAGTCTCATCACACTGCTGAAATATATTCAGTCATATTTACAATTGTTAGCATAAAGTCATAGTCTTAATGCTAAGTCACAGGTCCTTCTCCCATTTCACAAAACAATTTTATTTCCCTGTTCTAGTAATACTGTCTTTGTTTCAGTGTCTAGAAATTACTGCTTTCCCAGTCGCTATTCTAAATTCCTTAATGAGTGATTTCTTCAAGAATGAATGTGTCCTTTTACTTTTCTTTCCTGTATTCTGATGAGAGATGCTCCCTGACCTTCTCACTTCAAAAGTCCTGCTCATTCTTAATATAGGAACTCAGTCACTTCCACAATGGACTATCTTCTTAACTTCCCTGACTTTTGGACTGAAGTAGAGAGAAAGAGAACAGATCTTGATGATTTCTTACTCAGAATATTCTAATTTTATACTCAGAAACTAGGGAACCGATCAAAATGGTCTTTGGCTTCTCTTGGGGTAACCATTAATATGACTGAGATCAACATAGTATTAGTCATCAGAATGCAATGTCTCCTTTTAAATTTTTGGGCTGCATTGATACTGTAGGGTTCTGGAAATTAATGATAATTTACAGCTACTATGTAAGAATTCCAGAATATTTTGATTTTTTCATTCTTCAGTATATATTTGAATGACATTGCCAGAGATCCTTTCAGTTAAATATACCCATCAATACTGTCTGAGTTGTTACTGAATATTCCTTTCTCAAATATACCTGAACTTCTTTAGGAATTCATCAGACTTTACTATGTTATGCTATATCAACATACAAATCCAAATTCTAAGCAATAGGTACAACTAAAATTTATTTTTCTCACATTACGTATTGGCTGTGTCTCTGCTTCATCTGTTTTCTTCATTTGGGGGATATATCTTAAAGAAACAACTCATATTGGGAATATGCCATTTTTAGTGCTTGGAGAAGAGAGCCATAGTCCTTATGCCTTTTATACCTTTTACTTGGAAATGGAAAATATCATTTCTGTTAGATATGGGAATGGACTTTCCTGGTGACTAGGATGGTAAAGAATTTGCCTGCATTGCAGGTGACCCTGGTTTGATCCCTGGCTTAGGAAGATCCCCGGAGAAGGAAATGGCAACTGAATCCAGTATTCTTACATGGAGAATTCCATGGACAGAGGAGCCTGGCAGGCTACACAAAAAGTCAGACTCTACTGAGTGACTAACACACACACAGATGGGAATAGCAGACAACCTTGCCTGCCTCCTGAGAAACCTGTATGCAGGTCAAGAAGCAAGAGTTATACCTGGGCATGGGATAAAGGATTGGTTCAAAATTGGGAAATGAGTACATCAAGGCTGTATGTTGTCACCCTGCTTATTTAACTGATATTCACAGTGCATCATGTGAAATACTTGGCTGGCTGAAGCACAAGCTAGAATCAAGTTGCTGGAAGAAATATCAACAACCTCAGATATACAGATGATACCACCCTAATGCAGAAAGCAAAGAGGAACTAAAGAGCCTCTTGATGAAAGTGAAAGAGGAAAGTGAAAAAGCTGGCTTTAAACTCAACATTCAGAAAGCAAAGATCATGGTATCTGGACAACAGATGGGGAAAAAGTAAGAATAGTGACAGACTTTGTTTTTCTGGGCTCCAAAACCACTATGGATGATGACTGCAGCCATGGAATTAAAAGACATTTGCTCCTTGGAAGAAAAGCTATGACAAACTTAGACAGAGTATTAGAAAGCAGAGATATCACTTTGCCAACAAAGGTCCATATAGTGAAAGCTACAGTTTTTCCATTAGTCATATATGGATGTGTGAGTTGGACCATATAGAAGGCTGGGCACCAAGAGAATGGCAACCCACTCCAGTATTCTTGCCTGGAAAATCCCATGGACAGAGCAACCTGGCGGGTTACAGTCCATGGGGTTGCAAAGAGTCAGACATGACTGAGTGCACACACAATGAGCACTGAAAAATTGATGCTTTCAAACTGTGGTGTTGGAGAAGACTCTTGAGAGTCCCTTGGACAGCAAGGAGATCAAATCAGTCAATCCTAATGGAACTCAACTTTGAATATTCATTGGAAGAACTGATGTTGAAGTTGGAGTTCCAACACTTTGGCCACCTGATGTGAACAGCTAACTTTTGGGGAAAAAACCTTGAAGGAGAGAAAGACTGACGGCAGAAGGAGAAGGAAACTACAGAGGATGAGACAGTTGGATGGTATCACTGGCTCAATGGACATAAGCTTGTGAAAATTTCAGGAGATAGTGAATGACAGGGAAGCCTGGTGTGTTGCATTCCATGGTGTCACAAAGAGTTGGACATGACTGAGTGACTGAACAACATATGTCCTAGAGTAGGGCGTGACAACCTACTCCTATTCTTGCTTGGAGAATTCCCATGGACAGAGAATCCTGGTGGGCTACAGTCCATGTGGTTGCAAAGAGTTGGACATGACTGACTGAGCACAAGCCTCAATACTCTTCCACAGGAAGAGACAGGTGAGAGACACCATATAGGCCTGGTGTCAGTTAGAGAGAAACAGCAAATGTATTGACAGAAGAATATATTTTATTCCTCAAGCTTTACATCTCTGATTTGACTCTCAGATGGCTGGAGAAGAAAATCCACAATTCTCTATCTTTTCGTTCAATCATAACCTTTGGTTACTAGTCCTGACTTGATTGATTATTAGATTTTTAAAGAGAGATACAAATTTACTTACATGCTAATGTTATTCCAAGGAAAGCCATGACCACATAACCACCAAAAATGTTTATATTACTACCACAGATCCACTGTAATTATTGCAATACCCTCTAGATTCTCCAGCAAAGAAATATGCCAGCAAGATATTTTCATAGATGTTGAAACTTCCCTCAATGAAAACATGCATCAAACTTTTGGTATTGATTATTTCTACATTGTCTTTAAAATCATAATTATGGGTTATTTGAGCCCATCAAATATGATCTGTCATTTCCAACTTCCCAAATATTTATATACCTTTCCCTTAACAAGGGATTTGGCATCCTTTTAAAGAATCAGCCTACCAATTCAGGAGATGCAGGAGATGAGAATTTTATCCTTGGGTGGGGAAGAGCCCCTGGAAAAGGAAATGGCACCCCACTTCAGTATTCTTGTCTGAGAAAGCCCAGGAACAGAGAAGCCTGGTAGACTATAATCCATGGATCACAAAGAGTTTGATACCACTGAGCGACTGAGCATGCTTACACATACTTCTTATACAGGTGTGTTTATAGTTTGATTCCTCTATTCCTTGTGTATCAAAGAAGTGCCTGAGCACTGGATTGGTCTTTGAGAGCTATGTATTATATAAATACTAATATTTTTGACATGAACTGAAAATTATTGAGAAACATTGTTCATGATTATGCCAAGGCATTTATTTTATCTTTATTTTCTTAGACTCTATGTATTAAAACCAGGTTTGGAGTAACCAGTAGAAATTCTAAATTGACAACCTACCATGACAAAGTCTGAGTGTGACTTCCAGATATCTCACTCCTGAAGAAGTTAGAAATATTGAATTTCTTTCTCACTGCCACATAATACATGTTTTTAGCTCTTGATTTAAGATAAGAAATCTAATATGGGTGTTTGTATGTGTTTGTTCTTAAGTTTTCTCTCACTTGCAAAACACTGTCAGAACTCTCAAATTCTTCCTACAATGCACTCTGCAAAATTTTTCCTCAGTGAACACTTGGTTCCAAATGATCACAGGCAATAAGTTAAATTTTCTTTTACCCCTGTGCGCCATGGTCAGCTAATTTAACATCTAAGCATCATAATAATATGCTTTTATAGCCTTCTGCCTTGTCTGAGCCATTTAATTATTTCTAAAGCCCCATATTTTCCTACAGTTCTTTTGCCTACAGTCCACTGTTTAATAGCAATCCATCTTCCAGGCAGGATTATGGATTATAAGTGATAAAAAGTGTTCTCAAATATTTTTTAAAGGCCTAGAGAGAATTAATTAAAGCAATTGAAAGTATGTTGAAAGGTCTTTCTGAAAATGAGGGCGGGGGGATGGGAAATGAACCAAGAAAATTCCAGAGATGCAGGCAGAAGCAACTACAATAAAATCAGCCAGCTACATGGGATCAGTGTATCCACATGAAGTGGGGTTTCATGTATTTTCTGATCATGTGCTGAATTTAACTGACTTTCCTAACTTCCCTATATGATGACTTGAGAAATACCCCAAATTAAAATTCCTAAAGTGAAAGGTTGGATTGGCAAGCCCCTGTTACTTGCTCCTTGTCTACCAAGGTGACAAGCAAAGGTGAAGGAAAGGATGATCTAATGACCTGAGATTACGCAGGTTATGTAGGGAAAGCCTCAGCTATGCCTTACAAGGAGAAACACAAAACAAGTAAAAATAGGATCGGAGGAAGTGTTTAATTCCCCAGAGCAAGAATATTAGATATATGCAAAAAAGATTTTTAAACTATGATTCTTTTAGTGTTTTGTTGTATAAAACTTGTGAAACTAATTGGAAATCATAGTTTTTTAAGGAAAATGTTGAAAAATATTCAAGGGTGAAATATTCATCTAAATTAAGGCCATGTTTATATCTATTAGGCTGAGAGAGCCATGTTACACTAGTATAGATAGAGCAAGTCTTGCTGAATGTGACTTCTGAGGAGTAGTTATAACATAGGAAGGAGGAATTTTATTCTAAACTGTTTGTTTCATAAAAGCAGAATTTGATTCGCCCCTGAAGGTGATTTGAATGTCTCTTTGGGGATTGGTCATTATAGTAGCATATTTTGGGAGCATAAAACCAGGCCTAATTCTTCCAGAGAAAGTAATTTAGACTTAAGTAGACTTAGGGTCCTGCTGCAGTCAAGACTTTGCACATATATGTAAGATTTAAGCAGAAATTTCCTTTATCTTATATGACAAATCAATAGAAAGTTTATGTATATACACATATATACATATATACATCTATCTACAAGATATTAAAATATTTTAATATGATTTTTGCAATCCACATTTCTTTGTTTTGTTTTTGGGGAAGATGCTATGCACATAGAAAATGAGGAGTAGGTGCACATATTTCAGTTCTGGAAGTTGGAGTGCTATTGAAAAAATAATTTAAATGGAATCTTTCCACTCTTAAATGCATTTTATGTTCCTAACTGCATTTCTGTCAACAATCTTAAAGTATGCAGACTGTTGAAAAGCATTCTTCTGTATTCAAGAATACGTAGACAAATTGCATTTGTCTTTCCTTTGACAAATGGAAGTCTTATTTTTAAAGTATACTCATTTCTTCAATTATTCTAAATTCGCTTAGACAAATGCCCCTTATTAAGCAGGTTCTTCTAATTTCAAAGATAGTAAACAATCCTATTGTGTTTTGTGGAGTTATATTAGTTTAATGTCATCATTATTTTAAACAAATATTTTTTACTGATTCTATCATTATTTCATATTAATATCACTATTATTCTAATATGCTTATAGGATCAGTTTAATAGACAAAGCAAGAATGTGTAAATAAGCAAACATGAAAGCTGAATTTTTCACCATCCATATCCATCATGAACTGCTTTTGTTTAGATATATAAGTGTGTATGTATGTGTATGAATGTGTGTGCATTATGAGTATGTGTGTGTATTCATATCTATGCACTAAGAGAAGAGAAATAAGAATGTAAGGGACAAAATTCTTGTTTGAGAAATATAGATCATTGCTAAAAACCTATTGGGGGGATTATTGGGTCACATGGTAGTTGTATTCCTACTCTATTAAGGAATTTCCAAACTGTTCCCCATCAGTTTAGTTCAGCTCAGTCATTCAGTAGTGTCTGAACCTTCAGGATGCCATGGACTGCAGCACACCAGGCTTCCCTGTCCATCACCAACTCACAGATACTGCTCAAATTCATGTCCACCAAGTTGGTGGTGTCATCCAACAATCTCATCCTCTGTCATTTTCTTCTCTTGCATTTAATCTTTCCCAGCATCAGGGTTTTTCCAATGAGCCAGTTCTTCACATTACATGGCCAAAGTATTGAAGCTTCAGCTTCAGCACCATTCCTTTCAATGAATATTCAGGTCTGATTTCCTTCAGGATGGACTGGTTGGATATCCTTGCAGCCCAAGGGACTCTCAAAAGTCTTCTCCAACACCACAGTTCAAAAGCACAATTTCTTTGGTGCTCAGCTCTCTTTGTGATCTAACTCTCAAATCTATACATGACTACTGGGAAAACCATAGCTTTGATTAAATGGACTTTGGCAGCAAAGTAATGTCTCTGCTTTTAAAATGATGTCTAGGTTTACCATAGCTTTTCTTCCAAAATCAAGCATCTTTTAATTTCATGGCTGCAGTCACCATCTTCAGCAATTTTGGGGCCCAAGAAAATAAAGTCTGTCACTGTTTCCATTGTTTCCTCATCTATTTGTCATGAAGAGATGAGACCAGATGTCATGATCTTAGTTTTTTGAATCTTGAGGTTAAAGCCAGGTTTTTCAATCTTCTCTTTCACTTTCGTCAAGAAGCTCTTTTGTTCCTCTTTGTTTCCTTCCATAAGGGTGGTGTCATCTGCATATCTGAGGTTATTGATATTTCTCACAGCAATCATGATTCCGGCTTGTGTTTCATCCAGCCCAGCATTTCACAGGATGTACTCTGCAGATAAATTAACTAGACAGGAAGACAATATACAGCCTTGACACACTCCTTTCCAATTTGGAACCGATCAGTTGTTCCATGTCTATTCTAATTGTTGTTTCTTGACTTGCGTGCAGATTACTGAGCAGGCAGATAAGGTGTTCTGGTATTCCCAGCTCTTTAAGAATTTTCTGCAATTTGTTGTGATGCACACAGTCAGAAGCTTTGGCATAGTCAATAAAGCAGAAATAGATGTCTTTATGGTATTCACTTACTTTTTCGATGATCCAATGGATGTTAGCAATTTGATTTTTGGTTCATTTGCCTTTTTAAATCCAGTTAAACGTCTGAAATTTCTTGGTTCATGTACTGTTGAAACCTTGCTTAAAGAATTTTTAGCATTACTTTGCTAGTGTGTGAGATGAGTGCAATTGTGCAGTAGTTTGAACATTCTTTGGCATTGCCTTTCTTTTGGATTAGAATGAAAACTGATGTTTTCCAGTCCTGTGGCCACTGCTGATCCTTGGAATTTGCTGACATATTGAGTGTAGCACTTGAAAAGCATCATCTTATAGGATTTGAGGGCACTCAAATGAAATTCCATCATCTCCACTAGCTTTGTTCACCATCACTGTGCCTAAGGCCCACTTAACTTTGCATTCCAGGATGTCTGGCTCTAGGTGAGTGATCACATGATAGTGGTTCTCTGGGTCATGAAAATCTTTTTTGTACAGTTCTTCTGTGTATTCTTGCTACTTTTTCTTAGTATCATCTGCTTCTGTTATGTCCATACCATTTCTGTTCTTTATTGTGCTCATTTTTGTATGAAATATTCCCTTGGTAACTGTAATTTTCCTGATGAGATCTCTAGGCTTTCCTATTCTTTTGCTTTCCTCTATTTCTTTGCGTTGATCACTGAGGAATGCTTTCTTATCTCTCCTTGCTATTCTTTGGAACTCTTCATTCAGATGGGTACATTTTTCCTTTTCTCCTTTGCCTTTCACTTCTCTTCTTTTTTCAGCTATTTTTAAAGACTCCTTAGACTACAATTTTGCCTTTATGCATTTCTTCTTCTTGGGGATGGTCTTGATCACTGCCTCCTGTACAATGTCATGATAGTTCTTCAGGTACTCTATCTATCAGATCTAATTCCTTGAAACTATTTGTCACTTCCACTGTATAATCATAAGGGATTTGATTTAGATCACACCTGAATTATCTCATTGTTTTCCCTACGTTCTTCAATTTACATTTGAATTTTGCAATAAGGAGTTCATGATCTGAGTCACAGTCAGCTCCCAGTCTTGTTTTTGCTGACTGTATAAAGCTTCTCCATTTTCAGCTGCAAAGAATATAATCAATCTGATTTCAGTATTGACCATTTGGTGATGTCCACGTATAGAGTCTCCTCTTGTGTTGATGGAAGACGGTATGAAACAGTATGAAAAAGCAAAAAAGATATGACACTGAAAGATGAATTCCCCAGGTCAGTAGGTACCCATATACTACTGAGAAATAACTCCAGAAAGAATGAACAGATGGAGCCAAAGCAAAAACAAAGCCCAGGTGTTGTTGTGACTGATGATGGAAGTCAAGTCCGATGTTGTAAAGAACAGTGTTGCATAGGAACTTGGAATGTTAGGTCCATGAATCAAGGTAAATTGGAAGTGGTCAAACAGGAGATGGCAAGTGTGGACATTGACATTTTAGGAATCAGTGAACTAAAATGGACTGGAATGGGTGAACTGAATTTAGATGATCATCATATCTACTACTGTGGGCAAGAGTCTCTTAGAAGAAATCTAGTTGTCTTCATAGTCAACAAAAGAATATGAATGCAGTTTTTGGGTGCAATCTCAAAAGTGATGGAATGATCACTGTTCGATTCTAAGACAAACCATTCAATATCACAGTATTCCAAGTCTATGCCACAACCACTAACTCTGAAGAAGCTGAAGTTGAACAGTTCTATGATGACCTACAAAACCTTCTAGAACAAACAGAAAAAAAAAAAAAAAAAGTTGTTCTTTTCATCATAGCTGACTGGAATGCAAAAGTAGGAATTCAAGAGATACCTGCAGTAACAGGTGATTTTGGCTTTGGAGTACAAAATGAAGCAGGACAAAGGCTAACAGAGTTTTGCTAAGAGAATACACTGGTCATAGCAAACACCCTCTTCCAACAACTGTTCCCCATAGTGGCTGTATCAATTTACATTTCCACCAACAGTGCTAGAGGGTTCCCTTTTCTCCACACCCTCTCCAGCATTTCTATTTTGTAGATTTTATGATGACGATCATTCTGACTGGTGTAAGGTGATAGCTCATCATAGTTTTGACTTTCATTTCTCTAGTAACAAGCAATGTTGAGCATCTTTTCATGTGTTTATTCACCATCTGTATGTCTTTGGAGAAATGTGTGCTTAGGTCTTCCACCCATCTTTGGGCTCTTTGTTTTCTTGTTGTTGAGCTGTATAAACTGCTTATATATTCTGGAAATTGATTAAATCTTTGACAGTTATTTCACTTTCAATTATTTTCTCACATTCTGAAGGTTGTCTTTTAATCTTGTTTATTGTTTCCTTTGCTGTGCAGAAGCTTTTAAGTTTAATTAAGTCCCATTTGTTTATTTTTGTTTTTATTTCCATTACTCTAGGAGGTGGGTCAGAAAGGATCTTGCTGTGATGCACATCAAAGATTCTTGCTGATGTATGGCAGAGAGGAACAAAATATTGTAAAGCAATTATCCTCCATCTTGGAAAAAATGATTGTCCCACCTTCTCCTTCCCACTCTGTCTGGAAATCTATTCCCTACATCTATGTCTTTATTCCTGTCCTGCAAATAGGTTCACTTGTACCATTTTTCTAGATTTCATATATATGTAATAATATATGTTGCCATGTGTAAAACAGATAACTCGTGGAAAGCTGATGTATAACACAGGGAGCCCAGCATGGCAGTCTGTGATGTCCTAGAGAATGGATGAGAGGGGCAGGAGGGAGGCTCGAGAGGAAGGGGATATGTGTGTATGTGTATTTTATATATATATATATATACATATATATATATATATATATGCTTATGACTAATTCATGTTATAGGGCAGAAAGCAACACAACTTTGTAAAGCAATTATCCTCCAGTTTAAAAAAAAAAAAAACTGTTGGTGATATTTCAGGCTCAACCATGAGGGCTATACTAAGTTGCTTTAGTCGTGTCTGACTCTTTGCAACCCCATGGACTGTAGCCCACCAGGCTCCTCTGTCCATGGGATTCTCCAGGCAAGAATACTGGAGTGGGCTGCCGTGCCCTCCTCCAGGGGACCTTCTTGACCCAGGGGTTGAAACCTTGTCTGTTAATGTCTCCTGCATTGGGAAGTGGGTTCTCTGCCACTAGGGCCATTTGGGAAGCCCGTAGGTCATTACAAAAGCTTTACTGGGCAAACCTCACCAGGAAAGCAGCCCTGCCCATACCACACTTGTCTCACAGTCTTTGAAATGAGATTCAGTCAAGGGCACAGACACATCTGACTGATCATGTTCTCTGCATGTTTGCGTTTCTAATACAGATGGCTCTATTTCTAGGTAGTTTTATTCTGAGGCCATGGGCAGTTATTCACTCAGTCCTGTAAGGTCTGGAATGGGGTGGAAACTTTGAGGGGAAAGGGAAACTTTGAAAACACGCTACCACTCTAACTTAGTACCCAGTGTTTTCTACTCTTAGCACATTCCCCTGTCCTGTCTCCTAGGCCAGGGTCCATTGAAGGGCCAGAGACTTTTGTTTGGAGGTCCCTTGACAGTGAGACAAACCCCACCTCTTTATGATCCACCTGACTCTCCGCCAGGCCATTGTTTCATTGGAAAAAAATGAAATATCAGAAAGGCTGGGGCCCTCTCTAGGTTTGGCCTCTTATACTACCATGATAGGAGAAGGAAACGGCAACCCACTCCAATACTCTTGCCTGGAAAATCCTATGGATGAAGGAGCCTGGTGGACTACAGTCCATGGGGTCGTGAAGAGTTGGGCACAACAGAGCGACTTCACTTTCACTTTTCACTTTCATGCATTGGAGAAGGAAATGGCAGCCCACTCCAGTGTTCTTGCCTGGAGAATCCCAGGGACAGAGAAGCCTGGTGGGCTGTCGTCTGTGGGGTCGCACAGAGTCGGACACGACTGAAGTGACTTGGCAGCAGCAGATGCAGCAGCAGCAGCAGCACTACCATGATAAGTGATTACAAGCTTCTTTGTCCACTGTTAATCTCATTTTTTATTAAAAGTTTCATCTATTGGTACTCCAACAACCAGGCAGCTCAGCTCTTTCCTAGCACAGCTGAATTCCTGACATGGACAAATTCAGGTTTCTTGACTGATCCAACAAAGGAGACTGTACATCAGAAAAACAATGGATGTTTCACTAAACTAAGGAAAACAGTAGAAATTACAGGAACTAGAGTAAATTACAGAATTTAGAGAAAGCAATGGTTCTGTGTGCCAAAGTAGCACAAAGATATATTTAAAGGGGTCAACATAAGGGGTAGACTATAAAGTGATCTCAGGGTCCTATGTGCTTGGAAACTACAAAGTTTAATAAAATTTAATAAATAATCTGAGAGGAAAGTGTCAGTAGAAGGGAAAGATGCTTTAATCAGAAAAAACAGCAATCTGGGGAGATGGTGGACTTGTGTCCAGAGACCAGTTTGGAAGATGCTGCTCAGCCATGACAGTTTTTAAAGGAAAGGAATGGGAGAAGAATCTCAGTGAATCATCCAGGCAGCACATTCTCCATCCTTTGCAGACTGAGTGACTCTTCAGATGTTATCTTCCCTCTGTGATCCTTAGGATCACTGCAGTATCCTGTAGGATTCCTGTAGGGGGCTTTGGAGGCTAGAGAGCTAATCATTCTTTAACTACTGAATTCTTCATTCTTGCTTCTTTTTATCTGGTTAAACAATCAGCAGATTAGACCATGCATGGTGTGCATTCATTCAGGAGAGCATAAGTCAGGAATTAGTTTCAATTGCTTTAGTGATCTCATTCTTATAAATGAGGCTTTTTTTGTCATTTTAATTTATTTTGCTTTTTTAAAATAAATTATTTTAATGAGAGGATAATTGCTTTACAATATTGTGTTAGTTTCTGCCATACAAGGAAGGAGACAGAAATGGGAAAACCAGGAAGGGGCAAAAGAGCTGCTTTCAAATGCTGAAATCTAAAATTTAAAGGATAATGTTTAAAAAATTGCTAAATGCCTATCACCACGAAAAAGAATACCAAACATTCAATAGACGTGTGCTCTCTTGTGTGTGTTCATATGGGTGTTTGTGTTTTACCTGAGAGTACATACAATGAAAAGTATCATGTTCATTACTATTTGAATGCAGAGTTCCAAAGAACAGCAAAGTGAGATAACAATGCCTTCATCTGTGATCAATGCAGAGAAATAGAGGAAAACAATAGAATGGGAAAGACTAGAGATCTCTTCAAGAAAATTAGAGATATCAAGGGAATATTTCATGCAAAGATGGGCACAATAAAGGACAGAAATGGTATGCACCTGACAGAAGCAGAAGATGGTAAGAAGAGGAGGCAAGAATACACAGAAGAACAATACAAGAAAGATCTTCATGACCCAGGTAACCATGATGGTGTGATCACTCACCTAGAGCCAGACATCCTGAAATGTGAGGTCAAGTAGGCCTTAGGAAGCATCACTATGAATAAAGCTAGTGGAGGTGATGGAGTTCCAGTTGAGCTATTTCAAATCCTATAAGATGATGCTGTGAAAGTGCTGCACTCAGTATGCCAGCAAATCTGGAGAACTCAGCAGTGGCCACAGGACTGGAAAAGGTCAGTTTTCTTTCCAATCCCAAAGAAAGGCAATGTCAAAGAATGTTCAAACTACCACACAGTTGCACGCATCTCACTAACAAAGTAATGCTCAAAATTCTCCAAGCCATGCTTCAACAGTACATGAACTGTGAACTTCTATATGTTCTAGCTGGATTTAGAAAAGGTAGAGGATCCAGAGATCACAATGCCGACATCTGCTGGAGCATCAAAAAAGTAAGAGAGTTCCAGAAAAATATGTACTTCTGTTTTATTGATTATATCAAAGCCTTTGACTCTGTGGATAACAACAAACTGTAGAAAATCCTTGAAGAGATGGGCATACCAGACCACCTTACCTGCCTCCTGAGAAATCTGTATGCAGGTCAAGAAACAACAGTTAGAGCCAGACATGGAATAACAGACTCGCTCAAAACTGGGAAAGGAGTACATCAAAGCTGCATACTGTCACCCTGCCTGTTTAACTTAACACAGAGTACATCATGCAAAATACAGGGCTGGTTGAAACAAGAGCTAGAATCAAGATTTTCGGGAGAAATATCAATAACCTCAGATACGCAGATGACACAACCCTTATGGAAGAAAACAAAGAGGAACTAAAGAGCCTCTTGATGAAGGTGAAAGAGGAGAGTGAAAAAGCTGACTTAAAACTCAAGATTCAAAAAAACTATGATTATGGCATCTGGTCCTATCACTTCATGCCAAATAGATAGGGAAACAGTGACAGACCTTGTTTTCTTAGGCTCCAAAATAACTGCAGATGGTGACTGCACCCATAAGATAAAAAGATGCTTGTGTCTTTGAAGAAAAGCTACAGGAAACCTAGACAATGCATTAAAAAGTAGAGAGTCTACTTTACTGGCAAAAATCTGTATAGTCAAAGCTATGGTTTTTCTAGTAGTCATGTACGGATATGAGAGTTGGACCATAAAGAAGTCAGAGTGCCAGAAAATTGATTTTAAACTAAAGGTTCCATAAAATCCAGAAACCCCAGTGATTTAACACAACAAAAGTCTCATTGTTGATCTGCCAAAGTCTGCGGACTCTTTGGAGATTCATGGATCCAGTCCATTTGTACTGTACTGCACCATCATGTAACGATGTGGCTTCCAACACATGTTACTGTGGAAAGAGAAAGAAAAGTATAGCTCAGCCCAAAAGCCATCCATACTGTTCTTTTCTGAAGCTCTTTAGGATGAGCTAGTCTCTGCCTAAATTCAGGAGGTCTGGGAAGCATAGCTTCCTGTGCTTCCAAAAAAGTGAGGCACACAGATATTGATGAACACTGACAATGTCTACAATCCTAAATCCAGATTAACCTTATATCTAAAATGGCTATCTACTGTGACTCTCAGTAATGAGTCAGGCAATCACATTCCAGACAATTCAAGACTAGAATATGAATACATCATTCTAAATTCTCCAATTCTCATGAAGAAAAAATACTATTTTTGTGGCTATAGATCCAGACCACTCAATATTATGGCCTACTTTTTTTCTTATCCATTGGTATTCTAGGTAAGTTCTGTGGGGTCCTAGAATTGTTTGCTCTGATTCAAATTGTTGTAAAGAATAGCTTTGTTAAACAGTGACAAACTATTTTCTTGGGTTCCAAAATCACTGCAGATGGTGACTGCAGCCATGAAATTAAAAGACATTTGCTCCTTGGAAGAAAAGCTATGACCAACCCAGACAGCATATTAAAAAGCAGAGACATTACTTTGCCAGCAAAGGTCCATCTAGTCAAAGCTATGGTTTTTTCAGTAGTCATGTATGGGATGTGAGAGTTGGACTGTAAAGAAAGCTGATCACCAAAGAATTCATGCTTTTGAATTGTGGTGTTGGAGAATACTCTTGAGAACCCCTTAGCCACAGGGAGATCCAACCAGTCAATCCTAAAGGAAATCAGTCCTGAGTATTCATTGGAGGGACTGATGATGAAGCTGAAACTCCAATACTTTATCCACCTGATATGAAGAACTGTCTCTTTGGAAAATACTCTGATGCTGGAAAAGATTGAAGGTAGGAGAAGGGGATGACAGAGGATGAGATGGTTGGACGGCATTACCGACTAAATTTGAGCAAGTTCCAGGAGTTGGTGAGTTTGAGCAAGCTCCAGGAGTTGGTGATGGACAGAGAAGCCTGGCGTGCTTCAGTCTATGGGGTCACAAAGATTCAGACATGACTGAATGACTGGACTGAAGTGAACTGAACTAAACTGATTGTGTCCAGATTTCAGTTGGAGAAAATATTTTTGTTATATTTGATCGCATTTTTCAACTGAAATACCCTTTTGCTCAATTTGCTTCTTTTGGGGGGATTCTTCTGTCACATGGCTTCCACACTGGCTCAGACTGTAAAGAACCCACTTGCAATGTAAGAGACCTGGTTTCAATTCCTGGGTTGGGAAGGTCCCTGGAGAAGGGAATGTCTATGCACTCCAGTATTCTGGCCAGGAGAATATCATGGACTGGGCAGTCCATGGTGTCGCAAAGAGTAGGACATGACAGAGCAACTTTCACTTCACTTGCATCTCATGCCACCTTACCCTTATTAATTACTAATCTCATTTGTATCTGGTTTATTGTTTTTGCAGTGAAGATAGGTAGACATAAAATCTCTCACACAAAATGTGGAATGTTTTCAAATTCCCAATATTTTGTAGTTATTTTCAGAACATAGCCTTTGGTATAAACATTTTCATAATATTAGAAATGTATTTCCAAAGTAGATTTTCTGAATTAGAATTGCTGTGTGAAAGGCAAAATGTAAGGCTTTTAGATGCACTGAAGTCATCTCTCTAGAGACTGGGTGTTTTTCGTCTCCTTCCGGGAACACATGTGAGTGCCATTTCCCAATAGCTTCATTAAGAATACACACAGCTTTCATGTTGACAATTTAATGCATTAGGAAACTTTCTTGCTGCATGTTTTATATGGAAATTTTCTAATCAGATTTTTTATAGAAAAGTTCATGGTAAATTCTGTAAAAAAACAATGCTGTATCGCATGGAAAAATCTGCATTTTAAGAATACAAAAACTCAGTGAAACAACAGCAAAAAATATCCCTGAAGGAGGCATGCTCTTAAATCTATAGGAATAATGTTGCAAAATAAATAACAGGAAAAGAAAATGTAAATATTGAAATTTGAGGTAATCTGATGATTAAGTAATTGTATTCAGTGTATATTTAAATATTAATTTATTTTATTTAACTAAATATGGATATATTTTCTATACACTGTATAAGGGCCTTTTTGTACATTTTTTTGTGGAATATGTTCTCATAGCTTTCATCTGTTTTACTCTCATGCTTTTGATCTTTTTTCATCAATTTTTAAAAACCTTTTATTTATTAAGAATTTATTCTTTTACATCTGATTTTTTTATTTTTGGTAACTGTTTTTCCATATATATTTTAGTCAGATTTATTAATTTTTTTATTACTGTCTCTGGAATTTTAGCTAATTAGAAAATCTTCTACAACAATGTCACAAAGGAATCTGCCTTTGTTTTCCTCTAGCACTCATTTGATTACATTTTACATTTATATTTATGAATAATCTAAAGCTTATTATTTTGTATTATTTGAGGAATTGATCTGTTTTCTTTGTGTCACTAGCCAGTTGTCCCAAGGGAATTTAGTTAAAAGTTCACATTTTCATTAGTAATTTAAGATACCATCTTCCAAAATTACTAATTTTCATAATTTTTAGCATATTTCTGGATCTTTTGTCTTTTACCACCAGTTTGTCTATTTGTTTCAATATTGCAGGCTTAAAAAAATAGTTGAATTGTAGTATGTTGAAATATCTCAAGGACTGGTTACACTTTCACTTCAGTGTTTTCCTACAGATTCTTGTAAGGTTTATTTCTCAAATGAATTTAGTATCACATTCTTTATCACCAAAATAAATATGTTGTTAATTTTATTGCAATCACATTACTTTTATAAATTTATTTAAAGACAACTGACATGTTGAAGAGGTTGAGACATGCTGACTAAGAGGAAGGAATGCCTTTCCATCTGTTCAGCTTTACTTGAAAGTTTTTTAAGAGTGTATTATAGATTGTAACTTAAATGTTTACAAGGTCTACCCTACTGATTATGTTGTTAAATCTTTCAAAATTGAACTTATTCTTTTTCAATGTGTCTTATTTTTATCTGAGTATAATGTGTTAATGTGTTCTATTTTCAGTGCTTTTCAGAAATTTATTTCTGTATAATTTCTATTATACAAATTGTTTTTACTGTAATTTACTGTAATATAACAATAAAAAATGTTCACCTTTTTTGCCTTTTATCACTAAAAAATGTTTCTTGCTACTGTTTGTTAGTCAGAATTGTACTTTTATGTTAATATTACAACCTCTACTATATTCATAGTTTTATTCTATTGATATTTCCTTTTCCCTATATGTGTGTATGTGTCCTTGGCCATCCTTTTATTTTCAACTTCTATTAATCATTTATTTATAAATGAGTCTCTTCAGAGAAAAGAGTATTACTTTATGATTCAATATGAAGGATCCTTTTATTAGTAAACTCATTTTTTTTAATATGCTTGGTATATTATATAGTGACTATGTCATATTATTTGATTTTTAAATTTCTGTGCTTGCATGTTATATTTAATAAATTTCTTTCTCATTGTATGCAACATTGGTATGTATTTGATGCTCACAGTATTTAGAATGTTTAGCTGCTTTATCTTTTTGTATCTTTATAATGGTCTTAATCTTCTTTAACTATTCTTCAAATATCTATTCTGTCACATTTACATAAGCTGTTTGCTATCTATTACCTACACTATACCTATTATCTATATATTCAAGAGTGATTAAAAAAATCCAAGGGATTTTTTTTTTGCCCTGTGTTGCTATCAAATTGGTTCAGCTCCATCAATGGGGTACTGAAGTGAGAACTCCGGGGAGAAAAGAGGAACTCTCTAAAGATAGGAAGCATAACGATGAAGGCTGGAGAGAAAGAGTACATTTAAAAGTCCATGTATTGAAACTAGACAGAGGTGATGGTTGCTCAACATTGTGAAAATTTTAAATGCCATTGGATTGTACACTTTATAATGGTTAAGATGCTTGGGAATTGGAGTGGTAGAAAAATTCCATGTATACAATACTTGAATGCTATCTTCACAAGACAGTTGCATCTAGCATTCTCTATGTATTAATTTCTCAGTGCGTTTTTGAAAAAGCAATTAGACATGGGCTTACAGGACACAATTAAGTCCAAAGGTCTCCTTGTTTAATTCAGTCAGCATAGTGAGGTGCAGTTTGTGTTTGTTTGTTTGCTTTTAATGGATAAAGTCTTTTGGGTGATATCCATGGAAATAGGGAAAGGGTTGATATGTTCTCTAGATCTCTTTCAATTTGCAGAACCCTGCATCTTTGCTACTCAGTGTCAGGTTTAAAAGCAACAACTCCAGTTCTCCATTTTCTTTTCTTCCAGAAGTAATTGTTTTCCCAATGCTGCCACCTCTGGGCTTTTCCAACACCCTCTCTGCTAGGTCTGTGAACTATCAAGTTCCCGACTTGTATTCAAAATTGTTGCACTTAAAGTTGAATTTATTTTTTTCCTGGAAGTAGCTTTGTATTTAAGTCTTCTCCACTATCTTCTTTTTCACTGAACTTTAAAGACTATCTTTCCCTACTCTCAATATCCACAGACTTACAAAAATGTCTCAAGGTCCAGTGATGTTTCTGTGGGAATTTGGTATGTACTTTCATGCTTATGAGTAATTTGAAATTCAGTTTATTCCCTGTATCCCAGTAATGGAGAAGGCTTGGATAGTGTTTGATTATATTTCTATGTCTTGTTGATCTTCAATTCAGTTCAGTTCAGTTCAGTCGCTCAGTCATGTCCGACTCTTTGCGACCCCATGAATCGCAGCATGCCAGACCTCCCTGTCCATCACCAACTCCCGGAGTTTACTCAAACTCATGTCCATCAAGTCGGGGATGCCATCCACCCATCTCATCCTCTGCCGTCCCCTTCTCCTGCCCCAATCCCTCCCAGCATCAGGGTCTACTCCAATGAGTCAACTCCACATGAGGTGGCCAAAGTATTGGAGTTTCAGCTTCAGCATCAGTCCCTCCAATGAACATCCAGGGCTGATCACCTTTAGGATGGAATGGTTGGATCTCCTTGCAGTTCAAGGGACTCTCAAGAGTCTTCTCCACCACAGTTCAAAAGCATCAATTTTTCAGCACTCAGCTTGCTTCACAGTCCAACTCTCACATCCATACATGACCACTGGAAAAACCATAGCTCTGACTAGATGGACCTTTACTGGCAAAGTAATGTCTCTGCTTTTTAACATGCTTTCTAGGTTGGTCATGACTTTCCTTCCAAGGAGTAAGTGTCTTTTAATTTCATGGCTGCAATCACCATCTGAAGTGATCTTGGAGCCCAAAAAAATAAAGTCTGACACTGTTTCCGCTGTCTCCCCATCTATTTCCCATGAAGTGATGGGACCAGATGACATGATCTTAGTTTTCTGAATATTGAGCTTTAAGCCAGCTTGTTCACTCTCCTCTTTCTCTTTCATCAAGAGGCTTTTTAGTTCCTCTTCACTTTCTGCCATAAAGGTGGTGTCATCTGCATATCTGAGGTTATTGATATTTCTCTCGGCAATCTTAATTCCAGCTTGTGCTTCTTCCAGCCCAGCATTTTTCATGATGTACTTTGCATATAAGTTAAATAAGCAGAGTGACAATATACAGCCTTGACGTACTCCTTTTCCTATTTGGAACCAGTCTGTTTTTCCATGTCCAGTTTTAACTGTTGCTTCCTGACTTACATATAGATTGCTCATTACATTTTATTTATTTTAGAGGTCACATAGAGGGATTTAAATCAGATGGTCTCCACTTTCCTGGAGCAAATAGAAACTCAATTTTATAAGATTCGAGTATTTTTTGGTAATAAAAATCCATTAGTCATGTTTGGAAAGTAATGGAAAAGGCAATGGAGAGTTAAACATCTAAAGGAAGAGACACAGTTCAGGACATTAAAGACATATTTGAAGAAAACATTTGCCGACCTTTGGGACACCCTGGACTGTAGCCCTCCAGGTTCCTCTGTCCATGGGATTTTCCAGACAAGAATACTGAAGTGGGTAGCCATTCCCTTCTCCAGGAGATCTTCATGACTCATGAATCAAACCCAGGTCTCCTGCAGTACAGTTGCATCCTTTGCATCTGAGCCACCAGGGAAACCCAACGAAAACATAAGTGATAATGTTTGCAGGGAGTGAACTCAACCCCAAGCTCTGTCTCTAGCTTTCTCTCTGTTCTATAAATGTGTTACACTAATGATATCTAATGTTTTGTGAACAGTGGAATCTCAACAGAAGTAACTTGAAGACACATGGATTTAAGGAACCACTATAGCTAATTGTGGGTAAAAGACCCCTACTATTTATATTACATTCTTAGATGCTTCCAAAATTTTCAGCTTCCTTCCCTATTACCACATGAGATTCTTGAACTGAAGCCCTGAATCCAGCTGTGGAAAACAGGAGAAGACTGACTCGAAAGCTCTTCCTCTTGTATTGTGATGTTCTTACCATATAACATTGCAGAAACCAAGAAACTCACTAAGTCATGGGTTCATTAATTTGTGCCCAACGAGGAAGATGAGATAGGAATGCTCCTCACTAATCCAGAGTAACTAGACTGTGTGGTGGTTTTACTTCTAAGAAAGCTATTCCATATGATCTAGTTATATGTTTTCTGATTATGTCACTCCAGTCATCTCTAAATTGCATTACAGAATATTTGTACCCTTAATTCTCACTTATTCAAAAACTGCCTGTAACAAAACAGTGCTTATGCTGGATTTCCATAAGATCATTTTATCTTTTTCTGTGAAAATGTATTGGAATTCAGACATTGTTTGGGTGAATGTTGAGATTCAAATAGGTGATTAATGTGATCTCAAAGCCACTCAGAATGCCTGAAAATTCACCAGTCTGAGTTGGCAATAGGAATCAAAGATCAAGTATAATAACACCCATAATAAAAATGAAGTATAGAAATAGTTTTGATCATAGAAGTCAATATAATATGATGGTTAACATAATAACTTAGGAGTGAAACTGTGACACTTTGGTGATTCTTTGAACAAAAGTAGTGATATTTTAATCAGGGCTGAAACTGAGATTTCATTTTAGAAATGTAGAAATATGATTGTGGTTTTAGCTATAAGACAGAAATTAAGAGGAAATGTATTCAAGTTCTTTAATTGGGAGATGTATAATGCCACCAAAAAATCTTAAATTTCATAGTGTACCAGGTAAAATAATGTAAGTTAAAAACACATTTTGTTTTAGAGATGCCTGAGAGAAATTAAAAATGAAGATAAAATGTAGTATGCTTTTTATTTTTTCAAACCTCAAAGGCTTTCTGTAAGTGAGAAGACTGGCAATTGGTTCCCAACAATGTGTCAAGAAAGTAATTAATTCATAGGACATTTGGACCACATAGTATTACCATCTATAAAAAGAGCAACAGGAGACCTTCTGTTGAGAAGATCTGTGTTGTTTTCTTGTGCCTCTTGTTTTTATCTCAAGGTAGAAAATTTTGTTTGAACTTGAAAATTTGTTGTCCTTGCACTTCTATATGAATTCTCTACAGGAAAATAAAAAAAATAAAATTGTAGCACAGTATCAAAATACAATTGCTCTTTTTTTTCTATTTTCCTTCAAAGGTGTGAATTTAAATTCACACTGTATGCACATTGCAGGTGTCAGTTAATTTTCCTAAGAAATCACTAACAAAATATTTTATAGATTTATAAAATTTTATAATTGAATATTCATAAGGATAAAGAAGTAAGCAAAATAAGCAGAGATAAATAAAGCTGAGAAATGAAGATAAAGAAGAAAAAGCCTATCATCAAAAATAAGAAGTAATAATTAAAAACTGGCTTAAGTAGCAATATAGTCCATTGGTACCTCAGTAACTTATTCTTGATTAGAATCACTGAAGTTTTCAACTAAGATCATGTTGTCATTAAGGGGAAATAAAATGGTTAATGCTACTTCAAAAGATTCTTACATCTGTACCTAAACTTGAGTTCTGGGCAAAAGAGACTAATTGAATATCATCAAATCATTAATTTAAAAAAGACATTGAGACAAATAAATTTATATAAAATTTGACCATTCATGATACTGAAATTTTGTTTTCTGTCAAAACACTGATAAGAGAAGATATTGGAAGGCTGTTTCTCCAAGAAGCTTATGAAGACAGAAATTATTTCTATTTGCAGTCACCACATCCAAAAGGCTATCAAATACCATGTATGAGAGCTATAGAATGACTGGGGAGCTAATTACCTTTATTATGATAATAGTTTGCATCAAAATGCCAGTATTAACTTAGGCTAAACCTTGTCATCACCTTTTCTTTTTTCTGGACTGAATGTAAGACTAGGCTCCAAAAACAAAAAATCAGGCTTTCTTTGTATCCTTTTAAAAGACTAACACAGGGATATATTATTTGCTGATAATAATAAAAATGAACTAAGAATAGTTTTTGATGCCTTTCCTGTATTTTGATCTTGTTTAGGATTCTTCGTTAAGTATTCTTCAGGTAAATTCTCCAGTCCTTGTGCCAATTGGCTTCTGTGAGTTGAAACAGCACATATGAAGTGTGGGGAAAGGAACCTAACTAAATCTTCCTATTGGAAAACACCTTCAATTCCCATCCTGTTCTGTGTGGAACAGGTAGAATGAAAAGAACCCAGTACAAACAAAGTTTAGTCTTACTATATCCTATTCTAAAAAGCCAAAAACCAAAAAGCATTGCTGTATCTATGTCACCAGGCTTCCCTGGTGACTCAGTGGTAAAACATCTGCCTGCAGTGCAGAAGACCTGAGTTCGATCCCTGGGTTGGGAAGATCCCCTGGAGAAGGAAATGGCAACAACCCACTTCAGTATTCTTGCTTGGAGAATCCCATGGACAGAGGAGCCTGGTGGGCTACAGTCCAGGGGTCACGAAAAGTTGGGCGCTGCCGAGCTCTGTCACTAGTCCCTACCAGCTCTCCTCATTCCTGGGAGATAAAGGGATAAACAGGAGACTAGAAATTATGGTAGATTCCAGGAGCACCTAATACCTGAAAGGGGTCATGACAGATGCCTGGTAAACATACCAGATTTCCCAATTGCCTTTTTTCTTTCATTTTTCAAGTTATTTTAAAGCTTTCCATATTCCCTGAACTTAGAAAGAATGGACTTTGCTCCAGGCAAAGGAAAATTCTTCCTCTTGGTAAATAGAACCTATCCACTGCCCACACTATACCTGGACTATGAATTATATCCGTATCTATTGAATCAGTCCCATTTCTTAATGAAAAGCTGCCACCTCATTAAACTTTATGTCACTTTCTCCTCCAATACTGTACTTTTCATCTTCTATTTGGAATTAAATTTCTTGAAAAAGCATTATCTATACTCAACTTTTCCTCACCCTATGCACTTTGAACCCATTCCAAATAGACTTTTACTCTCGCAGTATTCCCTGGGTAAGCATTCTAACGCTCTACTTGTTGCAAAACATATTAGTCGTTTCTCAATCCTACTCATATTTGCTCATTTTTCTTTTTCTCCATATATATATATACATATATATATATATATATATACACATAAACTTTGATTTCAGAACACTATTTCTAAAATTTTTAGAAAAAAATTGCTTTATTTCTAAAACTTGTCTTTTATATTTGAACTACAGCCTTTTAAATCTCATCTAATTTATAGCCTTGGTGTACCATGTATTCATAGAAAAATTCCAAATAATTTCCAGAGTTCCATTCAGAACTCTCCCATAAGCTCCCAAATGATATATCTACAACCTTCTATATGTATTCTGTTAGCTTCCTAGTCATCTCAAAATTATGTCCAAAAATTTTTGTATTATTCGGAAAAGCTGACCTTTCTGAAGTCTTTCTGATCAAAGTAAATGGCAAGCTCACCTTGGCATTATATAAAATTTGAAATCATTGAAATACAATCACATGCCATTGTATTTCACAACCAACCAAGTCCCTTGTTTTTACTTTCAAAATATCCAAAATCCAACTACTTCTTACACATCCACTGACTAACAGTATAGTACAAGCCATTATCATCATTCTATTAGATGATTATAATAGACAGTCTCCCTGCTTTTACATGTATTCCCTTATTGCTAACCCAATAGCTAGAAGGATATTGTTAAAACAGAGGTCAGATTATGCCAATCACTACTCAAAATCCTCTAGTCTATTCCCTTCATGGTAAAAAGCAAAATCCTTAAAATGATCTATAATGCATACTATGTTACTTAATAGTTGTTCCTTATGCACTGTAGATATATGCTTCTCTTAAGGGCTATATTTCTGCTCTTTTGTTAATCTAAGGGACCCTTTTCCCAATATGTACATTGTTCATTTATCTATTTCTTCCAAGTTTTCCTTTCAAATGTCACATTCCCCAAAGAATGTGCCTTCTTTTGCTGTTTCTCTTTTGCATATATACGACCATATAACATACCAATTTTATTAATTATTTTTAAGTCACTTCTTCAATAAAACATACACTTCATGAAGGGAGTTTTTTTTTGTTTGTTTGTTTCTTTTTCCAATGTTTTGATCCATAGTAAATATAATATTGCCTGGCATCTAACAGACCTTCTGTCTATTTTGCTGAATGAATGAGTGAAGGCATTTCTGGTATTCATGATTCCCTTACTTCAGCTAGGAAAGAAATGATATCCTTCGAATTTGAGTGCAAAGACTCAAAAGCAAGAAAGTGAATGATATAAATTCTAGTCTGAAGGCAAGAGAAGACCAATGTGCCAGCTCAAAGATAGAAAGAGAGAGTAAATTCTCTCATTCCAGGTTTTGTTCATTTTAGTTAGGCCTTGAACGGATTGGATGTGACTCACCCACTTTGGGGAGAACAATCTAAATTTCTCAGTTGACCAAGAATAATCTCATCCAGAAATACTCTCACAAGCAGTCAAAATACTGCTTAACCAAATACCTAGGCACTCCACACTCCCATTAGGTTAGTGCATCAAATTTATCATCATAAACTTTAAAGTAAAATGTTGTATCATTGTTATGATTAATTTATAACTACATAGGTCATTGAAACTCTTTATCTTTATTCTTCAAAGCATTGAAAAAAACATAGTCATGTTTTATTCTACTTTGTGAAAGTTTGTGTTTTATATGAATGACAGTTTGTAGAGCTTTAACAACACACAAACAAATTACACACAGAATAATTTCCCCTGTTGCCTTCATCACTAAGAAAAAAATGAAATGGTAATTGTGTTTTCTTAATACAAAAAAAAAAAACCTTAAAAAGTAAGAATCCTGACATTTAAAGGCAGTTGAAAATGTGTAGCTTATTGCTTTCAATATGCCTGTAACACTACAGCATTGCACACTGAAACTATTAGAAAGTATCTTTATTTAAACATACATTGAAACATTTCTCAATACTTTATTTTGAAAGCTAATATAAATTGAAAAGTAAAAAAATAATTTGCATTCCAAATTTAAATTAAAATAAAGAATACATACTTTTTCCCTAAGTAGACCTTTATTAGAGTAAAAAGTATTTTTCTAGAATTATTTCCTTTGGATAATTCAAATTGTCACAAATGTGAGGACAACAATTATATTAATGAGTAGAAAATGTGTCTTCCCTTTATAGAACATGGGTCAAAGGTTTTAGTTAAAAGTATATTTTCAAATCAAAATATTAAAAACTGATCATCAGCAAAGCATTGGAAGCTAATATCAAGATTATAGAAATATCACACCTGAGTTTATTCTTTGAAGAAAAAAATAGAAGTGGAGTCTTGGGTGACCTTTAGTAATCTTCGACACCATCCATATTCAAACCATTTAGTAGTCCTCTTGAATTCATCTTCAAAATATATACTAAATGTGTTATTTTCCCCATTTTTAGTATTAGACCATTTATCCAGGCCAAAATCCTCATTGACCTCCACTCCCATAAGAGATTTCTAACTATCCTCCTTGATCATACTGTTTCCCTGTAAAACAGAGCTATTAATGAGAAATAGTCTATCCCATAACCTGGTGGCTTACAGAAAGAAGGGTTTGTGATTGCTCATATGTGTATAGAAGAGCTATTTGTTTCTGATGGTCTTGACTTGGATTGGCAGAGCAGTCCTGGGCTTGGCTTAGGCACACTCACATGTCTGGCAGTCACTGTGGTTGGCTAATGTATGATAGCCTCAATCAGATGACTGGCTCTATTTCATGTATCTTCTCATGCAACAGCCTTGCCTGGGCATCTTTTCATGATGATCCAAGTGAGAGAACAGAAGTGTTCAATGCCTTTGAGACTTAGACTCAGATCTGAAATGCCACAGTCCTATCACAATCTACTGGCCAAAATGTGGCTAGTCCAAGACAGATTTAAGAGATGGAAAAGCAGAAATGATGAGAGTTTTTGCAAAGACACATTGCAAGGAATGTAGATATAATAAGGGGATTGGGAAAGTGTGGTGAAAAGTTGGAAAATTGGAGTTACATTACAGTCAATCTACCAAAAACTCAATAACCTATTTTCAAAACAATATCCAGATTATACTTCTAAAATATAAGTCAATGTACTGACCCAAACCTTTAATAACCTATTATTATATTTATAATATATTTCAAACTCCTGATCAAGACTCACAACATCCTTATGATATGGTTTCTGCCTTCTCTGATCTCATCTTCTATTACTCTCAACAGGGAGCTTCCCTGTGAGCTCATCTGTTTATTCCCAGCCTGTCAATAAAAAAAAAATAAATTAATGGATTAATTAATATGCAGGCATTTTATATGAGGATTCATCAACACATTTGTTGAGAAAACAAATATAGCATGGGGAGAAATCCAAGATTTAGATATCATGTTACCTCATTTTTCCTTTTTGTTTTCCTGTTATCCTTGATAAATATTACGGGTAAAACATAATAGAGTTGAATTTAATCACATTCCACTTCACTGAATTCTGCTCCGAATTCTGCCCCAACTTCTGTTAAGATTCAATGTAACTGAATGTCCTTACATTGTTGGAAAACTTTATACCAAAGCAGGAGCAAGTTCTCTCTACATCCAAACTTTTGAGTACTTCACATTGAGTTTCAAACTTCCGTTTATCTCCATATACATACATTTGCAATACAGAATTTTAGACTGAAGTCAATAATTGAAGAAAAATGCTGTAAAGAATATTGATTCAAATAGAATTGCATGACAGAAAGTATTAATAAATTAGATAAAATATTACTTGTAAATGTACTGAGGTTGATAACTTTAGTGTAAATTTCCCTGTAGTTAGAAAACACATACTTATGTTTTAAGGTAAAAGGGCCACAAAATCTTCACTATTCAAATTGTTCAAAAATCATTTGTGTGTACTTTTGTGTGTGTGTGTGCATGCATGTGTGTGGAGGTATGAGAGAGAGAGATATTGAGAGAGCACATGATAAAGTGCATGTATAAATGGGTAAAATACTAATGAACTGAGTAAACATACATGTTCTTTGTAATATTCTTCCTTTTTGCTCTCAAAATTTCATAATTTTTATGATTTTTTTTCAAAATAAAGTTATATTGTATAGTGCAATAATGAATCTATGGAAAATGTCTACCATTGTACATTTGGTATCACCTACAATTTTTAATGTATTGCATAAAATTTTATTTTCTTAGTGCCTTTTGTAAACCATTCATACATATTATAACCTAGTTAAAGAGCTATCAAGTGAGCAGGACTTACTCTTTGGATTCACTTTAATCGGTGTGTATCAACAAAGACTAGGGAGGGAAAACTGAGTTATTGCTATTTTAATTACTGTTAAAGTAGTAATTGATAGCCAGATGTTATGAGATATAAGAACTTGAAGTGCAGACACCTGGAACTGGAATTTAGATCTTTTCCTTCACCATGTACCCAGTTGTAGCAAATGCCCTGTTTCATTTCATTGAAATAACCTGTTCTACTATCCTATCTTGTCTTCCTTTGCTGCGAGGAAAAAAAAACAAACAAACAAAAAACAATTCATTTGATGTTTCCTTGTATTTTCACTAGTTGTCTTTATAACATTTTTGTTTCCCAGTGGGAGTGCATTCCCATAGTGGCATACCTGGATGCTTAGTTGCCCAGTCGTGTCCAACTCTTTGTGACCACATGGACTGTAGCCCACCAGCCTCCTTTGTCCATGGAATTTTCTGGACAAGAATACTGAAGTGGGTTGCCATTTTCTACTCCATCCATAGGGACACTGAAGTATTTATAACTGGCCAGGTTGCAACCACCACCTTACAGCTAATTGTATATACAGTCAAGTGAAAATCCCTCAGTTGTGTCTGACTCTTTGTGACCCCATGGACTATACAGTCCATGGAATTCTCCAGGCCAGTATACTAGAGTGGGTAGCCTTTCCCTTCTCCAGTGAATCTTCCTAACCCAGGAATCAAACTGGTGTCTTCTGCATTGCAGGCAGATTCTTTACCAATTGCGCTATCAGGGAAGCCCAGGTTAGGTCTCATCTAAAGAGAGTAATGCAGTCTAAAGTGATGCAAATCATGCTTCAGAAGCTTAATAAACCCTAAAACTTGTGCTGACTTTCCTTAATAATAGAACATCAGTATCGATGGATGCGTGCTCAGTCTCTCGGTTCTGTCCAACTCTCAGCTACCCCATGGATGGTAGCCTGCCTGGTTCCTCTCTGTCCATGGGATTTTTCAGGCAAGGATACTGGAATGGGTTGCCATTTCCTCCTCCAGGGGATCTTACTAATTCAGTGAGCGAACCCACATCTCCTATGTCTCCTGCATTATAGGTGGATTCTTTACCACTGAGCTATTAGGGAAGCCCTCAGTATCAACACATGTGGGTCAATATAAATGTTGAAGTCTTTGAGGAAGTACTTATCACCATTTTTGAGTGGTATTGTTAATTGATACTCAAAATGTGTATAAAGTATGTACATTTTTTCCCACAAATGTAATAACAATAGCATCTTATAACACATGACTTTGAATGAAAACCAATTCATATATGCTTAGTATTTCTTTAATATTCCTGGGGAATAGTAAAAGATACCTAAAAAACGCTTAAACTTTGAAGTTTTATTTACTGTTTACCATCAGACTCTTCTTTGAAACTCAGTCTAGCCTCTGAGATTTTTTTGTTGTCCTGGCCATTTGCTTCAATAACATCATTATCCATTACTGCCTACCCTCTTCCTTAATCTTGTCCAGGTATATCTTTGTAACCTCCATTATGTTAACATTGGTGTTTTTCATCATAAGTTTTCTGCTACTTACACATTTTACCCCAAATGTACTTTAATAGAAGGAAAAGTTGGAAAACACAGCTGGGAAACAGGAAGCCATGTATTTGCTGGCCAAGTTTTTTCTATATGTGATTAGAGCTAACAGCATGACATAAATGTCTTCTCTATAAGACAATTGGATAGAAACATTTTTTGATCCTCAACTGAAGGAACTGGAGCAGAAAAGATGAAGTGGTTCCTTTTCATGCCAGATCAAGATGATCTATAGTTGAGTCAATAATAGAATTGCTGGTATATAACATATGTGCCCAAGGCATCGTTTGACCCATAAGAAAAGTTTCAGCTTGGTCTCTAACTCTTACAATAAAGCTAGATATAAGGTTTGTTGAAATTATACAAGTGACCTGTTTAGACTAGGAAGTGATCTTATAAATCAGCCATTCTAATCTATGTCTGTGGTACATAAATTTAATAAATTCATTCTAGATACTCAATCATTGAATATTAACTAAGTGGAGCTTAAATCAAAGAAAAAAAGCAGCTATTAATACTTGATTCTTAATGTAAGATTCTTTCAATTTTCAAATATTTTGGTATATAAAATATATAATTAATATTATCAAGTAAACAGAGATTGTTTCCTCTGTAACCTTGCAGCTTTAGTAATGTGAAAGTGAAAGTCATTCAGTCATGTCCAACTCTTTCCAACCCAATGGACTGTATAGTCTGTATTCTTCAGGCCAGAATCCTGGAGAGGGTAGACTTTCCTTTCTTCAGGGGATTTTCCCAACCCAGAGATTGAACCCAGGTTTCCCACATTGAAGGTGGATTTTTTACCAGCTGAGCCACAAAGAAAGCCCAAGATACTGAAGTGGGTGGGTAAACTATTCCTTCTCCAGCAGATCTTAAAAATTCAGGAATCAAACTGTGGTCTCCTGTATTGCATGCAGATTCTTTACCAACTGAGCTATGAGGGAAGGAGCTTTAGTAAGAAATATGTTTTTAAGAAAACACAGGAAAAACTGACAGTATATATTTTAAATGGATTTCTTTATTCCTATAATTTCAATGCCTTGACTTTGGATATAGTTGATATATGTTTATAGTCTTACATTGAAATCAGCACTTTAATTCTGTAAATTGCATAATCAAAGGTTTTATTTTTCTAGATGGTAACTACTTCTAATTGTCGAGATGCACAATTGCAATTATAAAAGCATTGAAAAACAAACTGGTTTCTGGAAAGGGGAACATATGTTCTGCAATTTTAACTATAATTTCAAGAGACAATGTAATATTTAATTCTTAAGCAAAGAGCTATTGAGAACTCACTATACACATATTCTATTTAGTTTCATGAAACAGGGATTTTCCAAAGATTACTAATAAATAATCAGTATGGAGAGATGCCTCTTAAGATCTACTCAATGGAAATGATACTTACAGTTCAATTCAGTTGCTCAGTCATGTCCAACTCTTTGCAGCTCCATGGACTGCAGCACGCCAGGCTTCCCTGTCCATCATCAACTCCTGGAGCTTGCTCAAATGCATGTCCTTCAAGATGGTGATGCCATCCAACCATCTTATCCCCTGTTATCCCCTTCTCCTCCTGCCTTCAATCTTTACCCAGAATCAGGGTCTTTTCCACTGAGTCAGTCCTTCGCATCAGGTGGCCAAAGTATGGAGCTTCAGCTTCAGCATCAGTCCTTCCAATGAATATTCAAGACTGATTTCCTTTAGGATGGACTGGGGATCTCCATGCAGCTAAGGGACTCTCAAGACTATTCTCCAACACCACAGTTCAAAAGCAACAATTATTTGGTGATCAGCTTTCTTTATAGTCCAACTCTCATATCCAGATATGACTACTGGAAAAACCATAGCTTTGATTAGACAGACATTTGTCGACAAAGTAATATCTCTGCTTTTTAATATACTCTCTGTGTTGGTCATAGCTTTTCTTCCAAGGAGCAAAAGTCTTTTACTTTCATGGCTGCAGTCACCATATGCAGTGATTTTGGAGCCCAAGAAAATAAAGTCTGTCACTATTCAAAAAGAGCTTGTTCATTACAACAATTAGAATCAGAGTTAACAATTCTAGGACCCCAGGAAACATACCTAGAATACCAATGAATAAGAAACATGTAGTCCATAATAGTGAGTGTTCTGGATTTGCAGCTCCAAAACCAACATTTTTATTAGTGAGAATTGGAGAATTTAGAATGATATATTCATATTCTTTAAGAATTTTCCACAGTTTGTTGTGATCCACACCATCAAGGCTTTGCCAGAGTCAATAAAGCAGAAGTAAATGTTTGTCTGGAACTCTCTCTTTCGTGATGATACAACATATGTTGGCATTTTGATCTCTGGTCTCCCTGCCTTTTATAAGTCCAGCTTAAACAGCTGGAGGTTCACTGTTCACATACTGTTGAAGCCTGGCTTGGAGAATTTTGAGCATTACTTTGCTAGCATGTGAAATGAATACAATTGTGCCATAGTTTGAGCATTCTTTGTCATTGTCTTTCTTTGGGGTTGGAATGAAAAGTAACCTTTTCCAGTCCTGTGGCCACTGCTGAGTTTTCCAAGTTTGCTGGCATGTTGAATGCAGCACTTTCACAGCACCATCCTTTAGGATTTGAAATAGCTCAACTGGAATTCCATCACCTCCATTAGCTTTGCTCATAGTGATGCTTCCTAAGGCCCACTTGACTTAGCATCCCAGGATGTCTGGCTCTAGGTGAGTCATCACACCATCGTGATTATCTGGGTCATGAAGACCTTTTTTTGTATAGTTCTTCTGAGAAATCTGTATGCAGGTCAAGAAGAAACAGTTGGAACTGGACATGGAACAACAGACTGGTTCCAAATCAGGAAAGGAGTACATCAGGGCTGTATTTTGTCACCCTGCTTGTTTTACTTATATGCAGAGTACATCATGAAAAATGCTGGACTGGATGAAGCACAAGCTGAAATCAAGATTGCCAGGAAAAAAATCAATAACCTCAGATATGCAGATAACACCACACTTATGGCAGAAAATAAAGAAGAACTAAAGAGCCTCTTGAGGAAAGTGAAAGAGGAGAGTGAAAAATCTGGCTTAAACTCGACATTCAGAAAACTAAGATCATGACATCTGGTCCCATCACTTCATGGCAAATAGATGGGGAAAAAATAGAAACAGTGGCAGACTTGACTTTGGGGGGCTCCAAAATCACTGCAGATGGTGACTGCAGCCATGACACTAAGAGATGTTTGCTCCTTGAAAGAAAAGTTCTGACCAAACCTATATGGCATAGTAAGAAGCAGAGATATTACTTTGCCAACAAAGTCCCATCTAGTCAAAGCTTTGGTTTTTCCAGTAGTCATGTATGGATTTGAGAGTTGGACCATAAAGAAAGCTGAGTCTGGAAAAATTGATGCTTTTGAACTGTGGTGTAGAAGACTCTTGAGAATCTTTTGGACAGCAAGGAGATCTAATCTGTCCATCCTAAAGGAAATCAGTCCTAAATATTCATTGGAAGGACTGATGCTCCAATACTTTGGCCATCTGATATGAAGAAATAACTCATTGGAAAAGATCCTGATGATGGGAAAGATTGAAGGCAGGAGGAGAAGGGGATGACAGAGGATGAGATGGTTGGACAGCATCACTGATTTGATGGACATGAGTTTGAGTAAACTCTGGAAGTTGATGATGGACAGGGAAGTCTGGTGTGCTGCAGTCCATGGGGTCTCAAGTAGTTGGACACAACTGAGTGACTGAACTGAATTGATCCATATTCTAGTGTTGTATTGGCTGGAATGTGATTGCCTGACTCATACTAGGAGTAACAGTAGATAGCCATTTTAGATATAAGATTAATCTAGATTTAGGATTGTAGACATCATCATTGTTCATCAATATCTGTGTGCCTCACTTTTTAGGAAGCACAGGAAGCTATGCTTCCCAGACCACTTGAATTTAGGTAGAGATTAAGTCATTCTAAAGAGCTTCAGAAAAGAATGATATGCACAACTCCTGGGCTGAGCTATACTTTTCTTTCTATTTCCATGATAATGTGTGTTGGAAGTCACATCGTTACGTGATGGTGCTATGTAGTACAAAAGAACTGGATCCATGAATCTCCAAAGAGTCAGCAGACTTTGGCAAATCAACAACTAGTCTTTTGTTGTGTTGAATCGCTGGGGTTTCTGGATTTTATGGAACCTCTAGTTTAAAATCAATTCTTCGGCACTCAGCCTTCTTTACAATCCAACTCTCATATCTGTACATGAATACTGGAAATACCATAGATTTGACTCTACAGATTTTTGCCAGCAAGGTGGTATCTCTGATTTTTGATGCACTGTCGAGGTTTGTTGTACCTTTTCTTCCAAGGCACAAGCATCTTTTTGTTTCATGGCTGCAGTTATCATCTGTAGTATTTTTGAAGTCCATGAAAATAAGGCCTGTCACTCTTTCCCCATCCATTTCCCATGAAGTGATAAGACCAGATGCCATGATCTTAGTTTTTTGAATCTTGAGTTTTAAGTCAGCTTTTTCACTCTCCTCTTTCACCTTCATCAAGAGGCCTTTTAATTCCTCTTTGCTTTCTTCCATAAGGGTGGTTTAATCTACATATCTTAGGTTGTTGATATTTCTCCTGGCAATCTTGATTTTAGTTTGTGTTTTATCCAGCCTGGCATTTTGCATGATGTACCCTGCATGCAAGTTAAATAAGCAGGGTGGCAATATATAGACTTGATGTACTCCTTTCCTAATTTTGAACCAGTCTGCTGTTCCACGTCCAGTTCTAACTCTGTTGCTTCTTGACCTGCATGCAGATTTCTCGGGAGGCAGGTCAGGTGGTCTGGTTTTCCTATCTCTTTCAGAATTTTCCAGTTTGTTGTAATCTACACAGTCAGAGGCATTAGCATAGTCAATAAAGCAGAAGTTGATGTTTTTCTGGAATTCTCTTGCTTTTTCAATGATCCAAAGGATGTTGAACCCTAGGTTGAAGGATTTTGATTATTATCTTGCTAACATGAAATGAATGCAATTGTGCCATAGTTTGAACAACCATCAGCATTGTCATTCTTTGGGATTGAATAGAAAACTGACCTTTTCCAGTCCTGTGGCCACTGCTGAGTTTTCCAAATTTGCTGGCTTATTGAATGCAGCACTTTCACAGCATCATCATTTAGGGTTTTAAATAACTATGCTGAAATTCCCTCACCTCTACTACCTTTGTTTGTAGTGATGCTTCCTAAGGCCCACTTGACTTCACACTGCAGGATGTCTGGCTGTAGGTGAGTGATCACATCATCATGGTTATCCGAGTCTTTAAGATCTTTTTGTATATTTCTTCTGTGTATTCTTGCCACCTCATCTTAATATCTTCTGCTTCTGTTAGATCCATACCATTTCTGTCCTGTATTGTATCCACCTTTGCACCCTTGGTATCTCAAATTTTCTTGAAGTGATCTCTAGACGTAGATTTAATTTTTTTTTTTTTAAAGTCTAAATGTACTATCTTTCTTCATAGGTCTGCTCACTAGAAGACTTTTTAATTTCTTAAATTGAGTCTCTAAATTCTTTGAAAGTCTTTACTTTATATGTTTACTGCATCCTCACTATGTATGTGTATGTATATATTTGAAAATATATGCACTTCACAGTTCCTGATCTTAAAATGGGACTTTTAATATCCTCATATTAGAGATTGGTTTAACATTAAACAAATTATTGCATGACTGTTGGGTGTTTCTGCTGGCAAACTACTGGACACAATTTAGCTGGCATGATATGTTCAGGACTCTTAGCATCAACATCCGTACAATGAAGTGAGGGGAGGTAAAAATGAGCCAAAGGAGCAGTTCAACTGCAAGGTAGGTAGTGGCAGAGCAACAGTTCCAGCCAACTACTTGAGGGAATTTTAAATTGAGAATGGCCTTGCAAACTTTTCTGTAGTTGAGCTGAAATATTTAGGTCTTTATACCCCAGAAGAACCTATCACTGGATATGACCTACTTGGAAAGGGAAAATGGCAGACAGGACCATGTGATTTTTCACTGTTCACCACAATAAGAACACACCTAAGCACATTGTAAATGCTTGCCAATTTTTTATAAGAGCCAAATTCATATTCCCCTTGTTAATCTATCAATTACATTTGGGAATATACATTAAAATTAGACAAAACTTCTATAAACATAAATTAGTTGCATTGTTTAAAATTGTAATATATTAGTGGCTCCAAAATATTATAATTCTCACTATTAATGAGAGTTCTATAGTGAAGAAGGTAGAATTTATATCTGGCTTCTTTTCTTTTTGCAATTCCACATTCTCCTGATCTCAATAATTGCTTGTATGGCCTCTTGTGTTGGGGCCAGGATAAAGTTATTTTGAAAGAAAAGAGAGAAATAAAGGGGTAGGGGAGGACAGCTTACTTCAGTACTGGCTTCAGGGAGTATAAGACTGGTCTTGTCACCCATGAAGCTTTTGGTGCTCATGGTTGATTCACATCTATGAGATCAACCACTGGCAGTGCTCAAGACTGATATATCTCCTGCAGATGGCAATTCCTATTGTCAATACTCCTTTACCCCATTTCCAGCAGCTTATCCCATTGAGACTTCTGGGCAGTAATCTTGCAGTTTCAGGCAAGCCATTGTGACTTGCTGCCTTTAAAATTTACTCAATCCAATGAATTTCAAAAATTTGCTTTGTCACTGGGAAAACTCAAGCATCCTTGTGCTGAAAAACATGAAAGGACAGATCCCAATCCACTCCTGTCTCTCTTACCCTTCTACGTCAGCTCCAGGCAGCAACTCTTCTTTGGAACTTGTCAGTTGTAAGGTCTCAGAGTTTATGTCCCTGGAGTCAGTGGTGGATGTGGCAGTGGGGTCATGCATTCCTGTGGTCAATTGGTCACAGTGATCACTTAGTCAAGTGTCAATGGTCAAGAGACACCTTCTTCACTGTATTTATGGTTGTGGGAAGCAAACTCCATGCTTCACATAAGGCTATACTATCAGGAGGATGTTGACAACTATATTGAAGAAAATATCTTGCTTATTGATTTCTCGATTCCTTTATATTGAGTTTGAAAATGAATTAATGGTGGTAAAATCACTTTGGAGAGTCTTCATAAATAGCTTAATTGCTTATATTAAAACTGGAGGGGGCAGAGATACATGGCATCACTTTTTTCAACTAGCTGTCCTCAGTTGAAACACCAGAAGACAAAGAATCCTACTTAACATTCTGTCATAGTTTTTGTTTTGTTTCACAGGATATGATTGAAGGATTGATAGTTTACAATATTTGGTCTATCATTGCATTATGAAAAACATAATATTTCTGAGACTCAGACATTCTTATATCTAGTGCAAAACAAGTAAACATAATTACTGAAGTGAAGTGAAAGTCACTCAGTCGTGTCCAACTCTTTGCGACCCCATGGACTGTACAGTCAATGGAATTCTCCAGGCCAGAATACTGAGTGGGTAGCCTTTCCCTTCTCCAAGGGATCTTCCCAACCCAGGAATCAAATCCAGGTCTCCCACATTGCAGGTGGATTCTTCACCAGCTGAGCCACTAGGGAAGTCCAAGAATACTGGAGTAGGTAGCCTATCCCTTCTCTAGTGGATCTTCCTGACCCAAGAATTGAACTGGGGTCTCCTGAATTGCAGGTGAATTCTTTACCAACTGCACTATCAGGGAAGTCCAATGTATATAGACTTTGATCTGGTAATTCTATTTTATGAATTTACCTCATAGAAATACTCAAATAAATTTCAAAAAAGAATTTTTGGGGGCAAAAAGTTAGAGACAAATTAGTTGTTTCTCAGAATGGAGATTTATTTGGAGATTTATTTATCCAATCTACTCTAAATGAAATATTATTCTGTACATGTGCTTAGTTACTCAGTCGTGTCTGACTCTTTTCTGTAATAAGATAATAAATTAGATATCTATGATACTGAAAAGTGATTGTTAGGTGAGGAAAGATTCAAAATTACAAGGTATAATGGGGTATTTAATTTATTTTTGAGTATCAATACATATGCATGTGCATATGTACATGCATATATTAGACATATATTTGAATGCAGATGAAAATGTTTTGAGAAAATCAATAAGCAATTATTGGGGTAGATAAATCTAAGCAGATAACTCTTATTTGTAATTAAAAAAGAAAATATTTTTATGCTATATAAAACAGAAATATTTAGCATAATTTAAATAATATATATGACTATAATGAATTATTAATACTTGTTCCATAATTTATGAAGTTATGAATATCAAATCATTCAGTAAATATGAATTTAAATCTATAGAAACATAAATACTGACTAAATAAATTTATAAGGTTCTAAAAGATATTAACAAAAATATTAAGGATTGGGGTTTATAGTTTTAATAACTTCCTAAATTTTGTTTTTTAGACATAATTTAATAAAATTTGTGATAAAATATAAACTATAAAATTTAAGCATATTAAAATATAAGTAAGCCAATATTATCTTTTGAATGAAACAATTATATAATTATGGAAACAGGTAATTAAAGAAAATTGTCTACCATTTCTGGCATTCAAATTAGAAAGAAATGAATTTTGACCTCCTTATTCTGACACTCAAAAGAAAGAATAAAAAATTCTTTGTGGAAAAGTGGTCAGAAAGACAAGGACAAATGCTTACAATGCAAAGAATCAAGATAGACATTTTCCAAAGAAGATACTCAGATAACCAATAGGTACATGAAAAGGGTTCAACATTTCTAGCCATCAAGGACAAGCAAATCAAAACCACAATGAGATATCACCTCACACGTGTTAGAATAACTATTCTCAAAAAACAAAACAAAACAAAAAACCAAGAACTAACAATTGCTAGCAAGAGTATGAAGAATGTTCTTTGCATTTTTCATGGGAATATAAACTATTACAGCTGCTATGGAAAACTTTAGAAGGTTTTCTCAAAAAATTAAAAACAGATCTACCATATTATCTAGCAATCCCACTTCTGATTGTATATGCAGTGGAAATGAAAACAGGATCTTGAAGCGATATCTGCACTCCCATGTTCACTGCAGCATTATTCACATATCTAAGATGTGGATAATCTAAGTGTCCATCAGTGGAAACATGGATAAAGAAACTGTGGTTTACAGATACAATAAAATACTAGTCAGCAATGCAAAACAAGGATATCCTACCAGGTGACTATATGAATGGGCCTTGAGGGCATTAGGATAAGTGAAATAAGTCAGAGAAACACAAATATTGTATGATATCACTTATGTCTGGAATTAAAAAAAAAAAGTCAGAAACAAAGGGTTGAACAGTGATCACCAAGAGCTGAGAAGAGAAGGAAAGGGAGTATGTTGAAAAAACATACTTCCAGTTAGAAGATAAGTTGTGGGGATCTAACATACAACAGGACTTTCCAGGAAGTGCTAGGGGTAAGGAATCTGCCTGCCAAGGCAAGAAACTCAAGAGACACAGGTTCGATCACTAGTTTGGGAGGATCCCCTGAAGTAGGAAGTGGCAAGCCCTTCCAGTGTTCTTGCCTGGAACATTCCATGGACTGAGGGGCCTGGCAGGCTACAGTTCATGAGGCCTCAAATAGCTGGACATAGTTCAGCACTCACAAATACACAACAGGGCGATTACACTGAACAAAAGTAGTATATATTAGAAATTTGGTAAGAGAGAAGATGTTTAATGTTATCACCAAAAAAGAAATGGTAGTTATGTGATATGATGGAAGTGTTTGCTGTGTTGGTGGTTATTTGTAATATACATGTATCAAGACATCGTACATTTTAACCTTATAGCTGTTTTATATCAACTGTATCTTAATAAAACTGGGAAAGCATAAATGAAGGGAGTTGTTCTACTTTTCTTTTTCTTTCTCAAATTTTCCTGTTTGGTTCATTTTTGGCATAAATTTGTCTACATTTTTAAGCATAGCAAGCTTCTTTTTTTTTTTCCCCCCCTAGACTATAACATAATACAAAAAAAAGATAAAAAATTAGATTACTTGTGATGAGTGCATTTAAGAATGCCATTGAATTGAAATTGTAATGTAATTGTTTCCTTGAGGCAATAAAATGGCTATGAGATGTCAAAGAGTTTTCCCTGATCCTGTCAAAAACAAACGATGGGGAAAATATTCAATACAAACAAATACAGTACCAAGATTAAAAATAAAATTTTATATGCAAAATAAAAAGAAAATCAAAGAAAAATATTCAGTTTTGGTAAATTTAAAACATAATTTTACAGAAAAATATCTGGAATAGATAACAGTCTTTAATAATTTCTATTTTAAAAAATTCTTAGCATGTTATTTACTTGTAATTAGAAATTAAATAAGTATGTTTACTACATGAAATTTCATTTTAGATTGATTGTATCTAAACATGAGTGTCCTATTTCCCATGTAAATTTTTTTTTATTTAAGGGGACCTTATTTTAATAATTTATTTCTTTGAAGATAAATCCAGATGTTTTTGAGAATGAATTTGCTTCCTTTGTTTTCAAATTTTAAGTGAGCCTATAGTATGGGATCGTATCTCCCTGTATCCCTAGGTTTTTATTTTTTTCCTTCCTTCTCTTCCTTTTTCCTTTTCCTTCTCTCTTCCCTTCCCTTCCTTTCACTCAACTGTTCTCTGTACTAACACAAAGTTATGAATGTGAAATATACATTCACACACATCACCAAAATTAAACCAATCTCTAGAATTCGATACTGCTAGAACAACAACAAAAACAAAAAACTTATACATGAACATTTACTCTTGTAACTTTGCCCAGACAAGATTGTGGAATATGGTTCCAGTTCTTAAGACCCAAAAGGCATTGTCCCTTTACTTGTGCTTGCAGCCTTCTCTTGAATTCTTTAAGTTACTACCTTTACAGAAATTCTCAAGTATTAAAAAAAAAATAAGCATTGATTTTTACCTTCATCCAAAATAGAGAATACGTACAGTGTATGAAAAAAAAAAAAAGTCCCCAAACATAGTCTCCCTTTTGCTTGGATTCCTCACAGCAAGATGGCTTCTTACATTGTAGCTCAGTATTCTGAGTGAGCATGTTCCAGAAAACTAGGGAAAAGCTGGGTCATCTTTTATAATGTGGTTTTGAAAGTCACACAGTGACTTAGTTTATTTGTCAAAGCTGTACCTATTGATGAAAGAATGGCTAGGACACTGTGTAAAGAAAGCATGTGGAACCAGAGATATTGTTTCTTTAATCTGTGGAAAATATAATGTCTTCCACAATGTGATCCATATATTCATAGAGCCTCTCAGAATTTCCCTACAACCTCCTTATAATTGTAAAGGAAAAGAAGTGCCCATAAACTATCAAAATTAAGAGAGATGCCTACCTGGAGGGGAAGGATGAGATGAAAGTATAGTTAGGGAGTTTGGGGTCTACATGTACGCACTGCTATGTTTAAAATGGATAACCAATGAAGACTTACTGTATAGTACAGGGAAGTCTGTTCAGTGTTATGTGGCAGCCTGGATGGGAGGGGAGCTTGGGGGAGCATGAATACATGTGTATGTAAAGCTGAGCCCTTTCACTGTTCACTGAAACCATCACAACATTGTCAATCAGCTATATTTCTTTCTTTTTTTTTTTCTTTTTTTTTATTTTTTATTTTTTTTATTAGTTGGAGGCTAATTACTTCACAACATTTCAGTGGGTTTTGTCATACATTGATATGAATCAGCCATAGATTTACACGTATTCCCCATCCCGATCCCCCCATTAGTTCAATATAAAATAAAAATATTTTTAAAGAGAGATTCCTGCCAATGAGAGGTGATTAGAATGCCAGTCTCCTCTACCGTACTTAGCTCCAGTTCACCTAGGTAAGATCATCCCTCTCAATTATGCAAATGTGTGAATACAAAAATACATTATTCCAGGATTATGATATTACTAAAGGATTAAGTCTTCTGTTCTTATATATATCTAGTATGTAAGCCTTGTCCTTGCAGAAGATATCACCAATTTTAAAAGGCTATCTTAAAATGTTCGAAGCTGACTCCTTACAAATTTCCATTCCCGAGTATCACACTATTTTCACTTTATGGTGCATATATATAAGATATACAGCAATATATTACCACTTCTTCCCTTGAATTTACAATGTTATCTCTTTATTTGAAACAAGCATCCAGTCATTTTCCTCCCTCTTGTCACAAGTGCATATTGTTGCTATGGTTCTTTAGATAATTGTCTTTCCTTTTTATTGCCCTGTTTTTGGCTGACTTCCACATCACAGCCGCTATATGAATGACGGCTTAGTAAAAGATAGTCTTGAAGCTGCTGACCAGGAAAATCTACTTTTGCACAGGAGTTAGAGATTCAGCAATAACTCTAGGATCTCTCTGGAGAAAGTGAAAAGTGGCGAACTGTGCCTGGTTATGTGGTACATTCTTAAACGATAGGTGGCGCTAGTGTTAAAGAGCCCACCTGCCAATGCAGGAGACATAAGAGATGGGGTTTGGATCCCTGGGTTGGGAAGATCCGCTGGAGAAGGACAAGGTTACCCACTCCAGTATTCTTACCTGTAGAACACCATGAACAGACGAGCCTGGCGGGCTACAGTCTATAGGGTCATAAAGAGTGGGACAGGATGGAAGCGATTTAGCACGCAGGAATGCACGTTATATTTGTCATCAAGTCAGGAGTCAGAAATGGATCCCTGTCTTTCTTTGTATGATAACCAAAAGATTTATTTCACCTTAAGAAAGAAAATAAAGTGAAGTCGCCTACTCTTTGCAACCCCATGGACTGGAGCCTACTAGACTCCTCCGTCCACGGAATTTTCCAGACAAGAGTACTGAAGTGGGTTGCCATTTCCTTCTCCATTATTTTCTCTTAGGGCTATAGGATTGTAAGAGATTGGTTTCTAGTCAATCTGGCGTTAAAATAAGTTAAAATGTTCTTTGTAATTTTGCCTGTCCTCTGAATAAGATTACTATTTACTATTAGAAAAGAGGGCATTAGTTGTTCAGTCATGTCTGACTTTTTGTGACCCCATGGATTTGTAGCCTGCCAGGCTCCTCTTTCCATGGGATTTTCCAGGCAAGAATACTGGAGAGGGTAGCCATTCCTTTCTCCAGGGGATCTTCCCCACGCAGGAATTAAACCCCAATCTCTTGCATTGCAGGCAGATTCTTTACTGTCTGAGCCATAAGCAAGGACTAAATGTAAACTTGTTACTAAATGTAAACAAGGATTAATTTGAAAATTTTTGCTTACAAATTCAGGTCACAGTAGAATACAAACATTTTAAATAATATTTGAAAATTGAAGATAGCTTATTATGTAAAAATAAAATTATAAATGGATCAAAATAAAAATTCTGTATGCAAGATCTGTTTTTCTATACTTTGTGTGTATGTGTGTGTGTGTGTGTGTGTGTGTGCTCAGTCATGTCTGATGCTATGCGACCCCATGGACTGTAGCCCACCAGGCCCCTCTGCCCACGGAATTCTCCAGGCAAGAATACTGGAGTGACTTGCCACTTCTTCCTCCAGCGGATCTTCCTGACCCAGGAATCGAACTCACGTCTCCTGTGTCTCCTGCATTGGCAGGCAGATTCTTGACCTCTGTGCCACCTGTGCCACTCCTTATACACTCAGGGAGTAGTAATAAAAAGGAGTGAAGAAGTAAGAATTGTAGGTTCTTTTCATTAAATATGAAGAAAATGAAAAGCTAATCATCTGCCTTGTCTGGGAATTTTGAAAATGTATCTCTTTGAACATTAATATTTTAGAAAGTTTTGGTGATAGGTGAAACATATTCCCTGAGGAAAAAAATTCACTACAGTAACATTTATATCTTTAATTGGAATAATCAGTGTGAATCCATATCTTTTAAAAAACATTTCATCCAACTCTGTCCATATTATATGGGACTGAAGAACATCGGAGTGTCCTTGTGAGTGGGTAACAGGCAGGAAGGCCAGAGGTCTCCAAACGGAGGAAAGAGGCTGCAAGTTCCAGACATTTTTATCTCTCTTAAGCGGCAGGAAGAAACAAACCAGCAATATGTTTTTCCTTCTCTATAGAAATTTAAAAGGAGGTTTCTCTTAAAATGCTGTGTTGCCATGACACCTGGTTTCACCTGAAGCTAACTACCCTCAAACCTTGAGTTAACCAATACATTTCTTTTTCTTATGGAATTGTTGTCTTAAGCTATGTTAATGTACCCCAGACTCTATCTTCAAGTTGGTTCTGCCAAATGGCCTAAGCTACCTACTCAGATTGTGAGTGACTATGTAACAATAATGTATCCTGCCTGAGGACAGTCTTTGGATTAAACCCTCTGGCTAATTCTGTTATCTTAAAACATAAATTATGGGAGTAGGTCTGGTCTTTACAAGGATGTATCCTGCCTGAGGACAATCTTTGGATTAAACCTTCTGGCCAACTCTGTTATCTTAAAATGTAAATTATGGAAGTAGGTCTGGTGAGGTCTTTACAACCTCCAGACCTTCTTTGGATTCATTGGAGAGTATATAACTCCATTGCTAACACTAGCAAAGGGGGTACTCTTTTGCCCCCTTCTGATGCCTATGTCAGAAGCTTTCTCTATCTCCTTTATACTTTAATAAAACTTTATTACACAAAAGCTCTGAGCGATCCAGCCTCGTCTCTGGCCCTGGATTGAATTTGTCTCCTCCAGAGGCCAAGAATCCCGCGTCTTGTCATTCAGCAGCAACCTTTCACTTGCTTTCTGCTCACTTTCTGTTCATAACCAGAATTTTTATTACATCTTACTACTGTCCTCTAAAAGAACACCATGAGTGATAAGACATAACTGATCTTTCATGGCCCTAGGATGTAAGGAAAATGTCGTGTTGGATCTGGTAACACTGCTCTTGTTAAAACATGGGTGCTGTAAAAGATTGATGTAGTATAAAGAGATTGCTTGTAACTCTCTTTATGCAATATTTGAAAATGTCAGTTTTAACAATGTTATAAGCTGCAATAATACTGATTGCAAATGTTGAGTCTGCAAAAGACTGTGATTCCCTGGTGATGTTCAAATGAGAAAAGTCAATGTAAATTGCATTGTTGTTGATCAGTTCCTCATTCATGTCCAACAATTTGCGACCCTATGAAGCATGTCAGGCTTCCCTGTCCTCCACTATATCCTGGAGTGTGCCCAAACTCATGTCCATTGAGCCAGTGATGCCATCCAACTCTCATCCTCTGTCATCCCCTCCTCCACCTTCCTTCAATCTTTCCCAGCATCAGGGTCTTTTCCAATAGTCAGTTCTTTGCATCAGGTGGCCAAATTATTGGAGTTTCGGCTTCAGCATCAGGCCTTTCAAAGGATATTCAGGATTGATTTCCCTTAGGACTGACTGGTTTGATCTCCTTGTTTGAGACTCTCAAGAGTCTTCTCCAGCACCACAGTTCAAAAGCATAATTCTTTGGCACCCAGCCTTCTTTATGGTCCAACTCTCACATCGATACAAGACTACTGGAAAAACCAGAGCTTTGACTATAGAGACCTTTGCCAGCAAAGTAACTCTCTGCTTTTTAACATGCTATCTAGGTTGCTCATAGCTTTTCTTCCAAGGAGCAATTGTCTTTTAATTTCATGGCTGCAGTCACCATCTGCAGTGATTTAGGAGCCCAAGAAAATAAACTCTCTCACAGTTTCCATTGCTTCCCCATCTATTTGCCATGAAGGGACTGGATGCCCTGATCTTCCTTTTTTGAATGTTTAGTATTCAGCCAACTTTTTCACTCTCTGTTTTCGCTTTCGTCAAGAGTCTCTTTAGTTCCTCTTCACTTTATGCCATAAGGGTGGTATCATCTGCATATCTTGGGCTGTTGATATGTCTCCTGGCAATCTTGATTCCAACCTGTGCTTCATCCAACCTAGCTTTTCGCGTGATGTATTCTGCATACAAGTTAAATAAGCAGGGTGAAAATATACTGCCTTGATATACTTCTTTCTCAATTTTGAACCAGTCCATTGTTCCATGTCCAGTTCTAACCATTGGTTCTTGACCTACATACAGCTTTCTCAGGAGGCAGGTAAAATGCTCTGACATTCCCATCTCTTTAAGAATTTTCCACTGATTGTTGTGATCCACACACAGTCGTAAAATGAATAAAAAACATATATTATGTTACTGAAGAAACACAACTAGAACAAGATGTATTTATATTTTTTTAAAAAATTGTGCTGATAGTAGATAAGTATTTAAATATTTGTTTTCTCTTTTTAACATAATATTCCTTGCAAAACAGGAACATAAATGTAATACATGTAATTGGGCCAGCTTTATGGGCCTTGGCCTTTGCTTTGTTCAATGTTCTGATGTCAATCTTAAAATTCTTAATAATTTCATCTTTGAAATTTTGTTTTGCCAGCAAAATCTAAGAAGACCATTTTACAGGCAAGTGACCAGAGTAAACACACACAGTACACATGTCCAAGTTCCTTGATGTCCTATTTATATGCCTGATCGGCACAGGATTCTGGGAAATCTACAATGCATGGTAGTTTAGTGAGAGTCAAAGCAAATACAAGTTAAATGTGTTATGGTAGCATACCTTGTGTTCACTTTGAGTCTTGTTCAACTACATTATACTGGGGGGCCATGGGGATTCTGTGCTCATTTCATCATTGACTATGACTGATAATCCAGGTCACCTGTAGTCTCAAGAGACTGCACTTTCTAGGTGCAATCTTTTGTGCTGATCAACCACTAAGGCTAAATGAAAGTGAAAGTGTTAGTTGCTCAGTCATGCCTGACCCCTTGGGACCCCATGGGTTGTATAGCCTGCCAGGCTCCTCTGTCCATGGAATTCTCCAGGCAAGTATACTGGCGTGTGTAGCCATTCCCTTCTCCAGGGGATCTTCCCAACCCAGAGATGGAAACTGGGTCTCCCATGTTGCAAGCAGATTCCTTACTGTCTGAACCACCAGAGAAGCCCATTGCTGAATATCATTATGTAAAAGTAAAGGAAAAAATAAAGCAACCCATAGTTTCTTTTCAAGTCCACTCATACCCGTTGGTAAGCAATAGTAGAGTGTTTTGGTAGTATGCATAATATCAAAAGTTGAAATAAGCCATCATTGAGTTAGATTTGTGCAATGTTTCCATTTTTTTCTAAGAATGAAATGAATATACAAGTATGAGTCACAAAACAGAACATGTGTAATTTTAGTGATTTCATGCTTGCTTTTATATATATATGTATATATATATATATATTTATATAAAATTGACACTGCACAATGTAAGTATAAATGATAATAGTCATACTAATTTAAAATTTTAGTTTTCCTTCAAGTAAAACAGCTATAAGTGTTAAAGAAAAAAGCACCATAATACTTATATTAAAGGAGAGGCAGAAGAAAGGGAACAGCTATATAATTTAGGTCCTTGAAAGGGGCTCTTTTCCTGCTTTGTTGAATGAGAAGTCCAAAGTTATCATTTTGCACTAGGTGCCACAAATGACAGAGCTGGCACTGAGTGCTGTAAATATAGATTAAAATATGTTGTGATTAAGTGTTATTCATTCAAGCAATACAGAATTTAGTATTCAATAATTATTTGTGGTAATTCATAATATAAAAAGGCTTTAACAACATGAAGAAAAATTATGTGAAATTTGAAACTCTCAATTATTGGTATATTAGAAAAAGAAGGGAACTTTTTCAACATAAAAAAGGAAAATTTAAAAAAAAAATTAAAAACTAAGATTATATTTAACACTAAATACTGAATGATATCTCTTGAGCTTAGGAACAAAACAAAGATATCTATTCTTATTGATTTCATGCAACATTGTAGTGAAGATCTTAGCTGTTGCCTGAGAAAAACGATTACAGGTGATAAAGATTAGAAAGGAAGGTTGAAAAATAAACTTTATTTGTAGTTTTTTTATAAAAGATATATTAATCTTATATAGCATTACTAAACTGACTTCTTATTTCTTACTAAACTGACTTATTTCTAATAGAATTTTTATAAAATATTTAGAACTTTCTACATTGCTGACCACTGATTTGGGATGAACTATTGTCTTCCAGGTTTCTACAAGCATTTAAGTCTATTTCTCATGCTTCCTAAATTTTATTTCATTGTTCAACAATTTAGTCATGTGATATTATTACATGGTTTTAATATCTGAGCTTTTAAGATAATTTTGTATGTGGCAAGGTTGGTCACACCTTACTGTTTCTAAGAAATTTATAATCAAGTTGTCATTCCAGTGAGATTATTTTTATTTTCTTAATAAAAACAATAACTTATTTATTTATTTTATTTAGGAAATATCATTTGTTGGATTTTTTCAAGGAAATGTGTGCACTAATCCCCAAATACTTTGAACCAAGAACTTAATTATCTGGGATATTCTTGGGGAAATTTAAAATATAGCATTTGAAAATGACCTTGAAATTGTCATTATAAAATAAGCTTATATTTTTAATGCTCATTATTCTAAGGTAAAATAAATAACAGTGTTAAATAATATCATTTTACTTTGTTTCTAGATGTCAAATATACATAAATTAATTCACATACATGTACATATATATATGTGTGTGTGTGTTCAAAAAATCAGCATTTGAAAGAAATGGAAAATATTTTCTTATAAATATAAATTATTCAGCCACAAGCAAAATACATCCTTGGTGCAATTGTCAGAGATTTACATACTGTCCTAAATTTTGAATATCATTTTTGAGCTAGAAACCTTAAGGACAAAAGAATAGCTATGAATAATGAGAAACAAACCTGCACAAGTGAATTATGGTTTAAACCTTGTCATGTTAATAAAAGGTGACAGGAGCATATTATGCTGCTAGATGAAGTTTCAACCTTTATTACATGATTTGATTTCACTGAGATCCATGGAGATAAACTGAAATATTTAGTGACAGTCCATTTTTTTAAAACCATTTCCTCCTCAGGAAGAGATCAAAGAATATAGGCATACAGTTCATTATACCTGGCACCCTAATAAAAATTCTGAATACTTGCACAATTGAATCAGTTCTCAGTTCCCCATCTATCAAAATTAGCAATTCATAAACCTAGGTAAACAGAACTTCTTACAAATACATAAATATCCTTTTAGTTAAAAAGGATAATGAGCATGACATTGAAAAGTAAGTAGAACAAATACTTTAATATGTACTGCCCCTAGCACAAATGGAGTTAACAGTCTGTCAATACATCCATTTTACTGTATTTATAGTTCAACTGTAAAAGATCATTCAAGCAGAAACATGTCATTGCAGTAATACTGTTTCCTTACATTTATCTAGCCATCTTTTATGTTATTTCAACTACTTGTAATTCAGTATATATTTAATTTATATTCACACCTAGAAATATCCCCTCAGTGTTCCCAGAAAAAAAAGCATTGTTGATAGTATATAATTTTTTTATGTGTCCAGAGAAATAGTTCAAAATTTTATTTTTTTATTTTTTTGGAATTTACTATATAAGAGCAAAGACCTCCCTTTCTCAAATTTGTGAGTCGTATAATTCTGGACATAATATTGATTTAAGAATATGCAGCATAATAAAAAAGTTGGCTCCAAAAGTAGATAGTAAACTTCACTTCCATGTTCATAAAAGTCAACATCTTCCTTCACTTCTTCCTACGCAAATCAGACACTCAACAGTGTGATTTTTATTTTCCAGCAATCCGTTTATTTTAAAATTTCTTCATGATCTTACTGGTTTCTTTGGAAAAGCATCCTAATTTAATTCCTTGTGATGCTAGATTCCCTAGATTTCAGATATGACCAAGGACTTGATCAGGACACTACTATGGAAAAGAAAGGATAGCCTGTGACATATGGCAGATTATGGTATTGATCAAAATTAGCTCTGCATGACTAGGCTTCTGGTAAAATTAACTGAAGCACCTGGAATAAGACAGACATATTCTTTCTTGGTGGAACTGAGGAGCTGGTGATGTGAGCTAACACTAGGGTGATCCCACACATTCTTGGTACTTCACATTCTAAGCATGTGCTATTACTTAGGCCAACCTCATTTCTGATTTCCAAGCTCTACTACAAATCATTAGAGTATATCAAATTGTACCATAGTTAATTCCCATAAATCCAGCCTCTGTTCTTCTTCATTTTGTTCATGAGGTCGCCATGACTGCCATTTCATACAAGGAATTAACAAGCATTGTCAGTTGTTGCCCCATCACATCTCCTATGTTCATTTTATAAAACACTCATGATAATGCACAAGTGATGATCTTATGTGACCTCGGTCAGGCAATACCTTTGGCATGTAGGATTTTTCACTGGGAATTGAAGACTAGGGAAGCATGCACCAGTACAACTGAGACACACCTTTGTGAATGAACCATCTGCTAATAGTGAGTGTCTCCTCACCAACCAAAAAGGAACTTATATACCATCATTCCTTCTCTTGCTACTCAACAATCTCTCTCACCTTTGTAACAACCATTTACCAGGAATATGAAAATCAGCAATTAAACTCTCTGAGTCATTTTATGTTTCAGTGACTTTTTTTTTTTTGTATTGAATACCAACATTAAGTAAAAGCAATTAATTTGATGCTTAGATCCATACTCTTGTATGACTTTCTTTTTTCCTATTCTTTTTTTAAGCATTATGTTTTACAAGATGCATTACAGAGCTAAAACATGTTTAATTTTTCTTATGTCAACAATATTTACAGACACATGGTAATATGGATATAACTTAAGATAATGCTTCACCCTCATATGACAGATTATATTTTCCAACAATTTTCATGACAATATCTCCAGTTTCCCGTGTTCTCTTTAAAACTTTGCTACTTTGCTATCAAATGGCATAACATATGTACCTTGGTACTGAACTTTGGCATAAGTGATAAAACAAGATTTCAGAGGCGAAAAGACAAGGTAGCTTTTCCTGGTTGTCTCTTGAAATGCTCACTTTTGGAACCAAGTCACCAGGCTTTGGGAAACCCAAACAGTCACATGTAAGTATTCTTGATGAAGACCTAACATCAAACCATTCAACATGTGGTGGCATGAGAGTTCAAATAATTCTATATCCCATCACTGTTCCAAGAGACGCCATGTTGCTGACTTTCCCCAATAACTCCTGCCAAAATTGTAGATCCTCGAGTTAATAAAAGATAGTCATTGGCTTAAACTATTACATTTTATACTGATTTGTTATAAAGTGAAGGTAGTCTGCTTATTGGGTAATATTTTGATATAACTCTGAGCCTCTCAAACACTTCTGTTTTCCCCTGGGGTTATATACTGCATACTTTACTGAAGTCACCTGTACAGTTATTCCAAATTTTGTTTTGCATCATTTTGTAGGTCTCCCTCTTTTCCCCACAATTATAAATAAAAAGTGATCCAAATAAGTTTGCTTTAGCAAACACTACCAAGATTGTTATTTTTCTTTCTTTGATGGTAAATCTGACTGCTTAAAAAATCTTAAAAAAAAGCGAATGAATATAGTGTTCAGTAGACCTCTTTATTAGACATGTAATGCTTTTAAGCATTAGCATACTTTCTTAAGAAACTGAAAAAAATGTTGGGGTTGGTGTTGGAGAGACATTTAAGTAGAATATGCTTATGTTCCTTGGGAAATACCAAATGTGACACAAAATAATGGCTATATATTAGCAGCTTGATAGTTCCCTATTTTTTTTTTCTCTTCCAATTTTTTTTATTACTATTTTTGCATATTCCAATGTTGGTAGAGCATTCAGATCTACTCTTGGTTCATTATGTATCCCAATCTTCATGCTGACACTCAGCTTTACTGTTAAAGCATGTTGACTTCTCTCAGGAATTGATTTGCAAATATGGTTTGTGACAACTGGCTCTAACGTTCCAGATATTTCAAGGTAGTCCTAGTCAGTTTCTCACAGTTTAACCATCATCATCTACTAACACAGAGGTTGGCAACCATTTTCTGTTAAGGGTCAGATAAGAAATATTTTCATCTTTGAAGGCCATGTATCTTTGCTGCAATGACTCAATGAAAACAGCCATAGACAATGCAGAAACTAATGGGTCTGGCTGTGAGCCAGAAAAACATCATTAACAAAAACAGGTGGCAGACTGGATTGGACCATAGGCAGTCGTTTGCCAAACCTTCTACTGAAGTAGGAACACTGTAGAAATGTTTCCATTTAATATTTGGCGTCTTCACAAAGCCTAGTTTCATTTATTATTTAAGCATTCTTCTGTCTACAAAATGGTTAAGAATAAATATATGAATATATTTTAAAGGTTTAATGAGAGAGAAATCACAAAATATACGTTTTAAAGTTTAGCCAGTATCACAAATACAGTTTTAGCTTGCAAGAAAAATTTAAAATCTTTGGAATGAAAATATGTTTGATGATGACAATTTGATGATTATCCCATGAGTGATCTAATGAAAGTCACTTAAACTAAACACCTGGATTCATTAGAGAAAACAGTAGCTTCTTTGGCAGACACAAACAATATTTCTTTGAGTTTTATAAATAGAAAAAAAGTTTTGAAATTGAAGGCATAGAGAAACATATGCTGAACTTTTAGTCTATAAATAAATAGCAAGTCAAAGTTCAAAATGCAACTAACAGTAATTTAAAAGTTTATTTCTTTGTTATAAACATAGTTCAAGCTTACAAGTAGTAGTCAAAATGCATGAGTTAATTAATCCAGTTAAAAGTAGTTCTGGCTCACTGTTTACAAATCGTGTATAAAATAAGGAACCAAGGAAACAGAAACTATTTCCTTTATGAAGCTTGTTTTCTACTAGGGAGTATAGATAATAATGAAGATAAATATATGACACATGAGGATTGTAAAATATAAGGATAAGCACATAATAATTATAGAGAAAGAGGGTATAATTTTAAATATTCTAAGAATCATTAATGAGAATGTTTCATTTGACAAAAGACCATGTTGTGGTTATTTGTTGTGTAAGTATTGCTGCCATTGCGTGCATTCTCAGGCATGTGTCTGACTGACTCTGTGACCCCATGGACTATAGCCCTCTAGGCTCCTCTATCCATGGAAATTTCTAGGCAAGAATACCTGGGTGTGTTGCCATTTCCTTCTCCAGGGGATCTTTCTGATCCAAGGATCAAATCCGCCTCTCCTGCCACGGCTGGAAGATTCTTTACCACTGAGACACCAGACAAACCCTTGTGTTTCTTCCAGTTCATGTCTTATCTCCCATTTAATTTCTGCGGTCTTGTATAGTTTCATGAATGTTGCTTGAAATTCTTTCTGGAATAAGGTAAGGTATGTAGAAATAACAATATCTCTGGTTTCCTGTGTTCTTTTTAGGGCTTTGCTACTTTATAAGCAAATGGCATAATATATGTACCTTCCTATTGAATGATACCATAAGTGATAAAATATGATTTCTGATGCCAAAAGATAAGGTAGCTTTTCCTGCTTCTCTCTCAGGATTCTCAAATTTCGAACCAAATCACCAGGCTTTGAGAAATCCAAGCAGCCTCACGGAGGTGTTCTTGATGAAAACTCTTTTTAGAGGTAACATAGAACCAGTTCTTCTCTCTCTCTCTCTCTCTCTCTCACACACACACACATATGCACAGACACATCACATTCATGCATAATAATAGTAACAACAGAGACAGGAGGAAACTTTGAGAGGTGATAGCTATGAACTTGATGATGGTGATGGTTTCACAGGTATGTACTTATTTTCAAACTCATCAAGTTATAGCTACTCAATATATACAGTTTTTCACATGTCAATCAAACCTCAATGAAGTGGCTTTCTTTTTCTTAAAGGATGTTAGCAGAAATGTGATAAAGCTCAATAAGTTATACTTTTAGTTAATAATATTGTATTAAGGATAATTTCTTAAATTTCATAAATGTTTTGCTATTGCTCAGCTGCTAAGTCATGTTAGGCTCTTTGCAACTCCATGGACTGTACCATTCCAAGCCTTCCAGTCCTTCACCATCTCCTGGAGTTTGCCCAAGTTCATGTCCATTTAGTTGGTGATGCCCTCCAACCATCTCATCCTGTGCCACCTTCTTCTCCTCCTGCCCTCAGTCTTTCCCAGCATCAGGGTCTTTTCCAGTATGTCAGCTCTTTGCATCAGGTGGCCAAAGTATTGGAGCTTCAGCTTCAGCATCTTTCCTTCCAATGCATATTTAGGGTTGATTTCCTTTAGGACTGACTGGTTTGATCTCCTTGCAGTCCAGGGGACTCTCAAAAGTCTTCTCCAGCATGACAATTTGAAAGCATCAAATGTTTAATGTTTAAAATAAAGAGAGGCTCTAAGAAGTATTGACAGGAACTCTCTATTAGTTTTATAAATCTTTAAGTTTAACACTATCTCAAATATTTTTAAATGGCTGTTTAAAATATAAACATTACATTGCACATATATCTTTTATGAAGAGACAGGCTAGTGATTTAAATAATTTTTCATATTTATTTTTTCATGAGCCCCATTATGAAAAAAAGATACATTACCCAAATATAAATTTGCACTGACAATACTAACTTTGATAATAGTAAAGATGATACATAAAATAAGACCTGGATTTTAAGATATCCCTTATGATTTAAAGTTAATCTAGTAAAATACAAATAGGTATGAAAGTTTTACCACTTCTCTATTTTTATTCACATATGAAATTCAAGTTTTCCAACAGGGAGGGATATTATGGTATTTGATATTCAGACAATAATTTTTAGCAAAATATTATTTTAGAAAAGTATCTGACTTTCTTTTAAAGAGAAGAATGTGAGTGCAACTTAAATATAAATATTACCAGAGCATTCTAAAAGGGCAATTAATATGTAGCTATACCTAACAGGATAAATTAATAATATATATGATTTAATAAATATTCAAAATATATACTTGTTTGGTTAGCTCATTTATTTAGTTTTTTAACTCTCCATAAAAGATTCAACTATACTTTAAAGCTGACTTTTGCATTTCATTTTCAAGTGGCATGAATCCTCAGATAACAATATGGATAACATCACCTCATGATTTTTCCATTTTATAAACATCACAGAGATTACCAGAGAGGAATCCTGAAGCTTGTTAAAATTTATTCAGTCCACCATCCATTATCCATAAAAACTGTATTAAGTCATTATTCAGTCTTCTCCATGATTTCAGGAGGAGGAGGGCTGAATACAGTTATGGTTCTCTATTTCCTCTTTCTTATAATTTTTGTTCTTATTATCATTTTGTTGTTATTCTTGCTCAGAATCATTGTTTAAACTCTGTATCCTCTTCCACATTCAATTTTTCCTGCAAATCCTTCTATCCCACATTTTATATTTTGAATGTTTCTGTAAATATTTTCTGCATGGCTGTGAAGAAAATGGAAGATGCACAAAAAACATGTTTATCTGCTTTCATTATGGTTAGCAACTAGGAACACCACCAAGCACATCTGCTTTATACAAACAAGAAAAATATAATGCTGCGATTCATGAGGTCGCAAAGAGTCGGACACAACTGAGCGACTGAACTGACTGACTGATGTTCAAAGCATAACTGAAGTTTTGTGGATGGAGCCTATGCATCAGTGCTTTTTAAATGTTCCCTGGGAGATGTGCAACTAGGATTAATTCCATTTGTGTAATGTGTATGCTTTGACATGTGTCAACAACTTTGGTCTCAGGGACCCTTTGAATTCTTAAAAATTACTGCGAATTCCAAAGGACTTTCATTTTGATGAGTTATATAGGTCAATATTTACTGTATTAGAAATTAAAACTGAGAAAACATAGAGCTATTTATTTATTTAAAAAGAGTAATAAACTGTTGTACACAAATAAAATAGCATTTCAAGAAAATGAACAGTAATTTACAATCCAATAAAAATAATGAGAAAAATAGGCTCTTTTTTTTTTCTTTCAAATCTAGTTAATGACTAACAATTAGAACAAAAATGGATTTCTATGTTTGTGTTCACATTTAATCTGTTGGGATGTAGCCTATGGTAAACTCCACTATGTATTCTTTAGGAACTTTGAGAAAACAAGAACTAAAAGCAATTATTCTTATTTTTAGGGAGATGAGTTTGACCCGATACATAGTTGGTTGTTGTCCAGTTGCTGAGTTGTGTTTGACTCTTTGTGATCCCTTATAGTCCATATGTGACTCCATCCTCCACTATTTCTGGAAGTTTACTCAAATTCATGTACATTGAGTCAGTGATGCTATCTAACCATCTCATCTTCTGCCAGCCCCTTCTTCTTTTGCCTTCAGTCTTTCCCAGCATCAGGGTCTTTTCCAATGAGTCAGCCCTTCACATCAGGTAGCCAAAATACTAGAGCTTCAGATTCAGCAACAGTCTTTGTAATGACTATTCAGGACTGATTTCCTTTAGAGTGATTGATTTGATCTGCTTGTTGTTCAAGGGACTCTCAAGTATCTCCTCCGGCACCCCAATTAGAAAGCATCAATTGATTCTTTGGTGGTTGGCCTTCTCTATGGTCCAACTTTCACATCGGTATATGATACTGGAAAAACACAGCTTTGGTTATACTGACCTTTGCCAGCAAGGTGATATCTCTGCTTTTTAATATGTTTTCTAGGTTGGTCATAGATTTCCTTCCACGGAGTAAGTGTTTTTTCATTTCATGGTTGCAAAGTTGCCAGAGCATGTCAAATAGTTATTGAATAAATATGCTCATGATATTATTTTAATCAACTGCCAGGATAATACATGAAAAGCTATTGGAAGCATTTCTGCAAATATGTTTATTGTATAAAGAGAGAGAATTTCATTCTTTATTACTTTATATATATATATATATATATAATAATAATTAGCTTAAAATGATTTCAGTTCACATGTAAAAGAAAATTTGTGTTTGTTATTGCATCTGCTACTATACTAAAGAGTTAACAGCAGTTAGTGGACCCTCAAAGGAAGGGTCCTATTAAAATTGATAGAGACTGCTTAAACTACTGGGATAGATTTTGAAGAATGAATAAATTTAGCAAGGGAAATAAAACTCTGAAGGCTTCTGGAAAAAAAATAGCAAATTAAGTCTTGGCTGTAAGACAATATATTTTATCTGTGAAAGTAATTACTTTAGCATCTCTAATGTGGCAAGAGATAGCTAAGAAGATACAGTAGAGTATATTTCATGGTCAAAACACGATGGAACTCTGGAGTAGGCACTGAAGTGGGAGGGGATATTAAGAATTTTGCCTTAGAGAAAAGCGGGGAGGACAGAACTTTTGATAAATCTAAGACGGAACACTTTTGAAATGCTGACCTACTACAGTGTCAATAAGGATATTGTTTTAGTTTGCTCTTCCTCCCCAAGCAGATTATCACAAACTTAGAGTCTCGGAACAACACAAATTTATTATCTTACAGATGTGGAATAGAGGTACTTTCCAGTACAAACAGCAGGGCTGAATTGTTTCTGGAGATTCTAGGGAGAAATTCACCTCTTTTCCATTTCCAGGTTTTAGAGCCTGCCTGAATCCCTTGGCTCATGGTCCCTCTCTCCATCTTTAAAGCTCATCTTTCTAACCTCTGCTTCTTTGATTACATGTACACTAAGACTTTGTACTTCCTGCCTTCCTCTTACATACAAGGATACTTTTCTCATTTCAAGATTCTTGACTTAATTACATCTGTAAAGTCCATTTTTTCATGGGAAGTAACATATTCACAAGTTTGAGGAATTATGACAAAAACATCTTTGGAGAGCATTGCTCTGCTTACTATTATTCCAAATGAAATAATTGCATGTATTCTGATTAATTCAAAATATAGTTAACAGACATTCATTATAAGTAAATAACTGAATAGAATCAGTAGTATCTACTGAGGCTTTAAAATCTAATATTATTTAAAAATAAAAGTATTCTTTTTAATATAAATAATTTAAATAATTAGCCAGTACATTTTTTAAATTCAGAGTGATGTCTTTTTCCACCTCAAAACACATGTATAACAAAACATCTTGATTGTATCAACCTACAATGAATGAGCTATATCAATTAATTGTATTGACTTTTGCCATATATTTGATGCATAACTAGCTACAAGCATGTATGTTTTCAGTTTTATTTGCTGTTTATCAAAAATCATATTATGTATAAGTTGAGGATCTTATCAATTAAGACTATTTAAAGAGGCCTGAATTTATAGTTTAGAAGAAACTTGATTAGAGAAAGACTTTAGAGAATTATATAAACAAAATATTTTAGTTACAAAAATGTATGAATAAATATTTGCAAAGCAAAAAAAAAATACTATGGAATATTAAACAAAAGTCCTGGGTGGCTGACATTTTCAAACATCTTCCTTATCAGACAATGCTTCTTTTATATATAAATAAACAAAAGTATTTCTTTACCACAGAAAAATTATTATAGGCAGGTGGTAGGCAGGGGGGTGTAGAGTGACAAGGTAAAAATGCAGAAGGCATGTAGACATTCATATTGCTTTCCCTCATATTATTATTGTTAATAGAAAAAAAACTATCCATTTTAAATAAAATGGATAAGGCATAACACATAAATGTTATATTCATAAATACGGGGTTAATGATTTGTCCAAATTGATTCAATATTTTTATAATTTGTGCTCTATTTAAAGTTGTCATAAAATATTGGCTATATATCCTGTGCTCCATAATGTATCCATGTAGTTTGTTTATCTTATACATAATAGTTTGTATTTTCTAAGCCAGTAACCCTGTCTTGCCTGTCTCCTTTTTCTCTTCCTGCTGGTATCCACTAATTTGTTCTCTATGAGTCTCTTTCTGTTTTGTTATATTTATTTTTTGTCTTTTTTTCATATTCCACATGTGAGAGATAGCACTCAAGATACGTCTTTCTCTGTCTGATTTATTTCACTAAGCATAGTACCCTACAAGTCTATTCATGTTGTTGCAAATGGTAGAACCTCATTTTTTTTTTTTATGACATAGTAATATATATATGGAGAAGGAAATTGCGACCCACTCCAGTATTCTTGTCCGGAAAATCTAATGGATAGAGGAGTCTGGAGGGCTATAATTCATGGGGTCACAAAGAGTCAGACACAACTGAGCCACTGAGAACTATTAATGCTTATATATTTATGCCATATCTATATTTCACTCCTATTGATAGACACTTGGGCTTCTTCCATATTTGTCTTTTAGTGTAAATTACTATAAATAACACTTCAATGTACATTAGGATGCATGTATCTTTTCTAATTGGTGTTTTTATTTTGGGGGAGTATGTACCCAGGAGTGGGATTACTAGACTATACGGTAGGTTTTTTTGTGGTCTTTTGAAGAATCTCCATATTAAACAAATATCTCATTTTTGCATAAAGTAAAACTTTGTTTTGCATAAAGTAAAACTTTGCTGTCATTTTGATTATCTAGTATGTTAAATTAGATCAATGGTATTATTTTATTTAAAATATTTAATTAAGGATTAAATATGAATGAACATAACTAGGTGAAAGGCAGCTTAATATTACTATGAAACACACTTCAGTAAATCTGAAAATAGGTGCAATATTATTCTTTCAATAAATAAAATTACTACCAGAAACATTGAACACTGAGAAGATAAATGCAACAATGATTAATTACATGGAAATAATTATAAACTTATGCAAATTGGTAATCATTATATTATTAAATATTTGTATTTATTAGGTTATATCTAAAATCACATTTTAGCATATAGGTGTAATAAAATGTTTACAAATGAAGGAAATTTTACATACTCAAATGACTATAGACACGGACATTTATTTATGTCATCTATGCTGAGATAAAGCAAAATAAGCTAATTTTTAAGCTCTTAATGATTTTTATCCTATTTGCCATTTGCCAGTTCTGTCACATTTGCTGCAGCTTATTCAGCAGTGGTAAAGCTGCTGATAGACTAAGGTCACTTCTTTTTATCCATCTCATTCTTGGAGGGCTCTAAAATTGACTTGGCCACGTGAGAAGAACTGACTTCTTGGAAAAGACCCTGATGCTGGGAAAGATTAAAGGAAGGAGGAGAAGGGGATGACAAAGGATGAGATGGTTGAATGGCGTCACTGACTTGATGGACATGAGTTTGAGCAAACTCCAGGAGTCGGTGATGGACAGGGAAGCCTGGCGTGCTGCAGTCCATGGGTCACAAAGAGTCAGGCACGACTGAGCTACTGAACTGAACTGAAAATTGACTTGAGCCCCAAAACATTTGAAAAGATTGCTTTTCTGAATTAATTATTATGATAGCCAGTAGCCTGGTACCAGAGAAGGCAATGGCAACCCACTCCAGTACTCTTGCCTGGAAAATCCCATGGACGGAGGAGCCTGGTAGGCTGCAGTCCATGGGGTCGCAAAGAGTCGGACACGACTGAACGACTTCACTTTCACGCATTGGAGAAGGAAATGGCAACCCACTCCAGTGTTCTTGCTTAGAGAATCCCAGGGACGGGGGAGCCTGGTTGGGCTGCCATTTATGGGGTCAAACAGAGTCGGACAAGACTTAGCAGCAGCAGCAGCAACCTGGTACCACCATAGTTTCCAGAATGAATCCATTCATACACTTTGGAAGGAGAGCATTTCAAGATCAAAGGTAAGTATACAGCTCAGATAATCCAATTATGTGTTTTTAAGTATCCAAGTCAATATTAGGATAGACTATAAATTTTACTACAATTCATATGTAAATAAATGTTAATTTAATCTATTAGTAAAATTCAGGGTGTCAGCATTTGATTAATTGTGTCTGTAGTACATTTACTTGATAACAAACTTATCTACAAATTAGATATGCAGTATCTTCGCTTATTTAAATCTAATGTCTGCAAGATAGCAGATACTTATTTCAGTTACAAATTTAAGTGTGTAAGAAATATATCATTCCTTATTTTTCCATAATTAAATGTAAATAGTTTTTATTCTGAATTCAACAGGGAAACAAAATATAACTTGCTCTGAGGTTTCATTCACGTTCCATGACCACTGACTGTACTGACCATGTATTTATTGTTTAGTCTCTGAGTTGTGTTCAGCTCTTTATGACCCCATGAACTGCAGCATATTAGGCTCCCCTGTCCTTCTGTATCTCCTGGAGTTTGCTTAAATTCATGTCCAATGAGTCGATGATGCTATCAAACCATCTCTTCCTCAGCAGCCCCCTTCTCCTTTTGCTTTCAATCTTTGCCAGCATCAGGGTCTTTTCCAATGAGTCAATTCCTTCCATCAGGAGGCCAAAGTATATGAACTTCAGCTTCAGCATCAGTCCTTCTGATGAATATTCAGGGCTGATTTCCTTTAGAATTGACTGGTTTGATCTCTTTGCTGTCCAAGGGATTCTCAAGAGTCTTCTCCTGCAACACAATTTGAAACCATCAGTTCCTTGGCACTTAGCCTTCTTTATGGTTCAACTCTCATGTCCATACACAGCTACTGGAAAAACCATAGATTTGACTATATGGACCTTTGTCAGCAAAGTAATGTCCCTGCTTTTTAATATGCTGTCTAGCTTTGTCATAGCTTTTCTTTATAGGAGCAAGTATCTTTTTATTTCATTGCTGCTTGTCACCATCCACAGTGATTTTGGAGCTCAAGAAAATAAAATGTCAGTGCTTCCACTTTTTCCCATTCTAGTTGCCATGAAGTGATGGGATCAGATGCTGTGGTCTTAGATTTTGGATGTTGAGTTTCAACTCAGCTTTTTCACTCTCCTCTTTCACCCTCCTCAGAAGTTCTTTAGTTCACTTTCTGCCTTTAGGGTGGTATCATCTGCATATCTGAAGCTGTTGATATTTCTCTTGGCAATCTTGATTCCAGCATGTGATTCCTCCAACCTGGCATTTCTCATGATGTACTTGCATATATGTTATTATAAATTAGCAGGGTGACAGTAATATTTAAGTGTCAAGTCATGGGTTTGGGGTAAAAATAAATATCTTTTTTTTTAAACTAAATATTTGGTTTTTATATAAATAAAGATCATAACCACACTAGTGGCATATAATACAACAGTTCAACTTGAGAGTTTGCAACAGTAGCTGAAAAAAACCATATTAAAAGAAAATTAATGGGACTAATAGATGAAAATTGTAAGTAGCAACAAACTTATTCACTCAGTTCCTGAGTATTTCAAGTTTTATAGTATACATTAAAAATGATTTCTTCCATCAACATTATAAATCCAAACTGTCATACGTTTATGCATTTTACAAGTGACACTGATTTAATGCTTATATGGTAGTGACACTCAGAACATATCCACGTTTGAAGTTTACAACAACCACATGCTAACACAAACACAACATGTTCTGTTTCCTTGCCCTGATAATACTTATCATTTATCTTTTCAGTTTTATTCAGCTTCTTACCCTAAATATGTTCATTTAAACTTTATTTTTAAATGGAAAATTATAGGATTATGTGAAAGATGGAAAAAAAAGATTCAATAAGATTGTTTGTCTATTGAGGAACACCCAACACCAACATAGAAAAATTAATTTGCCTTAGTTGCATTGTTATTCTAATCTTCCTAGTTCATCAATTACTGATCAAATAGCTAGTGGGTTATATTTAGGGCTATATCTTCACATTATTTGTTGTTTGTTTCATGTAGAGAAATTTATGACCTTCAATTTTTGCTTGTAAAACTCATAATTTGCATATACAGAGTCCTTAAAGGTAATTGAGCACGGTACCATGGGTATATGCATATGTCCAAATTCATCAAGTTGTATATATTAAATATGTGTAGTTTTGTGTAGAACAATTATACCTTAATAAAGCTGTAAAAAAGAATAATTAAGCGTGAATGATTCATTGCTTTTTTCACTGAATAATTTGGTGGAGGTATGATGCTTATATTTTGTAATTAATATTCATTAATTATAATGTGTGATTAATTTCATTAAAAATAATAAAGTCTAAATTTATGTTAAAGCAGACACATTTAAGCTACTCTATTTCATTTCTTCTGATACCATTTTGCTTTAAGTAATCTTTTTTATTTTTTTTTGCTCAACAATAATATTTGTGTGTTTAGCATACAGTAAATTGCTTGAATTCAATAAATTAATGAAAAAATATTAAAATTGAATGCAATGTGATCATACTGCTTTATTTTTTAAGAAAATCAAAATGCACAATTATGCAAAAAGCCACCTTTTAAATATGTTTGGCTCATATTATCACCATCTGCTCTTCTTTTTTAGTCTACAAAGTATGAAATCGAGTAATTTTATAAATTATGCTTGGAAACTTATAGTTGAACCAAACTGATTCAAAATATTCTTTGATGCTTTATTCAGAATTTAAAGACACTGTTAAGTGAAAGTAAAACTTGTATATTTTCTTATTTTAATCAAGTTGACAGCTCATTTTTAAGCACTCAAATTTACTTGTTATAATTTAAAAATTATTTTTTGATAAGCTAAGTCCCTGAGGTGCCAATGAGAGATTCCTAATGAAATAATAAAATTAGGCTCATTTAGCTTCTCAGACAATGTTATGTAATACCTAGGCAAGTGCCTCATGTGAAAGATATACTTAATATATGACTACTCAATCATTTAGTGAAAACACTTGTCCTCTTTACATACTTCCTTTGAAAAGCAACACAGTAGAGATGACCTAAGAATTCTCTTCTTGCTTTAAAAGGTTTAGCTGAGTGATAGTAGCTGAGAGCATAAAGAAACAAAAAGTAAAGAGATTTCTCAATAAAAGAAAGTATGCATCAAGAAGTGTCTGCTGCGAGTTAGGCATGTTGGAGTTCTTAAAAGTGGTGTTATGCAATAAATATGAATATTAATCTTTCAAATTATTTTAAAACAAATACTATTGGATTATTATATTTCTGGTACTTAAAGAAGCTCACGGTTACTTCAACCATGACATATATGGACATTTTGAACTGTTTATCTAGGCTAGTATATCTTGTTGATCTCCATATACTACCATTTCTATACAACCTTTAACTTAAAGAGCCACAGAAGACTTTGACATTAAATTTGGTTTGTATGTTGTAGAGTGTAACTCTTCAACTGAAAATTGATTTCAAGGTGTATTCAAAGCACCACTGCGCATGCAGTGAATGCAGATTATTTTTACCATGATATTTTTCCTTAACCAACTGGCTAATAAAATCCTCCATTTTAACAAACACATTTTATGTAATGAGACTATCTTTTACCATATAACATGATACTTCTTCTTTCTTATTTTTCTGATATAAAACAGTCTTTGGAATAATGGAATAATGTCTACTCTTATTGTGGGAGGATCTTTCATATTCTCAGTAAAAGAATCTTAGTTCGCATTTATTTACCTCAAAGTGATTGGTGCAGTTTTTACTCCATCTGTGTTCTCTTGTAGCCATCTCTGTTTGTTAGCCTGTATTTCAGACTATAGATTAAAACTACACACATTGGATTTCCAAAGTTTATTCTCCTTTTGCAATTGGGCATGAATCTGTTCATATAATAAATAATGCCTGCTAGTTCTGGCATCATTACAGATTTGTTGTTGTTTTAAGTAACACAGATATTCTGTTTCAAAAACATCATGTGTACTGTATGAAGAAGAGGTCACTCTGAAAAGGTCCTGGGTAAAGGCACTTCTAGAAGAGTAACTAAGGAGAATGTTTCTAAGCATATATATTATTTATACTTCTTAAGATCTGGGGAATTTTTCACTTCATCATAAATTCTTTACTCTGAAGACTGTTATCTAATCAATATAGACTGTAGAGTCTTGGAATTTTGTGTTTTTTTAACAGACGTTATTATTTTTCAAATAGTTAAATATAGCTATAATCTAAACCACTGACATTTTGAGAATAAATTAACCATTATTTTACAGTAAAGACAGGATGAACACAGCATACACCAAATTGGGGCTAAAGTATTTCCTGGCAAGGGTGTTAAACTTAATTAAAAAATCAAGTTGTGGAATTATGTGAGGCTTTAGAGAAATTGTAGATCATTCTGTGTGTTTTGACACAATACGATGGGGAGGAGTGGAGAAGAAAGAGGGGAGAAGTGACATGAAAATAAATAGGATTGAATAGATAAGTTCATGTTGCATTTGTATTTTAATGTTTATCTCTAAGCCATGTATCTTTGATATCCTGATCTTCAAAGAGAGAATTGGCTCCTCAAGAAGTTAGAAAAGGAGTATGGGAGATACTAATCTTCTTGATGTAACTGTCAAGAAAACAATTCCAAAAGATTCATCACAGCTCGGTCCACTTCTGAGAGTTATATGGTGTTGTACACAAATTTCGCAGCTTTCTTTTACATCTACTCTGGGAACTCTTTTTTGGAAATAAACCTACATTGAAATTTAAAAAAAAAGTGCTAGATATATGTAGTCTTCTTTAGTGTGACATTAGAAGGGAAGTAGGCATCAAATAAAAGCATCTAGGTGGTGGGATCAGATAATGTGTCCCAAACAAGTTCATTGCAAGCAACATGAGTTTCCCCGGTACAAAAAGACTACATTAAATCTCCCTTAGTGAGCTTCAGTAAGCTTTAGAATATCAAAATCTACCAGTCAAAAAGGAGCAATGCATTTATCATCTCACAATTTTCCTAATTCATGTTATGCATATATATATACATATATACATATATATATATACACACACACATGTATTACATATAGACATACAGATACATCTATCAATCTTTGTATATCTTCAAAGATTTATCAGTCAAGCATATAGAGGAAGAATATCTTTCCTTATTAACTTTCTTACCACCCTCAACGATTTTCATTTAACACACTATTAGATTGTGTTATCATAGTTAAACAAGTCCATAAAACTGAAGATAATTTTTAAATTAGTTCTTAAGGTTTCAGTTCAGTCCAGTTCAGTTCAGTCGCTCAGTCGTGTTCGACTCTTTGAAACCCCATGAATCGCAGCATGCCAGGCCTCCCTGTCCATCACCAACTCCCGGAGTTTACTCAAACTCAAGTTCAGCGAGTCGGAGATGCCATCCAGCCTTCTCATCCTCTGTCGTCCCCTTCTCCTCCTGCCTCCAATCCCTCCCAGCAACAGGGTCTCTTCCAACGAGTCAACTCCTTGCATAAGGTGGCCAAAGTATTGGAGTTTGAGCTTCAGCATCAGTCCTTCCAATGAACACCCAGGACTGATCTCCTTCAGGATGGACTGGTTGGATCTCCTTGCAGTCCATGGGACTCTCAAGAGTCTTCTCCAACACCACAGTTCAAAAGCATCAATTTTTCAGTGCTCAGCTTTCTTCACAGTCCAACTCTCACATCCATACATGACCACTGGAAAAACCATACCCTTGACTACACTTAGGGTTTAAATATACAAAATAGCTACACATAGAAAAAATGAATTTGTTAAAACCTACTTTGGAAATGTAAACAATCGATTATATCTACTATTTACAGTAATTTTTAATACTTTGGAAACTTTTTCGAAAGTATATGGACTCTTTCTCGTTGTTAATTGTTTAGTCACTCAGTCATGTCCAACTCTTTGTAATCTCATGGACTATAGCCTGGCAGGCTCCTCTGTCCATGGGATTTCCCAGGCAAGGATACTGGAGTGAACTGCCATTTCCTTCTCCAGCATATCTTCCCTACCCAGGGGTACAACCTGCATTTCCTTCCTTGGCAGGAGGATTCTTTACCACTGAGCCACCATGGACTCCTTAGTGATGTCATTAAAATAGGTGATATATACAAATACAGTTGGTGTCCTTCAAGTGAGCAGACAGATGGCTAAGGACAGGACTGAAAAATCTGTTTTGTATGTATTATATTAAAACAATGATAAATGTTAGAGATAATGTTGAAGATATAAGATCCCTCCTCACAATTTTTAGGAAATAAATATTATTTAACACTGCTTCCCAGCCATGACTAAAATATAAAATATTCCTCCTTTGTATTAAATATTTCCTAATTTAATGTGAATAGTGTCTGCTGTCACTGAAATCCCCCTGTCAATATAAATGAAAATTCTATAAAAATAAATAAGCTTCAAAACCAGTGCAGATTCAAAAAAGTATCCCCAAGTGCTTTCTTTTCAAGTCATAATCCTTTTAATACTTGATTTATTGTTCATATTAAAAAAACGTAAGAAATTTAAAACCTTTTTGAGAATACAACACAATAAATGGAAAGCAAAATATTTGAGGAATGAAGAAAACTCTGATTCACAAAAGATAATTTAAAGTGTATGGTTTTTGTACAGTCATTAAAATAATAGTATAAATACTAATGATAAAAATAATTCATGCAAAAATATGCAGATGTTTAGAAACAGCTTTAGTTTTCCAATAAAAAGAAAAATAAATACATATTGAGTATTTATATATGCCATGCATTTTCAGATGTTCAATGCATGCAATTGTATTGTCAAAGTAGCTCCTCTTTGGGAAATGAGGAAACTAAAGCAAAAAAATAAAGAAGAAAAATGTTATTTGTAGAATTTGTATAATGTATTTGTAGAACCTCATTTGTTGCTCCAGGACTCATCACCTGAAGTCTAGATTCAGTGCCCAATTTCTGCTATGTTGTGTTATCACTCATTTATAACATAATTTTTAAAAAATCAATATAACTTAAATATCCCCAAAGAAGTAACCAGACACTTGGTAAGCCTCAGAGATATATAAGTAAAGTGACTAAAGTACAAAAAAATATATATATTCATAGAAGATTGCATGTAAACTGACTAATCGATAAGCTGATATACTTAAATATAAAACCTAAGAAAACCTGAAACTTAACATTTAACTGCCAACTAAATACTAAAAAAAGTACAGTAAAGCTATTCCATTCCTCAGAATTAACTGCTTTAGGTATTAATTTCACTACCTTCAAGCAGTTATGCACTACCATGGGAAAAATGACCATCTTGCAAGTGCACAAGTGACCTTGAAGATTTTACGGCTTTCCTCCGCAAGACAATTTTCTCTAGTTGCCAAGATTTGGTAAAAAGTTGTGTTCAGTCGTACATTTTTGCCAAAGTAATTGAGAACTCAATGTCAGATTGTTTGAAATTTGACAGACGGGCTAAATAATGAAGTTGGGAGAACTTTTATAGTTTTTGTTATTGTTTGGTTTTGGTTTGAATAAATGTATATTCATACAACCTTTTCCTTCATGGTTTTTACTACTTTAGAATCCAGGTACCCAAACAGATATCTATAACTTTTGACATTTATATTGTTTTTATAAAATTAGAACCATTATACTATATCAAGCAATAAACAATTTTGAAGACAAGTGTTCTTACTTTTAAATGACTTATTTTGATGTCTATTGTTAAAAGTCATTTGTGATTGATTATAACCTACACAAACTTATAAACAGCTTTTTTTAGTTGAAAACATTATGGGAAAAACCTGAATTCATCTTAAAATTTTAGTCTAAGTTGTTAATATTTTCATAGAAATGATATAGAATAATTGATCAAAATCCACAAATGAAGTGCTCTGGTTCACATATCTTTTCCTAGGTAAATTTTAACAAACATTAATTTATTTAACCTTTCTCTTTTTTTGGCCTTACCTAAATTATAATTTAGTAATAATGCTAACAGAATTTTAACATGTACATTCACAGATTGTCATTCTGTGGGAATGATGGTGGTCAGCAGGTGACATATTTCATGTACGTGTGCAGTTCAAGTGAGCCTTAGATCATCACATTAAGAACACATGTGGTGTGGGTTTTCTTCTCATTCTCTTCAACTAGACTTAATGTGATATAAATTTGAAATCTATGTTTATTTCTTTTTATATTGTTATTGCTATAAAGAAAATGAGTTTAATGTAACTCTCTTTTCAGTTATTTGTTTTAACACCTTTTAGTTAGTTCAGTCTCTCAGCCATGTCCTACTCTTTGTGACCCCCTAGACTGCAGCACACCAGGTTTCCCTTGACCATCACATACTCTTGGAGCTAGCTCAAACGCATGTCCATCCAGTTGGTGATGTCATCCAACCATCTCATCATCTGTTGCCCCCGTCTCCTCCTGCCTTCAATCTTTCCCAGCATCAGGGTCTTTTCAAATGAGTCAACTCTTCGCATAAGGTGGCCAAAATATTGAGGCTTCCACCTCAGACCTTCCAATGAATATTCAGGACTGATCTCCTTTAGGATAAACTGGTTGGATCTCCTTGCAGTCCAAGGGACTCTCAAGAGTCTTCCCCAACACCACAGTTCAAAAGCATCAATTCTTTGGCACTCAGCTTTCTTTATGGTTCAACATTCTCATCCTTACATGACTACTGGAAAAACTATAGCTTTGACTAGATAGACCCTTGTTGGCAAAGTAATGTCTCTGATTTTATATATGCTCTCTAGGTTGGTCAGAGCTTTTCTTCCAAGGAGCAAGTGTCTTTTAATTTCATGGCTGCAGTCACCATATGCAGTGATTTTGGAGCCCCCCCCCCCCAAATAAAGTTGTCACTGTTTCCATTGTTTCCCCATCTATTTGTCATGAAGAGATGTGATCAGATGCCATAACTGTAGTTTTCTGAATGTTGAGTTTTAAGCCAACTTTTTCACTCTCCTCTTTCATTTTCATCAAGATGGTCTTTAGTTCTTCTTGGCTTTCTGCCATAAGGGGGTATCATTTGCATATCTGAGGTTATTGATATTTCTCCTGGCAATCTTGATTCCAGCTTGTGCTTCCTCCAGCCCAGTGTTTCTCATGATGTACTCTGCATATAAGTTAAATAAGCAGGGTGACAATATACAGCTATGACATACTCTTCTGATTTGGAATCAGTTTATTATTCCATGTCCGGTTCTAACTGTTGCTTCTTGACCTGCATACAGATTTCTCAGGAGGCAGGTAAGGTGATCTGGTATTCCCATCTCTTTAAAACTTTTCCACAGTTTGTTGTGATCCATATAGTCAAAGGATTTGGAGTAGTCAATAAAGAAGAAGTACATGTTTTTCTGTAATTCTCTTGCTTTTTTGTGATCAAATGGATGTTGGCAATTTGATCTCTGGTTCCTCTCCCTTTTCTAAATCCAGCTTAAAAATCTGGAAGTTCATAGTTCATATACTCTTGAAGCCTAGCTTGGAGAATTTTGAGTAATACTTTACTAGTGCGTGAGGCGAGTGCAATTGTGTGGTGGTTTGAACATTCTTTGGAATTGCCCTTCTTTGGGATTGGAATAAAAACTGATCTTTTCTAGTCCTGTGGCCACTGCTGAATTTTCCAGATTTGCTGGCATATTGAGTGCAGCACTTTCACAGCATCATCTTTTAGGATTTGAAACAGGTCATCTGAAATTTCATCACCTCCACTAGCATTGCTTATAGTGACACTTCTTAAGGACCATTTGACTTTGCATTAATGGATGTCTGGCTCTAGGTGAGTGATCACACCATGGTGGTTATCTGGGTCATACTATATAGACTATACAGTGGAAATGACAAATAGATTCAAGAAATTAGATCTGATAGATAAAGTACCTGATGAACTATGGACAGAGGTTTGTGACATTGTAGAAGAGGCAGGGATCAAGACCATCCCCAAGAAAAAGAAATGCAAAAAGGCAAAATGGTTGTCTGAGGATGCCTTACAAATAGCTGTGAATCGAACAGAAAAGAAAGGCAAAGGAGAAAAGGAAAGATAAACCCATTTGAATGCAGAGTTCCAAAGAATAACAAGGAGAAATAAGAAAGCCTTCCCCAGTGATCAATGCAAAGAAATAGAAGAAAACAATAGAATGGGAAAGACTAGAGATCACTTCAAGAAAATTAGAAATACCAAGGGAATATTTCATGCAAAGATGGGCACAAAAAAGGGAAGAAATGGTATGGACCTGACATAAGCAGAAGATATTAAAAGAGGTGGCAGGGATACACAGAAGAATTATACAAAACAGATCTTCACGACCCAGATAATCACGATGGTGTGCTCACTCAGCTAGAGCCAGACATCCATTAATGCAAAGTCAAATGGTCCTTAGGAAGCATCACTGCAAACAATGCTAGTGGAGGTGATGGAATTTCAGTTGACCTATTTCAAATCCTAAAAGATGATGCTGTGAAAGTGCTGCACTCAATATGCCAGCAAATCTGGAAAACGCAGCAGTGGTCACAGGACTAGAAAAGATCAGTTTTTATTCTAACCTCAAAGAAGGGCAATGCCACTCCAGTATCCCTGCCAGGAAAATCCCATGGACAGTAGAGTCTGACAGGCTAAAGTTCATGGACTGTAGCCTGCCTGGCACTTCTATCCATGGGGATTCTCCAGGCAAGAATATTGGAGTGGGTTGCCATTGCCCTCCTCTAGGGATCCTCTCCACCCAGGAATCAAACCTAGGTCTCCCTCATGCTAGGCAAATTCTTTACCATTTGAGCCACCAGGAAAGCCCAGGAATACCAGAGTGTGTGGCCTATCCTTTCTCAAGGGGGTCTTCCTGACCCAGGAATCAAACCGTGGCATCCTGCATTTCAGCTGGATTCTTTACCAATGAGCCACCAGGGAAGCCCTCACTTAATTACCAGGGTGTAGGATATTCCATGTTATTTGGAAAATTGTTTTAGCAAATGATGAATGTTAGAATAAAACAAAGTAGAACCACAAATAATATCTACAAATAATTTCACATCATTGGTGGAAAATCAGCACCTTATCATTAGCTATATCCATAAGGTATGATTTTAAAAAGCTTTGTAAAGTGTTTCTCAACACATCTCTGACTTGAGTTTCCTGTATTAGTCCTAGATTACCATTTCTATTTTAATTTTTTATTTTGTAGCCAAATGAGAACATTTAGTTGCACAAGCTATTATACTTTCCAGATATTCTTAAGAATAATTTAATTTTTAAATGCATTTTAGTTTTTTTTTTTAAATAATTGTATTTATTTATTTTTGGTTGTGCTAGGTCTTCATTGATGTGTGGGCTTTTCTCTAGTTGCAGTGAGCATCTACTCTCTAGTTGGGGTGTGTAGGCTTCTTATCATTGTGGCTTCTCTTATAGAGCCCAGGTTCTAGGGCAAGCAGGTCTCGGTAGTTGTATCATGTTGGCTAAATGCTTGTGGCTCCTGGGCTCTGGAGCACAGGCTCAGCAGTTATGGTGCATGGGCTTAGTTGCTCTGCATGTGGGATCTTCCCAAACCAGGGTTCAACCTGTGTCTTTTTGTATTGGCAGGGAGATTCTTCACTACTGAGACAAGATGGAAGCCCCCTTTTTAATTTTTAAAAATGTGAACTCAACCACATTTGAAAATTTTCAGAATCAAAAACTTTGGACAGATAACAAATATTCTTCTATGATGATCACTGGTTCAAGTCCGTGCCTATCAATAGCGGTTATTAGAAAATTCAGAAAAATATGTCATGTGCACTATATGCTTGCACTTTCACTTCCTCTCCAACCTTGTTTAACCCATAAGATTCTTATATTTTTGTCATTTGGGCTAATTATATCTGAATACATTATGTCTGCTAGACTCTTTTAAACATTTCAACCATTTCTCTCATTAAAAAATAATTTCAGTGTTGTTTTCTTAAATTTTCATGAAGATACAAATAAAGACAGTTTGCGGGGGAAATCAATTTACTAAAGGAACCACACTTTTAAGTTTGAGCTTATTTCATATGAATTTGTATTTTTGACATTTTTCAAAATAAGATATAAATTTAAAATGTTGTTTCTATGTTACATTATTCTACTATAACAATTGGTATGATAATCACAGTATGATAGTAAAAAATTGCCATCTAAAAAATTCAAATAAAAATGGCAAACTTTCCTTCATGCTTAATTATACAAATTCATGTTTCCTTTACTTTTTATGTTGTTTAGTCACTAAGTGGGTCCAACTCTTTTGCAAGGCTCCTCTGTCCATGGGATTACCCAAGCAAGAAAACTGGAATGAGTTGCTATTTCCTCCTCCAGGGTCTCTTCTCAACCCAGGGATTGAATCTGTTTTTCCTGCATTGACAAGCAGATTCTTTATTGCTGAGCTACTAGGGAAGTCCTTACTCTCTATAGTTTCACATGTATTTCCCTTTGATGATTAATTGTGTCTACATAGGAATATGTCCTTGGTATTTTCCTGGATAGTCTTAGCACTGAACAGGGACAGAATCAATGTGGACTTATCCACAAACACCATGTCATACTTGCATCAAACCGGAGATACCTTAAAATATGGACACTCAGCAAAATGAAAATGAGATCACCTGAACTGAACCCAAACATATAACTGTTGGCCAAATTTGTATTCAAATGTAGTTTTGAAAGTGTTCAACTACTGAAAATTCTGAAATGTCTGAAAATTCAAGACACAAATTTCTATATCTCTGATATTTTTCATTTACTTACGAAATAAATCACTGACAATTTAAAACATGTATTTCTGATATAGATATTCTATCTTTGAATACTGCTACCCTCTCCAGGAATAGGTGACAGAAAACTAAGACAATCTGCAAACCTTAGAAATACCTGCTCAAGTGTTCAAACAGCATTCGTTAATTCATTGTGTTTCTACTAAGTCAGGCAAGAAGTGATTGAAATATAATGCTCATACTGTGTCTACATAACGCTGTGATCAAGTCATAATTTCTGGTTCACATAAAGTTGCCCTTATTTTATTTTGGTATACACTCTGCTTCATGCTTACAAATATATGGAAAATTAGAACTCTGGAAAATTCATCCGGAGAGATATGTAGGTTATGTACGGAAACATATAGGGGAAATTGGAATGATCTGTAAGTTCAGTGTAATTTTCCTTGGGAAACTGATGATTCACAAAAAATGAAAATGAGCATAGTAAGATATGAAAAAATCCCCCTGGAAATGGGGCATGTTTCAGTAAAAGAATATTTCCAAACTACTGTCAATCAATGATAGAAAGAGCAAAGGAGAACACGGCAGAAGAAGGAAGGGGTAAGAGAGTGGGTCCATGGTTGAAGTAATGGGAATACTTGAATGAGGGGTAATGGGTGGAGGGGGAGACACACTCAGATATGATATTTTCATAAGTTGCTTCAGGGAGAGGAATGGATTTGAAGGACAAGAAGATGAGTTTCCCTGGTGGCTCTACGGTAAACAATCTGCCTGCCAATGCTGGAGACACAGGAGAGGTGAGTTCAATCCCTGGGTCTGGAAGATCTGGTGGAGGAGGAAATGGCAGCCCACTCCAGTATACTTGCCTGAAAATTCCATGGACAGAGGAGCCTGCCTGGCCATAGTCCATGGGCTGCAGAGTCAGTCATGACTGAGCATGCACGCAGAAATATGGGTTGAGTTCAGGAGCATTGCTGGGTCATTTTGAAATGACTACAGTTTCCTGTGTTAATGATAAAGGTAGCTGGGATCTTGTTGGAGTTAAATTAAGAGAATAGATAAATTGAAAGCTATTGAGGTGATAAAATAATTTTGGGGGTGATTTACACAATGCCTGAACTCAGCCATTTTCGGAAGTCGCTCCCTTGTCATTTACAGCTCTTTGAATTTCTGACCACAAGCACTATGGATAAAGTTCTTTTTTAAAAATTTATTTCATATTAGTTGAGTAAAATATTATAGTGAACTATTATGAAAAAAGTAGAAGGTTGTAAGTTCTTTTTTAAAAATTATATTCTAAAATATGGTATTTTAGCTTTCACAAAAAATTCAAAACTATATGAATTTCAGGCATATTGAAAAATAGCTTTAATAAGACATTCTCTTTTTTAAAAATTGATTTGTGAACTATAAATGAATGTATTAAACATGAATGTAGCACTTTTGAGTAGGTAAGTTTAACCTATGTGCTATCATTTTCATGATAGAAAAGATGTCTTATAAAATACAGTTTTTTAAAAAAGTGTGTTAGTGTATGTATGTATGTACTTGTGTGCATATATATATATATGTGTGTATGTGTGGGGGGTGAATATATACATATATACACATGCATACACATAAAACCATACATATGCATTCAAGTTTAATTTAAAGCTCACACTTTGAATCTGTCATTGTGCTTAAACTTGGTCTAGTGCTGATTTTATCCTAAAGCATTGAAAGTTATGATGCTTTAAAAATTAATTAATAGTCTAAGTACATTCATTATCATTTAAGATCTATTTTGGTTACACTTTTTAATATTCTGTTTTTGTTGCAGAGCCATTTAGACACAGCCATTTGTGGATAATAAGTCATTTATTCCTCATTAACTGTGAGGATGGATGTAGATATTCATTGCAGCCAGACAACAGACTCATTTAACTGCATACAGTACATGATTATATACCACACCAATGACTAGAATGCAAATCCCACTTCACATTTACTTCATTTTAACTTAACCATTTGCCAATAGCTCAAATCTTCTCCTTTATGGCTGTGAGTTTCCTTTTCTAGCTTCTCTGCAAGAGTATCACTGAATTTTTAATTTTAAAAAGGAAAAAATAAAACGCAAGAAAAGGGAAATAGATGAATGTTTATAATTTAGAATGATAGTTCTCTCCACTATAACTCACATGAACTCTTACAATTTGTCTATGAAACCATGCTTTCCCTGTTGGAAATTTATACCCCAGTCAGCTTAACCTTAAACCAGATGAGTTTTAGCTTTTAAATGCAGAAGACCTTAACAAATCATCATAGAACTGGTCACAGTTGCAAACTTTATTTGTGCCTGCAGTGAAACTCAGGAATTTGCTACCTTCCTCTCACAAATGATAGCATACCATTTTAAATTGCATGAAGTATATTAAAATGAAAACATAATTTATTTTTATAAAATTAGCCATTTAAAATTAGTCACTATGTGCAGAAAATGTGAATTTTTCATGATATTGCTTTTTAAAGCTATGTAGAAATAATCATCCTTGTAATTGAGCCATGTCAAAAATAATAAATCAAAATAATCATATATAGTTTATAACAAATTCTATGCTGAAATATTGCAAAGATATAATACATTTTGATGTATGCTTTACTAAAATTGAGTAAACTATATTGGAGTCTCCTTATTTTAGAATTTACAGGAAGATCTAGTCAATATCCATAGTATATCACAATGTCTGCTGATAAAATAGACAGGAAATAAAGACAACATCATCTTTTTATTTATCTTTCAAAACTGGAAAACATAAATTGTCACATTTGTTTTCTTACTAATCTTGGAAATGTTGGAAATTTTCTCAATTCATACTGGTAGCCATTAACTAAAGGAACAGGGTACACAGATGAATTGAAGTCTATATGCCTTGTCTGGTTTTAAAAATTGTCTGGATGGAAATATAAGAATAAAAAATCCAAACAATCTTGTTGTTTCCAAGATATAAATTGTAATTTTCCATAATTATTTATCTTGATCATTGCATTCTATGTAGTCTCCACACAACCTTTATACAATGTGAAATTTTACTGTCATAAAGCAAAATAAGGGCTTCCCTGGTGGCCCAGTGGTAAAGAACCTGCCTGCCAATGCAAGAGATGTGGGTTCGATCTCTGGTTTGGGAAGATCCCCTGGAGAAGGAAATGGCAACCCATTCCAGTATTCTTGTTTGGGAAATGCCATGGACAGAGGAGCATAATGGGCTACAGTCCATGGGCTTGCAATGGAGTAGGACACAACTTAGTGACTAAACAACAACAACAAAGCAAAATAAACATATGAAAATGAAAATCCAAAATGATCAGTGAGTGCAAAATTAAATCTTGCAGTCCTTACATCATTTCCTAGATTCTTGCTGTTCACCAGAACAATCTGTATTTGTCTATTCAATTTTTTAAAACAATGTTTACTTTCTTTTTTCTAATATGCAAAGACCCTAGTTTTAGTCATCAAATTTTTAAAAATCTATTAAAATCTCCATCTAAAAAGATGGATAAATTGGGGAATTCTCACATATTTTATTTTACTACTTTTGATTTTACCAATTAAATATGTGATACATTAGATTTCATCCAATGAGCAATATGGGATATGAATAGTTGTCATTTTTTGCAAAAGGTTAATCAAGTCATCATATTACAGTTTAGTAAATGTTCTGTCTTTTCTACATTGGATTAGCATTCCCTGTCATGTATGGATGTGAGAGTTGGACTACGAAGAAAGCTGATAACCATAGAATTGATGCTGTTGAACTGTGGTGTTGCAAAAGACTCTTGAGAGTCCCTTGAACTGCAAGGAGATCCAACCAGTCCATCCTAAAGGAGATCAGTCCTGAGTATTCATTAGAAGGACTGATGCTGAAGCTGAAACTCCAATACTTTGGCCACATGATGTGAAGAGCTGACTCATTGGAAAAGACCCTGATGCTGGGAAAGATTGAAGAAGGTAGGAGAAGGGGATGACAGAGGATGAGATGGTTGGATGGCATCAGCCACTCAATGGAAATGAGTTTGGGTAAACTCCAGGAGTTGGTGGTGGACAGGGAAGCCTAGGGTGCTGCAGTCCGTGGGGTCACAAAGAGTCAGAAATGACTGAGCGAATGAACTATCTAACTATGTTATATCTTCTTCTGGTTCTGATACTTTGTCTTCTCAAACAGTCTTTTTTTTTTTTTTTTTTTTTTCCCTCTTGCCTTTTGGCATGCCACCTAAACTGTCATTCGTTGAAAGCTCAGCATGTTGTATAGGTAATCAAAACAGGTTAAAAACCTTTTAATATGAGATTTTATATTTATCTAACTAGACATTGGGATTTGTTTAATATTTGCTACAGATGCTGTCTATTGGCTTCAAATTCATCTAACATCCTTGTTTTTGCCTCCACTGTTGATTCTTGAGCTGCACTAGCTAGACTCTTCCATAAATATACTTGAACATTGTTGATATGGTAGTAAGAAGGGCACTGTGGAGTAGTATTCCATAAGATTATGATTAATTCTCAGTCTTTTACTGAATCTGTGTCTCGGGGCTTTGTCCTCAACAAATATTTCACAGTTCCTCATCCTCTTCCACACTTTTAGATGAGTCAGGAAGCTTAGAGGGGCGTCGTACCAAATAAATGCCCTTTCTCCATGTAGGATGGTAGATCAGATGGTAAAGCATCTATCCTGCAATGTGGGAAACCTGGGTTCAGTCCCTGGGTTGGGAAGATCCCCTGGAGAAAGAAATGAAAACCCACCCACTCCAGTACTCTTGCCTGGAAAATTCCATGAATGGTGGAATGGATGCTAGGCTACATGGGATCACAAAGAGTTGGATACGACTGAGCAACTTCACACTATCCATGTAGAATATGTTTCTGGTAACGTGTTTTCTCATTTATATTAAGCCTTTAGAGTATTCCTCTATTAATCCACATCATAATGCTTTTATTTTAGAATTTAAACTTATTTTTATAAAAAAACTTCTGCATTCTTGCCTATGTTAATTGCTATGTACTTAGGGTTCTTACTGATATTTCCTGGTGTATCTTTACATTTAAATTTTCTAGTTGGTTAGAGATATGTTACTGACATTAGTAAATGCATGCTTTATTTGGAAATTTGGCAAGTTCTTTTATTTGTTTAATTGTTTCTTAAGTGTATTGATTAAGATATTATCATTAGCAAATAAAAATAGTGCATCCCTCCTGTTTTAATCTTCACAATATTTTGTTTTCTTTCTTTATCTTCTTTCTGGCAGATACCTCCGATGCAAATAATCCAGTGACAGTGGGCACTCTTTTCTTGTTCTCAAAAAATGCATCTAATATATTAAAAAATTATCCAATAATTATGCTTGCTGTCATTTTTTGTATGTAATTATTAACAAATTCAATAAGTATCTTCCAGTCTCCATCTGATAAATATTTTAAATCCTAAGTAAGTGTTGAAGTTAATAAAATATTTGTTTGCATCATTTAAGATAATTATACAATTGTGTATCGTCTATTAATTTTATGATTTATATTCTTAGGGTTTTTGATGTGAAAAGTGACTTGAATTTACAGAACAGATTTACTTGATCATGATGTTTTACTGTTTAGCACACTGTTAAGTTGAGAAGGTGTCAGGAAGCATTTAACAAGAGGCTTCCTGTGTGCTGTTTTGGATCTGTCAGGAACCCTCTGGCCCTTATTAATTCCTGAATATTCAGGAATTAAGAGGAAAGGCCAAGCCTTTCCCGGGGCTGAGGAACTCAGGCATTTCTCATTATGGTGATAAGTACCCTCTTCCTTTTTATGAGCCACATGGTAAAAGGTGATTGTTTGCAACTCTCTCTTTGATAGGGATCATCTTATGTTTTGTAAATCTGGAATTTTAATCCTCATCTTTGCTGAGAATAACTACAGTATATATGCCCACGCCATGTTGATTAAAACACCTTTGCTCCATCAGAGCTTTGGTCCCCGTGTCTGTCTGTCTGTCTTTCTTTCCTTCTGTCTTTCTTTTCTTTCTTTCTTTCTTTTCTTTCTTTCTCTCTCTCTCTCTCTCTCTTTCTTTCTATCCCACTCGAGAGGACGCCCGGTGCCTACGTGCAGCAGCGGGAGCCCTAAGAACAGGGCTCTATTGGCTTTCCGCGGAAACCAGGGGATATCAGCCTCTTTCTCTCTCTTACTCTCCGGACCACCAGCTTCCGGTCCATTAAAGGACCAACAAGAAGGCATAGGTTTTAACATGTGAAAATTCAGCTGTGAATTCTCCATAAGTGAAATGGGCTTCTAATTGTCCTTTATAATCACCTACATAAAATAATAGAATTTCTTAGTCATTCTTTTCTAATTCTTTACTATGCACTGAATTCATATGAAGCTTAGTACACCTCTCAGTACCCAGTATAGCTCTCTGCTTTGTGCTTCTAGGTTTGTATTTTTGTTTCTGTGATCAGTCACTAAGTCATGCCCTACTCTTTGTGACCCCAAGGGCTGCAGTGTGCCAAGCTTCCCTGTCCTTCATTATCTCCCAGAGTTTGCTCAAATTCATGCCTGTTAAGTCAGTGATGCTGTCTTTCTAACCATCTCATCCTCTGCTGACCCCTTCTCCTTTTACTTTCAATCTTCCCAGCATCAGGGTCTTTTCCAATGAGTCAGTTCTTCCCATTGGGTGACCAAAGTATTGGAGCTTCAGCTTCAGCATCAGTCCTTTTAATGAATATTCAGGGTGGATTTCCTTTAGGATTGACTGGTTTGATCTCCTTGCATTCCAAGTGACCCTCAAGAGTCTTCTCCAGGACCACAATTCAAAAGCATCAATTTTTTGGCGTTCAGTCTTTTTTTTTTTTTTTAATTCATCTCTCACATCCATACATGACTACTGGAAAACCCATAGCTTTGACCATATGGGCCTTTGTCAGCAAAGTGATATCTTTGCCTTTTAATATGCTGTGTAGGTTTGTCAAAGCTTTCCTTTCAAGGAGCAAGCTACTTTCATTTTCATGGGTGTGGTCACTGCCTGCAGTGATTTTGGAGTCCAAGAAAATAAAATCTGTCACAGCTTCCATTTTTCCCCTTCTATCTTCTTTTTAATCTACATTTTCTTTTTTTTTAATTATTTTTAGTAGTACAGATATCAAGGATCAATTTACATTGGAACAGTAGATGAATAAAATTGCTAAAATGATTACAAACTTAACGAAATTCTGCCTATAAAAAGTCATTGTCTGCTAGTAGTGCATTTTCTCATTAGCACAAATAGACAAGAAAGCTGCAGATATAAAACATAATTGTGAAAGCAAGCAGAATATTTGAGGCATTTAGAGTTTTAGCTAGGAAGGATTTGCAAGAAATAATGGAACAGCCCCACCCAAATATTTATTCTTGAGGATTTATATATCCTTGCCATTATCCCATCTATCTTACTTCACCCATATAGGAGGTAATAGAATCATGGTCTGCAATTCCTTCATCAGTGTTATCATAGGATTTGGTCAAGAATGTAATATAAACAGTATCTGAATAATTGTAATGAATCAAATCTAAAACTATACCAAATAAAATAGGACATAACACTTGAAATATTGTCACTGAAAAGCAGCAAGAAATTGAACTGTTTTCTGTATGAAACTAGTACTGCAAATAGCAGTTCTATTCATAATTTTTATACTTAAACTTTCAGGTGAAGGAGTAAAAAGTTATATAAACCATCAACTGTACATGCCAGTAAAAAATAATATTAATAGTAAATTTATACAGAGGCAAAACAAATAAAGACCAATTGATTATACAAAAATATAGTTTCAGACTACCTGAAATTACATTAAACTACAGAACTAATTCTTACCTGGTTCTTACTATCAGAAAAGTTAGTGAGAAAAATTAATCTGATTATCTGTAAAATGATATATCATGACTGTATTTATTGGAAAGATTAATTTTTCCTGAGCTACTACTTTAAACAATGGAAATATACACAAATAAATTCATTATGTATTTTAATTAACTCAACTATTTTCAGCTTAATTTTTACCTGTATACCTCAAATTTATCCAAGTTTCTTTTCAAAATTTGTATGCACATTCTTAATTATTTAAGATATGTTTTAATACTGTTTTCAGATTAAAAGACTAAATTAAACTGTGCAAATGTTTTGTGTGTATTTATTCTTCACAGAAATATTTTTTAAAAATTTATTAGATTTCATAGTAAAATTTGACAGATGATTTTTGTTTCATCTAGTTCTTTTCCCTTTCATCAACACATAGAAAAACAGTAAATTTACTTTTACTCTGAAATATACTTTTCAAAAAATTCCAACAAAATGTCAATCAGTACATGGTATTGTTAGTGTCAACTATATTTCTGTGATGAATTGAGCTGAAAAACTGATGCAGTGGAAATTTTATTTGTTGTACTGATATTTATTGGCACTAAGAAATGACAAAATATAACACTTTACAGGTTTGATAACTGAGGTTATATATTTTTATGTTTTATTTCCCTTATTCAACAGTAGATATAAATAGTGGTTATGAACAATTTGGTTGACTAACCACAGGATTAAAAATATGAGATATTTTTGTGGCATTATTCTATAATGATATATCTTTTTCTCTCTTAGATATTATATTCAAACCTAATGACATTCTGACATTTAATGCTTATATTAAAGATAATACATGTAAAGATTTAGAAAATTCAAGTATTATGGTGAACAACAAATACTAACATTATTGTTCATCCTTCTTTTTAAATAATAATAGTAGTGTTGGTATGTGTTAGTTGCTCAGTCGTATCCAACTTTACAACCCCATAGACTGTAACCCACCAGGCTCCTCTATCCATGGAATTTTTCAGGCAAGGATACTGGAGTAGGTTGCCATTCGTCTCTCCAGAGGAAAGTATTGTTATAGAATAGTCTTATTTGAATTGCACAGTACAATCAAAATATAGTAATAGTACTACCAAAGCAAGTTAATACTCATGAGATTGTTTTTATGACATTTTGAGTAATAAACCTGTGTTCTTGTTATTGGAACATAAATAAGAATTCCTCACTGAATATATAAGAGAACAGCAAGATAACTTTTTAATTATATTCTTACAGCATATGCATTCTTTCATGTTAATGGAGAAATGACTTCTTGACACAGATCTGAGCCCATGTATTTTAGGTAAAGTAGATTCTGTGCAAGAATAGAGATCATTCTTTGTACTGATATGATTGTTCCTACACAACAGAAATCAATGCTCAGTAATGTTCCTAACTTCTAAAAAATCAAAATAATCTTATACTTTAAAATTGGCACAGTATGAGATTTCTGATACTTTTAATTGTTACCTTAAATATAAATTAATTACATAAGAATTATAGCTATGATGACTATATACCCTAATTTTCCCTAAATTCTTCCCATAAAGCTATTTATTCTTTCAAAAATTCTATATTCTTCCTTTAGTCATAAACATAATCAGTATTTCTCTGCTGTTACATGTACCTTACTTGTTGATGTTTAGAATGTTGTTTCCTATTTCTTCAATGATCATATCTTGCTGATATTAATATTTGAATGTGTCTGTTACATAAGAATAAGGAATGATGATAGCAGTAACTATTATGTATACATGTGTATATGTGTATACATGTGTGTTTATAACTTATCTTTATATATATGTGTGTGTGTGTGTGTGTGTCTATGTTTTTTCCTTCTACTAACTCATTTAGAGCTGAATAATTGAAAACATTTCCTAATTAAGATACTTTAATCTGGTTCCCACCTAATCGCCCTGACCCCAGTGATAAAAGAAAAGCAGAAGTATTATCATAAGGACTTGGACTTCTAGTAACAAAACATCAAGACAAGGATGAAAACTATTTTGACTTATCAGTCATATTTATTTTTTCTCCAATGATGACTTTTTTTTCCCCTTCTGCTGACAAGAATAAAAAGTGCTTGGTTCCAACATTAAAGGACATATTTTATTTATAACCAGGCAGGCTTGAAATTCTTCATTTTAAATCCCTGTTGAACTTTAGAGAAACCTTTAAAAACTCAATTACATTTATTCTAGGATTTTACCCCAGACTTCAGAGTCCAGAATTCTAATGCTCAGGAAAAAGAACCCAATATGGAAAAGCCACAAGACCATATGAACATCTTAGGGAACACATGCACACCAATGGCTGATTCATGTCAATGTATAGCAAAAATCACTACAATATTGTAAAGTAATTAGCCTCCAATTAAAAAAAAAATTATTATATTTTTTTAAAGTCTTAGGGAGAGTTACCCCTAAGCTTTGCCAAATATGTAGACCTGGTTCTCCTTCAGAGAAAAATTTGAATGGTATTCAAATGAGAATCTTTGATTATTGCTATACTTGAAATAATTTCATATTGGGATTATCTTACTGAAGCAGGAAATGGCAACCCACTCCACTATTCTTGCCAGGAGAATTTCATGGACAGAGGAGCCTGAAGGGTTAGAGTTCATGGGGTCACAGTCAGACATGACTGAGCAGCTAACACACATATCTTATTAGTAGACTTTAAAACAAATTCCCGCTATTCTGAGGACAATTTATCAGATTAATTTTTTAAAGATCAGTCCTCAAAGTCATGAATCAAAGTAACATTAGAGTACACTAAATAACTTCTGAGCAGTTACTTTTTTGTTAAAGAATACTTTCTAAAAGACAATTTATCAGTCTTGAGTCCATATGGGTGTTACACTTCATTTTATTTTTAACTGAATTCAGAAATAGAGAGAAAGTATATTCTTAATTAATGAAGACAAGTAATTGTTGTGAGATAATTAATTATAGAAATCTGGCAAACAGTGTAACTAATCACACAGGAGGGCATCCTTCCTCATTTATTATTTATTAGAAACTTTAAATAAATAAAGTTACATTAATTTTGCTTTAAAGAAAACAGATAAGGCTTATAATTTTAATACTAAAGCAAAAAGGTACAAATAAATAAATTGTAATCTATTTGAAGATAATTATATATCACTTTTTAAGTCTCATAAGACTATGCTAATTTCATAGAATATAACTAGCATTTAAAACATTCTAGTTGTGAAATCAGGTCTAAAGTTTGTCTTGAACTGTCCAAACTTGATTATTAAAAAAAAAAAAACAAGTTATTCAACACTGTCACTGAAATCATATTGGGTTGGCCAAAAAAGTTTGTTCCAGCTTTCTATATTATGTTAAGAAAAACCTGAATGAATGTTTTGGCCAGTTCAATAAAAAGCACATTATAAATACAAGAAATTAAAGCATATTTAGCTTATTTAACTAATGTTTCATAATATTAGTAGTTAGGAATATTTAGTAGTTATGAATAAGAGAGTAGTCTTTATCATTTGACTTTGTCTTCTCTCATAAACATTTATTGATGACTTACAAGGATTAGACAACTGAATAATGTGCTAGTAACATATAAGTGAACATAAATCCATTCTACAATTAACTCATAATGTCATCAGAAAGATAAGTTTCCCACAAGATAATTAAAATAAAATGTGGCAATTACTGTGATAAGTATAAGTAAAGACTATTGGAAATGTTTTTAAGGAGAAGCAGAGAAAGAAAAGTGAGAGAATATCATGTTAGTCAGTTCAGTCACTTAGTCATATCCGACTCTTTGAGACCCCATGGACTGCAGCACTCCAGGCTTCCCTGTCCATCACTAACTCCCAGAGCCTACTCAAACTCATGTCAATTGAGTCAGTAATGCAATCAAATCATCTAATCCTCTGTCCTCCCCTTCTCCTCTTGCCTTCAAACTTTCCCAGAATTGGGGTCTTTTCCAATGAGTCAGTTCTTCGAATCAGGTGGCCCAAGTATTGGTGCTTCAGCTTCAGCATCAGTCCTTCCAAAGAATATTTAGGACTGATCTCCTTTAGGATTAACTGGTTGGATCTCCATGCAGTCTAAGTGGCTCTTAAGAATCTTCTCCAACACCACAGTTCAAAAGCATCAATTCTTTGGCACTGAGCTTTCTTTATGGTTCAATTCTCACATCCATACATGAATACTGGAAAAACCATAGCTTTGAATAGACGGACCTTTGTTTGGTAAAGTAATGTCTCTGCTTTTTGATATGCTGTCTAGGTTGGTCATAGCTTTTCTTCCAAGAAGCAAGCATCTTTTAATTTCATGACTGCAGTCACCATCTGCAGTGATTTTAGATCCCCAAAAATAAAGTCTCTCACCATTTCCATTGCATCCTCATCTATTTGTCGTGAAGTGATGGGACTGGATGCCATGATCTTAGTTTTCTGAATGTTGAACTTTAAGCCAGATTTTTCACTCTCCTTTTTTACTTTCATCACAAGGCTCTTTAGTTCTTCTTGGCTTTCTTCCATAAGGGTGGTGTCATCTGCAGATCTGAGGTTATTGATATTTCTCTGTGCAATCTTGATTCCAGCTTGTGCTTAATCCAGCCTGGCATTTTGTTTGATGTACTCTGCATATAAGTTAAATAAGCAGGGTGACAATATACAGCCCTGACATACTCCTTTCCTGATTTGCAACCAGTTTGTTTTCCGTGTCCAGTTTGAACTGATGCTTTCTGACTTGCATACAGAATTCTCAGGAAGAGGTCAGGTGGTGTGGTATTCCCTCCCATCTCTTTAAGAGTTTTCCACAGTTTGTTGTGATTCACACAGCCAAAGGCTTTGGTGTAGTCAATAAAGCAAAAGTAGATGTTTTTCTGGAACTCTCTTGCTTTTTTGATGATGTTGCAGATAATTTGCAGATGTTGGCAATTTGATCTCTGGTTCCCTTGCCTTTTTGGAAATCCAGCTTGAACATCTGGAAGTTCATGGTTCACATACTGTTGAAGCCTGACTTGGAGAATTTTGAGCATTACTTTGCTAGTGTGTGAAATTAGTGCAATTGTGTGGTAGTTTGAACATTCTTTGTCGTTTCCTTTCTTTGGGATTGGAATGAAAACTGAACTTTTCCAGTCCTGTGGCCACTGCTGTTTTCTAGATTTGCTGGCATATTGAGTGCAACACTTTCACAGCGTCATCTTTTAGGATTTGAAATAGCTCAACTGGAATTCCATCATCTCCACTAGCTTTGTTTATAGTGATGCTTCCTAAGGCCCACTTGGTTTCACATTTAAGGATGTCTGGCTCTAGGTGAGTGATCACATCATAATGGTTATCTTTATCTGGGTCATGAAGATATTCTTTGTATAGTTCTTCTGTGTATTCTTGCCATATTTCTGTAATATCTTCTGCTTCTGTCAGGTTCATTTCGTTTCTGTCTTTTATTGTGCCCATTTTTGCATGAAATATTCCCTTGGTATCTCTAATTTTCTTGAAGAGATCTCTAGTCTTTCCCATTCTATTGCTTTCCTCTATTTCTTTGCATTGATCACTGAAGAAGGCTTTCTTATCTCTCCTTGCTATTTTTTGGAACTCTGAATTCAGGAGTATCTTTCCTTTTCTCCTTTGCCTTTAGTTCTCTTCTTTTCTCAGCTATTTGTAAGGCCTCTGCAGACAACCATTTTGCATTTTTGCATTTCTTTTTCTTGGGGATGGCTTTGATCACTGCATCCTGTACAATGTTACATACCTCTGTCCATAGCTCTTCAGGCACTCTGTCTATCAGATCTAATCCCTTGAATCTATTTCTCACTTCCACTTCAAATCATAAGGGATTTGGTTTAGGTCATACCTGAATGGTCTAGTGGTTTTCCCTCCTTTCTTCAATGTAAGTCTGAATTTGTCAATAAGGAGTTCATGATGTGAGCCACAGTCAGCTCCTGGTCTTGTTTTTGTTGACTGTATAGAGCCTCTCCATCTTTGGCTGCAAAGAATATAATCAATCTGATTTTGGTATTGACCATCTGGTGATGTCCATGTGTAGAGTCTTCTCTTGTGTTGTTGGAAGAGAGTGTTTGCTATGACCAGTGCATTCTCTTGGAAAAACTCTGTTAGCCTTTCACCTGCTATGTTTTGTATTCCAAGGCCAAATTTGATGTTACTCCAGATATTTCTTGTTTCCAGGTATCTTATGTAAGGGTAGGTATCTAGTAGAATGATAGCACAGCTGTTTATTAAGAGGTGAGTAGAAAATAGCAAGGAAAAATATGAGCTAGGTAGAGCACACTGCAAAAGTAAATTTATGGATTTGGAAAACATCTGCAAGATGTCTAGTATTAGAACCTAAAGAGTTCTACAGAGTTGTCAGAGATAAAGCAAAGGATGATGGTAAGAGAATTTAGCAGCACCTCATATGCTCAGTTGAGAACTTCGAGTTATTCTTTTTTTTTTCCTCTTTTTTTAAAATTTTTTTTTCTTATAATGACAAGGGATCCCTGGAATATTAGAAGCAGAAAAGTAAAATTAAATATTAAAAAGTTTTTTTTTCTCCGCTCTAGTTAAATGGTACGATGGATGCATTTGAAGGAAGTAAGAAAAGAGACAGAGGATTAATCAGAAGAATTTGGTGGTAGTAGCCTAGGCATGGCTTTATAATAGAAGAATGAACTACATTGGAAGGTCTTGGAAACAGAGAAAGCAGATTGTTCGCTAGGCTATCCCTTATATCAAATCACTGTGAATTCAAGGAGTGATAATGTGATCTGATCTTCTGCAAAATGTAATTGAATGGAAAGTAAAAAGATTTATTGAAATGTAATTTTATTTTTACATAGTTATAACAGACATGTCCATACATATCTCTCAATGTTTTTTGTGGCACTCTTCCTATATTGAAAAGGGGAGTGTTAGTCGATCAGTCATGTGCAATTCTTTGTGGCCCCATGGCTTTTAGCCTGCCAGGGCTCCTCTGTCCATTCTCCAGGCAAGAATACTGGAGTGGGTAGGCAATCCCTTCTCCAGGGGATCTTCCCAACCTAGGGATCAAACCTGGGTCTCCACATTGCAGGCAGATTTTTTACCATCTGAACCACCAGCTTAAAAGTTAAAAATCATATTTTCTAAACTTCTCCTCAGATAGTTTTTGTGATTATTATTTTGGTTCATCACACTTGTTTCAACATGAAATTTGAATTCAGGACCATTAAAGCAAGATGGTGGAAAATGTATGTGATCCATCCAGTGGGGCTTGAGCAGTGTGAATCCGGACCCTATATTCACAGCAGTGACATCTGGATTCTAAGATAATTAGCAGTGTGTTTCAGGGGTCAGCAGTTAGGTTAGCAGTTTTCTGGCTGAAACAGAAACGGCATATCATTTGCTGGGTTAGCTCTGTTGATATAAATGTTGTTTAAAAGTCATACCTAGAAACAAAGATTAAAAGCATTCCTCTAATTCTGGTGATAATCATAAATGTCAAACTCTCTGTACTAATTTTTGGTATAAAAATAGCTAGAGGGTTTGCTATTATCTGAATATGATCCTGAATTGTACATGCAGGCTAGATTTTTTAGAACAGAACCCAATTTAACTTGATGCAGCAATGCACTCAGCTAAAAAAGTAAAGTCATTGGCCTATGTTACAATTATTGTGGCCCCATGACTGAACCTATTAGGTACAAGATCAAGTCTACTGGAAAATTCTGCTAAGGTTTTGTGACCATAATATGCGTGTCTCCCATTGCCCTTTGCATTATTTTTTTTAACCTCTTTTACTGTAGGAAATTTGTTTTAATGGCTATGTCTGTAACAATCGACATGTGACCCCACAGAAAAAGACAAGGAAAAATAAAGAATTTTTTGGCTCTGTCAGCTTGTGGGCATTCAAATCAATGCTGTGATCTTAGTCTTCTGGATAACTTAGGACATTCTGGAAGAAAAAAGGAAGAGTCAATTACAGTATACTATCCAATTTCTGTCACTGATAACTTATAGCAAACTTAATTCCATGATGGATATGAGATTTTTCTGTTTCAGCTATAAGTCTGAGCTGCAAGCAACAGAAGATGACTCTTTTGAATAAGCAAAAACAGATTCACTTAAAAAAAAAAAATTAGGTAGTTCAGATAACTGTTATGAGGAATAAAAAACAATTTTCAGGAATTGTGCCTACGGACATACATTGAAAATGAGCCAAAGACAACACCAACTATAGTTTCACAATTGAAACTATTTCTTTGTCACATACTCAATCTTGAAATCAACAGAACATCAGACTGTCATTCCTGCTGCTATCAGTATCTGATAATTTGACCATCACCCAAAACAAGTGCCAGGAAACCTCTTACCACCCTTGTTTATTTCCAGATTTAAGTTGTAGTGTTTCTGAGTTAAGAGCATTATTTTCCAAGTTTGTGTACTAGTTACAATGATTCAGGGAATTTCTATTTCAAGACTGTAGTGCTAGAAATTTTCCAATTATAGCTAAAGATATTCAATGTGTTGTGGCCAGAAACATGACAGATATGCACCACACTGTATATGATTAAATTGTCTTATTTACTACACTGTATATAGATATATTATCACTGACAATAATTTACATGAATAAATTTCTGTTTAGGTTAAGCATACAATACCATAAAATTATGACATTCCATAATGCTAAAAGCATTATTGATATATTTCAAACCTGTTTGTAGTTTATGAATTTTTCAATATTGAAATACTAAGAAACACAGTCATCTACATGCAAGCATACACATATAATGATGCATACAAAAATCTTAAACCCTAATTTATTAACAGGAAAATTAATAAAAAAAAAATTATGTGAAAGATCCTGGCACCAAGGGAGTGAGCAAGACTTCTGATCTTATTCTTCTGGCAAACTATTCAAATTTCCTTTTGTTGGATGTACTCAGAGGTCAGAGATGGCCTGGCACAAAGGACTCTAGGCTCTTACAGCCACATGCGCTGGAGAAGCCCATAGGAATGGTACATGTCCACTGCAGGAGCTGTAGTTCAGTCTTTGGACAAAGATCCACCTCTCATCTGTCAATCTACCATTGAACCTTTGATGAAAGAATCTGTTTCCCACCAAAAGGAAAATCTGGAGAGTTAGAATAAGGACTCTACCTAGAAAAGCAAAGGAAAGTGCTAGAAGGTTTAAAGAATGAGCTCCTCAAAGTAGTTATCCAGAACCCTTAAATTCATGCCCTGATTTCTTTGTGCTGGGGCTGGAGTGACATCTTAACTGCTCATTTCTGTTTAGCTGGCATTCAGGTTTTATCCTCCAACCACCTCTCTTAGAAGAATGAGGAGATTGGGTTTACAGGAAACTGATTTTCTTTCCTGAGCACAGGAACTGAGAGAAAATGTGAAGCAAGACTGTCCTTTTCCAATGGTTAAAAGATAACACTTCCCTGTTCCCTTAGAATTATGCTGGTGGAGAGAGAGATAATTCAACCCCAAATCCTTCTTGGGTTTTGATTGTGACTTTTTTCTCATTTCTCTACCGAACAGGTATGTAGTCAGGAGCAATAAGCTAACATCTGTCCAGAGGGCCAAGTTCTTTGGAAGAAAGATTAATGCTTGTAAAAATGCTGTTATTTGCCATGGCAGTTCGTAGGATTTTTCTTGCAAAGCCAGTGCAGATTGGTTGGAAAAGGAAGAAGATTCACAATTTGCAGTTCAAAAGTGAACTAACATGCAATGACAGGGACTGGTAGTCTGATTTGGAGAACACGTGTATTGGGCTGAGGCTGGACTGAGAGTTGGGCTTTATCTAACCTGATTATGGTAACAGGGAAACATTTACAAACACCATTTGGATGGTGCTAAAAATACAAAGGGAACCGTTAGATGTTGTAAATGGGTTAGGCTGCTAAAATGAGATTGAATTAGACAGGAAATAAATTTGAAAGTGGAACTTATTGAACCAAATTGTCCTTGGAGAACTGAGAAAACAAACACCTTTTAAAGCCAGATTCCTAGAAACGTTCCTGTTCACTATGGAAGCCACTCTCTATGTGTGACTTTCACATTTAAAAAAATCAAATATTGAATGATTAATTGCTAAAATAAAAGTCCTTTCAAAAGTATAACATTTACTTTATTTAAAGGAAGCTAAAAATTGATTTATATTCCAGAAAATGAAATACATTTATTATCATATTTGATTCACATACTTAGGTTTATTATAAATTATAATTATGTTGTAAGGCAGTTGATCTGGACTGATTGTTGAATATATCTTTTCTGTGTGTTTTGTTTTGCTTCCTGTGGGTTAGTTTGTATAGCTAAAACTGATAATTCATATCAGATATGTTTTCAAGATACATATGTTGCATATTGAATGCTTTCCTGAGTTTTTAATTCAATTAATTATTTCCCATATCTTTGCTAAATCCTGTATTTTTCCTGTTTTTATGCCAAAGTGTTTCTATTTATTATTACTATTTTTTCCACCAAAAAGGAGATTTTACTGTTTTTAGCTATTATTTCCATTGCATATCACTGTTAATACTTTAAGATTTTAAAGATTCTTATTCAGAACTCAGAAATAATATAGGTTGATTGACTTAACCTGTATGCATTTGTGTTAAAGAGAATTAGCAACTCGAATGTGTGCTTTAAATGTCGTCCAATAGTTTGTCCATAACCTTTGATGCAAAAATTTGAAACTCATTTGTCCTTTTTCAGTTTGCAGGAGTGAGCTTTTAACATATTTTTATTTGATTGAAGGTGGCATTTAACTCTACATTTATGATAGAAGTGAGTGGGTTTCCATTGGGCATATGCCAAACTCTTCAATTTTTTTAAAGGGAATATTAACTTTATTTTTATATATGGATGCACTTTCAACAGTCAAAAAAATTACTTTCATGCTATTTCCAGAAAATCATATCAAGCCTATGTATTTCAGATTCTATGAAAGATCCTCATGTGAAAAAAGATGATGTTTAAAAACACTGCGTGATGTAGTAAAAGTGAACTTTAGAATTTACCTCCTGACATATCACTCTCCAATTTCAACCTCAGTAATAAGTATTCTGATTGGGGTGCATATTCATTTTAAAATACTTTGTAAACATGTCCAAATTTATGCATTAAATACATGAGATTGAACACCACTAGATTGCCAATATTTGATCATTATGACCTATATAAACAACAATTATAATGTATACACATGCTTTTTAAATTTATATGTGCTGTGCATGCTTAGTCACTCAGTTGTGTCTGACTCTGCCGTCCCTTGCACTGTAGTCTGCCAGGCTCTTCTGTCCATGGGGATTCTCCAGGCAAGAATACTGGAGTGGGTTGTCATGCCCCCCTCCAGGGGATCTTCCCCACCCAGGGATCGAACCCAGGTCTCCTGCGTCTTCTGCATGACAGGCAGATTCTTTACCACTGAGCTGCCTGGGAAGTCCTAAATTCATATAAGTAGTACCAATTATTTTCCTGTTTCCTAATGGTTTTTTACTCAATACTGTCTTGATTAATTAATATTATGGTTAAGTTTATAGTTAATTTGTTATATAAAATATTTAATAGACTGTACAATATATTATTATACCAGTTCCTAATATATATACATTTATGTTATATTTTATAATTTCATTTTGGTTTTGCAAACATTTCTACAATTATTTTCCTTCTCCATGTTAATTTGAGCATGTATGTGGAAATGACTCTAGGGTATGTACAAAGAGATAGAATTGTTATATATACTTATTACTACTCTAAATTATAGCTTTGAATTAAGTTTCATCACCAGAAGGCTACACATCTGGTGTGTGTAATTCCAGCACCTTGCAGAATTGCTTCGCTGAGTTATGCTTAATGTTTTGTGCCCATCATTAACAGTAGTCTCATAGAAAAAAAACAGCAGCATGAAATGTGTTCATGAATTCGTTGTGCAAAATGCCATTGCTGCATAATCCTTTGGTGTTTTGTTGTACTTCCCACAGAAATTATTTCATTTTCTAAATTATCCCTGATGATAATACATAAATTTCTACAAGATGATGATTATGGGTTCGATAACTGAAAGATTTTAATATCAATGTTTCATCCTATTTTACTTTGTAAATCAAAATAATAGCAGAGGTTCAAGTAAAACAATTACATTGATCCCTTAGGTGGGTTAGTTTGCCTTGCTTCACTACTTTTGTTTACACTCCTCTTATCATAAATGCATTATTCAAATGACATTTATTTAGTCAGTATTTTAGAAAGCCATAAAGTAGTTTAGTATATTAGATTATGGATAAAATCAAAGTCTTAATATAATGCTTATCTTTTTCACTGAGACGTTAAATAGTATACTTTATACCTAGTAGAATATATTAATTATGTAAAAGAACAAAGTGTCATTTCTCTTTGATGATGACAAAGAACAAACAGTATAGATAGATGAAACCAACTTTCTGCAGGTATAACTTCACTGCAAGTGATGTGTAGTAAATTAGTTACTTATGAGAATAGTTTGCCCTCATTGCTCTCAAAGGCCCATCAATCTAAATGCAAATTAATATAATAAGAGAAAAATCTAGGAAATTTTTCTATGTTAATAACAAATGTATTTGGACATGTTCATTCAGTTTAAATAGTGACAAATTCAAGATAAAATCTGAGTAATGTTTTTTCAACATTATGAGAGGAAAACAAGCTTTCTGGAAGATATGGGAATTCTGGAGGCTATTAATGTGTTTTCTAAAGTGTTCTATACTGTCTTTGGTCTTCCCTGGTGGCTCAATGGTAAAGAATCTGCCAGGCAATGCAGGGGACACAGGTTCCATAACTGGTCCAGTAAGATCACTGAAGAAGGAAATGATCACTTCAGTATTTTTGCCTGGAGAACCCCTTGGAGCCTGGCGTGCTACAGTCTGGGAGGTAGCAAAGAGTCAGACATGACTTAGCAACTGACAGTAGGAGCAGCATACTTTCTTTAGAAAAATCGATAACGATTAACTTCAAGATTCAAGTACATATTCTGAGTACATGAAAATGCACTTCTTTGGGAGTGATGTTAGTAAAATGGCAGAATACAATCCTCCCTTGGGATCTGAAGGGGACTGATTATTGGACATGGATGCCAAAATCCAAAGAAGCTTAAATCCCTTATATAAATGGTCTAGTTCAGTTGGCTCTTCTTAACTGTGGGTTTCACATCCTCGGATTCAACCAGCCCTGGATCAAGATGGCCAACTTGTGTTCATCCACTTAAACAATAATTTGGTAGCAATTTGTGAAGAATAGTACCTTGGTGTGAGCTTTGGGATCCAGAAATGAATTTGAAAAACTCTGGGGAAGCCCAGGAATAAGGAGAGAGGCTTTAAAGAAGCAAACCTGTAACATTGCAGCAGGCTTTGGGGCTTCCCTGGTAGCTCAGAGGTTAAAGTGTCTACCTGCAATGCAGGAGACCTGGGTTCAATCACTAGGTCGGGAAGATCCCCTGGAGAAGGAAATGGCAACCCACTCCAGTATTCTTGCTTGGAGAATCCCATGGACAGAGGAGCCTGGTGGGCTACAGTCCACGGGGTCGCAGAGAGTCGGACACGATTTAGCGACTTCACTTTCACTTTTATAAAACTGTCCTACCTATAGATCAGAAGCAGCCTCATGACCGTAGAGACCTGGCTTCAATCCCACTAGACTTCAGTGTGCAACCACCCCACCCACCAAGGGACAGAGAAATAATCGCACCTATTCACATCTCTGGTAATAGGTACCATTGACCACAGACCTGACCACAGATCCTGAAGTGACCCTGCTACCTGGCTCCCCACCTACACTGTCAAGTTACCAGATGCAGTCCTTCATGGCCAGGGATTTGCAAGAAGCCTGCTCAGGGACCCAGTGGCAGCCACATCCATTATTCCACTACTCCCAAGCCCACTGTCTGTAGATTTGATCGCAGCTGTGGTCTGGCCCCAGCAGCAGTCTCCTCCATCTAGGGATCTATCAAGAACCATGCCTACATAAACCTCTGGTAAGAAGTCTGCCACATGCAGACCCAACTGTAAAGCTGGGAATAGCCATGTGATGTGGTTCCAGCCTGATCTGATTCTGTCCCAGAGTCATTCACATGAATCTGTGAACCTGGCCAACAGATACAAGAAAATGTGCTCAACCTCACAAATCATCAGGGGAACGCAAATCATGCCCACAATGAGATAACCATCACACTTGTTAGAATTGTCATATCAAAAGACACACGATAGAACAGACTTCCATCATGCCCCGCCCACCATCTGCCACACATGATGGGGTGTTGCACCAGAACCTTGCTTCAGATGTGTAAACTCCCCAATTAAATATCCATTAAACCATTGATGTCTCTTTAAAAAAAAAAAAAGATAAGAGATAATAAGGGTTGACAAGGATGTGGAGAAATTGGAACCCTCGTGCAATGTTGGTGAGGATGTACATTCATACAAACACTATGGGAAGCAATATGGATGTTTCTCAAAGAATTAAAAATAGAGCTTTCATAATATCCAGAAATCACACTTCTGAGTATATACCTTAAGGAGCATCTCAAAATAATATCTTGAAGAGATATCTGCACTCCCAAGTTCATTGCAACATTATTTATAATAGTTAAGACATGGAACCAAAGTATCTTCAGGCAGATGAATAGAAAAGGAATATGTGCATATAAAATTAAATATTGTTCAATCATAAAAATGAAAATTCTGCCATTTGCGACAACATGCATGAGAGTTGAGTGCATTTAACTAAGTGAAGTAAGTCATAAGGAGAAAGACAAACACCTGATAATTTTACTTATGTGGAACTTGAATCAAAGGATCTCATAGAAACAAAGTAGAATGGAGGTTACCAGGGGTCAAGACTTGTGAGAGATGGGTTAAGGTGATCAAAGGGTATGAACTTCCAACTGTAAGATGAACAAGTTCTAGTGATGACCATTCTGACCAGTGTGAGGTGATATCTCATTGGTAACTCTCTTGAACTACTGGTGGGAATGTAAATTGATATAGCCACTATGGAAGACAGTATGATGATTCCTTAAAAAAAAAAAAAGAATGAAACTACCATATGACCCAACAATCCCACTACCCACTACTGGGCATATACACTGAGAAAACCATAAATGAAAAGACACATGTATCCCAATGTTCATTGCAGCACAATTTACAATAGCTAGACAAGGAAGCAACCTAGATGGCCATTGACAGATTAATGGATAAAGAAGCTGTGGTATCTATATACAGTGGACTATTACTCAGCCATAAAAAAGAATACATTTGAATTGTTGCTAATGAGGTGGATGAACCTAGAGCCTATTATACAGAGTGAAGTAAATCAGAAAAACAAATATAAAATATTAGTGTCTATATATGGAATCTAGAAAGATGATACTGATGAACATATTTGTAGGGCAACAATGGAGATGCAGAACTAGAGAACGGACTTATGAACATGGAATGGGGGAAGGAAAGGGTGTGAAGAATGGAGAGAGTAGTATGGAAACTTATACACTGCATGTGAAAATAGATAGCCAGTGGGAATTTGTTGTATGATGCAGGGAGCTCAAATCAGGTGCTCTGTGATAACCTAGAGGGGTGGGATGGGGTGGGAGGTGGGAGGGATGTTCAAGAGGGAGGGGACATGTGTATATCTAATTCCTATTGATGTATGGCTGAAACCAACAGAATGTTGTAAAGCAAGTATCCTTCAATTAAAAATAAATGAGTTTTGTTTTTTTGTTTTTTTTTTTAAAGATGAGTATGTTCTGGGAAGATGTTGTTCAGTCACTCAGTCATGTCCAACTGTTTGCAACCTCATGGACTGCGGCAAGCCAGGCTTCCCTGTCCTTCACCATCTCCTGGAGCTTGTTCAAACTCATGTCTATTGAGTCGGTGATGCCACCCAACCATCTCATCCTCTGTTGTCCCCTTCTCCTCCTGCCTTTAATCCTTCCCAGAATCGATGTCTTTTCCAGTGAGCTGGTTCTTTGCATCAGTAGGTCAAAGTACTGCAGCTAACGTATATCATAGTGGTTACAGTTAACAATACTGAAGCTTATTGGTACCTGGAAGTGGCTGTGAGGGTAAATCTTAAAAGTTCTCAATCCCACAGAAAAAAATTGCAAATTATATGAGGTGATGGGTGTGGTAACTAACCTAATTGTGGTAGTCACTTTGCAATATACATGTCTATCAAATCATCACTTATATACCTTAAACTTACAAAATGTTGTATGTTCGTCACATCTCAAGAAAGCTAGAGGGAACATAGCCCTGCTGACATCTTGATTTTGGAATTCTAGATTCCCAAACAATAAGTCAATGCATTTCTTTTGCTTTAAGCCACTTCTTTTTGGGTATTCTATCATGGAAGATTACTAGGAAACTGTCAGAAAGCCTCACTCACATAGACTATTTCTCACTCTCCTCAACCTGACCTGCTGTGTCTTTAACATTTTACATCAGCTGATATTTAATATCATAATATTCAGAGTTCCTATGTTTTGTACGATTTGACCACCAGAATATACATGCTGAGAAGTTAATCTGTAGTATTTTATAATATTAATTTTAAAAATGATTGCCTATAATATGCAAGTCACTTTTTAAGGTTTTACAGAGAAATCATTAAAAAAATAATATTGATTATCTAAAGTTTCTGGAATCATGGCACTTTCATTAAAGTAGACTCATTGAATAATGATCCCAAAGAGATTTAGTATAAGCAATATGGGAAGTAAAAATACATGTTATCTGGATTTTGGGACTGTGTATATGTAAGTTTCTATCTCTGACCTGATCCATATTTCTGTCTAAGTTTTATCTCTATCTCTGTGTACACACTAGCCATGTAATTAAGAGGAAAAAGAAGGAAGACTTCGTTTTCAACAGAAAAAAATAATTTGATGGACTTAGAAATCTATATACTCAAAGATAGTGTCACTATACATAGTTTTCTAATAATATTAGAATTTTATTTGTATATTATACAATGTAAGAAAAGTTGTGATTGATTATGTAGTTTCTGGAGAAAATCATAAACCTTGTATTACTATTCAGAAAAGTTAATTAAAATGCCAATAGCATCTTAGGATTTACTTTTAGAATAATCAAAAAAACTAAAATTATTCTATCTTGAAGTCAGAGTTTTATCATAAGAAAATGAAAGCAATTCTAGCAACAAAATAATATCTGGACAATGAGGCATCATAATGGTTTTGCCATTATGAACTGACAGCTTTATATTAACTTTGTGAATTCAAAAATGTGTGATACTGCTATGTCTAAGCCAAAATACTGATGCTTATATAAACCTACTTTAAATTAATTTAAATATCTAAACACAAGTTATCACTTTCAATTAATAAAATATAACATTCTTAACCATAAGCATATAAGAAGGTATGTTTTAAACCAAATTTAAACAATGTATTACTTTTACATTTTCTAAGTAAAATATCTCAGTTGGTAGAAATATCAAAAACAATAATATATTTTATAGTACTTACCATGTGCCAGACACTATTATAAACAAGACATTTGTGTGATACTTACTTGTGTGTATGCATATGCATTTTAAACTCAAGTACCTTCATGTTTAGATGGAAATGCATTGTTCTTATTAGTATTTTTCAAGTAAAAAAAATATAATACAACTTAGATTTCGACTTTAGCATTCTGATCACAAAAATCAGTGCTTTGAAAACTATACAAGGACAATATGTATCTTAAGTAAAAGTATTTATATAAATTGCTAAAGATAAAAATGTATAGTGCTGTTAAAAAGAAAAAAAAACTCATGGAAGATGATTTATTTTCAAATTTGGTGCATATTTATCTGTGATTCAAAGAATTGTATATTTTTTGAGTATTGAGTATGAAAGAATTAAGATCAACATAAATTATATTTCCCTTACATTTTTGTTTTGTCTGGGTTAATCTGACTTGACTATAAGGATGATATACTGTCATTTTCATCTTTTTCTCCTGCCACTTTCTTCTGTGTCTTATGAACAAGGAGCAGCATAAAACATGCCTTCTCATTATGGACATTCATTAAAAATATTACTTCTAAATAAAATGATGTCAAAAATAAGAGACTCTTCCATTGCTGTTCCACTAGAAGATGGAAGCAATATTTATGTTTGATGTTGTTGATCAGTGGCTTAGTTGTGTCTGACTATTCGCCACCCCATGGACTGCAGCAGGCCAGGCTTCCCTGTCCTTCATTATCTCAAGAGTTTGTTCAAGCTCATATCCATTGAGTCAGTGATGCCATCCAACCATCTCATCCTCTGCTCCCCCCACGTTCTCCTCTTGCCCTTAGTCTTTCCCAGCATCAGAATCTTTTCCAAAGAGTCTGCTCTTCTCATCAGCTGACCAAAGTGTAGGAGCTTCAGTTTCAGCCTCAGTCCTTCCAATGAATATTCAGGCTGGGCTTCTTTTAAGATTGACTGGTTTAATCTCCTTGCTGTCAAAGGGACTCTCAAGAGTCTTCTCTAGCACCACCGATTGAAAGCATCAATTCTTTGGTGCTTAGGCTTCTTTATGGTCCAACTCTCACATCCATACATTACTAATGGAAAAACCATAGCTTTGTTTATATGGATCTTTGTTGGCAAAGTGATGTCTCTGCTTTTTAATACACTGTGTAAGTTTGTCCATAGCTAAGAATTTACATTTTTGTCATAATTCAAAGCTATGCTACCAACAATACAGTAAGATGATTTTAAATAAGAAATAAAATGAAAATTTAAATGTTTTGTTGAAAAATATACCATTATGCTTGTCCAAATATATTTGATGAAAGGTATCTGTCAATAAGGAATAAATAATTAAATAAACAAATTAATCTAATTTTTAAAAGTTTGTCTTCTTTTTAGAATTAGTTTTTAAATGTTTGACAATAAAATAGAATATCAAAAAAACAGTTTAATACAGTTTCCCTAGGCATAATTTAACCAACAAAAACAACAACAAAAAAAAGCAATGATTTTAAAGTTAACAAAGATCTCTAACAAAACTATTTTTCTAGTCTTTAAATCCTGAGACAAAAATGGAATTGTTACCTTTATGTTTTATATGAGGCAACTGAAGTAAGATTATCTGATAATGAAAAGGTGACAGTTAATTTCTGGAGGCCTATGGTTGGACAGGATGTGGAGGAAATCTATAATGGTTCTTATTTCTGAGCTTTATCTCTGATATAAAATATTTTACTCTATATTGAATTATTACTATTTCCAACTAATTTTAAATTATCCACAGAACACAATGTACAAATTAGTACTGCCTTTAAAGATTTCAGGTATCTTCCTGTTAAATTCAAATTCATATCTCTAATAGTAAATTAGAAAGCTTGCTATATTTATTTTATGTATTTAGCTATTAATGACATTGATTATAGTTCAGAACTTATTTGGAAAACTTCAATTTTGCTTTCTGTGAAAATAATTTAGGATAGATCAGAGAACACTGCTTTTGTATTCTAGACACAGAAAGTCATTTTCCTAAGTTGGCTATTTCAGAACAGTAATACTTGATGTATTTCACTTCTGCAGCCAATATAAATAAACATCAAAATTGATTTTATAGTTTATCCCTCACAGAAATTTAATTATTTCCAGTAAAAGCTGGTGACATGTAGAGGTTAAATGAAACTATTTCTAACCTGAGGAAATGTTTCATAAAATACACTTTGGTTCATCAGTCTTTTCTCCTCCTTTAAATATTCCCATAATGTCAGCTTTATTTTTATTCTAAGACTAAAATATTATAGAAAATAATTAATTGGACACCTTCTAATTTTACTTATTTCATATTTAACCCTTGTACTCAAACTTGGTTGAATAAGAAATTTAATCCAGTAATCCCCAAGGAAAAGAAACAGTTTTTACACAACACATGGAATGTATTATACAAATATTTTACTTTCTACTAGTCCTGGAATATTTGGGATTGAGTCAAAATAGAAGGTTACTGTGTGCTCATACTAATGGTTCTGCTGAAGTTATATATCTTAAGGAAGTATTAAAAATCTTTGTTCATCTATCCACATAAACTGTAAATAGTTACCACATAAACAATTGTTTAGGCACTGAAGTTGGTGATCTGTGAAGTCATAAGGTAGAAGACCATCAATAGATGACCAGAGAATAAACGGATAAAATGAAGACTATAACATGATTAGAAATGTCCTGTTAGACTAAAAGACTAGTTTAGATAGAGAAAGGCTATCGGATGGAGTTGAGGACTAAACAAATGCCATTTATTCAGTAGTTTAAGGCAGAATGGAAAGGTGAAAATAATATTGCTTTAAAAGTGATTATACACATGATTATAATAATGTTTTTGGTAAATTACAATTTTAATCTCTCACTTTTCATCTAGCTAACTTCTAGGTAAGTTGGTCTAAGTCATTTAATATTCTGGTGCATCTAAACTGTGATCTGTCTTGGTTAAACTCTATACTAACTTCTAACTGATATTCTCTAATCCATAAACCCAGAAAAGAGGTCATGGTCAGAGCTAACATTGAGGAATCAATACAATTAAACTGCCAAAGTAGGTAGTTTAACTAGGAAGTCATGTACAAAATGTCTTAAAATAATGTGAGGATATAGCCATCAAACCAATTAGAAGGAGTTTGGAATGGTTTAGATAAAAAACAAAAATCCCATACTCTTACTGATACTTAGAACAGGAGTAAAAAGACATTGCAAAGTTAGAAACCCACACTTCCTGTTAAATTTGCTACTCCCATGCCACTCTCCTGGAATAAATCTCTGTAATGGTTTTGAATAATCAGTAATTCTCTATGAATCCAGATTCAGCACAGCAGCAGAGCAGTATAGTCAATACAATCAGTACTAATAGCTTGAATGCAGAGAGTCAGAGAGGTTAACCTTTGGGAGGAAAAAAAATCATCAGAAAATTCGACACAGTGGAAGGCTGCCAATTCCCAAAGCAGAGTGGTCAATGAACATCGCCCCTGGCTCCTAGCAGCAGCTTTCTCTGTGCTTAGCTTCAGAGCTGAAAGAAGATGTTTAGGAGGAATCTATATCATAGTGTGTGCATGCAAGCATGCTAAGTCGCTTCAGTCATGTCAGACTCTTTGTGACCCTGTGGACAGTAGCTCCTCAGGTTCTTCTGTCCATGGGATTCTCTAGGCAAGAATGCTGGAGTGGGTGGCCATCCTTTTCTTCAGGGGATCTGCCTGACCCAGGGATCAAACCCAGGAGATATCTCTTGTGTCTCCTGCATTGGCAGACAGGTTCTTAACCACTAGTGCTACCTGGGAAGCCCATATATCATAGTGCAAACAAACCCAATGATTGTATGACTTTCTTTAATTTGCACAGAAAATTCATGTTCATTCCTATTTCAAATTAATGCTATGATTGAAAGACAAATGTCTTTGTACTATTCATGACAAATATTTTGGAGAGCAATATTTGTATGATGTTGTACATTGCTGCAGAAGAAATAATTGATAGTTAAAACAAATATATAATAAAATACTGTTAATATGCTTTGGAATTGACAACTTGATTAATGTACATCCATCACCATGAATGGCAACATAAATGCCAGGCCACGAAATCTGTAATTACCATAATCTTTCATAGAAGAATTAGAATTAAAGAGAAGGTTGACAGCTTTCCTTACTGGAGAAACTCTAAAGTATAAGATACATTGTGCTAGAGCTTAATTTTGATGGCCTGCTTGCATCTATTTTGTTAGTAATGGATTTATACAATGTGGGTCACAAAATAATGAAAAAAGAAAGAAACAAGAATTAATATGGAGGGGAAATATATTCTACTTGTACAACTTTCTAAGACTGTCTTAAATTCTTGAACAATAACAGAACATTCCAAAATAAATTTTGTTGTTAATATTACATAAAATAAATTTCCTTTTTATTTTAAACTTAAAGTTCAGATGAGTTGATAATTCAATCACCAGTAGAAAGTAAAGACTATTAAAAGTAACAACATCAGATGCATAAATTAGCAGCATTACCAGTAACTACTATCTATTATTCTATGTTTGAAAACAATTAATATATAATAAGTCTAGTTAAATATAGTCACCTTTTGTATTATTTCCGATGGAAACTGTAATCCTAAAAATTATAGAATAAGCAACAGTTAAATAGTGGTAACAGTATTTAATTAATAGTTTATCTGTGTTTTTTAGTTTATCTGTGTTTTTTCCAGGTAAGCAGTGTGAACTTAATAAGATTTGTGACTCAAAACTGGGTGAGGGGTCTAAATACTTATAATCTAAAGTGTTTTAATTCTATTTTTCCTAGTGCAAACAATCTAGGAACAACAACAACAACTAAAACAAAAAAAAAGTAACCTGATAATTTTTTCTACATTCCATATGATATTAAGAAGGATCTTTATGTAGGCCTCCAGTCCTCCAAATTATAGTAAAATTTTAGATCAATATATGTCTAATATCTCAACCATTCATTGACATTTATCGAGGAATCTGTGAGAAAAAGGTAAAATACTCCAATGAAATTATACTAGTATACCTATATTACATACCAAAGAAGAAACAGAGTCACAAAGTTAATAACAAAACACTAAATTAAAAGGAATTAATAGAAATGAGCTTTCGCCTCTCACTTCTTGATTATATACATTGCAGAGATGAATTGGAATTATTAATATGACTTGAAATGCTTAGATCAGAGAAAAACCTACAGCCTATTTCCATGAAATAAAATTAGCCACCCTAGGAGACCAGGTTTCTGTTTATAGCAAGTAGTTTTGTGATGAGAGTATTATGAAATAGTACTGCACATGTTTGATTTCAACTGTTTCAAAAGAATCTGCCAGAAATGCAGGAGAGAAGTATTCAATGAAAGAAAATCAGATCCATTATAGTGTACTAAGTCTCGATAATGGTCAGCATTAATTGGGTGGTGGAGGAGACTTATTCTGTAACAAGGACAAAGAAGGGGTTCAATGGAAATAATTTGTTCAGTGAATGCAAGGAAAGAAAATGTTTCAATATAAGGTTTTCAACAATATCTGAAGCTGAGAAGAGCTACCTATGTTTAGAAATGAACAAATACTTGAGAACACAGCTTAAGTCCGTGTTACAAGTAAGATGTGTTTTAAGTGGAGAAATGAGCCTAAGATCAAGAATAAGTGGGTGAATTTAATGCAGAAGATTGCTTACCTAGGTAAATGAAAATCAGAGGTCAAATAGGATGATGCTAAAATCAAGATAGTTGTCAGTAATAGAAGAAGCCGCTACCATCCTGAGGCTATAAGAAAAAAGGAGAGGAGGACGTTTCCCCAACCTAGGAAGGCATGTTCATGTTTGGGAATCTGGTACTGCAGTGGGCTTTTTTTTTGGTGAGAACTGGAGTGACAGAGAAAGCTCTGCTACTTCCAGAGGGATTGTCTGAGGTTGAGGGTTGGGGATTGTGACAGACTTTAATAGTAACTAAAATTTTCAAATGTTCCTGTAATGTCAAACACTCACTGACTACAGCAGGTAATGTGTGTGTATGTGTGTGTGTGTGTGTGTGTGCGCGCGCGCGCGCGCTCACTTAGTCACTTAGTCCTGTTGAACTCTTCGCGACCCCATAAACTATAGCCCACCTGGCTCCTCCGTCCATGGGCTTGTCCAGGCAACAATATTGGAGTGAATTGCCATTTCCTTCTCTGGGGCATCTTCCAGCTCCAGGTATCAGGTCGAACCCATGTCTCTTGCATCTCCTGCAGTGGCAGGTAGATTCCTTAGCATTAACGCCCACTGGGAAGCCCAGCAGTTATCCTAATAATGAGCATTTAATTGGCTTTCCTCCCCCGTCTTTCTTCTTGCTCCTTCTCTCCTTCCTTTTAAGATAAGCTCCTAAATATTTACTTCATTCTCAAATTTACAATCTGGCCCATGTATAAGGCTCGTCTTTGGAGAGAAATCCCCACTGACATTTTTGGCTAAAACGCACAGAGTCGGACATGACTGAAGCGACAGCCGCAGCAGCAGCAGCCTCAAAGATCAGACTCTCAGTATAGAATTCTTGATCTGGCTTAATCCCTGGGCAGATGGCAAGAAAAACCTGGTTGCTAGAGTGGGTGTGATAACCCAGGCCCTGCTGCAGCATCACAATGATTACCTGTGGAGGTATGAAATGAGGGGCAGGTGAATGGGAGCCATTAGCTTATGTTGCACTGTCTCCCAAGTATTTGAAGCATAAAGCAATTTCACACACACAATCTCACTTGATAAGCTGGTATGCATTCTTTTAATAGCCATTTTTTTTATTGCTGTTCAGTCACTCAGTCGTGTCCAACTCTTTGTGACCCCATGGACTGAAGCACTCCAGGCTTCCCTGTCCTTCATCATACCCAGTTTGCTGAAACTCGTGTCCATTGATTTGGTGATGCCATCCAACCATCTTGTCCTCTGGCATCCTCTGCTCCTCCTGTCTTCAATCTTTCCCAGCATCAGGGTCTTTTCGAATGAGTCAGCTCTTTGCATCAGGTTACCAAAGTATTGGAGCTTCGGCTTCAGTTTCAATAACCATTTTGCAGATTATAAAAATTAGATTCAAGGGGAGTTCCATTGCAGTAAGAATAACTGAAACCCAGGGCATCAGACTTCAGTTTGACATCACTTTGGCCCATTGTGGCAGAGGTGAGAGTTTAACCTGCTGGTCACTACCTCTTTACCTTGTGCTTCTGTGCCCAGTGATCAGCAAGCACAGACCTGGAAGGTCAGGGTCAAGGTCAGGGAAGCCCTGTCTGTGGAAGAGAGAGTCCTCTCCTACCAACTGATCAGGAGCAGGAAGAGTAAGGGCAGGCTTGGTCTCACCATCTTCACCAAGCCAGCTGCCAGTGCAGCTGGTCTACCTTGGGTCACCAAGCAGAGACCTGGGAAAGTCAGAGTTCAGTCCTCCCAGGAGACTTTGGGTACAAACTTCAAATGTTACTATGTAAAATTTGTATATGCTAATCTTACAAAAAAAAAAAAATCAGCCCTTTCAGAAAATATCTCTCATCATAGGTAAAAAACTGTTGAAGTGAATAATATATTATAAATATTCAAAAGGATCACTGAGCCCCCTGGGCCTCAAAACATCTAAAGCCTGTCTTTAGCCTTGTGGGCCATAGGGCTCCTACCACTTGAAAGAAAATCAGGGTGTCCAGAAACTTCGAGGGGTTGGGGGCTCCTGAAAGTTGAGGGAGCCTTCTCAGGTGATATTTTCTTTCTTTAACACATTTTAACTATAGTTAATAATAAAACTAGGATGGATATATTAGCATTTAATTCTTTCCATTTAAGGCTGAAATTGGGCTTCCCAGGTGGCGCTAGTGATAAAGAACGCTTTGCCAATGCAGAGACATAAGAGAGGCGGGTTCAAGCCCTGGGTCAGGAAGATCCCCTGAGGAGGGCACAGCAACCCACTCCAGTATTCTTGCCTGGAGAATCCTCATGGACAGAGGGGCCTGGTGGGCTACAGTCCATTGCGCCACAAAAAATCAGACACCACTGAAGGGACTTACCAGACAAGGCTGAAACAGCATTTTCATTCTCCACCTTCATTTTCCAGGGTTGGTAATTTTCTTTTTTTTTTTTTTGCTTCATAAATTATATGTTTATTTATGTTTTTTAAATTCCACAGACATTATTTTTTTTTCTTTTTTTATTATTATTTTTTTTTTATTAGTTGGAGGCTAATTACTTCACAACATTTCAGTGGGTTTTGTCATACATTGATATGAATCAGCCATAGATTTACACGTATTCCCCATCCCGATCCCCCCTCCCACCTCCCTCTCCACCCGACTATTACCATTTGGGCTGACATTTTGTTTCAAGCCCAGAGGTGAAGTGTCCAGGAAACTTTCTCAAGCAGGGCTGAGTGCTGGAATGTACTCAAGAGTCACATTCTATTTTTTTAATTTGAATTATAGTTGACACATAGCATTAGTTTTAGGTGTTCAGCATAATAATCTGATATTTGTATGTATTGCAAGATATTTATCAGAATAAATTTTGTTAACATAATTATTTTTCCCTTGTATTGAGAAATGTTAAGATCCACTCTCTTAGGAACTAGAAAAATATTTCTATAAGGAACATTGCTAAGAGAAGTTCATTTATTTTATTACATTATTTGATTTTGCGCTGTGGTTAGTCCCTCAGTTGCATCTATTTGTGACCCTTTGGACTGTAGCCCACCAGGTTCCCCTGCCCATGAGATTTTCCAGGCAAGAATATTGGAGTGGATTGTCATTTTCTCCAGGAGATCATCCCAGTCCAGGGGCTGAATCCATATCTCCTGTGTCTCCTGCATTGCAGGTGAATTCTTTACTACTGAATCACTAGGGAAGTACCATAAATGTATGTGTAAGTCAATTAATAAATATACATCTTTATTAAAGAGATTTGGGAGACCAGAGAGGGGATAGATCTCACACTCTGCGATGATAGCAGAGCCCAACTAAATGAAATGTTCCTCTTCTTTCCTGGCACGGACACCGTCAATGAAAAGCCATGGGCTCTTTGTTTACTCTTGGGTGTCCCAGGTGGAACTAGGGGTAAAGAATCTGCCTGCCAATGCAGGAGACATAAGACAGGAGGGTTTGGGAAGACCCCCCTGGAGTAGGAAATGGCCACCCACTCCAGTATTCTTGCCTGGAAAATTCCATGGGCAGAGGAGCCTGGAGCACTACAGTACATGGTCCAACAAAGACTTGGACATAACTGAGTGACTGAGCACATACACACACACATTTTTTTTTTTTAACTCTAACCCTCCCAACTTCCTTTTCCGTTCTATAGGATCTCTTTCCTTCTCTTGCTCTGAAGGGACTTGCAAGTGGCTAGCCATGGTAACTGACCCCTAATTGCAATTCTCTACAGATCCTGAATAAACCCATTTTGGTTAGGGAAAGATCTGGCAGTTTGTTTATCTAAGGTCAATAGTTTTATAGTCACTTTATTAACTGTGCCTGTATAAGAATATGTTTTTGATTTTACAACTATCAGTTTTATTTCAATAGGTAAAAAATCACAAGGATTTTTTTGTATGCAATTATAAACTGCGTATTTATATCAATAGCAATTCAAAGTACATTTTTACTCTGTAAGTTCCTTAACTTAATAAAAATACTTTTTAATAGAACTCTGTGTTCCATCAAAATGCAAATTTTCATATTAGTACAAAATTTGCATACATATTAACAAACTCCATTTTTTTCTTTAACATTAACTTTTTAGACCAAAATTATAACATTTACACAAATGGCAGATTTTTTCATCTTTGGCAAAATGAATTCCCCAAAGTTATAATTCATTTGCATTATTTGATTTGAAAAAATAAAACTATTATTGAATTAATTTACCTTTCTCATTGAAAGATCTAATGACACCCGTTAAATTGGTGTGAGCTGTTAGCTGTTTGTAAAGTATTTCTTGTGCTAAGGGAGCCAGTGTAAAAGAGTCAGTGCATATATCTAGATGTTCTATTGATGGAAGGGAAATGTTTGGATAAAAAATAAAATAAAAATGTGTAAAAACTTATGGTAGTTTTCACAAAAGCTGCTAATTATGTTGTGATATGGTTTTCACATGAATGGATTAAACTCATGTAACACCAAATTGAATATTCTTTGAGTCACTATAGTTCCCAAAACTGTCTTGAAAGTTTAAATTTAAAGAAATTTCATCTGCTAAGGATTACAATTAGGTTTGGCAGTAGAATTAGTAAGCAATATTTATATTCAGAAATGAAAACTGAGTCAGTAAATACAATAAAATAAAATTATCATTTTTATTGTTTTATTTTAGTTTTAGCCTACAGGTCAAATTTGGGGGTAAGAATCTCAGTGATTCTTAAAGTAATGTCTAGATCTATGTAGGATTAAGTTATTTCTCCTTCAGAAATTCAATAGTGAAATGATATAAATAAAACTTTTTAAAAACCCTTAGATACATCTATGTGTTCACATCGCCTTTCAGTTGAGACTGTCAGCTACAAATCATCACTTGCCATCTACCTCTACAAGGATTAAATTATGAGCCATTGCAGTTGCTGACCATCAACATCTCCTGAAAGGTGATTGTGGTGATCAAGAATAAGAGGTTGTGTATTCTGGGAAAAGCGGCAGAACAGAGAGTAAGATATTTTCTGGAGAATATTTTATAAACCCACTTGTTGCATTGCCTTGTATTTAGAAAAGCACTAAAATCCTTCATGGTGATGTCTGCTCTTTGTGACTAGCAACAACCTTCACAAGACCAACAGAAATTTTCTGCAAAATATGTGCTTAATCGTAATACTTCCACTTCACCAAAATCACGTGCACCCTGAACTTCTCCCCTACCACTTTGGAGTAGTTTTCCAGAACTGCTGAAATGCTGTCTCCTGGGATATAGTCCTCATTCTGCTCCAAATAAAGCTGAGCTCGCTACAGTCACTTGGCACATTTCTTTCCAGGCGATGAGACTCTAAACCATGATCTAAAATGGTCAGATCATAGCCTCATCTAACATTACCTTTGGGGTTAGGTTATGTGAATTTTTACTCCTTCAGAGTCATAGAAATACTTTATTTGTTCCTATCTGCTTAAACTGTATTGGAACGCAACTCTGCAGACTATTTAAAAGGCATTTTATTCTGTTAAAAGTAATTTTCTCTATCTTATAAAAATAATTCAAATCAAAGTTTCAAACAATAAAGCAAACATTTGCTTTTTTTACATGTATGTTTTCATAACAAAAAAATCAAAGAATAGTTCATATTAAGTAAAAGTATATTTTGTGTATTCAAAAGGTTTTCAAAATGTTTGTTCCTTTCTTAAACGAATCTTCTGTTTTATTTGATTGTTATATCAAATCTTATACTCTGTCTAAATTAAACCTTGTTACCAAAAAGCTCTGCTGTGCTGTTTTGGTTGCTCAGTCGTTGCTGACTCTTTTCGGCCTTATAGACTATAGTCCATCAGGATGCTCTGTCCATGAACTTCTCCAGGCAAGAAGACTGCGGTGGGTTGCCATTTCCTTCTCCAGCACATCTTCCTGACCCAGAGATTGAACACGAGTCTCCTGCATTGCAGACTAAAGTTCTTTACAACTGAGCCACATGTTTCATTAAGCCATAATGGAAAAAAATATAAAATTTATGTATATAACTGAATCACTTTGCTGTAGAGCAGAAATTTGCACAACACTATAAATCAACTATTAACTATATACTTCAATTAAAAATAAAAATTAAATTATTCCAACTTTTAGGAATTCCAGATAATTTCACGTGATATTTATATATTCTGAAGATGGTTAAAATTAACAGAGTGAGATTATTTTTCTCAGAAATGAACTAAATTACACAACATACAGGGCGCGTGCTCAAACACACACACACACCCCTAGTCAAATTTTAGCCAAAATTGTAGATTGTAAATTATGTTTATTCTTGTCAAAATTATTATTAATGTTATAATCAAGGATTAAAGTCACTGGTTGCTTTCTCAATCTTCAGTTAAGTCAAAAGTCTGTATTTTTACAAGTATAAAATCAATGAAAGTATCATAAGCTTAAACTTAGCTGTTTTCTTACTCCTTGTAGTTCAAATATATGTAAAGTGAATCTCAGTTTCTTAACATGATTTGTTGACCTGAGTAATATTTACTTTAAAAAAGCTATGTATAATCCATTATTTAATTAGCTATTAAACAATAACTTATTTCCATTCTCCATCTTAAAGAGTAATTATTTGTCTTATTTTATACTATATTTATGCATTTGAGCATGAAATTTTGTTTATATGAAAATCAAAATATTTATATTGTTTTCTGGAAAAAGTTAGTGTTGGTACAATAAAAAAGTGAAAGTGAATGTGTTAGTCACTCAGTCATGTCCAACTCTTTGCAACCCCATGGACTATAGCCCACCAGGCACATCTGTCCCTGGGATTCTCCAGGGAAGAATACTGGAGTCGGTCTCCATGCCCTTCTCCAGAGGGTATTTCTGACCAAGGGTTTGAACCTGGGTTTCCTACATTGCAGATGCATTATCATCTGAGCCACCAAGGAAGCCCAATACCATAAGAATTATCATCAATCATTATCATTATAATTGCTAATCATTAGCCATTCATTAAAATATTTGTGTCACTGTTTAAAATGATTTTTTTTTTTGCTGAATGAATGTTGTTCAATATATCTTTTCATTTTTTTTTTCTTATAGCAATTGCTTTTTCACATGTTTATGTGGGAACTCTTCACTTTGATTCTAAGTTTTAAAAATTAATTCAAACAACCTTTAAAATATTTTTCTTCTTTCAATCACTGCCTTTTCCATCTGACTCCAACTTCCCAATTTCTATTTCTATCAAGATTTCAAATTTCCCTCATTCTCAATATCATAAATGTTTAAAAAATACAACTGAATTTATGTATAAGAAAAAGTATAGATTTTTTTAAAAGTAAAAAGCTGATTTAATGCTTCACGGTTTCAGACATCCACAATTCTTCCATTCTGATGCTAAAACAAATATGCCCTAGTATGTTGTGGCATCTGGTCCCATCACTTCATGGCATATAGATGGGAAAAAATGGAAACAGTGACAGATTTTATTTTCTTGTGCTGGAAAATCACTGTGGTTGGTGACTGCAGCCATGAAATTAAAGGATACTTGTTCCTTGGAAGAGAAGCTATGAAAAACCTGTACAGCATTTTAAAAAGCAGAGACACCACTTTGCTGACAATGGCCCATATAGTCAAAGCTATGTTTTTTCTAGTAATCATGTATGGATGTGAGAACTGGACCATGGAGAAGGCTGAGTAATGAAGAATTGATGTTTTTGAATTGTGGTGCTGGAGGAGACTCTTGAGAGTTCCTTGGATAGCAAAGCGAGCAAACCAATGAATCCTAAAGGAAATATACCCTGATTATTCATTGGAAGGTCTGATGCTGAAGCTGAAGATCCAGTACTTTTGCCGCCTGATGTTAAGTACCAACTCATTAGAAAAGACCCTGATGCTAGGAAAGATTGAGGGCAAGAGGAGAAGTGGGCGACAGGATGAGATGGTTGAATGGCATCACCGATGCAATGGAGCTAAGCTGTGAACAAACTCTGGGAGATAATGAAGGGCAGGGAAACCTGGCCTGCTGCAGTTCATGGGGACACGCAGAGTTGGACATGAGTGAGCAACAATGTTGTGATCCAAATGGAAGTATCTTACGTAACGTTCACAGCATGTAGGAATAGATTTTAAAAACAAGGATGAAATGTAGAACTCCACCAAAAATTCACACTCCTATTATCAACATTATGTGATCTCACGTCTATTCCTACCTAGAAATGAGGCTTAGAAAATGTGTGGTGTTCTGGGTAGGACTGCATCTGTGGAAAACGAAAAAACTTTGTTAATAAAGAAGAAAGAAGGGAAGAGAGAGAGAGGAAGAAAAAAAAAATGAAGGAGCAGGGGAGGGAAGGAAAAATAGTTAAAAAGAGCAATTGGTATTCTCTGTCAATTTGGATTCCTAGTTACTTAAAAGTCTTATTATTTTCTTTTTTAATCAGAATTATGTGTATGATACCTTACTTAATATTTTTTCATATACATTCAGATTATTCTTTCTCAATTGACTGCTTTAAACTGCTATATTTAGTATTGTCTTGTATCTGAAATATCATTTATTTCCTGATATATAGCTTCTTAATTTGGAATGAAATATTCTTTTAATTATCTGTTAAATTCATTTTCTAAAATTTTTATTTAGAATTCCATGTATATTATCAAGTATGGAACTTATGTATATCCATATATAAATGCATGTATAAAGATAAATATATAATTTAGCTTTATATGTATCTCTTAAGAGTTTCTTGAGTTTTGAAATAGACTTAATAATTTTAAAATTAATGTGAAATATTCAGTATTTATCTGAAATATGTACACATATACACACAAACAAACACAAATCAAAACTAGCTTGGAATCTCTACTGTTCTTTGGAGAAATTAAAATATATTAAAATCAGCTAGTTTTCAAATTTATTGGTATTGTTTGCACCTTGTACTATTTTATGTAACTTAAATTTTCCCCAAGTCATCTATATGATGCACTTCCCATTTCTAATTCTCTTTTTATCTGTGTTTCTGCAATTAATTTTTTGTTAATTAAATTGTCAAATGCTTATCTATTTTGCTTCAAAAACAAGCAAGGTGCTGCATTTACTTATCAAATTTATTTTGTTTTGACTCACATTATCCCTGCTGTGATGTCAGGGGAAAGGATATGAATAACACAAGGGCTTTGTGTCATGAGGTTATACGGCCCTGGGATATGAGTAGCATAGTGTCTCAGTAGACATAATTGTGCCTCTTTAAATCCTTAGAGAAGGAAATTATAGGTTTATTATATGTAGGTAGGCTCTTCTGCAGGCTTCCCAGGGACACTAGTGGTAAAGCACTCCTTGTCAATGCAGGAGATGTAAGAGACATGGGTTCAATTCCTGAGTTGAGAAGATCCCCTGGAGAAGGAAATGGCAACCCACTCCAGTATCTTCCCTGGAGAATCCTACAGAGAGAAGAGCTTGGCAGGCTACACAATCCGTAGTGTCGCAAAAGAGTCAGACACAACTGTGTGACTAAACAACAACCACAAATTCCTTTTGCAGGGATGCAGACACTGGGATTCCCTTAAGAATGTAAATGCTTTCAAAATTATTTTGAGTGTTTAAATTTTCACATGATTCCCCTTTGCTGAAGGGTGATCAGGAAGGGAAGGGAGCTGGATTGTGCTAGATACAAACTTTTATTCCATTGACCACATCATTTGAGCCTCAGTGTGCAAAATGTTTATTAAAAAAAAAAAAACTGAAGATTTTAATGAAGGACTCTAAAATATGGTGTGGAAGATAGCATATAGGAAAAGAAAACTGAGATCTACATAGGTAAATCAGATAGCAAAGTGTAGCATACAAGAGGGAGATTATGTTTCTGTTATATATGTAACTCAAGGAACATTGTGTCAGCTCAAGGAAGTTCAAATTGATAGCAAAGAAATCTAATAGTGAACACCATCAGCAGAGAAGCAAGAAAACTCCTTGAATTGATGTAAGAGCAGAGAGTTGCTACAAAAAATACTTGCATGCAGGAAACAAAAAAAAGCAACAAAAATCCTGCCAAGACATGGTACATAATGACTCTAGGTGTGTTTTTTTAATTACCGCAAGAGGTAGTGGCCAAAAAACAAAACTGTGACATATTTGCTCTTCTTAACAAAGAGAAGTGAGGTCTTTGTGAACTCATGAACACAGGCTGCTGACTGTTTTGATTAAGTGTGGCAGAAGTGATGCCAAGTGACATCCAAGCAAAGATTAGAAAAAGCCTTACAGCTTTCCCTTGGCCTTTTGACAAGCTGGCACTATTAGAAGAGTGACTCTCTGAAGAGGTTGCTCAAACTCTCCTTTTCTGGCCCCCATGCCAGACCATGAGAACTTCAGGCCACATAGAAAAGCCACATGCAGGTATTCTGATCAGAGATACTAGCTGAGTTTAGCCAGAGAGTAATCTCAACCCAAGCATCAGATATTAAAAACCAGAAAAGAAAGAAACAGCCTCAAGTTTATTCCAGCCCTTACCTTTGTGCCACCCCCTGGAATGGGAGTCACCAGATGAAGCTGCCAACATTGTACAGCAGGAACAAGCTGTTAACATCTCTGATGTGTCCTCCCTAAACCCCTGATGAGAGAAACCATCACCATAATCAAAGGGTGTTTTATATCTCTAAGTTGGGGTAATTTGTAATGCAAAAAAGTAACCAGAACAAATATGTGGTGGCCAGGATAGAAATTTTTACAAAAGGCTGAGGACAGAAAGGCTACATGGAGCCCTAGAACAGGGAATTTGCATTATTAATATGCATACTTACCTTGGGGCTTACCTTGGGGCTTCCCAGGTAGCACTAGTGGTAAAACAACCAGCCTACCAATTCAGGAAATATTAGATGCATTTGGATCCCTGGGTCAGGAAGATTCCCCTGGAAGACAGAATGGCAATCCACTCCAGTATTCTTGCCTGGAGAATCCCATGGACAGAGGAGTCTAGCGGGCTACAGACCATGGGGTCACAGGAGTCAGGCAGGACTGTAGCAACTTGGCAGCAGCAGCAGCAGCATACCTACCCTTCTATATCTCTTTTGAAATTCTGTCATAGATCTAAATATATGATAGATAGATAGATGATAGACAGATAAGAGACAGATGCTGTCAGGTAGATAGAATTCATTTGAAGTAAATACCACATTTACAAGTGTGTTATTTGCTCGGTTATATCTGACTATTTGTGACCCCTGGACTGTAACCCGCAAGGTTCCAGTGTTCATGGAATTCTCCAGGCAAGAACACTGGATTGGGTTGCTATTCCTTTCTCCAGAGGATCTTCCAAACCCAGGGATTGAACCCATGTCTCCTGAATTGCAGAAAGATTCTTTACCATCTGAGCCACCAGGGAAGCCGCTAATATATGTCAAATGTTCCTGTGGATTTTTCAAGACATAACCTTAGTTTGCTTTCTTAACAAGACAGAAAATAAGTGAAAAATTTCTTTTTAGAAAATTATTAGATCTTTAAAAAAAAAAAGTTGATGAGCAGCTAAGGTGTTAATCTTTAATATATTATTTCCAAATATTAGATGTAGCTATCACTTAAGGAAAAATTTGTTATAGTAAAAGTATATTTCAGGAAATAAATTGACAGGTTAAAATTAGATATGTTGGCACTTTAATATTCTTTAAATAATTTTAAGCACTAGTTCTACAATATTCAAATAATTCAAATATTTATTTGGTGTTGCTTTGTTTTCATAAGTTTATTAAGGTATAGTAAAGTTAGAATTATACATATGCTGTGATCCAGTTTCATTAATGTATTTGCTGTTGCTGTTCAGTTGCTAAGTCATGTCCAATGTTTTGTTACCACATGGACTGCTGCGTGCCAGGATTTCTTGTCCTTCACTGTCTCCCAGAGTTTGCTCACACTCATGTACATTGAGTCAGTTATGCCAATTCATCCTCTGTTGTTCCCTTCACCTCTTGTCTACAATCTTTCCCAGCATCAGGGTCTTTTCCAATGAGTTAGTTCTACTTATCAGGTGGCCAAAGTATTGGAGCTTCAGCTGCAGCATCAGTCCTCCCAGTGAATATTCAGGGTTGATTTCCTTTAGGACTGACTGGTTGGATCTCCTTGCAGTCCAGGGAACTCTCAAGAGTCGTCTCAAACACCACAATTCGAAAGCATCAATTCTTCAGCACTCAGTCTTCTTTATGGTTGAACTCTCACATCCATACATGATTACTGGAAAAACCATAGCTTTGACTACACAGAACTTTGTTGGCAAAGTGAAGTCTCTGCTTTTTAATACACTGTCTAAGTTTGTCATAGCTTTCCTTCCAAGGTGCAGGTGTCTTTGAGTTTCCTGACTACAGTGATGGTCTGCAGTGAATTTTGAGCCCAAGAAAATAAAATCTGTCACTACTTCTAATTTTTCCCCATTGTTTGGCTATGAAGTGGTGGGACCAGATGCCATGATCTTAGTTTATTGAATGTTGAGTTTCAAGCCAGATTTTTCACTCTCCTTTTTCACCCTTATCAGGAGACTCTAGTTCCTCTTCACTTTCTGCCATTAATGTGGAACCATCTGCATATCTGAGGTTGTTGATATTTCTCCTGGCAATCTTAATTCCAGTTTGTGATTCATCCAGCCAGAATTTCTCACAATGCACTCTGCAATTAAGTTAAATAAGATGGGTGACAATATATAGCTTTGCCATACTCCTTTCCCAATTTTGAACAAGTCTGTTGTACCATGTCCAGTTCTAATTGTTGTTTCTTGACCCACATACAGGTTTCTCAGAAGACAGGTAAGGTGGCCTGGTAGTCCCATCTCTTTCAGAATTATCCACAGTTTGTTGTGATCCACAGAGTCAAAGGCTTTAGTGTAGTCAACGAAGTAAATGTTTTGCTGGAACACCCTTACTTTTGTCCATGGGATTTTCCCAGCAAGAATACTGGAACGGATTGTCATGCCCTCCTCCAGGGCATCTTCCCAACTGAGGGATTGAACCCAAGTCTCCTGCACTGCAGGCAGATTCTTTACCACACAGCCACCCTTGCTATATATACATTCAATGAAGTATTATTAAATATGAAAAAGAAGGAAATCCTGGCTTTATCCACAGCATGGAAGTTCCTTTAGGGCACTATGATAAGTGGATTAAGTCAGACCAAGAACAACAAATACTGTGTTATCTCACTTCTATGTGGAATAAAAAAAAAAAAAAATGTTCAGAGACATTTAGAGTGACAGTTACCAGGGTCTGGGATTGGGGAGATACAAAGAGATGTTTATCAAAGAGCAAAAACTTCCAAGTTATAATATTAACAAGTTCTGTGACTCTATTTTAATATATTCTTAAAAGTGGCTAAAATAGATCTTAAATGTTTTCCTCAAAAAAAGTAATCATATGACATTATGAAGGTTTTTAAAAAATTCACAGTGATAAGTATGTTTTTTTATATAAGTATATGAAAATATTTTATAGTTCAATCATACACAATATGGTGATCCAACACAATATGTCAACCATATGTCAACAAAGCTGAGGGAAAAGATTAGATTATAAAGAGACTATGGCTTCTATACTGTGAGCAGTCTTGCTACTCATCTGGAAATGCAGCCAGAATGTTCTTTATGTTCTGCAGAGCAAAGACCTGAAGAAAGTTTTCTACCAGCACACAGTTTGGAACTGAGACTCAAGTCCAACAAGTTCAAAAAGAAATTGGTTCAGTTCAGTCATGTTCAACCAGTCAATCGTAAAGGAAATCAGTCCTGAATATTCACTGGAAGGACTGATGCTGAAGCTGAAGCTCTAATAATTTGGCTATCTGATGCAAAGAACTGACTCATTAGAAAAGACCCTCATGCTGGGAAAGATTGAAGGCAGGAAGACAAGGGGATGATAGAAGATGAGTTGGTTGGATGGCATCTTCAACTTGATGGACATGAGTTTGAGGAAACTCTGGGAGTTGGTGATGGACAGGGAAGCCTAGTGTGCTGCATCCAATGGGGTCACAAAGAGCTGGACAAGACTGAGTGACTGAACTGAACTGTATGATATACTCATTCATCTTTCTTCTGCTATCTTTTGTTGAGCAGATAACTTATGCTTATTCATATATTTCCCATTTATTTTTGTCTTTATTCCTTCCTACACATTTGGACTTCCATCCAGTATCCTTTAACTTCAGACTGAAAAAAAATTACACACACACACGCACACACACACACACACATATATATATATATATATATATATATATTTACTGTAGTGAAGTTCTGCTTGAGACAAGTTAAGTTACATTTTCTTAAATTTACTTTTTGAATGTATTTACTTTTGTCTTCATTTTTTTTTTTTTTTGGTTATTTTTTTTCCAGGGTATAAATTCCTAGGTTTACAGTTTTGTTTTTTGTTTTTTTTTAATTTCAGCACATAGTCTTCTTTCTTTGCTTTTACTCTGATGAAACTTTAGGCAATATTTCTTTTTTTAATTTCATTCTTTTTAATATGTCCTTCCCCCTTAAACCCAACGATTTCTATGATTTCCTTTTTCTATTTAGCTCACAGCCTTTTGATTTTGATGCACCTCATTTTATTTTCTTTGTTTTATCCTATTTTGAATAGAGTGAGCTTCATGGATCTCTGAGTTGAGGCACTAACAACATTTTGGGAAAATTCTTGGCCACTGTTTCTCCAAATTTGTCTTGTACCCAATTTTCTCTCTGTTCTCCTCCTGGGTCTCCAATCACATGCATACTAGAACATTTGATATTTTCTACAGATCTTGTATATTCTGTTTGTATTTACTAAATTGTTTTTAATTCCTCTTCATTGACATAATTTAGAGACTAGCTTTAAGTTGATTGATCTACTTTTTCTTCTGTTGCATCTAACCCATTGTGAATTTACTGATGGATTGCTTTTACTAACATTATGATATTTTTCAGTTCTAGTATTTCCATTTGCTTCTTTTTATAGTTCCATCCACTTCTACATTGAAAAATCACTATCTTTTTATGCATTTGTCATTTTTCCAATAGGTGCTTTACTTTATATTTTTCATACGTTAAAGGTTTTTATTACCCCAAAATCTTTTTCCATCAATATGTTTGTGTTACTTGGTAATTGCACAGTCTTCTTTGTATGTGGGCCACCGCCTTAAACCAAAACAAAACAAAATACTGGATGTTGATATAAATAATATGACTTCCAGAAAAAGGCATACCCCATATTCTATCTAGATGCTAGCTTGTATGACCAATATATAGTCAATAGCTTAGAAACATCTGGACTTTTTACAGCTATTGTTAGATTCAATTCACTAACTTCAAATATTTTGAGGGCATAATTAAGACCTATCTTCAGTAGAAATGAGATCTAATGAGATCGAAGTACCTTATGCTGATTTACAGTTCTGATATAATTGTTCTCTATTATGGGAGATTCCTTTTTGTTTTGCAACCCCGGTACCAGGATTTTTGTTTTGTTTTGTTTTGTTTTTGTTTTGGGGATGGGGGATTGTGTCTGTTGTTCTCTACATCCTCTGCTCCTGTCCCAATTTTTAGATTTCTCAAATCCTTCTCACCACACTTCCTGGTCCACGGCTTTTATTAGGCAGTTGGCTGACAGGGTAAGCCATTCTTGTTTGGGGAGTATGTGTCTATGTCCTCCTTTTCTGTCCAAAGCACTGAGGCTCAGGTAGCCACTTTGTACCCTGGGATGCCCTTTAAGCCTTTTTGGACACCTGTTTCAACTCTACTTCCTGCTTCCCAGATATTGGCATCCTCTTCAAATTTATTTTACTTGGTGACGATGGTCAGGGTAAGTGTTTGCATGTAGGAGGAGACTCACTTAGTGACTGGGGATCCTCAGAATCCTACTTCATCTTGCTGGCTTACATCTAAGCATGAAGTGTCTCTGTGTTTCTTTTTCTCGTCTTTCTCCTTTTCCCTTGTGTGTTCACTTATCATTCTATTATGTTTCTAGAATGAACACAGCTCAGGGGAACTTTTCAGAATGAACATAGCTCAGGGGAGCTTTTCTCCTACAAAGGACAATTCTTTATTTGGACTTATTTTATTTAGATTTTCTTATGTTTAGTGCTCTGACAAGAAGGAGAGGGTTATGATTATTAACTTTTAATGGCTGGTCTTATTGTTCTAGTGAGAGTGATGGTCATTTGTAACCACAGCCCAATGAGATAAAAAATAAACATTAAATTTAGTAAACATTTCATTTTAATTTACTTGCAAAGAAAGGCATCAAATGCTCATTTAATTTTTTTTGTTTCTTCTTTTTTTCTTTTGGCCACACAACGTGGCCTGTGGTCTTTCCATGACCAGGGATCAAACTTGTGCTTTCTCAGAGCAACCACAGTCTTAACCACTGGACAACAAGGGAAGTCCATTGTCATTACTTGTTTTTTTTTTTTCTTTTAAAGATTTTTTTGACGTTCTGTTCACAATTCTGTAGCATGTGAAAAGTTTAACTTTCAATATAGGAGTAACTTCTTAAAATGAGTTATAACACTTCCAGTATAATTGCTGGATCATTTAAGTTGTCAATTTATATATTCAGTTTCACTTTGATAAGTGGTATTTCCTAATATTTTTCTATGCTATGTTAGCCTTTATATAAATCTGGAATTCAAATATTGAAACTATTGGTAGAAATATCCAAAAGTTAAGCCAACTCACTGTTATATTTACAAGGAACTCCCTCTAAAAATTATAATGTAAAGAAAAAAAAACAATTCATATTAAGGAAGCCAAATATAAAGATTAGCAGAAAAAAATTCTTCTTTATTACAAACATTTGCATTTTTAACAACAGGCTAAAATTATTTAAAAGGACTAATGTAGTTTTCTTAGTTCTATACTTCATTCCTTCACATTCACTTTTTTTTTTTTTTTAATGTGAGAAAATTTGTGGTGGTATTTACCATAGAAGCATATGTGTATGCTTTAGGATAATTGTAAAGTATGAAGATGCTTAGAAGTTTGTGAAAGTAAAATATTCATTTTAAAGGTGTTTTTCTTTTATTAATACATTGAATATTTTCTATCTTTACTATGCATGGAATTAAAAAAAACCTGATGAAAAAGAATATGTATGTATGCATTTTAATTAAGCTATTTTTATTACATTTTATTTCAAATGTATACAACACCCTTCAAACAGATGCATCAAATATTAAAATCTTTCCAAACCTGTCCTATTTCTATTTTCCTTTTTGCTAAATCATTGTAGATGTCAAGACCTTCCATCCCTAAATTATCTGACATGTATCTCTCAGAAAAAAGGACATTAGTTCCTATGTAACCATAACAAAATTACTACAAATTACTTGCAAAATCAATAGTGATACAACAGTACAATCAAAGAAAATCCCCAGCTGGCTTCACCATTTCTCTTTTATCTTTTAATTTTTCAATTCAGTCTCATGCATTGCACATTTCTATAAAGTCTTTTTTAACCCCTTCAGGTTAAACCATTCCCACTGCTCCTCTCTATTCTTTATGGCCTTAAACTTTTGAAAAGTCCAGACCAGTTACCCTAGAATATGTCTTGCATTGCCAATTTATCTCTTTCTTTGACTTCATTCTGGTCAATAATTTCTGGAAAGAGCATTAAATGGATGATTCCTTTCACTCCTGCTTTATGACATTCTAGGAAGTTGTTCAGTATTAACGACAGAAAATTTGATCCTTTAGTTAAGGAAAAGAATGATAGATTTCATTCTTATAAGGATATATTTTTAATATGCAATTAAAAATAAATTATGATTTATGATTTTCTGAAACTGTATAAGTGGGCTCTTCCTCAAAAACATTCACACAATGAGTTTAGCATATCTTGATTATTTTTACCTTAATCTTTGCCTGATAATCTTTGCTTTAAATTACCTAAAAAATGGTGATTTTTAAAATGTTATTTGCTATACATTTATTAACTTTCACCACTCTTTTCTCTCTCTCTCTCTTCAAGAATTCAGTTAATTTTTTAGTTAATTCAATTTGCTATAATTTATTAGTGTCAATATTATTTTTTATATTCAAATTGTCCTTAACATGATCAATGAAAGTCAATTCTATTTAGTCTTTTATCCCACTTTTTTTGGAAAATGCTATTGAGACATGAAAAAATAATAAGGATAGTGCATAAATAATTTTATTTCTTGATAAGATTTTACAAAGGGAATGAATATTTTAATCTGTTAATCAGGTTAAGAAAATATATTTTATAAAACCTCGGCAATTCTCTTCATGTCTCCTCACAAATGCAAGCCCTACAGGGAGCCAGGGTCCTGACTTCCAGGTTTTCAGGATGGTCAGAAAAGGCCATTCCATTTCACAGACCTGGTATTTATTCTTCTTACCATAGAGAAACAAATGCAACAGTCATTTGATCATAAAACCTCTTGTTTGGAATTAATTATTCATAATACTCCTATATGTCACTAATTGCTATTATCTCAGTTCTCATCAGCTATATAACTGATATCAAATGCAAATATATATGCAAATAAATTGTGAAATCTCATTTTTAAGGGACTATTTGCTGGTACCACTCTTGAGACCATATGCTGACCTAACCTGGTCCTATCGAAAAAGCAGAAGTTAAGCTAGTTGTTTCAAATTTGAGAGGTTAATGTGAAGATGGAATATAAGCTATTGGACAAAGAAATGTGAAACAGGGACACAGAGAATACTGAAATAATAACTTCAGGAAAAGCACCTCTTTGCTGTGACAAAGAAGAAAGTTTAGGGGTATTAGAATCTAGAAACTTGGATAGATGTAGCATTAAACTGTCAACTTGACTAGGTTATGGAATGGCTAGATGTTGGTCAAATACAATGCTGAGTGTTTTGTAAGAATGCTTCAGGATGAACTTAATTAACATTTAAGTGGGGGCTTCCTTGGTGGCTCAGAGGTAAAGAATCTGCCTGACAATACAGGAGACATGGGTTTGATTTCTGGGTCAGGAAGATCCCCTGTAGAAAGAAATGGCAACACAGTCCAGTCCTCTTGCCTGAGAAATCCCATAGACAGAGAAGGCTGGCAGGCTATAGTCCATCCATAGGGTTGCAAAAGAGTTAGACATGATTTAGCGACTAAACAACAAAAACAACATTTTAGTTAATAGACTGAGGAAAGCTGATTGCCTTTCCCAGTGTGGGTGGGATTCATACAATTAGTTAAATATCTGATTGGAACAAAAAACCTGAGAAACAGGGAATTCTTACCATGTGACTTCCATGAACTGGGATATTAGTCTTTTTCTGCCTTCAGACTCAAATAGAAACATCAGCTGTCTCAGTCTCAAACCTGCAGACTGAACTACACCTTTGGATCTCTTGGGTATCAATTCTTTGGACTCATGTTGAAACTCAGACATGGGCTTTCCTGGGTCTCCAACTTGCTGAATGCAAATCTAGGGGTTTGAACCATCTCTGTGGCAAGTCTCATAGAAAGCAAACAAACAGAATGAAACAAGTCCTTTCTGCTTTTTCCTGTCTTCTGGTCTTCCTTCAGTAACTTCCTTGTATTAAAACCTAACAGAGTCAACTGGCAACAAGAGAAATAACATCTTCAGAGACACAGCACTAGTATCAGAGTAGCTTAATAATCTTAGCTTCTGACATTGTAGATTAGATTTGTTAAAATTGAACCTTATATAAATGGAATCATGTAGAACATACAGTATGTACTATTTTGCATTCTTTGCATACTATTTACATTTAATTCCATTTTATCTAATATTGACAAATACTGATATTTTCTTGACAATATGTTTGTTGATTTCACTTAGGGTGAATCATCTAGCCTTTAATTTTCTATCTGTAATTTCTGAGATGGTCTTAAAAATAATTTCTGATGCCTAATATTATTTTATATTGAAAATAAATTTCAGATTCTTGTTTCCTATAGTTACACCTTTTTTTTTTTTTTTTTTTTTAGTTACACCTTTTTTGATGAATAGATTTACACTTGAGAACTAAAATATTTTAATTCTTCTCTGGATTGTATTAAAAGTATGCAGTTATTTCAACATTTTAAGTTTTCACTACACTGTTAAAATAGTAAAAAATTCTGAAATAAACAGGAAAGTTCTCTGAAATAAACCTTAAACTAAGAGGACAAATATTTTATACATCAATTTTAAAAGTTTTGGTAAATAAAATGAAAAAAGTATCAAAGTATTTTTAGACCTATAAGTGTCATTCAAAAAAAATATAGTTTCCATAGTTTTTCCTACATTAATCATCAGGATGTGTGCGTGTGTGTGTGTGCACATGTGCACTCAGTCACTCAGTCGTGTCTGACTCTTTGTGGCCCCATGGACTGTATCCTGCCAGGCTTCTCTATCCATGGGATTTTCCAGGTAGGAATACTAGCATGGGTTGCCATTTCCTCCTCTAATAATCAGGATATTATCTAAAATTTGTTAATATGAACACTGTCTATGTTTTCAAGGCCACAAACTGACTATATCATCCATTCTGTACTCAGTTTCACACTTCTCATTAGAGCTAGGAAGTTTTTCATTAGAGATCAACACTGACTACTTCAATTGCTAGTTTGAAAAGCTTTATTATTATTCTTTATTATCAATGAAATAAAGGTTAAATTATGAAAATCCAAGAATTTTCATTAAGAAATGGTAACAATGGTGTTTTGAGTGCTTGAGTTTGATATTTGAAAGGTATTCCAAGAATTATTGCTCATTTTACTTAGTAGATACAGTCATTATCCTTATATAAATGAGGAAGAAGAGGATTAGGTAAGATAAATGATTTTCCAGAAACACATAGGTGGCACCTAGGAATTTATCCATATTTTCCAAATCTAGAGCCCCAGCTTGTCCATTTCTAGGACTGTTACATTCTAAATCAATGTTCTTCCCAAAACAGCCACGTGTATCTATTTATCTTTTACAATTTTATGCATATTCTCCCAGCTAAAAATGAAATCATAAATTTAGTCCTACACAGATGGTCCTAACGTTTCTTTCTACCTTTCCAAAATGTTGACTACTTATCCTTTTTAGGTTCTATTTCTTTCAAAAACTTCCTTTAAATATGCTAGCCAAAATGTTACTTTCTTCTTTCAAAGTGATGAAAATTTCTTATAACTCAGGCTTAGAAGCTTTTCTCCATTCTATCCTGTTTATAATTTGTATATGGAAAATAATTTGAAATGTTAATCCTTGTCTCAGATATGTCTCATGATCATATTTTTTTTTTTTTGACTGTGCTGCTTGGCACATGGGATCTTAGTTGAACCCCTGCCCCTGCCTTGGAAGCAGTGTTATAACCATTGGACATCCAAAGTAGTCCATGATCACTTTTTATTTTATTTATTTATTTATTTATTTTACCACTGCTTGAGAAAGTTTTTTTCTGTTTTCAAAACCCACATCTTTTCTCTACCCTTTCCTCTATCAACCCCAGTAGAAATCTATTTTCCCTCTGGGAAAGTGATTGTCCTGTTCAACATTTGAGCAGAGTATTTTCTGTCTATGAATTCTCTCTCTCTTGCCGTATGGAAATAGAGTTAGATAAGGCTGTGTTTCACATCGATGTTGTATTTGCCTTCCATCTATTTGCTTTGTGAATGGCACACACAGGAAGCTTAATGTTTCCATGGGAGAGGAAATTAATGGGAAACTATTAGATTTACAAAATTTTCCAGACACAGTCCTTCACGACAAACCCTCTGTATAGTATATCAAGTTTACCTTTATTTTATGTCCCTCCCATGGAAAATCTTACGGTGTCCTTCCAGACAGTGATTCTTATCTGAAAAGCAGCACAATGCTACGAAAGTGTTATTTTCCTCAGGGTCTCTGAGTGTTTGAAAATAGACTTATATATTGGCTAAATATCTACATCCTTCTATTATTTGCATTATTTTATTTCTCACTGCGATTACCCCTAGCACAGGTGGAATCACCAACAAAACAAGGTGAGTTCCACAGCAAGGGGCAAGAAGGTGAAAAACAGGACAATGCTTGAACAGTCAACTTATTCAGTTTCTAGTTTTGGCATATAACCATCTGGTTCTCCAGACATAAACAATTTGCCATTTGATGCATTATTTTTTGAGGGCTTCACTGGTGGCTCAGAAGGTAAAGAATCTGCCTGCAATGAGGGAGGCCTGGGTTTGATCTCTGGGTTGAGCAGATCCTCTGGGGAAGGGACTAGCAACCCACTTTGGTATTCTTGCCTTGGAAATTCCTTGGACAGAAGAGCCTGATGGGCTACAGTCCACTTTCATCCAGTCTCTAAACCTAACAAGATGTTCTCTATTTAAGAATTTCCACTAAGGGAGTAAAAGAAAGTGAAAGTGAAAGTAAAAGTCACTCAGTTGTGTTTGACTCTTTGCAAGCCCATGGACTATACAGTCCATGGAATTCTCCAAGACAGAATACTGGAGTGGGTTGCCATTTCCTCCTCCAGGGGATCTTCCCAAACCAGGGATGGAAACCAGGTCTCCCTCATTGCAGGCAGATTCCTTACCAGCCATAAAGGAAGCCCAAGAATACTGGAGTGGGTAGCCTATCCCTTCTCCAGTGGATCTTTCTGGTCCAGGAATCAAACCAATGTCTCCTGCATTACGCGCAGATTCTTTACTAACTGAGTTACCAGGGAAGCCACTAAGAGAAATGGATCAGAAAGAAATAAAGCTGCTCTGTGAGCAGTACCTACCAAGTATAATCACCAGATGGAATTTCTTGTCTTCTTCTTTTCAAGCTTCTGGACTATATATGCCAGGTTGGAAAAGAGAAATGGGTGTTGATTGATCATACACGTGTTTGCCTGATTGGAATGTCATCAAACAATTTTTATTCTCTGCTTTGCAAGTCTCCTCTGTCTTACTCCTACTCGGTTAAGTTTTCTTTAGCCTTGATCTGTGCAGACATGGGAGCTTTCAATGGGAATATTTTGCCATGAACTCCCAAAGAAAAGCAAACTCTCATCTCTAAACTCATAACAGATGTCTTAGAATTAAAAACACCATTTATTTTGAAAGGGCTTCCCTGGTGGTTCAGACAGTAGAAAATCTGCCTGTGATGTAAGAGATCCAGGTTCAATCCCTGGGTTGGGAAAATCCCCTGGAATGTCTATCCACTTCAGTACTCTTGTAAGACACACTTCTTTTTTTAAAGTTTCTACTCTTCTACAGAGTTTAGTCTCCTCTAAGGCAAATCGTGATAGTGGTAAAGAATATACCTGCCAATGCAAGACACAGGAGATACAGGTTTGATTCCTGGGTCAGGAATATCCCCTGGAGTAAGGCATGAAAACCCACTCCAGTATTCTTGCCTGGAGAATCCCAAGAACAGAGGGGCCTGGTGAGTTACAGTTCATGAGGTTGCACAGAGTTAAATGTGAGTGAAGTGACTTAGCATGCAGCATAGTCTGCCTTCAGGTAGCCATGCTACAGATGACAAATGGACATAAGCCTGGTGAAATGCCAGAGCCCATTGGTGCTAGAATATCTTTTCATACCCCAAAAACAGCATGAAAAAGAAAAAAAAAATAAAAGACATGATACTGAAAGATGAACTCCCCAGGTTGGTAGGTGTCTAATATGATACAGGAATAGGGCAGAGAAATAGCTCAAGAAGGAATAAGAGGCTGAGACAAAGTGGAAACAATGCCCAGTTGTGGATGCATCTGGTGGTGAAAGTAAAGTCCAATGCTGTAAAGAACAGTACTGCATAGGAACCTGGTATGTTAGGTCCATGAATCAAGGTAAATTGGAAGTGGTCAAACAGGAGATGGAAAGAGTAAAAGTCGACATTTTAGGAATCAGTGAACTAAAATGTATTGGAATGGGCAAATTTAATTCAGATAACCATTATATCTACTACTGTGGGCAAGAATCCGTTTAGAAGAAATGGAGTAGCCCTCATAGTCAACGAAAGAGTCTGAAATGCAATAGTTGGGTGCAGTCTCAAAAATGACAAAATGATTTCTGTTCATTTCCAAGGCAAACTATTCAATATCACAGTAATCCAAGTCTATGCTCCAACCAATAATGCTAAAGAAGCTGAATTTGAATGGTTCTATGAAGACCTAAAGACCTTCTAGAACTAACACAAAAAAGATGTCCTTATCATCACAGGGGACTGGAATGCAAAAGTAGGAAGTCAAAAGATACCTGGAGTAACAGGTAAATTTGACCTTTAAGTATAAAATGAAGCAGAACAAAGGCTAACAGAGTTTGACCAAGAGAACCCACTGGTCATAGCAAACACCCTCTTCCAACAAAATAAGAGATGACTCTACACATAGACATCACCATATAGTCAATGCCAAAATCAGATTGAATATATTCTTCATCTCCAAAGATGGAGAAGCTCTATACAGTCAGCAAAAGCAAGACCTGGAGCTAACTGTGCCTCAGATCATGAATTCCTTATTGCAAAATTCAGTCTTAAACTGAAGAAATCAGGGGAAAGCCCTAGACCATTCAGGTATGACCTAAATCAAATCCCTTTTGATTATATAGTGGAAGTGACAAATAGATTCAAGGGACTAGATTTGATAGAGTGCCTGAAGAACTATGGGCAAATGTTCATAACATTGTACAGGAGGTGGTGATTGAAAACATCTGCAAGAAAAATAAATGTAAAAAGGCAAAATGGTTATCTAAGGAGGCCTTACAAATAGCTAGGAAAAGGAGAGTGCAAGGCAAAAGAAAAAAGGAAAGGTTCAGTTTAGTCACTCAGTCATGTCCAACTCTGTGACCTCATGGACAGTAGCACACCAGGCTTCCCTATCCATCTCCAATTCCCAGGCCTACTCAAACTCATGTCCATCACATTGGTGATGCCATCCAACCATCTCATTCTCTGTCATGCCCTTCTCCTCCCACCTTCAATATTTCCCAGCATCACGGTCTTTTCCAGTGAGTCAGGAGAGGTATATCCATCTAAATGCAGAATTCCAAAGAATATCAAGGAGAGATAAGAAAGCCTTTTTAAGTGAACACTGCAAAGAAATAGAGGAAAAAAACAAAACAAAACAGAATGGGAAAGACTAGAGATGTTTTCAAGAAAATTAGAGATATCAGGGAAACATTTAATGCAAAGAGGGGCACAATAAAGGACAGAAATGGTATGGACCTAACAGAAACAGGAGATATTAACAAGAGGTGGCAAGAATAAAAAGAAGAACTATAAAAAAAAATTCTTAATGACTCAGATAACCAAGATGGTGCCATCACTCACCTAGAGTCTGATATCCTGGAGTGTGAAGTCAAGTGGACCTTAGAAATCTTTACTATGAGCAAAGCTATTGGAGGTGATGGAATTACAGCTAAGCTATTTCGAATCCAAAAGATGATGCTGTGAAAGTGTTGCACTCAATATGCCAGCAAATTTGGAAAACTCAACAATAGCTATAGGACAAGAAAAGCTCAGTTTTCATTCCAATCTCAGTGAAGGGGAATACCAAAGAATGTCGAAATGACCACACAATTGCACTCATTTCACATGTTAGCAAAGTAATGCCCAAAATCCTTCAAGCTAGGGTTCAACAGATGTGAACCAAGAACTTCCAGATATACAAGCTAGATTTAAAAAGGGCAGAAGAACCAGAGATCAAATTGCCAACATCTGCTAGATCATCGAAAAAGCAAGAGAATTACAGAAAAATCTACTTCTGCTTCATTGAATATGCTCAATCCTTTGACTGTGTGGATCACAGCAAACTGTGGAAAATTCTGAAAGAGATGGGAATACCAGACCACCTTACCTGCCTCCTGAGAAACCTGTATGCAGGTCAAGAAGAAGCAGAACTGGACAGGGAACAACTCAACATTCAGAATACAGCACAGCATCTGGTCCTATCGCTTCATGGCAAAAGATGGTGAAACAATGGAAACAGTGACTGACTCTATTTTCTTGGTGACTGCAGCCATGAAAATTTAAAATATGCTTGCTCCTTGGAAGAAAAGCTATGACAAACCTAGACAGCACACTAAAAAGAAGAGACATTATTTTGTCTACAAAGGCCCATCTAGTCAAAGCTATGGTTTTTCCAGTAGTCACATATGAATGTGAGAGTTGGACTATATAAAAGGCTGAGAGTTGGAGAATTAATGCTTTTGAACTGTGGTGTTGGAGAAGACTCTTAAGAGTCCCTTGGACTGCAAGGAGATCAAATGAGTCAGTCCTAAAGGAAATCAACCCTGAATATTCATTAGGAGATCTGATGTTGAAGGTGAAGTTCCATTACTTTGACCATCTGATGGAAGAGCTGACTTGTTAGGAAAATACCCTGATGCTGGGAGAGATTGAAGACAGGAGAATGGGAAGGCAGAGGATGAGATGGTTGGATGGCATCATTGACTCATTGGACTTAAGTTTGAGCAAACTCCTGGAAAAAGTGAAAGACAGGGAAGCATGGCATGGTGCAGTCCAAGAGGTCGCAGAGTCGGACACTACTGAGTGACTGAACAAAAACAGCAAGTTGTTCTTTGGAAGCTAGAGAAAGGATGCTAGCATATGTTATATAGCTACACAGCTAACTCACATGCAAAAAAGAATGAGTATAGATTTGTATGCTACATCTGAAATTGTAATGCCTGGGCTGGAGCTGTGCTTTATACTTCTAGGGAAGTTGTTACTTAGTTGAAGTATTCTGAATTCAAAGTAGAGACCTTAATAACTGATTGTAAGACTTCTCTTTTCAGATAACTTTCTGTAAACCATGATATGTATTCTTATAAGCAAATTCAAACAACCTACTTTTTTCTTTCTTTTTTTTTTGCAACTCAAACTGTACTCAATCAGGGATTTTAAAACTTGCATTCTTTGGAATACAGCATTGTCAACTCAATCACAAAGTAATGCGCTGGTATCCCCAAAACAGTTATAACTTATGGCTCAGATGGTAAAGTTTCCCTGATGGCTCAGATGGTAAAGAATCAGCCTGCAATGCAGGAGACCCAGGTTCATTCTCTGACTTGGGAAGATCCCCTGCAACCCACTCCAGTATTTTTGCCTGGAGAATTCCATGGACAGAGAAGAGTGGCCAGCTACAGGCCATGGGGTTGCAAAGAGTTGGATACGATCGAGCAACTAACACACATGCCATATAACTATTATCAAAGAGGCTCTTGATTATTATATTAAAATTGTAAGTTGCAAATCTAGATGCTATTAATATGCTCCTTCTAAACATATGATTCCAGAAACTTTTAGCTGTAACATGGCAAGTCCCCACATGAATTTAAAGTGGATCTCAGCCTTCAAATTTAGATTTGCAAGAAATAAACTTTCATATAATGCTTTGTTACTGAATCACCATTCTGTGGGAATGTCAGGGAAAAAATTAAGCCTCACTTTTCTTTGTATCATCCCTCCTAGAGTTTAGATTAGACCTCAGACAGATGAGTTAGGAAGTGCCAAAACAATAAGTTGTCTTATACTATTTTTCCCAATACTTGCATTCATATAAAATATATTGTTTAGTAAGTCTCTTCAAGCATTGTTGGAGAAGGACATGGCAACTCACTCCACCATTCTTGCCTGGAAAATTCCATGGACAGAGGAACCTGGTGGGCTACAGTCCATGAGGTTGAAAAGAGTCGGACACAACTGAGCGACTAACACTTTCACTTTCAAACACTCCTAGATCTTTGAGAGTAGTGCTAATTCCATTTACACTTTATTTTTGGAGTATCTCAGTAAATTTTAACTGAATGAACTGTATTCTTAGTTCTGTACTTCTTATTTCTAAAAGGGGGATACATGTAATTATAACTATTTTGAAACAACTTATAAAATTATGCAATGAATTTATAGAGCTAACAAATGTGCAAACCATTAAGCAGCATAACTGTTATTTACTTTGTCTGAACCTATGTGTAAATTATTGAATAGTGTTTGCATAGAATCAATTTTTAAAGACATTTTGAGGCTAATTTTTTATTAAACTTGTTCTCCTCTAAGCAAATTAGTTATCTTATTCCAACTTAACACACACACACCTCATCATAATTTCAGAGTATTGGTGATGCATATCAGTTTATAAGTTAATGCTCAAACTCTGTTGTATGGGAAGTGCATATATGTGTGTATGTGAATTTGTGTTTACTCTTGCCTGAATTTGTATTGGTATGGATAATAAACAAAAATATTTAAAGGAAAACAAATGAAAAAGCTAATTTCCTTAGCTTTTGCAAAATAAAGTAACTATTTTGGATGGTATAAGAACTTTGAAATTAATTGAATTGATAAATTTTATCTGCATGAGGATTTTTGAAAGAGTAAAACTATACATATCCCTTTTATAATACATTTTAAACTGTTGATAAGTTTTATAATGTCTAAAAGAATATGGGTGTTAAACTACCCTACAGAAAGATGAAACATTCACCCAGATTTTTATGGAGATAGAAGAAAGTGAACTGAGTAGCTGAGGCATTGCCAAATGTGTTTGAGAATGTTTTATATATTTTGGAACTAAACTTAGGCTAATTACCAGGCATAGAAAAAAAAATGCAATAAATTAGAAAAGTCATTACTATCTTATATTTATATATTTTGCTTATAATCTTTAATATTATGCTGTTTAAACAATTTCACATCAAGATGACTTTACTAATATTGGTTTATATTTTAAATAAAGCAGTAAAAATTTTTTAAATATGCCAAGAGGGTTATGGGCTTCCCTTGTGGCTCAGATGGTAAAGAATCTGCCTGCAATGAAGGAGAATCAGCTTTGATCCCTGGATCAGGAAGATTCCTGGAGAAGGGAATGGTTACCCACTCCAGTGTTCTTGCCTGGAAAATTCCATAGACAAAGGAGCCTGGCTTCTTTGGATCTCAAAGAGTTGGACATGACTGAATGACCCACTTTCACTTTCCAGGAGGGTGATAGCTTCCCTCAACATTTTCACAGGACAATCCCTATTTATTCAAATTAACAAATGGTTATTTTTCAAAATTAATTGAAAATAATTATAGTTAATATCTCAAGACTCTCTCTTGAATTGCATAATCTAGACTAAATAACACAAAAAGTGTGATTTTAATCATTAATGAGTTAATAGCTGTATTTTATAATACAACTGAAATATTTTTTCACTGTGTCATCATCAGTGACAAAGATAAGACCAGTTGCATCTTAGATTAAGCTGAACATATATCAAGGCTCTCACACTCTATTCATCATTTACATACAGTCTATGGACAGTTCACAGCTAAAGAATCATACACAAAAATAGTAACATCATGATTCAGGGCTAATTAACTGATTTTGCTGGAAGTCCTCCTGTTAGTACTGTCATTTCCTGCTTGAATATTTTGAATTATATTCTATAGGAATGTTTCTTATAATTTCAATTAACCCATAATCTTTGCTTATCACTATTACTAGATAAATGATGAGTCTCTAGAATCTTACAACACAAATGTACATTTAAATAGAGAATATAACTAATATCAAGCTGAACATACATATGACATTATCCAGATGAATCATTATTATTTAAAATAAATATACTTCTGTAGAAAATATACATTTCTGTAGAGTAATATATCCAAATTAGAACAGATCTTATGTTAGGAACATTATTTATTTTAAAAATACTTGATTTATGTACCCAGCCTTGACACCAATCATGGTAAATGTAGTTTTTAAGCTACTTGCCTACACAAGCTCCTTCACTTCAGCTGCGTCTGACTTTTTGCGCCCCTATGGACTGTAGCCTGTCAGGATCTTCTGTCTGAGGGATTCTCCAGGCAAGAATAATGGAGTGGGTTTCCATGCCCTCCTCCAGGGAGTCTTCCCAACCCAGCATCGAACTCACATCTCCTGTGTCTCCTGCATTACAGGTGGATAGGCTTCCCTGGTAGCTCAGCTGGTAAGGAATCCATCCCTGAGTTGGGAATTCCATCCCTGAGTTGGGAAGACCCCCTGGAGAAGGGAATGGCTAACCATTCCAGTATTTTTGACTGGAGAATCCCATGGACTGCATAATCCATGGGATCTCAAAGAGTAGGACAAGACTGAGCGACTTTCACTTTCACTTTCTTTACATGCTGAGCCACTTGGGAAGCCCTTTTGAGCTCCTTACCTGACTATAATAGCTTGTTCTATTTTTTTTCTTTTCTTTGCATTAAAAGCATTTTTTTTTTAAGTTAAGATGTTGTAAATTCAATCTCTGAAAATCTATATTTTAGAATTTTAAACAATTGGTACAAATAAATATGTTGTCACCTGTGTACATTGTGGATATCTAGTATGAGTATTTTCTATTAACCATTTTTTCCAGCACCTATGGTTTCATTAAAAAGAAAACTAAACATAGGTAGTAATGAAAAATACACTATTATAATTTAAGCTTTGGTTGTTCAGTCACTCAGTCATGTTCCCATGGACATGGGGACACTCTTTGTGACCCTGTGGACTGCAGCATACCAGGCCTCCTTGTCTTTAACTATCTCCCGGAGTTTGTTCAAACTCATGTCCACTGAGCCAGAGATGCCATCCAACCATTTTATCCTCTGTCATCCTCTTTTAGCTTATTTCTGTTTGTCATTCTTGCAGTGTGTTGGTCAGCTTAGCACTCCACTGATAACCTCTTGGTTTCAGAGCAAATGCACTGGTGAAAACAAAATGTTAGCATTCTCAATGACAAATCGGAGTCTTCCAGTGGAGAACATTTTCAACCTCAGGAAATGTCATATACATTGAAGCTACTCATAAACTATTAAATTAGGTAAACATAAACATTTCCCCTAAATTATCCTAGTGATAATTTTCACAGCAGCCTGAGAAAGTCTATGCATGCCCTCTGCTAGACAGGAGGAAAAGAAGTAAAATTTTCTGTTACATGTTACAAGGAAGACAAATCTTTCCCAACTGCCTTCATTACCCAAGAACCCCATTATCTGTTATTATTTTTGAGAGCCTATAGACACAAGATGTTGTGCTGAAATGAGTCCAATTCAACTTAAATGTGATAATTAATTCTTAGATGTTCATGCCAATTTACATTGTTTTTAATAAAGTCTATAGGAAATATAGCCTTATTGCCAAGTTCAGGAGTAAATTGAAGAAAGTAAGGAAAACCAATAGACCATTCAGGTATGACCTAAATCAAATCCCTTATGAATACACAGTGGAAGTGAGAAATAGATTCAAGGGATTAGATCTGATAGACAGAGTGCCTGATAAACTATGGACAGAGGTTCATGACATTGTATAGGAGACAGGTATCAAAAACATTTCCAAGAAAAATAAATAAAAAAAAGAAAAATGACTGTCTGAGGAGGCCTTACAAATAGCTGTGAAAAAAATAGAAGTGGAAAACAAAGGAGGAAAGGAAAGATATACTCATTTGAATGCAGAGTTCCAAAGAATAGCAAGGAGAGATAAGAAAGCCTTCCTCAGTCATCAGTGCAAAGAAACAGAGGAAAACAATGGCAGAGACTAGAGGTTTCTTCAAGAAAATTAGAGATATCAAGGGAATATTTCATGCAAAGATGGTCTCAATGAAGGACAGAAATGGTAAGGATCTAACAGAAGCAGAAAATATTAAGAAGAGGTGGCAAGAATACGCAGAAGAACTATACAATAAAGATCTTCACGACCCAGGTAATCATGGTGGTGTGATCACTCACCTAGAGCCAGGCATCCTGGAATGTGAAGTCAAGTGGGCCTTAGGAAATATCAATGAGCAAAGCTAGTGGAGGTGATGGAATTCCAGTTGAGCTATTTCAAATTCTAAAGAAGATGCTGTGAAAGTGTTGTACTCAATATGCCATCAAATGTGGAAAACTCAGCAGTGGCCACAGGGCCGGAAAAGGTCAGTTTTCATTCCAATCCCAAAGAAAGGCTATGCCAAAGAATGCTCAAACTATTGCACAATTACACTCATCTAACACTCTAGCAAAGTAATGCTCAAATTTCTCCAAGCCAGGCTTCAGCAATATATGAACTGTGAACTTCCAGATGTTCAAGCTGGTTTTAGAAAAGGCAGAGAAACAAGAGATCAAATTGCCAACATCCACTGGATCATCGAAAAAGCACAAGAGTTCCAGAGAAACATCTATTTCTGCTTTATTGACTATGCCAAAGCATAGTGACTGTGTGGATCACCACAAACTGTGGAAAGTTCTGAAAGAGATGGGAATACCAGACCACCTGACCTGCCTCTTGAGAAACCTGTATGCAGGTCAGGAAGCAACAGTTAGAACTGGACATGGAACAACAGACTGGTTCCAAATAGGAAAAGGAGTACGTCAAGGCTGTATATTGTCACCCTGCTTATTTAACTTATATGAACAGTACATCATGAGAAATGCTGGGCTGGAGGAAACACAAGCTGGAATCAAGATTGCCAGGAGAAATACCAATAACCTCAGATATGCAGATGACACCACCCTTATGGCAGAAAGTGAAGAAGAAGTTAAGAGCCTCTTCATGAAAGTGAAAGAGGAGAGTGAAAAAGTTGGTTTAAAGTTCAACATTCAGAAAACTAAGATCATGGCATCTGGTCCCATCACTTTAATGAAAAGAGTGGCTGACTTTAATTTTCTGGGCTCCCAAATCACTGCAGATGGTGATTGTAGCCATGAATTTAAAAGACACTTACTCCTTAGAAGGAGAGTTATGACCAATCTAAACAGCATATTAAAAAGCAGAGACATTACTTTACCAACAAAGGTCCATGTAGTCAAGTCTATGGTTTTTCCAGTTGTCATTATGGATATGAGAGTTGGAATATAAAGAAATCTGAGCACCAAAGAATTGATGCTTTTTAACTGTGGTGTTGGAAAAGGCTCTTGAGAGTCCCTTGGACTGCAAGGAGATCCAGCTAGTCCATCCTAAAGGAGATCAGTCCTGGGTGTTCATTGGAAGGACTGATGCTGAAGCTGAAACTCCAATACTTTGGCCACCTCATGCAAAGTGTTGACTCATTGGAAAAGACCCTGATCCTGGGAGGGATTGGGGGCAGGAGGAGAAGGGGACGACAGAAGATGAGATGTCTAACTGACATCGCTGACTCAATGGACATGAGTATGAGTAAACTCTGGAAGTTGGTGATGATCAGGGAGGCCTGACATGCTGTGGTTCATGGGGTCGCAAAGAGACGGACATGACTGACTGATTGAAATGAATTGAACTGAACTTCTTCTTGGAGGAAATGTTATGACCAACCTAGACAGAATATTAAAAAACAGAGACATTACTTTGCCAACAAATATCAAGGCTATGGTTTTTCTAGTAGTCATGTATGGGTGTGAGAGTTGGACTATAAAGAAACCTGAGTGCCAATGAATTAAGGCTTTTGAACTATGGTGTTGGAGATGACTCCTGAGAGTCCCTTGGATTTCAAGGAGATCAAACCAGTCAATTGTAAAGGAAATCAGTTCCTAATATTCATTGGAAGGACTGGGGCTAAAGCTGATATTCAAATATTTTGGCTACCTGACGTGAAGAACTGACTCATTGGAAAAGACCCTGATGCAGGGAAAGAATGAAGGCAGGAGGAGAAGTGGAGGACAAGGATGAGACGGATGGGTGGCATCACTGACTCAATGGAAATGAATTTAGCAAGCTCTGGGATTTGATGATGGACAGTGCAACCTGGCATGCTGAAGTCCATCAGGTGGCAAAGAGTCAGACTCGACTGAGAGACTGAACTGATACTGGAGAAGGAAATGGCAACTCACTCCAGTATTCTTGCATGAGAACGTCATGAACAGAATGAAAATTCAAAAAAATATGACACCAGAAAATAAGCCCTCAAGGTTGGAAGTTGTCTAATATGCTACTAGGGAAGAGTGGAGGTCATTAATAATAGCTCCAGAAAGAATGATGTGGCTGTGCCAAAGCGGAAATGATGTTCAGCTATGGATGTGTCTGTTAACAGTCCTTTGTTGAGAGACTGCAAGATCAACCAGTCATTCCTAAAGGAAATCAACCCTCAATATTCACTGAGAGGACTGTTGCTGAAGCTGAAACTCCAATACTTTGGCCACCTGATGTGATGGGCCAGCTCATTGGAAAAGACCCTGATGCTGGGAACGGCTGAAGGAAAAATGAGAAGGGAACAGCAGAGCATGAGATGGTTAGATAGCATCAGTGAATAATGGACATGAATTTGCGCAAACTCCAAGAGATGGTGGATGACAGAGGAGACTGGCATGCTGCAGTCCACGGGATCGCAAAGAGTCAGACACAGCTGAATGACTGAACAACAAATCCAGTATATTGGAATACTATTTAGCAATGGAAAGCTGTGAACTACTCATACATTCCAAAGCATTTATGACCCCATAATACTGGGCAAAACAAACCAGGCAGAAAAATCTGTATTGTTCAATTCCATTTACATGAAATTGTAGGGGAGGGCATTAATGTGTAGTCTCAGAAAGCATATCAGTTATTACTTGGGACTGGGGGGAATAAGCATGGGAAAAGTTTTGAAGGTTATAAAAATGCTTTCTACTTTGATAGGATTGATATATAGGAATACAGGTAATATAGTATATGACATGCTTTAATCATTAAAAACATACACTTAAAATGGATGTCATTTCTTAAATGTAAATTAGGCCTCAATAAAGTTGATTTAAAAATTTTAAAAGTACCAATATTTATTCATTCCTTACTATGTATGCTTCACTATAACATGGCTTTGCATATATTCTTTTTCTTTCATTTGGTGACTCTGAGGGGAGTTAAAAGTTATTTTAAAGTTGCAATTTTTTACCATCTTATTTTCAACAAGCTTGGATTATCATAAATTACATAAATAGGATTAAAATGTTCAGGTCAATCCCATATTCCAGTTTGTACACTAGTAATAGAATAACAGTTTGAAAACTAGCATTTTCTTAATAGAATTACTGTATTAAAACCTCTTCTTTTCTACTGCCACTAAGTAGTAGTCTTTTTGATCTGTTTTATAGGCTACTTAATTTAACAGCCATAAATTTTTGATGAAAATTCCTGCCTATCAAGAGGAATTTTACCAGTGCAACATATTTTTAGAATTATAGCAATTAAAATGTTTTCAATACTTGTTTAGCAACTGGATTCTCAGGAGAAAGGGGATGTTTTATTTTAGTCAGCAAGTCAACAAGTATTTATTGGCTCTCACAGGATGTCTTTTGTCGCACTAAGCAAATTTATTACCTCCTAAGCAGTACCTATGAAACTTGGGGATATATTCCCAGAGTTGCTGTTTAACACATTTCATGACATTAATTATATAAGGATGAGACAAAAGAGAAGAAATTCGCATTTCCATGTAAGATTTCCCCCATTTTTGTAGTATAGTATATGTTTTCAGAGTAATATCTCCTATTTGAGTATGCTGACATATTATATCATAAACATTATCATGCATACATCAGAAATTGATATTAACTTTAAATCAAAACTTCTTGAGAAATATTTCTGCCATCCTTATATATTTCTATGAATAATAAAATATATTGAGGCAAATAACAATTTTCTCACGTCTATTTATTTCCTGTTGAAGAAGGAATTCATAGGGCCTGGACTCCATCTCTGGCCTGTCTGTGCTGATCGTGCTCGGCCACCTCTCCAGTGGACTCTGAACTCTCTGCCTAGTGCCTGTGGGAATGACAATGGAAGGATAAGACTCCCTCTGGACAGGGGAACCTTGAAGATCATATCCAGGTTACTCATCACCTAAGAGAAAACAGACATTAATCACCCCTGCCTCCGGACAGTATCTATCAGAAGGTAAGCACAGGCTTATCGGTTATTAACTGGTTGGAATGTAACCGTGGGCTTATTGATTATTAACTGTTTGAACACATAACGCGTGAATGATGGGGTTATTATGATTATATTTACCCTTCCTTTGTAAGCATCAAGGGATTGGGGTGGTGGGTTTGGACACATACACATGGGATATAAAAGGTTTTCACAAATGCTGGTCGGGGCCCTTGGCTAAGAGGAGACTCTGCCTTGGGCCTGCCGGTGTGATAAACTGCACTCGACTATCTGCATTGTCCTTCTGAGTGAGTTTGTTTCCTGGAAAGCGTGGCTATAACACTGTAACCTGCCTAAATGCAACGTCCTTTTCAATACTTAATTCTGTGTTACAAATTCCAAGTTATGAAATCAAAACTTCCCCAGATTTCCCTTCAGTCCTTTTGTTAAAGCCCATGGTTACATTCCAACCAGTTAATAACCGATAAGCCTGTGCTTACATTCTGATAGATAGTGTCCGGAGGCAGGGGTGATTAGTGTCTGTTTTCTCTTAGGTGATGAGTAACCTGGATATGATCTTCAAGGTTCCCCTGTCCAGAGGGGGTCTTATCCTTCCATTGTCGTTCCCACAGCACTAGGCAGAGAGTTCAGAGTCCACTGGAGAGGTGGCCTAGCACGATAAGCACAGACAGGCCCGAGATGGAGTCCAGGCCCTATGAATTCCTTCTTCACTTTAGTTCCCCTTCACTACAACAGTGACTTCCTCATTCCATCAGTCCACCACCTAGAGGCCCATACCAGAAATTAATTTTGGAAATGTAGTTGATATTAGCTACTTTACAAAAAAAAAAAAAAAAAGAGCAAAATAATGTTATGAGTCATTCACAGAGTCATTTGGAACATCACTTGATAGTTTGAGATGAAGAAATACAGTCATTCAGACCTGTGCACTCATGTACATACATAAAACTCTGAGATTACAGAAACATTTTTCCTTAAACCTAAAATCATTTATTGCCTGATATTCTAAGTGCAATTTTCTCCAAATTATAACTTCTTAGTTTCCTCCTAAGTTTTCAACAGGAAAGTGATATAAATTCAAAATTGTTCCCCAAAATGTGACTTGCATCATCCTACTTCTTAAATTCTAAAACATTGTGCCAGGAATAAGAGGCAATGAGTAGCCAGTGGATTATTTGAAAGTAAACACAAACTGCTTTGTACTTCTTTTGTGAATGTTCTAAGTAAAATGATTATAAATATCTATTTTGCTGATCTGTAGCATATTTACTCTACATTTAGCACAAGTTAAAATAACAGCAATTTAAAATGAAAACATTATACCTACTCCTTTTTTTCAACTTTACACTTGTTTAAATGGAATAAAAGAGCAAAAAAAAAAAAAAAAAACCTTAAAGGAAAACAATATACGTACTATTTATATGCAATGTTCAGCCCCTATCGCTCAAGAGAAGGAATAGAAGAATGTTATTATTCCTGTTAAAAGGAAGAATCCATTCATTTCTATGAGTGGTTGACTTCAGGGTAAGTTACAATTTAAAATTTCCCACTGGGTTAATAGCAGGTACCAAAAGTTCAGAAGAGCATTAGTAATTACTTTTCCCCAAAGCAGAGATTTATCAGGAATATCATGCAGTTCAGCATTACGCATATCCTGTTCTTTTCAATTGTGGCTTAAAATACATGCAATTTAATGTTTCTTTTCCTAAGACACTCAAAGATTCTGTCATAATCAAATTGGTTTCTTTGGCTATTTCAAGTTAATTTTTTTTTTCCTTATTATTGCGATTCTTTGTGAAATGTATTAACCAGCATTGGTAGAAAAGGTGATGATCATTTCTCTGATCTATGTGTAGGTTGTATGCATAACAGATTTCTCTGGATGGAATTAGTCAGAGTATGTTAAGTGTTAGGAATTGTGTAAATCTTCTCACAGGCTGTCCTTCTAAAATTATAGGGACTATTGTTAAGGACACCCTACGTATACCAACCTAAACCTTTGAAATGATTTGCAACTTCAATCCACTGACATCTCAGCAAATTATATATTAGCTGTCTTTTTTTTTTTTTCTTCCTTTCCTTTTGAGATCCTTGCCACTGGCTCTGTGGCTTCCTCTTCCCTTGGGCTTTTGATTCTTCTCTCTGCTCAGGCCTCTGTTTCCCCTAAGGCAGCTGCATAGTCATTGTGTTCCCATAATCACTTTGCTGAACTGGAGCAAATCCTTTACTTCCTGGTTTTACTTCACCATTACAAAGACACCAGTTTGGAAATGGCCCTAAGCATTCATTATCTCACAGTTATTTTAATGATCTATTTATTTATTTCTCATTTCAGACTTCTCAGACTTCCTCACAGGACTCTGGGGACAAAGAGTGGAAGAGGGGCCAGGGCAGAGGATTAGAGAAGTAGCAATATCCATGATGTGCTTAAAAACCAAGCTATGTTTTACTTGAAGGGAAGGACTGATGCTGGAGTCACAGCTGCAATACTTTGGCCGAATGATTTAAAGAGCTAACTCACTGGAAAAAACCCTGATACTGGGAAAGACTGAGAGCAAGAGAAGGGGGTGACAGAGGATGAGATGGTTGAATGGCATCACAGACTCAATGGACATGAGTTTGAGCAAACTCAGGGGGATAATGAAGGACAGGAAAGCCTGGCACACTACAGTCCATGGGGTCACAAAAAATCAGACACTACTCTGCTACTGAACAACAGGTGCCTGAGTTATTTCTGCCTGACAAGTGAATTCCTGACCTTGACATCCCCAGGTTTTCTATGTGAATAGAGATAAGGGCTTTTCACACATACTGAACAAGATGGCCTACACTTTCCCCAGGCTGGACTGAACTCTAAACAGATTTCCTCTTGATCAAAGGCCTCTGACTGCCCTGTTGTAGAGCATTCATTTTTGAAAATTCCCCAGTGTAAATTCTTCCTCTGTGCCTTGTAGAAGTAAATATTTTTCCAATCTCTTGCCAGTTTTACAATCCAACACATTTTTTTCTTTTTCAAGGATCTCAGGGCCATTGCGTTAAAATGTAGTCATCAAGAAAGATAAAGATCCCTACATCCTTATCTTGGTGAAAAGGTACGTGTTTTATTTTGATAAGTATCATTTGGCAGAAGCAAAGTGACCCATGCAATGCAATAATTGCTGAATAAATTCTTTTAGAAAGAGTTCCATTTTTTTTTACATCATTTATAATGTATTTATTTAACCAAGGCAAGCCATTCAATATTATGGTAATCCAAGTCTATGCCTTGACTAGTAACAGCGAAGAAGCTGAACTTGAACAGTTCTATGAAGACCTACAAGACTTTCTAGAACAAACACCCAAAAAAGATGTCCTTTTTCATTATAGGGGACTGGAATGCAAAAGTAGGAAGTCAAAAAACACCTGGAGTAACAGGCAAATTTGGCCTTGGAGTACAGAATGAAGCAGGGCAAAGATTAATAGAGTTATGCAAAGAGAACGCACTGGCCATAGCAAACGCCCTCTTCCAACAACACAAGAGACGACTCTACACATGGAAATCACCAGATGGTCAACACCGAAATCAGATTGATTATATTTCTTGCAGCCAAAGATGGAGAAGCTCTATACAGTCAGCAAAAACAAGACTGGGAGCTGACTGTGGCTCAGATCATGAATTCCTTATTGCCAAATTCAGACTTAAATTGAAGAAAGTGGGGAAAACCACTAGACTATTCAAGTATGAGCTGAATCAAATCTCATGATTATACAGTGGAAGTGAGAAATAGATTTAAGGGGCTAGATCAGATAGACAGAGTACTTGATGAACTATGAAGGGAGGCTCATGACATAACACAGGAGACAGGGGTCAAGACCATCCCCAAGAATAATAAATGAAAAAAAGCAAAATGGCTGTCTGAGGAGGCCTTACACATAGCTGTAAAAAGAAGAGAAGCAAAAAGCAAAGGAGAAAAGGAAAGATATACCCACTGGAATGCAGAGTTCCAAGGAATATCTAGGAGAGATAAGAAAGCCTTCCTCAGTGATCAATGCAAAGAAATAGATGAAAACAATATAATGGGAAAAACTAGAGATCTCTTCAAGAAAATTAGAGATACCAAGGGAATATTTCATGCAAAGATGAGCTCAATAAAGGACAGAAATGGTAGGGACTTAACAGAAGCAGAAGATATTAAGAAGAAGTGGCAAGAAGACACAGAAGAACTGTACAAAAAAGATCTTCATGACTGAGATAATCACGATGGTATGATCACTCACCTAGAGCCAGACATCCTGGAATGTGAAGTCAAGTGGGCCTTAGGAATCATCACTACAATCAAAGCTGGTGGAGGTGATGGAATTCCAGTTCAGCTATTTCAAATTCTGAAAGATGATGCTGTGAAAGTGTTGTACTCAATATGCCAGAAAATTTGGAAAACTCAGCAGTGGCCACAGGACTGGAAAAGGTCAGTTTTCATTCCAATCCCAAAGAAAGTTAATGCCAAAGAATGCTCAAACTACTGCACAATTGCACTCATCTTATATGCTAGTAAAGTGATGCTTAAAGTTCTCTAAGCCAGGCTTCAGCAATATGTGAACCATGAATTTGTAGATGTACAAGCTGGATTAAGAAAAGGCAGAGTATCCAGAAATCAAATTGCCAACATCATTTGGGTCACAGAAAAAGGAAGAAAATTCCAGAAAAACATTTCCTTCTACTTCATTGACTTCACTAAAGTTTTTGATTGTGTGGATCACAATAAACTGGAGAATTCTTCAAGAGATGGGACTACCAGACAATCTTACCTGCCTCCTGAGAAGCCTGTTTGCAGGTAAAGAAGCAAGAGTTAGAACCAAACATGGAACAACAGACTGCTTCAAAATTGGGAAAGGAGTGTGTCAAGGCTGTATATTGTCACTCTGTTTATTTAACATTTACGTAGAGTATATCATGTGAAATGACAAGTTGGATGAATCTCAAGCTAGAATCAAAACTGCCCAGAGAAATATCAATAACCTCAGATATGCAGATGACCCCACCCTTATGGAAGAAAGCCAAGAAGAACTAAAGAGTCTCTTGATGAAAGTGGAAGAGGAGAGTGAAAAAGCTGGCTTAAATCTCAAAAACTAAGATCACAGCATCCCGTCCCAACATTTCATGGTAAATAGATGGGGAAACAATGGAAACAGTGAAAGACTGTTTTCTTGGGCTCCAAAATTACTGCAGATGTTGACTTCAGCCATGAAATTAAAAGACACTTGTTCTTTGGAAGAAAGGCTATGACAAATCTAGACAGCCTATTAAAAAGCAGAGAAATTACTTTGCTGGTAAAGGTCCATCTAGTCAGAGCTGTGGTTTTATAGTAGTCATGTATGGATATGAGAGTTGGACCATAGAAAAGGCTGAGCACCAAAGAACTGATGCTTTTGAATTGTGATGATGGAGAAAACTCTTGAGAGTCCCTTGGGCTTCAAGGAGATCAAACCATCAATCCTAAAGGAAATCAATCCTGAATATTCATTGGAAGAACTGATGCTAAAGTTCCAATATTTTGGCCACCTCATGTGAAAAGCTGACTCAGTGGAAAAGACCCTGATTTTGAGAGACATAAAAGGCAATAGGAGAAGGGGACAACAGTGGGTGAGATGGTTGGATAGCATCACTGACTCAATGGACATTCGTTTGAGCAAGCCCATAAAGGACAGGGAAGCCTGTCATGCTATAGCTCCTGGGGTCACAACAAGTCAGACATAAATGCATGACTGAACAACAACAAACAGTGACATTATACATACATGTATATATAGCTACAACTATATATGCACACTTATGTTTCCATTGCTGCTATAACAAATCATCAAAACTTAGTGGTTTGAAACAACACAAATTTATTATCTTATTATGATCATGGACTTTTAATGGGCAACATCCAAGGTGTCAGCAAGGCTATGTTCCCTCTGGAAACTATAGAACAGATATACACTACTTCTTTTTCTCTCTATTCCATCTGTTAAGCACTTTTGTGATTATATTGGTCCAACCTGGATATTTCAGAATAATCTTCTTATCACAAAGTCCTTATTACAATCATATTTCTAAAATTTCTCTTATAAGTTAATATAATCCCAGACTCCAGGTATTAAAAAGCTAACATTTTATAAGGGCAATATTCTATATGTGTCCATTTATATCAGGCTATATATTTTTAAAACACAAATCTGCAATCTGGAGGCATTTAGTTCTTTGTGTGGAGAATCTAATTCTTGCATAAAAGTGAAACATTTGAAGACGTGTGTTTGATTTTTAAGTTCACAAGGTGCTATTGAGTAAATGACTCCTCCAGTGAACTGAAAGGTCCACCCTTAAATAAGCATTAGTTCTTTCATATTATTCAAATGTTAGAAGAGATATTACAAGAGAAATGTGCTCCAGGGTTGGCTAGTATAATAAAATGCATGTAAAATATATAGTAGTATAAATACTGACCCTAAACAAAATGTTATACATAAACAAATATTTCATTTTCAAAAATGTATGTTTATCATATTTTAAAATAGAAAAAGTCAGACACAACTGAGTGACTGAACTGAACTGAAAATAAAGAAAAAGATAATCAGATCATTCTACAAGTCACTTTATTTTATGTACGTGTATATGGGTGAGCATGTGTGTGTTAAGTCATTTCAGTCATATTTGACTCTTTGCATCCCTATGAATCATAGCCCACCAGACTCCTATGTCCATGAGATTCTCCAGGAAAGAATATTGGAGTGGGTTGCCATGCTTTTCTCCAGGGAATCTTCCCAACCCAGGGATGGGACCTGCATCCCTTACATCTTCTGCATTGGCAGTGTTTTGTTTTTTGTTTTTTGTTTTTTTTACTACTAGTGCCACCTGGGAAGCCCATATATGTGTGTATCTATATACTTTTTCTCAGGAATATTTAAAAGTGGAAGTATACAATATCTTCTTTTTTTAAACAAATTTTACTTGTCTGTGTACTAGAACAAATTCATGCAATTTTCCCAGTGTTTAATAAGTCATAATTCCTTTGACAAAATTATACATGATAAATTTATAAACAAGCCCATTTTCATTTCATAAGAGCTATTAAAAATGTTAAGGTTATAAGCAACCCATGTGTTACTGTTAAGATTAGTTCTTAATTCTTCAAAACAAATATAGGTAAATAACTTCAGAACATCTCAAATGGTTAAAAAAAAAAAAAAAGAGCAATCTAAAACTCTACAGGCAAAGGAAGCAATTTAACTAACCTTCAAATTAAACAATAGCAAATTACAGATTGTGTGCAAAATTACCTATTTTGCATATGTAATTACATGTTTTTGCATCATTAGATATAACTTTGGAATTTATCCCTAGAACTTGCCTATTTTTATCAGAAATATAAATATATGAGAGTTGTACTAATGCTACCATGCCTCAACTTTCCTTCAGAGTCTATTGTTGGCATTATTTTCCTTTGAATTAAAAGCAATGGATTCATTTTTTTCTGTCATCTTAAAATTTATATTCTGCATTTCCCCTCAAGCAAAGTCTTTCCCCCCATTTATTAACAATAAAGTTTTCAGTGTTGTTATTGACTCCATCCAGGGTGTTTAATAGTAAATTTGTTACATAGTTATAATCAAGGAATACTTTAAACTATTGCAATGAAACAATATTACCAATTTGTCTTGCATTAGGTTGGTGCAAAATCAATAACAGTTTTTGCATTGTTGAACTTTGCTATTTGCTATTGGAATACATTATTAAATAAATGTGGTTATATTATACATCACTTTAATGAGAATTTCTCATTTTATGTTTTTTTGATAATGACTTATTATTGCTGTTTATTTTATATTTATTTTAGACTATAGAAATGATGTTAGACATTGAAAATTTGGGTGATTTTTTTTTTTTTTTTTAATTCGAGTTCAAAACAGGTCGTAAAGGATCAGAGACAACTCAAAACGTCAACAATGCATTTGGCCCAGGAAGTGCTAATCAGTATACAGTGTGGTGGTGGTTCAAGAAGTTTTAAAAAGGACACAAGAGCCTTGAAGATGAGGAGCTCAGTGGCTGGGCATCAGAAGTTGGCAACAACTAACTGAGAGCAATCATCGAATCTGATCTTCTTAAAACTACAGGAGGAGTTGCTGAAGAACTGAATGTTGGCCATTTTACGGTCATTTGGCCTTTGAAGAAAATTAGAAAGGTGAAAAATCTCAATAAGTGGGTTCCTCAGGAGCTGACAGCAAGTCAAAAAAATCATCATTTTGAAATGTCCTCTTTTCTTATTCTATGCAACAACACTGAACAATTTCTCGATCAGATTGTGACCTGCAATGAAATGTGGATTTTATATAACAATCAGAAATGACCAGCTCAGTGGTTAGACTGAGAAGAAATACCAAAGCACTTTCCAAAGTCAGACTTGCAACAAAAAATGTTCATGGTCACTGTTTGTTGGTCTGTTGCCCATCCGATCCACTACAACTTTCTGAAACCTGGTGAAACCATTACATCTGAGAAGTGTGCTCAGCCAATCAATGAGATGCACCAAAAACTTCAACATCTGCAGCCATCATTAATCAAAAGAAAGGGCCCAGTTCTTCTCCATGACAATGTCTGACTGACCACACATTGCACAGCCAATGCTTCAATAGTGAATGAATTGCTATGAAGTTTTGCCTCATCTTCCATACTCACCTGACCTCTTGCCAACCAACTACCACTTCTTCAAGCATCTCGAAACTTTTTGCAAGGAAAATGCTTCCACAACCAGCAGGAGGCAGAAAATACTTTCCAAAAGTTCATTGAATCCTGAAGCACAGATTTTTATGCTACAGGAATAAATGAATTTATTTCTCATTGGCAAAATGTGTTGATTGTAATTGTTCCTATTTTGATTAATCAAGATATATTTAAGCCGAGTTACAAACCACTCCAGTATTCTTACCTGGAGAATCCCGTGGGCAGAGAAGCTTGGCAGGCTATAGTCCATAGGTTCACACAGAGTCAGACATGACTGAAGAGACTTGTCATAATAATTTAAAACCCATGGTCCAAAATCACAATTACTTTTTGTACCAACCTAGTAAATATTAAAATAAGTGATTCTCAAATAAAAATGGAAACAGTGGCAGATTTTATTTTCTTGGGATCAAAAATAATGGTGGATGATGAATGCAGCCATGAAGTTAAAAAATTCTTGGTCCTTGGAAGAAAAATTATGACAAACCTCACAGCGTATTCAAAAGCAGAGACACCACTTTGCCAACAAACATCCGTCTAGTGAAAGCTATGATTTTTCCAGTAATCATGCATGGATATGATAGTTGGACCATAAAAAAGGCTGAGTGCCTAAGAACTGATGCTTTCAAATTTTGGTGCTGGAGAAGACTCTTGAGAGTCCCTTGGAATGCAAGGAGATCAAACCAGTCAACCCTAAAGGAAATAAGTCCTAAATATTCATTGAAAGGACTGATGTTGAAGCTAGAACTCCAATACTTTGGTTACTTGCTGCAAAAAGCCAACTGATTGGAAAAGCCCCTGATGCTGGGAAAGATTGGAGGCAGGAGTAGAAGGGGGTGGCAGAGGACAAGAAGGTTGGATAGCATCACCAACTCAATGGATATGAGTTTGAGCCAACTCTGGGAGATAGTGAAGGACCGGGAAGCCTGGCATGCTGCAGTAAATGCCGTCTCAAAGAGTCTCACATGACTTAGTGACTGAACAACAACAAATCTGGTTTCAATTGATAATCACATGATAAATTTTAAATAGATATCAGTACTTAGGTCTTCCCCACAAAGTTTACAATTTAATTAGTCTGGTGAATGGCATGACCCTTTCAACATTTTAAAAATTCTCCAGGTTCTTCTAGTAGCTGACTAGGTATAAAACTATGGAAGAAGCTCTGAATACCTCAAGACCTAGGAATTTAAAATTTTCCTTCTATGCCAAATACACTGTCACTTGTTTGAACTCAACTATCACCAGTTCTGAAAATGGCTTAATAAATTAGATATATGTCTCTTAATTTACAGAAAAACACTTAAGTAATTTGTTCAGAGTCACACATGCTTCCCAGGTGACTCAGTGGTAAAGAATCCACCTGCCAGTGCAGGAGGTATAAGAGACTCGGTTTTAATCCCTCAATCTAGAACATCCCTGGAGTAGGAAATGGCATTCCACTCCGGAATTCTTGCCTGGAAAGTTCCACGGACAGAGGTGCCTAGTGGGCTAGAGTCCATAGGTTCTCCAACAATCAGACATGACAGACTAAGCACACACATACACTCAGAGTCAGACATCCCATCATGTTAAAGCCAACATTTTAGAGAAGGTGTTTCAGATCATAGTATTCATCCTCTTCAATTTCCTTCCTGGAGAGGCTGACACAGTTTTAGAGATTTAAGAGCTATTAAAATGCATGTCGAATTATTGCTCTTGACTTATTTGTGCTAATATATTTAAGTATAGGCAATACTCACTTGTGACCAAATTCTATGCAAAATAAAGATCTTCAAATATGGAATAGTACTAAAAATTTAGAATACACTTTTAGAGGATATTAGCTAACTTGCATATTAAAGGCATGTATATATTCATATATATATATATATGAAAGTGAAAATAAAAGTGGCTCAATCATGTCCAACTCTGCGGGGAGCCGGCCTGACTGCTCAGGCCCCTTCTGGGCCCTGAGAGAGATCAAAAGGTCCCTCTCTGTCCCGCCACCCCTGATTTGTTAAAGTGCAAATTGGCCTTTCTCACCTCTCTCAAGGAAATAGCTGCAGCCACCATTTGCCCATTTTCCTGACTCTGATAAGATTATCGGGCTCCTGTGAATGGCTTGTGTCTAGGTAGTCTTTACCTGATTGTAAGACGCTGGTGCCATGCTCTGCTGGAGTTAAGATAAAACTCCTGAGCTAAAACTAGTGTCTGCAGTTCTGCACGTATGCAAGCCTTTGATCTAAAATTTGGTGAATCCTGTTAGTATATATATGTATGTTACCCCTCAATAAAGTCGTCGGAATCAGTCACAAGCTGACTCCGTCCCTCTCAACCCCATCTTTCCTAGTCTTTTATTTCTCAGGTGCTCTGGTGATTGCGTCCTCGACCCGTTCATCTAGCCGGCAGGCCCGGCACAACTCTTTGCCACCCTATGGAATTCTCCAGGCCAGAATACTGGAGTGAATAGCTATTCCTTTCTCCAGGGGATTTTTTCCAGCCCAGGGATTGAACCCAGGTCTCCTACATTGCAGACAGATTCTTTACCAACTGAGCCACCAGGGAAGCTCTGTACATATGGGCCTGTCCTGGTAAAGAATCTGCATGCCAATGCAGGAGACTTGGGTTTGATCCCTGGGTTAGGAAGATGCCCTGGAGTAGGAAATCGCAACCTACTCCGGTATTCTTACCTGGAGAATTCCATGGACAGAAGAGCCAAGCAAGCTACAGTCCATGGTGTCCCAAAAGACTCAGACAGGACTTAGCAACCAACAACAACGATATATATATATATATATATATATATATATATATATATATTTATATAAATATAAATATACATATAACAACTATGTGAAAGTGTTAGTTGCTCAGTCATGTCCAACTCTTTACAATCCCATGGACTATAGCTGGCCAGGCTCCTCTGCCCATGGAATTCTCTAGGCAAGATTACTGGAGTGGGTAGCCATTCCTTTTCTCTAGGAGCTCTTCCTACCTAGGAATGGAACCTGGATATCCAGCACTGCAGGCAGATTCTTTATCATCTGAGCCACCAGGGAAGCTCATATAACAGCTATAAATAAACAACAACTATAAGCAACAATATATATATAAACACATATGTATTTAAAGTTGACAATAAAACATTGCTACAAAGATAAGGGCATTACAGAATATCCATTTCTACTCCTCATGTATGCTGTCTACTTGATAATTTGTCTCATGGAATCTGTACCACACAGCATTCAAGAGATATCACAGTCCACCGCTTCTAATTGTTGTATTGTTTATGTTCAACACAAAAATATAATTCCAAAAGTATCTCAATGTTTATCTGAATACAAAGTTAAACTTTGACTGACTTCACTATTTAAAAATTATTTAAAGTATTCTTGAAAGCAAGTATTTTTTTTTATTATTCTGAATAATTACTAAGATCCATCTCTATAACGGGTTATGGATTGAACTATAGTCGTGGAATATAAAGTTTGAAAATATTTAGTAAGCTAATTTACCAAATATTTGTTGCATTTCTTTCATGATAACCTGAGGAGGAGGATCTTCCTAAAATTTTTGCAGTGGTACATTCCAATGTAAACAAGGATCTCAGAGGCAGACCAATAAAGGAGAAAGATTAGAAGCCTACAATGTTAGCAAGTCTTAAAATCTGACACTGACATTGTGTTTATAACAGCCATGATATTGTTTTTCATCCTTCAAATTCTGCCTTATTTTTCTTTCAAAGTGTGTGATTCTGCTACTGTTGTATAGACAGGAATATCTGGTGTTTTATTAGTCTTCTCTATATAAAATGTTTGGAGCACTTATGGGTAAATTTATTTAGACTGAACTACAGCTAACCTTTATTTAAGTGGTGAGTAAATGTTGCATGTTAATTCTTTTGTAAACGTGGTACCTTGTTACACTATTTTGTTTGTTTTGTTTTGCTTTTAGGCTTCATATAAGAAGGTGGGTCTATATTTTAAATAAGTATTTTTTTTTTCTAATTTAAAAACTAGTTATGAGTATTGATAAGAATGAGAGGCTAAGGAGTTGAAGAAAATTAGATAATTATAAAAACTGTTGAATATAATAAGATGAAAAACTTGTCTGATTGTAGGAATGAATTAAAGTTAGTAGCAGTTCAGCTTTTTCTAAGATTTCATTTTAAAAGAAGACTAAATAGCCATTTTTACTACATGTGGTTTTAATCAGTGTGATATAATTTTCAGTTCCTTTGATTAATGAGTACATTCTCAGCTTTTAGGTGTTACCTATTTGTTCAGAAGCCATAGAAACACTGACTTAACTGGCTTAAGCACAATTTTTGACTCACTTAATTAGCTTCTCTAGAGTTGCTAATAACCATACAGCCTTAACTGTGAACCATGCAATTATTTTGAAATTAATTCTCTCCCTGGGATAGCTTACTCTTGATGTCATCATTTCTCCACTTCAATTTCTGGCTAGTAATTTTACAACTGTAAGGAAAATACTACTAGAAGACATGTATGAATATCATATATATTAAAATTGTGTGGTATAAATAGGTGTTGACTTTTATTCTCACTCTCATAACACCTATATTCTCTATAATATCTGATAAGTTTACCAAAAAATGAGGTGAGAAGACTAATTATGTACCTTGAATAAAGGTGAATCAATGTCAAGCCTATCAAAACATATGTGATTACTTTTTAGTTTGGTTTAATTATTTATATTAAATTACAAAGAAGTTGAAATAGCAAAACCATGGCTTAGATATTTTTTATTAACCTAAACCAAATTCTCATTCTTTGCAAATATATATGTATGTTTGAGAGAAAGGGAGAAAAAAAAAAAAGAAAAGGAGAGAGACATAAAGAGAGAGAGACTGTGAACGTTTAAGCAAACAAAAAAGGTAAACATTTTCGGTTAATGTATCAGACTGATACTGCAGCACAGATTTTGCTTATTCCAAAGATATAAAAATATATTTATTTCAAATTCATCAAAATAAAAATGTATTAACACCAACCACACAGAAGCTAGCTAAATGCTGATAAATGAAGACCCACTGAATTCTGAAATAAACCTGTTCAGTCAGGATAGAGCTGTAACTCTACTCCCAACCTCAAAAATCACAGTAGTCAGTCACAAATTCTTTAAATTTTCAGTAAAAGTCCCAAATCCAAGAGAGGAATCTGGCAGTCTGAGTTATCAGTCCTTCTTCTACTTGGAAAAGCCCAATCCTTCTTTGATCTTCCACCTCTAGGTTTTGTAGAAGCTCTGCACACAGCGAACACTTATTGATATGGCTTTTGCACACTCCTGGTAAATCTATTCTTCCCTGAGGGCTGTCAAAAATTATCACTTTAGTCAGTCCAAAACCGCATCTCATTTAGATTTCCTGCCTTCATTTGTTGGCATTCTAATCCCCTGAGTGTGATTAGGTCAAGTGCAAGCTACAGTTATTTCCCACTCCTTTCTACCTGACAATCACACAGCGTCTGTTCTGAAAACACAATGACTAATCATCGTTTCCCCTCTTTGCATTGGCCACTAAAAGGAGCCCCACTGTCAAGTGTAGTATCGTGGTCCCAGGTATTTTCTGACCCCTCTGGAACCACAAGTCCATGGATAAAAGCAACTTTATTTTTCTCCCTCCTCAATTCTAGGGTCTCAACCTGTCCTCCACTACCCAGATAAAGTTCTATTATTATAGCCAGTCATGATAATCATCCTCCCTTGCATTTCTGTCTCTGTTTCACTTGTTCGGAAAAAAAAAAAAATCACACTATGAAAATATACTGCCTCCACATTTTCTCAACTTTCATTAGTGAAGGTCTTTGGAATGTTGAAAACTGCACTTTAAATCCAACATCTGGAACTTGAAGTGGGTATTCACATTTCCAGGCATCTTGGCTATATTTTATAGTGCATTAATTTTATTCTGTCTTTTATAAATATTTTACTTTTCTTCTCTCCTCAGTTGACCAAAATAATCTATTCTGCCCTTTTTCTAAATTTATAACCTTATTTTTATTAAGAAAGATATAGCACTTGAAAGAGAACTTCTCTAGATTCCTTTGGCATATCAGCATACTTTCAATTCATGTAAATTGTTTTCCTACCGATTTATTAGATATGAACCATTCATGATCCTCTTTATAGCTAATGTCCCAACTCAAGCATTAATCTGTTTACCTTTGTGACTACTTACAAATAGAGCCCAGGTATTTGTTCTTATCCAAGTAAAAGAGGAGAAGAATGTAAAGGAAGTGGCAGGTAAAAGCTAAGAAGTAAAAGAAGTGATGATAGGGAAGGGAAAGAAGAAAAGATGTTGTGCGTGCATGCTCTGTCGTGTTCAACTCTTTGTGACCTCATGGACTGTAACCCGCCAGGCTCCTCTGCCCATGGGATTCTCCAGGCAAGAACACTGGACAACATTTCCATGGCCTCCTGCAGAGGATCTTCCTGAACCAGAGATGGAACCTGCATCTTCTGCACTGGTGGGTGGATTCTTAACCATTATGCCACCTAGGAAGCCCTGGAGAAAAAGATGAAGATGAAAAATAGAAGACAAAAACTTCTTTTCTAACCCCCAGCTGTCAAGTTTTACTTTTCCCACTTCAAAGGAAACTTCTCAAATTAATAAATTTGACAGTCCCAGACTTACTATGGTTCAACTTGTGATTTCTTTTCTTTTTTTTTTTTTCACCTTTATTATGGTGTGAAAGCTATACACACTTAATAGAAACTGCACTTTGAATTTTGATACTTTCCCAGTCTTGTTTCCCAGGCAGAAGCAACTGTAACTCCCAGTCAGCCACACAGTCACTATACTAAATAAACACTAGGCTCACAGCCATTCTCTACCCAGACAACCATTCCGTTTTTAACTTTCAGTACAAGCATATTAAGTGCATCTTGGGCAGAAATATCATCTACAGTAGCCAAGATATGGAAGCAACCTAAGTGTTCATTATGTATAGATAAAGAATATCTATCTCTCTCTCTCTCTATATATATATATATGCACACACACACACATACAATGGATCATTTACCATAAAAAGGAATAAAACTCTGTCATTTGTAAGTGGATGAAACTAGAGCATTTTACACTTAGTGAAATAAGTCAAAGAGAGAAAGACTGACACTGTATGTTTTCACTCAAATGCTGATTTAAAAAAAAAAAAAAAGCTAATGTATATAACAAAACAGAAACAGACTCACAGACACAGACAACAAACTAGTGGTTACTATGGGAAGAGGGAAGGTGGAGGGGCAAGATGATGTTAGAGCATTAAGAAAATACAAACTACTCTGTAAAATAAATAACAAGGACATTAAAAAGCAGACATTATTTTGCTAACAAAGATCTGTCTAGTCAAAGCTTTGGTTTTTCCAGTAGTCAAGTATGGATGTGAGAGTTGGACTATAAAGCAAGCTGAGCGCCAAAGAATTGATGTTTTTCAACTGTGGTGTTGGAGAGGACTCTTGAGAGTCCCTTGGACTGCAAGGAGATCCAACCAGTCCATCCCAAAGGAAGTCAGTCCTGAATATTCATTGGAAGGACTGATGCTGAAGCTGAAACTCCAGTACTTTGGCCCCCTGATGTGAAGAACTGACTCATATGAAGAGACCCTGATACTGAGAATGATTGTGGGAAGAGAAGGGGCCAAGAGAGGATGAGATGGTTGGATGGCATTACTTGCTCAATGGACATGAGTTTGAGTAAGCTCCGGGAGTTGGTGATGGACAGGGAGGCCTGGTGTGCTGCAGTCCATGGGATCGCAAAGAGTTGGACACAACTGAGTGACTGAACTGAACTGATTGTACAGCTTAGGGAAATACAGTCATTATTTTCCAATAACTTTAAATACTGAAGGGTTTCCCTAGTGGCTCAGTTGGTAAAGTGTCTGGCTGCAATGTGGGAGACCCAGGTTCAATCCCTGGGTTGTGACTATCCCCTGGAGAAGAAAATGACAACCAACTCCAGTATCCTTGCTTGGAGAATTCCATGGACAGAGGAGCCTGGGGGACTATTAGTCCCAGGGGTTACAAAGAGTTGGACACGACTAACTGACTAACAGTTTCACTTTCACTTTAAATACTGAATCATTAGGTTGTATACCTGAAACTAATAAAATATTGTAAGTCAATTCTACTTCTAGAAAAAAACACATTTTTTTGCTTATTATGTTTTCACTTTATGATGAGTTTATGAAGACATAGCCCTATTGCAAGTTGAGAAAGATCTGTATACACAGTGTCTTCAATTTCTCATCTTCTGTTCTCTATTTAAACACTTTTTCCTACACTAAGCAAGCTAATCTGCTTTTGTCAAGGTTATCTGAATGTTATCTATGTTGCTGTATCCAAGAGTCAACTCTTAGTTCTTAGTTCACCTAACCCAAGAGCAACAGTTGTCAGAGTTAATCACACAGTCCCTAATAAAATGCTATTTCCAGGATAGCACATTATATTAGTTTTTCTCCCATTTCATTGGCTGCCTTCCTCAAAGTCTGCTTCATTGGTTATTCACCTTTTCCAGATATCTTTAAATTTGTAGTATCCTATGACTTTGTTATGTTCTTTTCTTAACTATCTGTGCTGAGTCCATGGTTGATGTTGGACTGATACACTCTCACACCTTAAACAAGTTTTTACACAACAACTTCCAATTTTATATCTTTAACACAAACCTCTCTCCTGGAGTCAATACATATATCCAACCTCTTATGTGAATTCTCCTCTTACAGACCAATCAAGCTTTTCTAATTTAACATGCCTAAAATGGAGCTCTGATATTTTGCCCCAAATCTTATCCAACTACAGTCTTTCCTATTACATTTTATGACCACTCTCTTTTTTCTTGTTAGAGCTGCCCTTGAATCCTTTCTCACACATTCGGCTCATTTCTCAGAGCCTAGCATTCAGCCACTTTCCACTCTGCTTCTTGATCCTTTAGGAGCTTGTTGCCATAATCTCTCAAAAATATAGCGACAGCTGTCTTCTATGTAGTCTTTCTGCTTTCATTTTCAACCAATTTCCAAAATCTCTTCTCAACAAAATGAGTGGTTCTTTTACAGTCTACGTCTGATGATATTTATGCCTTTACTTAGAATCCTTCCCAAAATTCTCATTTTACTCAGAGTAAAATCACAGTTATTTATATTGTTTAAAAAGGCTGTTATGATCCCCAAACAGGATCCTATTCTAATCTAACCCCCACTATTGGCTTTTGTTCTTCAACTAGTGTTGGTAAACTCCTAATATAAGGATTTATGCTCCCTATTTCTTCACCTGGACACCTGCATAGATAGGTCCTTCACTTCCCTTATACCTTCGCTCAATGTCAGTTTCTCAAAGAAGAGCACTCTAACTTCTGCCTTGATCTGACACTTAAAAGTCCAATCCACCTTACCTAGTCTATGCCCCCAGAGGACTAATTACTTTCATAACATTATACCATAGCTCTATGGTTTATACTCCATACCCTTCCCATAGAATTAAAAATTGACAGGGAGCATTGCTGTTCTGATTGGTTTCAGTTTTTATGGATCAGTGCCTGATACTGGAAGAGTCAACATTTGCTAAGCAACAAATAAAAGTGATTTTCATTTGTTGTATGTAACACACTCCCTCTCCATTTACTCTTAGGTTTTTCTGCTTATCCTTAATACATTGCGGTCTCATTACAATGACTATTTATTTATTGTTGCTAAACTTTGTCTAAATTAATATTATTATATTGTTGTAGTAGCCTGAAGTGGTACATAGCTGATTCTGTAGACTCATCACTTTAATTATACAAAATTTGAGGCCTTTATTTCTTTTGTGGGATTCCCTGGTATCTCAAAAGGTAATGGTAAGGAGTCTGCCCAGCCCATAATGTGGGAGACCTGGTTTCAATTCCAGGGTGTGGAAGGTCCCCTGAAGAAGGAAATGGCAACCCACTCTAGTATTCTTGCCTGGAAAATTCCATGGATGGAAGAGTCTGGCAGGCTACAGTCCATGGAGTCGCAAGGAGTCAGACATGATTGAATGACTTCATTTATTTCTTTTTGTTTTCTGTTTCCCATTCTCAGTATTCTTTCTTTTAGAACTCTGATTAGAAATATTGAGAAGTTTTGGGTTGATGCTATTACTTAAACTTTTTCATATCCCCTTCCTTCTTTATTTTGGACTATGTTGTGATATAGTTTAACATATTGATTTTTGTCTACTGTGTCCTCTTTACCCTTCATCTTACAGAGTTGTTTCTGCTTTGGTTACTTCATTATTGATTATTTTAATTTCCCAGATTTCTGAGATTTCCTGTTTCAAAACAAATTTATATTTTACACAGTTTCCTATTCTTTTATATGGCTTGTTTCTATATCAAATTTGTCTGAGAATTTAAATATATGAATTTTATGGTTTATTGTAAATTATGTTCTTTTTATCCCTATTTGAAGGGATTATATTTCCTATTTGTTTATATCTAAAAGAAATCCTTTAGATGAATCGTTAACTGCTCATTGAGTTCATGTATGTTTAGGAGTTAGAAAGGAATCTCACCTGGATCAGTTATGGATTGTGTGCCTCCCTCCCAGGAATCAAAAAAGAGCTAAATCAAACTCCAGTATGGGCATTTATATTCTGTGCTACCTTAAGGAATCTGAGGTCCATTTTTTTGTTAGGACATTTTCTGATATATTTTGAAAGATAGTTAAATATCACAGTTGAGAGTATTGGTCATTGATTGCCAACCCTGTGCATTATAATCACAAGAAAAAACATAAATACTATGAAACCATGGGGTTACCATCTGCACAGTTTTTTGATTTAGTTGATTTAAAATACTTTTTTTTTTTCATTCCATGTAATTCTGGGGTGCAGATTTTCTAAAACAATACAAATACAGGATTAAAATTTAAAACATGAGAAATATAAAATAATCTACATAATGATTCTTAATACTCACGGCCTATTTACCTCTGATTGTTTAACAGATACATAAGCAAATGTGGCTGATATTTCATAGATTAAACTTAGAACTTGACCTTATTTACAATAAAAGAAAACCAAATATAGCATAATTAGCCAAATTGATATGAAGAAATAAACATTAGTGCTATGTTACTATGTTACAGATTTTAGTTGGAAAGTTTGTTCTGAAGAAAATGTTTAAAGCTAGAATATAGATAGTTTATTCTGAAAAATTATGTGTACTTGCATCCAAACTATTGATGATCACTTGAGTTAATTTATTGATTTATAAAGTTTATCAAATTTTATTCACTTTCTTTTTTACTGAAACTTAATTCTTAAACAATTGATGTATTGAAGGCACTGTTCTGGGCTTCCCTGGTGACTCATATGGTAAAGAATCAGCCTGCAATGGAGGAGATCTGGATTTAATCCCTGGATTGGGAAGATCCCCTCGAGAAGGTAGAGGCTACTCTCTCCAGTATTTTTGTCTGGACGGTTGCATGGACATTGGAACCTGGTGAACTACAATCCATGGAGTCTCAAAGAGACAGGACTGAGGGACTAACATGCACACACAGACACTCTCCTATTATGTACTGGTGATGAAATTGAAACTTTTCTTATACAGCTACATTTTAAGAGAGTAATGACAAACCTTCTTCCCAACCATGTTGCTAATTTTAGGGTTTATGTTTCAGTGTTGCTATAACAATTGTTGATTCTGATAATTATTTGAATGATATAATAAAAGATATGATCATTACTTGAAAAAAAGAGAAATGATGACAAATTCATTTTCCCTTAATTATAGAATTGTCTTCTCAAGCAGATAAAATTAATAGAATAATCAAGTGGGCTCATTGTTTATGTCCAACATGGTCCATAATTATATATTGATTTTATAATAGAATAAATTCTGTGCAAATCAAACAAAAGAGGCTTCTGTGAAATCAACCTCACAGTTTCCAATAAATCTGTATGTTAAATCTGGAATCAAAAAAGCCAACCAATTTGGCTGTCTTGATAGCATTCTTGAAGCATAAAAGAGAGTGAAAAGAGTAATGTTTAGAACAAAATAAAGCTGTAAAGACAGAGGTAATTCTATTTTAATGTAGTTAAATATTCAGCTAAATTGATTCTTCTAATGCCTATCATTCCCAAGATTTTTGCAAACAAATATTAGGAACACCTTGAATATGATCTCACATTATCACATCATGTTTAAGAGGTTGTTCTCTGGTGTTACAGTCTTGGGTGCTGGGAATTCTAAGGCAGCATTATAAGTATAACCCCCAATGACACTTCCCTTGTGTAAATCTTCCCCTATTTCTTTGTGAATAAAATTTACAAACATGACCAGGTCACTCCATGAATATGCTACATTACATGGCAAAAGGAAATTTGCAGGTGTAATCAAAGCTGTTAACTAAAATTTAAATTGTGAGATTATTTGGGTGAAGATCTGTCTAATTGAAGGGGTGGTTTTTCCAATAATCATGCATGAATGTGAGAGTTGGACCATTAAGAAAGTTGAGTGCTGAAAAATTAATGCTTTTGAACCATGGTGTTGAAGACTCTTGAGAGTCCCTTAAACTGCAAGGAGATCAAACCAGTAAATCTCAAAAGAAATCAATTCTGAATATGCACTGGAAGGACTTATGCTAAAGTTGAAGCCCCAATACTTTGGCCTCTTGATGTGAAGAGCTGACTCATTGGAAAAGACCCTGATGCTGGGAAAGATTGAAGGCAGGAGGAGAAGGGGATGACTGAGGATGAGATGGTTGGATGGCATCACTGACTCAATGGACATGAGTTTAAGCAAGTTCAGGGAGATGGTGAAGGACAGGGAAACCAAGGATGCTGCAGTCCATGGGGTTGCAAAGAGATTGACAGGACTGAGTGACTGAACAACAATCTAATCCAAAGTCATTTAAAAGCAGAGAGTGTTCTCTAGCTGGTGACAGAAAGGATGAGAGAGAGTAGGAGTGAGAAGATGCATCACCGTTGCCGACTCTGAAGGTAGAGTGGGCCATGTGAGAAGGTATACAAGCCACCCCCAGGAATGGAGAGTGGCCTCTAGCTCACAGCTGAACAAAAAATGCAAAACTAAAACCAACAAACAAAAAAGGCAACTCAAATTTACAGACAGCAGCAACAGGATTCTACTAACAATCTAGTTGAACTAGGAAGCACATTAGATCATCTAGGCAAGAGCCTGGCCCTGCCAATATTTTGTCCAGCCGATCCAATCCTGACATTGCCTTTTTTCCTTTAAGTTTGTGGTAAATAGTTCTGGGCAATTGAAAACTGATACAGGTGTGAATCCAGCTTCTGTCACTTTCTTGAATACACACCAGGGCAACTTAGAATAATGTCTAGCTAATGTATTTCAAGAGTTGGCCAAAAAGTGTGTTAATTTTTTTTTTTTCCCTCCCTAGGATGGCTCTAGTAGTACTTAGTTGTCTTTAACTTAATTTGAACAACTACTGTCCCATTAGACCAACTGGAAGCACCACCTGACAAAAATTGTTCAAAATTCATCAACAGAAAATTATAATCTATCAGGATAATACACAAGACTGCAGGTTTCTCCAATGACCAGGCAAAAACTGTTCTGATTCATCCACTGGATGTACCAGACATTGCACCTTCAAACTTCCACTTATTTTGGTCTTTACAAAATTCTCTTAATAGAAAAAATATGTCAATTCCCTGAAGAGTGTAAAACACACCAAGAACAGTTCTTTGCTCAAAAAGATAAACATTTTGGGAAGATAGAATTATGAATTTAACCTTAAAAAATGGCAGAAAGCAATGGAACAAAATGGAGAGTATATTATTCAATAAAGTTCTTGGTGAAAGTGAAATACATGTCTTTCATTTTTACTTTAAAGCCAAAGAAACTCTATAGGCAAGCTGATGCAAGAGGGGATAATATGATTAAAATGCATAGCATAATGCTGGAACATTACACAATAAATAAAATTAGTGAGTAAGAAAAACACTACTTTACTTTGAGTGAATCATTTCTTACACACAATAAACCACTTTAAACTACTGACAAAATTATTTTAATGTTAAGCATTTCCTATTCCATTAGTAAAGTAACATACATTTAATTACTTTTATTAAATCAGTAGTAGTATTCAGTGCTAATTACAACCACATCTAAGTCCCAGAGAAGCCCCTCATTATATGAATAGCATTGATTATAATAACAGAAACAAATAATACTGAAAGAAAAAGGCACCAAAAAGGAATGGATCAATGCATACACCAGCATAGAGAGCTTCTTGTATATCAACTTACTCAGTTCTCACAATCCATGTATTGACCTCGAAGAAGTGTTAAAAGATAAATTGAGTCATAATAAAACCTTGCAGAGTTGGCGTCCACATTTATCAGTTAGAATTGTGTGTTAATTGTTCAGTCATGTCTGACTCCTTGCGACCCCGTGGGCTGTGCCAACCAGACTCCTCTACCCATGGGATTCTTCAGGCAAGAATACTGGAGTGGGTTGCCATGCCCCCTCCAGGGGATCTTTCAAGCCCAGGGATCGAACCTAGGTCTCCCACATTTCAGGCAGATTCTTTACCATCTGAGCCACCAGGGAAGCCCAGGAATACTGAAATGGGTAGCCTATCCCTTCTTCAGTTTTTTCCCATCTCAGGAATCATACCGGGGTCCCCTGCATTGCAGGTGGGTTCTTCACCAGCTGAGCTACTAGGGAAACGACCGCCTGGCTATAGATTAAAGCTGGGTTAGCTCTTCATGATTGGTTGTCTTTAGATTTCAATTTTGTAACATTGAGGCATTTCCAGGCTTAGATTTTGGTTTGCTTATGACAGCTGCCAATACCTTAGAACTACTTGTCTAATGGCCTCCTCCTTTAACTAATTTAACCATAGTGAGTACTCTTAGGTTTTATTTTTTGCTTATTTTTGGTATGTTTGTTTGTTCCTTTTTTAATAAAGAAACTTAGAAGCAGAGAGTTGAATAACTTGTACAACACTGTAGAGAGGTGAGTTTTGAACTCCTGTAATTCAACATGGTTTAGAGTCTGTGTTTATAAGCAGTCTGCTATACTGATGCTCATGCAGGTGAAACTCTCTCAGTCATCATCGCCTCATCTTAAATTGGAGACATTAACAACTTGCAGATGCTTTGAAAGAATTAGTAATATATGTGTGATATTGTGAGACATAATTAGAAATATGTATGTCATTCTCCTGACACAGAGCTCCTAAAACTCTTAGAATTTCCTAAGTAAGAAGAGTAATAAAAGTGTATTTTGTTAACCCTAACAAACCTCTTTCAACCACACCTGACATCTGGAAAGCCCTTAAGGATGAAGTCGGCTTGCCAGGGACACCAACCATGTGATGAGAGGGTTGGAGTTTTCAGTCCTACTTCTCCAACCTCCAGGGAGGGGAGAGGGGCTAGAAGTTGACTCAGTCGCCAAAGGCCAATGATTTAATCAACCATTCCTACCCAATAAAGCCCCCATTTAGAGGTGCTGGAAGAGTGGTACATCCAGAGAGGGCATGGAAATTCAGCATCGCTTTTAGATACTGTATTCTATGTGCATCTCTTCATGTGACTGTTGTTGAGTTACATCTTTTTATAACAAATTGGTAGCCTGGTAAGTAAAATGTTTTTCAGAGTTTTTTTTTTTTTTTTTTCTGAGTTCTATGAAATGTTCTAGCAAAGGAGGGGATCATGGGAACCTCTGACTTATAGCCTATTGATCAGAAGCACAGGTAACAACCTAGACTTGTTATTGGCATATGAAATAGGAGTGGAGAGACTTGTTTGATGGGACCTTAACCTGTGAGATCTGATGTCATCTCAGGTAGATAGTATCAAAATTGAATTAAATTGTAGGACAACCATCTGGTACTGCAGAATTGTTTAGTACGTGAAAATTGCCCTCACATTTGGTCATCAGAGCACAGAAGTGTTGAGTGTTATATAGAGTAGAGAAAACAAAACAATACAAAACATAGAAAGATGTTCTTCTTTCCTTACAATGTTTTTAACACTTGCCATAGTGTCTAGCCAAATGTTGATGCTTCACAATTATCTGTAAATCATTAAAGAATAAATGTCATTGTACTCAGTGGACGATATGATAATTGCTATAAAGAAAAGAAAGTGTTAGTTGCTCAGCTGTGTCCAATTATTTGTGACCCCATGGACTATAGCCTGACAGGCTCCTCTGTTTATGGGATTTCCCAGTCAAGAATATTGGAGTGGGTTGTGATTTCCTTCTCCAGGGTATCTTCTTGACCCAGGGATTGAATCTGGTTTTCCTACATTGCAGGCAGAGTCTTTACCCCAGGAGCCACCAGAAGAGTCCTATAAACCGATAGACACTTGAAATACACACACACACACACACACATATATATATTGTTTTGTTGTTGTTTAGTTGCTCAGTCATGTCTGACTCTTTGCTACCCCAAATGAACCCCACCCCCAAAAATATATATTGCTGAGTTATTTTTTCAAAATTAAGAAGTAATACAAGGGAAAATGCTAATAAGAAAGATATTTTCTGGTGAAAATATAATTTTAGCCAACACAGACATTGACAACTTGTAACAACAGTGCCTATTCTAGCTTGAAAGAGAACTCTCTGAAAGGTTTGAGTGCAAATATAGTACAGCAGAGCAGTTCAACTAGATGAATTCCTGGTCCTGCTTAACATCTCATGTTGTATTACAACATAAGATGATAATAGATGTTTTAATAAACCTAACTTTTAAAATTATTATTTCTCAAAAAACTTGTGATTTTGACATTTTACTATATTTTTACATAAATACTTTTATTGATGTAGCATGCTATTTTTACATAAAATGTGGAATAAGCCATTTATTTGATATTTTTCCCTTATAAAGCATTATGCTTTTCAGATTTGTGATTATATACTCAGCAGGTTTCATAAATGAATTTTGGTGTACATTTACGCCAACTCCTGAAGTTCCTCCAAAGCATGTTTGTTTGTTTTTTTTTCTAAATAGAGTTTGGAAATCTCTTCATTAATGTTTCCAGTTGCTAAGCAACACCCCCTCTTTGCTTGTTGCCATGGTTGCCCTTGAATTAGGGAGGACACAAAGCCATCTGTTTAAACCAAGACCCCTCCTCTCTCTAGAATATGACCTGTTCTGTTCATCCAGAGGCAAGATGGAGTAAGTTAAATATAACATAGGGCAGAGGTAGTTATGAGGGTAAAAATCCAAAATGGAAAATGACTTTTTTTTTCCCCCATTTGAAAAGTAAGCATTTTTAATAGAACATAAAATCGCCATACTGCCAGGGTGCTATATTCACCATAGAGTGAAAGTACACTTCGGAATGATAAAGCAGAAACAAACAGTAAAACCAAGCCAAACAAAATAGCTTCAGGTATTTTAAAATGCTGGTTTTATTTCCTTTAATTTATTGTGATTTTACTGTAAATATACTTCTTAGAATAATATTTTAAAAATATTTGAGTATGTAAATAGAACAGGCCATTTGTTTAATACCATGGAATCTTTGAGCTAGAAATGACCAAGTTGGTGCTGCTGCTGCTGCTGCTAAGTCACTTCAGTCGTGTCTGACTCTGTGTGACCCCACAGACGGCAATCCACCAGGCTCCCCCATCCCTGGGATTCTCCAGGCAAGAACCCTGGAGTGGGTTGCCATTTCCTTCTCCAAAGCATGAAAGTGAAAAGTGAAAGTGAAGTCACTCAGTCGTGTCTGACTCTTCGCGACTACCAGGTTGCCATTGCCTTCTCCGAAGTTGGTGCTAGGACAATCCTAATTAGAAATTTGGAATTTATATTTCTTTTTCTTTCTCCAAAGCAAAACTGGTACTATTTCCTGGACTCCTAATTAGGTGGTTTCAGGATATCCCTGGGGGTATGGCTTCATTGAACTTGAAAGTTTCAGGAAGTACCCTTTAGAGATGCATAAACATTTATAGAGACTTCTAATGTCAATCATCTGTTCAGTCTCGTAACCTAAGTAGAGAGGTAAACTCTCACTAACTTAGAAGGTTAACAGTTTTGGAGTTTACCAGAGTGTTTTTGTAATAGGGGTGGGGCAGGCAGGACAAATGGGGCTTCCCGGGTGGCTCAGGTGGTGAAGAATCTGCCTGCCATGTCAGAAAAACAGATTTGATCCCTGGTCAGGAAGATCTCCTAGAGAAAGAAATGGTTACCCACTCCAGTATTCTTGCCTGGAGAACTCCTTGGACAGAGTAACCTGATGGGCTATAGTCCATGTGGTCTCAAAGAGTCAGACTTGACTGAGCAATCCTGCTCAGTTATTGGTTGGTATCACAGCGGGCACATGTCCTCCCCTTCTTCTGTATGAAAGGAATGGGAATTTGGACTGAAGGAAGGTGTGTTTTTTTTTTTAAACCCTAGCATGCCATCTTCTTGGTCTGCTAACTTTCTGATTAAAAGTTATTATCCCTTGCCCCAACTCATCTCCTGAGTCATTAGCCAGTTGTGTGGTGAGCAGAGCAAGCTTTGGGACTGGTAACATTTTCAACATGGTAAATGTGGAATAATGTCTTTCATTTATTATATTCTTTCTATTACAATATTGCCATAATTACTATGTCTTTGTTTTTCAGCTTTGTACTATTGCCTATAATTTCAAAATTTCATTTTTCAATGCAGATTATAAAAAGTCTTGAGTTCTGTTGATCCACTTTAGCATCCTTGTCTTTCAAACACATGGAACAACAGACTGGTTCCAAATAGGAAAAGAAGAATATCAAGGCCGTATATTGTCACCCTGCTTATTTAACTTATACGCAGAGTACATCATGAGAAACGCTGGGCTAGAAGAAGCACAAGCTGGGAGATTGCTGGGAGAAATATCAATAACCTCAGATATGTAGATGACACTATCCTTATGGCAGAAAGTGAAGAAGAACTAAAGAGCCTCTTGATGAAAGTGAAAGAGGAGAGTAAAAAAGTTGTCTTAAAGCTCAACATTCAGAAAACTAAGATCATGGCATACGGTCTCATCACTTCATGGCAAATAGATGGGGAAACAATGGAAACAGTGGCAGACTTTATTTTTCAGGGGGCTTCAAAATCACTGCAGATGGTTACTGCAACCATGAAATTAAAAGACGCTTGCTCCTTGGAAGAAAAGCTATGACCAACCTAGACAGCGTATTAAAAAGCAGAGACATTACTTTGCCAACAAAGATCTATCTAGTCAAAGCTATGGTTTTGCCAGTAGTCATGTGTGGATGTAAGAGTTGGGCTATAAAAAAAGCTGAGCGCTGAAGAATTGATGCTTTTGAACCATGGTGTTAGAGAAGACTCTCGAGAGTCCCTTGGACTGCAAGGACAGCCAACCAGTCATTCCTAAAGGAAATCAGTCCTGAATATTCATTAGAAGGACTGATGTTGAAGCTGAAACTCCAATACTTTGGCCAACTGATCCAAAGAGCTGATACATTTGAAAAGACCCTCATGCTAGGAAAGATTGAGGCTGGGAGGAGAACGGATCGACAGAGGATGAGATGGTTGATGGCATCATCAACTCAATGGATATGAGTTTGACTAATTCTGGGAGTTGGTGATGGACAGGGAGGCCTGGCATGCTGCTGTCTGTGAGGTTGCAGATTTGGCATAACTGAGAGACTGAATTGAACTAAACTGAACTTTCAAACACCTGCCAAAATTTATCAAAAACTCCATTAGCTTACTTTGGGGGTTACATCTGAAAATAACTTTCTTTCTTCTAAAAGTAATGCTAATGTTCAGGAATCAAGGACTTTCTGGTTACTAGTACCTAGCTGGATTTTAAGTGCAAGTTTAGGTGTTTGCAGAGTAATAATACCCACTTTTATTTCAGTATCAATCAGAATATATCCCAGTTACTATACTGCCTTGAAATAAAAGCATGAAGCAAAAAGATAAAGTCAGCATTACAGTATTTTGTTTTTATGACACATGTGAAAGTCGTTCAGTCATGCCTGACTCTTTGCAACCCCATGGACTATCTAGTTCATGGAATTCTCCAGGCCAGAATACTGGAGTGGGTAGACTTTTCCTTCTGCAGAGGATCTTTCCATCCCAGGGATGGAACTGAGGTCTCCTGCATTGCAGGTGGATTCTTTATCAACTGAATCACAAGGGAAGTCCAATGTCTTTAACTCAATATGCACTTATCAAGGAAAAGGAAAGACATATATTTCAAGTGAAATTAGATAACAGCTAAATCTGCATGTTCATTCTCTTAACACCTTAGGGCTTTCCTCAGACTTTTAGTAATGCTTTCATGTACAAATTCCCACAATTACATTTCCTTAAACATTTGTATGTAAGATAGAATAAAACATAGTCTAGTGTAAGATCATTTTAATTGCACATGATGCTTTATGATTTTGATCCTTTTTCAATGGTTTAGTGAATATTTTAGAGTAATGTGCTGGCCGTTTGAACTATTGTAGATCATTAATATCATTATTTATAGAACACAAACTTCTCAACATCTTAAAAAATAATTTCTGACTGAACTTGAAAGATATCCCACTTTGTTGTGAGATTTTCTACTAATAGATGACAATGCATAATATATAACTTTTCAGATTCAGAAGTTTTTGCCTCACTTGGTGTTTTGCTACTGTCTTGTCATGAATTTATTGTGTGGTTTGTTCATTCTTTGAGTGAAATTAAATGTTTATTAAGCTTTTGCACCTTTAATATAGAGTTTTTGAGGACTTATCACAAATTAGACAAATATTTTATTTTACTGATAACTTGTTTTTTGTATTCAAAAGGAATTTGTAACTGAACACGTTGTTACCTTCCATCACATAAAAATGTGTTTTGATGAAGAATACAACACATGGTGTTTCTTTAAATTTTGAGATGTAGTGTTTTGACATTTGTAGATTCTTATGAAACTATTACCAAAATAAAATAATAAACATATCCATTAGCTTCCAAAAGTTCTCTGATACTCCTTTGTTTTCCCTCTCTTCTTCCTCTCTTGCCCCAAACTGCCCTTCTCCCCAGTACTGATTTATTTTGTGGTTATACATTAGTTTTTATTGCCTAGAATTTACATGCACAGAATCATGCAGAATGTACTCTTTTTGTGTATCTTCTATGACACACCATGATTATTTTGTGATCCATGCATGTTGCCATGCATGTATTTCATTCATTTGTATGACTGAGCAGTTCCCATTGTGTGCCTCAGTGTGTTTACTCATCCACTTGTTGATGAACCTTTGGGTTCTTTCCAGTTGTGTGCTGTACAAGTTGCTATAAACATTTGTTTACCAGTCTTTATGCATATATATTTGCATTTCTCTTGCATTTTTCACTTAAGGGTGAAATGACATTATATGCATGCTTAAATTCTTAAGAACATGACAGTACGTTTTCCAAAGTGATTGTACCATTTCCATTCCCATGCCCACCAGAGCTGTGTGAATTTTAATTCTTATACATCCTCAACCAACATTGTATCTGTCAGCCTTAAATTTTAACCATTCAAACAGCCTTGGAAGGGATTTCAGTTTAGTTTTCATGTTTATGTCCTTACTGACTAATGATGTGGAAACTCATTTTCATATGTTCATTTGTCATCTATATGTTTTCTTTGATAACTATGTCTAAATATATATTGTCTATTTTCTTTATTAACTTAATAGGTTAGTTATTTCCCTACTGTTGAGTTTCGACACTTTTTTTTACCATAGCAAAGATACAAATCCTTTATCATATATGATTTGCAAATGTTTTCCTCAAGTCATATGGCTTTGGTCTTGTATTTTGTTTGTAATTTTGAGACATTCAGGAATCATACTAGTCTCTTGCAAGAAGTTTGCTCCCGTGTATCTCCTAGAAGTATTATAGTTTTAGGATTCACATTTAGGACTATGACATATTTGAGCTAAATTTTGCATATGGTGTTAGGCTATGAAGCAAAGTTAGTTTTATTGCATATGGATATTTGAAAGTTTCAATTGAATTAATTAAAATATATTATATCCGTTCTCCACTGAATTGGCTTTGTGTATTTTACAAAAATTAGTTTTTCATGCATGCTGTTTTTCTGAAATTTGTATTGTTTATTTATCACTTTGTATATGTTTACGCCAGCACTACAATCTTAATTAGGTTTCTATTAAATTAGTTAAAATAATTTCTTAAAATCAGGTAGTGTTAGTTTATCTTTTTCAAAGTTATTAAAAGTTTTATGTTCTTTGTTCTTAGTTCATCTTTCTCAAAATCGCTAAAAGTTTTATTTTTGTATGAATTTAGTTTCAGCTTATCAATTTCTACCAAAATGTCTACTGAGTTTTTTTACTGGTTACATCAAATCGACATATCAATTACAGGAGAATTAGCAACCTAACACTCCAAACCATTTGCATAGTACAACTCTCCATTTATTGAGGTGGTTTGAAGTTGCTTCAGCAATATTTTGCAGTTTACAGTGAAAGACTTTGAGACAAAGTCTGTCATATTTCTATGAAATGTATTATCTTTAAGAATTTTGTTTCATTTATTTTAATATTATTGTAAAAAGTGTTATTTTTAAATTCAGTTTTAAAGATTTGTTTTTAGTATATGGAAATATGATTGATTTGTATATATTGACCTTATATTCTGCAACCTTACTAAACTCATGTATTGGTTCCAGTGAAGATTCATCAGTTTAATTCAACTATCTTTGTAGATGATTATGTGCTCTGTAAATAAATTTTTTTTTCTCTATCCGTTTGTAAACGGAAAATCAAAATGAAGTCAATGTTTCTAAGGGAGCTCTTTAAAATGGAGCTGGGAGGCTACTAAGGAAATGTGACTTATGTACATCTCAGCTTGCATGGAATCTTATCTTTTGACCATTTACTGCTCTAGTGAAAACATTTACAACATCTAGTAGAAACTAGAGTTACTTGTGACCCCTACCCTAAAATAATTTATGGTTTCTTTTTTCTCCTGGGACAACCTAGAGGGATAGGATGGGGAGGGATGTAGGAGGAGGGTTCAACATGGGAAGGACACATGCATATCTATGGCTGATTTATGTTGATGTATGGCAAAAATTTATAAAAAAACAAAACAAAAAAAATATTGTAAGGTAAGTATGCTCTAATTAAAACAAATGAATTAATTTAAAAAATTATGATTTCTTAAGGACAAATATATCCTGACGTGTCAAAATCGATCACAATTTACACCTTGTAACATTTAATTTTAATTTTTAATTTTTTCTCTTCCTTTTCAATTTTTTTTTAAATTATGGAAGTATGATAACACATTTACAGGAGACTTGGAAAATACAGAACACAAATACATATAATTCCACTATATATTGCAATTACTTTTTTGAGTAGACGAATTAAGATCTTTAGCTGGAGTTTCAATATCAAACTCTCAAAAATTAATAGAATGACTACACAGAAATGTAAAAGGATACAGTAGATATGAAAAGCACCATGAACCAATTCAATATAATTAAGATTTATACAATTTTCACACAACAGTTGGATACAAATTCTATTCAAGTTCCCACAAACTACAAGCTAGGAGATGCTGGAACATATCCAGAAACATAAAATAAAGTGCAAAAATGTCATAGTCTAAAGGTATTGAAATCATACAGAGTCTGTTCTCTTATCACTATGGAATTGTGTTAGAAATCCATATCAAAAGATATTTGAAAGTAACCCACATATTTTCAAGTGCAAGGTGACATTTACCAAGAGAGATCTTTGGTTTAGCTATTGAAAGCCTCAAGGAGGTTAAAAGACAGAAAACAAATACAGAGGGTGCTTGCAGAGAAGAAAATTTTTGAATAAGAAGTTGATATTAAAATGAGAAATTAAAGTTAGAGATACTTTTAAAAAACCTGCATATGTGGAAATTAAATGCCCACTTTTAAATGATGTCACAACAGGCAACTTTTAACAACCTGATGACTTTTTATCTTTAGAAATCCCTGACTGTTTCTCTTTCCTGGAGCAGTCTAACCTAATCTGAACCCTCCCCACCCCACAACTTTCCTGACACCCCCTTGGATTTGAGTAAAGTACCTACAAGTGCCCTTTGTTCTCAATTGTCTCCTCTGTGGCTCCAGATTCTGGTGGTGAGTCTTTCCATATCCAAACCTCACATTGTTGAATGACGTTCCACTTTACTTGGGTGTTGTCTGCTGCTAGATTCTGTCCTTTGGGGTTTTGCTTACAGTTTAAGTATCCTCCAGAATTTCACTTTACATTTTATAAATCCTCTGGGATTCCTGTTCCCATTTCATTTGAGCTGCTGATTTTTGCCCTGGGGACTTTATTTTCCCTTTTGTTCTGATGAGCAGTTAATCTTGAATTATGGGACGTTTACTCTTTAAGGGTGGAGCTGCAGAGCAGTCTCTTTCCGGAACTTTTGGTGCTTTTATGTACAAAAGCTGTAGGTCTTAGTTCTGTAGGTATTTGTTTTGCTGGACTATGATTAGCCAGGATGATTTATAATAAAATTAGCTGATCTAGTACTTCTGTGAAGTTTTCTAAATTAGTTTATCTGTTGAATCAATAAGAAAAAGGATGTAAGAGAAGAATGGAAGCATATTTTAATGGATGTTGTGAAGCTTCTAAAAAGTAATAATGAATTCTCTATTGTATTCCCAGAGAGAAACAAACTGACAAGTATCTCAAAGGATTTTTAAATTGGAAAACCCTTCTGAGGTTTCAGGCTGTTTCTCTTTCACTTTTTTGTTCCCCCTCTGCTCCCCTCTGTTCCTCTGAAGGTCCACTGCAATGTTCTCCTCCTTGCCATCATGCTTCTTTGAACTCATTTATTGTAACACTGAGATTAATCCCTGGAGAAGGCACCACTGCATCCAATGGCCTGATGGAAATCTCTATGATTATTATGTTCATTTTTCCCCCAAAATTTGACCTGAAAGTAATGAAAATCCTTCTAGGTAGAGATTACATTTATCTCCTTGGAGCTTTAAGGTATAAATGTTTTACCTGGTCCCAATGCAGAAGATGACTGCAGCCACAAAATTAAAGATGCTTGCTCCTTGGAAGAATAGCTGTAACAAACTTAGTGTATTAAAAAGCAGAGACATCACTTTGACAACAAAGGTTTAGTCAGTGCTACAGTTTTTCCAGTAGTCATATACAGATGTAAGAGTTGGACTATAAATAAGGCTGAGTGCACAAAAATTGATGTTTTCAAATGTTAGTGCTGGAGAAGACTCTTGAGAGTCCCTTGGACAGCAAGGATATCAGACAATTGAATCTTAAAGGAAATCAGCTCTTAATATTTTTTGGAAGAATTGGTGCTGAAGCTAAAATGCCAATACTTTAGCCACCTGATGTGAACAGCTGACTCATTGGAGAAGATCCTGATGCTGGAGAAGATTGAAGACAAAAGGAGAAGGGGGTGACAGAGTATGAAATGGTTGGATTGCATCACTGACTCAATGGACATGAGTCTGCACAAACTCAGGGAGATAGTGAAGGATGAGGAAGCCTGGCATGCTGTAGTCATGGGGACACAAAGAGTTGGATATGATTTACTGGCTGAACAACAACCTGGTCTCCGGGCTCTCTCATCTAAACCATCTCCAATTCTTGGGACTAAAAAAAGAGAAAAAGAGGCCTGTTTGAATGCAAACTGCTAAAAAAACTCTCTTGCCTCAGCACCCTCCCCCAAATTGCTGATTTCTCTGAATTAAATTATTTTAACTTTATCAAGGTTAATGACCAATTGGATCATAAAAATTTGGTCTATATTCATATATGGTCCCTACACAAATGAAATAATGTACATTCAATACTCCTTTGGCATGTTGTATTTACAGATGTCTGTTAGATCAACTGGATTTCCCTGGTGGCTCAGAGGATAAAGAATCTGCCTGCAGTGCAGGAGTCCTGGGTTCCATCCCTGGGCCAGGAAGATCCCCTGGAGAAGGGAATGGCAACCACTCCAGTATTCTTGCCTGGAGAATCACATGGACAGAGGAGCCTGGAGGGTCACAGTCCATGGGGTTGCAAAGAGTCAGACACAACGGAGCAACTAACACACACACATTATATCAACTGAATTGATAGAGTTGTTCAAATCTTTTGTATCTTTATGGATTTCCTGACAATTTTGATTTAAGGACTTAGTCTCTAATACAAGTGTCTAGGGCTATGTCACTCCTAAGTGGTGATTTAGTGGCTTCACACACATTTTGATTTGATGTATTTTCATTTTCATTCAGTTCAAAAATCTTTCTTCTGTTTTAATCTCATTTTCACTCACTGGTTGATGAAAAGTGTATGTATTTACTACCCACAGGTTGGAGGCATTTTGAAATGTTTGTGTAATTGACCCCTAATGCAAGTTAATTGCATTAGTCTCAGGGATTATATCTTGTATTACATGAAACCTATTAAATTCATTGAGACATGCTTTGTGACTCAGAACATGGTCTATCTTTATTAACATTCAGCAAGTCCTTCAAAAAAATATGTATTATTTTAGTGTGGAGTTCTGTAAATGCTGACTAAGTCATGTTGGTTGATGGTGCTGTTAAGTCTATGACAGCTTTGCTGCTTTAAGGCAATATCTGGCCAGTCAATCCTAAAGGAAATCAATCCTGGATATTCATTGAGAGAACTGATGTTGAAGCTGAAGCCCCAATACTTTGGCCACCTGATGTGAACAGCCAACTCATTGGAAAAGACCCTTGATGTTGGGAAAGATTGAAGGCAAGAGGAAAAGGGAGTGGCGGAGGATGAGATGGTTTGATACCATCACTGACTCAATGGATGTGAATTTGAACAATCTCTGGGAGATGGTGAAGGACAGGGGAGCCAGGCATGCTGTAGCCCATGGGGTTGCAAAGAGGTGGACATGATTTAGTGACTGAACAACAACAAAATTTTCTATTAAGTATTTGAAGAAGGGTGTTGAAATCCCTGAGTATGATTGTTGATATGTCTATATTTTCTTTCAGTTTTCCTGGATTTGAGGTCTCTGTTATTAGGTTTATTTTGAAACAGTCATAAGGAACATAAATATTTTGGGTATGTGATATGAAGCATTTAGTCTGCAGCCTCACTACTGAGGCAGGATTTGTGTGAATTCCAAGTGCTATGTGAATTGTGAGGCCTGCAAATAAAGTTGGTGGGAATAGATATTATCCTAAACCCCATTTCAATCTCCTACATGATTTTACCCAGTTCTTTCAGATAGTTATTTACCCAGCCATAGATCATTTCCAGACCTCTGCTGAGTACCCACTATAGGTCTTCACAGGTTCTCTTCCTTTCAGGTAGGAAACATCTGAAATGTTTCAGATGTTTCTGAAATGTACAAATCTAGTCAATGTTAACAATTTGATGGAAGCCTCACTTCATTTTTTTTTAAATTTTCATTTTTTTCTCTTATCTGTTATGCTCATCTGCTCATGTGTTACTCCTAGTTAATTTTATTTTTCAAATAATTTTCTTCTACTGTCACCTCATTCTGAGTTTATATAATTCTGATTTACATTACACTTTAATGTTTTTCTATTTTCTTATTTTATTTTAATTAATTTTGAAAATTATGTTACCTTTTTAAAAATTAATTTATGTATTATAATTGGAGGTTAATTACTTTATGATATTTTGATGGTTTTTGCCATACATTGACATGAATCAGCCACGGGTGTACATGTGTCTCCCCATCCCAAAGCCCCATCCCACCTCCCATCTCCCTTCCCATTCCATCCCTTTGGATTGTCCCAGTGCAACAGTTTTGAGTGCCCCATTTCATGCATTGAACTTGGACTGGTCATCTATTTCACATATGGTGATATACATGTTTCAATGCTATTCTCTCAAATCACCCCACCCTCACCTTCTCCCATAGAATCCAAAAGTCTGTTCTTTATATCTGTGTCTCTTTTGCTGTCTCCCATAAAGGGTCGTTGTTGCCATCTTTCTAAATTCCGTATATATGCATTAATATACTATATTGGTGTTTTTCTTTCTGACTTACTTCACTCTGTATAATAGACTCCAGTTTCACTCACCTCATTAGAACTGACTCAAATGCATGCCTTTTAAATAATGTTTGTCTACACATCTGTCTGGCAAAATTAATGTTTGCAGGGAGGTAATTCTTTTGACCTTTCTTTCTCCTTATAGTACCTTTGTATGAGATTTTTACATTGATACTTTTATGTTGCTTATTTCCATTTGAAACCAGGTTTTCTAAGTCCTAGAGTGAAGCAAGATTCAGTATATTTTCTAATGTCACAGATCTTTCTCCTTATATTAATCTTGTGTAACTTTCCAAAAACTTTTTGCTTATGTCCTGGAACTTTCTGTTGCTGTTTCCTAATTCCATTTTGTTCTGGCCCTTCTCTTTCCTTCCAAATAGAAAAGAATCTTAATGGGTCAATTTTAAGACTTGTATGGGATCATACCTCCGTCTGGTCTTACTGTATGACCCTCACATGCACCTGGTATTGGAGAGGGTAAATCCTCTCATTTTCATCTATGGCTCTCTTGATATTTCCCTTTTCTTAGTGCCACCTGATTGCATATTTCTGTTCCCCTCTTCTTTTCACTCCACAGATGTTGACACCATGTACCCCTTCTGTGTGTTGACAATTTGTCACCATTTGCTTGTATTTGGGGAGTGTTGAGATAATTTTTCACCTAGTTTTGTTGTAAATATTGCCCTAAATTTTTTTGAGTTTTGCTTTCTCCTCTTTCAATGTGAAAAGCCCATCTACTGTTGATGTTATCTTACACAAATTCCCATCAATCACTTTTTAAAAATATTTATTTATTTGTGTATTTTTGGCTGTGCTGGATCTTTGTTTCTGCACGGGGTTTTGCTCTAGTTGCAGTGAGCAGGGGCTACTCTTTAGTGTGGTGCTTGGGGTTCTCATTGTGGTGACATCTCTTCTTTCAGAGCATGGATGTGGTCTCAGTAGTGGTGTTTCCTGGGGTCCAAAGCACAGGCTAAGTAGTTGTGGCACATGGACTTAGTTGTTCCATTGCATGTGAGATCTTCCTGGACCAGGGATTGAACCATGTCCATTGCACTGGCAATTGGATTATTTATCACTGAGCCACCAGGGAAGCCCCACCGTCAATCACTTTTAATTTCTACCTTTATATTTGTCATAGACAGACAATTCTACTTCAAAGTTTTCCATCTGGAAAACAAGTGAGGAAACTTGTTCCGTCGATATCCATGGACTATTACATAATGTTTGTCATAAACATGGATAATAGTAATATCATCTGACATAAAATGCAAGATTTATTGTCCTTTATTCCTTTTTCTGTAGTTATCAGCTAATTGCAAAGAAGAGGCTTATTTATGACAAATGTTTTGAATTGGTAAGTAACTCCTCAGAGTGTTATTAAAGCAGGGTATATGCACAGAGATGCAAGAGACATAAGAGTTAGCAATTTCAATCCCTGGGTCATGCCCTTGGGGGAGGGCATGACAATCCACTCCAGTATTCTTGCCTGGAGAATCCCACGGACAGAGGAGCCTGGGAGGTTACAGTCCACAGGGTCACAAAGAGTTGGACACAACTGAAGCGACTTAGCATGAACTGTTGAGAGAGAAAGTCCTTCCATTGTTAGATTTCATGTAATCTTGCATCATTAAAGCAACTGTTAACCTCAGCATTTTCATGGGCACCTGCCTAATTGCTCACAGATTTTTGTGTTTTCTTCCTATCTACATTCAACAGAGCCTCAAATCTCATGCTTTCATAGATATCAGGAAGTTATTCTCACCCCTATTAACCTTTTTATCACCCTATTAATCTGCTTATGTCACTTTGTCTATAAAATCTGATTTCCCTTATTGTAACAATGAAAATGATAGATTTTAAGATAATGACATAAAAGTTCTGTTTTTGTTTTTTTTTTAATCCTCAGGTAGATCATACCACATGAGGGAAGGAATCAGGATATTAGCTCATTAAAATGGAGTGGATAATTTTAACCAGAGGTTGAAGTACAAGGTTTTGTGGAAACAAAAGAACCTAACACAAAATTCTAATTCCACGTAATGAAAAGCTCTAAGAGGGTGGCTTTATCAAAAATAGAACGGAGAATTCAATTTGTATATTTTTTATATATTATGTGGTGACATGTAGAGAAGGTGTTCCTGAGATTTATCTATAAAAATCACTTAATGATAAAATCTGAGAGATTTCATCTGGGCATCTTACAAGTTTATAAAAGTATAATGTGCTATTACATGGGAACATTTGAGATTTTTGGATATATCTTCTGAGTTGCTAGCCTAAGTGGAGTTAATTAATTTAAAATTAATTTGCTGTAGTTTTCTTGAAAATTTGGTAACTTCAAAAACTGTGATATTAAAATAAATATATTGTCATTTATTAAAATTGATAAAGATAAACTTATGCTGTTTACATTGTACTAATGACAATTATTTAATTTTGCCCTGAATTTCCACACAAGTTGGACAATAAAATAAAATATGAGAATATAGAATACATCCCCAAACCCTTGGTTGTCTGTTTCTGAGGGAAGGTAGCTAGAAGGATAACTTTCATAAGTCATTTTATTGAACATTCTTTAAACTGTGTTAATACAGTAAAAAAAAAAAAAAAAAGTTGAAATAGAATATAAAACCAAACCAAGTAAATAAGTAAACAAACACACAATGTAAAAAACACAGCCTCATCTAAGATTCAATCATTCAGTCATTCCATAAATATTTATTGTACCTTACTATGTGAGAAACACTGAATATGATAACTGTTTGTTTTTTTCAATGCCTGAACACATACCTAAATGTGTAACTGTAAGGGATTACATAAATAACTCTACAAATTTAAAGAAAAATTGCAAAGTGCTTCAAGAAAATTTATGAATGGACCCTCACCCTGAATGGAAGGACAGTGTTGGCCTTTTTGAGGAAAATATATTTCAGCATAGCAGTTACGTGGAAATGAAAAGGAAAGAGATGTATATAAATTGAACTACATAAGTGAAAACCCTAGACAGAGAGACAGGAGGAGATTAAAGGAAGAGAGAAGACAGCCTAAATGAGTCATGTTGAGAAATGCAGAGAGGGAAGTGGAAGCCTCTGCTGTATTAGAATTATTAAAGGTAAGCATATCTAATACTTTGAGCTTTATCCTAAGAACAATGTGAAGCCATTGGTGGCTTTTAAGGATGATCAAATTTACATTTTAAGAATAGATCAGTGGAAATTCTGCTCCCAGTGAAGGCTGAATAAGGTCTTATCAGGCAGACATTCTTACAGATAACAACTATAAATTCTGAACATAATATAAAAAGCAGCTCCCTAAAGGGAATAGACAGTGAATAAACACAGACACTAGCAGGGAGTACATGCTCCAAGGAGATGAGCTGTATATGATGATTTACTGTTTTTATTGGTTTTATTCCAAATAGTTACCCATAACACATTGTGATTGTTGAATACGATAACATTGGTAAAATTATCTGGCTTAGACATTCTTATAACTATTCATTATTAAGGTTCTTAAGATAGAGTTTCTTTATCCAGATCAAATAATTTACCTTTTATAAGGGTTCAATCTTCAGATCACCTGTATTCATTTACCCCAGGTTATTCATTTTGGTAATTATTTGTAAGGGGCTTCTCTGGTGGCTCGGTGGTAAAGAATCCACCTGCAATGCAGGAAGATCTCGGTTCGATCCCTGGGTGAGGAAGAACCTCTGGAGGAGGAAATGACAAGCCACTCCAATATTCTTGCTTGGGAAATCCCAGGGACAGAGAAGCCTGGCAGGCTAGAGTTGCAAAAGAGTTGAATACAACTTAGGGACTAAAGAACAGCAGAAATTATTTATAACATCACAGTTTATGTTGAAATATGCCCAGCATTAAAATATTTATTTCAATAGATTACTGCAAGCCTTCCCAATGTCTCTGAAATGTATCCCTTCTCTTTTCCACTTTGTAGATGAAAGCCTAAGTCTTAGTATGGTACATTGTCCAATGTAATTTAATTCCAGACAAGCAGGAGAGCCATGGTTTAAATACGTGTTTTCATGTTTCAAAGTCCAAGCTCTTTCTTTTTTTATTATTTTAAAAAATTTATTTAGCAACCACTTGAATATCAAGTCATTGTATACCCATTCCAACTTTACTGATATTATCTTTTAATTAAATCACACAAATATAAGCTGTGACTTTTTCAAGCTCAAAATAAGCAAAAGTAAAAGAATAGATTGTACAGGAATACAGACATGTGTCCCAAAAAAGAGCAAGGGAATAATTTTAAAATTTGGGATAGTTGTTACCTCTTTCCAATCCAGGGATTGAACCTGGGTCTCCTGCATTGGAGGCAGATTCTTTATCATTTGAGCCACCTGGGAAGTCCCACACCAGATAGGAGGCAGGGACATGACTTAGGGAAAGAGCATACAGCTGATGTAACAGTACTGATATCATAGTTATTAAGTTGGCAAGCATTTATTTTTTTAAAGGATTAAAGTGTGATCTGTGCCCAAATACAAAATGAATATAAGTCAAAGGTTTTGTTTATATCACTAAATATATAAAGGAGTCAGGAAGATATTACAACCACATCAAGGGAGAATTCAAATTACTGCACATACATGCAGCCAGTCGGGAATGCTGAAATGAATACAGATAGTTGCAAAACCGATCAACATCCACAGGGCAATAATCAGTTACTTTCCACTGGACATAATTCATTGGCAGTTTTTTTATTGATAGCAATTTATATTATTGTCAGTTTTCAACAACTTACAGAGTTGTAAAATAGCTCAGGCCAAAAGGATTCACTGAAGACAGTATATACCCAGTAATCTTTTTTAGCCTATTCCAAAGTCTATCACAATTTATCTTGACACAAGAAAACTTTTATATGTACCAAATATTACATAAAAATAGAAGGAAGGATACAAAAGTAAGTATACTAGTCTGTGTTTCTCCATGCCCTTTCAATGGAAGGCATTGAAGAGAAAGATCTAAAGTTTCTAAATATACTTATTGCACTATGACAGAGATCTGCTCATATGATCAATAGGCAGTTCTGCAAATATAATGAAATATCATTTTTAAAAAATAATTTTTATGTTGATAAAAAATCACGTTTCTACAAACTTAAAGTCATAACATAGGAAAGATTATTGGCAATAAGTTGTGTCAAGAACCTCAAGTATAAGGGAGAATACAGAGCATTCTTATTTTAGAAATTAGCCTCAGCTACTTCTAGGAAACAGATGTCTTGATTTACAGTTAGATTTTGATTCTATAACTTTAGCTAGCTCAAGGTTGGCATAATTTTTACCTTGCTGTTCTGTTCTGAAATATATATCTTAATTGGTATATTTCATAACATACCATGATATTTATATTTTAGCAAGTGTGGAAGTCAAGATGTACATCTATGGTTAATGATGTGCGAGATTACTAACTCTCTGCTAAAACCACATTCAGTAACTAGAAAAATTTCGGTGGGTCATCTTCAATGTTAGTTCTGGGCTAGGATGGATGACCTCTAATTACTGTTATTGTGAAAGAACAGTTGAGAGGAGATCTACTCTCTTGGCAAACTTTTACATTTTAATAGAGTATTGTTCATTATAGGCACAATATTGTACACCAGACTTCTAAAATTTACTCATGTTACACAATTCTCTGTATGTGTGTGTGTGTGTGTCTGTGTGTGTTAGTCACTCAGTCATGTTGGACTCTTTGCAACCCCATGGGGGTGTAGCCCACCAGGCTTCTCTGTCCATGGGATTTTCCTGGTAAAAATACTGGAGACGGTTGCCATTTTCTTCTCCAGGAGATCTTCTTGATCCAGCGATTGAACCCAGGTCTCCTGTATTGCAGGCAGACTCTTTACCATCGATACCTGTATACCTATTGAACAGCATCTCCATGTTTTTTCTTTTTTTCCTTTTCCCATTCCTGGAACACCACCATTCTGCTTTGTTTCTGTGAATTTGACTGTATTAAATATTTCATATGAGCAACTTTTCAGTATTTTTCTTATGTGAGAGACTTATTTCACTTAACATAATATCTTCCAGTTTCATTCATAGTATCATGTATGGCAATATTTTCTTTCTCTTCCTTTTTAAGGATAAATTATGTTCCGTTGTATGTATATACCTCATTTGCTTTATCCACTCATCATTGATGGCATTGAGGTTACTTCCATATTTTAATTATTGTGAATAATACTGCAATGAACCTGAGAGTGGAGACAACTCTTAGAAATTCTGATTTCAATTATTTTGTATATAGACCCATAAATGGAATTTCTGGATCATATGGTAGTTTTTTTGTGTGTTTTTGTTTTTTGTTTTTTTTTTAGTTTTTGGGAAAGCCCCATATTGTCTTTCATAGCAACTGTGCCTTTTTATGTTCCCACCAATAGCATAAGAATGTTCCAATATCTTCACATTCTTACAAACATCTATCTTTTGTTATTCTCTTTGCTTGATAATAGCCATTTATCAGATGGAGGTGGTACTACTTTGTGGTTTTGATTTGCATTTCACTGATGATTAGCAATTTTTGTGTGGTTTCATATACCTGTCATCAGTTGTATGTAGTCTTTGGAGAACAGGATGGTTGTGCCTATACTATTGAATAGTAGGAAGTATTTATACATTTTAGAGATTAATCCCATGTGAAATATATGGTTTTCACCTATGTAATAAGTTTTTTGTTTATTTTGCTGATTGTTTCCTTTGCTGGGCAGAAGCTTTTTAGTTTGATATTGTCCCATTTGTCTGTTTTTGCTCTGGTTACTTGTGTTTTGGTGTCATGCAAAACACTGTTGTCAATAATAATGTCATTAATAGATTCCCGTATGTTTTCTCCTAGGATTTGTACTTTCATATTTTACATTTAGAACATTAATTAATTTTGATTTGATTTTAAATTTGGATGTAGAATAAGAATTCAATATTGTTATTTTGCACGTGGATATCCAGTTTTCATGGATTTGCCTGGTGGCTCAGATAGTAAAGAATTCACCTGGAATGAGGGAGACCTGAGTTTGATCCCTGGGTTGAGAAGATCCCCTGGAGGAGGGCTTGGCAACCCACTCCAGTATTCTTGGCTGGAGGATCCTCATGGACAGAGGAGCCTGGTGAGCTACAGTCCATGGGGTTGCAATGAGTCAGACATAACCGAAGCAGCTTAGCATACAGCACATCCAGTTTTCCCACTATTAATTAAAAGAATAGCCTTTCCCCATTGTGTATACTTGACTCTTTTGTCAAAGATCAGTTGGCCATATTAATGGGTTTACTTCTGTACTCTCTACTCTGTTCCATTGAGTAATATATCTATTTTAATATCAGTGATCTGCTGTTTTCATTACTCCATCCTTGTAATATATTTTTGAAAACAAGAAATGTTGTGTCTCCAGCTCCACTCTTCTTTTCCAAGAATGCTTTAGCTATTTGGAGTCTTTTTGTGGTTCACAATTCACAAATCAAATACAACCACACATTAAAAGTATTATACATTGTGATGAATTGGGATTTATCACTGGGATAAAAGAATGTTTCACCATAGGCAAATCAAGTAATGTGATATATCATATTAAAAGAATAAAGGATAAAAAGCATATGATCATCTCAATAGACTCAGAGAAAGCTTTTGACAAAAGTCAACAAGTTTTCATAAGAAAACTGTGAACTTGACATATATGAAAAGCTCACAACTAGCATCATGCTCAGTGATGAAAAACTGAAAATATATCCTCAGTGACCAAGAACAAGGCAAGGATACCCACTCTCACCACTTCTATTAAAAATAGTACTGGAAGTCTGGGTTAGAGGAACTAGGTAAGAAAAAGAAATAACAGGCATCCAAATCGGGAAGGAACTAAAAACTTATATGTTTACAGATGCCATAGTCTTATATGTAGAAAATCCACAAGACTACTCTTTTATCTAAAGACGACCCTTGTTCATATATTGGAAGACTTAATATTGTTGAAAGTGAAAAATTGAAAAAAAGACATTATCAGGCTGTATATCATCACCCTGATTATTTAAATTCTATGTAGAGTACATCATGCAAAATGCCAGGCTGGATGAATCACAAGCTGGAATCAACATGACCAGGAGAAATATTAACAACCTCAGATATGCAGATGATACCACTCTAATGGCAGAAAGTGAAGAGGAACTAAAGAGTCTCCTGATGAGGGCAAAAATGGAGAGTGAAAAAGCTGGATTAAAACTCAGCATTCAAAAAGCTAAGATCATGACATCCAGTCCCGTCACTTCATGGCAAATTGATGGGGAAAAAGTGAAATTTTTCTTTTTTTTCCTCCTTGGTCTCCAAAATCACTGTGTATAGTGACTGTAGCAATGAAATTAAAAGATGCTTGCTACTTGGAAGGAAAGCTATGACAAACCTAGATAGTGTATTAAAACACAGAGACATCACTTTGCCAACAAAGGTCTGTATAGTCAAAGCTATGGTTTTCCCAGTAGTCATGTATGGACGTGAGAGTTGGACCATAATGAAGGCTGAGCACCAAAGAATTGATGCTTTCTAATTGTGGTTCTGGAGAAGACTCTTGAGAGTCCCTTGGACAGCAAGGAGACCATTTAGTCAATTCCAAAGGAAATCCATCCTGAATATTCATTGGAAGGACTGATACTGAAACTGAGGCTGAAGCACCGATACTTTGACCACCTGATGCCAGGAGTCAACTCATTGGAAAAGACACTGATGCTGGGAAATATTGAGGGCAGGGGGAGAAGGGGATGACAGAGGATGAGATGGTTGGATGGCATCATAGAGTCAATGAAGTTTGAGCAAACTCTGGGAGACAGTGAAGGATAGAGAAGCCTGGCATGCTGCAGTCTCTGGGGTTGCAAAGAGACATGACATAGCAACTGAACAACAATATTGTTAAAATCCCCATTCTATCCAAATTTATCCACATGTTCAATGGTTTTCACATCCAAATTCCAATGGCATTTTAATATAAATGAAAAAAAATATCCTAGGCATGGATGATAATGAACATGATAAATATCCTTAATACAATGAAATAAAAACTGAAATAGTAAACAAATATACACTTACACATAAAATAATTCTTTCTTAATGTGTTGATGTGCATCAGACAAGATTTCAAAGTATAGCTGTTTCACTTGCAAATATATGCAGTTCTGAATAATGCTAGATGATTATTTACTGAATAATTACTCAGAGATAATAGTTACTCAGAGAACATTGCTATTCAAAAATTAATTATGCCATCATTTCATTGCAAAAATAGATTCATGCATGCTCAAAGCCCCAGGAATTGAGAGGAAAAGATGAACGTTATACAGAAATATCTTTCTAGAAAATGTGTATTTCTCACATATACTGGCAAGTAAAGAATAACTGAGAGAAACTAGAGGAAATAACTAAAATGTAACATCTGTCTGATCAACATCGTCAAAGTAATGAATCATTTCTCATGGGAAATTTACAGAATCTATCTTTATGTGGTTTTGGCATTACACTAACTCATCGGTTTCCAGATTACAATTTGAGCCTTGGTATTTTTTGTAGCACATATTTGCACTAAAGTTAGAGGATTTTATTACCTTGCTATTCTTAAGATTCTGTAACCATTGAGGAATTTTTGATAGAATCTAGTGTTGTTAAATCTTAAAATAATAGCACCTTACCTAGCTATAAAACCAGACAAAATTATAAAGCTAGACTTCAGTGGTTTGATTTTATAATTAGCATGAGCTATCTTAATTACTTACAAAGTGATGTCTCTTAATTACTTGGATTGAAATTTAACCTAGTTAAACTTTCATATTAACAAAGATGATCAAAGATCACTATCTAAAAGAAAAGAGGGAAACAATCATTCATACTTACTATCTTGACATAAAGGTTTAGCTAAATAAGTGATCAAAGGATTAAAGAAATGCATGTGAGTTAATGTATTCATTAGCATTACACATCTTAAAGAAGTCGAGGATGGTCTGAAAACAAATATGTGTTTTGAAGTATATAATTTTTTATAAGATTACCTTTTTATTTTATTTTGTGGAACAAATAAATAATATTTGTTTCTTTGGAGATTAAGCAAAATGATGATGTGAAAGAAGCTTGAAACTTATAAGGTAAGAATAGCATTACTTTTGGATTTTCTTTTTAGAAATAACTCCCTGACTGCTCAGCTGCAATGCATATCAATGTGGAAACAGCAAGTAGAATCTAAGAGGTTTATTGAAGATTTACATGTGTGAACATGGAGAAAATCAAATGATACATGAGAGGGTGTTAGGGACATCGTAAGCAAGGAATAAAGATTTAGCTCTTAAAGCAAAATTAACTCAAAAATTTAATCACGCCAACTGAAATGGCTAAACTACTTAGTCATTCAATCAAGTTTTGCTTTTTATAGGCAAGGAAGCTAGGTTAAGCTAAACATATAAAGATTAGAGCAACTAGGGAGCACAAATGACATGATCTAAATTAACATTAAGAAATATAAATGTAAGAATATAAGGGTAATCCTGAAAGGCCTCAAGAGCATACAAATTAAAAAAGTAGACAAAGTGATTTCTTTGGAGGTAAGAAACTGATAAGTGATATGGATGTTGAATGAAGGCATGGACATGGAAATGATCGTATTGTTGCTGTTCAGTCACCCAGTAGTGTCCGAATATTTGCTACCCAATAGAGTGCAGCATGCCAGGCCTCCCTGTCCCTCACCATCTCCCAGAGTCTGTTCAAATTCATGTTCATTGCACCAGTGATGCCCTCCAGCCATCTCATCCTCTGATGCCCTCTTCTCCTTCTGCCCTTAATCTTTCCCAGCATCAGGGACTTTTCCAATGAGTTGTCTGTTCACATCAGATGACCAAAATACTGGAGCTTCAGCTTCAGCATCAGTCTTTCCAGTGAATATTCAGGGTTGATCTCCCTTAAGATTGACTGGTATGACCTCCTTGTTGTCCAAGACTTTCAGGAGTCTTCTCCAGCACCACAGTTCAAAGGCATCAACTCTTTGGCCTTCTGCCTTCTTTAAGGTCCAGCTCTCACAACTATATCTGACCACTGAGAAAACCGTAGCTTTGATTATGCAGATCTTTGTTGGCAGAGTAACGTCTCCACTTTTCAACACAATCTAGGTTTGTCACCACTTTCCTTCCAAGAAGCGATCATCTTCTGATTTCATGGCTGCAGTCACCATCTGCAATGATTTTGGAGACCAAGAAAAGAAAATCTGTCACTACTTTCACCTTTTCCCCTTCTATTTGCCATGCAGTAATGGGGCCAGATGCCATGAAATAAGGAACTAAAGAACCTCTTGATGAGGGTGAAGCAGGAGAGTGAAAGAGCCAGAAATAATAATAGCTACCATATATTTATTACCAATATTTTCAGGTAGGATCAGTGTTGTAGACTCCCATTGTGAATTTAATTTGTGTTTTCCTGATTATCAATAAAGCTGAACATACCTTTATATATTAAATGTTTATTTTAAAGCTATATTAACTCTTAAAGTCCACAAATAATAAATGTTGAAGTGAGTGCTGAGAAAAAGGAATCTTCCTACACTGTTGGTAAGCATGGAAATTGCCACAATCACTATGGAGGTTTCTTAAAATGCTAAAAATAGAGTTAAAATTTGATCCAGCAATACCACTCCTGGGAACATTCCCAGTGAAAACTCTAATTCAAAAAAGTACATGCACCTCAATGTTCATAGAAGCCTAGATATTATCATATTGTCAATTAGAAAAGCAAAAATATCACAGGATATCACATATATGTAATCTTAAAAAAATGATACAAATGAACTTATTTACAGAGCAGAAAAAGAGTCACAGACTTAGAAAACAAACTTATTGCTACCAAGAGGGAAAGTAGGGGGTTAAACTAGAAGTTTGGCCATAACACACATATATATATGTGTTTATATATATATAATAAGGACTTACTATATAGCTCAAGGAATAACATTCAATACTCTTTAATAACCTGCAATGGAAATAATATGAAAAAGAATATATATCATTTTGCTGTACATGTGAAATTAACACAGTATTGTAAATCAACTATACTTCAATTTAAAAAGCCACAAATGTAATATATATATACTCTTTAACAACCAAATATGTAAAATTATTTTGTCGTGGACCATTGGTCTTCTCATTATTGGTAATAAGAAAAAGGAATAACAGCTTTTGTATGCCCAAATTTTTACTATCGTGTTAAATATTCTCACAGATTTTATTTTGAAACAATTCTATCTCCATGGGTTTAATACATTATAAATCATTCTTTATTTGATCAAATGCAAAACTTAATCCTTTCAATACATAGGAATGAAGAAAATTCTTTGACTAGGACTTGTGGTGTACTAATCTATTTTTCTCCATAATATTCTTTTTTCATATTTTATTATTATGCATGCTAATAATAATATTTAAGCTGTTCCGTAACAGCTTAGAAGATAGGAAGTGTAAGAAAACAGACCAAAAATTAAAGATGCATATGCAGATAAAACAAAGGAAAAGGAAAACCTCAGTCTGTGGCAAGACTTAGTACTAGCCATATTTAGAGGAAGTTAGCAAATTGAAGAATACAATGAGAAATAAGGAACATAAGGAAGTAATAAGGATAGTGTGGGACAAAGAGAAAAATTAAGGTTGATATCGTTCTATTGTTTATTCCCTTGTATTGGGTGCTCCCATGCATCAGTAACATTTACCCTTTACATAACCATACACCTTGTAAAATAAGGCTCTCCATATAGTTTAGAAATTAGAATAGTGTTTCAGTTACTTTTCAGTTTTACATCGTATACTTTGTATTTACTTTTCCCTCTCTCTGCTCTCCCATCCATCATTGGTAGCTTGATCCCCCTAAATATAAAAGTATAGAAACCGGCCATTTACATTTATAGATAATAAAGAATTGATGGGTGTAAGAGGCTTGCCCACAGTCCTACAGTGATTTACTTTGTTGAAATTAAAATCCAGGGTAATGTTAATACAAGGATAGCAATATAGATCTTAGTGACAAAGGTATGCAATGACTTAATTTAGACTAATATAATTAAAGCAGAACATCCTTTCACTCAACAAATAATTACCAAATCCCTAATATCTGTCAAATGAACTTTATACAAATAAGGCAGGAATTAATAGAATTCATTTTCTGTACCATCTCAGTGTAGCGACATAAACGGGCAAAACATGCCAAGTATCCACACAACATTTTATTCATCTTATGTAAGGATGGGAAGGGTGCTATAAGCTGCACATAAGAGGGGCATTTAAGAAAAACTTATGAACTTAAATCTGGGAAGAGTGTGTAGTAAATGAAGGCAATGAGAGGATACAAAACCCACACAGTAAATTAAGAGTAGATGTTAACCCTGTGTGTTAAAACACCCACAGACAAAACACATATTCTAGTTAAACTTAACCACTAGAAAAGTGAGCTAATTTTAGTGTAGGTTGGATTTGTGTTAGTGAAAATGTTATGAGTGAGCATCTCTCTGGGAATATAGTAGCAGAGAGGTGAGTTATATGGTGGTTTTTTTTTTTTTTTTTTTTTTTATGGAGTACTATATTATCCTAACAATAATCAGGTAACATTGAAGAATATCACTGCAGTCAGGAATCATTAGGTTGTATAGAAAATGAGAGAATGTATTTGTTAGGCTTATGATATCCAATTATCAAGTTCTACTCACTTTATATGAAGATGTATTTCATAGATTTATGTGTATACTCTGAAATCTAAATGCCTCCATATCTCATCACTGTAACTCTCTAATTTTCTCTTCTGGCTAATTAGTTACATGAAATGTTTGCACCTAAAAAGAGGAAGCAGGTTGCCAATAATAGAATATTTTAAGAGGGAAATATAATATCTCTTAAGACTTGGAGTTAATGGCATGAACTAGCTGCTTAGGTAGTACATGGTGAGACATAAATCAAAGTTGGCCAAAGAACAATATATTAATGATAGAGTGGACATCAAAATATCCCAAAGTCAAAAAGCTATTCAATTCATAAGCTCTGGTTGGCTATACCAGTGCAGGTGCATTGGATTAGGGAAATGGCAATGCATGAGGATCTGGAAACATCTTGCATGTCCTAAATCAGGTAAATAGACAACAAACTCATCTGTGAAAGGGGATTCTAAAATCACACCAAAAACTGAAGGAAACAAGTTAAGCTAGACTTGCTGAGAGACTAGAACATGAAACTAGAGAAGCAACCAGAAGCTAAAGAATCAACTACCATTTTCTATCTGCTTTGTCACTTTGTTTTCTCTCTTAGTGATTACTTCCTTCTTCTGGGCTTTCCTTGTGACTCAGCTGGTAAAGAATCAGACTGTAATGAGGGAGACCTGGTTCGATCCCTGGATTGGGAAGATCCACTGGAGAAGGGAAAGTCTACCCACTCCAGTATTCTTGGCCTGGAGAATTCCATAGACTGTATAGTCCATGGGGTGGCAAAGAGTTGGGCACAACTGAGCGACTTCACCTTCTGACTCTTTAAATATTGCATGTCTGCATGAGATTAAAAAGGGAGAAACTATTTGAGGGCCCCGCTATATTAAATACTATTTAATATAGTGTTTCGCATACACTGTCTGTTCATAAATATTTTTTATTTGTTCATTGTTTCTCTACACAGAATGAAAAATCCTACTCCAGTGGTCTGTGTGCCTTCTGAAGCTGCATATTCATGAGAGTGACTCAAATTACTGTGACCAAATTACAAATCACTGGTAGAGAAACATTAACCCTGTAGGAATTCCTTTGTTAACTGTCCACTCAGTCACATATGTGCAAGAACACTTTTTTTTTTTGCAAGAATTCTTGAGAAGCAGATGTGACTGAAGGGAATGTGGAGGCATAACAAAGGTCATATCTTTTATGTGTAAGTATGTGTTTTCTATATATATTACAGTATATATATATATATATAGAGAGAGAGAGAGAGGGAGAGAGAGAGAGAAAGAGAGAGAGAGAGAGCGTTAGACAAGGCTGTGGTCCATGTGATCAGATTGACTGTGATTGTCTGTGACTGTGGTTTCAGTCAGTCTGCCCTCTGATGACCTCTCTCAGCACCTACCATCTAACTTGGGTTTCTCTTATCTTGGACGTGGGATATCTCTTCACGGCTGCTCCAGCAAAGCACAGCTGCTGCTCCTTACCTTGGACATCATGTGTGGTCGTGAGAGTTGGACTATAAAGAAAGCTGAGTGCCGAAGAATTAATGTTTTTGAACTGTAGTGCTGGAGAAGACTCTTGAGAGTCCCTTGGACTGCAAGATCAAACCAGCCCATCCTAAAGGAGATCAGTCCTGGATGTTCATTGAAAGGACTGATGTTTAAGCTGAAACTCCAATACTTTGGCCACTTGATGGGAAGAGCTGACTCATTGGAAAAGACCCTGATGCTGGGAAAGATTGAGGGCAGGAGGAGAAGGGGACAACAGAGGATGAGATGATTGGATGGTATCACTGACTCAATGGACATGGGTTTGGGTAGACTCTGGCAGTTGGTGATGGACAAGGAGGCCTGGCATGCTGTTGTTCATGGGGTTGCAATGAGTTGGACATGACTGAGTGACTGAACTTAACTGAGTTGAACTTAGATATATATATATATATATATTACATATTACATATATATTATATATATATATATATATATATATTACAGTAGAGATAGTGAGCAGAGTAGGATTATTTTCTTTAATAGAGTATGAAAGCCCACTAAATTTCTGAAAGGTGAAATAATATAATACAATTATTATGTACTTAGAAATGATCACTGGAGGCAACAGAATTGGTTGCTTTTTGGAAAGAAGGAAACCTGAGAAGTTAGGAGGAGGGTCTTAGTATAAGGTAAAACAAATTAGATGGTACCATTAGAAATGGAGGGAATTAAGATATATATGATACAGCTTATAGCCATTAGGGTGGGTATATCACGTAATTTAAACATATGTCAGTATATTATTGGACTAAGAATATGATAAAATATAAGGTTCAATTTAGAAACAGAAAAAATCAGTGCTTATAAGTTCAAATAGACTTGCTTTTATGAATCAGAGCTGCCATCATCACATGTGTTCCACCATGGGGCGCTTACATTCACATCTCTGAAAAATGTTGACTCTTAGGTTAGAATTAGTCATTCATTTCAGTAATGAATTATATACTTAATCCAGTGGACCTTTGAGATCTGTGAGGATTCTAGACACCTTAAGGAATCTTGCTTTCAGCAGAACAGCTTCAGAAGGTTACTGTGAGGATAATAAGATCCTGTTAGTTTAAACTACAGTTTTTCTTTTGATGATTTAAACTTTGGCATTAAATAAATGTGTCTTATATTTGACAATCTAGATAATCTATGTACCCTATTATAAGGGTTTCCCAGGTTGTGCTAGTGATAAAGTACCCACCTGCTGATGCAGGAGATCTAAGAGATGTGGATTCAGTCCATGTGGCAGGAAGAGCCCCTGGAGAAGGGCATGGCAACCCTCCAGGCCTGAAGAATCCCGTAGACAGAGGAGCCTGCCAGTCTATAGTCCACAGGGTCACAAAGAGTCAGATGTTACTGAAATAATTTAGCATGAACATAAGCACTCCATTATAAATGCAACTTTACAGAAATGATTATTTTTCATTGGTATATCCGAGAAAATTATAAAATCTATACAATATTTTATTTCTGACCCAGTAATTTTTGTGTATGTCTTTTAATTTCAATGAACAACAGTCAAACCTTAGTACATATGAATGCTTTATTTCCAAGAGTCCTTATGAGAAACACATATATTCCTTCAAAGTTAAAGGGAATAAAAACTGTGAAAGATTGTTTTCTTTTTTTGCTAAATGAAAGAGCCTTTTTCATATGAAATGATATCTCCTATTATTGTATACAAAGGATATTTGATACAGTTAAACTTAATAGTGGCCTGAATAGGGATCAGAGTAGAACATAGTTTATAAATATACATTTGTCATAACGCACAAAGATATTTGAAACATTATATTAGAGCAGTAGCTTAACCAAAAATATGAATGAATCTATAATTACATGACAATGGATACTAGGTAAAGAGTAGAGTTAACTGCCCTTCTTGAGAGTAGATTCTGATAGAACTAGAGGAATTTAAAATCTGGAAGTCAGTTTGCATCTATTGGCATGAGTTTGGGTTTAAAAATACATTGGAAGTTGAAAGGTTACATATTTTGGTCTTGCCTGGTGGCTCAGGTGGTATAGAATCCACTTGCAATGCAGGAGACCCAAGTTCGATCCCTGGATTGGGAGGGTCCCCTGGAGGAGGCATGGGAACCCACTCCAGTATTCTTGACTGGAGAAACCCTTGGACAGAGAAGCATGATGAGCTACAGTTCATGGGGTCGCAAAGAGTCGGACACAACTGAACAACTAAGTACAGCACATATATTATCATGTATGGCAAATGAATTTATAGGATTGGAGAAAAAACTATACAGACTATTTCAAAATAAAACTAGCACCGTTAAAGTTATCATTTTGTACTACTCCTGTTTTGATACCCTGAATTATTATTTGCTCTTGGATCCTCAATTCTTTTCAATTTTAAATACCAAGAATAGGTCAAAAGTAATCAAGGTTGTATATTGTCACTCACTTATTTAACTTATATGCAGAGTACATCATGAGAAATGCTGGGCTGGAGGAAGCACAAGCTGGACTCAAGATGGCTGGGAGAAATATCAATAACCTCAGATAAGCTGATGACACCACCCTTATGGCAGAAAGTGAAGAAGAACTAAAGAGCCTCTTGATGAAAGTGAAAGAAGAGAGTGAAAAAGTTGGCTTAAAGCTCAACATTCAGAAAACTAAGATCATGGCAGCCGGTCCCATCATTTCATGGCAAATAGATGGGGAAACTGTGGAAACAGTGGCTAACTTTATTTTTCTGGGCTCTAAAATCACTGCAGATGGTGACTGCAGCCATGAAGTTAAAAGACTCTTACTCCTTGGAAGGTAAGTTATGACCAACCTAGACAGCATATTAAAAAGCAGAGACATTACTTTGCCAACAAAGGTCCGTCTAGTCAAGGCTATGGCTTTTCCAGTGGTCATGTATGGATGTTGGAGTTGGACTATAAAAAGAGCTGAGCACTGAAGAGTTGATGCTCTTGAACTATGGTGTTGGAGAAGACTCTTGAGAGTCCCTTGGACTGCAAGGACATCCAACCAGCCCATTCTAAAGGAGATCAGTCCTGGGTGTTCATTGGAAGGAATGATGTGGAAGCTGGAACTCCATTATGTTGGCCACCTGATGGGAAGAGCTGACTCATTGGAAAAGACCCTGATGCTGAGAGGGATTGGGGGCAGGAGGAGAAGCAGACGACAGAGGATGAGATGGTTGGATGGCATCACCGACTCGATGATCATGGGTTTGGGTGAACTCCGGGAGTTGGTGATGGACAGGGAGGCCTGGTGTGCTGTGGTTCATGGGGTCGCAAAGAGTTGGACACGACTGAGTGACTGAGTCACACTCTCCTGGCAGTTTGTATTAACTGTATGGGTTATTTCTTCTGGGTTTCTTTTGGTCAATCATTTTGATTTGCCTGGTTCACATGCCATGTCTGGTATATCTCAGGATCCTGCTGAGGCAGGAGGCAGATGGCTCCCACCCTCAGGGTAAAGCAACTGGGGATTCATTCTCTATTAACAAACTCCACAACAAGAATAGCAAGGCAATTGAAGCAAGGATGCTGGGCCCTGCCCAGACCATGTATTTCTCATTCTGGAGGTCAGGAGACCTCCCTAACCACATATATACAGAAAGGCTCCTTGGAGGCCAAAGGGGAGTTATGTCAAGGGATATTTTATCCAGACACCTTTTTGGTAAAATTTATCTTGATTAAGAGATTCGTGTTCACACATGTGAGGATCTTGAGATATACCAAACATGGACTGTGAACCAGGCAAATTAAAATGATTGACCAAAGGAATCCCAGAAGAAATATCTCATGAAAATAATTCAAACTGCCATGAGGGTGTGACTCAGCTACCCTCTCTTTCTCTGAGTCTGCCCATGTGTCTCCCCACATGCACTGCAGTTTTTTCCCTCTTTATAAATACTTTACTTGGTTCACTGCTTTCTGTCTTTGTGGGAATTCTTTTCTGCAAAGCCAAAGGGCCAGCACCCTTGACTGACCACTGATCTAATGGCTAGATCTGGTGCTTTCACTGCTATGGCTCAGCCCAATCTCTGGCTGGGAACCTAAGCCCTACTCCAAGCTATTGCAGGCTGAGGCCACCCAAGATCACTCCCATGAGTGCTCAGGCATTTCTTAGCCAATATGGAGTCTACCAAAGAGGCCTGTAGGTATCTTGGCATTAGTTTGCATCACTCCCCCTTGACTTCCAAAGTGCTTTTTCACACCGGCGTGGTCAGGGAGTTGTACTGACTCATGAATGAGAAATATGTGGTCTGCCCAGCCTCCTCCCTTAGATTTTCTGTTATTCTCATCTTGAAGTTTCTGTCCATAAGGAATGAATCTCCAATCACTATACCCTGAGGAGGGGCATCTGCCTCTTGCCTCAGAAATTATTCCAAACCACTAAAATATAGCTATAATGTAGATTGGCATATTACATTGACATAATACATTCATAACTTATAATATTAAATGATGCTTCCATATTATGTTTAAATATTTTTAGAATTTCTTATGCTTCTCTACCATTATGTTCTAAATTCTGTGATATTGACAAATAGAATCAATCATTGTCTACCTTCCTACTCTGTTTATATTAACCAAGCAATTGGAGAGTATACCTAGAGAACAATTTATCACACACATGTTTATTTTCCACTTTCTTACTAAGTAGAACAAATGTTATGTAATCACCTACCACAAAAAATATTTTGTTGTTCTTTGATCCTTTGAAATGCCGACACTGAAGATCACTGCTAAGATAAAGACAAACACAGCACAAAATCTCAGAAAACAAAATCTACGCGTTATAAACTTTCAATGGTGGTACAAAAACAAAAGGTTGAAACACATACAAAAAAATAAATAAATAGAAAAAGAAGGAAAGGAAGTTTCATGAGCCACTTAGCCTAGGATTAATAGCTCTTCTAGATGTATTTCACCATTATAGGCAATTAACAGATGAATATTCTGTGTTTGACCCTTTTAGAATTTTCAGTCATTTTTGTTTGCCCAAGGTGGTCTTTCAACTTTACGTGTCTATTGCCTGTAAAACAATAACACTTTACAGGCAGAAACAAAGTGAATTTGATTAAAAGCAGGAAATAGACCTGGTAAATGCAAATGTTTTTATATTGAGTATAACTGTATCATGTAAATGCTTTATGTTTACCAAAGATGCCAAGAATATATCCCCTCATCCCTTAAACTCTTCTTGAATCCTGATACTCTCTGATCAGGAGAATCCCCTTGACTTTATTTTTCCTCAAATCTGATGGGCTTTTCAGATTGCTTTGATTAATGATATATACCCAATGTGATGTTTTTGAATTCTGAGACTGCATTACAAAAAATGTCATGAAGTTCCACCCTTTTCTCAGGATACTTATTTTCTGAACCCAGATGGAATTTTGTAAAGAAACTGCAACAAGGTTGTGCAGAAAAGCCATGTGGAGTATCTTGGTGGGTTGTTAGGGTTGACAGATTAGATGAGGTTCCATCACACATCAGTTTTCAGACAATATAGTTGAAGCTGCATCCAACTGACTCTAGTGCCATGTTGTTGAGTAGAGCAGAAACAGATTACTCTATGTGTCTAAATTCCTGATTAAAGAATTCATAAGAGCAACCAAATGTTGACTTATACTACTAGGTTTGGAGTGGATTGTTACTCATAATCAGTTCAGTGCAGTTCAGTTGTTCAGTCATATTCAATCTTTGTAACCCCGTGGACTGTAGCACGCCAGGCCTCCCTGTCCATCACCAATGCCCAGAGTTTACTCAGACTCATATCCATTGAGTTGGTGATAACATCCAACCATCTCATCCATTGTTGTCCCCTTTTCCTCCTGCCCTCAATCTTTCCCAGCATCAGGGTCTTTTCAGTTGAGTTAGCTCTTCGCATCAGGTGGCCAAAGTATTGGAGTTTCAGTTTACACATCAGTCCTTCCAATGAATATTCATGACTAATTTCCTTTAGGATGGACTGGTTGGATTTCCATGCAGTCCAAGGGACTCTCAAGAGTCTTCTCCAACACCACAGTTCAAAAGCATCAATTCTTTGGTGCTCAGCTCTCTTTATAGTCCAATTCTCACATCCATATATGATTACTGGAAAAACCATAGCCTTGACTAGACAGACTTTTGTTGGCAAAGTAATGTCTCTGCTTTTTAATATGCTATCTAGTTTGGTCATAACTTTCCTTCCAAGGAGTGTCTTTTAATTTCATGGCTGTAATCACCATCTGCAGTGATTTTGGAGCCCAAAATCATAAAGTCTGCCACTATTTCTGCTGTTTCCCCATCTATTTGCCATGAAATGATGGGACCGGCTGCCATGATCTTAGTTTTCTGAATGTTGAGCTTTAAGCCAACTTTTTCACTCTCTTCTTTCACTTTCATCAAGAGGCTCTTTAGTTCTTCTTCACCTTCTGCCATAAGGGTGGTGTCATCAGCTTATCTGAGGTTATTGATATTTCTCCTGGCAATCTTGATTCCAGCTTGTGCTTCCTCCAGCCCAGCGTTTCTCATGATGTACTCTGCATATAAGTTAAATAAGCAGGGTAACAATATACAGCCTTGAAGTACTCCTTTTCCTATTTGGAACCAGTCTGTTGTTCCATGTCCAGTTCTAACTGTTGCATCCTGACCTCCATACAGATTTCTCAAGAGGTAGGTCAGGTGGTCTAGTATTCCCATTTCTATAAGAATTTTCCACAGTTTATTGTGAACCACACAGTCAAAGGCTTTGGCATACTCAATAAAGCAGAAAGAGATGTTTTTCTGGAACTCTATTGCTTTTTCAATGATCCAGTGGATGTTGGCAATTTGATCTCTGTTTCCTCTGCCTTTTCTAAAACCAGCTTGAACATCTGGAAGTTCACGGTTCACGTATTGTTGAAGCCTGGCTTGGAGAATTTTGAGCATTACTTTACTCACATGTGAGATGAGTGCAATTGTGCTGTAGTTTAAGCATTCTTATTGCCTTTCTTTGGTTTCACATGATAGTGTGAATGAAAACATTTGGCTGTCATATCAGTAAACAAAGGATGCTTCAGCCATCAAGCCATCACATTACCATGGCCCCCATGGTGAGCCCTACAGAAACTCAGGATAGAAACAGGATGCCCACCATCAAACAGTCAGTCACTGCATCCACCCCAAAGATGCACCCTGAGGAGACTCAGGGTGAGAAAGCATAGGGTACTGGCCCCAGACACCTGAGGTGCATATCAAAGGAGTGATTTCAATGAGCTCAGAGTTTTGCATCTCTTATACATAGGAAAACACTATGCATTAACTTGACATGTATGGTTTTCTTTAGTTATCAGTAATCTGTGATGCTCTGAATACCTGGTCTTTGTTACAAAATCTCCTGTATATCCTGGTTCCTCCCTTACTTCCTTGTAGATAGTTCTGAAAGACTGGTCTCCTGGTATTGAAGCTCTCAGAATGTCCATTGAGTAAAACATAAGTCTCAGTTTTTGGGTTGTACTTTTTTTCAGTTGACACTAGTAACTCTAGTGGTTTCATGTCAGAATGGTATATTTTAGATATATCACTGTTAACAGTGATGTTACTTAATGCAAAATCAGATTATCCAAAAATGGTTCTGTGCTTTTAATTCAACTTGTCTGGGCAACATTTGTTGAAGGAAACTTGTCTTCCTCTTCTCACAATGGGCACATGCACATGGACAGCCTGTTTTCCATTTGTTCTAGGGCTTCCACAATCTGGTAAGAGGGCTACAGTGTTCCCTTCACCAAGATTTCCAGGCCCTGAGGCCAGCTGATGCCAGACATCCCTTTTGTGTTTCTGGAACTTAAATCCAGAGAGGGCTAGTACAGATCATCCAGTAGAACTTTTCATGGATAAACTCACTCTCATAATTGACATTCAATATTTGAATGTGCCATTATAGCAATATTGAAAAAACTTGTTTACTAAGACATGTACATATACTTGATGTCCAATAAGCAGCCTGGACCCGGATAATTCTTATGCAAGTACTGGGAAAGTTGGGAATCTGCATCTTTTACTTGTTACGTGCATGCTCAGTCACTTCAGTTGTGCTCAACTCTTTCTGGTCCCATGGACTGTATCCCTCCAGGCTCCTATGTCCATGGAATTTTTTAGGCAAGAATACCAGAGTGGACTGCCATTTTCTACTCAAAGGTATCTTCCCGACCCAGAGATCGAAACTGTGTCTCGTGTCTCCTGCCTTGGAAGGCTGGTTCTTCACCACTAGCCCCACCTGGGAAGCCCTTTTATTTGTTGAATGGGTTTTAAAGATTTCTCTTTCCCCAAGTGAACTGATTTCTTAATTTTTGATATGTGTTCAGTCAGTTCAGTCACTCAGTCATGTCCGACTCTTTGCGACCCCATGGATTGCAGCAGGCCAGGCCTCCAGGTCCATCACCAACTCCCAGAGCTTGCTCAAACTCATGTCCATCGAGTCAGTGAGGCCATCCAACCATCTCATCCTCTGTCGTCCCCTTTTCCTCCTGCCTTCAATCTTTCCCAGCACTGGGGTATTTTCCAGTGAGTCAGTTCTTCACATCAGGTGGCCAAAGTATTGGAGCTTCAGCTTCAGTATCAGTCTTTCCAATGAATATTCAGGACTGATTTCCTTTAGGATTGACTGGTTTGATCTCCTTATAGACTCTCAAGAATCTTCTCCAATACCATAGTTCAAAAGCATCAATTCTTCGGTGAACTGATTTCTTAACTTTTGGTATGTGACAATGCACAATTCCAAAAACTGCTGCACATAATTAATAGCCTAGAATTTATTAATCTTGTATGAAAATTAGGAAGTCAGTCATCAGTTATATTTTAAGATGTTTAAATTCTATGTCACATTTTAAAACGACTTAAACCATATGACTACAAAGAAAAAGAAATTCAAGAGTCCAGAAAATTTAAATAATTTAATATATGATGTATCATAAATTGATTAGTACATGAATTAATTACTTAGGAATTATTTGAAAATTAGAAATAGTTTAACCAATTTTTATTTAGGAGTTAATAAAGCTTTAAGGATTAACTAGTTAGGAATATATAATACTCATATATCAAGTTAGCCTTAACCCATTCCAGTTATAATCATAGAAATTGTTTAATTTTCAGAATGTTTTATTTTTAATAAATATAGTTTATAGTTCCTAGTTGGCAATATGTCTTATATCTATGTGACTATTTTTTGCTGACAATTTTACTTTTAAACTTGTCCCCCCTAAAATCTCATGGCTCAGTTGTATTTGTATCACTTTAACTGAATTATGCATGTTCTGTGTATTCACCTCTGCCCTAAACTTTTCAAATACAGAAATACTCCAAAACCAGTTTTTAAAATCTGTCCACACTATATGTTTATCAAATCAACATATTGTGCACCTTAAATTTACAAAATGTTATATCTCAATATCTTAATAAATCTGGAAAAATATAAAAACCCAATAGTATGCTTTATAATATGCAGTCTTATAAGAGCTTGAATTTCACTGTTAAAAATGTATGCTAATTAGTTCAAGAACATTTGAGCTTCTACTTTTATGGAAGAATATTTTCAGGGAAGAAAACCATGAGTGTCAAAAGTATTAACACATATATCCCAGCTGGTTATCTATGCAGTGATAAAGCTGCAAGAGGTGAGATATATTTTCAAACCTATTAGCACTCATTGGGGTATATTCAGAATTCTGAAATATTTCTAGTGAGAATGTTTCATGATGCTGTCTCAAGTATCTAATTAAAGTGTGCACATCAAACAGATAAAAGCAATACCTTGACTAGTACACCAAGCCTGATAACAAAAATAGGGCTACCCTCCTTTCATTCCTCTCAGCATACAGTCCTACATCATTGAGATATTTCCCTTGTTCCTTAGGTATTATATTGGAGCTTGAAGTCCATTATGGAGTACAAACTCCTTTCGTTAAGACTCTGCTTGTGCATGAAATTCTGATGAAATATCTATGTAAATTATATTATTATGATATTTACATGCGTATTTCACATGTATTCCAGATACTCTTCGCTAGTGTATAATTTATCATTCCTGCTGCTGAATGGTGAGGAAGAAAAAGTCTGAGACACTGTCTCCCAGGATGATAATCATTTTACATTAAAAAATAATATAACTATCCCCAAGATCACATTCATTTCAAGGCTGATTTATTAAAAAAAAACTATGTTAGGTGTTTCTTAGATTAACTAGTAGTTTATTTATTTTTTACTGAACCTGTTTTCAGAGACAGACATGTTAGAAAGCCGAAGCAGATCCAACAAATGAGTGGCAACCAAGAATCAGGGGAATAAAAGCAAGATGTGAGAGTACCCCAGTACCTACTGCATGCATAATGTTGACTAAAAAGATGCGTAATGTGAGAGTTGTGAGTTAAGTTTTATTTGGGACAAAATGAGGACTGCAGCCCAGGAGACAGCACCTCAGATAGCTCTGAGAGACTACTCCAAAAGGGTAGTGGGGGAAGGTCAATATATAGGATTTTGGTGAAGGGAGAATTCAGTGCAATCAAGCACTTACTTTACAAGAGGTATTCTGCTAGTTCTGAGGAACTGATGTCACCATGAAGGGATTTGGTGCTTTTCTAGATATGAAGAGATGCAAAGATTGGGATCATGAAATCAGTTCTAGAAAATATCTAAGACCTGTTCTACCAGTTTCCCTGGAGCACAGAGTGACTCATCCTTTACCCCGAATTACCCTCAGTGGGTGTCAAAGGTCATCAGCTGCAGCAGCGTAGGGTTCAATCCCTGCAGAGGCAGATGGCAAATGCTTTTGTTGCTGTTGTTGTCTTGGCAAGTGCCAATTCGCAGTTGACAGGCAAGTGCCAATTTGTAGTTGACAACATTCTCATTAAATGTGACCATTTATGTCAATCTGATTTTTTTTTTTCCTTAAAAATACTGAGTTGTTTATTTTGCCTGCTTTTAAAACTTTTTTTATTTTATATTAGGGTATAGCCAATTAGCGATGTTGTGAGAGTTTCAGGTGAACAGTGAAGGGACTCAGCCATATGTATACATGAATCTTCTCCCCTAAACTCCCTTCCCATCGAGATTGCCTCATAGCACTGAGCAGTGTTTCATAGGCCATACCGTAGGTCCTTGTCGGTTATCCATTTTAAGATAGCAGTGTGTACATGTCCAGCTAAAACTCCCTAACTATCTCTTCCCCCTATTCCTTCTTCCTGGCAACCGTAAGTTCATTCTCTAAGTCTGTGAAATATTTTTCTGTTTTGTAAGTACTTATTTTGCTTTTGGGCTGCCATGGAGGCTCAGGCTGTAAAGAAACCACCTGCAATGCAGAAGACTCGGGTTTGATCCCTGGGTTGGGAAGATCCCCTGGAGAAGGGAATGGCAACCCACTCCAGTATTCTTGCCTGGAGAGTCCATGGACAGAGGAGCCTGGCGGGCTACAGTCCATGGGGTTACAAAGAGTTGGACACGACTGAGTGACTAACACTTACTTATTTTGCTTTTACCAATCCAAGTAGAAAGGACACATTTGTGGAATATCACAGTGATTGAAGCCTTATTTGTCGGCCACTCTTAACAGAAGTGATTATCAGTATTCAAATATGTGAAGCTGCCAAAGAAGTTAAAGAATGAGCAGATGTCTGAGAGACCACAATCGGGTTAAAAGGTAAAGGAGAAAACAAAATTTTAATACAAATCATATCAATTTTATCTGTCTTATTGAGGTCCAAATCTTTCAATCATAAAATGAATCCAATTTGTTGTCTGACATGGAGAAAGAACTCTCTCCTGCTATTTAGGCAAGAATTTCCATAAAAATTCAAGTATAGGCAGCAAGATAAGGTTGTGAGTAAATTCAGTACTCTGATATGTTATCAAGTGAAAACGTAAGGCTTTTCCTTTTCTGAGAGGATAATTATTACATGGAAACGTGGTGGGTAAAATATTTGATCATGTTTCCCATTTTCATTTTCCATTTTCATACTTGCTGATCTGTATGAAACTTAAAAATACACTGTATTTTGATGTAGTTCACTAAAATTTTGAGAGAAAAATCTTTTGCTCTAAAAGGGATGAGCCAAGAGGCTTTCCATAGCATGAATTATTAAAATAAAACTATACCCCCATCTAGGGGATAATCATTGTATCAAGCAATAAAAGCTGATACTTGGAAAGTTGGAAATAGTGTATATTTCCTAACTTAAATTTGTAAACATAATATTAACCCTAAGGAGGGCAACAAGTCAAATTCATTATAGCCAAATGGACTTGGCAGCAAATGATTGTTTGTTGGCTACAGCTATTAAAGTTGTCCTCAATTAATAATCACTTATTTTTGCCATAGAAAAATCTCAGTATAAAATTTAAGGAACAATTATTTGATAAGTATTAAAATTTAGAAAGAAATACAACAAAGCACCTTTGAATATATAAACTTCTAGGATCCCAATATCTCAAAACTCTTGTATGCACGTAACATAGACTCATTAGGAAAGACTCTGATGCTGGGAAAGTTTGAATGCAAAAGGAGAAAAAGGCAGTGGAGGATAAGATGTGTTTGGATGGCATCACAGAGTCAATGGTCATGGATTTGAGCAAACTCTAGGAGATGGTGGAGGACAGGGAAGCCTGGCATGCTGCAGTCCATGGGGTTTCAAAGAGTCAGACATGACTTAGTGGCTGAATAACACAACAGTTACATCTATAAGTATAAATTTCATATATAATAATTATACACATATATATATATTTATGTACATTATATATTTATAGAAAGAATATAGAGTTAAAAATCTTCTATGAAGAAAATATTAGCTTTCAATACCAGATAAGGTTAAAATATCAGATAAATTTTATATGAAAAGACCATAAATGTGTATTGAAAATACACCATATCTGTTAAAGTTACCAGCTAGGTTAGGGAAGGGAAGATGCAAATCTCCAATCTGAAGTTTTGCCTTTATTCTTCTCCAGACATCTGCTCTAAAGACTTAATGATTTGCAACACACCTGTAAATAATCTGAAGACTGTTCCTCTAATTACCAATGGGCTAATTAAGAGACAGGTTATTGGAAAAGCTACAACTGTAACTCACCTGCAAGACCACTATTTACTTGCACCATACAGACAAGATTCTGGAGAACTTAGGTAATCATAGCCATTAAGATTGTGGGATAAACATAAAAAGGAAAGCCAAGTTGAAACAGATTGATTTGGGGTGATAAAAAATTTAATTGAAGAGCACTGCCCATTTGTCATTCAAACAGAACTTCTGGAACTCTTCATCTAAAACTGAATATGCAGAACTGACTGGAGGAAATTCACAACTCTCCTACTAGACTTGTAGGAAACAGAGGTGTCTTTTGATATGTCTCCTTCCCTTCCTTCTCTTATTTAACTCCTTTTAACCAACTCATTTACACAATTATGTTTTATGATATTATCTATTGAATCCCTCCAATAGTCAATTTCAATAGTCAGTTTTATAGTCTCTTCTACATATCTCAGCAAAAACATGAACATTTTGCTTTTCTCTGTTCTTCTAACATAACCTTATTATATCAATATTTATTGTTTTATTGTAATTTTAAACCCATTGTTTACTGTCAAGCCAAGTGAATTAATATTACACTTGTTTTCTTATACAATGATTGTTTTGTAGTGAATCATGCCCTGTGTGGTCATGTATACTCTACTCTTATTGCTAATTTATCTCTAATTATATGATAAAATTATGAAGGAACAGATATTCTATTTTTTTGGTCTTTTCTTTCGATTACTATGTTTTTCTATTGTTTTTACAGATTGATCTCTATGCTTTTACATTTTTCTGAATCTTTCCTTCATTTCTCTTCCAGATTATATTACCTTTTTACTGGATATCATGTCTTCCTCTTTCCTGCTGTTATTTTCCCCTATTTTGTATAGCATATAAGTACATGGAAAGTGAAGATTTTGAGAACATTCAAGTCTAAAGGCAAAATATTTAAAATGACTGAACATAAAAATAAATAAATAAATAAAATGACTGAACATAGAAACTAAAATTTTTCACACTGTGGAATCTCTATAAACAATTTTGATTGACAGTCATTTAATTGTCAAATTATTCTAAATCATTTTATCCACATTAGTTTATCCTTCTTAATGAGAAATAAGTCATCCTCCATTTATAGCTTAAACCTAGTTTAAAATTTCCTGGAGGCTTTAAGAACAGATGGTAGCATCTGTTTAAAGTTGATATGGTTATTAAAGTACAGAAATACCTAAGCACTAAAGTTTTAATTCAGTTGACATCAACCCTTTGTGCATCTAAATAAAAGTCCACAAAGACTTGAAAGTTATTTCTACGCTAGGAAAATGTAAATCCCACAAAAGTACAAAAAAGAAGAAAGGACAAAAGTTGATAGTGCATACTTTGTTTAGGACCAAAAGTTGTTGACTCAGTTTGATTCACTAAAATGGGCAGAGGAGCACAGCCGGCTGCAGTCCATGGGGTTGCAAAGTCAGACATGAGTTAGTGACTGAGCTTGTAGCACGCACCTCTCATAGTCTAGCAATTCTTCCTTTCTAGTAATCTTTTTTTTTTTTTTCTTTTTCTTCCCCTTTCCATCAGACATGTTTGCCATCAGTGCCTTCTGTTGTTCTTTGGCTTACTTTTAACATATACAACCAAAAGCACCATCAACACTAACTGAGGCACCTGTAGGTTTATGAATCTCCATTAAGCTCCACATAGTAAAGGTATAGAAAAATAAAATCAGGAATGCATTGGTTTACTTTATTATTAGATATATTTGATAGTTCATTGTATGTGTCAACTTGGCTGGGCCATGGTAACCAAAACATTTGGTTGAATACCAGTTTGGGTATTACTGTGAAGAAATTTTTAAGATGACATTAACATTATTGCATCAGTCAACTTTGAGTCAAGCCGAGTACCCTCCATAATGTGAGTTGGTCTCCTCCAAACAGTTGAAGGCCTTAAGAGAAAACAGATTGAGATCCTTCAAGGAAGAGGAAATTCTGTCTTCAGATTACCTTTGGATTCAAGTTATAACATCAACTCTTGCTTGTGTCTCCAGCCTCTTGGCCTCCCTAGCAGATGTTGGACTAGACAGCTTTCACAGTCACCTGAGATATTTCTTAAATTTCTCTCTCTGCCTATAAACACATCCTATCAATTCTGTGTCTCTGGAGATCTGTTAATAGTACAGTAGAATGAAAGTCATGTAACCAGTCTAAAAGACAAAATTTAGAGATGTGGGAAATTATTCAAGAGAAGAGTGTTACAGTTTGAAACTGGATTTGTTTTCAACCTTATCTCTGGGGGACAGTTATTCAGATTATTCCATATTTGAGTAGGACTTAGTTCTTTGGTTCTTGACCTCTAAATTAGATGTTTCATTGTATGACTGTTATAATTAACATGAAGGAATTACAGTATTTGATCAAAAGCACTCCCTTTATGCAACAACAGAAATAGATAAATATCCATTCAACCATTTAAATGGTACAAAAATTAAAATAATTTAGAGTTATTGCATTACAATTCTGTTTTTCCATTCATTGAGCAAAAACAGTGAAAAGCTGGAGACCCTGTGAACAAAGCCTCAGTTTAAGTTGATAAAATAGAAATACACTCAATTATACTCTGACTCAAAAGTTGTAGAAATTTAATTCATTCTCCTTATTTTAAATGTGCCTTCCCAGTGTCAATAATCCTTTACTGAATTGTGGATATTTATATAAATCTGTAAAATCTCTAAAGTTAAAAAGTAATAAAAATTTGATTTATTCTTATAGTTTATAATTCTTTCATATAATAATAAGCTAAATTCACAGACTACAATGGAGTATTTGAAAAAAATGTAATTGATTCCTGAAACATCTTTCTGTTTGCAAACAAAATTTTTCAATTCCTACTTAAAACTCCAACATAGACTTAACTTCCAATGGCATCAAAATTAAGTTTTCTTTGTTTTGAATATTTCCCATCTCAGACTACTTGGTGCCTTAACCCACAAGAAGTATCTCCCATAACCCAAAAACTACCCCCAAGCTTGTTTATAAAATGAAAGAGACTCAGAGGAATGGTTCTCTATTTGACTCCAGAAACCAAAGGGCACACAGTTTTGTCCCAGCCAAAGTATACTTCTCCACAGTATATTGTCCATATAACTGCTAACTCATTGCTAATGAGTAGCAGCCTGATTCTTCTTTGTGATACTTGCAGATAATTCACAGGCAACACAGAATGGCTATTCATATGGAGTGTCTTTCTATGCCATTGCATGGGTGAAGAACTGAATAGGCCACTATGATGGTGGGAGACTCCATTCAAAAGAACCAATAATGAGATGAGTACATTGTCAGCCAGTGACTAATGTTCACAGGAAGACAGATTAGTGAGATCTAAGGGTTCTTGTGGTTAAGTGGCTGGATTAAGCACAGACTGCAGGTTGTTTTGATCAGGTATAGTGTCCAGATACAAAAATAATAAATCCCAAGATTAGTCAGGTAATTTGTCAGTGAAATAACTTCAGAGGCACAGAGCAATTGAGGTTGAAAATCTGTGAATTGAGTGGGATCTGAATAGGAACAGAGTGAGGTCTGATAATTATTGTTCTAAGTGAGAGGGTTAAATGCATAGACATATCACCACTTGCTATTTTCCTTTATTTTTCTTTATTTTTACCGTAGCCATTCTATGAGTGTGAATTGGTATCTAATTGTGGTTTTGAATTACATTTCCTTAATAACCAATGATGTTGAATGTGTTTTCATGTACTTGTTAGTCTTTTGTATACCTTACTTGAGAAATGTCTATTCTAGCCTTTGTACATTTTTTAGTTGGGTTATTTGATTCTTATCTGAATTTCCAGGCTGCCAGCCTGCCCTACAAATTTTGGACATGCCAGTCCCACAGTTTTCTCATAAACCATCTCCAGAAATCGGTCTATACATTTCCTGTTTCCTACTGGTTCTTTTCCTCTGGATAACCCTGATTGATACACCTTGTATGTCACTTCTCTCTTGCTACTTTAAGATACTCTCTTTAACTTTGACTTTCAACAGGGAGTTTAAGATCATCATTATTCTAATGTTCTCCCCCTTTACATCTTCTCCTTCTGAAGCTCACATAATGTGTATGCTGGTTCCTTGATGGTGCTCCATAAGTCTCTTAAGCTCTGGTCACGTTCCTTCTTTTTATTCTTTTGTTTCTTTTTTTTTTTTATTCTTTTGTTTCTTTTGTGTGCTTTTTCATTTTGTGTTGTAGTTGTAATTGTAGAGAACTGAACATAGTAGAGATTGCAATCTAGTAAATTTGGAATCCGATTCTCCCCTTCCCAGTGTTTGCAGTTGTTTTGTTGAGAACTGTAGTCGTCCATTTGTTTAGTGACCTTTTCAAAACATTTTTGCAAAGATTTTTTTTTTTTTTTTGGAAAGAATATGTTTTTGCAGAGGTACTCCTTATTGTGTGTGGTCACTCGAATCCCTATTTCATTATCTTTTCAGTCAGTCAGTGACCTCAGAATGATTTCCTTAAATGTCTGGATCCAAAAAGATGAGCTAAGCAAAAATGTGTTCTGCCTCTTTGAATTTTTTTGATAGATGATTTCCAAGAAGTCATTTCAGACCAGTGGGGTAGAAACAGCATTCAGTCCATGTCCAGTGACCCTCCGAGTTGCTTAAAACACACAACCCCAATTTTCAGGCAGCACGGTCTACATGCCCACCTGGTACCAGCAAATTACATAAATAATGTAGATTGCTGGCCCCAGGAGTGGCTTCTATAGGGAATTAGGGAATGGCATTATTTGGTCAGTCATGTCTGACTCTTTGTGACCCTATGACTCTAGCCCGTCAAGCATTTTTGTCCATGGAATTCTCCAGGGAAGAATGTGGAGTGGGTTGCTATTTCCTGCTCCAGGAGATCTTCCTGACACAGGGATTGAACCCAGGTCTCCTGCATTTCAGTCAAATTCTTTAACATCTGAGCCGCCAGGGAAGCCATTAAGGGAATGATAGCTACTATGTGAAGAATAAACACACTCCTGGACACTGTAAGTGTTCGACTAGATAGCAGAGTTCTGATATATTTTATTCTGACTGTTCTCGCCACCTCTATAGCTGTTTCAGTGCGGGGACCGATTCTTAGAGCTTCCTACTCCACCAAATTAAATGATGTCATTCCATTGTTTATAATTTAGATGATTCACAGTACACTTTCTCTGAATTTTAGTTTTAATCTCTCTTTACTATTTTTGTTTGTGCCACACATTTCCACATAAATACTTCCTTGTTACAAGATCTCCGTGTTCCTGGGACTTTACCTCACATTCAGTTTAGCTCAGTTCAGTGGCTCAGTCGTGTCTGACTCTTTGCAACCCCATGAACCGCAGCAAGCCAGGCATCCCTGTCTATCACCAACTCCCGGAGTTTACCCAAACTCATGTTCATTGAATCGGTGATGCCATCCAATCATCTCATCCTCTGTCGTCCCCTTCTCCTCCTGCCTTCAATTTTTCCCAGCATCAGGGTCTTTTCAAATGAGTCAGCTCTTCGGATCAGGTGGTCAAAGTATTGGAGTTTCAGCTTCAACATCAGTCCTTCCAATGAACACCCAGGGTTGATCTCCTTTAGGGTGGACTGGTTGGACCTTGCATTAGCTAGCATTTATTCTTCAAATATAAACTCTTGTTAGAATTTCTGGGGTTCCTTGCTTCATAGACGACATAGCTTTGTCTCCTGTTTATCTTTTATCCTTTTTATTATGATCTAGGTGGAATGGGCAGAGATATTAATTTATTTCTGTTTAATTGCAGTTCCAAACTTTAGTCTTCACTACTGTGAGTTTTATTTTTACCTTTAGCATGCTTTAATGAGAAATTCTATTTCTAAAAGCTAGAAATATGCAATACATTTAAGTTTAATAAAATATTTTTGTGCTTGAAAATATATGTAGATCATCATCTATTCATAGTAATGATAATCTATTCAGTGAATGATACTTTTCCTGCATGCATATCATAAGATAGATACATATAGCAAGTCATTATGGTAATTTCTTTCAAATATGCACTTTAAGGAAGGAAATTCATTTTCAAGTATTTCATTATGACAATATAGCTGTACAAATTATCATATACTATTTCACTATTCATATATAATTTATTTTGTTCTTTCTAAATAAGACAAGGATCTACTACAATCCTCAGACTTAATGAAAACACAGCTCTATAATAAACACCACAGAGCTTTTTCTGTGGGCACTTGTAAATTAACTGCTAGATTTATGTTTAATTCGTGTTCTTGAAGAAGATAAGAGAAAATACAATCTTCAATTTTAGTTTATATTTCAGTTCAGTTCAGTCGCTCAGTCATTTCCGACTCTTTGCGACCCCATGAATTGCAGCACGTCAGGCCTCTCTGTCCATCACAAACTCCCGGAGTTTACTCAAACTCATGCCCATTAAGTCGGTGATGCCATCCAGCCATCTCATCCTCTGTCGTCCCCTTCTCCTCCTGCCCCCAATCCCTCCCAGCATCAGGGTCTTTTCCAGTGAGTCAACTCTTCGCATGAGGTGGCCAAATTATTGGACTTTCAGCTTCAGCATCAGTACTTCCAATGAACACCCAGGACTTATCCCCTTCAGGATGGACTGGTTGGATCTCCTTGCAGTCCAAGGGACTCTCAAGAGTCTTCTCCAATAACACAGTTCAAAAGTATCAATTTTTCAGCACTCAGCTTTCTTCACAGTCCAACTCTGACATCCATACATGACCACTGGAAAAACCATAGTCTTCACCAGACAGACCTTTGATGGCAAAGTAATGTCTCTGCTTTTTAATATGCTATCTAGGTTGATCATAACTTTCCTTCCAAGGAGTAAGCATTTCATGGCTGAAATCACCATCTGCAGTGATTTTGGAGCCTCCCAAAATAAAATCTGACACTGTTTCCACTGGTTCCCTATCTATTTTCCATGAAGTGATGGGACCAGATGCCCTGATCTTAGTTTTCTGAATGTTGAACTTTAAACCAACTTTTTCACTCTTCTCTTTCACTTTCATCAAGAGGCTCTTTAGTTCTTCTTCACTTTCTGCCATAAGGGTGGTGTCATCTCCATATCTGAGGTTATTGATATTTCTCCCGGCAACCTTGATTCCAGCTTGTGTTTCCTCCAGCCCAGCATTTCTCATGATATACTCTGCATATAAGTTAAATAAGCAGGGTGACAATATACAGCCTTGACGTACTCCTTTTCCTATTTGGAACCAGTCTGTTGTTCCATGTCCAGTTCTAACTGTTGCTTCCTGACCTGCATACAGGTTTCTCAAGAGGAAGGTAGGTGGTCTGGTATTAGTTGATCCTAAATTGATATTGAACTAATTTATAGCTTGATTACGTTGTTAGCATTTCCATAATTCACATGATACTACGAGTATTTTTTTTTAAACTTAATTTACTAATGTTACAATTTTGTATCTTAACTTTAGGTAAAAAATCTGCCTGCAATTCCAGAGACACGGCTTCAGTTCCTGAGTTGGGAAGATGCCCTCAAGAAGGGAATGGCTACCACCTAACTCCAGGATTCTTGCCTGGAGAATTCCATAAACAGACGAATCTGGTAGGCTACAGTCCGTGGGGTCCCAAAGGGTTGCACAGGCCTAAGTGACTAACACTTTCACTTTTTCACTAAACATTTATATAAAGAAATAACTAATTTCAATATATAATATAAAATTATATTTCTGTTATTATTTATAAATAGAATGGCATGTTTGTAATTATTCTGAAAATAGAAAATTTTGTCTCCATATTACATATGGTTTCATATTTTGAGAATCAGCTGTAGAATGAAAGAGTGTGACAATATTTAATTTTTGTACTACTTGATATAAAATACTCACATGTCATATAATGATAAAACACATCTGAAATAACATCTCTTAGATGGTATAAGTCATACATATTGATAGATTTATTTGGTCAAGATAGTGTGAACTTTTCTAAAAGTAGTAAAAATGATCTTGTATTTAACTACTTCAAAGTGACAAAGCTAGAATAATTTTGAGAAATAATTGGTGGACTTCCTGAATTTTATATAGCTGGATTCAAAGATTTGAAGTAATATGTTAATTTTGGAAAAAAACAATTTTTTTTTAAGAATGACCTTTTTTGCACAATGACAAAGTGGTGTTCCTCAGTTGGTGTCATATCTTTAAGTCATAGTGGCAATTTTGTACTATTACCTTGAAGATTAATTTTCCTTGTAAAATGCAAAATGCAGCTTAATATAGGGCATATGTCATTCAGAACATAGCGCTTTTCTTATGAAGCAATAAAAAAGTAATTGGAGGCTGAGCAGCTTATAGATGTTCATATAAATGTGTTAAAAAGGAATGTGGGTCAGCTATGAGATTTGCATTTCTTAATATAGAAACAGGAGTTGCACTCAGCCATGATGGAGGAGAGTTTTTTCTTTTATTTTTTTTCTTCCAGAAAATGCTATCACATATTTAAAATCTCTTTCACTTCCATTTCAAATGAAATTTCATTCATACCTTTGATCAAATTGGAAAAAAGTCATCTTACAAAATTTCTGATAGAAAAATTTTATTTAATGATTTCTTTGAAGATATTTTTGTCACTCTATGTCTTCCCAATAAAACTACATCTAAAGTGAAGAATAATCTATTATGTCCTGATCTCTTAAATTACTTGATTCCTTCTAAATGTTTAGAGCCACTAGATTTTCATCACTGTGTGACAGTTTTTATGATTTTATTTTAAAAATGAACTTACATTTACTCAACTTTGCCAAATTTATTAAATCTAAAAGTCTCTTGTTAAATGTCTGAGGATGAATTTCTTTGCTGAATTAATTTTTTTGTATTTTTAATCAACTTCATCATTGTTATGGAGGAGTTATCAAACTTAATAATCTTTTCAAAATAGCTATTTTCTTTGTTTCAATTTTACTATACCATACATTTAATTTATATTTTAATCAATGAATATTATTTTGCTATTTCCTTATTCTGTGTTTTTTTCTTGATTTAATTTTTTCCTGGCATTTTGAAATGGAATATTTTGTCAATGATTACCTACTTACCTACCTTATTTCATTTTGAATATATCCACTTGAGTCAGAAATTACACCCTGAGCATAGTGTAACTGCATCCCACAAGATTTATATGTTATTTGTTTATTATCCTTTATTAAAGTTTAAAATATTTCTTGTAACTCATAGGTTACTTATGTGATTTATTCCAAGTGAATGAATTATCTTTTTTAATATTTATTCTTACGTTAATCCACTGTAAGAAGAGAACGTATTTTAATTATCTTAATAATTTATGACACAGGCATATAGTTAGTTTCAGTAAATATATCATACATCATAGAAAACAATGGGATTTCTTTCTTTTGTGCACACTATATATTATTTAGATAATTTATGCTATGTAGTTTAGATATTTTATATTCCTACTTACTATTATTATTTCATTTTATTTTTTTACTGATCTCATCCACTCCTGAGAGATGCGTTAGTCAACAGTATATCTAGGAATGTGTTCTCATTTAATTGATTTTGTCAGTATTGGGGATTTTTTTTTGAGTGGAGGAAAATTAGATTTCATAAAGACAAAATATTGCAGGACTCATTAGGAAAATCTACAAATTGATTATTGTAGATAAACCTGTTAATTAGAATATAAACCTTGAAATATAATGCAGCATTCCATAATAGAATTAAAGATATTTGAGCTCACTTTTTTCAACTAAATATTTAAATCACTTCTTATAATATTTTTCAGTTATATCTTTAAAAATTAGAACTTAAAGTCATTTCTTTTGGGGAGGTAAATGGTTACAAATAAACAATTAGGTATTTGATAAAATATTATTTTTTAAATATGTGGCCAGTCTATTGAACAAAGTAAAACAAACTATTTATCTCATATAATGATTTAATATGTTATATAGCACCTAAATAGGTGAGTTAATATCTTTTATTACATATTGATAATATATGCTATTATTTTTAAAAAAGGAATTACATATGAGAAAGAAATGAAAGTAAGCTCAAAGACTATTACAATTACCTACTCCACCACAGATGTCTCAGAGAAGAAATAATCTAAATCAAATCTTCTTGGAGAAAAATAATGCATCATATCAGTTCAGTTCAGTTCAGTTCAGGTACTCAGTCATGTCCAACTCTTTGCGACCCCATGGGCTGTAGCATGCCAGGCTTCCCTGTCCATCACCAACCCCTGGAGATGGTCAGACTCATGTCCATTGAGTCAGTGATGCCATCCAACCATCTCATCCTCTGTCGTCCCCTTCTCCTCATGCTTTCAATTTTTCCCAGCATCAGAGCCTTTTCCCATGAGTCAGTCCTTCACATCGTGTGGCCAAAGTATGGGAGTTTCAGTTTCAGCTCAGTCCTTCCAATGAATATTCAGGACTAAGTATTGACTAGTTTGATCTCCTTACAGTTCAAGGGACTCTCAAGAGTCTTCTCCAACACCACAGTTCAAAAGCATCAGTTCTACAGTGCTCGGCTTTCTTTATAGTTCAGATCTCACATCCATACATGACTATTGGAAAAACCATAGCTTTGACTAGACAACCCTTGGTTGGCAAAGTAATCTCTCTGTTTTTTAATATGCTGTCCAGATTGGTCATAGCTTTTCTTCCAAGGAGCAAGTGTCTTTAATTTCATGGCTGCAGTCACCTTCTGTGGTGATTTTGGACCCCAAGAAAATAAAGTCTGTCACTGTTTTCATTGTTTCCCCATCTATGTGCTGTGAAGTGATGGGACTGGATGCCATGATCTTAGTTTTCTGAATGTTGAGTTTTAAGTCAGCTTTTTCACTCTCCTCTTTCACTTTCTTCAAGAGGCTCTTTAGTTGTTCTTCACTTTCAGCCATAAGGGTGGTGTCATCTGCATATCTGAGGTTATTGATATTTCTCCCAGCAATCTTGATTCTAGCTTGCTCTTCATCCAGCACAACATTTCTCATGCTGTACTCAGCATATAAGTTAAATAAGCAGGGTGACAATATACAGCCTTGATGTACTCCTTTCCGAATTAGGAACCAGTCTGTCATTCCATGTCTGGTTCTAACTGTTGCTTCTTGACGTGCATACAGATTTCTCAGGAGGCAGGTAAGGTGGTCTGGTATTCCCATCTCTTTAAGAATTTTCCAGTTTGTTGTGATCTACACAGTCAAAGGATTTGGTGTAATCAATAAAGCAGAAGTGGATGTTTTTCTGGAATTCTCTTGTTTTTTCATTGATCCAAAAGATGTTAGCAATTTGATCTCTGGTTCCTCTATCTTTTTTAAACCCAGCTTGAACATCTGAAGATTCATGGCTCATGTACTGTTGAAGCCTTGCTTAGAGAATTTTGAGCAAAACTCTGTTAGCCTTTGTCCTGCTTCATTGTGTACTCCAAGGCCAAATTTGCCTGTTACTCCAGGTATCTCTTGACTGCCTACTTTTGATTTCTAGTCCCCTATGGTGAAAAGGACATCTTTTTTGGATGTTAGTTCAAGAAGGTCTTGTAGGTCATCACAGAACCACTCACTTTCAGATTCTTCAGCATTTTGTTTGGGGCATATACTTGGATTACTGAGATACAAAATGGTTTGCCTTGGAAATGAATAGAGATCATTCTGTCATTTTTGAGATTGCACCCAAATACTGCATTTCAGATTCTTTTGTTTACTATGAGGGCTCCTCCATTTATTCTAAGGGACTCTTCTCACTGTAGTAGTTATAATAGTCATCTGAATTAAATTCACCCATTCCAGTCCATTTTAATTCACTGATTCCTAAAATGTTGGTGCTCACTCTTGACATCACCTGTTTGACCACTTCTAATTACCTTGATTCATGGACCTAACATTCCAGGTTTCTATACAGTACTGCTCTTAACAGCATTGGGCTTTACTTCCATCACCAGTCACATCCCAAACCGGGTATTGTTTTCACTTTGGCTTTGTCTTTTCATTCTTTCTGGGGTTATTTCTCCACTCTTCTCCAGTAGTATATTGGGCACCTACCGATCCGGGGAGTTCATCTTTCAGTGTCATATATATTTTGCCTTTTCATACTGTTCATAAGGTTCTCAAGGCAAGAATACTGAAGCTCTTTGCCACTCTCTTCTCCAGTGGACCACGTTTGGTCAGAACTCTCCACATGACCTGTCCATCTTGAGCAGCCCTACGTGGCATGGATCATAGGTGGTGCTAGTGGTAAAGAACCAGCCTGTCAATGGAAGAGACATAGGAGATGAGGGTTTGATCCCTGGGCCAGGAAGATCCCCTGGAGAAGGGAATAACAACCCACTCTAGTATTCTTGCCTGTAGAATTCCATGGACAGAGGCTACATTCCACATCAAAGACTGTGCGACTAGCAACATATCAGAATTCATAATAAACATTCTAATGGTATTTACTAGTGGAATGTTACTACAGGGTCTTGATTTACAAAAAACTTTAGCAGGCATACATTTACCATCAAGATAACCTATTATAAATATTTCATTATGGGTTTATAGTGTGCCTGGCTAGAGAGTGAAGAATAGTAAAAAATGCCTATTTTGACTACACAATGGCTGAAAACTGTTGATATTCTAAAATCAAAATTGTTTCCTTTTGGGTAGTAATGTCAATCCTTACACTCCTCAGAACAAACATTTGTTAAGTCTCAAAAATTGGATCTAAAAGTGGGAGAAAAAGGAATTTTGGTAGAGTTGTCATGGGTTGTGACAAAATCATTATATGGTCATCTCTATGATGATCATAAGTTTACCTAAGGTTAATTGGCCCATAGTTTCCTGCTACAATTCAATATTATTCAGCATCCCCTCCACTAATAATCTAATTCCAGCTAGCATTCTAACTTCATGTGAGGCTCACTATAGTCTCTTCTCTACCTATCTTTATAGGTAAATTTTCAATGTATAATCAACTCAAAAACATATGCTTTTTAAATGGACAACTGAATGCAACTTGCCATTGAGCATCCTTGATAACTGTGGTCCAGGTAAAGAATATCACTCAATGAAGAAGCCACCCTAATTTTACATCGCAACATTTATAAACCCCCTATTCTGTGATGATAACCACCATGTTGCCTTCTAGTACTATCTCAGCTTTGTCTAGTTTAAAATAGAAATATAAACTGAATTATAAGATATGCATACTTTGTGTGACTTATTTCTTCAACATTATCTCATGAGTTATCTTTGCTGACTGTAAGTATATTTTGTTAATTTTCCATCATTGCACTATCAGTGAACATTTTGTCTGTTTTCAGCTATTTGTCATTATAAGTAATGCTACTCTGAACATTCTTATGATCTCTGTATTCATGAACACTCATTTGTACATAAAAGTAGAATTATCAATCTTGAGTGAAGGTATTATTAAATTTACTAAAAAGGTTTTCTGACTTTGCTCTACTGATTTATAATCCCACAAGCAATGTCATCTCACACTCAATGCTTTTTATTGTAGGCCTTTAAATTTTATTTTCGGGTATTTAGTGGTATCTAGTATTTGTTTTAATTTTCATTAATAACACCATGAGTTTCCATTGATTTGTTTTTAATTTACATTAGCACAGTTTATAATAAGATGAAGCATCTTTTCAAACGTTTGGTCAGTTGGATATGCTGTTTAATTAAGTGCCTTTGAAAACTTCTAGCTCATTTTTCTATTTAAATGTGTTTTTCCTCTTGATTTGTAAAATATCTTCATGTTTTCTGAAAAAAGTCTCCTTTAAGTTTTACTCCATGATGAAGTTTTGATGTTTTCAATTTTAATGTATTTCAATTTGTCAGTGTTTTCTTTATGTTGAGTGTTATCTGATTTCTGTTTAAAAAAATATAGTTTTCTCCCTCAGATTCATAAGTTAGCTATTTCCAAAATAATTCTTACTATCAAACCACCTGTATCACCCTTCATCCTGTTCACAGTGACAGATGTTCACACTGTTCGCTGAACCCAGGATAGCCAAGGTATGGGATAAGAGATGGGAAGGAGACTAGAGGAACTCCAGGAATTGCAGACACATTTATTCTCTCCCCTGGCACTGCAATCATAATAAAGACTTTCTCCTGGCTGATGCTGCAGCCATAAAAGCAGCCACAACATTACCAGAACATAGCCATAACATAGCCATGACATCATTTCATATAATATAATCATGATGTTGATCCATTATAGCTCCAAGGTGGCCGTAGCCAGGTCTTTCATGATGAGGCTCCTTCAGGCATACCACACAAAGCAGCTCCTGACCAAGTGAGTACCTTCTGAAGGGCATGCCCAGTGCTATAAGTGATCTCACCTGTTATATAAACATTATTTACAAAACAGGGGGGCAAGAGCTAGAGGCTTTGGGCTGAGAGAGCCTGAACACACCATCCTGGTCAATTTGCTCTCTCCCCAACACCACCCAACACTCAGTGGCCTCAGTCAACGATGTTTAAGTTTTGTTAACAAGTATGTGGAGGGTTAGTGTTGGCAGGGCAACACTGCTTCTCATTGCACATATGTGTTGCAGCTGTGTTGCCTGTGCTTCGGCTCAGCTGGGATGGTCCTCCAAGTGCCTCTCATCCTCCTCTTAGAACTAGAGGGCTTGCTGGTGCATCTTCTTTAGGCAGAGCAGAGTAGAAGGTGAAACAGTCAAGCCTGCTAAGTGCTAAGCTTGCAACTGATATCTTGTCACTTCTGGATCATTTAATTAACTAAGCAAGTCAAATAGTCACATCTGAAGTCAAGAGGGGAGAACAGGTAAATGTACTTAATTTTTTTAAAGAAGGAGAAATAGCAAAATCATGCCAAAAACTTGGGTTTGCAATTAAATATATTTCTTCAATTAGTATTCTTATATACCATCTAATATAATACTCATTTTTAACATTCTCTTTTAGATATAAATTCTACCTAAATCCAATTTCTGTAGAAGGTTGAAGTATGCCCCAAGTTTAATTTATGTTTCACATGGATATGCAGTTTAGTAATTACCACTTATTGAAAGACAGGCTTTCTTAATGCTGCTCTAAAATGCCATTTTAAAAATATTGGCCAATTTTTGGACTCATTTTAATACTTGGTGGGCTATATGGGTTTACTCATGACAAACCCATGTGAAAATTGTTTAATTATTATAGCTTTAACAATATCTGGTAGAGTAAATCTATTGTTTACATTTATCAAGAAAATTTCTACTCTTCTAGGAGCAATTATTGTGTATAAAATTTAGAATCAGGTATTCAGAATCTGCCAAAACACTCGATAGGGTTTTCTGATTGGGATTGCATTGAATCAGCAGATAAAATTAAGAAAACTTAAATTCTCACAATGATGAACTGACAGTACTTTAAAGAATCATCCATTGAGTTAGGTCTTCATTAACGTCTTACAATAAGGCTTTCTAATTTTCTATTCAGAGTCTGGCATACCTTTTGTTAGAATTTTTACCTATGTATTTACTGTTTTTCATTCAGTTGTATTGTATCATTTTTAAGAGCTGTTTTGTATCACTGACATATGTAAATATATTGATTACTGTTATTGGCCTTGCTACAATTAACTTTTTAGATCTATTTAAATGAAAATTGCTCATAGATTCTTTACACTTTTCAAAGAATAGATCATACTAACTTCCAGTAATAACAATTCTTTTAAAATTTATTTTATCTTCTTTATCTTCTTCATCTACTGCTTTGACTAAAGTCACTGGTACAATGCTGAATCTTACTGGTCTCAGAGAGAAATCTGGCTATTTTGTAAAGCATAGATGAATTCAATTTATTTTCCTGCTCAAATACCCTAATGTTTTCCCATTAACAGTTAAAATAAAACTTAAATAGTAATGGGACCTTGGTTACCATTAGCCTTTTCTTCTACATATATCTCTTGATTATCCCATTTAATTACATTTGAAGATTTGTTTTTTAATTACTTTTACTTATTTTACAAATATGAGCATAGTACTCTTGGTGGGCAGTGAAAGTTGAATAGTTTCCTCTAACATGCTATGATCTTTCACACCTGGATGTTTAACAGTTGCTGTTTTTTCTAGTATTTTGTTTTAATTTTTGGCATGGCTTTACTATTTTGCAGAACTTGCAAAATAGCACATTTGAAGTGTACTTTAAGATAACATCTTGCATAATTATAGGGCACTGCAAACACCAGGGAAATGATGTGATTATAGTATGATTATTTGGGATACATAACTTATCTGGATTTCATCAGGTTTTACATGCACTATTTTGGGTAGTGGAATGGATGTGCCTGCAAAGTTTTGTCAAAAAATATGTTGTGGTTATTCAGTCACCCAGTCGTGTCTGACTGTGCAACCCCATGGACTGCAACACGGCACATAAATATAATGTATTTGAATAACTGCCACCATAGCAATATATAGTTTCCATGCATCAAAACACAGAAATTCCCTGACATAAACTCTTAATTGTCAAACCCTTTCACCAATCTTAAATTCCAGCAAGCACCTATCTGGGACCATTATTATAATTTTCTGTCTTTGAGAATATTACATATATGGAATAATTCAGTACATAACCTTTGGAAATTGACTTTTTCACTCAGCATAAAGCCACTGCAATCCATTAAGTCCTCATGTGTATCAATAGTTTGTCCCTTTTTGTCCTTGAGTAGTATTCCACTGTATGACTGTAAAGAATTAAAAAGACCTTTGGGTTGTTTTCAGTTTTTATAATTACACCTGAAGCTGCTGTGTACACCCATGTATAAATGGATGTATAGGCCTTAATATGAATACTCTCCCAGTAATTTCATGTTTCTCAGGCTCTCTTCATTCTTTCAGGTCTGTAATAAAATGAAACATAATAATTAAGACATAATAATAATACTTTTGGTTTTCCCTGGTGGCTCAGATGGTAAAGAATCCACCTGCAATGCAGAAGACTGAGGTTCAACCCCTGGGTGGGGAAGATCCCCTGGAGAAGGGAATGGTTACCTGGAGAATTCTTGCCTGGAGAATCCCATGGACAGAGGAGCCTTGCAGGCTACAGCCCATGGGGTCACAATTTTATGGACAGAGGAGCCTGGCAGACTGTAGTCCATGGGGTCTCAAAGAGTTGGACATAACTAAGCAAGTAACACTTTACTGCTTTTGAATATTTTCCATATTGAATATTTGTATGTGTGTATATATTGTTGTTATTCAGTCGCCAAGTAATGTCTGTCTCTTCATGACCCCATGGACTGTAGCCTGCCAGACTCCTCTGTCCATGGGTTTTTCCAAGCAAGAATACTGGAGTGGGTTGCCATTTCCTTCTTCAGGAGATCTCCCTAAACCAGGGATCGAACCTGTGTCTCCTGCATTGGCAGGCAGATTTTTTATTGCTGAGCTACCAGAGAGGCCTGTATACATATGTATATATAAAATACTATATATATGTTACTTTTTAGCTCTTCCATTATACTATAAGTTCCATCTGGGAAAGAACTTGTCCATCTTAATTATCTGTGATATACTGACACCTAGGAGAATTTTTGATATATATTATTACTACAAATATTTAAATAGTATTTTTTTAAGTAACTGCTAAAATTTTCTTATACTTTGATAATGCATCTCTACTTTAACTCCACATATTTCAGTATTAACTTCATTTTCTTCTGAGCCCTTGATCTTGGTGTCACCTACTTAAAATCAAAACATATGCTTTATGTTATTATAGATACCAAGAATTATCCCAACACTTTCTTCATATGCAGATCCATATGTTTCTTTAATACCTGCTGTAATTCTAAACTTCAGTTCCTAAATAAACATCATCACTGCATTTGATGGGTGACATTGTCTTCAACTCCTCAAATGTATAATGCAATTTTGGTGAAATGTCTTCCTTGTCAAAATATTAGCTCACTATTGCTTATGCAACCTGCTGTTTTTATTTTTCTTTGAAGATTGTTATGAATAAATAATAGCAACAATGTAGACATTTAGAAATATATTCATGAAAAAATGAGGCATAACATAAAGTATATTCATAATATAAAGCATATTCATAAGACTAGAGCTTTAATCATATTATTTTATAGAGGCAGGCAGTAAGTGATGGATGATAGTCTAGATGTGAATAAAATTTCATTTATTCTGAAATAGCTATCACCAGTTTCAGTTCAACAAAGAATATGCTAATTGTGAGGAAATACCATAAGCATTTGACATGATGCTAATGTCTCAGCTTTCTCATTTTCTATTTGAGAATAAGAACAGAATGTTTTGGGTCCTCATGTCTCAGACAGTAAAGAATCCGCTTCCAATGCAGGAGACCAGGGTTCGATCCCTGAGTTGGGAAGATCCCCTGAAGGAGGGCATGGCAGTCCACTCCAGTATTCTTGCCTGGAAAATCCCATGGACAGAGGAGCCTGGTGAGCTGCAGCCCAAAGGGTGGCACAGAGTCAGACACAACTGAAGTGACTTAACTCAAAGCACAGTAAGTTAACTAGGGTAGAGCATGGTGCTAATAGCTTCACAGGACTTTTTTTTTTTTTTTCTTTTAACCACTTAAAGACAACTGAGTTTCTATGATGTAGGTAGACAAATATTGCATCTAAGACCATGCCTAAGCATTTTCACCTTTAATAATACATAACCTCAAAAACTGAATCTTGTCAGAAATGCCCACACATTTTATACAATGCAGAATAGTTGCCAAATTCTAAAAGAGCAAATGTACAAACTTCTCCCTCTGATTATTTCCTAAGGAACTTTCTCCAAAACAATTTGCAAATTATTTTTGGACTTTCCCTCGGATGTACCATGGTCCTGAAGGTCAACAAATTGCAATAACGATGTATGTTAAGTGTTCCTTTGATAGTCGACTGTAATCTTTATAACAGTGCTTCAGTATAAGAGATATCTTTCCCTTTGCTATATCTGCAGACCTAAATTTAAAGACTAACACCTCTAAAATCATTCCATCAGGGAAATTTGTAACTCTAATTCATTAGCTTATTAAGTTAAATTTTTACTTGTTCTTTCAATAAGTATTTATTTAGAAGTATTTATAGCCTAAGTATTCTTGTCAAGGACATTTAAAAAGAGAAAACATGGTCCTTAAAAACTCATGTTATGTGTGTAAACACACATAAAGAAAGAAAGAAAAAGATCCATTGCAGGAGATCAATGTTGAGATAATACAAACATGAAAAATGATATAAACATTGAATTTAGTAATACAAAGATTGATGGCAAAATTATGAATAAAAATTTAAATTCACTGACGCAATGTGTAATGATATGACAGTAAGAGTCAGGAAAAAGAAATCATTAGTATAGAACTTTAAAGAAATAGGATGGTAGGTAGTAGGGTACAGAAGAACAAGGAAAAAAGAAATACTTTTTGATTGAACTTTGTGTGTGTGATTTTGCTCTTTATTTTAATAAGAAAGACTAGAACCCACTTCCTCATGTGAATGCAGTTGAACTATAAAAGGTGGGTGTTGAAAATACATTTAAGTGAGGATGCACCATACCTGAGAAATTTTGTGGGTTTGGTTCCAGGCATCCATGATAAAGCAAATATCATGATAAAACAAACCACAGGAATGCGCTGGTTTCCCAGTGCATATAAAAGTTATGTCTGCACTACACTGTAGTCTGTGAAGTGTGCAATGACAATATGTTAAAAAAAATACACATGCCTTAATTTAAAAATACTTTAATGCTAAAACACAGTAAACATAATCTGAGCCTTCAGCAAGTTGTAATATTTTTGTTGGTGGAAAGTGTTATCTCCAAGTTGATGACTGCTTACTGTTCAGGATGGCGGTTGTTGCAGGTTGGGGTGGCCATGGCAATGCCTTAAAATAAGAAAATAATACATTCGCCACAACCATAGACTCTTCCTTTCATGAAAGAGTTCTCTGTAGCAGGCAATGCTGTTTGATAGCATTTAACTCATAGTGGAACTTCTCTCAAAATTGGAGTCAGTCCTCTCAAAATCGGCCACTGTTTTATCAACTAAGCTTATGTAATATTATAAATCATTTGCGATCATCTTATCAGTCTTCATGGCATATTCATCACAAGTAGATTTCATCTCAAGAATCCAGTTTCTTTGCTCATCTATAAGAAGCAATTTCTCATTTTTAATGTTGTATCATGAAATTGCAGAAATTCAGTTTCATCTTCAGGTTCCATTTCTAATCTTAGTTCTTGAATCCCTAAAAGTCAACCATGAGGTTTGGAATCCACTTCTTCCAAACTCCTGTTAATACTAATACTTTGAATACTTCCCACAAATCACACATGTTCTTAATGGTATCTAGAATGGTGATTCTTTTCCATAGAATTTTCAGTTGACTTTGCCCAGATCCATCAGATTTATCAGCATCTATGTCAGCAAAATTCTGAAAGAGATGGGAATACCAGACCACCTGACCTGCCTCTTGAGAAACCTGTATGCAGGTCAGGAAGCAACAGTTAGAACTGGACATGGAACAACAGACTGTTTAGAAATAGGAAAATGAGTATGTCAAGGCTGTATATTGTCACCCTGCTTATTTAACTTATATGCAGAGTATATCATGAGAAATGCTGGGCTGGAGGAAACACAAGCTGAAATCAAGATTGCCGGGAGAAATATCAATAACCTCAGATGACACCACCCTTATGGCAGAAAGTGAAGAAGAATTTAAGAGCCTCTTGATGAAAGTGAAAGAGGAGAGTGAAAAAGTTGGTTTAAAGTTCAACATTCAGAAAACTAAGATCAGGGCATCTGGTCCCATCACTTCATGGAAAATAGATAGGGAACCAGTGGAAACAGTGTCAGACTTTATTTTTGGGGGCTCCAAAATCAGTGCAGATGGTGAATGCAGCCATGAAATGCTTACTCCTTGGAAGGAAATTTATGATCAACCTAGATAGCATATTAAAAAGCAGAGACATTACTTTGCCATCAAAGGTCTGTCTGGTGAAGACTATGGTTTTTCCAGTGGTCATGTATGGATGTCAGAGTTGGACAGTGAAGAAAGCTGAGTGCTGAAAAATTGATGTTTTTGAACTGTGTTATTGGAGAAGACTCTTGAGAGTCCCTTGGACTGCAAGGAGATCCAACCAGTCCATCCTGAAGGAGATCAGCCCTGGGTGTTCATTGGAAGTACTGATGCTGAAGCTGAAAGTCCAATAATTTGGCCACCTCATGCGAAGAGTTGACTCACTGGAAAAGACCCTAATGCTGGGAGGGATTGGGGGCAGGAGGAGAAGGGGACGACAGAGGATGAGATGGCTGGATGGCATCACCAACTCAACGGACATGGGTTTGAGTAAACTCCGGGAGTTGGTGACAGACAGGGAGGCCTGGCGTGCTGCGATTCACAGGGTCACAAAGAGTCGGAAATGACTGAGCGACTGAACTGAACTGAACTGATGTCAACCTTAGTCAAATTTACTTCTTGATCCATGGGCCACAGATGTTGTGTTATCAGGCATAAAAACAGTGTTAATCTCCATTGGATCATAGAAAAAGTAAGAGAATTTTAGAAAGACATCTAATTCTGCTTCACTGACTAGGCTAAAGCCTTTGATGGTGTGGATCACAATCAACTGTGGAAAACTTTTAAAGAGATGGGAATACTAGACCACTTTATCTGCCTCTTAAGAAACCTGTATGCATGTTAAAAAGCAACAGTTGAAACCGGAAATGGAACAATGGACTGGTTCAAATTTGGAAAAGGAGTATGTCAAGGCTGTATATTGTCACCCTACTTATTTAAGTTTTATGCAGAGTGCATCATGCAAAATGTCAGGCTGAATAAATCTCAAGCTGCACTCGAGACTGCTGGGAGAAATATCAATAACCTCAGATATGCAGATGATACTATCCTAACAGTAGAAAGTGAAGAGAAACTCAAGAGCTTCTTGATGAAGGTGAAAGAGAAGAGTGGGAAAGCTGGCTTAAAACTCAACATTCAAAAAACAAAGATCATGGCATCTGGTCCCATCACTTTATGGCAAATAGATGGAGAAAAAGTGCAAATAGTGACAGATTTCATTTTCTTGAGTTCTGAAATCACTGCATATGATGGCTACAGCTAAAAAATTAAAAGATGCTTGCTCCTTGGAATAAAAGCTATGACAAATCTAGAGAACATATTCAAAAGCAGACACATCATTTTGCCAACAAAGGTCCAGCTAGTCAAAGCTATGGTTTTTCCAGTAGTCATATATGGATGTGAGAGTTGGACCATAAAGAAGGCTGAGCACCAATGAAATGATACTTTCAAACTGGTCCTGGAGAAGACTCTTGAGAGTTCCATGGACAGCAAGGAGATCAAACCAGTCAATTCTGTAGAAAATCAATGCTGAATTTTCACTGGAAGGACTGATGCTGAAACTGACGCTCCAATACTTTGGCCACCTGATGCGAAGAGCCAACTCATTAGAAAAGACCCGGATGCTGGGAAAGATTGAGGGCAAGAGGAGAAAGGGCAGAGGATGAGATGGTTAGATGGCATCACCAACTTAATGGGCATGAGCTTGAGCAAAATCTGGGAGATAGTGAAGGATAGGGAAGCCTGTCCTGCTGTAGTCCACATCTTAGCAACTGAGAAGCAACAACAACAAATCTCTTTGCACATCTCCATCAGAACTCTTGGTTGACTGAGTGCATTGTCAGTAAGCACCAATATTTTTTAAGAGATTATTTTTTCTAAGTAGTAGTTCTCAGCAGTGGGCCTAAAATATTCAGCAAACCATGTTATAAACAAATGTACTGTCATCCAGGCTTTGTTGTTCCATTTATAGTTCAGTGGCAGAGTACAGTTATCATAATTAATAAGAGTCCTCAGATTTCTGGGTTGATAAGTAAGCACTGGCTTCAGCTTAAAGACACTAACTGCAGTAATCCCTGATAAGAGATTTTGTCTGTCCTTTGAAGCTTTGAAGCCAGGCGCTGACTCATCCTCTACAGCTATGAAAGTCATTGATGACATCTTTTTCCAATAGAAAACTCTTTTGTCTACAGTAAAAACATTTTGTTTAATATGACCACTTTTGTTAATTATATTATCTAGATCTTCTGGATAACTTGCAACAACTTCTACATCAGTATTTATTACTTCACTTTGCACTTTGAGGTTATGGAGATGGATTCTTTTCTTAAATCCCATGACCTAATCTCTGCTAGCTTCAAACTTTCAGCCTTCATAGATTTGAAGAGAGTTTGGGCTTTGCTCTGACAAGGCTTTGGTTTAATGAAATGTTATAGCTGGTTTGATCTTCTCTCCAGACCACTAAAACATTATCCTTAGCAGCAATAAGGCTGTGTCATTTTCCTATCATTTGTGAGTTCACTGGAGTAAGACTTTTAATTTCCTTCAAGAACATTTTCTTTGCATTCACAACTAGGCTATTTGACGCAAGAAGCCTAGCCTATCTCAGCTTTCAGTATGCCTCCCTCACTAAGATTAAACATTTCTAGCTTTTGTGTTAAAGTGCAAGACATGCAACTCTTTCACTTGAACACTTGGGGTTCATTGTAGGGTTATTAATTACTTAATTTTAATATTACTATTTCTCAGGGAAAAGGGAAGCCTGAGTAGGAGGAACCATCAATTGGTGGAGCAGGTGGAACACACATAATATTTATCAATTAAGTTCGCCTCCCTATATGGGCAGGGTTTGAGTGGTGCCCAAAAACAATTATAATAATAACCTCAAAGTTCAGTGATTACAGATCACTGTAACAAATATAATAATAATGAAAAAGCTTGAACTATTGTAAGAATTACCAAAATGTGACACAGAGACATGGACTGAGCAGATGCTGGAAAATTGTGCACCTACACTTGCTGCAGAGGTTGTCATAAATCTAGGATTTGTGAAACACACATTATCTGTGAAGTACAATAAAATGAAGCATAATGAAATGAGATATGCTTATGATAAATATGGCTGGCTCCACCATGCGCTTATTCTACTGAAATCCTAAACCTCCCGTTTAATCAGTGCACTGAAGAAAAGCTTAAAAAATCATTTCCTTTCTCTGTACAGAAGTAATTCTTCCATTCTTGATTCTATTTCTATACATTTATTATCATAATAGAATTTTCTCAAAATAGAGATTTTTGTGAGCATAAGTAATCAACTTTAAACTTCATATTTTATATTTATAACCATGTTTTTCTGATATTAAAGACAGTGTATTAAATATCAAGTTTATTAATATTAAATTTTTTATTGATTGATGATTGGCAGCCATGTATATTATAGTTTAAATGTTTAGAACTCTGGAAAGAACACAAATTCCTAAAGATGAAATATTTGTTGTGGAGTGATGAAGACATCACATGAAACTGGAATTTAAAGTCTTGAATCAAAGGAAAATAATTCCTGGAAACTAGCAAATAAGAAATTCCATAACCCTGAAGTTAAAGTGATAAATATCAGATCAAAAATTGAAAACAGGGATAAAACTCTTAAAACCTGATTATCGTCTTATACTTAAATTATGCAATTTAATAGGGCTAAATCATTGATTGATTATACTATTGCAATGTCTCCTCTAAATGATGAAGATCTTTAGCTCCCCCTCAGTGCAAATGTTCTTATTACTTTATCATGTATTTGATAGCTTTACTAGTTTAACTCCTGTCAAGGGCTATGCAAAGTACTATAGATACAAAGATGACCGCTATATAAGGGGATTCAATAGTTAGGGAGGGATGTGCATACAATCAGTTAAACTCAATAAAATTTGCTGAGTTTAGTTACAACGGCTACAACATATGCAATGGAAACACAGAGGACTGAGCAATTACATACATGGGAAACTAGGGAATGCTTTTTTGAGAAGGTAATATATAGATGTCCCCTGAGAAATCAGTAAGAAAAGTTCACAGCCATTAAGAAGGAAGATGAATTTTCTAGGGAAAAGAGTTCACTCAATGGTATAGGGCATGAGTTGGACAAGAAGCAGCAAGGATGGTAAGTTATCTTCTGTGGTACAATCATAACATTCTCATCAGAGGAATCGGCATGCAACAAAGTGAACTATAATATGCTAAAACATGGATATGCTCTGAGGGCCATATACCTGTTGTGCATTGGGTACATCTTCCTGATTTCTGTCTTTTTTATTCAGTATCAATACCATTATTTATTTGTCTTCCTGAGGACATCTTAACCAAATATTATAGCCAGTCTAATAAAGAGACCACAAAGCCTTCGTTTATAATTCTTATGTCTCATTGTTTAAGACAATGTATGTAAGTTGAGCCCAAACAATGAATCTAGACTGCATTCAAGTTTGAAATGGAAAGCTCTATAATCTTATTCATTCATTGTTTCATCCATTCATTCACTCATATTTATTCATTTTTTAAAAAATTTAGTCACTCCTTCAATACACTTTTATTTTTCATTTGTTGTTCAGTTGCTAAGTCGAATTTGACTTTTTGCACTGCATCATGCCAGGATTCCCTGTCCTTCACTATCTCCCAGAGTTTGCTCAAACTCATGTCCACTGAGTTGGTGATGCAATCTCAACCATTTCATTCTCTGTCACTCCCTTCTCCTCCTGTCCTCAACCTTCCCCAGCAATAGGGTCTTTTCCAATGAGTCAGTCTTTGCAACAGGTGCCCAAAGGATCGGAACTCCAGCCTCAGCATCAGTCCTTCCAGTGAATATTCAGGGTTGATTTCCTTTAGGATTGATTGATCTCCTTGCAGTCCAAGGGGCTCTCAAGAATCTTCTCCAGCATCACAGTTCAAAGACATCAATTCTTCAGCACTCAGCCTTCCTTATGGTCCAACTCTCACATCCATACATGACTACTGGAAAAGCCATAGCTTTGACTATATGGACAATATCCCAATATATTATGCTGGGTCTGTGCATAAAGAAATTAACAGACTTAGTTCCTAGCTTACAGGATTTACATGTAGGAGATGGTAGTGGGATGTGCATTCAATCAACCTTGACAAAATTAATTATTCAATTAAAATCATATTGAGTTATACAAAGGACATGTACATGTTGTTTTACAAAAGCATAAGTGGAGCTAAACTTTCTAAACAGAGAATATTTCCCAGAGGAAGACAAAATAAAGACTGATATTATCATAAAAGAATATGGTTCCTCCTGCAGCTGCTGTTATTAATATTTAGTTCAGACTAATTATCAGAGCATTTTATCTTCCATATGCCTAATCGCTACTCAGTTTGGCTGCATTTAGTCATCAATTTTAACACTTTTTTAAAAGCAAATGTGTTCATTTTAGATTCAGTACCACTCCCTCCTCTTGCCTGACATCTAGTGGAAGAGATAATCAGTGGGAAAATCACCAGAGGGAAATAAATGAAAAGATCAAATCACACAGGGGAAACAGCAAATGAATTATCTTTCTGAATCACTCTATTTTACAGAACGAGTAAATGTCCACATTTCATTACTATAGTACACTTATCTGTGCTTTAACTATATATTTTATTATAAGTTTAATATACTTCTCTGTAAAAGTCCCTAGTACTTAGCTAACCATAGTCATCACTGGTCGCTTCATTGGCAGAAAAGTAGCTTTCACCTCACTAAGGCTTTCTTCTATTGCTAACTCTGAAATATAACATGTAAATATAATGTAATGTGATTCAAATGGACTTATTCAAGCTTTTCTTAGAATATGAGGATACTATTAAATAGCGCTTAATTTTTTTACCAAATTTAATTTTCAGGCTCATATAAATAAGGATAAATCAGCATATAGATTTTAAGGTTAAGAAATTGATTCAAGTATCATACAAAATACATGCATTTTACATAGGAAGTTAACCAATGTATCACTGTAGCCAAAGTATAGAAGTAAATGTTAATAACTTAATAGCTTTAATAACAGAGATGAAATTTACTTCTAGGAAAATAGAAGTATTTGTTGACTTTCATAGTTTCATTACCAATAGCTCTTTATTGGAAATAAGAGATAAAACATGTATTTGGTATTTGCTCTGGTATCTTTAGTTCCTGGAGAAGCAAATGACAACCCACTCCAATATTCTTGCCTGGAAAATTCCATGGACAGAAGAGCCTGGTGGGCTACAGTCCATGGGGTTGCAAAAAGTTGGCTATGATTGAGTGACTGAGCACAGTTTTAGATCCATCATTATGTGCATGTGTACGTGTATGTGTACACAAATATGTCTGTTTACCTTTTAAATACTGTTTCTCTTTGTAAATAATTAATTCTATAGGTAGTGTTTTTTATACATACTTACAAATACTGAAATTAAAGGCTTCTCCGGTGGTAGAGAATCTGCGTGTCAAGGCAGGAGTCACAGGAGACCATGTTCAGTCCAGGGGTTGAGAAGATCCCATGGAGAAAGAAATGGCAGCCCACTCCAGTATTCTTGCCTGGGGAATCCTATGGACAGAGGAGCCTAGTGGGCTACAGTCTATGGGGTCACAAAAAGTATGACATGAATAGGCAACTTAGCACTAATGAGATTTAAAACTAAATTTTCAAATAATTTCAGATTCAAATACATTAGTCTGTTCTATAATCAGACTTATGCTGATTAGTGAAGTATCCAACATGAATGTACTGATAGTTCTCTTTTGAGAGCTAAAAGTCTCTTTTTATTATCTTTCATCTATATATATTCACTACTTATATTCTGTTTTCTCTGACTTTCCTTTTAAAATTTGATGTCTTTAGAAAACTTTATTATTTCATTTTGCCTATGTTTGAAGTTATTATTTGTTTTCATTGTTATTTTGCTGTTTTTTGAGGTAGGAACTCTGAAAATGTTCTCTATGGCAGTGTGTAATGATCATAAGAAAATTATAGTCAAAAACTCTTATGAAAAAATAATGGATCAAGTAGGTTATACGGGGTTAAGAGATTCTCTGTAATTGGTGATTTTCTTTAACTTAAAAAAGTATTTTCAAAAGCTGATGAGGCATTTGAAAGGGAAAACATAAAGCTAATAAAATAGGCACTATTAAAAGAGAGAAACAAGAAAATGTTAAGTTGAGGGTTACTGGAAACAAATTTCACTAAATGCCAATTACAGCAGTAGACTATATCTTTAGGCTAAATAAGCAAATCTTTTGTGAAAAATACATAAAAGCCCATACAATTTTAACATTGTAGATAGCTAACATACTCACCAAATTTGAGTACCCCAATGGGGAATAATAAGGACTAATTGTCATCAACACAAAGAAACCAGCAAATTAGGTAAAAATGCCTGTGAATCCATATGTTACTTAGCGGGGAAAGAAAATGACCGAGTCTCTGAAAAATACATATATTTTAAAAAATACCTTTAACTTAAAAAATTTGACATCAAAAATATCAGATGAAAGCAGAAATACATCAGTTCTTTTGAAGCCTACAAGCATATTGTGATTTTCCAAAAATAATTTTAGCTATGTAATAGTTACAAGTAATCCCCCTATTGAACACATAAGCTGCTTTGAGGGCCTTTTTAACTGGCTTGAGAGCATGGAACTGTAACATATTAGAAATTAAACATATGTAACTTTTAACGATGTACTAAACTAATGCAAATTCCATGAAAAGATAATTTATTAATTCAATACATTTACTATACACTTGCTTCCCTCGTAGCTCAGTCGGTAAAGAATCTGCCTGCAATGCAGGAGACCTGGGTTTGATTCCTGGGTCGGGAAGATTCCTTGGAGAAGGAAATAACAACCTACTCCAGTATTCTTGCCTGGAGAATCCCTTGGACGGGGAGCCTGGCAGGCTACAGCCCATGGCGTCGCAAGAGCCGGACACGACTTAGCGACTAAACCAGCACCACCACCACTATACACTTGTCATGTAAAGGCTTGTCTGCGTAAGTGTAATATGATCCAGATCCTGTGAATGACAAGTTATTGTAAAAAAAAAAAAAAAAAAAATCCAAGTTATCTTTTAAAATGAGAAGAGAGTTGATCTGGCTTCAACCAGTCTGACATTTAATAAACAAACTGTAAGCCATCCCTGTGATGTTGAGTTTCTTGGGGATTATGGATGAAACCTTTAAAAGGAATATATTCCGGTGAAATGAAGAAAAATACTGGACATTCTTGAAGGTATAGGGTTGTATAGATTTGTTGTCATACTACTTTCAAGTTGTTATCTCGGATAGCTTATGTACAACTGTTCTTTGCAAATGAACTTCTGGATCGATCCTGATACAGATGAAGTGAGGAGGTGAGGAGTTTCAGTGGAATTGCTCTAGTGAATATGTCTCATTGGTCTACCTAAGTTGCTTAAATACAATCACATACTTCTATCACTTATAATAAATCTGAAATCTACCCAAACCTCGGAAAATTCACCAAAAACATTCAACTTTTATATATGGCATGTCTGTTAGCTTTTCAGTTGGTTGAGTTGTTCATTATCCATTGCTAATTCTCTGCCCTTTCCTGAGAATATTTGAATTTAGATATTCATCCTTTGAAAAAAGAACAAACAAACAACGCTTTGTCTACATACTACAATCTGTAAGTGCTTTTTAATTGTCTGACAGAATAATGGCCAATTTCTAGATCATATTAATAAATCATCATTAGAACTGTACAGTTGATAATATCATAATTGATCATTCTATTTTGCACAGTACCCACTCTTGAATAAAAAAGGAACACTTTAGAAATTAGCACTATGTTTAGTTGAAATATTAAAAATAGAGTACTTAAAGACTTTTTCTCAGAGAAATAGATAATTAACAGCTTTGATGTTCAACTAATTATGAACAAACTAATCATAATATTTTTAAAAAATACAATAAAGGTGAAAAAAGAGCCTTTAGATTGATTTTATAGATCAGCTTAATTGCTAATCACCAGTAAAAATTAATAGCATTAAATAGAATCCACTTTTTATAATCCAGTCTGACTTCGAACAAATAAAGAATAATCATTGCTATTAGGAGAGTTCTGTCCTGCTACATTACCAAATGCTTCTGGAGACATTTGTGCTTTTCATTAATTTTAACCTTACTCTTATTAAAACGATAAAGACCTAACCAGCAGAAGCCAAAGCCATTATTGCATAAGATTTATATATTTAAAATCAGTTATGGCTCCACTTATACTTCCCTAGTTTGTATGGAACTGACCTCTCTCCATCCCCATTTAAGCAATATGCTATTACCAAGGGAGATGGGAGCTGATATAGCAACTGATCCCATGTTTATTTTTAATATTGTCTCAGAAGATCCTCACACAGCCAGTGTCAAATTCAGCATTTAATTTGACAATACAGCAGCTTAATTAACATTTTCACACATACAGAAAATGAGAGGGAGAGCATGGGTTCACAAAGGTTGAAGCAAGTCAGATTTCTGAGAATCAGGTAGCAAAGGATATTGGAGACGGGCAGGTCACATTTACGGGTGTGTGTTTGTGGGAAGGAGTAAGTTATAGAGCTTTCTCAGCCCAACAATCAATACAATAGAAATTATAAATACCAGAGAAAATTATGTGAATATTGAGCCATTCAATCTGTTCTGCTAGTAAAATGTGAAATCCCTATGCTAAAAATAGAAGATAATTCAAAAATATTTTTACACTTTGCTGGCTTATTTTACACTGCAAAATATCTATATTGTTTAACCTATATTGAATCTTTATTCTTTCCACTCACATTACATTCTAGCTTTTATGAACATGCTATTTGACCAATTAGTCTCCGGATATCTTGCTCTTGATCTATCAAAATTTAATCTGCAGTGAATCAATCTCTTCCTCAGTCAAATATGTTTAACAAGCTTTTATCTATAACGGTTTGCTAATTAACATTCCCTCTTTTTGCTAGTGAACTACAGTTATTAAGCAAAAAATATTGATTCAAAAGTCAACCACTTGCCTACCCAATTACTCCCATACTCTCTTAGGAATGTGTCTTATTGCCTATTACCAAATTAAAATTGTTGTTTTAAATGTACTGTTACAGAGATGAAAACACAGAAGGGCATGATCATCTATTCATGTGTTCAGCAAACACTAGTTAACAGTACTGGTAAAACTCCATGAGACAGTGGAGGAGGCATGAGCCTGGGGTGCTGCAGTCCCTAGGGTCACACAGAGTCTGACACAGTTTAATGACTGAACAACTACAACAAACTGGTAAAACAAAGTTGAAACAGAGAGATTGTCCACTTACCTTAGAAAGCTAACATTTCAATGAGGTCGACAGAACTTCAACAACTGGAAAGATAAATGATTTTTCAGATGATAAAAAGCCGAGTATGGAGGTTCTTTAAGACATTAAAAACAGAGCTACAATGTGATCTAGTAATCCCACTCCTAGGCATATATCCAGAGGAAAACATGTTTCAAAAGCATATGAAAAAAAGGATATATGCACCCCAATATTATTGCAGTACTAACTACAATAGCCAAGATACACAAGAACCTAAGTATCCATTGACAGAAGAATGCATAAAGAAGATGTGGTACATATATACAATGGAATATTAGCCATTAAAGAATGGGATAATGCCATTTGCAGCTGCATGGATGGACCTGGAGATTATCATAATTTCCATACTAAGTGAAGTAAGATAGACAGAGCAAGACAAATATCATATGATATCACAGGAGGAGAAAGGGATGACAGAGGACAAGACAGTTGAATGGCAGTAATGAATCAATGGCCATGAGTTCGAGCAAGCTCCAGGAGATGAAGTACAGGGAAGCCGGGCCTGCTGCAATCCATGGGGTTGCAAAGAGTCTGAACCAACTGCGTGACTGCATAGCAACATATGCAGAAGGAAAAAAAGAAAAGATACAAATAAACTTACTTACAAAACAGAAACAGAGTCACAACTTAGAAAAATAATTTATAGTTATGGGGGATGGGGGATGGGTAGGGGAAGGGATAGATTGGGAGTTTGGGACTGACATTTACACACTGCTATATTTAAAACAGATAATCAACAAGGATCTATGTAGAAAATGAAAACGCACTGAGGATGAACAAAACCTGACAAGTGAATAGAGGAATGTAGGGTGGTCTTAAGGATAGAGAGATCAGAAAGGCTCTCTTATATGGCAACGTTTCAGCCAAAATCTGCAGGAAGGGGGCGAGTTCTTCTAAGGGAAGGAGGAGACAATGGTGTCTAAGGCACAAGCAAGCTTGATCTGTTCAAGGTACTTACAGAGGATCAAAAATAGTATGGTCAGGAGAGAGAGTGCTAGGTGATGAGACCAGGTTACTTGGGCTCAAAGGAAGGAGAAATTAAAGGGAGAAAATTGGATTCTGTTTTGAGTGAGATGAGAAACTTATTTGTAGATTAAGCACAAGAGATCCATATTCTTATATACATTACAAAAGGACTCCTCTGAGTGTTGTATGGAAAGTTAGTAAGTGAGGGGAAAGGGCCAAAACTCTTTGTAGTACTAAATACGCTTTAACAGATGGTTTGGGGAAGTTCTCCTTCCCCTTGGCCTCCAGTGCACTGTACAGCTTCTCTATGTCTTTTATTGTTTTGATTATTAACCTTCTCCCTGTCCTCTAAGCATAAGGCTAGGGCTTCCTCTTCAATGGTTAATCAGAACACTTTTCTAATTTTCTGACTTTTTTCTTTTATAATACTTCATATGTTTTAATGTGTTCATCATGTATTTGCAAGGATGGGTCCCATATAGGACACACAGTTCAATGTAAACCCAAAAGAACCAGTGGTATTTTTTAAATTACTTTTCAGGTAGTAAATCTCTCTCCTTTGCTAACTCTCTTTCTCATACACAGGCACACACACATGTATATCTGTGCGTGTGCATGCATAGAATATATATGTATAGAATATGTATGAAATATTTGGTTGGATTGTGCACAAGTTGGGAAAATGAATGGACACCACTCTTGCACACATTCAGTAAGAAAAACTTTTAAGAGCTCAGCAATGTTTCTTCAAATGTGTGAGATTAAGTGCAAGCATTTGGAAGGCACAACAGAAGGAAGCAAGTATTTAGAGGGATTTTCTCATTGTCTAACTCCCAAGCAAGGAGAAAAGTTATCAGGAATAAAAAAGATAGTAAGTGTACAGAAAATATTTTTATCAGGAATTGTGAACCAAGGATATGCCTAAACATACTCATTTTCACATTTAAAATCCTTTGATATGCTTTTAACAGCATAAAGCCTCTTAGAACATTTTTTTTTTTTTTATTGAGACAGTCTAAAAAAGTCAATTATCAAAAGATCTTCAACTAAATACAATGAATAGAAATACTGTTAACATGAAGAATTTAGGTGATATCTGCATATATATTTCTTTTTTTTTTTTTTTTTTGCATATATATTTCTTTTGCAGTAAGATTTACATATAGTTAGAAAGAAAAGATCAGATGGTTTCTCAGACCAAGGTAGAACCAGTACAACTATTAAAACCTGAGAGAGAAGAATGAATAGAGTATGTCAAAATAGATAAAGCTTTCTAAAAAGCTTTAAAATTATGAATAAATGAGGCTTCTCTGGTGGCTCAGATAGTGAAGAATCTGCCTGCAAAACAGGAGACCCTGGTTTGATCCCTGGGACAGGAATATCCCCTAGAGAAGGGAATGGTTACCCACTCCAATATCCTTTCCTGGAGAATCCATGGACGGAGAATCCATGGACAAATAATCCTGGCAGTCTACAGTCCATGGGATTACAAAAATTCAGGCACAACTGAGCTACTAACATTTTCACTTTCAGATATAAACTAGGTTGTGCATTAAAAAAACAGAGAGGATGAAGGAAAAGTTACTGGAAAATTGAAACATTATTTAGAGTAACAAAGGGGAATAGGAGTTGTCAGGATGCATTTATTTATTTATTTTTTTCCATTTATTTTTATGAAGTCAGTATGCATTTAACAGGAGGCTTCCTGTGTGCTGTTTTGGATCTGTCAGGAAACCTTTGGCCCTTATTAATTCCTGAATATTCAGGAATTAAGAGGAGAGGCACGCCTTTCCCGGGGGCTGAGGAATCCAGGCATTTCCTTTGTTATTTTCTCATTATGGTGATAAGTACCCTCTTCTCTCTTTAATAGGGATTGCCTTGTGTTTTGTAAGTCTGGAATTTTAATCTTTATCTTTGCTGAGAATAACTACAGTATATATGCCTACACCATGTTGATTAAAACACCTTTGCTCCATCAGAGCTTTGGTCCCTGTGTCTTTCTTTCTTTCTTTCTCTTCCTCTTTCTCTTTATCTTTCTATTTCTGGCTGATTCCCTGGAATGCAAAAGCTGGCTGCATAACCCAGGGAATATTAGCCTCTTTCCTTCTTTCACTTTCTCATTGTCAACTCCAGACCATCAGGTTCCCGTCCATTAAAGGACCAACAAGGGGTAATTTACAGAAGTGTTAGTATAAGTGTTTGAGAAGGAATGGCAACCCACTCCAGTATTCTTGCCTGGAGAATTCCATGGACAGAGGAAGTCGGCAGGCTACAGTCCATGGTGTCACAGAGTTGGAGATGACTGGGTGATTAACACTTTCACTAGTATAAATGTAACCAAAGATGGGCACAATAAAGGCCAGAAATGGCAAAGGTCTAACAGAAGCAAAAGAGATTAAAAAGTTCAGTTCAGTTCAGTCTCTCAGTCATGTCCGACTCTTTGCAACCCCATGAATCGCAGCACGCCAGGCCTCCCTGTCCATCACCAACTCCTGGAGTCTACTTAAACCCATGTCCATTGAGTCGGTGATGCCATCCAGCCATCTCATCCTCTGTTGTCCCCTTCTCCTCCTGCCCTCAATCCTTCCCAGCATTAGGGTCTTTTCCAATGAGTCAACTCTTCGCATGAGGTGGCCAAAGATTAAGAAGAAGTGGCAAGAATACACATAAGAGCTATACAAAAAAGGTCAAAATGACCAGATAACCAGGATAGTGTGAACACTCACCTAGAGTCAGACATCCTGGAGTGTGAAATCAAGTGGGTCTTAGGAAGCATTACTACAAACAAAGCTAGTGGAAATGATGGAATTCAAGTTGAGCTATTTCAAATCCTAAAAGGTGATGCTGTTTTAAGTGTTGCAGGCAACATGACAGCACATTTAGAAAACTCAGCAGTGGCCACTGGACTGGAAAAGTCAGTTTTTATTCCAACCCCAAAGAGAGTCAATGCCAAAGAATGCTCACTGCGCTGTGCTTAGTGGTTCAGTTATGTCTGACTCTTTGCAACCCCACCAGGCTCTTCCGTCCATGGGGATTTCCCAGGCAAGGATACTGGAGTGGTTTACCATGCCCTTCTCCAGGGGATCTTCCCAACCCAGCGATCAAAGCAAGGTATCCCACATTGTAGGTGGATTCTTTACAGTCTGAGCCACCAGGAAAGCCGAAGAATGTTCAAACTATGGTACAGTTGCCATCATTTCAGATGCTAGCAAGATTATGCTCAAAATCCTTGAAGCTAGGCCTCAGCATTATGTGAACCGGGAACTGCGAGACATACAAGCTGGATTTAGAAAAGGCAGAGTAACCAGAGATCAAAATGCCAACATCCACCAGATCATAGAAAAATCAAGGGAACCCCCCCCCCAAAAAAAAAAACGTATTTCTGCTTCAATGACTGCACTAAATCCTTCGACTGTGTAGATCTCTCTCTCTCTCTCTCTCTCTCTCTCACACACACACACACACGTGGAATTTTAAAAGAGATGGGAATACCAGACCACTTTACCTGTCTCCTGAAAAACCTGTGTGCAGGTCAAGAAGCAACAGTTAGAACCTTACCTGAAAAAACGGACTGATTCAATTTGGAAAAGGAGCACATGAAAGCTGCATGTTGTCACCCTGCTTATTTAACTTATATATGGAGTAGGTCATGTGAAGTGCCCAGATAAATCTTAAACTGGAATTAAGATTGCGGGGAGAAATATGGACAACCACAGATATGCTTCCCTTGCGGCTCAGCTGGTAAAAGATCTGCCTGCAATATGGGAGACCTGGGTTCGATCCCTAGGTTGGGAAGATCCCCTGGAGAAGGGAAAGGCTACCCACTCTAGTATTCTGGACTGGAAAATTCCATGGACTGTATAGTTCACGGGGTTACAGAGGGTCGGACATGACTGAACAACTTTCACTTCATGGATATGCAGGCTGACAACACTCTAATACCAGAAAGTGAAGAAGAACTGAAGAGGCTCTTAATGAGAGTGCAACAGGAGAGTGATAAACCTGGCTTAAAACTCAGCATTCACAAAAAACTGATGTCACGGCATCTGGTACCATCACTTCATGGTAAATAGATGGGGGAAAAGTGGAAACTGACAAATTGTATTTTCTTGGGTTCCAAAAGCATTGTCACCATCTGGTGACTGTAGCCATGAAATTAAAGGACACTTGCTCCTTGGAAGAAAAACTATGACAAACCTAGACACAGTGTATTAAAAAGCAAAGACATCAGTTTGCTGACAAAGGTCCTTATAGTCAAAGCTGTGATTTTTTCCAGTAATCATGTATGGATGTGAGAATTTGACCATAAAGAAGGCTGAGCCCCAAAGAATGATGCTTTTAAATTGTAGTGCTGGAGAAGACTCCTGAGAGTCCCTTGGACTGCAAGGAGATTAAATCAGTCAGTCCTAAAGGAAATCAACCCTGAATATTCATTGGAAAGACTGATGCTGAAACTGAAGCTCAATAGTTTGGCTACCTGATGTGAAGAGTGCACTCATTGAAAAAGCTCTGATGCTGGGAAAGATGGAGGACAGAAAGAGAATGGGGCAACATAGGATAAGATGATTGGATAGTATTACTGACCCAATGGACGTGAGTTTGAGCCTAATCTGGGAGATAATGAAGGACAGGGGAGCCTGGCGTGCTACAGTCCATGTGGTCTTAAAGAATCAGAGAGGGCTTATCTACAGAACAATAGCAACAACCACTAGAAAAATATCCAAACCTTCTCTAAAAGCAGAATATATTTTAAAGAAAGAACAGCACAAGGAATTCCCTGGCTTCCAGTGATTAGGAGTCTGCACTTCCACTGCTAGGGCCCAGGTTCAATCCCTGGTTGGGAACTCTGATTCTGCAAGCTGTACAACATAGTCAAAAAAAGAACAAAATTAAATTATGCAAATGGGGTTAAAAATTAATAATGTTGACAAAATAACTATAAGTAGTTTCAACTCATTGATCAAAAATATTTTCAGATTGACTATCAAAGCAAAATCTAAAATCATTCTAAATGAAAGTAACACACCTAGAGATGCTTAGAAGGTTAAAACTAGAATAAAATAAATGAGGCAAAAATCTTTTTTTATGATACAACCTACAAATAACAATGAAGAGTGTATATTATTATAGAGTGTATGTTATTAATTATTCATCTAAAAACAGTACAACTCTAATTTTCATAAATCTGAATCTAAGAGATGTAAGGGAGAAAAAAATAGTATCAATAGATGTCATCAATATACCTCTCTCAATCTAAATACAAAAAGTGAAGGAAAAGGTGGAGTTGAGTAGATCTAAACCACATAATCATAATAGATAGAGAAGATATTACACATAGTTATAGAACTTGGACCCTCTCATGGTTAATCTTATGTATCAATTTGCCTGAGTCATGATGCCTAAATTGTTGGGCCAACATTATTCGAAGCATTTATGTGGGGTGTTTTTGAATGAGATTAGCATCTAAATTGGTGGGCTTGAGTAAACAAACTGGTCTCCATGTGGTCTCCATAGAGCCTCATCCAATCAGTTGGAGGTCTGGTGTAACTAAATGACTGATCCACCCCTGAATAAAAGAGAATTCTTCTGCAGATAGCTTTCAGGTTTGAGTTGGAGTATCAGCTACTCTGGGTCTCTAGCTTGCTAGCTCACACTGTAGATTTTGGACATGCCAGCTCTTATAATTGTATGACCCTTATAATTCCTTATAATAAATAGCTCTGTATAAGTATACACCCGATTGTTTCTGTTTTTCTGAGAACTGTGACCAATAAACACCTCCAGTAAAAAGAACTACTTATTTTCAAGAATTGTTAGAATATTCATCAACAATGAAGGAAAAATGGTTATACAATTGACCCTTGAACAACTAGTGGGTTTGAACTATACAGGTCCACTTTCATATGATCTTTTTTTTCAACAAGTGCATATCACATACACAGCATCATACTATCTGTGATTGCAGTTAGTTGAATTGATGGATATGAAATCATGGATATGAGAGGGCTCACCATAAATTATGAATGGATTTTTTGAGGGTGTAGGGAGTCAGTGCCCAACTCCTGCATCTTTCAAGTCTCAACTGCTCTTTAGTCTACAAATTTAATAGGTCACAGGCATTAAATGATAATGAGAAAATGGAAGAATTCAAACAAGGTTTCCCTGATCAAAACATTCAACATAAAGCATATGAAGGAGCCATCGCTACAAAAGTTGTTGGAAGAACCCTCTAGAGAGAAGAAGCAGAATTTAAAATTCCCTTGGATGGACCAAAAAAAATAAATAAATCAACATTTTCTAGGAAAATATAAAATGTGTGTGGCTTGAGCACTTTGAAAGGAGCAGTGACATAAAATGATAAAGTAGAAGGAGTGGGCAAAGACTATACCATATAGATCATATTGGGGAAAAGAAAGTAATTTATTCAAAGACTAATCATTATCATGTGATTTTAAAATAGTATGATAGTAAATTTCACTGGATATTTAAAAAATCATATTGTAGATATTTGTCGAATGAGTAAAAAATGAAGCAGAGACTAGTAATTAAGCCATAGCATGTGGTGACTAGGTTAGGTTAGAAACAGTGGTTATGGAGAGAAGTGAACACATTCAAATTGTTTGCAGTAAGATCAACCAAATCTGGGCTTCCCTGGTAGCTCAGTTGTTAAAGAATCTGCCTTCAATGCAGTCAGCCTGGGTTGGGAAAATCTCCTAGAGGAGGGCATGGCAACCCACTCCAGTATTCTTGCCTGGAGAATCCCATGGACAGAGGAGCCTGACAGGCTACAGTCCCTGGGGTCACGAAGAGTTGAACACAACTGATAGACGAAGCACAGGACAGAACAGCCACTAAATCTGCGGATTGATTAGCTTAGCTACAGGGTTGAAAGATAAATCAATAATAATAGAGAGAAGTGCTCAAGAACTTGCTCCTCAGTGTAGTAAATTATAGTATGCTAGGTGTTCTTGCTTGGAGAATCTCAGGGACGGAGGAGCCTGGTGGGCTGCCGTCTATGGGGTCGCACAGAGTTGGACACGACTGAAGCGACTTAGCAGCAGCAGCAGGTGAACATTCAGAAAGAATGGATATCCAAGACTTGGGAGATCAGTTAGCATAACACGCCAAAAAATATCTGAAGGTAACCCAAAAAATCGGCAATGATTATTTCATCAAAGAAATGGTGTATATAAACACCCACTGGTTAATATTAGATAAAATCCTGACTATGTGGCCATTACATTGAATCAGTTATAAGATAAGGCTGGAAAAGTAATCAGTAGCCAATCTACAAAGGACCATATGAGGAATATTATGGAATCTGATATTCCATGTATTGGATTTGTATTAAGAAATAAAAGGAATATTTTATTAAGGAACCTGAACATTATTCAGAAAGTAACAGATTGCTCTTAGAAGTTTTTAAACTTGGGAGTGATGTGATCAGGTTTGCTTTACAAAAGACCAGAGAAAGTACCATTTAAGATACAGATTAGAGAAAATAATACTGAAGGAAAAGAAAAATAGATATTTGTTGCAAGAAACTAGATGGAATAATGGTGAGGCAAATTAGGTGAGAGAGAAAGTATCATAGAGAAGTTATATAATTTACCCACTGGTACAAGATACAAGTCATGTGGTTTTATAAATCAAATCACTTATCAATTAGACATTCAAACTGAGGCATTTATAGGGGAAAAAACAACACAGTCACAGACTTACTTTAAAATAAAACAGCACTGTTGCAAAGATAGGAAATAGAATCAAAAACACGGTCAAAATGTTGAAATTCTTGGATGTGAATAGCAAGCCTATAGATGCTTACTATAATCATCTTTCCATTTTTGTTAGTGCTTTTAAATTTATTTTTAAAACACTTAAAATTAGAAAAAAAACATAAACACGTAGAAAAAACTGTGAGGCTATCTATGTGTCTTCTGTCTCAGCAATCTCTGATAGGAGAAGTGTGTTGAGAGAATGGCTTTTGTACCCTGTAGCTGCAGCACATTTAAGGAATTTCTCTGCACACATAACAGAATGTGCCAGCTTTCAAAGTGAACATGGCCTGCAACGACGGCTGCCTGTAATTACTGTATGGGTGTTTCCTCAGAGGAAGAAATTTAGGAGGAATAGGAAGTGATCTCCTCTAACCACAATCATAATAACTTCTGAAGCTTCAGATTCATAAAATTTCCAATAAACGTATTTCCCTGATTAGATGAGACTTCATAGACTTGAGAACAAGGAAACCGTGTGCTTGGTATCAAACAATTGCTGTATATGTCAGGGCTTGTGCTCATTCATGTCTGACTCTGAAATCCCATGGACTGTTGCCAGCTTGGCTCCACTGGCCATGGGATTCTCCAGGCAAGAATACTGGAGTAGGTCGCCATGTCCTCTTTCAAGGCATCGTCTTGATACAAGGATTGAACCCGTGTCTCCTGAGTCTCCTGCATTTGCAGGAGGATTCTTTGTTACTGTGCCACAAGCGAAGCTCATTATATCTGATGCAAACAGTTGACTCATTGGAAAATTCCCTGATGGTAGGAAAGATTGAGGGCAGAAGAAAAGAGTGTCAGAGGATGAGCTGGCTGGATGACATCACCAATGCAGTGGACATGAATTTGGGTAAACTCTGGGAGACGGTGAGGGACAGAGAGGCCTGCCATGCTGCAGTCCTTGGGGTCACAGAGTCAAACATGATCGGGTGACTGAACAACAACAACAATGAATAATTAGTAAATGAAAAAATCTAAATCAAATAAGTTATGGGCTAGTGGCACTTTTTAAAGTAATTATTATTACTTTAGTGCTTACTTATATTACTGAATATAATAAGAAAAATACTTCTATGCATCTAATTTACAAAAATCTAATTTTCATAGTTTCTTATCATGATAACAATCTACAGGAGGAAAGAGGTTACATAGGATATATCCTGTAAAAAATAAAGTGCCTTGAGATGTTACTTATAAGATATGTGCACACAACTTTATTGAATTTTAAGGAATAAATGGGAAAATTGGAAGACATTAAATGTATGCATTATATATGTGAATTTACATTGCATAATTTTATATTTTATAAAGATAGGTATTATCTCATCCAAAAAATGCACCTGATGGATAAGAATACAGTTTTTAGTTATTTAAAATAAGACTTTAAATTTATAATATTCAATTTTTTAAAAGGTAGCAAAATCTAGCTATTTTAATTCCTTTTCTGTATTTTTTGAAGACAGATAATACAAAATTAGAAAAATATCTTTATTATAATAAATTATAAATGATACAACTATAAAGAATACAAAGTAATAAAACAGCAACTAAAATTGGTATAAAATTAGAATAAAGCTATGTGAAATGATTTGAAAAGAAAAAAAAAAAAAACACTGACTAATGATGATTTATAGGTTTACAGACATGAATGGGGCATAGAAAAGAGGAGACATTTTCCTGATTTGACCCATTACCACATCATAGACAATAGTATCTCCCACCACACACACACCAAAAAATGGTCTGGAGTGAGATCACAGGAGAAAAGAGATCAAGTGTCAAAGACTTCTGCCGATGCTGCTAAGTCACTTCAGTTGTGTCCGTCTCTGTGCAACCCCATAGACGGCAGCCCACCAGGCTCCCCCATCCCTGGGATTCTCCAGGCAAGAACACTGGAGTGGATTGCCATTTCCTTCTCCAATGCGTGAAAGTGAAAAGTGAAAGTGAAGTTGCTCAGTCGTGTCCACTCTTCACGACCCCATGGACTGCAGCCTACCAGGCTCCTCTGTCCATGGGATTTTCCAGGCAAGAGTACTGGAGTGAGTTGCCATTGCCTTCTCTAATTACTTCCAAAGTCGGTTGAAGAGTAATGAATACACTGTAAATCACCAAAGAGAACACTCAATATACAATTTGTCATCATGATGATTTCTCACCTAGAGTATAAACTCATCCACATTGAAAGAAGCCCCACAATTATAAGAGGTAACCTGGCCCAAAAATATATACAAAAACTAAACAGTGGTTATTTTTTACCCTCCTCCCTCCAGGATACTGCCTCAAGCACAAATGCTTTTGTTGAGTTAATAGAGATATAGACAGATCTATTGCTATTTCAATATTGCTATTGTGCAGAAAGTACATCCATGATAAATGTTACAAAGAAAATGAAATGAAAAATGCTACATGAGGTTGTACAACAGGAACAATTTTCATGATCTTGAACAAAATTTCATGAGAATAATCACAACTCCTTATAAAGAAAATAGAATAATTTTAGAAACATATAAATAAGAAAAGAGGATTAATTATGAATAAGAATACATTATATGAAAATGCCCTCAAAAGATCTAGTAAATAAATAGATATCCTTGGTAGTCCAGTGGCTAAAACTCCATGCTCCCAGTTCAGGGGACATGGATTCAATCCCAGGTCAGAGAACTAAATTCCATACGCTGCAACTAATGTCAAAGGAAATCAAGCATGGAAGACTATAGATTCTGGGTGCTACAAGTAAGAACTAGCACAGCCTAAATAAATAAATAAATAAATATAAAGTAATAGAAAGTTCAGTTGAGTTCAGTAGCTCAGTCGTGTCTGATTCTTTGCAACCCCATGGACTGCAGCATACCAGGCCTCCCTATCAATCACCAACTCCTGGAGCTACTCAAACTCATGTCCATTGAGTTGATGATGCTATCCAACCATCTCATCCTCTGTCGTCCCTTCTACTCCTGCCCTCAATCTTTCCCAGCATCAGATCTTTTCAAATGAGTCAATTGTTCCCATCAGGTGGCCAAAGTATTGGAGTTTCAGCATCAACATCTGTCCTTCCAGTGAACACCCAGGACTGATTTCCTTTAGGATGGACTGGTTGGATATCCTTGCAGTCCAAGGGACTCTCAAGAGTCTTCTCCAAAACCACAGTTCAAGAGCATCAATTCATTGGCACTCAACTTTCTTTATAGTCCAACTCTCACATCCATACATGACTACTGGAAAAACCATAGCCCTGATTGGATGGACTTTTGTTGGCAAAGTAATGTCTCTGCTTTTTAATATGCTGTCTAGGTTGGTCTTAACTTTTCTGCCAAGGGGCAAGTGTCTTTTAATTTCATGGCTGCAGTCACCATTTGCAATGATTTAGGAGCCAAAAAATTAAAGTCTGTCACTGTTTCCACTATTTCCCCATCTATTTGACATGAAGTGATGGGACCGGATGCCATGATCTTAATTTTCTGAATGTTGAGCTTTAAGCCAACTTTTCCACTCTCCTCTTTCACTTTTATCAAGAGGCTCTTTAGTTCTTCTTCACTTTCTGCCATAAGGGTAATATCATCTGCTTATCTGAGGTTATTGATATTCCTCCCAGCAATTTTGATTTCAGCTTGTGCTTCATCCAGCCCAGCATTTCTCATGATGTACTCTACATATCACTTCATGGCAAGGATCTCCTAAAGGAGATCAGTCCTGGGTATTCATTGAAAGGACTGATGCTGAAGCTGAAACTTCAATACTTTGGCCACCTGATGTGAAGACTTGACTCATGTGAAAAGACCCTGATGCTGGGAAAGATTGAGGGCAGGAGGAGAAGGGGACAACAGAGGATGTGATGGTTGGATGGCATCACTGACTCAATGAACATGGGTTTGGGTAGACTCCAAGAGTTGGTGATAGACAGGGAGGCCTGGTGTGCTGTGGTTCATGGGGTCACAAAGGGTCAGACATGGCAGAGGGACTGAACTGAACTGAACTGAACTCTCATATAAGTTAAATAAGCAGGGTGACAATATATATAGCCTTGATGTACTCCTTTTCCTATTTGGAACCAGTTTGTTCAATGTCCAGTTTTGACTGTTGCTTAATCTGCATAATGATTTCTCAGGAGGCAGGTCAGATGGTCTAGTAGTCCCATCTCTTGAAAAATTTTCCACAATTTGTCGTGATCCACACAGTCAAAGGCTTTGGCATAGTCAATAAAGAAGAAGTAGATGTTTTTCTGGAACTCTCTTGCTTTTTTGATGATCCAACAGATGTTGGCAGTTTGATCTTTCATTCCTCTGTCTTCTCCAAATCCAGCTTTTGGACATGACTGAGCAATTTTCACTTCACTTGAGCATTCTTTCGTTTTGACTTTCTTTGGGATTGGAATGAAAACTGGCCTCTTCCAGTCCTGTGGCCACTGCTGAGCTTTCCAAATTTGCTGGCATATTGAGTGCAACACTTTCAGAATCAACTTTTAGGATTTGAAATAGCTCAACTGGAATTCCATCACCTCCATTAGCTTTGTTCATAGTGACATTTCCTAAGGTCCACCTGGTTTCACATTACAGGATCTGGCACTAGGTGAGTGATCACACCATTGTGATTATCTGGGTCATGAAAATCTTTTTTGTATAGTTCTTCTGTGTATTCTTGCCACCTCTTCTTAATATCTTCTTCTTCTGTTAGTTCCATACCACTTCTGTCTTTTATTGTGCCCATCTTTGCATGAAATGTTCCCTTTGTATTCCTGAAAGATTCCTGAAAGATCTCTAGTCTTTCCCATTCTATTGTTTTCCTCTGTTTATTTTCATTGGTCAGTGAGGAAGACTTTCTTTTTTTTTTTTTTTTTTTTAATTTTTTATTAGTTGGAGGCTAATTACTTCACAACATTTCAGTGGGTTTTGTCATACATTGATATGAATCAGCTATAGATTTACACGTATTCCCCATCCCGATCCCCCCTCCCCGCTCCCTCTCCACCCGATTCCTCTGGGTCTTCCCAGTGCACCAGGCCCGAGCACTTGTCTCATGCATCCCACCTGGGCTGGGGATCTGTTTCACCATAGATAGTATACATGCTGTTCTTTTGAAATATCCCACCCTCTCATTTTCCCACATAGTTCAATAGTCTGTTCTGTATTTCTGTGTCTCTTTTTCTGTTTTGCATATAGGGTTGTCGTTACCATCTTTCTAAATTCCATATATATGCGTTAGTATGCTGTAATGTTCTTTATCTTTCTGGCTTACTTCACTCTGTATAAGGGGCTCCAGTTTCATCCATCTCATTAGGACTGGTTCAAATGAATTCTTTTTAACGGCTGAGTAATATTCCATGGTGTATATGTACCACAGCTTCCTTATCCATTCATCTGCTGATGGGCATCTAGGTTGCTTCCATGTCCTGGCTATTATAAACAGTGCTGCGATGAACATTGGGGTGCATGTGTCTCTTTCAGATCTGGTTTCCTCAGTGTGTATGCCCAGAAGTGGGATTGCTGGGTCATATGGCAGTTCTATTTCCAGTTTTTTAAGAAATCTCCACACTGTTTTCCATAGCGGCTGTACTAGCTTGCATTCCCACCAACAGTGTAAGAGGGTTCCCTTTTCTCCACACCCTCTCCAGCATTTATTGCTTGTAGACTTTTGGATAGCAGCCATCCTGACTGGCGTGTAATGGTACCTCATTGTGGTTTTGATTTGCATTTCTCTAATAATGAGTGATGTTGAGCATCTTTTCATGTGTTTGTTAGCCATCTGTATGTCTTCTTTGGAGAAATGTCTGTTTAGTTCTTTGGCCCATTTTTTGATTGGGTCATTTATTTTTCTGGAATTGAGCTTCAGGAGTTGCTTGTATATTTTTGAGATTAATCCTTTGTCTGTTTCTTCATTTGCTATTATTTTCTCCCAATCTGAGGGCTGTCTTTTCACCTTACTTATAGTTTCCTTTGTAGTGCAAAAGCTTTCAAGTTTCATTAGGTCCCATTTGTTTAGTTTTGCCTTTATTTCCAATATTCTGGGAGATGGGTCATAGAGGATCTTGCTGTGATTTATGTCGGAGAGTGTTTTGCCTATGTTCTCCTCTAGGAGTTTTATAGTTTCTGGTCTTACATTTAGATCTTTAATCCATTTTGAGTTTATTTTTGTGTATGGTGTTAGAAAGTGTTCTAGTTTCATTCTTTTACAAGTGGTTGACCAGTTTTCCCAGCACCACTTGTTAAAGAGGTTGTCTTTTTTCCATTGTATATCCTTGCCTCCTTTGTCAAAGATAAGGTGTCCATAGGTTCGTGGATTTATCTCTGGGCTTTCTATTCTGTTCCATTGATCTATATTTCTGTCTTTGTGCCAGTACCATACTGTCTTGATGACTGTGGCTTTGTAGTAGAGTCTGAAGTCAGGCAGGTTGATTCCTCCAGTTCCATTCTTCTTTCTCAAGATTACTTTGGCTATTCGAGGTTTTTTGTATTTCCATACAAATTGTGAAATTATTTGTTCTAGTTCTGTGAAAAATACCATTAGTAGCTTGATAGGGATTGCATTGAATCTATAGATTGCTTTGGGTAGAATAGCCATTTTGACAATATTGATTCTTCCAATCCATGAACACGGTATGTTTCTCCATCTGTTTGTGTCCTCTTTGATTTCTTTCATCAGTATTTTATAGTTTTCTATGTATAGGTCTTTTGTTTCTTTAGGTAGATATACTCCTAAGTATTTTATTCTTTTTGTTGCAATGGTGAATGGTATTGTTTCCTTAATTTCTCTTTCTGTTTTTTCATTGTTAGTATATAGGAATGCAAGGGATTTCTGTGTGTTAATTTTATATCCTGCAACTTTACTATATTCATTGATTAGCTCTAGTAATTTTCTGGTAGAGTCTTTAGGGTTTTCTATGTAGAGGATCATGTCATCTGCAAACAGTGAGAGTTTCACTTCTTTTCCTATCTGGATTCCTTTTACTTCTTTTTCTGCTCTGATTGCTGTGGCCAAAACTTCCAACACTATGTTGAATAGTACTGGTGAGAGTGGGCACCCTTGTCTTGTTCCTGATTTCAGGGGAAATGCTTTCAATTTTTCACCATTGAGGGTGATGCTTGCTGTGGGTTTGTCATATATAGCTTTTATTATGTTGAGGTATGTCCCTTCGATTCCTGCTTTCTGGAGAGTTTTAATCATAAATGAGTGTTGAATTTTGTCAAAGGCTTTCTCTGCATCTATTGAGATAATCATATGGTTTTTATCTTTAAATTTCTTAATGTGGTGTATTACATTGATTGATTTGCGGATATTAAAGAATCCTTGCATCCCTGGGATAAAGCCCACTTGGTCGTGGTGTATGATTTTTTTAATATGTTGTTGGATTCTGTTTGCTAGAATTTTGTTAAGGATTTTTGCGTCTATGTTCATCAGTGATGTTGGTCTGTAGTTTTCTTTTTTTGTGGCATCTTTGTCTGGTTTTGGAATAAGGGTGATGGTGGCCTCATAGAATGAGTTTGGAAGCTTACCTTCATCTGCAATTTTCTGGAAGAGTTTGAGTAAGATAGGTGTTAGCTCTTCTCTAAATTTTTGGTAGAATTCAGCTGTGAAGCCATCTGGTCCTGGGCTTTTGTTTGCTGGAAGATTTTTGATTAAGGTTTCGATTTCCTTGCTTGTGATGGGTCTGTTAAGATCTTCTATTTCTTCCTGGTTCAGTTTTGGAAGGTTATACTTTTCTAAGAATTTGTCCATTTCATCCAAGTTGTCCATTTTATTGGCATAGAGCTGCTGGTAGTAGTCTCTTATGATCCTTTGGATTTCAGTGTTGTCTGTTGTGATCTCTCCATTTTCATTTCTAATTTTGTTAATTTGGTTCTTCTCTCTTTCTTTCTTAATGAGTCTTGCTAATGGTTTGTCAATTTTGTTTATTTTTTCAAAAAACCAGCTTTTAGCTTTGTTGATTTTTGCTATGGTCTCTTTAGTTTCTTTTGCATTTATTTCTGCCCTGATTTTTAAGATTTCTTTCCTTCTGCTAACCCTGGGGTTCTTCATTTCTTCCTTCTCTAATTGCTTTAGGTGTAGAGTTAGGTTATTTATTTGGTTTTTTTCTTGTTTCTTGATGTAAGCCTGTAATGCTATGAACCTTCCCCTTAGCACTGCTTTTACAGTGTCCCATAGGTTTTGGGTTGTTGTGTTTTCATTTTCATTCATTTCTATACATATTTTGATTTCTTTTTTGATTTCTTCTATGATTTGTTGGTTATTCAGAAGCGTGTTATTTAGCCTCCATATGTTTGAATTTTTAACAATTTTTTTCCTGTAATTGAGATCTAATCTTACTGCACTGTGGTCAGAAAAGATGACTGGAATGATTTCAATTTTTTTGAATTTTCCAAGACCAGATTTATGGCCCAGGATGTGATCTATTCTGGAGAAGGTTCCGTGTGCACTTGAGAAAAAGGTGAAGTTGATTGTTTTGGGGTGAAATGTCCTATAGATATCAATTAGGTCTAGCTGGTCCGTTGTGTCATTTAAGGTTTGTGTTTCCTTGTTAATTTTCTGTTTAGTTGAGGGAGACTTTCTTATCTCTCCTTGCTATTCTTTGGAACTCTGCATTCAAATGGATATATCTTTCCTTTTCTCCTTTGCCTTTCACTTCTCTTCTTTTCACAGTTATTTGTAAGGCCTCCTCCAACAGCCATTTTGCTTTCTTGCATTTCTTTTTCTTGGGGATGGTCTTGATCCCTGTCTCCTGTACAATGTCATGAACCTCCATTCATAGTACTCTAGGGACTCTACCTTTCAGATCTAATCCCTAGAATCTATTTCTCACTTCCACTGTATAGTCATAAGGGATTTGATTTAGGTCAGACCTGAATGGTCTAGTGGTTTTCCCTACTTTCTTCAATTTAAGTCCGAATCTGGCAATAAGGAGTTCATGATCTGAGCCACAGTCAGTCCCCACTCTTGTTTTTGCTGACTGTGTAGAACTTCTCCATCTTGGCTGCAAAAATATAATCAATCTGATATTGGTATGAAGACCATATGGTGATGTCCATGTGTAGAGTCTTCTCTTGTGTTGTTGGAAGAGGGTATTTGCTATGACCAGTGCATTCTCTTGGCAAAACTCTTTTAGCTTTTGCCCTGCTTCATTCTCTACTCCAAGGCTAAATCTGCAGTTACTCCAGGTATTTCCGGACTTCCTACTTTTGCATCCAGTCCTCTATAATGAAAAAGACAGCTTTTTTGGGTGTTAGTTCTAGAAGATCTTGTAGGTCTTTGTAGAACCATTCAACTACAGCTTCTTCAGCATTATTGGTCGGGGCAATGACTTGGAATACTGTGATATTGAATGATTTGCCTTGGAAACGAACAGAGATCATTCTGTCATTTTTGAGATTGTGTAGCCTAATTAGTATCAACAATTTGCAGTAAACATTCCCTTTCTGAAATCTTAGTAACATGTGTGTTATTTGCTCATTTGTGCCGACTCTCTGCAGCCCCATAGACTGTAGTCTTCCAGTTTCCTCTGTTCCATGGGATTCTCTAGGCAGGAATACTGGAGTGGGTTGCCATTCCCTTCTTCAGGGGATCTTCCCAACCCAGGGATTGAACCTGGATCTCCTGCATTGTAGGCAGTTTTTTTACCTTCTGAGCCACCAGGGAAGCCTTTTCTTAGTAACATATTTCAACAAACCCTATTTCTTTTTCACTTCTTTTTTGAGAACAAGCTTGAACCACTATCCTTGGTGCTTATGCCTTGAATTAGTGTATTTCAATTTTCTGTAATTAGATAATTGTGACCTCTTTTGTTTTATGATACATAGCCATCATGGTCTCTGAAGAATGAGAAGGGGAGTGTGGAATGGTAAGTGATTTCATGGTCTAGAAGTGTTATATACATTTCCACTCTCATCCCATTAGCTGGAATTCAATCAAAAATTTCAAATCTAACCAAAATGGGGCTGGAAAATATCATCTCTCCCTATTCCTAACCAGTGTCCTTATCTCAAGCACTTAGGTGATTTTATTTCATTTTATTTTGTGTATTTTCAAGCTCTGTCTTTGATATAAACAATCAAATCATTCTAAGGGAAGAATAGTACTTTTCAACAAATACTAAATATCAGTGTACCAATCCTTCATTTAGAAGCTTTTCCAGCATAGACATTTTCTTCCTGTACTGATCTATAGGACTTAGAAATAAGATTTGCATTCTATTTTAAAAGTCACTAAGAATTAAGACAACTAAGATACTTCAGTTGCCATTGTTCATTTACAAAAATTAATATTGCATCTGCCAGTATTTTTGTTCACAATGAATAGGAAACATTATAGACTGTAATACTTTTCATCTGTATGGTATAGTGTTATCAACTGCTAGTTTAACAAATTATCAAATAATTCTTTAACAACTACAGTTGTTGAACATGAAAGGAACAAAATACATGGGTAGCAAGGAGTCAAACAAGTAACATGGAATAGGGGTGGGGATGAGGGGAGGAGATTAAATGCAAGCAATTGATTTACTGGTGTGAAAAGTGATCTATGTGGGGGTGTTTCTAATCTCTTTCCTCAATAGTTTTGCTGATCCCTATGCCATTAAGTCAAGTGCCTACTTGAAATATATGTTTTCAATTTTTGTTTACTCAACAGTGTCTTTACTTTCTATATGCCAAGCATTATTCTGTCTTTTACAACTCTTATTCAACTCATTCTCACAAAATCCAGTTAAGCATCAGCAGCAGCATCTCTGTTTTATAGGTGACGGAAAGATTGTGAGAGTGCATTTTCAGAATTTAATCCCAGAAATTTGATTCCAGAATTTGTCCCAGGTGGTGCTAGTAAGAAAGAGCCTGCCTGACAATCCAGAAGATACAAGAGACACAAGTTCAATCCCTGGAATGGGAGGATACCCTGGAGAAGGAAATGGCAACCCATCCCAGTATTCTTGCTTGGAGAACCCCTTGGACAGAGGAGCCTGGCAGACTTCAGTCCATGCGGTCACAAACAGTCAGACATGACTGAAGTGACTTAGCATCAGCAACAGATTGCTCAGCAGGTAAAGAATCCAGCTGCAGTGCAGGAGACACAAGAGACTTGGGTTTGATCCCTGGGTCGGGGAAGTCCCCTGCATGAGGAAAATGGCAACCCACTCCACTGTTCTTGCCTGGAGAGTCCCATAGACAGAGGAGCCTGGCAGGCTGCAGTCCAAAGGATGGCAAGGTGTCAGACACAACTAAGCAGACACATAAATTATTGAATCTAATTTGCAGAATTCTAATTGGATTTACATTTATAAATTGATTTGTGATTAATAAATTTATTTTATTTTTAAAAAGTATTTAACTTACATTGAGTCATTTTTGCATTTATGGACTGGAAGTTACTTAGTCAATTTGTATTAAACTTTCCATTAGACATACAGTCACTCAGTCATGTCCGACTCTTTTTTGACTCTATGCACCACTGGGTTCTTCTCCCTGGAATTCTCCAGGCAAGAATACTGGAGCAAGTTACCATCCCCTTCTCCAGGGGATCTTCCCAAACTAGGGACTGAACTCACGTCTCCTGTACTGCAGGCAGATTCTTTACCATTGATCCACCTGGGATGACCCCATGAACCAAGCTCCTCTGTCTATGGGGTTTCCCAGGTAAGAATAATGGCGTGGGTAGTCATACCTTTCACCAGGAGATCTTCTTGAACCAGGGATCAAACCTATGTCTCCTGAATTACAGGACGATTCTTTACCATCTGAGCCATCAGGGAAGCCCAAAAGTAGTATTATTATGTCTTAATTATTGTGTTAAAATGCACTACCTTATTTTGTATTATAGTGGAGGGTTTACTTTGGTAATATTTTTCTTTAGTTTTTACAATTTTACATAAATATGCATTTAAAAAGATTAGCTAAATATTTCTTTCTTGACATTCGCATCCATAGAGGAACAAATTTTCGCTGGTCTCATACAATTAAAACAGGCAGATTTCAGACAACAAGCTGTCTCAAGCAGAAAGTGATTGTTGAGACTTTAGCTAAGCTATCCCATGGTTTTACTGCCTTGTCATCCATTTTACTGAGAAAAGTGGCGTGCTGGTATCTTAAACTGACAGTGGCATTGTCTTGCAAGCACATATAACAAGCACATATAACTTCCTATATAACAGCCTGGAGAGTCACATGCAAATGTAAATTTCTTCCAACAAACCTTGTGAAAAGCAGTCTCCTCCATCTCTCACTGTCTTCTCCTCCTGTGCCCATTAAGTGAGACCCCCTCCCCTGACCCAAAGTTTCCCAAACCCATTCTTTTTAGAGTGAATTGATAGATTTAGATTCCGCCTTTGTCCAGGAACCCCAAAGCACTCTAACCAGAGAGAAAGAAAGTGAGAGTCACTCTGTCATGTCCAACTCTTTACGACCTTACAGGCTCCTCTGTACTCAGAATTCTCCAGGCCAGAATATGGAGTGGGCAGCTGTTACCATCTGCAGGGGATCTTCCCAACCCAGGGATCAAACCCAGGTCTTTCATATTGCAGGTGGATTCTTTACTGTCTGAGCAACCAGGGAGGCCCAAGAGTACTGGAATGGGTAGCCTATCACTTCTCCAGCAGATCTTCCCAACCCAGGAATGAAACCAGGGTCTTCTTCCCTGCAGGTGGATTCTTTACCCACTGAGCCACCAGGGAAGCAGGAAACCTAGTTAAGGTAAGTGCCCCCAGGTTGTACCTCTCTCTAGGCTAGCAGCCTGCCTTGACCTCCCCATATGTCCCCTCCAGACATGCCATGTACTTCCTCCAGGCCCTGTGAGTAACAAAATTCTACATTTAAGTTTTCTTGTGGTTTCTGTTGAACCAAGGCTTCTCTCTTCAGAAACCTGTATGCAGGTCAGAAAGCAACAGTTAGAACTAGACATGGAACAACAGACTGGTACCAAATAGGAAATGTACATCAAGACTGTACACTGTCACTGTGCTTATTTAACTTATATGTAGAGTACATCATGAGAAATACTGGGCTGAAAGAAGCATAAGCTGGAATCAAGATTGCTAAGAGAAATATCAATAACCTCAGATATGCAGATGATACCACCCTATGGCAGAAAGTGAAGAAGAACTAAAGAGCCTCTTGATGAAATTGAAAGAGGAGGCACAAAGACAGAAATATAGATCAATGGAACAGAATAGAAAGCCCAGAGATAAATCCACGAACCTATGGACACCTTATCTTTGACAAAGGAGGCAAGGATATACAATGGAAAAAAGACAACCTCTTTAACAAGTGGTGCTGGGAAAACTGGTCAACCACTTGTAAAAGAATGAAACTAGAACACTTTCTAACACCATACACAAAAATAAACTCAAAATGGATTAAAGATCTAAATGTAAGACCAGAAACTATAAAACTCCTAGAGGAGAACATAGGCAAAACACTCTCCGACATAAATCACAGCAAGATCCTCTATGACCCACCTCCCAGAATATTGGAAATAAAGGCAAAACTAAACAAATGGGACCTAATGAAACTTAAAAGCTTTTGCACTACAAAGGAAACTATAAGTAAGGTGAAAAGACAGCCCTCAGATTGGGAGAAAATAATAGCAAATGAAGCAACAGACAAAGGATTAATCTCAAAAATATACAAGCAACTCCTGAAGCTCAATTCCAGAAAAATAAATGACCCAATCAAAAAATGGGCCAAAGAACTAAACAGACATTTCTCCAAAGAAGACATACAGATGGCTAACAAACACATGAAAAGATGCTCAACATCACTCATTATTAGAGAAATGCAAATCAAAACCACAATGAGGTACCATTACACGCCAGTCAGGATGGCGGCTATCCAAAAGTCTACAAGCAATAAATGCTGGAGAGGGTGTGGAGAAAAGGGAACCCTCTTACACTGTTGGTGGGAATGCAAACTAGTACAGCCACTATGGAAAACAGTGTGGAGATTTCTTAAAAAACTGGAAATATAACTGCCATATGACCCAGCAATCCCACTTCTGGGCATACACACTGAGGAAACCAGATCTGAAAGAGACACATGCACCCCAATGTTCATCGCAGCACTGTTTATAATAGCCAGGACATGGAAGCAACCTAGATGCCCATCAGCAGATAAATGGATAAGGAAGCTGTGGTACATATACACCATGGAATATTACTCAGCCGTTAAAAAGAATTCATTTGAACCAGTCTTAATGAGATGGATGAAGCTGGAGCCCATTATACAGAGTGAAGTAAGCCAGAAAGATAAAGAACATTACAGCATACTAACACATATATATGGAATTTAGAAAGGTGATAACGATAACCCTATATGCAAAACAGAAAAAGAGACACAGAAATACAGAACAGACTTTTGAACTTTGTGGGAGAATGTGAGGGTGGGATATTTCAAAAGAACAGCATGTATACTATCTATGGTGAAACAGATCACCAGCCCAGGTGGGATGCATGAGACAAGTGCTCCGGCCTGGTGCACTGGGAAGACCCAGAGGAATCGGGTGGAGAGGGAGGTGGGAGGGGGGATCGGGATTGGGAATACGTGTAAATCCATGGCTGATTCATATCAATGTATGACAAAACCCACTGGAAAAAAAAATAAATAAAAATAAAAATTAAAATTAAAAAAAAAAAAAAAAAGAAATTGAAAGAGGAGAGTGGAAAAAGTTGGCTTAAAGCTCAAAATTCAGAAAATTAAGATCATGGCATCTGGTCCCCTCATTTCATGGCAAATAAATGGGGAAATAGTGGAAAGAGTGGCTGACTTTATTCTTTTTGGGCTCCAAAATCACTGCAGATGGTGATTGTAGTCATGAAATTAAAAGACACTTGCTCCTTGGAAGGGAAGTTATGACCAACCTAGACAGCATATTAAAAAGCAGAGACATTACTTTGTCAACAAAGTCCATCTAACCAAGGCTATGGTTTTTCCAGTGGTCATGTATGGATGCGAGAGTTGGACTATAAAGAAAGCTGAGCACCAAAAAATTAATGCTTTTGAACTGTGATATTGGAGAAGACTCTTGAGAGTCCCTTGGACTGAAAGGAGATCCAACTAGTCCATCCTAAAGGAGATCAGTCCTGAGTGTTCATTGGAAGGACTGATGAAGCTGAAACTCCAGTACTTTGGCTGCCTGATGCAAAGAGCTGACTCATTTGAAAAGACCCTGATGCTGGGAAAGATTGAGGGCAGGAGGAGAAGGGGACGAAAGAAGATGAGATGGTTGAATGGCATCACCAACTCAATGGACATGAGTTTGGGTAGACTCTGAGAGTTGGTGATGGATAGGGAGTCCTGGCGTGCTGAGGTTCATGCGGTCGCAGAGTCGTACACGACTGAGCAACTGAATTAAACTGAAGGCTTACATCCTGGAGCCTGTTTTACTTAACAAATGCTTATTTAACAAAATCTTAAGTGACACAGATTACCTACTCTTGGAGTGCATTAGTCCGAAGAATGATAAAGGATTAAGATATCACAACATCATTTTCAAAATATAATAAAAAACATTTCCTCAAGCACGTATTATCAATTGGTAGTAAATCCATCAGGTAAATGTCTGATGTGGAATTGAAAGCTTATATAGAGCCAGTATGATATTGCAGAGACTACTTTTTGTCTCAAGGGTGAAGAAAATTACACTGTTAAAATGAATTTCTCAGGACACATAATGGGAAAAAAAAATATTAGTTGTTCCCTGATATGGAGCAATATTAACATAATAGCATATGTGACGCATTGGTGTTAAAAATATTTTCTTGGATTTAAGGCAGCTGGTAGATACATTTTTTAGTAGGTAATGAAAGTGAGAGGAGAAAAGCTAAGTGACACCATGAATATACATTTAATAAATTCCAGAACATGGTGAATTCTACCAGCTCAAATGTCTTCAGAATTCAATAACAAAGAAATATATTTATCTAAATTAAGTGACTCAAGGGACATATTGAAAAGATGAAATGTGGTTCTCTTGCTTAGGATAAATCAATTATAAAAAATGTTCTCAGTACATTAGGTAAAATTTAACATGAATATTAAGATATTAATATTAATATTTTATTAAATGGGATCATTTTATTGTGACTGCAAAGAATGATTTTAATCTTATTAAATTTAAAAAGACAAGAAGACCTGTAAATTTATTAATAATCAAATAAGACAAATATGTATAATGCGTGCACATAATAAATATTCATAAAATATTGTTTTAATTATACCTATAATTATTATGCTATATATGTAACAATACGCTACTGACTCTGTCCTTGCAACATGGGATTATGTATAGCTTACATTGTACTTCCCTTTCCCCTTTATTCATTTGCACATTCTGATTTTTACGTATTGACCATTTTCGTTACAAATTATTTTATATCTGAACATAAGGAGTTAGGTACCTGGATTTCTCATAAAAATTTCTATCACCTTTTGACACTAATTTTATGTCTAAAAATCTCTTTAACCATTGTGGAAAATATGACAGTAACAAATTACTAAATTCAAAGTATATGAAGAGTTTGTCAATATAATTGTCTTTTTCCCTAAGCCTATTCATTTAAAATGTTACAGAGCTTGGAGAATACAAACCCTTCATGACAGACTAAGAATGAATGATTAATTTGGAAATTCATATTAATGTTTCATAGAAATTATAGGTCACATGAATATCCAAAAGTGTGTATGTACTCAATGAAGCATTACTATCTGGGGATATTGAAAATTAATGGATTCCTCATTTCACTATTTTTAAAAAATAAGAACCCTGATAATTTTATAGTAACCAATAATTTTTATTTAGTTTGTGCATATGTGTGTGTTATTCCACAATACCAAGAATAAGAAGTCACTTTAAGTACTGAAAGACATTGAGGATTATTCTATTTTGATGAAAAATAATATTGTTTCATATACAAATAGCCTCATCAACAATCTGCTTTCTTGTGCCTTTGAGAATTTAGATTTGTTTTCCAGTATAAAATTGGATTGCTTTATGAATATAAAATGACAATGAACAGTTCTTCCATAAGGACAGCCAAAGGAAACTTGGTGAGTTAGCTCATTCAGATTCAAATTTTAATCTGGGAAATCATATCACAGTGAGACTCTGTTTAATATTTTTTCCTCCCAGTTTAAAAAAAAAAAAAAAGGTGACCCCTCAGGAGTAAATAAAGTAATAAATATCATTAAATTAATTTGTTTAATCAATTATATCATATACACATTTTAAAATGTTCATAATAGTAACATAATCTCCATCTTGTGCAAACATTTTCTATCTTAAATATTATAAGTGTGCCTTTCATTTACAGTATGGAAGTGAAAGTCACTCAGTCATGTCCAACTCTGCAGCCCCTGTAGCAGCCAGGCTCCTCTGTCCATGGGATTCTCCAGGCAAGAAAACTGGAGTGGGTTGCCATTTCTTCTCGAGAGGATCTTCCCAAGGCAGGGATCAAACCCAGGTCTCCTGCATTGTAGGCAGATTCTTTACCAGCTGAGCTACCAGGGAAGCCCCATTTATAGTATAGACATTTTCATTTTACTGAATATGAAAATTTTGTTATTAAGAATAGCAAGCAATGCAAACGTACAGTAGACTTAAAAAAAACACCTGCCTAGCAATTCCTTAATGTCAAATCCTATCCACTTATTTGCACGTATTTTAAATATACTTAAAAGAAATAACATACAGTATTCTGAACTAAATGTTTTAATCATGTGATTACTTATGATCTTTGCAATGGTCCTGCAGCTTAGGCATAATTATCCCCATTTTGCAAATGATAAAAGTAAGGCAAGGAACTGACATTTCCCAAAGGCATACACAAAAATTCAACAAGAATATTTGAGCTTACCTGTGTAATTTCAGGGTCCATTGCAATGTGCAACAAAATGGTATACCAAAATTTCATACCATCGAAAACAGGATTTTCTCAGGATAAGTTATTTTCATCTGAATAACTCTCACAAGACAAATATTGAAAGGGATTTTTTTCAAATATTTATCAATTAGCTTTCCTTCATTGCTAATTTTGCATAATATTATACTATAAAAGAATATTTTTGGATATATTCTTTCCTGCATTAAAAGACACATTTTGCCACAGTAAATATTTTATAGTATTTGTTTCTTCTACCATGTCAATAAGGGGAAAATCAATTAAGAAAAATAATCAACTATAGACCCATATAAGTGTTGTGATTATTTCATTTTATGGTTGCCTTGTCTCATCACAAAGACCCTATATTTAGTGAGAAAGGTTATAATTTCCACATTAAAAAAATCATGTACATAAACAAACAAATAAAAAGTGTTAATAGAATTTACAGTGCTAAGTTAAGCAGCTTTTTCAGTCAAATAAATATGGCAGATTACACATATAATTTTCTTAGCTTTACCTTTTTATTTCCCATATCAATTCCAAAATGCTTCTCCACAAATGATACTATAATTTCATTACTTTTAATATTTCACTGTCATGCCAAATACAAGAAATTTTACTTCAAGAAATCATACTCTTTTAGTGTCTCATATATATATATATTTATTAAATTATAATTTGCTTCATAAATCCTAAATCAGTTTTCACAGCTCTAATTGCATTTTGTTTCTTCAAGAACTTCTGTGATTATTATACAACCTATGAAATGGCTCACTACTATTTCAGATCTTTCTTTGTGATTATTTTAAATTCACTTTTTCACATGTATTAATAAAGCTTCCAGGTGTATATATGCTATTGATGTGTTTTTACTTCTTTTTTATTCTCCTTGACTTTTATTATTCCTACACATTCAGTTCTTCTCCAGAAAGTCATCATTTTATTGTAACAATGTGAAAAGGTTTTCCTAACTTAAATAGATATTTAAACCAAAAAAAAGACAGGGAGAAAATGTAGACAATAGGTTAATGTCTGGAGAGTTTAGCATTCACAGGAAGCTATGAAGATAATTCTATATGAAATATTAAAGAAAGGCAACATTCAATATTGTATATTGAAAGACGAAATGTGTAGAGCCTATATGGAAATAAAATACCAGTAATATAATAAAAAAGGAACAAAAGTCTCTAGGAATAAAACTATTATGTGTAACAAGAAGTATATAAAGCATTTGAAGGACTCTCACCTTAAAATAAAAGCAAGTAGAATATACTTTAGTGACTCTCAAAACTATTTTACACAACCAATATGTTGAAGAATAAAAGATAAGAAATTCAGCCTCCAATGCAGCAATGTTTTTAAAATGTAGAAAGGAAATATGTGTTTTGCTGGAAGGGCCCACTTTTCTCTATCTGTGATAGCAGTTTTGTTTTTTTTTTTTCTATTTAGCAATATAAATGATCCTTAACTTATCCTGGGAATGATCCTGTGTACATATGTCTTAATCTGCTCAGACAGACAAAATAGTCTTTGGAACTTTGTTGATTCATTACTTAAACATTAAGTGCTTATAACTTGCCCTTTATGCCTTCTTGAAGTGTACTGTATTAGTGGTTACTGAATGCAGAAAAATAGGTGAGGAAGCAGAAATGTTCAAACTTTTCAGACTATGTATATATAGCTATACAAATATAGGCTTTATTTTCTTGGGCTCCAAAATCACTGCAGTTGGTGAATGCAGCCATGAAATCAAAAGATGCTTGCTCCTTGGAAGAAGAGCTATGACCAACCTATAAAGCATATTTAAAAGCAGAGACATTACTTTGCCAACAAAGGTCTGTCTAGTCAAAGCTATGGTTTTACCAGTGGTCATGTATGGATGTGAGAGTTGGACCATAACAAAAGCTGAACACCAAAGAATTGATGTTTTTGGACTGTGGTGTGGGAGAAGACTCTTGAGAGTCTCTTGGACAGCAAGGAGATCAAACCAGTCCATTCTGAAGAAAATCAGTCCTGAATATTCATTGGAAGGACTGATGCTGAAGCTGAAACTCCAATACTTTGGCCATCTGATGCAAGGATTTGACCCACTGGAAAATACTGACTCTATGGATATGAGTTTGAGCAAGCTTTGGGAGTTGATGTTGGACAGGGAAGCCTGGTGTGCTGTAGTCTAAGGGATTGCAAAGAGTCGGACTCAACCGAGCGACTGAACTGAACTGATGTATGTTAAAGTTCAGTCACTCAGTCCTGTCCGACTCTTTGCGACCCCATGAATTGCAGCATGGCAGGCCTCCCTGTCCATCACCAACTCCTGGAGTTTACTCAAACTCAAACCCATCGAGTCGGTGATGCCATCCAGCCATCTCATCCTCTGTCATGCCCTTCTCCTCCTGCCCCCAGTCCCTCCCAGCATCAGGGTCTTTTCCAACGAGTCAAATCTTTGCATGAGGTGGCTAAAGTATTGGAGCTTCAGCTTCAGCATCAGTCCTTCTAATGAACACCCAGGACTTATCTCCTTCAGGATGGACTGGTTGGATCTCCTTGCAGTCCAAGGGACTCTCAAGAGTCTTCTCCAACACGACAGTTCAAAAGCATCAATTTCTCGGCACTCAGCTTTCTTCACAGTCCAACTCACATCCATACATGACCACTGTAGCCTTGACCAGACTGACCTTTGTTGGCAAAGTAATGTCTCTGCTTTTTACTATGCTATCTAGGTTGGTCATAACTTTCCTTCCAAGGAGTAAGCGTCTTTTAATTTCATGGCTGCAGTCACCATCTGCAGTGACTTTGGAGCCCCAAAAAATAAAGTCTGACACTGTTTCCACTGTCTGCCCATCTATTTCCCATGATGTGATGGGACCAGATGCCATGATCTTAGTTTTCTGAATGTTAAGCTTTAAGCCAACTTTTTCACTCTCCTCTTTCACTTTCATCAAGAGGCTCTTCAGTTCCTCTTCACTTTCTGCCGTAAGGGTGGTGTCATCTGCATATCTGAGGTTATTGATATTTCTCCCGGCAATCTTGATTCCAGCTTGTGATTCTTCCAGCCCAGCATTTCTCATGATGTACTCTGCATGTAAGTTAAATAATCAGGGTGACAATATACAGCTTTGACCTACTCCTTTTCCTATTTGGAACCAGTCTGTTGTTCCATGTCTAGTTCTAACTGTTGCTTCCTGACCTACATACAGATTTCTCAAGAGGCAGGTCAGGTGGTCTGGTATTCCCATCTCTTTCAGAATTTTCTACAGTTTATTGTGATCCACACAGTCAAAGGCTTTCGTGTAGTCAATAAAGCAGAAATAGATGTTTTTCTGGAACTCTCTTGCTTTTCTGATGATCCAGCGGATATTGGTAATTTGATCTCTGGTTCCTCTGCCTTTTCTAAAACCAGCTTGAACATCTGGAAGTTCACGGTTCACGTATTGCTGAAGCCTGGCTTGGAGAATTTTGAGCATTACTTCACTAGCGTGTGAGATGAGTGTGATTGTGAGATAGTTTGAGCATTCTTTGGGACTGCCTTTTTTCGGGATTGGAATGAAAACTGACCTTTCCCAGTCCTGTGGCCACTGCTGAGTTTTCCAAATTTGCTGGCATATTGAGTGCAGCACTTTCACAGCACCATCTTTCAGGATTTGAAATAGCTCAACTGGAATTCCATCACATCCACTAGCTTTGTTCGTAGTGATGCTTTCTAAGGCCCACTTGACTTCACATTCCAGAATGTCTGGCTCTAGGTTTGTGAGTGATCACACCATCGTGATTATCTGTGTTGTGAAGATCTTTTTTGTATGGTTCTTCTGTGTATTCTTGCCACCTCTTCTTAATACCTTCTGCTTCTGTTAGATCCATACCATTTCTGTCCTTTATTGAACCCATTTTTGCATGAAATGTTCCCTTGGTATCTCTAATTTTCTTGAAGAGATCTAAGTAGCTTCTAAATCTCACTTGTTTAAGCATCTTCTAGCCAGTTAATACATATGCTTGAATATGAAAGTCAGTTATAAAGACAGTTGAATGTTTTGGGACTGAGAAAGGGCCACTTTAATTCTAATGCTGTTTGAGCTCCCTTTAACATGTGATGTAATTGACCTTTAAAAATTCTCTATTTTTTTCTACAGTATTTCCTCCTGCTTTTCTCCTCTTTTTCTAGCTACTGAATCATAGGCTTGTATGATAATTGCTATCCCTTTGTCTATTCCCAAATCCAGAGTTTTTAGGCAGTGTTGTTCATTGGAACATTTGATAATGATGAAAATGGTCTGCTATTTGTACTGACCAATAGAACAGTCAATAGCTATGTGTGGCTATCGAACACTTCACATCTGACTGGTGCATCTGAGGAAGTTAATTTTAAATTTTACTAATCTTAATTAATTAAAAAATTATATATGACTAGTGACTAGTGTGATAGACAGCACAGTTTTAGAAGTAATGACAATCTTTTCTATCTTTTCAAATAAGACACACTCCACAAATCACCTTCTTTATTATTTTTGCTTAAATAGTCATTTTCAAAACTATTATTGCCAAGTAAGATTTTGCCACAGTTTTAGTAAGCTACACCTCTATGTATTTGTGGCCAAGCAAAAATACAAATGCATGTTTTTTGAATTTGTAGCATCCCCCATATATTCTCACCCATTGATTTCTATCTATTGTATCTCTAAGTAATATTTCAAGGGAGTTCATTTCTCTCCACTATCCTCACTCCACTCAGGTCATAATAATCTGCTACGTAAATGAGACTAATGGCATTCTAATAAATCTTTCTGATTCTAGCCTTAAATCCATAAAATCTATCTCAAGAATCGGCTTCTTTACTATGCTAAAGCTTTTGACTGTGGATCACAACAAATTGTGTAAAATTCTTAAATAAATGGGAATGCCAGAACACCTTACCTGCCTTCTAAGAAACCTGTATGCAAGACAGGTAGCAAGATTTCACCAGATATGGAACAACAGACTGGTTAAAAATGGGAAAAGGAGTATGTCAGGGCTATATATTGTCACCCTGCTTGTTTAACTTCTATGGAGAATACATCAAGTGAAATGCTAGGCTGGATAAAGCACAAGCTGTAATCAAGATTGCAGGGGGAAAAATCAACAACCTCAGACACGGGGATGATAATACACTAATGGCAGAAAGAGAAGAGGAACAAAGATCCTCTTGATTAAGGTGAAAGAGTGAAAGAGGAGAGTGAACAATCTGGATTAAAGGTCAACATTCAAAAGGAAAAAAAAAAAAAAAAAAAGATCATGGTGTCTGGTCCCATCACTCCATGGCAAATACATGGGGAAACAATGGAAACAGTGACAGACTTTATTTTCTTGGGCTCCCAAATCACTGCAGATGGTGACTACAGCCATGAAACTGAAAGATGCTTGCCTTTGGGCAGAAAAGCTATGACAAACCTAGACAGTGTAATAAAATGCAAGACATCATTTTGCCAACAAAGGTTCATATAGCCAAAGCTATGGTTTTTCCAGTAGTCCTGTAAGGATGTGAGAGTTGGACCATAAAGAAGGCTGAGTACTAAGAATTGATGCTTTCAAACTGTGGTGCTGAAGAAGACTCTTGAGAGTACCTTGGACAGCTAGGAATTCAAACCAGTAAATCCTAAAGGAAATTAACTCTGAATATTCATTGAAAGGACTGATGCTGAAGCTGAAGCTTCAATATTTTGGCCATCTCATGTGAAGAGCTGACTCATTGGAGAAGACCCTGATGCTGGGAAAGATTGGGGGCAAGAGGAGAAGGGAGCAACAGAGTATGAGATGGTTGGATGACATCACTGACTCAGTGAATATGAGTTTGAGCAAACTCTGGAAGATAATGAAGGACAAGGAAGCCTGGTGTGTGGCAGATCATAGGGTCACAAAGAGTTGGACATGACTTATCAAGTGAACAACAACAACAAAGGAAGCCTGACAAGCTGATGCATCATGATATGTTGTTATGGGTGTAACAACGAAATCTTCAATAATTAACATTAAGACGCTTCTGAGGGATACATTCCCAGGAGTTGGCCAACCATCAACATTCTTTTGTGTTCTCTTGGAGATATGCAAGCGGAGAGCAATTAACTTTTTCTTAACATATAAAGAAAAAAATCTTTGTTGTAACAGCAGCAGGGTCAGTAGAGAAAATGTGGATATTATACAAGGATTTTTTATTAATATAAAAAACCCAATCACAAAACCCAAAGAATGGTCAGCACTTTAAATGTCATTTTTATAGGCAAATATTTTTGTGTAATTTTATTTGTTGGCCACCTGATATACTTTGGCCACATGATGTGAAGTACTGAGTCATTGGAAAAGACTCTGATGTTGGGAAATATTGAAGGCAGAAGGAGAAGGGGACGACAGAGGATGAGATGGCTGGATGGCATCTCCAACTCGATGGACATGAGTTTGAGTAAACTTCAGGAGTTGCTGATGGACAGGGAAGCCTGGTGTGCTGCAGTCCATGGAGTCATAAAGAGTTGGGCATGACTGAGCTACTGAACTTGTATTTGTTGGTTTATTATTGTTTCGTTATATAGCTAAATAATATCAGTTTTAATCACATTTGTTTTATTGATATATGGATATATTTTCAAACGGGGCTTCCCATCTGCCTCAGGGGTAAAGAATCCACCTGCCAATGCAGGGCTGCGGGATATGCAGTTCAGTCCCTGGGTTAGGAAGATCCTCTGGAGGAGGAACTGGCAACCCACTCCAGCACTCTTGCCTGGGAAATCCCATGGACGGAGGAACCTTGCAGGCTACAGTACATAGGGTGGCAAAGAGCAGGACATGACTCAGCACACATGCATATATTCAAATAACTGCTAGAATCTTCACAATTTCTAATTTATTGTTTTCCTACTTTTGATTCAATTTAAATGTGAAGTTTATTTAGTTTTTTATATTCAAATTATTATTACTTTGTTGATAAAGTCTGTTTGAGACTTTAGTTTTTGATCTGGCATATAAGGAACCAAGAAATCATCACTCTATCCTGATAACAAGTAAAACTGTGATCGCAGATCAGCAGCATCGATATTTTCTAGAAATGCAAATTCTTGGTCCTCTTACTAGAACAAGCGGAAACTTTGGAGTGAGCCCAGTAATCTGTGTTTTAACAAGCCATCCTAGTAGTTGCAATGTTGGCCAAAGTGAGCAGTTTCAGACAGCTATAGATTCTTAAAATAAGACCTTTTCAGGAAAGGGAAGAGAAGGCAGAGGAATTAATAAAGAAATATAAAATGAGTATGATTTTTGTCATTATGGCTCAGGTTTTCCAGATGGAATAAAGGAAATGTGCACGAGGAGAGAGATGAGAGTTGTTCATAAGAAATTATGTAAAGAGTTTAGGAGCAGTGTTCAGAAGCTACCAGTCCATGCCCTTTTGCTTTACACACAAATGTTTGATACACACACAGAGAATGGCAGAAAGATGGACAGAGTAAGGGAGGAAGGAAAGAAAGAAAGAGAGAGAGAGAGGAACAGAAAAAAAAAGAAAGGGAAAAAGAAAAACCTGGAAAAGTGTTCACTGACTCATGTAAGTGAACAGACCAAGAGCTAGTTAGATTTCAAGGCTTAGACTAGGTTATCAGGTGCCTTTTTTTTTCTCTCTCTCTCTTCTTTCTGCTTTTCTCCCTTTCATGTTTCCTTCTATTTCCAGCAAGTTCCTTTCAGTGTTCCAAAATTAGCTTCTCTATGCTTTAGATCCTTCAAGTTTGCCGCATCTACATTCAATGCCCCCAAATGTCTCTGACACTGCAAAGACTATTATCAACCCTGTGATAACCACTACATGGGGGATTGGAATTCAAGAAGACTAATCTGAGTAATATATCTATTCTTGTATTGGATGTGGTCAACCACATGAGATATATATAGTGTATGTGTATATAGATAGATAGGTACATAGACAGATAGAGATATAAAGATATAGATATTATTTGTCAGAATGATGTGTCCTTGGAGATAAGACAACCATAGGGGAGAAATGAGTTAAAGCAATGCTATAGATGACTACACTATAAGCCTTGAGCAGATGTACTTGCCCCTTTAGGAATTTTTGAGGTAGATTAGTGTGTGAAGCAAAATAGTGCTGAAACTGTCAGCTATGTCTGACTCTTTGCAACCCCATGGATTGTAGCCCACCAGGCTCCTCTGTCCTTGGGATTTCCCAGGCAAGTTTACTGGAGTGAACTGTCATTTCCGTCTCCAGGGGATCTTCTCAACCCAGGGATCGAACCTGTGCCTCCTGTGTCTCCTGCATTGGCAGGCGGATTCTTTACCATTGAGCCACCTGGGAAGACATGAAGCAAAATAGACTTAGTCCTTATTCTTTTTGATAACAACAGGTTGACTGGATTTAATCTCAGAAGCTTAAGCAATCATTTGGAATCAGTCTAACTCAGCAGCTTTTATAAACCTTAGCTAGGTGAGTGGATAGGATTAGGAACTATTGCAGAGAACTCAACTAAGAGACTTAATAGTGTCCATTCAAATTAGCGACAGTAAACATTGGTGACCTTGGCAACAAAAGCCACAATGGTTTGACCAAAAGGGAGCCAGATGGCAGTGCACTGAGAAGTGTGAATGATAAATGAGGGAGCAAGAGACAGAGGGAAGGAAATATTCTTAAAATATTCCATGGCAAAGCGAAGTTAATGAAAATAGCAGTTTTCTCAACTTAGAAGAAGTATGTTAACAGTCATTATCACTATGATGTAGATTTGCAAGTAACTATAATTTTGTTCATATGTTTCATGCATTTTAAATTAACCACATTCAACATGTATCACTTTACAGTCAGAGAAAAAAATTAACATACTTTGAAAAATAAGCAGTTAGGCTAAAACACCAGAATGCATGAAATTTACAATCCAGTTTCTGGCACTGTTCCCCAGAGGTGAGCATCTGGATCTCCTGAAGCAAATGGAGAGTTGTGTGCTTGGCCCTGTGGCTGTGAGGTAGGTCTAGTAAATTCACAGAAGAGTTCAGGCTATACCCTGGAGCTGTTATGGCAAACTGTACATCTAATTGACAGCTTCTCCGCTGAAAACATCAATAATCTTTCATTGTGTGCTCCAGATCCTGGGCAAGACTCTGAGGGCTCATTTCAGTAACTTATAGCTTTGCAGGTCACCTTTGCAGCAGATTTATATAAAGATCTTACAGTGGAGAGGACAGAGTGGAAGGGTATTTGGGGATATGTTCCTACACTCTGAAAGGCTAGGTTAAAATTCTTCTTCAAAATACATATGCACAGAGCTAGATAAAAACAGTTCTTAATGTCATTTTCCATTTGTTCTTATCTAAAATTTACTGAGTCAACTGCCAATGGAACCACTAATTTCTTAGTTTTCTGTCACATAAAATTATAGCACAATGACAAAATAAAAATGTAAAGAGCAAATCATCGAATTAAAATATCTTGATGGATATTTACATTATTTTCTTTTTTTTTCTAGTAAAAGTAGTTTTTAGATTTACATTTATTGCAAAAGCATGGCTCATATTTGAGGGACTTAATGCCTTAATTTCCTTATTGGAAAGATTTAGACCTGCATTGTTCAGTATGGTAGCCACCATTTCCATGTGGCTATTTAAACTAAAATTAAATTTAAAAAAAGAAATTATTTGGTCAATCTAAACACATTCCATTTACTCAATAACCAGACATGGTTGGTGGATACGACCATACTGGATTGTATGTTGAACCTGAGATGTGGTTATTGACTTGGCATATTCTACTTGAATGAAACAGACAATTTCACTGTACAGCACTGTCATAGATCTGATCTGCCTGGTAATCAACTTGGATTAACTTGTTGCTAGGCATTCCAGGAGCTGGGTGGGAAGCATGTCTTTTGCATTAAAGGACTCTTGTTACAGACACTACTGGTTTTCCTCAAACTATCAATGCTCATTCATTAGCTGATTTCCAATAATCAAGACTCCATTTCTCATCCTCCCTTAATGGTTAGTATACCAACTGACTAAATCTAAAAAAAGCTGAAGATAAACAGGAGAGCTGTTCAGTGGCTTGCAGGAACCTTCTGAGAGAGAAAGCTATACTAGTTTACTGAGAGGATGAGCTCTGTTTTGGAGTACAAAGATGATGGTCATAGCTAATAATTGTGAAGTGGAAATATGGAAGAAGTTGGATAGATGAGATTTTTTTTTTTTTTTTTTTTTTTTTTTTTTTTTTTTGTGGAACAAAACTTACATTTCAATCCAGGATAGAGTAACATTTGTCTGAAAAACAAATGTATCTGCACCATTAAATGTTTGGTCCTTATAACTCAGAGCCAAACCTTATCATAACAGATTTTGTGTGGTTTTGTGCATTAGTTTCTGTGATGTGATGGTAACTATTTCTGAATTATTGCAGTACGTGTTGCTAGGACAGAAGCTTCTCAGGCAAGTAATTGTAGGATATGAACACCAGGTAACAGCCCTTTATATTGAGATGGTTACAGATAGAGTTACTGGTTCACTTTTTGTTGTTGTTGGTCTTGTTGATTAAGTGGATAATGATTTGGTTAATAAGAAAATCAGTGCATTTAACTTTATAAATCTGATTTTCTTGTAGCTTCATCTGTGTACTTCTGCCCTATGGTATGTATGAAAAATACATTGCACTCTTTAAAATATTTCTTTTTTCATGAAAGTTTTAATTTTATTATACAAAAAGGACAGAATCAATTTGTACATGCCATTCATCCTTTTCCTGCTCTCTTTTACCTGACAGAATTCTTCAATGATATCCAAAGAAGGACAAACTCCCTTAAAATTATGGAGATAAAATTTATATGTAAAGAAGACCAGAGTAGAAAGAAAGAAGTCTGCTTTTGAACAGCCGTATATCACAAATCACTGAACAGAGTGAGAAAATTCCTTGTTCTTGGTTAAACCACTAAATGGTATCTGATATATGTAGACGATACCACTAAATCTAAATGATACAATGACTTTTGCAGAAAAGGCCCTAGATATGTACCGGGATTTGTGCCTGTGATGCAAGGCCACTTTAGCCCTCCAATTCTAAGATCATGTATAAAAAGGACAAGGACTCATGGCAGCAGGAGTGGAATATGCCAAGCCAATAACCACATCTCAGGTTCAACTTACTGATTAGAAGCTGTAGTGCTATTACTGTTCCTATGCATTGTATAGTCAAAGTTTCAGACAATTATATGCAGTGTTTCCTGAGTCAAAATTCACCCATTTCTGTGCTTGAAAGACTTCCATTAATCTCCTTAACCAGATCATGATTTAACATCTTGCTGACTTCAGCATTTTGAACAGCTCTGAAAGATTTCACCAGCAATTCCATGAATCAAATTTTCTTTTATTTCAAATAAAATTCCCTTTATCCATGAAGCTCTTTAATGAACATAGCTGGAATAGACTTGCAATAATTTAACTGTTAAACTTTGTAAAGAGAGGCTTTCTTTGCTATCCTGTGATGACATAGAAAGGTGTTTAAAGAGTGGAAACACCTGCTATACTTGAAGTAAAATTAAAGATAATAGTCCTAATATATGAAATATACACATAACTATGATTTAGACCATTTATTAAAAACCATCCTGCAAATTTACTTGACTTTTGACATTTAAAATTTTATATATTCTACCAGTAGAGTATATATGACTTAAATTCTCCTCTTATTTCCATAAAGTCAAACTCTTATTCAAATATCATTTACCTACTTTAATAACTTATTTACAAAACTCAAAGATATTAATAATACAATGATTTCAGTCTCACTTCCCATAGGCTACCAATGTATGCAATAGAGTTTTTCAATAAGGTTTATTAGTAGCAATTTTGATATATATATGAGAATATAATTTAGAGGAATAATATTTAGTCATAAAAAGCAAAACTTAAGCCAAAACTATTCCAGAAAATGAAGGGACAGTAGAGAGTGAGAAGCATAGGAAGCATATGTGAATGCATTTAAATGCTAACTTTGTAAAATAATGTTGATGGTGATGTACTAATAGATTAATATATATAGTATTAAAATATGTGACATCATGCTTACTAGTGGTAAGAGGGTAAATAGATTTCGGGCCTTGTGGCTTTTGAAGTGCTGGGTAGGATGTTCCAACAGGAGAAGTGGTAAAATAAGTAATTTAAATTGTAGCACAATATTGCTATATTTAATTATTTTTTACATTGCTACCAACAAGGACCTACTGTGTAGCACAGGGAACTCTGCCCAATGTTATATGACAGACTGGAGGAAAGAGGTTTTGTGGGTAGGGGGAATGAGTATGTGTCAATGTATATGTATATGTATATATATATATGTATGTATAGCTGAGTCCCTTTTCTGTCCACCTGAAACTATCATAACATTCTTTATCATCATCTATACTCCCATATAAACTGAAAAGTTTAAAAATAAATAAATAAAACCTCACAAAACATAAAAAATTTAAAAAAAAAAACCTCAAAAATAAAACACAAATAGAATACAGCACATTAAGTCAAAGATTCATGTCGTAATATCTTCAATAAAGGCTAAAAGAATATAACAAAAGGTATATTTAACAACCTAATTGACTAAAATATATGATAATAAGAGAAAGTTTCTCAATTAACTCTAGCAGTCATGAAAAGAAAGAAAATGAACAAATCTCAGGGAGAATAAATTGGAATAAATACTGATACGGTAGATTTAAAGCTAAATATACCCATGTCTATATTAAGTGAAAGTTGACAAACTGTTCCACACCATATTTCATATTGCTCACTATTTTAGTTACTTTTTCTTGTGTCTATCTCTTATCAGCTTTTCAGGTCAATTTAATGCACATAGAGGGCATTACTTGCTCCAGAGATGAGCAGCTTGGCCATGTGGATTTTCTTCAGCCAATAGAAAGAGATAGAAATGAAATGTAAAAGGTTCAAGACTAGTTTTTTTTTTTTTTTTAAATCAAAAGCTTCAGCTTCTCTGAAAACTTCTGACTTCTTCTCTGACAAATATGCTTCAGTCTGCTGTTTCAAGAAAAAAAATGAGTGACACATGAACCAGACCTGCAAACCTGCATTTTAGAAAGAGCAATGAAGAGTAATGAAGCCCGGTGTACATTAGTCGAACCTCAGCCAGGCAGATGTATGGGCAGAAAACATGCTTAAGTTCTATGTCAGTGAGGTTGCTAGCTATTTTTATGCAGCAAAGGGTATCTGTAATTCCCTTTATTATAGTTTCTGAAATCATTAAGGTGCTGTCTAGTGAATTGTTTCTTAAAGTGTTTCTAGAAAGCTTAAGGACATGATCTGAGAGAAGTCTGATGTATCCAATCTACCTGTAATTACACTTTAAGATAGAGACAAGCCTGTAAAATAATCATGGCTTTAAAATACAGAAAATAAATGAATATAGAGAAAAAGTTACAGTTTTTCTGAGAAAGAAAACTTTAGAAGAAAAAGTGTCACTGATCTTGGTTAAAAGAAAATAAATATGAAACACAAGAAGACATTTAGTCTCCAGTTTTTGTGTTCACCAGCAAGAAATAGATTTAGAAAGCTTCCCAGATGCCAAATGGTATATATATAGATATAGATACGTTTAAAGCTCTCTTTAAAGCTGACAAAATAGTATAATGAAAATTAAAAGGTATCTCAGAGACTGAATGGAAATATAATGGGGAAAAATGAACTACGGAATCACTCCCAGGAAACAGACTGTTTCCTACTTTTAGTTTGGAGACATTTGTGGACAGAAGTTGACTGTTTTGTCACCAAGCCTAATGATGGCTATGTGTTTTCCAGTTTTTCTGAATGGGGGTGCTGTTTGCCATTAACCTTTTCCCATGTTACTATTGTTTGTTGGATATAAGGACATATAAATGATCATTTTATATCTCATATTCTAAAACAAAGACAGCCAGAATCAGACATGATCAAAAAAATAGCATTCCTAGTGTTTAATCAGATTTCAGAACTGGATGAAAGTTTTGTGGTTTGGGAAAGAAGAAAATGTATTGATATTTTGCATTTGGGGTGGTGGTGCTTATAAATCACCGTGACCAATAGAATGAACTGCAATAGGTCACTGATACAGATTCCAAACATGTGACAAAAATGGTTTAAAAAATGAAAGGGAAGACTCTTTTTGTGTCTTACCCAAAAAGTATGTTTGTAAAATAAAGTGCATAGTAATACATTGAAAATATACTTAAAGGATTGTAAAAATTGGCTTTAAAAATTAGTGATCAGTTTTGAAATACAGCAAAAACACAATCAACAAAGAAAACAAAAAGGATAAGTTGCATTACACTTTAAAAAATTTCTTCTTTTTTAAAGACAATATAAGAAAATAAAAAGAGTAGCCATATACTAGGGGAGAAAATAAAAAAAAATATATCTTGTTCAGGACTTGTATCCAAAATACATATGGAATGCATATTTAAAATATATATATATATATATGTATATATATATATATATACTTAAGTAGGAATAAGATTTGAGTGGATATCTCATCAAGAAGATATATAAAGATGGAAATTAAGCATATGAAATTATGTTCATCACCATATACCACTAAGGGATTATAAATTACACAGCAGTGAGATACCACTACATGCCTATTACAATGGTAAAAATTCAAAACAACTGACAATATCACATGCTGGTCAGTTTACGATGCAGCAAGAATTCTTATTCATTTTTTATAAAATTCAAATGGTACCCTCACTCTGGAAGACAGTTTGGTTAGTTCTTACAAGCTAAACATGGTCTTATCATAATAATTCCATGCTAGCTATTTACCTAGCTAAGTTGAAAATTCATATCTATACAGAAACTTCTACGTGGATATTTATGGCAGATTTATTCATAATATGTTCAATATGGAAACAGCAAATATATCTTTAAAGGGGTGAACAGGTAAGTTGTGATATAGTCATATGATGAAGCTCTGATATATGCATACAATGGAATATTATTTGGTGACAGAAAACAATGAACTATTAAGCCACAAAAAAAAACATGGAGGAAACTTAAATGTCTACTGAAAATTGAAAAAAAAAATGTGAGTTTGAAAAGTCTACATGGTGTATTACTTCAACCATATAACATAATATATGTTATCCATTTTGCATAGTATATATACTATATTATCCAAAAGTAATTTAACTATGTTTCAACTATATTCTGAACGGGCAACACTAGAGAGAATAAAAAAGATGAGTATTTGGCAGGGGTCTGGAGAGACAAAGCAAGGGATGAATAGGTGGAGCCCAAAGGATTTTTAGGAGAGTTAATCTCTTCTGTGTGATAATGTAATGGTGGATACATGATGCAATGGTGGATACATTATATTTTGTCAAACCCTGTAAAATGTAAAACAAAGGAGTGAACCCTAAAATAAAGTATGGATTTTAGCCAATAATAACAGCAATATTTATTCATCAATTGCAGCTAGCGTACCATCCTGATATAAGGTATTAACAACAGGGGGCACTTTGAGAGCAATAGAGAGTACATGGGCACTCTCTGTTCTACATTCTGAGTTTTTGTAAACCCAAGATGGATATAAAGATTGTGGCTACTACTTTTAAAAGACAATCTTTCATTTTTTTTTTATTTTTTTTTATCCTTTTCACATTTATTAGTATGTACACACATATATATATATTTTTTATTTATTTATTTATTTTTTTTGTCATACATTGATATGAATCAGCCATGGATTTACACGTATTCCCCATCCCGATCCCCCCTCCCACCTCCCTCTCCACCCGATTCCTCTGGGTCTTCCCAGTGCACCAGGCCCGAGCACTTGTCTCATGCATCCCACCTGGGCTGGTGATCTGTTTCACCATAAATAGTATACATGCTGTTCTTTTGAAATATCCCACCCTCACATTCTCCCACAGAGTTCAAAAGTCTGTTCTGTATTTCTGTGTCTCTTTTTCCATTTTGCATATAGGGTTATCGTTACCATCTTTCTAAATATTACTCAGCCGTTAAAAAGAATTCATTTGAATCAGTCCTAATGAGATGGATGAAACTGGAGCCCCTTATACAGAGTGAAGTAAGCCAGAAAGATAAAGAACATTACAGCATACTAACACATATATATGGAATTTAGAAAGACATTCTTTTAATATGGTATGTTTCAAGAATAGATTATCACATAGCAAATGAAAACAAAGAGTTACATAGAAACCATGGATGAATTTCACAGAAGTTTGTGAAATTAAATTTTAGTGTACAGATTATACACCCTTTGATTCAATTAATATGATATAAAGACAAGCAAAACTAATCAGTTAACTTGGCCTTAGTGTTATTAACTGGGATATGGCAATAGGCAAACTGTCTGTGGTCCTGGAATTATTTTTATATTTTTTCCCCTAATTTTTAGTTATAAATATATATATATAAGATTGACTTCCCTCATAGCTCAGTTGGTAAAGAATCTGCCTGCAATGTAGGAGACCCAGGTTCGATCCCTGGGTTGGGAAGAACCTCTAGAGAAGGAAATGGCAACCCACTCCAGTATTCCTGCCTGGAGAATCCCATGGACAGAGGAGCCTGGAGGGCTACAGTCCACGGGGTCACAAAAGTCAGATATGACTTAGTGACTAAACCACCACTATATATATATATGTATATATATATATATATATATATGTATACATATATATATGCAAAATAAAAATTTCAGTGTTAGGATTAGTTCACTTGGGGGTATAGGTTAGTGGTAGAGCTTTTGACTGCAGATTAGCCCATTGTACTCATATGACTCCAATATAAAAGGAAATCACTATTAGCCTCATTCACAAAATACAATACAGTAGATCATAGTGTCACATTTTTTTTTTTCTATCAAATTAATCATGCATAAACAGCATTGAGCTGGTGTGCTAGGCAGCAGTGGAGCAGAAATTAGAGGCAGCAATATAGGAGAAATGAAAAGAGGAAACATATGAATTCAGACATATGATGATGAATAAAAAATAATTCAGTCATTTTACTTTTAAGTGGAATACTGTGGAGAATTTAAGCTACTCTGAATTGACAGGGCAGCTGGAGAAAAATGGCCACATTTATTTCTTTCATTACAAATTCCATGTTTTGTTCTCAAAAGTGACTGGTTCTAGCCAGGCACTCTAGCTGCTTATCCCCTAATATCTTCAAAATTTTAAGTTCTTATCTGAATGGCTGCTAAGCTAGTTTTTAAATGAAATTTCATTGAACAACTAGATTTTTGGTGATTAATATTAAACTAAACAATAGGAGATCATGGTAAAACATAAGAAGATGTGGTGCATATATGAAATGGAATATTACTCTGCCACAAACAAAGAATGAAATTACGTCATTTGCAGCAATGTAGATGGACCTAGATATTACCATACTGAGTGACGTAAGTCAGACACAGAAAGTTAAATACCTGATATTGCTTATATGTGGAATCTAAAAAAAAAAAAAAAGGGGGGGGTAACACATGAACTTATCTTTGCAACAGACTTAGAGGTATAGATGTAGAAAACAAATTTACAGTGACTAGTGGAGTAGGGGGAAGAGAAAATTTGATATGGAGATTGATATGTACACACTTAGGTCTTCCCTGTGGCTCAAACAATAAAGAATCTGCCTGCAATGCAGGAGACCCGGGTTTGATTGCTGCGTTGGGAAAATCCTCTGAAGAAGGGAATGGCAATCCACTCCAGTATTCTTGCCTGGAGAATCCCATGGACAGAGGAGCCTGGAAATCTACAGTCCGTGGTATTTCAAAGAGTCGGACACGACTCAAGCAACTAACACTACACTACTACTGTCGGTTCAGCTCAGTCAGTTCACTCGCTCAGTCGTGTCCGACTCTTTGCGACCCCAGGAACCACAGCACGCCAGGCCTCCCTGTCCATCACCAACTCCCAGAGTTTACCCAAACTCATGTCCATCGAGTCAGTGATGCCAGCCAGCCATCTCATCCTCTGTCGTCCCCTTCTCCTCCTGCCCCCAGTCCCTCCCAGCATCAGGGTCTTTTCCAATGAGTCAACTCTTCGCATGAGGTGGCCAAAGTATTGGAGTTTCAGCTCCAGCATTGGCCCTTTTAATAAATATTCAGGGTTGATTTCCTTTAGGACTGACTGGTTTGACCTCCTTGCTGTCCAAGGACTCTCAAGAGTTTTCTCCAGTACCATAGTTTGAAACCATCAATTCTTCAGCATTCAGCATTTTTTATGGTTCAAATCTCACGTTCGTACATAAATACTGGAAAACCACAGCTTTGACTAGACAGACCTTTGTTGGCAAAGTGATGTCTCTGCTTTTTAATATGCTGTCTAGTTTTTTCATAGATTTTCTTCCAAGGACCATGTGTCTTTTAATTTTGTGGCTGCAGTCACTATTTGCAGTGACTTTTGTAGACCAAGAAAATCAAATTTGTCATTGTTTCCACTTTTTCCCCATCAATGTGACATGAAGTGATGGGACTGGATGTCTTTTTTTTTTTTTTTTTTTGAATATTCAGTTTTAAGCCAGCTTTTTCACTCTCTTCTTTCACCTTCCTCAAGAGGCTCCTTAATTCTTCTTCACTTTCTGCCATTCAGGTGATATTATGTACATATCTGAGGTTGATGTTTCTCCTGGCAATCTTGGTTTTAGCTTGTGAGTCATCCAGCCCAGCATTTCACATGATGTACTCTACATATAAGTTAAATAAGCAAGGTGACAATATATAGCCTTGAGGTACTCCTTTCCCAATTTTAAGTCAGTCAGTTATTTCATGTCTGGTTCTAGCTATTGTTTCTTTTTTTTTTTTTTTTTCATTTATTTTTATTAGTTGGAGGCTAATTACTTTACAATATTGTAGTGGGTTTTGTCATACATTGACATGAATCAGCCATGGATTTACATGTGTTCCCCATCCCAATCCCCCCTCCCACCTCCCTCTCTACCCGACCCCTCTGGGTCTTCCCAGTGCACCAGGCCCGAGCACTTGTCTCATGCATCCAACCTGGGCTGGTGATCTGTTTCACTATATGGTTCTAGCTATTGTTTCTTATCCTGCATACAGGCTTCTTAGGAGAAAGGTAAGGTTATCTGGTATTCCCATCTCTTTGAGAACTTTCCACAGTTTGTTGTGATCCATACAGTCAAAGGATTTAGCACAGTCAATGAAACAGAAGTAGGTGGGTCTTTTTTTTTTTTTTTTCCCCTTGCTTTTTCTATGATCCAGTGGATGTTGGCAATTTGATCTCAGGTACCTCTGGCTTTTCTAACTCCAGTGTGAACACCTGGGAGCTCCAGTGTGAGCACTCCGAAGTCTATTTTGAAGGATTTTGAGCATAATTTTGTTAGTTATTGCATGAAGGTAAGGGCTTCCCTGATGGCTCAGATGGTACAGAATACACCAGCAGTGCAGGAGACCCAGGTTCTATCCCTAGGTTAGGGAGATCCTCTGGAGAAGAGACTCTCCACTCCAGTATTCTTGCCTGGAGAATCTCATGATCAAAGGAGCCTTGTGGTCTACAGTCCACGGGGGTCACAAAGAGTCGGACATGACTGAGTAGCTACGCACAGCATACACAGTGGATAGCACAGGGAAATCTACTCAGTATTCTGTAATGACCTGTAAGGGAAAATAATCTAAGAAAGAGGGGGGAATATAATATGTATGGGTATAACTGATTCATTTTGCTGTACCCATGCAACTAACACAAAACTGTAAATCAACCATGCTCCAATAAAAAGCATAGCTTAAAAAAAGAAAAATATTTCCGTATGGAAAGCATCAAATTTATATTAAAAAACACCATTTTTTCACATATAAACCTAGGCTTTTTTAGCATAATATTCAAGAGAAAACATTGAGTGCTGGAATATCTCACAGGTGGCTTTTTTTGAGACCATGCCAAAAATTAAAAAAAAAAAAAAACTTTAAAAGATCTTCTAAATACATTAATGATAAATTTTATTATTAAAAATGTTCCTACATATATAGAATAATGCTTATGAAGCATGTTTTAAAGTGTCTGCTTAGAAATTCTTGTTTCATGCTGATATATACTCTCTGGCACTTATCTATCTGTCACGGTGGAACATTGTGACATTTAGTCTGCTCTCTTGATGCATGGCCTATTTGATTTGGATTTTCAAGTACCTCGCCCAAATAGAATTTAGATGGTGCTTTTAATCACCATCCAGTCCTGACATTTTATTACATGATTCTGGTGAACTCTTCCTCCTCCTTTTCGATGAGTGATATATGAGGTTTTCTTATGGCAGAGAATGAAAAGATTCTTTATAAATTTCATCTCGAATACAAGACTCTTCAGTTAATACATATTTCATAGGCTATAGCACTGTAGCCGACAATCTACCTTTTCTTGGAGTTTCTTCCTGTCAGTTTCACATTTGGAAGTTACTTTGATGATCTCCTGTTTCATGATGTCATAATCCAAGAATTATATAGCTATACATATATGGAATGGTGAACTATTAAACATTTTATCTGTCTTCTCAAAATATGCCAACAGCTATTTGTCAGAGAACATCTAGAAAGCTATTAACAGCACAAACTAAAAATTAGAGAGAATGAAAGAAAGTTAGAATCTTGTTAAAAAAGAAATTATTACTTTGGAGTCTTGTGATAATTAACGTGGAAAAATACATTATTTCCATGTTGAATTTATTCAGTATGAAAAATCACTAATTTCTAAACTACTTATATTAAGTATCAATACTTAATGTTAATTGTCGTTATATGGTAGAATCAATGCCCAACTTAGTTTTACTTCGTTCAGAGTGTTTTGGCTATGGCCCTAAGTATATAGTCGCAAATTTGTTTTCAGTTAATTTGCTATTACCCAAACATTTTAAAAATCATCCTAAAAATCCTACCAAAATGCATGTTAGCACATTTTTAGGGATTTAATTGAAACAATAGGTAATTTCATGTAACAAAATGTGCTTCCAATACATTTATCAGCAAACATCATTTCTTTATACCTAATTTTAGACCTTCATAACAACATATTAAAAAGAAATCACTGCATGCTGGCATATCTAACTAGTGGTTTTCCTTGAGATTATGCCAAAAAATAAAGCAAATTAGACACTACAAACACATCAATGATAAATAAAGCCATTAAAAATTTCCCCACTTATAGGATAATGCTCATGGAGAATTGCTATTTTTACAATATTTAAATATCCAAACTTTCAATATTAAAACTTCCAACCCATAACTGTACTATATTCATAGAGCAAAGAAAATAAAGCAAAAATAAACAAATAGGACCCTATTAAACTTAAAAATTTTGCACCACAAAAGAAACCATCAAGAAAAGACAACCTATTGAATAGGAAAAAATATTTGCAACTTATATCACTGATAAGAAGCTAATATCAAAAATATATAAGCAATTCATACATCATAAAAAAAAAATGACCTGACGAAAAATAGGTGTGAGAACTATATGGACACTTTTCCAAGGAGGAAATGCAGACAACCAATAAGCATGTGAAACATGCTCAACCTTGCTAATCATCAGGGAAATGTAAATCAAAACCACAATTAGATATCACTTTGTACCTGTTATGTGGATGTTAGGAAAAGGAACAAATATAAATATTGGTGAGGATGTAGAGAAAAGATAAACTTTGTACATTGTTGGTGGAATATAAATTGGCACAGCCAATTTGTGAAACCACAGGATGAAGGATTTTCAAAAAACTAAAAATAGACCTACCATAGTACTAGTTGTTTTAGTCACTCAGTCGTGACTGACTATTTGTGACCCCCATGGACTGTAGCCCACCAGATTCCTCTGTCCATGGGATTTTGCAGGTAAGAATACTGGAGTGGGTTACCATTTCCTTCTCTAAGACCTACCATATGACCCAGAAATTTCACTCTTGGAAATAGATCAGAAAAAAAAAAAAAAAAAAAACTAGTTCAAAAAGATACATGCACCTCAATGTACATAGCAATATTATTTACAGTTGTGAAGATGTGGAATCAATCTAAGTGCCCATCAACAGAGAAATGGATGAAGAAGATGTGATATATATTCAGGGGAATACTACTCAGCCATAAAAAATTATGTTTTGGCAGTTGCAGCATAATCATGGCTGGATCTGAAGGGCATTATGCTAAGTGAAGTAAGCCAGACAGAGAAAGGCAAATACAGTATGACATCACTTATATGTGGAAACTAAATAATAGAACAAACTAGTAAATATAACAGAAAACAAGCAGACTCAGATATAGAGAAGAAACTAGTGGTTACCAGTAGAGAGAGGGAAGGAGGGGAGTACAATAAAAGGGTAGGGAATTAAGATGTATAACCTACCATGTTTAAAATAAGCTACAAGGATATATTGTACAACACAGAGTAAAAGCACATTATCTTATAATAACTATAAATAAAATATAACCATTAAAATTGTGAACCACTATACTGTATACTCTGGAGAAGGGAATGGCAATACACTCCAGTTTTCTTGCCTGGAGAATCCCATGGACAGAAGGGACCCTGGTGGGCTACTACAGTCCATGGGCTCTCAAAGAGTTGAACATGACTTTTACTCACTCACTCATACTGTATACTTATAATTTGCGTGATATATATCAGCTATACTACAATAAATAAATAAACAGTTTCTATATTCTTGGAAAGATAGCCTACATGTATTAAAGCTCATAAAATAAAATAATCTTAATTATGTTTTCCAATCATTCTGTATCAAATAACCCACATTCATATGAAGCTACAGTTTACTCATGAAACTTATAGTGAGTAATGCATTTTAGTGTCTTTTCCTTTTCCAATCTTTTTATCATCTTTGCTGGGGTTTCAGTTCAAATATTGTGCACATATTTATTTTTTTTCTTCTAATTGAGATTTGCTACTAATTTTTATGCCATGTATACCTTATTAGATATGCAATTTCCAAATATTTTCTCCTGCCTTATATCCTTTCATCTTTTTACAATTTTTTTGTTTGTTTGTTTAGATCGTTCATCCAGTCAAGAATCCAGGTGCGTCAGATGGTAAAAAAAAAAAAAAAAATCTGCCTGCAGTGCAGTAGACCCAGGTTCGATCCCTGGGTTGGGAAGATCCCCTGGAGAAGGAAATGACAACCCACTCCAATATCCTTGCCTGGAGAATTCCATGGACAGAAGAGCTTGGCAGGCTACAGTCCATGGGGTCACACAGAGTTGGATATGACTGAGGGACTAACACTTTCTTTCTTTCATCTCATCAGTGTATGTACAGAACATTTAAGATACACTTCTGCTGGTGATTCTAGAGTTTTCAAAAATATGGAATGAAGCCTTATAGCAATTCTTCAGGTGAGAGGAAAACAAGTGAATTCTTACAAAAGTCATGCAGCTTCAACTTTTCCTAGAATATATTTTCTCCTAACAGAGGCCCAGACACCTTGCTAGCATGGTTGCTTTATTTTCTCATTCAGTTAGTGGTCTCTGCTCTACTTATGTTGTAATAATTGGGTTAAGATGTCCCTACTCCACTTCTCCAATCCTGCACGAATGCTAAGTACTAAATGCCTAGATATTAGGGCCAATATCAGGAGCAATAACACCTAGTTTCTGTGACTTAAATTTACCAGTTTTTCCACTGACCTAATGGTCATTCTTTAAGTTTAAAATAAAAGAAGACTGTTCATTAATTCTGTTTTTCAGTTTTTAAAATATCTTTTTGTTGTGGACCATTTTTAAAGTCTTTATTGAATTTGTTACAAGATTGCTTCTGTGTTATGTTTTAGATTTTTGGCCATGAGGCATATGAGATCTTAATAATAGCTCCCCAGCCAGGGACTGAACCTGCATCCCCTGTATTGGAAGGTGCAGTTTTAAACACTGGATCACTAGGGGAATCTTCTCTTTTTTTTTTTTTTTTTCCATTCTTGAGCTAAGCAATGCTTTTGAAATTGTTAGTATAATTTATTAAACATTATTGTGAATTTTTGCATGTATGTATTTTATCAATCAGACATTAATGCTTATAGTGCTTTCTTCAATCAATTCATTATTTTTGATGTTTTAACATTTGTAAATAACATTTGATTTTATAACATTTTTTAAAGTATTAATTTTAAATTACATTGCACTGTAATCAAGGACTGTTCTCTCTGTGATGCTTATTCATATGGATCTTTTAAATAATTTCTTCACGATCAACTTTTCAGTAAATATTTTATGAATGTTACATGTAACCCCAAAAGGAAACACTAGTTTTAAGTTGTTAATTGAGTCATTCAGTTGCTATATACACTTACTAAAATGTGTTTGCTTGATATGTCTGTCTCTGAAATACTTGTTCACAAATGTTCCAATGTGGTGGTGATTTCCCAACTACATAACATTTATAAATTCTTTTGTATATACATATATATGTTTATATGGACTTCCCCAGTGACTCAGAGGTAAAGAATATGCCTGCCAACGCAGTAAACCCAGGAGACGTGGGTTTGATCCCTGGGTGAGGAAGATCCCCTGGAGGAGGGCAAGGAATTCCACTCCAGTATTCTTGCAAGGAGAATTCCAGGATGCAAAGAGCCAGGCACAACTGAAGTGACTGAACATGCAGACACATATATGTGTATATTTGCTTTGTGTATTTTAGAGGTTAGTTTGCAATATTCATACAAAGATATAATTGCTGTAATTCTTTACCACAACTGCTTTTAGTTCATTAACTTTGTATTAATATCATTAATAACTAATTGGAAATAATTTTGTTATTAAATTCCAAATAATTGAAAAGTAAAAGTACATTTAATTACTTAAATAATTATGAAATTCATCCTAATTGCTAGATTTTTTAGTATCTACAAATAGACCATAATAAAACATTATTGTCCTCTATTTAGTGTTTCTACATGAGATTTGTGCTTTGCTTGACATAATTTTTCATCACCCTACTTTCAGGCTTCCAAGGTTATCATGTTTTAGATTTGTATCACAGGTATTGCTAGATCTTCTTTAAACAACCAAATCTGAAGTTAGGTGACATTTGGTGGCTATGCTTACCCTATTTACATTAATACAACTTATTAATGTATTTATTTTTTCTTTTTTTTAATTAATGTATTTAGATTTGTGTTTATTATCTCATTTTTAACAATCCGATATTTTGATGGCAGTTACTATTGCCATCAAACCTATGGCCTAACTGTCATTTCCCCTTTAAATTAATCACAGGTTGCCAACTAATACTCCTTTTAATGTCAGGATCCATATGATAGGCAGAGGCACCTTAGTAGAGAAACAAGTGTAGCCAATGCCACCCTTCCTCTTTTCTCCTAATCCTAGTAAGGGCAAAGAGCCTGAAGTTCCCTCAACCCTCACAGAGACATCAACCCCAGACAGCGATAGACAGCTACAGTCTGAGGGAGGCGGGGTGGAGTGGATAACTTCATTTCTTGATGTAGATTCACTGAATAGTCAAACTGATGTCAGCATCTTCCTTTTGCCAGATTTCCACATTTCCATTATCTTTCAACACATCACATTTTTATAATGACTATACAGCAGTAGGTAAACTCAAACTTCTTCCACTGGAACTTGACAAAGTTAAGACTAATAAGACAAATTACTCTTTTCTCCAGAATCTATTCCTTCAGTGTTTCCTATCTTACAGACTGTCACGTGCGTGCCTGCCAAGTTGCATCAATCATGTCTGACTCTATGCTACCTCACGGACCATAGCCCACCAGGCTCTTTTGTCCATGAGGATTCTCCAGGCAAGCGTGCTGCAGTGGTTTGTTAAGAGATGTTACCCACCCAGGATCAAACCTGTGTCTCTTATGTCTCATGCATTGGCAGGTTGGTTCTTTACCACTAGCATCACCTGGGAAGTCCATCTTACAGACTGGTACCAACATCAATTCATCCACAAGCAGAAACCAAAGCATCAATTTCTGTTACCCACTCCCATGATCTCCTAGTCAATTTGCTACTGAGTTCATTCAGGTCAAGTTTATTCTACACTTGACTTCATCCTTGCGTCTGCATTCTGCCCTTCATTTTTGTAACAGTTTTCTAATTTACTCTCCACTTTCCAGCTAGTCCCCTTCATATACATCTGATATTGCTGTAAGAATACTTGCTACAAAATTCTGCATTACTCATGTCAGCCCTATTTTTAAATTAATCATGTGACCTCCCACTTGATTTCAATGTTAATTTCACACTCCTTGTCTTAAACATGTAATTCCTCCACACACATATCTCTGTTTAGCTGTCCTTTCTAAGCCCACCTTTACTGTACATGCTGACATATCTCTAGTTGTATTACAGAAATAATCATCTTCTCTGGATGTTGGATGATTTAACACTTCTTCATCTAAATATATGGTATTATTTCAGAAATAGATTATCTTTTTCTGTACTGTTTTTTATAAATTAAACTTAATCATCTCAATCTTTCTCCAAAATCCAGCATCAGCATGAATTTCTGCAAGTCTTCCTGGAAACTCTCTTCAAAGTTCCTAGATGCTCCTTTCTAATGTCTGTGCAATCTCACTTTAAAATTGTTGTCATTGGCTGATATTTCTGTCTCTTGTTCTAACTAGATATCTGAGTTCAGTCTTAATATATTCTTCTGAATTATCTCCCATCTGCATTGTAGAAGAAACTACTAACTGCACCGCATCATCTATTTTATTAATTTGGAGACGTGGCCACAGGTCGAGCTTATAGGAAAGAAGAAAAATAAGAGGAGATCTAGTGTAGATATCTGTGATATCTGCTCATGTAGATTTTCAAAGTTTTTTGAGCTTTTGGGAACCACCCAGACTCATCTCCTAAACACTATTTCCTGTATATAATTGAATGTCATTAAGCATATCCAGTTTTAAATTTATGAAAGTATTTATGAATGTATAAAGGTACAGATTTTGTATATAGGTATTTATTTGTTTTGTGAATAAGATAACAAGCACTACATAATGAGTTGTTGGTGGTGGTTTAGTCCTTAAGTTGTGTCCGACTCTTGTGACCCCAAGGACTGTAGCCTGCCAGGCTCCTCTGTTAGCTTAATGATTTGGGGTTTCATTGTATTAGTTTCCTTATTGCTACTGTAAAAATCAGTACAAAATTAGTGACATAAAAAAAACGCAAACTTATTTTCGTAGAGTTTTGGATGTCAGGATTCCAAAAATCAAGGTGTTGACAGGGCTGTATCCATTTTGGAGGCTTTAGTGGATAATCTGTTTTCTTGCCTTTTCTAACTTTTAGAGGGCATCTGCATTCTTTGGCTCATGGAACCACCCTTCACCTTCAAAATCAGCTGGGTAGAACCTTCTAATCCCCCCACTCTCTCTTTTTTTGTTTTTTCCTGACTTGAAACTTTGGGCTTTTGCTCATTAAGATCTTTATGAGTACATTGGGCCTACCTGGATAATTCACAGCAACTTTTTCATCTCAATATCCTTAACTTTATTGTACATACAAAGCTCTTTTATGTATTAAGGTCTTTCATGTGTTAACACATAAGGTAACATCAGTTCAGTTCAGTTCAGTAGCTCAGAGTCGTGTCTTACTCTTTGTGACCTCATGGACTGCAGAACGCCAGATTTGCCTATCCATCACCAGATCCCAGAGTTTACTCAAACTCCAGTCCATTGAGTTGGTGATGCCATACAACCATCTCATCTTCTGTCATCACCTTCTCCGCACACCTCCACTCTTTACCAGCATCAGGGTCTTTTCAAATGAGTCTGCTCTTCACATTAGGTAGTCAAACTATTGGATTTTCAGCTTCAACACCAGTCTGTCCAATGAATATTCAAGACTGATTTCCTTTAGAATGGACTGGTTGGATCTCCTTGCAGTCCACAAGACTCTCAAAAGCCTTCTCCAACACCACAGTTCAAAATCATCGATTCTTCTGTGCTCAGCTTTCTTTATGGTCCAACTCTCATATCCATACATGACTACTGGAAAAACCATAGCCTTGAATAGATGGGCATGTGTTGGAAATGTAATGTCGCTGTTTTTTAACATGCTGCCTAAGTTGGTCATAACTTTCTTTCCAAGGAATAAGTTTCTTTTAATATCATGGCTGCAATTACCATCTGCAGTGATTTTGGAGCCCAATAAAATAAAATAAAGGCTATCACTATTTCCACTGTTTTCCCCATCTATTTGCCATGAAGTGATGGGACTGAATATCATGATCTTAGTTTTCTGAATGTTGGGCTTTAAGGTAACTTTTTCACTGTCTTCTTTCATTTTCATCAAGAGGCTCTTTAATTCTTCATTTTCTGTCATAAGGGTGGTGTCATATGCATCAGTCAGTTCAGTTCAGTCGTACAGTTGTGTCCGACTCTTTGCAACCCCGTGAATCGCATCATGCCAGGTCTCCCTGTCCATCACCAACTCCTGGGGTTTACCCAAACTCAAGTCCATTGAGTCAGTGAAGCCATCCAACCATCTTATCCTTTGTCGTCCCCTTCTCCTCCTGCCCTCAATCTTTCCCAGCATCAGGGTCTTCTCAAATGAGTCAGCTCTTTGCATCAAGTGGCCAAAGTATTGGCGTCTCAGCTTCAACATTAGCCCTTCCAAAGAACACCCAGGACTAATCTCCTTTACGATGGACTGGTTGGATCTTCTTGCAGTCCAAGGGACTCTCAAGAGTCTTCTCCAACACCACAGTTCAAAAGCATCAATTCTTCGGCACTCAGCTTTCTTCACAGTCCAACTCTCACATCCATACATGACACTGTAAAAGCCATAGCCTTGACCAGACGGACCTTTGTTGACAAAGTAATGTCTCTGCTTTTTAATATGCTATCTAGGTTGGTCATAACTTTCCTTCCAAGGAGTAAGGGTCTTTTAATTTCATGGCTGCAGTCAGCATCTGCAGTGACTTTGGAGCCCCAAAAAATAAAGTCAGCCACTATTTCCACTGTTTCCCCATCTATTTGCCATGCAGTGATGGAACCGGATGCCATGATCTCAATTTTCTGAATATTGAGCTTTAAGCCAGCTTTTTCACTCTCCTCTTTCACTTTCATCAAGAGGCTCTTTAGTTCTTCTTCACTTTCTGCTATAAAGGTGGTGTCATCTACATATCTGAGGTTATTGATATTTCTCCCGGCAATCTTGTGCTTGTGCTCCACTCCAGCCCAGCATTTCTCATAATGTACTCTGCATATAAGTTAAATAAGCAGGGTGACAATATACAGCCTTGATGTACTCCTTTTCTTATTTGGAGCCAGTCTGTTGTCCCATGTCCAGTTCTAACTGTTGCTTCCTGATCTGCATACAGATTTCTCAAGAGGCAGGTCAGGTGGTCTGGTATTCCCATCTCCTTCAGAATTTTCCGCAGTTTATTGTGATCCACACAGTTAAAGGCTTTGGCATAGTCAATAAAGCAGAAATAGATGTTTTTCTGGAACTCTTTTGATTTTTCAGTGATCCAGCAGATGTTGACAATTTGATCTCTGGTTCCTCTGCCTTTTCTAAAATGAGCTTGAGCATCTGGAAGTTCACGGTTCACATATTGTTGAAGCATGGCTTGGAGAATTTTGAGCAGTACTTTACTAGCATGTGAGATGAGTACATTTGTGTGGTAGTTCGAGCATTCTCTGAACTGACCTTTTCCAGTCATGTGGCCACTGGTGAGTTTTCCAAGTTTGCTGGCATATTTAGTGCAGCACTTTCACAGCATCATCTTTTATGATTTGGAATAGCTTAACTGTAATTCTATCAGCTCCACTAGCTTTGTTCATAGTGATGCTTCCTAAGGCCCACTTGACTTCATATTCCAGGATGTCTGGCTCTAGGTGAGTGATCAGACTATCATGATTATCTGTGTCATGAAGATCTTCTTTGTACAGTTCTTCCATTTATTCTTGCCACCTCTTCTTAATGTCTTCTGCTTCTGTTAAGTTCATGCGATTTCTGTCCTTTATTGAGCTCATCTTTGCATGAAATATTCCCTTGGTATCTCTAATTTTCTTGAAGAGATCTCTTGTCTTTCCCATTCTATTTCTTTCTTTGTTTCTTTGCAGTGATCCCTGAGGAAGGCTTTCTTTTCTCTCCTTGTAATTCTTTGGAACTCTGCATTCAAATGGGTATATCTTTTCTTTCTCCTTTGCTTTTAGCTCTTCTTTTCACAGCTATTTGTAAGGTCTCCTCAGACAGCCACTTTGCTCTTTTGCATTTCTTTTTCTTGGGGAAGGTCTAGATCCCTGTTTCCTGTACAATGTCACGAACCTCCATCCATTTCTCATTAGGCATTCTATCAGATGTAGTCCCTTTAATCTTATTCTCACTTCTACTGTATAATCATCAGGGATTTGATTTAGGTCATACCCAAATGGTCTAGTGGTTTTCCCTATTTTCTTCAATTTACGTCTGAATTTCGCAATAAGGAGTTCATGATCTGAGCCACAGTCAGCTCTCAGTCCTGATTTTGCTGACTGTAAAGATCTTCTCCATCTTTGGCTGCAAAGAATATAATTAATCTGATATCAGTGTTGGCCATCTGGAGATGTCCATGTGTAGAGTCTTGTGTTGTTGGAAGAGGGTGTTTGCTATGACTACTTCGTTCTCTTGGCAAAACTCTATTTGCTTTGCCCTGCTTAATTCTGTACTCCAAGGCCAAATTTGTCTGTTACTCCAGGTATTTCTTGACTTCTTACTTTTACGTTCTAGTTCCATATAATGAAAAGGACATTTTTTTGAGGTGTTATTTCTAGAAGGTCTTGTAGATCTTCATAGAACCACTCAATTTCGGATTCCTCAGCATTACTGACTGGGTCATAGACTTGGATTACTGTGATATTGATGGTTTGCCTTGGAAACGAACAATCATTCTGTTGTTTTTGAGATTGCATCCAAGTACTGCATTTGGGCTCTTTTGTGGACTATGATGGCTACTCCATTTCTTCTTAGAAATTCTTGCCCACAGTAGTAGATATAATGGTCATCTGCATTAAATTCACCCATTCCAGCCCATTTTATTTCACTGATCCCTAAAATGTTGACATTCACACTTGCCTCTCCCAATTTGCCTTAATACATGGGCCTAACATTCCAGGTTCCTATGCAATATTGTTCTTTACATCATCAGACCTTCCTTCCATCACCAGTCTCATCCATAACTGGGTGTTGTTTTTGTTTTGGCTCTGTCTCTTCATTCTTCTTGGAATTAATTCTCCACTGATCTCCAGTAGCATATTGGGCACCTATCAGCCTGGGGAGATCATCTTTCAGTTTTCTACCTTTTTGCCTTTTCATACTGTTCATGGGGTTCTCAAGGCAGGAATACTGAAGTGGTTTGACATTCCCTTCTCCAGTGGACCACATTGTGTCAGAACTCTCCACCATGACCCGTCCTTGGGTGGCCCAATACAGCATGGCTCATAGTTTCATTGAGTTGGACAAGGCTGTGGTCCATGTGATTAGATTGGCTAGTTTTCTGTAACATATTCACAAGCAAATCCAAGTATGAGTCAGACAACATTTCAAATGGAGAATGGTTTGTCAATAGAAAAGGGCATGGCCTTACTCCCAAATTCTGATTTAGGACTCATAATCTCTCTGGGGTTTGTCAAGGCGCCATGGAAATTATCTCTCTGACACAGACACCTGCAATAACAATAGGTTTCTGGGTCATGAGGCCCAAGTGGCAGGTCAGTTTGCACAGCAACCTGGATTTATTACAGGGCCCTTCTTGTTCTTGGCTCAACTCAAAATCAGCAGCCTTTCAAATTGTCCAGGAAGCAGATTGGAATAGGATGGACAAATGTGGCATACATTGCCTTCAACATCCATAAACATGATCCACTAAATATTGTGCCTATTTGTTGATAGTGATTGTTGAAAGGGGAAATATTTTTCTTTCTCTCTAGAGTATAAGAAAAAAAAAGACCACTTGAATCCAAGATACTTCATCAATTTTACAGATGTGTCAATATAGAGAGGTTTATTTATGAACCTTTAGCATCCTCTATTTTACTAAGGATCTAGGATGCTGGCTACTTCCTGTGCATTTGTTTTGGAATGATCATGCTATCAGGACTATAATGGACCAGTGCCTTATTCTGTGCAGTACCCACACCTGTCCCTACTCCAGAATATTTTATGACAGAGAGCTGGGGAGTTGACATAACTCTGAAAAAAGACAGGAAAGGTATGATCTTGTATTTATCATGTGCCAGCCAACTGCATATGTTTTCCTTGGCTGGCACAGATGGGGGGAAAGTGCATTTCTATTTCAATAGCTGTATACCAGGTGTCAGGGTCTGTGTTAATTTTCTCCAGGGGAGGCATCGTATCTGGAATGCAGCTGTGATTGGAATCACCACCTAATTACGTGGGTGACAACCGACCGTCATTCTCCTTGACACATCTGGCTTTACACTGTCCAAACAGGCATGTTAAATGGGAATGTGGTAGAAATTAGCACTCTTGCATATTTCAGGTCATTGATGGTGGCAGTAATCTTTCTGATTCCCCTAGGGGTGTGATATTTTTGCTTTGTTTTGTTTTCTAGGAAGTCAGTATTTTGCAAGTGCAATTCCAGTGGATCTACTAGGTCCTTCATACCATAACAGAACTTTCTCCATGGGTCAGAAAAACAATGTGGGGGTTTTGATAGTTCTTTTCTTGTTTCTGTACCCTATATATGTTTGGGGTTGAGAGAAATAGCCATAGAATGGGTCTAAGATTGCCCTGGAGGTGAATTGGGTCAAGGCTCCACTTGACCAGACCTCTAGACCTCCATAACCTCATCATTAGTTTTCAGAAACAGTTAAAGTCAGGAGACAATAATCCCTATAGCTAGTTAGTTAATGTTAGTCACCCAGTCATGTCTGATTCCTTGTGACCACATTGACTGTAGCCATTCCCTCCTTCCAAGAGATCATCCTGACCCAGTGATCAAACCTGGGTCTCTTGCATTTCAGGCAGATTCTTTACCATCTGGGCCAAAATGGAAGCCCAATAATCCCTACAAGATTTTCTATTTTCCTTCCTTCTGAGATGGTTTGAAGGAAGATTCAGGGCATATATCTGTGACCATACCGTAACATTCTTCCTAAAGTGGATTCTAGTTTAGCCTCAATCATGATGCTATAGGGCTATAAAGTGACTTTACCTTTGAAATGGGTTAAGGTCATGAATTTGTACTAGGATGATTTAAGTTAGGTTTCTCTCTCCTATATCTTGTTTTTTTTTTTTTTTTCTTCTTACATATGTCAATATACACCCTGTTAACTTGGCAATCTCATTCATTTCTAAACTTCACCAAAGGAATTTGTTTTGGAATGCTCAGCACCCTATATCCTTGAAGATCAAAAAACAAATAACTCTCAATATTTAGTTTATGGATATAATTGTTCTATCATATTTCTGAAATTAACGGCTACTACCCAGCCTCTGCCTATTAAGAAAAACATTATTCCCATTTGGATCACCTCTGAGTGCCTGTGTAATATGTTCCATCATCAGAGCAATCTTTAAATTTTCTAAAGTATTGACACTATGAGGAGAATGATGTAGCCATGGCCACTCACTCTTACATAGCTTCTTGGGCAATGGCTCTTGGATTACTAATTGTATAAACTTGCACGGCAGTCACTTGGAAGGGAAATACTCCTTATGATGATCCTGTTTCTGCTTGTGACTTGTTGCTTGCTGTTATGTCTACCAATGGTTACCATGTCTCCAAACCAAAATTTCCTCAACATAGGAATATTCAAAGCCAATAGTGCTTATTTCTAAACTCTGATGGCTAGATAGTCATCAGACAGTCCCTCTCTAGGACAGGAGGAATGATGGACCACTTGAACTGCAGTGTCTGGGCTCAATTTTACTTAGTTTTGGTCACAGCCCATGTATCACAGAAGCCTATGCCAGGGCCCCTTTTAACCTCTTATGTCTTTGACTTTGGTATTTATTATTCAGGCCAGAACTTCGGTTTGTCTGGACGCTTTCAGTGACCCATACAGAGGAAAAGTTAAGGTTAGACTCTCCCATGGTAGGGAAATGGTACCCTGTCTCATTGGTAATGACACTCAGGTTAGGGGAGTAGCTACTTTGACTTCTTTGCTGCCATATATTTCACCTCTGTTACAGTAAAATACAGGATCCTAAGGCCTTTAGGAGTACTGTTGGTTATACCCTTGGAGACCAGTGGATCAGTGTTTAATCCAAAAGGGGTTGCTGGGGCAAAAGAATTAACTCATCCTTGTATTTCTCATTCCAACTCCAACACACATCAAAGTTATCCAGTTGCTAGACAATTCAAGAACCCAGCCAGTGTGCCTGGGCCTTAGTGAGTACCTTCAAGTTACACCAAGGGACTGATTCTTCCAACAAAGGAACTACCTATGCTCTCCCAAGGAAAGCATGCTATAGTTGTCTAAGTACAAATCTTTGTTCCTGTACTTAGCCTAAGTACAAATGCTTAGACCCATTCCCTTTAGAATGAGAGAGATAACTGGGCTCCTTCTCTCTCTCCCATTTCCTAAAAGTTCCTAGGATACACATAGAAGTTTTGCACAAGAAGCTATCAAACAAAACCTAGATACAGGAGAGGAAATTTTAAACATTAAAAATAACTTATGTGTATGTGTATAATTTGGAACAATTGAAAATATTTACTAGAAGAATTTGTAAAACATAAAGATAACAAGGGCACTGATTAGCTGCTGTGCCTCTACAATAGAGATTCTAAATTACATTTAACATGTGCCAAAAGGGGTCTTTCCTGGTGGCTCAGATGATAAAGAATCTGCCAGGTTCTATCCCCTGGAGAAGAGAATGGCAACCCACTCCAGTGTTCTTGCCTGGAAAATTCCAAGGACAGAGAAGCTTGGCAAGTTAGAATCCATAGGTTTGCAAAAAGTCAGACAAAACTCAGTGACTAACACACAAAATGCACCAACAGATAAGGCTTCATAGATTAATTAATCCTGGGGTTCAAGTTCAAGTTCAACCTTGGGATCTCATTGAATTTAAGCATAGTGCCTCCTATAAGTTGTAGAGGATGATTAACTATGTTAGAGAAAACTAAGTATACCTCACTTATCTATGGCTTTTGCTAAAAATCACATTGTCCTATAATAGTCTATCTTGAGCATAAACAGTATGACACAATGAATACTAAGTTAAAATTGAGTTAAGATCTTGGCAAGTACAAATTGGTTTGCCAAAATTAGACTCTATGGACACCATAATTTAAATGGTACAATGTAAGTTAGAATAGGGTCTTCAAGCATTAAAATATATTATATAAGAACTAATTAATTAATTAATGGAGATTATCCTCACTGTTTCTCAATATCAAAATCCAATTTTGCCTGATCTTAGACCTAAAAAAAATATATATGAATGGTCCCTCATGGTGGAGTGTGTGTGTGTCTGCTTAGTCACTCAGTCATCTCCAACTCTTTGCGACTTCATGTACTATACTATGCCAGGTTCCTCTGTCCATGGGATTTTTCAGGCAAGAATATTGGAGTGGAATCATACCCAGGTCTCCTGCATTGCAGGTGGATTCTTTTCTGTCTGAGCCACCAGCGGAACCCCATGGTGTATTACTGCAAGCATAATGCTGTGATTTTATTCACTAAGTTCCCTAAACCCAGGACTTCCCTAGTGGTCCAGTGATTAAAAATCTGCTTTCCAATGTAGGGGATATGGGTTCAAGTCTTGGTCAGGGAACAAGGATTCCATTTTCTGAGGGACAACTAAACCCATGTGGCACAAGAGAAGCCCCTGCATCACGACTAGGGAAAGCCCACAAGTCTCAAGTAAGACACAACACAGCAAAATAATTAAAGAAAAAGAAAGGCAAAGTTCCCTAAACCCGATACCAATGTTATTGAAGTTAATAATGCCAATCCAATCAGATACTGGTAAATATTTTGCTACTGTAATTAACTAATACATTCTGTTCAGTGATTATTTCTATAGCTTCTTGGTTGCAGTTTGCCTTCACCTTCAACAGGACACAATGCACCGTTTTCAAACTATCCATGTGTTACCTTAGCAGCCTTGCCTGTTCACACAATTTTTGCAAGATTTAACTGCACCCAACTTTCTCCAGGAGCACAGGTACGACTTTGCATTGATGACATCTTCCTCCAAGGAGTCTGATTTCACACACTCATTGTGAATCTACATGTCTAATATCTTTTAGTCCTTTTTGACTTCTGGAGGCAATATAGTCCTCATTTTCAAATTTTACTTAGCCTCATTGATGTCACTACTCACAGTCGGTCCACTATAAAAAGCGCTCTCTCCAACAAAGCCTCTAAAATCAGCACATAGTCTCATTTGTGCTTCTAGAGGCTCCTTCATCATAGGGACTTTAACAATCTCTTCTTGAGTTTTCTGGAGCCTCTGGACCAGCCATATGGACACACAGCTTTGATGGGCTTCTATCACAAGAAATTGTCATTATTAACCTAATGCTGTACACCATTGGAGTGAAAGTTACTGGTCACATACTGGGTTCTATTGAAAACAGAGTCTTTCACAGATGCTGAGCCTATGACCCTCTTTACCCACCTGCCCGTTATACACTGATCCATGGAAGCAGAAGCCCACAAGCTCTTCCAGGCTGCCAAGTCCCTCTTGATTTAGTATGAAACCAAACCTGGGCCCTGAGGCATGTTCCACCTGCAGAAGGGGGTGGTCTCTTCTGTTCTAAGTTTCTGGCCAGATAGCACATTCTGGAAGGGGTCATTCCTCCCCAAGATCCCTTGACTACCTGGGGAATCCCTTGAGATTAACTGAGTCAACAGTGGGGAAAGTTCATAGACTGTCTGAAGAGCATTGCTGTCATCATAAACATGATGGAGCTAAGTGATACATAGCTGCTTTTCATCATTTAAGAAGGATGTCCAAATAAATAATGAGACCCAAGATGATGACAAGCAGCAGTGATTTTAGTACTGGACATCAGCAAATGGCTCCATCTTGTGCATTAATACAAACTCTTGTGCCATCACCAAGAGTTATTTCCTTTAGGATAAAAATGTCTGGGAATCTCTTGCCTCACAGACATTCAAAACATAAAGCAAGGTCAAAGATCTCTATGCAAACTAAGGCCACAGTGTGAGGCGTCACAATACACCCCTTATGCCCCTGTAGTCTCAGATGTTGCTGATAGTAACCAAGGCAGACATTTTACTTCTCTGGATATACAATGCCATGCTCTTTACAAAGGGAACTTTCATCTTCCCTGTAGGTCCCAGGTAACTGGTTTAATCAACAGACATAAAAATTTCTTCAAACAACTCTCATTTAAACTCCAGTCTGACAAATGGTCTCTATTTGACCCAAGGCCTTAAACTCTCTTAATGTAAGACCCCTTGGCTGACTCATACCTCACACCAACTATGAAAATATATTCCCATTGCCCTTTTCTCTATTTAAAGGGGAATATGTCTCACTGCAATGTAAATAAAGACTAGTTCTACATGGGGTCTTTAAGTAAAATTTCCTTTTATCTATATGGATTTTTCTTCATGCTCCCATATCACAGGGCTAGAGGACAAATCAAGGATACATACACTCCTGGGACCTGTTAGCTATCCCCTGTCCACCTGCTATGGAACATGTGTGAATCTAAACTTCAATCAATTAAAAAAACCTCCTCAGTATTTGGGTTTAAATGAGTAATTAATTAATCCAGGCTACAGTGAGTCCTCCAGAACCATTTCCACAGACAGTGTAAGCTACCAAAAATGGGGATTTAAAAACTCTGCTATATAAGGAAAAGTCACATTCATAAATAGTAATAAACTCAACATTTATATTAATTTTATTGTATTATTATTATAAAATATATAATTATTATTATAGTTATAAACTTAGCAATTTATATTCATAATTATAAACCACACATTGGTATATTACTTTCATTGGTTATAATATGTGCTGGAGAGACATCAACATCAGAAAACAAAAGTGTATCAAGTCTATCTGCAAGCATGCTGTTAACTATTGGTCTTATTACTACTGGTCTGAGTACTTTCACTGCTTTGGGATCCAGAGGTTTAAACTCTCCAAGAAAGCCATTATTTCAACCAAATATGGCAAATGCTGTGGCCCAAATGTCGTTGAGTTTGGTTCATACAAGCCCTACAGCCCAAAGACCTTGCTTACTTACCTGTGTATGTGTGTGTGTGCTCAGTAGTGTTCGACATTTTGTGACCCCGTGGACTATAACCCACCAGCCTCCTCTGTCCATGGAATTTTCAGCAAGAATAATGGAGTGGGTTGCCATTTCCTCCTCCAGGAAATTTTCCCAACCCAAGGATCGAACCCACGTCTCCAGGCTCTCCAGCATTGGCAGGCAGATTCTTTACCACTGAGCCGCCTAGGAAGCTCCTCACTGACTTACCAAACAGCAAGTCACCAAACAACAAGTGAGGCTTGGAGGCCATGATAATTGGCTCAACTGGAGGGTACACCTGCAGACAGGATCAAAGCTCTACCCATATCTTGACTGCAGCCTTGTGGGATCCTAAGCAGCAGACCCAAGGGAACCTCTGCCCCATGGTCTTCTGAGCCATAAATAGTAAGACATTATATTCATGTTGTTTTTACATGCTAGTTTCATGGCAAAATGTTATGAATACAATAGACAATATGAATTATACATATATATATATATATATTTGTCTATTTTAATGGAAGAGATAAAATAGAATTGTATTCAGAGATGGATACTTTTAAAATTATTAATAGACACATACCTTGTTTAATAAGCACTCCCATTTGTTTCGGTTCTCAATTACCTACAACAGGATTTACTGTGCCCAGATAAAGCAGAAAAGATAATGTGTAATATTTTAAAGTATACTATGAATTTCAGAGTATCCTGGAGAACTAGAGAGCTAATAATATATTAATATATAGCAAGATCAACACACTGGGCATTATTAACAACAGTACCAAATTTGTTGCCCCAAATTGTGTTGCTCATTAACACTATAGTTTTTTTCTTCAGTTCATACCAATTATTCTTAGAATTATTGGCCAAAATCTCCAGTAAATATGGTTTCTATATATCAGTGGGATATTGACAGTATGTAAGGCCTGTCATCAAAGGAACCTATAAGAATCAGCTTGGATGTTCACCTTAGGAAAGCAATAGTCACCATATAAGGGACTTCCCTGGTAACTCAGATGGTAAAGAATCTGCCTACAATGCAGGAAACCTCGGTTCAATCCCTAGGTCAGGAAGATCCCCTGGAAATGGAAACAGCAACCCACTCCAGTATCCTTGTCCAGAGAATTCCACGGACAGAGGAGCCTGGCAGGCTACAGTCTACATAGTCGATGGGGTTGCAAAGAGTTGGACACAACTGAGCAACTATACTTTCACTTTCAGTCATCATATAGGAAACAGTACAAACACATGTAGGACTTAACAAGTATTAAAAAAAAGAACATCAGACTCTAACATTTCCATATAATTAATAGTTAGATTAGGAGTTACTGTTAAACATCAAAAATATAGTGAAATGTGTGTCATAGCATTCTGCTTAATTCTATTAAGTAAACCTTCATACCTTCATTTTCTATCATGGAGGTACACCATCTTTTTTAATGCGACATTCCAGAATACTCCAAACCAAATAGAAACAGTAAGAATATACAATATACCATTTGTGTAAACATACTTTCCAACCAGTAAAATGTGAATGATATATATAATAGAGTTTTCAAAATGATCTTAAATTTCAGATACAGCAGTTAGCTTTAGATAAATTATAGTACCTAACTATAATATTGGCAAACATGCTCAGTCATGTCCACCTCTTTGTGACCCCATGAACAGAGGCCCACCAGGCTCCTTTGTCCATGGAATTTTCCAGACCAGGATACAGGAGAGAGTTGCCATCTCCTACTCCAGTGAATCTTCCTGACCCAGGGACCTAACCCGTGTCTCCTCTGTCTCCCTCATTGACAGGCAGATTCTTTACCACTGCGCCACCTGGAAGCCCAATTATAGTGTTAACTAACACCATAATTTTATGAAACTCAGACTCCCAGGTCACAAGGCTAAAGTGGTGAATACAAGTGGCTATGTGTTTTAGATCTCTATACAGAAAAATATCTCTCATACCTGTAGGATATTTGTTTCAAGTGATTTTTATTCCTTCTTTTGAAATTCTAGCAAGCTTCTTGTAACAAGAGTGGAATTATGATCTTTCCACATTTTGCCTTTTAGTATAATTTAGTGCATGGTTTTCAGAACCATAATTCCTAACCATGGACTTTGCCTGTAGATTCACTTGAGAAGTCTCATCCTTATCATACATTCTGCATTGAAACACTTTGTTCAGACATACAAATAATGTATTAATAATAATAATAATGGAAACATCTAAAGGCAAAGTATTTTAAAGTAAAATTTCCCAGGGAATAAATTATTAAGTGGTTGCTAATTTAGAAATACTGAAGTCTTTCATCCTTTACTCTCTCTGGGAATAGAGCAGTGATAATGTGTCTTCTGCAGTTCAGGGATATTTAAAAAAAGAAAGACAAATGATAATTTGTATGAGTGAGTCTGAGTGATTATGCGAACTTGTAGGATGGTTATTTGACTTGCAAAGAGATGGGACAGAATTTCTAAAAAACAATAAAAGCAGTTTTCAAAAATCTTAAAAAGGTGTGTAGTCTGGAAAAGAGAGTGATAACTATCTTTGCACCTGATGAGAAGCAAACAAAAATGTACACAGTAAATTAAGTCAGCAGGGGATATGTTAAACTTGTAGTGCAAAACCTGATGAAAACGACATGAGTAATCTAAGGAATGTCGAGGGGTGTCGCAAATAACCAAATCATCTCTGTCAGGGCAATTGATGAATGTAAAATCACCCATTTTATACATATCCTGCACAACCTTCAAATGTTACACTCAAAACTTTCCTTAGGCATAATCACCCTATGTTAAACATATGCCTGTGTAGGGTACAATGACAGAACTTCATGAGCTTACTTAATTTCACTAGAGTAGAAGCAATGATGTTTGTGGTTTCAGATGAGTGATTGCCCCATGAAAATATGCTTTTTCCAAATCTTATTCTAAGAAACACTAGCATCACATTTTTTATAAGTTTTAAGTTTTACAACTCTGGAAACTTATTAATAACATTCAGTCCCAGGCCTTGTTTTATTAGATAGGGAGAATTCTGAGATAATCTCCTATGACTTTTATATAATTTCCTTTCCTTGAGGGTGGGAAGGCTTCCCTTGTGGCTCAGCTGGTAAAGAATTCACCTGCAATGTGGGAGACCTGGGTTCAATCCCTGGGTTGGGAAGATCCCCTGGAGAAGGGAAAGACTACCCACTCCAGTATTCTGGCCTGGAGAATACCATGGACTGTACAGTTCATGGGGTTGCAAAGAGTTGGGCATGACTGAACGACTTTCACTTTTCATACTTTCACACTGAGGGCGGGAAGAACCTGTGAATAAATATGATGGACTCCCATGATTTATCAGTTAACTTTTGTTCATCAAATAGAAGATTATTCTGGGAGGGCCTGGCCTAATCATATGATGTTGGAAAGGAAGGTGAACTTTCGAGAGATTCTCCTGGTGAACTCCAGGAAAGAAACAAATGGCCATGTCAGTGAACTCCACAGAGAACTGCATATGTAGGGCTTGAGTTCTACAGCTTCTTCACCTACAAGGAGATGACATCTGCCAACAACCTAAAAAGACTCAGACTAGGACTCTCTCAGATGGGACTGCAATCCCAGCAGGTGCCTTGATTTTAGACTTTTGAGAATCTGAACTGAGGACCCTGCTAACCCTTCTGCTAGACTTCTGATCCATGAAAACCATGAGCTAGCAAAGATAATATTTTCAGCTGCTGAGTGTGTAGTAATTCATCATACAGCAATAGAAGATTAATACAATAATGTCTTACAAAATAATAACTAGTGTTCTAAAAATAATGTGTAATTGCAACTATTCAATCTCCTCGTAGGGTCCAGATGACTAATTTAGGTTTCTATAATGTTAAGCAAAAAAAATAACTAAGCAAAGAGAGCAGAATGTTGTAAGGTGTGTGGCAAACTGAAGGGTCAGCTCCAATCCGCTGATTCAATAATGCTGAATGCAGCCAGATATTGCATTTTTTAAACCAACCAAAAAATCTGGTTTGTTCATTTGTTTGCTTGTTTTTATCCTGGAGTCAGTTGGCAGCAACATATCCCTCCTCCTTCCAAAAAAAACAAAAAAACAAAACCCGTGTTTAAGCCAAACAAAAGAAGTCAATAGGAAATAATTTTGTAACCAGTGGTATAAAGTTCAAGAAAAAATAAATTTGCTTAAGCTCTCCTTTTCTCAGGTATCTTTATACATGCTTGTGCATATGTAAACTCTTCTACCTTCTGTCTCACTCACTCATTTTTTCCTCTATATTCATTTGTTCATTAAATAAATACATATCGAGCACCTGCTACACAACAGACAGACAGTACACAAGACATAATGTGCAAAACCCCCCAAATAGTCCAGCCCACATAAGGTGTATTTCCAGCAGCTGCATGCATGGGATGATAATTAAAATATATACAATGTAAATGTTCATAAGACATATAAGGGAAAACATGATGAAATTATTCAGACAATGCAAGATTTAAGACAGTTGATGTGTGGAGGAGGACTGTTTCGTGTTCATGTACTTTATTCCAAGTGATTTTCTATATGCTAGACCAATAATTTTAAAGAGAATACATTTTTTACTCTCAAAAGTGTATTATTCTGTGAAGTTGACATACAGTTTATCAAACTTTATTTGAATCATTTATTATGTGTGACAGCTTACAGTAAAATACAGGGTATAATCAAATATAGGATGCCAGAAGTAGACTCTCAAAATTCCTAGAATACGTGCAAACTATATTTTAGTTAGCAACTAGCAATGCCTTGTTAGTTTGCTAGGCATTTTAACTAAATGACCTGGAAGTACCCTTCTGTTCTTCTGAGACTTTCTGATTTAAATTGAAGATTCCACATAGTCCTGTAAGAAATATTACCAAATTCTAGATAAGAATTCAACCTATAAAATTTGAGATCTCTGTAACATCCCATGAATCCTTTGGAAAATTATTTTCCCCATATAAACAGATATAAAGTCATGCCTATAAAGATTTTTGGTGTCTGTAAGACATGGAAACAGTTTGGTTCTGAAGTTTGGAACTTTCCCAGAAGCACAACAAACTTAAAAATCTCTTTCTGCAGCGTAAGTATGAGACAATGGTAATCAGATATTTCAAAAAAAAAAAAAAAGCATCAAAATTGGAGCCCCACATGTCCTCAAGAGTCCTTGAGCTATGGTTGGGAAAAACTGGGAGATAGGAAAGATCTAGTCTTAGTGGAATAGTCACTCCACAAGGGAGGGGAATCCCAGCCGAAAGGAACCTGCTAAATCCAGGATAGAGATCAGACAGGGTTCCAATGCTTGTGAAAGCCAATAGAGAAGGCATGATGTTTATTTCCAGTGACCTAAATATCTCAGTGTCAGATAGCTCTAGTGAAACAAAAATGAAAATCAACTCAGGGCATCCCCTTGGAAACTAAGGGCTGTGTCTCTTAGTGATAAGGGTTCATAAGGTAGTCTGAGAAGAAAACAGGGGAGGTCGAGGAACTGCACAAACTCTCCTGTCCCAGGTTGCTTCTTCATGTCAGAGGAGCTGCAGCTGCTCAGAGAGTCATACTCTGAAGTGGCAGTCTCTACCATAACGGTACATGAGCAAGCCACTGAGAGGCAAAGCATAAATTCTCCCTACCTTCACCCCATCCTGAGCAACCTCTTCGAATAGTTCAGGAATATTGATTCATTCAAATATGAGTTGAAAAAAAGAGTATACCTTCTGTAAGGCTTTCCAGGTGGCTCAGTGCTAAAGAATTTGCCTGCCAATGCATAAAACGTGAGTTTGATCGCTGGGTCGGGAAGACCCCCTGGAGAAGGGAATAGCTACCCACCCCTGTATTCTTGCAAGGACAATGTCATGGACAGAGGGGCCTGGCGGACTACAGAGTCAGGCACAACTTAGCGACTAAACAGCAACATATCTTCTGTACAGTTAGAGCAACATGGAGATGGATTTGATGAGAAAAAAAATACAAAGTGTAAATTGATCCCCCCCCCAAAATATTTTCAAAATATGGAGACTTTTCTCTCAAAGATGCTCTTTGTCAGAAACCAGAGAAAACATTTATAACTAAAATGTTTAGCAGTAAATAAATTTGCAAGTTTGATTAGAATCACAAAATTCTCTTTTCAAGATTCTACAGTGAATTGTAACCATGCTAAAAGTTCTCATGTGTTTATTCCTCCAATTTAACAGTCTTGTTTACAGTTTCTTAAACACTTTATAGGTCTTCTAAAAATACCTGAATAGTTCTCTGACTCCAAAAGCAAGGAGAAAATTACTGGCCTATTGAAAGAAGAAACAGAAGACTGAATTAAATTGCTTTTCTAAGGGGCAACACAAAGTAATTACATAGTAAGGGGTTAAGATCTGGAACAAATTTAGCAGGATACGGTAGTTAAATGTTGCACTCTAAAACCTACAATATTAGGGGATTAAGATAAAAGTAAGCCCCTCATTATCTATAATTGGTCACTTTTAGAAAATAAATGAATGCTTTTTAAGCTATTACTTGGGTACAACTTGTTAAATTTTGTTTCCATGTTTAGAAATCAGTGCCAATAATTCTTAGTAGAAGCAAGTTAATGATTTTTTTTTCTCTTTATATAGTTTCCTTTGATAAAACTTTGAATGTAGTTTCAACTTATGGTACATCTTCTACCCGGACTTGACTATGCACATAATAATATCGTTACTTGAGTTGACTTCTCAAATTGTCAGTTGATTACTGTTATTGAGTTGACCACATCAGTCAGTGTTTCTCAAGCTGAAATATTTTGCTGTAAGAGATCAAATGTCTTTCGCATTATCTCAGTTCCTAGTGGCAAAATACTGTTAATTTATATCCCTTTTCTCTACCATGGATGTGTGTGGTGTGTGTGTGTGTGCATGTGCAAACGCACCAGTGCAGGCACACTCAGTCGTGTCCGACTCTTTGTGACCCCATGGACTGTGGCCCTCCAGGCTCCTCTGCCCATGGAATTTTCCAGGCAAGAATACTGGAGTGGGTTGTCATTTCTTTCTCCAGGGAGTCTTTCTGATCCAGGAATCAAACCTACATTTCTTGCATATCCTGCGTTAGTAGGTGGGTTCTTTACCAGCTGAGCCCCCAGGGAAGCCCAATCAGGGGTATGTGTACCTTATTCACCTTTGTTACCAAGGACAGTACCCTCACGATGGTAGGAGTAAAGACCTTGATCCAGATGGCTTCTTCTATGTCTTTGTTGGAATATGTGGTGCAGTGAATGGTCATAATTGCATCCCTGTGATCCTCCAGTGAGGAGTCTCATTGCTTGTCCATTACTACCAGGCCCTTTTGCATGTCATGCTAACTCTCATTTCAGAAGTTCAGATCCTTACTTTTTCCTTCGAATGTTAGGTCTTCCTTGTGTCCTCTTTGGATGACCTCACAGTATTGAGCAGTGCATTAATTCTCTCAGAGGACATGTGTCCATCATGTGGCATTCTGGTTTCCTGTGCACTGAATCAAGGCTATGGGAGATCAGGGTGCTATTTGGTACTTACTGATCTAGTCTCCACCTTAAGCTTGGCTTTTCTATTGCTCCAACACTCTTCTGGATCTGGTTAGGATGCAGTCTCAGCTTATATGCTCCCATGTTTGTTTGTTTGTTTGTTTTCCCTTCACTCTCTGGATGTCTTTTAGTGCTATACTCATCTTATCTGTTTTCCTTTCATAGTCTCTCCACCCTCATAGCACCACCTTTTTTTGCTTCACCTAGTGAAAATATTGTCTACATTATAGTCTCTTTTTCTCCTACCCTATGTCTTCTTAGCACCTCACAGAAACCAGCTGTCTCTAACAATGTTGGTAGAAATATACATTGGTGCATCCACTATGGAGAACAATATGGAGGTTCCTTAGAAAACTAAAAATAGAGCTATCATATAAAATGATCATAAAAAACTAAAACTAGAGGTAAACTCCCACTCTTGGCCATGTAGCTGGAGGAAAACATGGTCCAAAAGGATGCATGCACTCCAAGCACTCCAATATTAATTGCATTGCAGCACTGTTTACAATAGCCAAGGTATGGAAATAACCTAAATATCCATTGACAGATTAAAAGATATAGATATACATATACACACATACATGTATATACATATATATATATATATATACATACATATATGTGTGTGTGTCTGTGTGTGTGTATATATATAACAATATATAAAATGGAATATTGTTGTTGCTATTCATTTACTAAGTGGTGTCGGACTCTGTGTGATCCCATGGACTACAGCATGCCAGGCTCCTCTGTCCTCAACTATCTCCTGTAATTTGCTCAAATTCATGCTCATTGAGTCAGTGATGCTATCTAACCATCTCATCCTCTGCCAGCACCTTCTCCCTTTGCTTTCAATCTTTCCTAGCATCCAGGTCTTTTCCAATGAGTCAGCTCTTTTGCATCATGTGGCCAAAGTATTGGAGTTTCAGCAGTTCTTCCAATGAATATTCGGTGTTGATTTCCTTGAGGATTGACTGGCTTGATCTCCTTGCAGTCTAAGGGACTGTCAAGAGTCTTCTCCTGCACCACCATTTTCTATTCCAAGAATCTTCCCAACCCAGTGACTGAACTTGCATCTCTTATGTCTCTTGCATTGGCAGGCAGATTCTTTACCACTGTGCCACTGGGGAAGCCCTTAGACCCTAGGCACAGTGGAATATTAACCACACATTATAAAGAAAGAAAGAATGCCATTTGTAGCAACATAGATGGACCTAGAGATTGTCATACTTAGTAAAGTAAGTCAGGCAGAGAAGGAGAAATATCACATGACATCGCTTACAGAATGAATTTAAGAAGAAATTATTCAAATGAGTGTATTTACAAAACAGAAACAGACTCTCAGACTTAGAGAGCACACTTATGGTTGCTGGGTGTGGGAAGGGGGAGGATAAGGGAAAGGGAAATTTAGGTACTTTGGGATCAACAATTGCACATTGCTATATTTAAAATGGATAACCAATGAGCTTCTACTGTATAGCACAATAAATATTGATCAATGGCATGTGTCAGCCTGGATGGGAGGGCAGTTTGGGGGAGAATGGTTATGTGTATATTTATGGCTGAGTCCCTTTGCAAACCACCTGAAAGTATCCCAATATTGTTCATTGGATATACTCCAATGCAAAATAAAAAGGTTTTAAAAAGGAAAGAAATCAACTCTTTCAAGCTTAGAGGTAGAACAACACAAAGAAAAATATACTTCAACTGATTATATTTTTAAAATCCACCAAAATTCACTATTTTATCAAGATTCTCCAAATAAATGTCAAAATTTCACTTGAAATTTTCTCACCTCGAGATTATTAGGCTCTGATAATCCATTCTTCCTTTCTTACTGCGGTAGGTTACAGTGCCCAATTCCTGCATTTAATGATAAAGTTCCAAATGGAACTGGAAGCATATGAAATAAAAGAAAACTATTAATGTCATTATAATACATTATGTGCTCAGGGAGTAATAGTTATTAGCCATGCATTTCTCTTAAATTCAATTTGCTTCTCTTGAGTCATTCATCTTAATCAACCCACTTTAAATAATTATCAGATAATATCTGAGCAGGCTCAGTAACTTAGGATTTAGAAAGGCAATACAGAATTTGTTGAGAATGACAATTGTGATTAGGGAACAAATGATATACAATTTACTAGTGACTAACAAAGACCCAAATTAATAAATGCCAAATTATAATTTTATATATGTGCAGTTTTATTAATAACATATAATCCTTAAGCACCAGGGAACTTCTGAAAAGTCTCCAGTAAGGGTAAACATTAACATTTTTTGCTCTGAGTTGCAGTGTATCCACTGATCTTTTGAACCCTTTGTGTTCAAATCACATATTGATTCAAATTTGTTATTTCTTTGCATTAGCACTTCCAATTACACAGTGTACTAATCTGTCCTCATTTAGACAGAGTTCATACTCTAAATATAATGTGTTGAATTGATAAATTCTGGTAGGCAAAAGTGTTCTTTACCTTCTAGTCAATATGCATTTTTTTTTTTTTTTTTTGCATTCAATGCAAAATAAACCTGGATCTGGTGATTGCTCTTTAAATCAATCTGACAACAAAAACTACTAACTGCAGCTGCTGGCTCCTGGGAAGTTATGTGTCCACTTGCCCCACAATTACTTCAATTAACCCACAGAGACTAATTGTAGTAGCCTGGAAATCTGTCTTTTTGTGTCTCTCTGAATTTCACCTGCTCAGAAAAGAAAAAAAAAAAAAATGTTTTTTTTTCTTCTGAACATATTCGGGCAAAGTGGATTTCATTGAGGAATTTTATGATCTGTTCTTTAAAAGGAATCTCATTGAGACAATTTTTGGCCCTAATATGCTTGTAGTAAAGCAGTATTTAACATTTCCAGAAGTTGAATTTGATTATTCAGATTGTTTGTATTCATTCTGAAATTAAATGTTTAGCATAATTTGGCGAATGTCTGACGCTTGAAATACTATCATTTTTATACTTGTTGGTCTTGAAATGTGTATTTGAGCTTATATGACAATAACACTAAGTAAATAATTGAAACTTTCAATTAATAAAATGTCTATTACATACTAGATAAGAAAATATTTTGTTTCTATATTTTATTTTCTAATTCAACCCTTTCGATGCCATACACAAGGCACTGAATTAAAATATTTCCTGTGAATGTACACTTAAGCTCATAAATAATACAGTACATAGTTATTTTCAGAAAAAATAATAGTGTACATTTTGAAACCATATTTTTCACCTTTGAAATTATAAAAATTCTATTCCAATGATTTTAATGTTTTCCAAATGAAAGAAAATATGGTAACATGTTCAGTTCAGTCACTCAGTCGTGTCCAACTCTTTGGGACCCCATTGGCTTGCAGCATGCCAGGCTTCCCTGTTCATCACCAACTCCTCAAGCTTGCTCAAACTCATGTCCATTCAGTCAGTGATGCCATCCAACCATCTCATCCTCTGTCAGCCTCGTCTCCTCCTGCCTTCCATCTTTCCCAGCCTCAGGGTGTTTTCTAGTGAGTCAGTTATTTGCATCAGGTGGCCAAACTATCAGAGTTTCAGCTTCAGCATCAATCCTTTCAAAGAATATTCAGGACTGATTTCTTTTAGGATAGACTGGTTGGTCTCCTTGCAGTCCAAGGGACACTCAAGAGTCTCCTCCAACACCACAGTTCAAAAGCATCAAATGGTGATTTTTATTTGTGGAACAATTTTTTTTTTAATATGCTTACTTATTAAATGGAAAGGATCATCTAAAATAACTAAGAAGTATTTCAAAACTAGTGACAGCTAGTGACAACTCAATATGAACATCATGCCCTGAAAATTGCTTATTTAACTTATAAAGTGAAGTGAAGTCGCTCAGTCATGTCCGACTCTTTGCGACCCCATGGACTGACTGTAGCCTACCAGGATCCTCAGTCCATGGGATTTTCTAGGCAAGGATACTGGAGTGGGTTGCCATTTCCTTCTCCATATTTAACTTATAGATGACCAGAAAAAATATTTTTAAAAGGTTATTTTTCACTCTCAAATGTGCATTTAAATAAATTTAAAAAGTAACAGTGGAAATTTTTAAAATGTTGAAAATTTATTGGACATTCACCTAAGAGTATTAACTTTCTTAATGACCAATTTATATATAAAAACTATGTTATGGGATGTTCTGAGAGAATAGCATTGAAACAAGTATACTATCAAGAGTGAAACATCACCAGACCAGGTTGTATGCATGAGACAAGTTCTCAGGGCTGGTACACTGGGAAGACCCAGAGGGATGGGATGGGCAGGGAGGTGGGAGGGGGGTTCCAGATGGGGAACACATGTAAATCCATGGCTGATTCATGTCAATGTATGGCAAAAACCACTACAATATTGTAAATTAATTCAGTCAATTCAGTTCAGTTCAGTTCAGTCACTCAGTCATGTCTGACTCCTTGCGACCCCATGAATCACAGCACGCCAGGCCTCCCTGTCCATCACCAACTCCCAGAGTGTACTCAAACTCATGCCCATCGAGTCGGTGATGCCATCCAGCCATCTCATCCTCTGTCGTCCCCTTCTCCTCCTGCCCCCAATCCCTCCCAGCATCAGGGTCTTTTCCAATGAGTCAGCTCTTCGCATGAGGTGGCCAAAGTATTGGACTTTCAGCTTCAGCATCAGTCCTTCCAATGAACACCCAGGACTTATCCCCTTCAGGATGGACTGGTTGGATCCCCTTGCAGTCCAAGGGACTCTCAAGAGTCTTCTCCAATAACACAGTTCAAAAGCATCAATTTTTCAGCACTCAGCTTTCTTCACAGTCCAATTCTCACATCCATACATGACCACTGGAAAAACCATAGCCTTGACTAGACGGACTTCTGTTGGCAAGGTAATGTCTCTGCTTTTTAATGTGCTGTCTAGGTTGGTCATAACCTTCCTTCCAAGGAGTAAGCGTCTTTTAATTTCATGGCTGCAGTCACCATCTGCAGTGATTTTGGAGCCCCCAAAAATAAAGTCTGACACTGTTTCCACTGTCTCCCATCTATTTACCATGAGGTGATGGGACCAGATGCCATGATATTAGTTTTCTGAATGTTGAACTTTAAGCCAACTTTTTCACTCTCCTCTTTCACTTTCATCAAGAGGCTCTTTAGTTCCTCTTCACTTTCTGCCATAAGGGTGGTGTCATCTGCATATCTGAGGTTATTGATATTTCTCCCGGCAATCTTGATTCCAGCTTGTGCTTCTTCCAGACCAGCGTTTCTCATAGTATACTCTGCATATAAGTGAAATAAGCAGGGTGACAATATACAGCCTTGACGTACTCCTTTTCCTATTTGGAACCAGTCTGTTGTTCCATGTCCAGTTCTAAATGTTGCTTCCTGACCTGCATACAGGTTTCTCAAGAGGCAGGTCAGGTAGTCGGGTATTTCAATCTCTTTCAGGATTTTCCACAGTTTATTGTGACCCACACAATCGAAGGCTTTGGCATAGTCAATAAAGCAGCAATAGATGTTTTTCTGGAACCCTCTTGCTTTTTCAATGATCCAGCGGATATTGGCAATTTGATCTCTGGTTCCTCTGCCTTTTCTAAAACCAGCTTGAACATCTAGAAGTGCACCATTCATGTATTGCTGAAGCCTGGCTTGGAGAATTTTGAGCATTACTTTACTAGCGTGTGAGATGAGTGCAATTGTGTGGTAGTTTGAGCACTCTTTGGGATTGCCTTTCTTAGGGATTGGAATGAAAAAGTAATTAGCCTCCAACTGATAAAAATAAATGGAAAAAAAATAAATAAAAGAAAACCCTCCCCCCAAAAATAAAAGAGAATATAAGTTTTAACAGAAAAAAAAATACTATGTTAGAGATTCATCGAACATAGATCTACCTCTCCAACTAAGCTTCACATAATTTCTTATTATAGGATTTCTTTAAATCAAAATTTAAAATCAACCTGCAGGAGTCCATGAGATTGTATTCAAGAATTAAAAGAAATTATTTGCTTTCTAAATTATTACTGTTCTCTATTATGTAGCAGTTTATTGAAATGACAGAAACTCTGCAACAAAATGCTGCTTGTATAAAATGGAATACTGAAACATTTTGGGGAATAAAAGAATTTCTATAAATGTTGGAATAAAATTTTTATTGTTACAGAACATTTTGCCCATATTAACATCTGTTCCTGTTTGGGGAGATTTTTCTCTTGGCAAGGTAGGACCGTATCCATTCAGTGGTTCTCAACCAGCCCTGGAATGTGCATAGAGCTGCTTGGAGAGCTCATCACTCTGCACCTGTTCCGGCTGCACAGACCGAATCTGAGCTGCAGAGTGAAAGCAGAATAATACACAGAAGGTGCAGTAATTCTGCAAAAAGGAAGCCCATTATATGTCCCTTGTTGTCAAAATTCATAACTACCCCACATAATATGATCATAAAAAGAAAAATGATCAGGTTTATAAGTGGACTATTTAAATCCTTAGGATCACAGACAGAGTGCTGTTAGCGTTTTCTGAAGTGAACCTTTAAGTGTAATTAATTATTAACCCACCTTAAATGCTTTATATGCTACATTTTCTACTTACTCAAATAAGTCATCTTTGTGACAGATAACTTCATCTATCTGCTAGGGAATGCTGGTTGCTTGCAGTAACTCCATAGCTCAAGTAAGCCATTTTACTACAGGTACCTAATTAATCATTAATCATCTGTTCATCCTTAAAATAAAGGGTCGCTGGAGTCCAGGAAAGAGTGTGAGTCAGAAACCAGGAGTCCAAATCAACCCTATTTATTCATATGTCTGTCCTGGGAGATGGCATAGAAAAAAGCTGATTGGGTTCCAAGTCAGAGAGAATGATATGTTACTTATATAAAGAACAGAGAATTCCACAGTTCCATAGCTTTTCAAAGGGTATCTATAAACTAGATAAAGGCTCTGTGCTTAAAGCATTATTTTCCCATACCCCTTTTCTCACTCACAGGAAAACTGCTATTTTATTCATTTTCTTGAAAATATTTTGTTATTTTGAAAAAGTATAAAGATCCAAGAGAAAATGAATGAAGTATGTCCTATTTGAGAACAAATAGGCTGCTACAACCCTATTTAAATTGTCAGTCTTTGGGTAATCTACAGTGGCTACCAAATAATACAATGAAATCAGATATTCACAAACAGGGCCAACAAAATAAAGAGTAAAAAATAATGAAATCACTCAGTAAGTGTTTCCTAACTTCCTAAGAAACTTAGACTGTTCTTAACTTTATTCACTCAGAAAACTGATGCCACCAGTAGGAAGAGCCAGCAAGACTTACAGAAATCTGAATATTGCTGTTGCCAGGATTTGTTTTTAATAAAATTAGTTGAAGGCTAATTTTGACAAAATTCCCCTTATGCAGCCTTCATCTTCAGAAATCCATTTTAGGATTGGTTTGTGAACCTGTGTCTCTCAGAAGTGAGATGATTTGTTGCTTAGAATAGTTCATCTCCTGCCAATAAAAGCAATGTTGGTGTTGGTGATGGGGCTTCAGGTACCTGAAAATAATGTATCATTGGCAGATCATGGAAAAATCTTTCAGTGGATGGAAAGTTGTGTGAGGAGAGCAGCTTTACTGCTGATGTGCAGCAATGAGCCCAAACACGAAGAATTGTGTCTGTGTCTTATCAGTTCTAACGTATACTTCTAGTTGTTCTGTATTGTTGCTTTGCTATTAAATAAACGGATTAACAAAAGCTAAATAATGCATGTCTATGAACATATAAATGCAATAATAAATGACAAAATATTTGTGAACAGTATGTTAAATTATAATTAAGTATGTTTTGAGAAATCAAGCACTTCTGAGTATCTTTTATATTACTACTGGGCCAATGAGTTGGTTTAACCTATAATCATAAAAATATTTCTGTGGAACGTCCCATGCTTTGGTATCTAGCTTTCACTCAAGTCCTGTTCACATCTCACTGTGAAATTGATGGTGATTTTGTGCAAATATGAAATTAGCATTCATAATAATTCTTTGCTAACATACCCAAAGTTCTTCAATAAATCATCATGGCAAAGAGGTCTCCAATCTGAATTATGTTCTGTTTTAGTACCTTGAAACAACAGTACCTAAAAATGCAGCACTCTGTGATTGAAAATACATTTTCACATGAATTATTTTATTTTTCAAATTAGACATGAAACAGACAGCATATGGATTATATAAACATGTAAATGAAAATTTAAAAATGAGGGCACTAAGGCTCACAATTTAAGCCATATGAGTATTCTTTAATGCAAGAATTAGAACATGATCTTGCAGTTCTCCCATCAGTTTTGGCCTAACTCATATTACCACAGTTATAACTGTGGAGATATAGAAGTAGTTAACAGCACAAACCATAGTTTATGTTGCATAAAACCATAAAAACATTCAACGTTCCTATTTCACTTTTATGTGCACTAATGACAGTATATATTTATTCAGCATTATCTTCATTTACAGGTGAATAGGTGAGAACACTCTCCTTCCATATGCCTCCTTTATGTTCTGCAGCATTCACTTTATGGTCTGCTGCTTTTAAAAATACATGTCTCTTCTGGGCATTCTCACTATCTGCTCATTTTTTAGCCATTAATTTCAATTTTTGAAAGACCCTATGGTCTTACTGTTAGCCCTTATCCCATTAATGCATATTGTGATTCCTTACTGTTAAACAGATTCACAAAATCTTAGGGCATTGCTAAGGTCAAAAGCTTAAAATTTACTTTAATTTACTTAATTTGGAAGCATCATTTTGCTAATTGTATAGTATGCTTTATTTATATGTAAAATGTAGCAGATCTTAATTTTGCTGACATTTCAATAGTGTATATTTACAACAAAAGCTGCCTATGTCTACCAATTCTTTTAGCTCTTTGTATTGATACAATGGCCATATTATAGGATAATGTTTCTTATCTCAACTTAAGATTTCAAATTTCTTGGATATATGACACAAAAATGTTTTGCTCTTTTATTATATAAGTGAAACAAGGGTTCAAAAATGAATCACTCTTGTGTCCACATATCTGACAAATTTTCTGAAGGGTACTTAAAGAGTTAGTTTGTGTGAGGATTTGTCAAAAGAATAATAATAAAAAAAAATTTGTACATTAAAACAGGATTGCATAGGAAACATGTCATCATTGATCGTATGTATGAATGAAATGGAGTGTATCTCTTATAACTTTGAGGGCTGTCACACTGACTTGAGAAAGCTTATGATACATGAGATTCCAAACAGCAATCTTATACAGGTAAAAACAACACTTTCTGCACTTGTGTCATAGACCATCCAATGGGCTTGCAGAGAAGCCAGGAAACATCCAGAAAACATAACAATCACCAAACTTATTGGTATGCAATGGCAGAATATGAGACAGGGGTTGTTGAATAGCATGAGAGGAAAGAAACCAACCTGAAAACCAGGTAGATGAGTGTTAGAAATGTGCAAGGAAATCTTTGGAATTCCAGAAGTATTTGATTAAGGCTCAGTCAGTGAAATGGATACTACAATAACTACCCTGTGGAAATAGAGCTCATGAAGATATAAATTAAAATATCAATAAATAAATCAGTTATATTATTTTGCCTCTTTTTCCAGGAGTTGTAATTTTCTGCCTAAAGGTATTTGAAAATGTTGAAACCAATGAATGGAGAAATCAATCTGAATTCAACATCTATTTTGCTACCTGTTAGTGTGTACACTTGAACAAGTTATTCATTTTCTATAACAATTTATTTGCATTATAAATATATCAGACAAGATTCAGGATGGGGGGAACACATGTACACCCATGGCTGATTCATGTCAATATATGGCAAAAGTCATCACAATATTGTAATTAGCCTCAAATGAAAATAAGAAATTAATTTTAAAAAATTAAAAAAAGACAAGATTGCTGAATATTGTTTAAAAATATTTTCAGGGGGTCATGTTTACTTAAATCTTTGGATTTTAGCTTTGTTTTGTATTTTAGCTTTGTTATTTTAAGGAATTCTAAGCCAAAAATATCTAGCAAAGAGTTGCAGTAGATAAAACCTCTCCTTCGTTTTAAACAATATTAGCAGTCTTATTTAGGAGGAGTTTTAGTTAATACTTTTAGAGTTGTTTAAACCAGGTCACCTACTTCTTTCTCCAGGAATATTCCACCATTATCCAGGAGAGACAAACCACAATCCAGATGCTTTAACTCTTTACTCTCAAGTATATCCCTTTCAGTTCAATTTTGTTGTTTTCCACTCATTAAGTGGTATCTGACTCTTTGTGACCCCATAGACAGTAGCCCACTGGGCTCCCTTGTCCTTCATTATCTCCCAGATTTTGCTCAAATTCATGTCCATTCAGTCTGTGATGCTATCTAACAGTCTCATATTCTGCAGCCTCTTTCTCCTTTTGCCTTTGCGATGTGTTTTACTGGTTGTTGTTGTTGTCATTTATCTTACGAAATTTTCTCCAAAATCTTTTACAAAATGATAAGCCAGTTAACAACAAAAAGATGCCCAGGATTTGAATTTTCAAAGGGAAATAATGAGTCCTCCTACAAACAGGGCAATTTTGCCTATATGCCTTCTACCTTCCTCTTAAAGCAGACTTTCCAGCTCAGAAGATATAAGATTTACTACAAAGCTAATAATAATATCATTCACTAGAAATTGCACTTGGCCCCTGATCCCAGGCACACAGCATAGATTTGGCAAATAAAGAATCACAGAGCTGTCTCTGCCACTTGGTAACAGAGAAATTAATAAGATTTTTTAGAAGACCCTAATGCTTGGAAAGATTGAAGGCAAAAGGAGAAGGGGGGCAGCAGAGAATGAGATGGTTAGATTGTATCACAGACTTGATGGACGTGAGTTTGAGCAAACTCTAGGAGATAATGAAAGACAGGGAAGCCTGGCATGCTGCAGTCCATGGGGTTGCAAACAGTCAGACATGACTTAGTGTCTGAACAACAACAACTTAATGAAGCTAGATGAGGCAAGTTTATGTCTCAACCTAATATGGCTCTGGAACACATACTGTCAAAAATAATGTTAGACAAGAAAAAGTGATGTCTTTCCTATGTCCATGGGAGAGAATTCCTTGGATGGATCAATAACCTCATAGTTTGGTGAGTTGGTTCATATTTTTGTGTCATCTCTTAGTCTACAAATGCAAAGTTTAATTTCAGACAGTCATAGAAACAGACAGCTATGTTTTGGGATACGACTGAGGCATCTGATTAGACCTTAAATCTTTCTGAGTCTGCAACTGTTTTTTGGTGGTCATCTACATTATCCACTTTACTTTTTCAAATTTCCCCAAAGATTTCCATTCATTCTGAGCCTATTTACTTAATTATACAAAAGTGTGCTTGTCTTTATCCTAAGATCCTATGAATATTCAAATGAGGCACTAAGAGTGGGAACTTGGTGTTTCCTCCAATGCTTAAAAAAAAAAAAGTTTCTTAACTTTGACTACTGTAAAAACTTGGTCTTTCCTTCTTCCTCCAAGGCTGTGTCATCTCTGTGGTGTATTACTGCTGATATCTCAACAGTGGAGTATTCCTACATCCAGAAATTCTCATCAGTGAGTCAGGTGTTTAGGTTTGCCTTGGCTGAAACAGAACTATCAGGTTCGGATAAGACAGTGGTGGGAGAAAACGGTCTTTGGAAGCTTCCATCCTTGACCTTTTAGGGAGTTAATCAACCTCCTTCTGAAGGCAATAAGCACCCCTTGAATCCTGCTCTTTTGATTATGTCCTTGAATATAACCTACCTTGTGAGTGGGCTCTGACATGCCGGTCTCTTTCTTGTTTACTAACCAAAGGCCATTTTCCCCGAACTATTGAATACAGCCTTCATTTCACTCTCAGTGGTAGGGCAAGATCTTGGCCTTCACTCAGTCTTCTTTCAGATTCTGTGGCCTTAACTAAAGCAATAAATTCCGTACCTTATTTGAGAATTCTCTATTATGAATCTTGATCCTCATAATTGTATTTGAATTTTTTCAGATCAGGATATAGAGAGTGAATTTGCCAAGGTGTTTAAGGAGTAGGAAGTGGAGCTGGAGTCTCTCCCTTCACCAATCAAGCTTTGATAATAAACTGTCAAACTCTAAATAGAAAAACTCCATATATTTATTTTATCACTCCATTTTTATAAGCCAAATAAACAAGTCCACACAGCTGATCTGCCTGTCATTTCCAACCCTGCTTTTTCAAGTCTCCTCATGCTTTTTGTTTTTGTAAGGGGTGGATTTTTTCCTGCATTAGGCAGTCTGTCTGAACAGTATTGAGACACTTAAAATCCTGCCTGAGGAATATCACTGTGGTTTCCCAAAAGCAAGTTTCTAAGGGGCATCCGAGATCAAAAAGCCCAATCAACACCCCTGCCAATGGCATTAAAATAAGTTTTCCTCTATGATCATTATAAAGGAAGTATAAAGTCACATATTGGTAACATTTCAACCACTTCTGAAGGATTCTATTTTTGTATGGGAAAGAATAGGGCAGTTACCCCTCTCAGGGTAGATGTGACCAATAGCTGCATTTATCTACTGCTGCAGATTAGCTGAGTCCCTGGAGATGATCCTGAACCTCCAGCTGTTTTCTGAGGACAAGAATGTACCCTATGAGTTTGTGAGCTCCAGGCAGGCCCCGGGGCCAGCCTGTGGGATCTCTGGGTCTGTCAGCGCCTGTTCTGTCACCATCAAAGAAGGCTCACAGCTGAAGCAGCAGACCCAATCCATCCATCAGTCCATTGAGAGGCTTTTAATCCAAACAAGTAGCCTCTGCCACACTCCCTGCTGACTTCTCCCCAGGGGTTGTGTATCAGATTGTCTGTTAGCATGTGGTATCTTCAGCTGCTTTCTATTCTTATAAAATATTGCAGTGCTAAATCTGCTTTTTGCATTTCGGTATTGTTTTTGTGCACATCCATGGTGGTTCAGTGGTGAAGAATCTGCCTGCCAATGCAGGAGTCGTGGGTTCAATCCCTGGGTTGGGAAGATCCCCTGGAGAAGGAAATGGCAATCTACTCTAGCATTCTTGCCTGGAGAATACGATGGACAGAGGAACCTGGTAGGTTACAGTCCATGCGGTTGCAAAACAGTTGGGCACGACTTAGTAAACAACAACAGCAGATTAGCTGGCATATTTCTGGAAGTTCCTACCAAAAAAGTTTGCCATCTGTTAAGGATGGATCGACTCAAATAATACACTTCATTAAGTAGAATCACAAACTAATAATCTGATGAATCAGGGTTGCCAGTAAAGTCCTAGCAGAGCAACAGTCCTCCCAAGCAGAAAGATCAAGTGGATCCTGGTGATTGGCCAAGGCTTGTGGGCTTCTTGAACAAGTGTTCTGTTCTGTTCTGTTCTGGAGACCGAAAGTGCCCTTCTTCATCTTTGGAGACATTTTACTGTCACATCCTCTTTTTCAGACTGTGTTGTCTCTACTACTTAGAGGTTGGAAATCCATTCATTAGAATTTGATCATCTGCATTTGTGTGATGTGGATGTGGGGGTTTTTGGAGGTAAGTGGGGAGAAAAATGAGTCTAAAATACCTATCATGAAAAAAAACCAGGACAGAATGTAAAGGAAACAGAGATGGCAACCTTTACCAAAAAAGGAACAGAAGAGATGTGAACAAAGCACCTTTATTGCAAATAAACATGTTTTAATAAATAATTAAAACTAACAATGTGTCTTCTGAATGTTACTTTCAAGAATATAAGTCATATAATTCATCAGGTTTCTGCTGGTATTGTTCTATGAAATAATCCAACTATTTAAAAGAATACTCTCCTTGACACCCAGATATCTATATATTCTTTTAGGTAATAGATGATCTTTATTGGGTTACTTTGTGAATGAACACATTTCCCCACAGCCACAAGGCTGCTTATGCCAAAGGCTTAAAAAAGCTTTCTGGTGATAGGAAGAGTCTGTCCTATACACAGATTTTTCTCCCACTTCCATCTACTCTTCTTTCAGATATCTAAAGTGGATCAGAGCTATTAGCAAAAACCAAGGAATAGAGATTTTACTACCTTTTTTTTTTTAGTTTTATAACCCCTAACAATCTATTTATCCAGTTACACTGGATCTATTTTCTCCAAATTCCACTGATAATTTCCCATGTGAATTTACCCTTATTTCCACTGATAAGACTTCCCTCATACAGAAGATAAGCAAGTAGTAGTTCTGTCATCAGAGCCTCTTTACATTTTCTCACCTCCACCTTTATCTTTCAAAAAGTGCCCTAACCAATATAATTCATGAGTCTGTAAAGTAATCCTGTTTACAGTGCCACTGAAAGCTAACACAAAAATTGAATTGTCAGATCTGACTCACACAAATCAGGGACATTATCCAGCTTAAAATTCTACTAATAATCTGAAAGATGCAATCATGCAAGAAGCAAAGAAAAATGTGGGAGAGGTCTGGCACATTCTACAGGGCTCTGGGCATTCCCATCTCACACTGAACACATTCCCTCTGGCTCAGTGTGATAGATGAGGTCACTGAATGCAATCGGTGGGCCGCCTCACCCAACAATGAGAGTTTAAGTTATGAAGCATCTTTGTTTTATACCTGGATTATTTCAGGACTTGTATGACATTTTCCAAGGAGTCACGCTTCATAAATCCATACATTCTAGGTTTGTTTAGGCAATCCTAAAGTATGGCCATTCTGCTGAGACTAATCCATAGATGGTTCTCTCTTCCTAGCAAATATCAGAAGTTTATTTACCTGTAGATCAAGATGTAAGTATATTGACAAGAAAATAAGACCAAGACACAAATCTCCTTTCAACTTTTTTTTTTTTTTTCCCCAACAGCATTCTTTTGTAATTTAGAGACACCTGGCTTTCAGGCCAGCTGCTTAACTTCTACAACCCAGGATGGTTTTAGTGTTTCCTGTAATTCTAAAGCCTATGAATCAGCCATGGATTTACATGTGTTCCCCATCCTGAACCCCCCTCCCACCTTCCTCCCCATCCCATCCCTCTGGGTCATCCCAGTGCACCAGCCCTGAGCACTTGTCTCATGCAATATTGTAAAGCAATTAGCCTCCAACTAATAAAAATAAAGGGGAAAAAAAAGTCTATGTTAACAGGTAATGATGCCAGAAACTTGATGGGAAATGAGTTTTATCCAAGAAACCTAAACCCCAAAATATATCTTCCACATATGATGTAAGCAATGTAAATCCAAGTATAAATACATTTTTAAAAAGCTTCACCTAAAATTATTTTTACATGTTTCAATGCATTCTCCCATATCATGTAAATTATCATATGTGAAATGAATTGCCAGTCTGGGTTTGATGCATGATACAGGGTGCTTGGGGCTGATGCACTGGGATAACCCAGAGGGATAGGATGGGGAGGGAGGTGGGAGGGGAGTTCAGGATGGGGAACACATGTACACCTATGGAGGACTCATGTCAATGTATGACAAAACCAATACAATACTGTAAAGTAAAATAAATTAATAAATAATTAAAAAAAATATTAAAACATTAAAAAAAGAAAAAAATATTTTTACAAAATATCCACCTGAATTTTTTATTAATTTTCCATCTCCATTCTTTAACTCTTTACTTAATTTTTAAAATTTTTTTTTAGCATTCGGTTCCATTTGAGTTTATTCTGGTGTATGTTGTGGTATGGATCTAATTTTATCTTGTTTCAAATGACTCTCTACTTCACCAATAAAAATTTTTCTTAATTCCACTGATTTTAGATATTTTCTTTAATATGCAACAAATCATTGTAATAGGTCGGTTCTATTTCTGAATTTTTATTCTATTCTATTCTGGATTTCTGTTTCTATTATTTTCCATTGGGTTTTAATATTCGCTATAAACCAATGGCAAAATGTGCTTTATTATGGGATATATTAATCTACCAAGACTGCAGTAACAAAATGCCATAAGCTAGGTGGTATAAGTAACATAAGTTAACTTTTCACAGTTTTGAAGTCTGTGAAGTTCAAAATCAAGATGTTGGCTGATTTAGTTCCTACCAAGAACTCACTTTGTGACTTGTAGATGAGCATCTTCTCTCTATGTTCTCACAAAAGCCTTCTGTAGTACATGTGTGTGTGCATGTCTGTGTGTCTATGTGTCTAGGTGTGTGTGAGAGAGAAATACATGAACATTTACAAAAACCGTATTACCCATATCAAAGCATTTATTAAAAAGTCACATAGATACCATAAGGTAAATCTAATAAAATACACTGTACAAATAAAATACAAGGTATGAGATATTCATTAAAAAATAATAATAACGGATTTCCCACTCAATTAAGCATTTTAGATGGGAGCAAAAATAAAAATAGATGAAAAATATTTTTAAAGTTAATGAATATAAAATATATCTGAACTCATGAGACAAAATAAAGTTAGAAACTACTGTTAGCCACTTATATAACTGAAATGAAAGAATGAAAAATAAATGGGTTAAGTAACAACTTTAGAACAATATGAAACTTAATGAATTAAAACAAAATGAAGCAAAAATGAAGAATAATATAAAAAGTCAAAATTAATGACTTAAGATATCCATAACATGAAGCTTTTAAATAAATTAAAATGATAAATATGTACAATATATTTATATAAAATTGACAAACTATTCACCAATGTAATAAAAAAACCACTAATTACAAATATAAGCAATTGCAAGGGAGAAATAATTATTGGAATGAGAATATTTAGTATGCAAATATTTTCAAATTATTTTAAGTGTATAATTTCCAAACCAAAATATACTTCCTAAAAACAAGCCCAATGATAACATTTTAAAAAGACAAATTTCCAAGGGAGAAATAGAGGATATTTTTAAAGAATCAGCCCACAGAAATACAATGATTTAGCTGTCTTCAGAGGGAATTCTACTGAACATTTAAAAACTGTAAACCTGGACTGTTTAATCATTAAAAATAATACAATATACTATGCCCAGCTTGTTTTAAGCTCCTTGTGAAAAAGAATCCTAAACAAAACTAAAAGAAGCACACAAAAGTTGAACAAATAAAAACTCCCCTTGAAAATTTGGGATCACAGCCATGTCAAGACATTTGAATTTCTATTCACTTTGGGGAGTACCCTCTAATACAGTCTGAGTGTCTGTAAATAATTTCAGGGAATATAGCAAAAATAAATGAAAATTATTACTAATAGTTGAAAGCCTTAGCTTTGCTTAAGTGATTGTGTCATATAAGACAAACACATAGATGCACATACAATAATAATAATCACATGTCAACCACACACATAGTTGATAAATCTATATATCAGAGAGTAATATCTAACAATAATAGAATATTGATACAATCCAAGCACTGCAATAATAGAGTCATGTGTATGATAATATAGAAATGCTTGTTTCTTAGGATAAAATAAAAACATGAACAAAAGATAAGACAATAATAATATTTGTTGTTGTTGTTGTTGAGTCACTAAATTGTATCTGACTCTTTGTGACCCCTTGGATTGCAACATGTCAGGCTTCCCTGACCTTCACCATCTGCCAGATTTCGCTCAAACTCATATCCTTTGAGTCAGTGATGCCATCCAAACATCTCATTCTGTTTCCTCCTTATCCTTCTGCCCTCAATCTTTCCCAGCCTCAGGATCTTTTCTAGTGAGTTGGCTCTTCAAATCAAGTGGCCAAACATTGGTACTTCAGCTTCAACAACAGTCCTTCCAATGAATATATTGGTGTAAAACTAAATATTATATCTTAAAAACAAAAATGGAAAATGAAATTTAAATTGAATTAAATTGATATTTGAACATGGATGAAGATGAGATTACCTGACTGCAACACATAACTCAAGAAATTACATAGTATTGTTTGATGTAAAATATAGAAAATATGAAAAAAAGTTACAAAGATTAAAATGAAAAAATCTAAAATGCACCTAACTTGTGGTACAGAGAAAAGGGATAATAACAATATGGGATGTTATCTTTCAAAAAAATTATATATGCTTAAGTTCAAAACATGTTAAAGCCAGGCATCTTCAAACTCCAAAATCACAATGAATTTCAGACAAGTAAGTACAAGAAATGAAGACTTAGAGTCATGGAAATGATTGTCAAAATCATCATATAAAAGAAATATCTTAAAAATATTAGCTATCTTAATACTATTAGATTATTAAAACAGCAAAGAGAAAAAGAGATCATGTCAAATGGAACACCAAGAAGACTACTGATAGATTCCTCGGCTCAACAGTGAATGAATGATAAAGGACTACTCTTTACCTTTGCAGTTTTGAGATTAGTTTCCAAGATGGCCTTAGTAGTAAAGAACCTGCCTGCCAATGCAAGAGACATAACAGATGTGGGTTTGATCCCTGGGTTGGGAAGATCCCTTGGAGGAGGGGATGGCAACCCACTCCAGTATTCTTTCCTGGAGAATCCCATGGACAGAGGGGCCTGGCAGACTATAGTCCATAGGGCATGCACGTTATAGCCAGAATTGAATTTTCAGCAAAGTTACTTTTAGTCATGAATATAAATAGATATATTCAGAAAAATGAAAATTTAATTGTGACACTTTTAACACTGAGAAGAAGAACTTTTATATTATGTTGCTGAAATATTAACAGAGCGTTAGCCCACCTCTGATTTCAGCCAGACCCACACTCACAGACTGTTCCCTGTACACTCACGCTCTCTGTCACAACTGCCAGAATTAATACCAGCCTGTCTGGTTTCTGTTTTCTTCCTCCAGGCATTCTCTACAGTGTTCTCTGGATGTGCAGGCAAACAAACCAAGAAAAGAACAGCTGCAGAGTTCACTCTCAAATAAGAGGAATAGTAGCTGGTGGACAAACAACCAGACGATTCTGAGAGGCCCTCTATCTTCTTGACCCTTTTCTAATTCTCTTTGCTCCTGGCCTGTTTTCTGGGACAGTCGCCAAAATGGCCTACGTCTTAATAGTTCAGGATCTGAGGCCTCAAACAAAAAAAAATTGTGCTTAATGAAGGACGTTAATTAGCTTAGAAGGAAAATTTGAGATATAATATCAGTTGAGTTACAACATTCAAGACTATGTAGGCAATTCTAGTAGGCTTCCTTGGTGGCTCAGTAATCCGCTTTCAATGTAGGAGACCGAGGTTCAATCCTTGGATTGGGGTTATTGATGATGATTAAGGATAGGGCTTACATCTCAGATTAGGGAAAAGTGATATGATTAAAGAGCAATAATCAACTATTTGATATTTTAAATAAATTTTACACTAATAATCAGTATTGGGTAAATATGTATTACCTTCTTTACTAGATTTGTAAGCATAAAACACTTCTTAAAATATTTAAAAAAAAATTAGTGAAGCAACTAAAATGGGAAGGAATCATTAAATGACATGAGAAATACACATGAAACAAAACAAACTACTCAACTGAAAGAATAAATGATTAAATATTTTTTTAAAAGAATTATATCTGTATGTAACGTGCAGGCATAAGTATATAATACAAAATGTTGTTAGTACTTCTTATGTCTGGTGACATGACATTTTCTATTTTTTCATTTTGAAATATATATGTGTTGATTATAAAATAATCAAAATTATAAAATAAAAGTTATTTTCAAATGTAACAAAATTATGAAAATATTCTATTACCTATGCAATATAGGATTGAGATAGTTTGTGTGTCTAAATTGGAGAACTATAATATACCCAGGAATGTTATTTAGAATACAATTTAATGCTTAAATGTAATTCTTTTTACTTAGAAGCAGTCATATAGAAAGAAAATGGGACTCTGACCAATTCGTTTAGTCACCTGAGTTCAAACTCCACATGATTGTTTTAGATGTAATTTACTACAGACTTTGGAAGGGCACCAATGTGGGAACTCTTGTTCAACTAAGCCCAGCGTGATTAAATGATCTCTTTCAAAGAATACTTAAATGGCAGCTAAGATATGGTTATACAGAGAGCATTGCTCTCCTAATGCAACTTCTTTGAAACTTCTAGAAAACACAGCAGGAACTCTACTGGAAAGAATGTTTTAAATTGGGGCCATTTACAAGTTGTTTTTATATATATATATATATATATATATATATATATATATATATATTCCCCCCCACCCCCGCCCCGAGGAACAGTTAATGGTAAGCCATGGCCACTCAATCTAGAGAAATATATGTCTTACAAACAGAAGTTTGACCACATGTATGTGATGGTTAATTTTATGTGTGAACTTGACTGTGCCATGAGATATCCAGATTTTGGTCAAGCATTATTCTTGGTGTGTCTGTGAAAGTGTTTTGGATGAGGTTAACATTTGAATTCACAGACTAAGTAAAGCAGATTTTGCTGCCCAATGACTGGCCTTCATGGAATCAGCTGAAAGTCTAAATAGGATAAAAAGGCTGGACCTCCTGAAAATAAGAGGGAATTTCTCCTGCCTGACTATTTGAGATGGGATATTAGGTTTTAGTTATCTTTTTATTTTTTTATTGCCTTTGGACTCAAGCCAGAAAATTGGCTTTTAGATTTTAAGACTGACAGCTTTCATGCTTGAACTGGTATCATTAGCTTTCTGGGTCTCCAGCTTTTCAAATGAGATGTCACCATACTCATATGAGCCAGTTTATAATACATAAAAAAATGTGGTGTGTGTGTGTAAAAATAAGCATATTTGGTTTCAGATTATTTCTCAGGAGATTCCTAACATTAATTTTGGAGCTGAGAAGTGGGGAATTTGTAACAATACCAAACCATGTGGGAGGAGCTCTGGAACTGGGTGATAGGTAGTGGCTCGAAAAGTTTTGAGATGCATGTTAGAGATATAGACACTAAAGATAATTCTGGTGAGGTCTTAGACAGAAATGAAGAACATCTTATAGGAAATGGAGGGTAAAGGTAATTCTTGTTATTAAGTGGCAAAGAACTCGGCTGAACTGTGTTCCAGTGTTTTAGTGATGTGAGAGATGAAATTTGATATTTAGTGAAGGAGATTTGCAAGCAAAATGCTGAAGGAGTGGCTTGGCTCTTCCTGACTGTGTATAGTAAAATATAGGAGAGAGAAAAATATAATAAGGGGATGTTAAGCAAAAAGTAAGCATAGCTTGAAGATTTGGAAAATTTTCATCCAATCCATATTGGAAACATATGAGAAATGTGTTCTTTACTAAGGTTGAGGCTGAATGACCATTTGATTAAGACATTATGGGTCTGAATTATGGACTTAATCAGCAATCTCTGCAGAAACCAGTAATAAAGATGAGTTTATACTAATAGGGATACAGCCAATTTGAACTAAAGAAGACAGAAAAAGGAGGATGAAATGAAGGAAGGCTGTCAACTTTTCTAATTCTGCAGGACCAGACCACAGAGCTATTTTGCTATAAATGTGCATTATTCTTCAAAGGAAGAATAACCCAGAGGTGATTCAGAGATCATCAGATCTTCACTCTCGCCATTGGCCTAGGGGGCAGAGTTGTTTCCTTGCTTGCTTCTGAGTGTAGGGCTGCCTCTGTGATTTCAAGGAGTCAGGATGTCTCAGCAGTAGGATTTTTCTTGTTAGAGCTTAAGGGGCAGCACCATCTACAGAGCTTAGGGGTGACTCTGCCCCTGCCCTGAGCCTGGAGGGAAAATTTTTTATCTGAAGAGGATTATTTTCAAGTCCTAAAATCTAATGGAATTTGCCTTGCTGGGATCTAGACTTACTTAGGACTTTTGGAATGAGTTTTATATTATGCACGTCCGCCACTGTGTTTTGGAAGCACATAACTTGTCTAGGTTCACAGAGCTGCAGAGGAATTTTTCCTCAGGACAATCATACTTTGATTTGGATGACACATTTAAAGTTGACACTTTACCAGCTGACCCACAAGGGAAGCCCAAGAATACCAGAGTGTGTAGCCTATCCCTTCTCCAGGGGATCTTCCCAACCCAGGAATCGAACTGGGGTCTCTGGCTTTGCAGGCAGATTCTTTACCAACTGGGCCACCAGGGAAGCCCTAAGTTGACACTGGAACATGCTGAAACTTTTGGAGATGTTAGAATGAAATGAATGCATGTTGCATATCAGAAAGACATGAATTTTGGTGGTTCAGGGTAAGAATACTATGCGCTGAATTATACCCTCTCCACCCCCCACCCTGATTCTAATGTTGTAGCCCTGCCTCCTCCCAGTTTCCCGTGTAACTTTATTGGAGATATAAAGAGGTAATTAAGGTGAGGTCATAAAGTTGGAGCCCTAATCTGAGAGAACTGTGCCTTTTACTAAGACAAACAGAAACCTGAGTCCTCTCTCTTTGTTCAAGGACCAAGGAAAGGCCATGTCAGAACACAGGAAAAAAGGCGGTCATGTACAAGTCATCACCCAGACTCAATTGGCTGGTACCTCGATTATGGACTTCCTAGTCTCCAGTTCCCTGAGAAATTGACTTCTGTTAAGCCACCCAATCTATAGCATTTTGTTAAGTCAGCCCAAGTAGTAAAACAGGATGTTTTATATCCATGAGAATCCCCTCCCCTGAGACCCAAGAAGCCTCTGACAAGGAATAATATAGCAATGATGAGGAATAAAAAGACTTCTCAAAAATATCAATCACCCAATCACCCCAAGGAAATTTTGAAAAGCCCTGAGTACTACTGGAAGTTGCTACTTACATTACTAGCTAACATTAGCCAGAGCTGTCACAGTTAGTTTCACAAGCTGCCAGGAACGCCTGTCTCCAGGCGGGTTGACAGCTGGGAGAGACACTGCTGGCAGAACTAGCGACTGGGGGTCTGCAGCAGGAAGTGTTTCTGTCAAGGGTGTCTGCGCCTGCCGAGTCAGTGCTGTCACACAGCCCTTAGGACACAGCAGAGCCTGCACCTCCACGCTCACAGAGAGTAACTGGATAGTGAAGGTGCGAAAAGCCTATTACATGGTGTAAACCTGACGAACGAGAGCGTGTTTCACTTGGAAAAGTTAGCATTTCGGCGATGTGGTAAGTCCATTCAAATATCTGAAATTATCTGTCACAGACATGGTCTTAACTGTGTTCTATAGTTCCTCCAGAGATACGGATAGAATGCGTGGGTGAAAGTTTCAGGAAGACAAATAATGGCTCAGGATAAAAACATTTTTTTTCTTTATTATTAGAACTGTCCAAAAAAGGAATCAAACTACAATGGCTTTTTCAACTTGTTAGCTTGAAATAATTTTAGATTTATAGAAGAAATTGCAAAAATGTACAGAGTTGCATATTCTTCACTTAAATTTCCTGTTAATATCTTATATAACTCAGTATATGACCAAAAATAAAAATAATTAAATAAGATTGATATAACACTATAAAGTATACTAAAGACTTTGTTTGGAAGTCACCTACTTTTTCCACTGAACTCTTCCGTTTTGTGATTTAATTTAGGCTGTCACATTATATTCTGTTTTCATGAGTCAACGATTTTTAATATTTATTGAAGGCTTGTTACTGAAGCCTTTTTTGTTATTAAAACTTTATTAATGTCAGCTGTTTGTCATAATAATAATTACACATTAGATAATCACAGCTATTTTGTTATAAGGCAAGATAAAATTTAAATGAAGCCATTTGGAATTTTGATTGCATATAAAATTATTAGAAATTTTAATTAAAATTAAATTTATTAAAAAAGAATGAACTTATGAGAGTTCTAGATGCTCTGTTTTTGATGAGATTCTAGCGATAAAGTAGCAATAATAAAAATGTACTGATGCACAAAATTTTGCAGGAGGCTGAGTACAAACCTCTGGAAATTGCACTTTTAAGTATTAATTCTATGCCCCAACAGGATTATAAAAGAATTTCATGCTTTTACATAAATATCTAGTCAGGCCAATTATATCTCACCCAGGCAATCATAGGTAACATAGATGGGGGATAGGAAATAGGTAATGAGATGGACTTAGCCGTGGTCACAGTATATTAACCTCCAACTTAATACAGGTAAATTGCTAATTAATACCCTGAAGTCAAGTGGGCCTTAGGAAGCATCACTACGAACAAAGCTAGTGGAGGTGATGGAATTCCAGTTCAGCTCTCTCAAGTCCTGAAAGATGATGCTGTGAAGGTGCTGCACTCAATAGGCCAGCAAATTGGAAAACTCAGCAGTGACCACAGGACTGGAAAAGGAGAGTTTTCATTCTACTCCCAAAGAAAGGCAATGCCAAAGTATGTTCAAATTATTGCACAATTGCATTCATCTCATATTCTAGCAAGGCAATGCTCAAAATTCTCCAAGCCAGGCTTCAACAGTACATGAACCAAGAATTTCCAGGTGTTCAAGCTGGATTTATAAAATGCAGAGGAACCAGAGATCAAATTGCCAACATCTGTTGGGTCATAGAAAAAGCAAGAGAGTTCCAGAAAAACATCTATTTCTGCTTGATTGACAATGCCAAAGCCTTTAACTCTGTGGATACCATTAAACTGTGGAAAATTCTGAAAGAGATGGGAATATCAGACTACCTTATCTGCCTCCTGAGAAATCTGTATGCAAGTCAAGAAGCAACTATTAGAACCAAACATGGAACAACAGACGAGTTCCAAATTGTGAAAGGAGCATGTCAAGGCTGTATACCATCACCCCACTTATTTAACTTATATGCAGAGAACAACATGTGAAATGCCAGGCCGGCTGAAGCACACGCTGGAATCAAGATTGCCGGCAGACATATCAATAACCTCAGATATGCAGATGACACCACCCTTATGGCAGAAAGCGAAGAGGAACTTCAGAGCCTCTTGCCAAAAGTGAAAGAGGAGAGTGAAAAAGCTGGCTTAAAACTCAGCATTCAAAAAACAAACATCATGGCATCCAGTTCCATCACTTCATGGCAGATAGTTGGGGGAACAATGGAAACAGTGACAGGTTTTATTTTCTTGGGCTCCAAACTCACTGCAGATGGTGACTGCAGCCATGAAATGAAAAGACGCTTGCTCCTTGGAAGAAAAGCTATGACAAACCTAGACAGCATATTAAAAAGTGAAAAACATTACTTTATTGACAAAGGTTCATCTAGTCAATGCTATGGTTTTTCTAGTAGTCATGTAAGGATGTTAGAGTTGGACCATAAAGAAAGCTGAGTGCTGAAGAATTGATGCTTTTGAACTGTGGTGTTGGAGAAGACTCTTGAGAGTCCCTTGGACTGCAAGGAGATCAAACCAGTCAATCCTAAAAGAAATCAGTCCTGAGTATTAATTGGAATGACTGATGCTGGAGCTGAAGCCCCAATACTTTGGCCACTTGATGTGAAGAACTGACTCATTGGAAAAGACCATGATGCTGAGAAAGATTGAAGGCAGAAAGAGAAGGGGATGGCAGAGGATTAGATGGTTGGATGGCATCACTGACTTAATGGACATGAGTTTGAGCAAACTCCGGGAGTGAGTGATGGACAGAGAAGCCTGGCGTGCTGCAGTCCATGGGGTCACAAAGAGTTGGACACGACTGGGTGACTGAACTGAGCTGAAACGAAGCCAAATTCCCTATGTTTGCTTAGTTGCTCAGTCATGTCTGACATTTTGGGGTCCCATGGACTGTGTCCTGCCAGTGTCCTCTGTCCATGGGATTTTTTTTTTCCAGGCAAGAATACTGGAATGGGTCCCACTTCCTCCTCCAAGGCATCTCCCTGACCCAGGAATCAAACTCGCATCTCGCACTGCAGGTGGGTGCTTTACTGCTGAGCCATGGCAGAAGCCCCCAAATCCCTATACTTATGCAATGTTTTCAAAACTATTGCATCTCCAGATGAATTTCATTTTGAAGAGTCAGAGCTAGAAAGGAAATAAGCTGGTGAAACGTGAGAAGTATTTTCATACGAATCTCCTTCTACTATCCTAACATTTGCAGTACAATTTGAGAAAAAGCTTATATCTTTGTAGAGGGAGATGTTTGGGTTGAACTCTCAATTTCCTTCCTTTTTATAGAGGTGGAATGGTAGAGATTTGGCCTAAATGAGACTTTTGTTTTTTTTTATGAATGGCACAGCTTGAAGGAAATGAGTGTCAGAAAACCTAGGTACTTCTCTGTTATCAAAGAAAGATACCTGGCACTTAGGAATAAAGCTTCAGATAAATTGTTCTTTCTGGTCACTTGAAGTATCAGTGGTTCTGTATTTTGACTGCATATTATGATTGTCCCGGAAATGTAAAAATGTTCTGAACTAATTCATCTAGAAATGAAATACTTTATTCATGAAAAATAATGTTTTAGCAGCTTCTTAAAATGCCAGTTAAGATGCAAAGTTGGAAATGGTAAATTATGATTTAAAATGACAGATTTCTGCTTTTACATATAAAATAGCTACATATGAGGTAATTTAAGTAAATCTTCATTCCTGAAGATTAGGAGAAGTATAGATAGATTTCTGATTCTTATTCTGATTCTAATTTAATAGCATATGTGCAAGTTGCTTCAGCCATGCCTGACTCTTTGAGATCCTATAGATTGTAGCCTGCCAAGCTTCTCTGTCCCGGCAGTTCTTCAGGTAAGAATACTGGACTGTGTTTCCCTGCCCTCCTCCATGGGATCTTCCTGACTCAGGGACTGAACCAGCATACTTTATGTCTCCTGCATTGGCAGCTGGGTTCTTCACCACTAGCACCACCTGGGAAGCCACTAATTTAATAAAGTGATATGAAATAGATTTCAAGGTGTGCATGTGTGTGTGTATATTTATATATGTATATGTACATATATAAATATAAATATACATACATATATATGTATATATACATATATAAAATACATATATATACATATACATACATATACATATATAAAACATATATACACAAATAAATATACATATACATACATACACATATATGTATATATATATAAAATACATATATACATATATAAAATACATATATATACATATAAAAATAAATATACATATACATATATACACATACATATATATGTATATACATATGTGTGTGTGTTTATAATATATACATATTAAATATACACATATATACATATATACATTTATACATATACATTTATACACATATAAATATATATACATATACATATTTCTATCTGTATTTTTTTTTTCTTTAAGATAGACCATTGGGGGGAAATGAAAGGGGTTTGTGAATAATTACAAATATGATTTTGCATCATGGACTAGGACTTTTCTAGAAGAAAGAAGAAGAATGTAACTAAGAATATGCATTTGAAGTGAAATAAAACCAGATTCTTAGCCCTCACCAGATTTTTATGCTTGTTGAGGTTACTTACATGCCCACAAAGTCTCAGTTTTCATCCCTGTATAAGGAGAATTATAATTTTCAATTTACAAACTGGTTGAGAATTTTAAATCAGATAGTCCATATAAAATGTTTTTCAATTGTTTGTATTATTTATTGCTGCTTCTGTAATCTTACCTTCTAGAGTGTGACATGTGGTAAAGTCATAGGAATGTACCCCAAGGCTATTTCTCAGAAGCATAGTCTCTGCTCTAGGCAAAAGAGTTTTAAATGTAATTTCAGCAAATGAGAGTGACTTTCCAAAAAACAATTTGACTACGTGTATTTACAGATTGTCCCTTTTGATTCTGCTTCTTGATACATGTGCTTTCTGGAGTATTGTCGAGTTACTGACAACATGTGACATACAAAATGGTGACATCTATGTACGAGAATCTATACCGTCTTGGTAGGGTCAGCAGAAGAATATGGTCTTTACACTAACAGCCATGTGTAGGCTTTCCATAATGAGATGAGACTTTATGAGAATTCTCATTCTGCACTCCCAGGGGAGAGGAAGTAAGGTGGGACAAGTGTGAAGACCCCTCTTGAGGCATCATTTTGGCTGCGCTCCATACCAGCTTTTTCTCCAAAGAACAGATTGATAAATGATAGGAAGAGCAGATTCCATGATTTCCTCCAAGGTTAGGAGCAGTGAAACTTTGGAATAATGTAGAAATATGATGCTAATTTCAAGGTTGCTTGTTGAAAAGGATTAGAGTTCATACTATCTTAGAAAAATGTGGGAATTGTAAATCATTCAATTTAGGGTGCCCATCTTCCTTATTCTCACTTTTGTGCTTCTGCACTTAGTGAACTCTGACTTGTTACTTCTCATTCCCTTGATTACTTAATAGTTAAACCTGACTTGGAGGGTGATATCATGCTCATTAATGCTATTAATACATAACATACAGACCTGCAGAGAAGTTAAGAGGAAATTTCAATGTTTTAAATAAGTTGTTTTATATAAGATCACATCTTCACAGTCATCTTGAATGACATTAAGAATTTCCTATTCTGAAGGTTTATTAGAAAATCCTTTTACATTGCATTTATGGTATTAAAGGAGAGAAAAGAGTAGTTTTTTTATGATTAAAATATTCTTTAGTCTTTATTTCTCATTGTCTCTGGCAAGTTAAGGATATCCACAATTTTTTCAGTCCTTTGATCAAGACACTGGACCTATGTGTTATACAAATTAGATACATTATGAGATATAAATATACTTCCAGTAAATTGAGTTAATAAAATGAAAAAGGGCAGTTGGTTAATATTGCATAGTGTCGTTCCAGAAGATTGAAAAACTGTCTTATAATCTTAAATAGTATTAGTAAATCCTCAACATTAAAGTATCAAACTCAAAATACTATAGCCTGGAACCTCATAGGCATCCATCCAAAAAGTGTTTAGGAAATTGTTTTGTACCAGATATGTGCCCCTCAAATGTATATGTTGAAGCCCTAATCCCCAATGTGAGAGTATTAGGGAGTGGAAGGTAGTTAGGTTTAGATGAAGTTGTGAGGATAGAGTACCCAGAATGGAATTAATATCCTGACAAGAAAAAAAAATATGAGGGAAGTTGCTCTGGGATGTGCATACTCACCAAGAAGACTGTCAGAGGACAAGTAATATGGAGAGTTCTCACCAAGAAATGCATTGGCCTGCCCCTCCAATCCTGAACTTCCCAGTCCCCAGAACAGTGAGAAATAAATATCTGTTGTTTAATCCAAACATTCTTATAATAGTTTCTTATAGCAGCATGAGCTAACAAAGGTATATAACGAGTCTTAACCTTTGATTTTTTTTTAACCAATCATGAATTACAGAAACTTTCTCTACTGACACATTGAAATATTTAATTTTTCTATAGCGTGAAGTACCTCTTCCCCCCATCCTCAACTTTTCTCATCAATGAACCACAGGAGAAAAAATGTCAAAACTTCAACCAATGGGGCATGTAAGTAAAATGTTCCCTTTTAACATGTTAATAACTAAATCAAACAAAGTATATCCATGAAATGGAAACAGCCCACGAGCCAATGACATTTTGAGTTACAGGATCATGTGGAGGGCATGATTTTATAACTTTAATTCTTTACATATCAAATTCAGTATTCAACATTTATGTATATATAGCTTTCAAATTGAAATATGTATGTTTAGTGATACAAAATGCATATATGAATATTTATGTGTATATACACATATGTGTTTCATGGTCTAGCATATAACAAAGAACATGGAAAATTATAACTGCTTTAGTCTGAAGTGACTGCAGCAAGGTATTTAAGAATATTCATACCATTGTTTCTGACATACAGAAATAAGCAACTGGAACACAAAAAATTTGAGTGAAAAATAATCACTTACTCAAAAAAGAAAATTTGAAAATTTGAAAAATTTTGGACTAAATTAGAAAATAAAAAATAAGAATCTCTCTAAAAGTGTAATATTTCTTTAGCTATTCAAAGAATTATCAAAGTAACTTAAAATGTAAAAAAAAAAGCAAAAACTCTGGAAAGCTAAATAATTTCTTTTAAAGATATTAATCTGTAATGATTATGGAAAGATTTTAATTTCCATAATAAAGTTAAGAGCTTTCCATGAAAGCATAAAGAAAAAAAAAGATCTTAAATGCAGTTTAGCACAGGCATAAAGATACACTCCAGGCTACTGAGGAAAATCTACTTAATTTTATTGATTTTTCCTTCAGTTTAAATTCCCTGGTCCCCATAGTCTTTTATCATTTTTATCCAGAGGTGAATAAGAGGTCAAAATTCAATTTCACTGTATCTTTTAGATTATCATTTATAATAATATCACAGAATATTGAGCATCACTTGGTACCCATTTAAAGTTCCAATGCAAGAAACAAGTTTTAGAATTTTCCCTAGAAGAAACTACATTTCTCATATATTGCATGTAGTTTATATGTATTTTTAAACAGATAAAATCACATCTGAGGAAGAAAAACAGTAGTAGTGTTTACTGTTATTAAGCTATGAGTGGGCCGTTTTTAGAGAAATAATAAAACCTTTTTATTTTATTTTTCTACTTTTTGGCTGTGCCTCACAGCATGTGGGATCTTAGTTCCCTGACTAGGAATTGAACCCTTGCAATGGAAGTGTGGTGTCTTAACCACTGGACCACCAGGCAAGTCTGTGTGAGTGGGTTTTTTTAAAGATTAAGTATTTTTTTTACTAACTTTTATAAATAATTTAAAAAAACCCTGTTACACTATAGAATGATAGTAATAACTCTTCCCAAGTATGCATCCTGACAGATTTCATAAAAGATTTTATGCTATTTCAAAAAATATTCCAAATGTTGTATATAAATGCATAAAAGAAATTTAAGAGAGGCACACATTTAGGTTTTACAGCTTAAGTGCCTTTTCTCCTCGGGTTTAATTACACTATCTGTTCCTTACTATTTCAATCATTTTCACAGGGAAGTGGTTGTAAGGGTTGGCAAAAATAGACATTCCAACACACACAATAAATGTGCACAAAATAAATGTTACTTTTGTTGTGCATAAGTTTCGGCCTGGGGAATATTCATGAACACATATTTCTGTGTCTCCCTATATCTTACATTTATGAGTAGTCATTCTATTTGTCAGTGGTCACCAGCAAGAGTTCACAGTCTCAGATTGGGGCTGGACTTTTCAGACTTGTAGGCTAGCCACGTATCCAAGTAATTACAGCATAATTTTCCTATATACATATTTTCAAAACTCTGTTTGATGAACTGTTTTACCTAAACCCAGCATCTCGGTTCTAGGGAGAAATAAGTCCTATGCCATCAATGTTATATCACTATATTACCCACTCATGTGACAGGACTAGGCATTATATATACTCAGTCACACCACAGGTATATAATGAAAGTCTTAAGGATTAGGAAAGATGGGTAATAAGAAAACACAATAACAAAAACAAAATCATATTTGATTAAAGATGCATTCAAAGCACAAGATAGATCATCGATTTTATCATTGATTAGATTCCACACCATGTTTGTTGTAGTATAAAAGAAGAATATCCACAATTATCTGAAAAGCCTTTAAAAAATTCTTGCCCTTTTCCAACAACATTTTTCTCTGAAGATAGATTTTTTTTTAAAATGCCATTCAACCAAAATAACGTGGTATAACATATTGAATGTAGAAGCAGATATGAAAATAAATCTGTCTTCCATTAAGAGAGACCAGCAATGTAAACAATGCTATTCTTTTCACAATTTTTATAATGATATGTGTTTCAAATAAAAACATGAAATTTATGTTAACGTAAATTGATCTTATTATGATTATTTTAATATTACTTCCCTGATAGTTCAGTTGGTAAAGAATCCACCTGCAATGCTGGAGACCTGAGTTCGATCCCTTGGTTGGGAAGATACCCTGGAAAAGGGAAAGGCTACCCCCTCCAGTATTCTGGCCTGTAGAATTCCATTGACTGTATAGTCCATGGGGTCACAGAGAGTCCAACATGACTGAGAGACGTTCACTTTCAATAAATATAAATATCTCAGTTTTAATTTCAGATATGGTAAATATTATTGCATATACCCCACTCAATCAAAAGCTCTTTGGGGTTCTCAATCATTTTTAAGAATGATAAAATTTTCTGAGATAAAGAAGTTTGAGAAACACTGTCATATAAGTAAACTCTTTAGATCTGGAAGCCAAAGATGGTATCTATTTTAGTAACACAGCCTAAAATTATAGAAAGTTCTTTGCTAGATTTTCTTTTGGAATCTCTTCTTCCATTTAATCTTTTGAGGCTTGCTTTATATTTTTTGGACAATCAGTTATTCTTTTCCTCTTATCTTAATTCTGCCAATGCACATTTCACCTTCTCTGATATATCACTCTCTCCTTTCTGACATACTGTAGCTTCCATTTTTAAAATCTTTTTGTAGGATGCAGATTTATTGTTTTTGGCTAATGGCAATGTGTATTCACAACACTAATGCACCCCTAACAATATATATATATTTATTTTTAGTAAGAGCACTTCATATATCACTCCTTTCATTTCTTTTTTATCTTTAAATTTACATGCCTCATTTTTAAGTTATTAAGATTTATAGGAGGTAAGTTTCTCATTTTTGGACCAACTATTTGAGGGAAATCTGTGTTGTAGAGAGACTAGAGCAATATTCCTAGTTGAGAGCTTCCTTATTAAAAAAAAAAAAAAAAAAAATGTGTGGCTTCCCTGGTGGTTCAGTGCTAAAGAATCTGCCTGCCAATGAGGGAGACACGGATTTGATCCCTGATCCAGGACAATACAATACCACATACCACAGGGCAACTAAGCCAGTGGGTCGCATCTACTGAACCTGTTCTCTGGAGCCTGGGAGCCCGCATCCCCTAGAGCCTGTGCTCTGCAACAAGAGAAGCCACTGCAATGAGAAGCCCATCCACTGCAACTAGAGAGTAGCCCCTGCTCACCACAACTAGAGAAGCCTGTGTAGCTATGAAGATACAGCAAGCCAAAAACAGATAAACATTAAAAAAAGAAGTTATAGTCTTTACTTCTCTCTAGCCAACTGACTTGAAAAATTGCTTCTTTAAACAATTCATTTCATTTCACTTAGAGCCATATGACAGACTGTGTTCTACAAATGTGAATTATCTGTGGATCATTTGTTTCAAACTAATCTCAGTTTAAGTGAATACCCATCATTTGCCTATAATCTCTGATTCTACATTCAAAAACAAGACTTTAGATCTGCAATGGGATGCAACAAAAAAAGTTCACTCTAATTTTAGCTAAATTTTGGAAACATAGTAAGTTTTAAAAAGTAAAATATTTTTATGAATATAAGTGGTCATATTAAATTTTATTCTTTAAAATTTGAAAAGCATTACTTTGAAAAGCTAATGCATGAAATGCATTTATCCATATTTAGAATATTAACATATAATCTCACTTTGTTCCATTTTATTTTCTATAAAATTAAACATTGTTTTAACTGCAATATTTCTTTTCTAAGGTCACAAAGCTTCTGTGTCAAAGTGTTATTGCAAGTTTATTTGTGGCATTTGGAGCATTTCTTTGAGCTTTTATAATATATATATACATAAAATCATATATGCATAAAAGCATAGACATACATAAAATCATATATAGAAAGAGAGAGAGAGGTATGTTTTATATGCACATATCTACATATAATGTTCCTTTGACCTGTATGTTTGTGAGTATATGGGGCTTCCCAGGTGACTCCAGTGGAAAAGAATCCACTTGCAATTACAGGAGCTGCAGGAGACAAAGGTTCGATCCCTGGGTCGGGCAGATCCCATGGAAGAGGGCAAAGCAACCCGCTCTAGTAATATTGCTTGGAGAATCCCATGGACAGAGGAGCCTGGCAGGCTACAGTCCATGGGGTTGCAAAGAGTCAGACACAACTGAAGCAACTCAGCATGCACGAATGTATGTATATATGTATTAATTTTGTTTATAAAACATATTTTTATATCTATATAACAGAAAGATATATATATATATCTTTCTATTTCTATACATTTATTTAATTGATTATATTTGTGCTCTTCACTTGTGTTTAAACTTTACAAATTCAGAGAAAATGAAGAATTATATCATACAGATTAGTAGAGTCTGAAATTACTCATTGATTTTATATAGATATCTTCATTATAATTCATCAATATTTCTCAGTTATTTGACATTTTCTTTGTGAACTTGCCAGTTATACCTATACTTTTGAACAAATACTCCCATTTCTTTAGTTTTCTAACAAAAACTATACAAATACGCTACCTATACCTTTTCTTTCATCAAAAATTCTTTTTTTTTCTAATTTGATACTTCTGCAAAGCTTCTTCAAATACTCTCTGCTTTTTAATCTTTATATGACCTTAATGATGGTTCCTTGTGATTTCCTGTCAAATGTAGAACATGTTTGGTTAGTTTTTAATAATTATGTTTCGAAGTTGTGTGTGTAATGGTCATGTCAGGTACAAATAACAAAATCTTCAAAACAAGTGGAGTCTCTGACTGCTTGAGAAACCATTAACTTGGTTGAATAACATGCTCTGCCTCCTGCCGTCTTGAAAGTCATGCTGATTTTATTGATCTGGTTTGCTATTTTTTCCCATTAACTTTCCTTTTAAAGGCAATTGTGCTGAAGAAGAAGCAGTATTCACTGACAGCTTTCAGCTCCACGTCACCCATGGAGATCTTTAGTTCTCTATGGTGTTTTCCTGGTCTAGGTTGCTAATGAGCTGTCTTCTTCAGGCTGATTGTCAGTTCATAACACTATGCTGATTCAACAAAGCCTTCCCTAATCTCCGTCTGTGTGCACTTCTAAAGAATGACTATCAGTTTTCTAGAATTTCCCAGTCACTAATATCTAAAGGGTTTATGATGATGTCCTTGACCTATTGGACTAGAAATCTTCATTAGATAGACTAAGATAGGAGGTATCTATCATGGCTTTCTGCATGTTTTGTTGACTCTTTGTACATGAACATGTAAAAATAATTGATTAAAATCAATCTTATATTGCCCTTTTATAAACTCTCAAAGTAAAGAAAGAATATTTTGTTGCTATATTCATATAATTCTCAAGAGATGATCAGCTAACATAACACATATTCCATAGCCTGATACAAATAAGGTATTAATTTTAGTTATTAGAATATAATATGTACACAAGAGAGCCAATTTCATGTCTGTTCATTAGAAATACTTTATATCAAAGATGTGAAAACTTCTTCAAACTGGTTTAAACAATAAAGGACATTTATGAATCAGACTACATCAAGTCTTAAGGATATTCCACTACAGTTTCTTTGTGGTTGTCTTGACTCTGTCCTTTCTTGTGTGTTGGCTTTCATTCTAGCAGCTGGTTCAGCTTGTGAATGCAGTCCATATTCTATTGTACAGCCTAAATCTCATGCTCATCTCTGCACTGCTCATTCAGAGAGAAAGGGTGAGTGGATTGGGACTGACTTCACTTAGCTGAGATATGGATTTAACTTGCGTGAAACTATACAGAATTTAATCTGAAAGCAAGAGTGTTGGAGAATATCTCAACCATCGCCATGGCTGAGCCACTCAAGCATTCAGTGGGAAGGAAGATGGGGTACTTCTCAGGTTTTTCCCACTATCTCCACCTGACTCTCACTCATTCTCCCATCTTTTTTATGTGAATCTGCCTGTACAGAGGTAAAAACATTTTACATGACTCTCTGTGCCTTCTGAATGACAAATGTCTAAACACAAGCTCTCTGTCTTATAGGGTTTGGGGGACAATTTATGTGCAAACATATATGCTGGCATGTATGATACAATAATTTTGTGTATTAACTTTACAGAAACACATGCTGCCCAGATAACTGGTTACAAAGTTTCTGCAGACATGTGGACACAGATGGGAAGATCCCCTTTCCTTCTCCAGGGGATCTTCCCGACCCAAGAATTGAACCCAGATCTCCTGCTTTGCAGACAGATTCTCTACTGACTGGGCTTCAAGAGGAGCCCAGGGGGAGGGGAGGTTGGGACAAATTGAGAGAGTAGCATTGACGTATTCACACCACCATGTGGAAACTGCATAGCTAGCGGGAATTGGCTCTATGGCACAAGGAGCTCAGCTTGGAGTTCTGTGATGACCTAAAGGTGTGGGATGGGAGGTGTGGAGTGGGAGGGAAGCTCAACAAGAGGGGGATATATGTACACATATAGCTGATTCATTTTGTTGTACAACAGAAACAAAGACAGCATTGTAAATAAATTGTACTTTAATAATAAAACAAAATAAAAATAAATTTCTCTGTGTGGCTGCCTGTTTTCAGAAGATGTTAGCATTTGCATTGGGGGACTGCATAAAGCTGATGGATTTTCCCAATGTGGGTGGGCATCATGTTCTATAAATCTGTTCTACTTAGTTCCATGTGGTCCTAAATAGAACAGAAAGGCAGAGGAAGTTCCAGTGTCACTCTTTGCCTGATTTTATGAACTGGAACACTGATCAACTGTCTTCTGTTTTCTATGCTACTGCTTCTCAGGATTTCAGACTCACTGGGATCTTTAACCATTTCCTTTCTAGCCTGCAGGTCTTCAAGCCACAGCACAGCCTCCAGCTTGCAGATGGCAGATTGTGGGACTTGGCATCCACAATTGCGTGAACCACATCTTATTTTATATATGTATAAAATCTCCTATTGGTTGTGTTTTTTCTGGAAAACCCTGACTAATGCAGATACTTGTCTGTAGTCTTTAAAGATTTAGATTTGTTTTGTTGTTGTTTTGCTTTGCTAAATTTTGCTAAATTTAAAGTAGTTGGCTCTCTTCTAGTCGATAATTTCTGCACATGAACTCATTCCTTCAGTATTTGTCCCATGAGCTTCAAATGGGAACACTTTCTGCTACTGAAAATGTGCCTCTGCTTTTGATTGCAACCAGGAGCGCCATCAAAATGGGGCTTTCTCTGATGGAATGGCTGACCCGGCTAAGTGTGGTGGGTAAGGGAGAAAAAGAGAACCAGAGAGACAAACAGAAGGAAACCAGAGATTCAGGCTCAGGGGTCTCAGTTTGCTACTTGTTTGGAGATGTCACTGCTTCTCTTAGTGCAATTAATGTTTGTTCTCAAGGAGACCCAGATACCCCTTACCCACAAGTCTGCCTGCTGCTTGCTTCTTGGTACTCACAGCTCCAACTATCATATTTAACATTCCCATGAAGAGACAATTCTTCGCACTTCCCTACCATTTGAGTAAACACCAACAGCTCACAGAGTGTGACTTTTGTAAGATCTGGTTATTATTAGACTGAAGGTCTCACAGGGTACTTAACAGTTACTTCAAATTTGTTCACCATGTGATATTTACGTATGTGCCTATGTGACCATTTCTTAGTTTTATCTCATTTTCACGTGCTGTTTCCATAAAGGAATACTTCAATTATCCTGCTGTGCATGTGTGTGCGTGCTCACTCAGTCATGTTTAGCTCTTTGCAACCCCATGGACTATAGCCCACCAGGCTCCTCTGTCCATGTAATTTTCCAGGCAAGAATATTGGTATGTGTTGCCATTTCCTTCTTCAGATGGCTTTCCTGACGCAGAGATCGAACCCATGTCCCTTGCATGTCCTTCTTTGGCAAGCAGATTGAAAGGTTGTTGCTGAACGATGAGACGCGGGATTCTTGGCCTCCGGAGGAGATGAATTCAATCCGGGGCCAGAGACGAGGCTGGATCGCTCAGAGCTTTTGTGTAATAAAGTTTTATTAAAGTATAAAGGAGATAGAGAAAGCTTCTGACATAGGCATCAGAAGGGGGCAAAAGAGTACCCCCTTTGCTAGTGTTAGCAATGGAGTTATATACTCTCCAATGAATCCAAAGAATGTCTGGAGGTTGCAAAGACCTCACCAGACCCACTCCCATAATTTACATTTTAAGATAACAGAGTTGGCTAGAAGGCTTAATCCAAAGATTGTCCTCAGGCAGGATACATCCTTGTAAAGACCAGACCTACTCCCATAATTTACATTTTAAGATAACAGAATTAGCCAGAGGGTTTGATCCAAAGACTGTCCTCAGGCAGGATACATTATTGTTATATAATCATAAGGAATGTAGAAGAGAAAAAAAAGTTTGTCCTTTCTTCCTCCTTGAATATCCCAGACCTCTCTCTCCTTGGGGACCCCTAGACTTCTTATCAACCTGCCTAGGAAATGACTCTCTCAAGATTATACTGCTAGTGATATTTGTTAGAGGGCTTTCATCTGAAAGTTTTTGATATCTCTTTGTATATATTATATCAAAAATTCATAAAATCACAGAGCATATACTGAGATCATCAAATATAGCACCAATGTAAAATGTGTGATCAGTAACATTGTAATAAAATTTAAATGTAAGATATATTCATGATGAATTCTGTCCCTTATTGGCTTCATCATGGATAAGATTTTTATTTGCTTCAAAAAGCATTATTTGAAGTAACACTGAATATGCAGGCTTCCCAGATGGCTCAGTGGTAAAGAATTTGCCTGCCAACTCAGGAGCCATAGGAAACTTGAGTTCAATCCCTGGGTGGGAAAGATCCACTGGAGAAGAAAATGGCAACCCACTCCAGTATTCTTGCCTGGAGAATCACATGGACAGAGGAGCCTGGTAGGCTACAGTTGATGGGGTCACAAAGAGTTGGATACAGCTGAGTGACTAAAGAGCACAGCAAATATGCATGCATCTTTGCATTAATTCTTCATTCATGAACTGAGTGTAATATGACTCACTAAACATATGAAAGTATATGAGATTTAAAAGAGTGAGGAATCTTAATTTAAAATGTTTAGAGGGCCTCTCTACCTTAGGGTACTAGAATGAATTGTTTTTATTTTTTAACAACATTTAGCAAGACACCTATAAGTAACTTGCATCTTGAATGATTATGACTAATTACATGTTTATTTAAATATAAAATAAATTTTATATATTTTTAGTTGTAAGAAGATTGAACAACCCAAGGTTACCAGGTCCCTAGGAATATTTATAACAACATATAATACCTGGACTTTGACAGGAATACCCTGTGAGTTCAATTGCCCATAATAATATGCCAAGTGTTTAAATGGCATGCTTTCTGTAACTATACTACATAAAATAACCTAATAAGAATCAGAAACAAAGTTTAACCACAAAATTATTTCCTTGGACAAACAATTGCTTTTAGTGAATGAAAGCTCTAGACTTGATATATTTCCCCTTTGATTTACTTTCCATAACTGCTATACTTTTGATAAAGTTTTAGAAGGCATTTTGATAGAACTCTATCAAATCTTTTTTGCATTTCTTTGGATTTTTAAAGATGATGATACCAAGTCTCATATCAGAAAATGTGTTTTATCTAGCAAGCTACCTTTTAATTGAAAACAAATGTTTTTATAGTGCAAAGTTTCTACAACATTTACAGTGGATGGACTTAGTTTAACACTCTAAGTGATTTATGTTCCACACTGTATACCATGAGTACTGATGTGAATGGGCGTTATGACCCAAAGACATGAAAAATGGTGAACTCACACAATGGGCTTCAAGCATTCAGAGGTCTAGTGAGGTGGTACAGAGAAGATCTGGATTTGAATATAAAGGCACATATTTTATTGAGAGCTTATTTTATTTATGAAAAATGTCATATGAAGTATCAAATTCAGATGAGATGATTGGTCTCAGGCTATATGATAGGGTACATTTTTTTTTTTTTTACAAAAATGTGAATTATCTTTTGTCTACCTGGTGTAAATTAGATAAGGGTAATACTTTCCTAAGACAGTAAACCATTCTGAAGCTTCTGTGTTTTGTTTGGGCTTCCCTTGTGGCTCAGCTGGTAAAGAATTTGCCTGCAGCGCAGGAGACCTGGGTTCAATCCTTGGGTTGGGAAGATCCCCTGGAGAAGGGAAGGGCTACCTACTCCATTATTCTTGTCTGGAGAATTCCATGGACAGAGGAGCTTGGCATGCTATAGTCTATGGGGTCGCAAAGAGTCAGGCACAACTGAGTGACTTTCTTTTAACTTCACTTCAGTACTTTCCTAAGGCAGCAAGCCATTCTGAAGTTTATGTGTTATGTTTGCAACAGAAATAATCTTTTAAAAGTTAATACCAGTCTCATACAAGGTTTTCCTTGAGTAAACAACATACAGAGATGCTTTGCTAATTAGAGCAAGTATCTCTCTCTTTTTTTTTTTTTTCATTTAGAATTTACTTTTGTATGGTCAAGTTGGCTAAAAATTAAATTGCTTTTAAAGAGCGAGTATCTTTTACATCTCACTAGGCATTCAATAAACTGTGGAAAGTTCTGAAAGAGATGGGAATACCAGACCACCTGACCTGCCTCTTGAGAAACCTGTATGCAGATCAGGAAGCAACAGTTAGAACTGGACGTGGGACAACAGACTGGCTCCAAATAGGAAAAATGAGTACGTCAAGGTTGTATATTGTCACCCTGCTTATTTAATTTATATGCAGAGTACATCATGAGAAACGCTGGGCTGGAGGAAGCACAAGCTGGAATCAAGATTGTCGGGAGAATTATCAATAACCTCAGATATGCAGATGACATCACCCTTATGGCAGAAAGTGAGAACTAAAGAGCCTCTTGATGAAATTGAAGGAGGAGAGCGAAAATGTTGGCTTAAAATGCAGCATTCAGAAAACTAAGGTCATGGCATCCAGTCCCATCACTTCATGGGAAATAGATGGGGAAACAGTGGCTGCCTTTATTTTTTTGGGCTCCAAAATCACTGCAGATGGTGATTGCAGCCTTGAAATTAAAAGATACTTACTTCTTGGAAGGAAAGATATGACCTACCTAGACAACATATTAAAAAGCAGAGACATTACTTGGCCAACAAAAATCCGTCTAGTCAAGGTATGGTTTTTCCAGTAGTCATATATCGATGTGAGAATTGGACTATAAAGAAAGCTGAGCACCAGAAAATTGATGCTTTTGAACTGTGGTGTTGGAAAAGACTCTTGAGAGTCCCTTGGACCACAAGGAAATCCAACCAGTCCATCCTAAATGAGATCAGTCCTGGGTGTTCATTGGAAGGACTGATGTTGAAGCTGAAACTCCAATATTTTGGCCACCTGATGAGAAGAGCTGACTCATTTGAAAAGACCCTGATGCTGGGGAAGACTGAGGGCAGGAGGAGAAGAGGACGACAGAGCATGAGATGGTTGGATGGCATCACCGACTCAATGGACATGGGTTTGGGTAGACTCAGGCAGTTGGTGTTGGACAGGGAGGCCTGGTGTTCTGTGATTCATGGGGTCGCCAAGAGTCATGACTGCACGCCTGAAATGAACTGAGGCATTCACGGCAAGTAATAGTAATATCTTCAATACCTTATTCAAATTTGACAGCAAATGTATTGAATATGTGATAGTGTCCTTGTGGAAATACATGAGTCCTGATGTACATTTAAATAATCTTAAAATGCATTCTACTTTTTAGGGTTAACATTAGGAAACATAAATGTACTATGACAGTATCTAATTTTCTATTGTAAATACATTTATTTTATTTTATAGGAAGCTGATTATTTGAGTCAGTACATTTTTCTCTGATCTGTAAAGATGAAAGCTCTAGATTTCATATTTTCCACTTTGATTTACTTTCCATAACTTTCCTATACTTTTGATAAAGTTTTAGAAGGCATTTTGATAGGAGAATTTTCTACTGCTTGATTAGTAATCATCTATGAGAATCATCACATTAGAATTGTCTCAATCTTAGAGAAACTCCTTCTTTTAAAGATTATTTATTATTAAAGGCAGCAAGAATGTTCTCAGCCAGATATTTCTGTGTTTTTTTCCCATATTCTCAAAACTTCAAAGAAATAATCATATTTCCATATAACTTACCATTATTTTTGCTTTTTATTAGTTATTTCTGTTTTATTCATATTCTGAGAATTAAAGGTGTTGTTTTCCACTTGTTCTTTTTTTTATTATTTTTTTTTTATTAGTTGGAGGCTAATTACTTCACAAGATTTCAGTGGGTTTTGTCATACACCACTTGTTCTTAATTATTAGCCTTTTGTTTTGGTTTTGTTTTGTCTCATTTTTGATTTTCCAAAACAGATTGAACAAACTACCTGTCAGGAAAGCTAGTATTTTTGGAGGTGCATCATGGCACCCCACTCCTGTACTCTTGCCTGGAAAATCCCATGGACGGAGGAGCCTGGTAGGCTGCAGTCCATGGGGTGCTAAGGGTCAGACGTGGCTGAGCGACTTCACTTTCACTTTTCACTTTTATGCATTGGAGAAGGCAATGGCAACCCACTCCAGTGTTCTTGCCTGGAGAACCCCAGGGATGGGGTCTCACAGAGTCAGACATGACTGAAGTGACTGCCGTAGGTGTAGTAGTAGTAGTAGTATCATCTATTTGAAGCCTTAAACACTGTATCAAACGGTTCGTTTTGTATCAAATGATGCTGTAGGTCATATTTCATATTATTTTGTTCAAGATATTTGTGCAGTTGATGTCTTGTGGAAGTGCCTTGTTAATTGTCTTTCCTATGCTGCTGATTATTACATATTGAATTTCCATGTGCCTAGTACTAACATTCCCAGAATGCTTATCTTTGCCACAAATAAGTAGAAAGGTGTTTTCCTCTAATTTTCTATATGCATACCTCCATCATATAGCCTCCATCATGATAATAAGCCCTTTTCCATCTTGGATGAACTTACCTAAGGTCATGTGCACCAAGGCATAGTAACTCACAAGGTGATTTTTTTGTTTCCCAGGATATAATATCTAACTATCTGTGGATATCATGAGATTTTGTGGCTTATGTAACTTTAAAAAAACACTGGCACTCCCAATATATGGATTGTGTGATCTCTCTGGAGGGAATAAAGGGCAAAAATTTAAAGGAATTTAGTACAGATAAATCTAATTCTTAAGACATAATTAAATATGTAGCTGATAACTCTTAACTGATCTCTTGGTATTATTCAGTTGAATAATGAAGGAGTAAGCCCTCACTTTGTTAAAGACCATTTAACATACGTTCCTCATAATTCAGAAATTATCCAAGATTTTTTACTAGTTTTGTTAGAGAAGGAAGGGCATTAGTACACCAGATTAGAGAGAGAGAGAGTGTTTCTACTCAAAAATGTTAGATTATGAAGCAAATTGGCTCAAAGGAAGCACTGGAATGGGAATATGCAATCAGATAATGATCAAATTCAAATATCCTGATTCATTCTTGATTAAAATCTAAAGAAACCAGAGGCCACAAATCTCTTTAGTGTTTAATGGTAAAACTAGTAAATAAAATTGTTTACAGTATATTGTCTAAAAAAAAAAAAAAGTCAGACTAATTATTGTGCTTGGTTGCAAAAGTAGAGGGGAATGTAAAAGGGTGATTACATAGGGTAACTGCAAATGAGATGAATTTCTTGAATTAAATTTATATATATTCTATAATTGTGGTAATTAATTGCATTTAAGTTGTTTCTTTCCAGGGAAAAAGAAAAAAAATAAACTTCCATGTGATATTCTGCAATTAGCTAGAGAAATATGCAGAAAGATCCTATACAAAACAGCCATCACCTGCAAGGGTAAAATTATTTCTGGGTTTAATTTCAAATTTGCTGCAGTCAGTAGTGTTTGCAAGGGTGCTTATTAGGGGAAATTTATGTGAATCATTCATAGGACATCTTTGCTTTTGATGGATAACTTATTAAACATAAACTTACATTGATTACTTTATCATGATAAAAAATACACATCTTCTTTTTCTAGACAGAAAACATTTAGACACTAGCTTAAGTGCCTCTTGCAAGTTAAAAGAATAATAATAATAAATGAATGCTGGCTAGGTATATACTCTCAATTTAAAAAAATTTATTTTCTTATATACCCAGCATCATATTGAGAAATATCTCCTGTATAGTTGGTTGGTTGAATAAAACTTATTATAATTAATATTGAGTACTTATCAAATTGCAAGCATACTTGCTAAGTTCCTTCAGTTATATCTAACTCTTTTGTGACTGCATGGACTGTAGCCCTCCAGGCTCTTCTGTCCAGGAGATTCTCCAGGCAAGAATACTGGAGTGGGTTGCCAGGGCCTTCTCTAGGGCTTATTAAGTTAGAATTTATTTAATTCAATTAAGAAAAGCATATGCTTTTTCTCCTTTAATCTGTTAGTGTGTTCAGTTATGTAAGCAAGCCCTCTTCTATGAATAACTCTCCCTGATCTTGATAGATCTGTATTTAAAACATTGCTGTATCATTGACCTAATATTTACATATATGTGGTATGATCTTCCTGACCCAGGAATCAAACCAGGGTCTCCTGCACTGCAGGCAGATTCTTTACCAGCTGAGCTACCAGGGAAGTCCCATATGCTTCCATGAATTTCCTTCTTTGCAGTAGTGTTCTCAGCTAGTTTGGTAGCCATGTTACATGAACTTCATATAAGGTGAATAGATTTCCTGCTCTAGACTCTTGATCAGTTTCAATAAGACAGTATCTGTTTCTTGAAGATTATTAAAACTGGACTGTAAAATTGTTGAACTTAGTATAGTTTTGTAGATCTTTTCTTTTTCTGTAAGCCATGTGAAGTGGGTAAGGAATGTACCCAAAAACTTATATGTCCACTGGGACCCCAGAAAATACTTTTGTTTGGAAATAGAGTATTCTGAAAATGTAACTTGTTGAGATATATTGGGTCAGTGTGGTTCTAAATTCAACTTCATTGTTGTCCTTATAATATTAGTTTAAAAGCATTAGTTTTATGGGATATAAGATTATTAGAAAACTGCTATAACCAAATTAGTATTATCCTAACTGTACTTTACATTTAGGCATCTTCTATATACTTTTCTAAAATATGGCTGACAAAATAATACCACTATTAAGAATATTTTTTTAAAGTAAGGTGAAATTAGATTAAATTTCTCTTGTAATGAATAGTTATATAATCGCCTGTGACTTAACTATTATCACAATCATAAAATAAGTAAAACATTTTTAAATGCTGTGGTCAAACTTGGCAAATTTCATTAATAGGTTTTGATGTATGTTGTTTAACCTAGAGCTGAGAACAATTAAAATTATCAAATAAAATCTAAAATTTTATTCTAGCCTTGTAAAATATTTTCCAAGAAGTCTTCATAACTGTTTCAGTGGAAAACATCATGTGAAATCTTTAATGTGTAAAGTTTTCTTTAACTCACATTTTAACCTTGTCTTGGAATATAGATGATTTTTTATTAAATGTTAGACTGGGAAAATCAATCCATTTCATATAAGACACCAAGTAGTTGTTAAATTGAAACCTATATGTCTTTCATTTTATTCTGATGTCTTAAAGTGACATTTCTTTTATCAATTTATTTTCTTTTCTTTTAGCAATTTTAGTTAATATTTCCCCCCTGACTACTTTTAGCTTCTGTCTGTGGACCTTTATCATTGTTACCTCGCTATTCTTCTTTTTGTCTTTACTTCAACTAAGTTTTAGAATTGTTTTTGAACTTATATTCCAAATAATGCTTGGAGAAAAAGAATAACACTACAGTACTATACTACAATACAACAAAGCAAAAATATATCTCAATAAAGATTTCTATGGTCCAGCAACAGCATTCATCTTTTCAAAACAACATTCTATCGAGAACTCATTCTCTTGAGGGAGCAATTCTAAAGAATTTCTGCTATTCACAGACTGTGTTCCAATATTTTATTTTTTAGCAAGAAATATTAGGCTACAAAAAGCCCAAATCAACTTGCATCAGCAAACAAACTATTGTGATGTGTAAAACTTGGCAAACCAGACAGTTTCTTATCTAAAACTTTCTGTTTAATAGTAAAGTAAATTCATATGTAAGTATATGTATATGCATGTATGCTAAGTTGCTTCAGTTGTGTCCAACTCTTTGCAACCCTATGGACTGTAGCCAACCAGTCTCCTATGTCCATTGGATTTCCCAGGCAAAAATACTGGAGTGTGTTGCCATGCCTTCCTCCAGGGGGTCTTCCTGACTGAGGGATCAAACCCTTATCTCTTATGTCTCCTGCATTGGCAGGGGGGTTCTTTACCACCAGCGCCACTTGGGAAGCCCATATATGGATATATATAAAGCTTATGATAGTGGGAAGAGCTCATAGAATTTCACACTAGATATGCATCACACATGAGTATGAACACATGCATTAAGAAAAACATGCAATAAACACATGCAAGAAAAATGCAGTGTCCCAAGTGCTACAGAAAACTCCAGCTGCACTTTGATATGTCTGTACTCCTATACTCATTCACTCCTCGAACTCTTTGTCTCTTTTTCTCTAATATATAATCTAATATATATTCAAGTGATTTTGCTAAGAATTCCCAATTAAGCAAGACAATCTTGTGTTCTCTTGGAGGATACAACCTCATAGGAGACAATATTAATGTTAAAAAATAAGAATATAAGACAGTGACTAGTAATATTAATAAAAAATGGTGAGCACTTGGGAGGGACAGAGAGTTGGGACACTTTAAACAGGTATTTGAGAAGGATTTTTCTGAGAGCTGAGACATGCATAAGGACAGGAGTATCCATGTAAAACCTGGGGTGAAAGGAAATGAGCAGAGGCAAAAAGCTAAGGTGAGAACTGGTTTAACTTAATCTGCAGACACACAGGAGCTGGTATGGCTAATTCAGAGTGAGCAAAGGAGCTGGGGTTAAAGGTGGATTTAGCATTGCCATGGAGCATGTGGATGGTCTGGGTCAGAAAGGATGGACTGGTATCAGTATGTTTGCCTTATGAAAAATGCATCATGTCAGATTAGGAATGATACCAAGGAGCAGTTAACAAAATTTTACTCAGGATCAGGTAGGCTTTGATTGGAGTGACAGTTTTAGATAGGAAGAGAAGTGATCAAATTTAGGCCAAATTTTGAAAGTATAAAACAAAGCAAAACTTTTGGTAAGTGTAAATACATAATGTTACAGCACAAAAAGCTATACAGTCAATGTACTTCCTCGATACCCAGGGAGCTTCACCTCTCCCAGGTGCTGCAGAGATACGGGCACTCAGAGGCAACCCTGCTGGGTGGCTGCTTTATCCAGAGCTGTGTGTAGCTCCCCGAGCCACTGGCACCCAGGGTCCTGAGTGCTCCCATTCTGATTGCCAGATCATTGAAATGCTAACAAAATCCACCGTCTTCACACATCTGTTATGGAAAATGCCGGGTATCCGTGGGATAAGAAGGCTTTATGGAAGAACAATCTGCAGTGTGCCCATGTGATAAGAACCTTCTTTGTGCTTATGTCTCATTATTTCATTGGAGATAAGGAAAAGGAATGAAGCAAAAATGTTTCTGGTTTGAAGACAGTCCAAGTGGGTTGATTAACTAAAGGTGGGGAAACTAGGAGGATTGCCATCTTTGAAAGAAGGGTTCTTACAATAATCATTTTATTAAAAAAAAATATTTCAAGTCTCAAAATAGCTATATAAATTGTCTCATCAATTCCCTCATATTGAATAGAAAAAATATGACCTGGAAATATGAAATAATGACTTATCCATGGTCATGCACGTTATTGTCATAGCTGAGATTAGGATGCAGAATAGTCCTCAGTTCAGTTTCTTTCCACTGACACACAGTATATTTTGGTTTACCATTTATCTGCCAAGGAAACATATTAGCTAATAAGTGCTTAGAAGCTAACTTCCTGGAAAACATCATGGGATGCCTTTCTTATGTACACTTATGTTTAATTCAAATTGCAAACTGCCCTTGGAATGTAAATGAGTGTGTTCTTCTCAGGTTAAGTGGTAACACTGTGACAGAGAATAATTTAAAATGTAAGCAGTTTTATTAGTTATTATGCACAGTGTAGAAGAGAGATACAATCTTGTGGATATTAACATTTTATCTTTCTCTAAGTGGCAAAATGCCTTTTCATTCTAGGGATCATATAGCATAATGAAACATACCTAGAGTTTGGAGTCAATTAATTATACCTTGGCTCAGCCTTGTCTTGGCTACACAAGCTCACATACGCACTCTACTCCATTGAGGCTCAGTTTCCTTTCTGCAACGTATGAATAAGTTAAAAGAGTGTTATTATGAAAATTAAAAAAGATAGCTCCTAAGAGAATGTCTAGGGCATTATATGCATTCATTAAATGTTAGTTTTAACCAATATTAGAATATAAGATGACATGCAACATGCATTTTAAATCACTAACAGCTGCTCTTGCAAGAACCTTAAAATGCCACATATGTCTTTTCAGGCATAACTACTTTTATAGTTTCACTTAAAGATACTGTTACATGCCTTTTTAGAACTGTGTTTATTCATATTTGAATCACCGGAAAGAATGATAAGAAATAGATAAATAAATCTAGGAGATGTAAGAGTATACTTTAATGACTGTTCAGCAGTTTTCCTCAGGGGAAATTTCATCATTAAACTTTCCCAGGTATTTTATTATCATCTCATGCAATTCCCTGGATAACCATATCCCTTGTTAATCCACTAATTTATTTTGAGGCTGGTCCTACTGACTCATGCCCCCAGATGTATTTTAACTGAGTAGAAATACAGTCAATTGTGGAGTTTCTCTTTACCTTTTGACATTTATATTTTTTTACCTATGCTGAATATTAACATTGAAAGAGTATATGTTATGTAGATAGCATTTTAACTGAGTGAAAAATTAGGCATTTGTTAAAGTAAAAACAACAATTTCCACACTAAACAAATAATGATTATGTGACTCCATCAAGGGGTTTTATTTCTGGAAAAGTCTGGAATATTCTATTCATATGGGTATCTAACTACAAAACAAGTACAGTGCTTTCAGATTGATGTACCACCCCTCCCCCCTCAACCAATTCCTGTAGAGTTGCCATGGATAATGCAATGCTTGGGATAAAATGTTATGACTAAATAGAAAATTTTGACAGATATTTTATTTTCCAAAATATTATGGCTGGTGAAAAAGTAAGTTTTAGAAGTTTTAGAATATGAATTTTAAATCATTATAACTAAGCTTAAACATATTTTTATTAACCAAAGTAGGAACATTAAAATCAACACATTTTTACCAATTAGAAATATTTATTCCTGTAGCATAAAAATCCACACTTTGGGATTTGACAAATTCTTGGAAAGCATTTTCTGCCTCCTGCTGGTTGTGGAAATGTTTTCCCTGCAAAAAGTTGTCAAGATGCTTGAAGAAGTGGTAGTCATTTGGTGAGAGGTCAGGTGAATTTGGCAGATGAGGTAAAACTTTGTGACCCAGTTCATTCAACTTTTGAAGCTCTGGTTGTGCAATGATCAGTCCAGCATTATTGTGAAGAATCGGGTCCATTCTGTTGACCAAAGTCAGCTGCTAGCATTGCTATTTGCAGTGCACCTTATTGATTTGCTGAACATACTTCTCAGATGTAATGGTTTCACCAGGATTCGTGAAGCTGTAGTGGATCAGACAGGCAGCAGACCACCAAAGAGTGACCATAATCTTCCTTGGTGTAAGTTTGGCTTTGGTGTATAAGTTTGGAGCTTCTTCTTGGTCCAACCACTGAGCTGCTCATGACTTATGACTTATAATCTGATCTAGAAATGGTTTGTTGTTGTTGCACAGAATAAGATAAGATGACAATTCAAAACAACATTTCCTCTTTAATTTTTAGTCAGCTCATTAGGCACCCACCCATTGAGCTTTTTTACCTTTCCAATTTGCTCCAAATGCCAAATGACCATAGAATAGTCTAATGCTGAGTTCTTCGGCAACTTTACCTATAGTTGTAAGAAGATAGACTTCAAAGACGGTTCTCAGTTTGTTGTTGTCAACCTGTGGCCAGCCACTACTCTGCTTATCTTCAAGGCTTCTGTCTCCTTTGCAGAAGTTCTTGAGCCACCACTGCACTAAATGCTTGTTAGCAGTTTCTGGGCCAAATGCATTGCTGGTGTGATGAGTTGTCTCTGATGCTTTACTACCCATTTTAAACTTGAATGAGAAAATCATTTGAATTTGCTTTTGTCTAATAAAAGTTAGTATATCAATCATTATTTATTAATAAATAAATATAACTGTATTTATTAAAATAAATATAAAAGTTTAAAGTAAACATAAAATAAACAGCAAGTAATGTCATTAGTTAAAAAAGAAATAAAGCAAGCAAGCAAGAAAGATAGTGCTAAGTTGTATTTAACTCTTGCGATCCCATGAACCGTAACCTGGCAGGTTCCTCTGTCCATGGGAATCCCCAGGCAAGAATACTGGAGTGGGTTGCCATTTCCCTTTCCAGGGGAACTTCTTGACCCAGAAATTGACCCCAGGTCTCCCACAATGCAGGCAGATGCTTTACCGACTGAGCTACCTGGGAAGTGAGTAAAGCAAGAAATGTGCACAGCCATAGTTATTTTAGAATGTATTCAAATATCAAACAGCAAAGTTCAACGATGCAAAACCGCAATTGATTTTGCACCAACCTAATACAAAACCACTTTACACTGTATAAGAATACCAGAAAAGCACATGCTATAATAACATATATATATTGACTCAGATGGTAAAGAATATGCCTGCAGTGTGGGAGACCCAGGTTCGATTTCTGGGTCAGGAAGATCTTCAAGAAGAGAATGAATGGCCACCCACTCCAATATTCTTGCCTCGAGAATTCCATGGACAGAAGAGTCTAGCAGGCTACAGTCCATTGGGTCGCAGAGAGTCGAACATGACTGAGCAACTAACAAACACACAGGTGTGTGTGTGTGTGTGTGTGTGTGTGTGTGTGTTTGTGTGTATTTGTGTGTGTAGCTATTGTTGTTTAGTGACTACTAAGTTATTTCCAGCTCTTTGCAACCCCATGGACTGTAGCTCACCAGGCTGCTCTGTCCATAAGATTTCCCACGCAAGAATACTAGTGTGGGTTGCCATTTTCTTCTCCAGGGGATCTTTCTGACCCAGAAAACAAACCTGTATCTCCTGTTATATATAGATGGAAAGTGTCCCGTAAGTATTTGTAGAATGGATTAATAAGTGAACAAATGAGGAAGTAAAACAAGTTTGTGATTTTTACAAAATATCATATTTTTATCATATATATATGTATATTTGTATAAATAAGATTATTTTTCTCAAATATACATGCATGTATAGATATATTAAAATGTATTTATTATAATCAAGGAAATAGTTTTATTTATTTATTTGTTCAGTTATTAATCCATTTTACAAATACTTTAAGGGATACCTTCCATCTACCAGGTGTGTTTGAGACACTGGGAATAAAATAAAGGAAAAAAGAAAAACAGTTTGCTTAGCACAGACTTTACTAAGGGACTGATATTTATCAATGAATCACACAAACAAACAAAATGAAATCATTTATCAAGTGCTAGATAGAAAGACCCTTGGTGTTATGAAAATGCAGTGTGAAGAAAATTTATAGTTAGAGAGGTTAAAAAGGATAATTTAATGAAGTGATAGAACTGAAATTATAGAATCAAAATTAATATGGCAAATGGAGGAATGAAAGTAGAAAGTAAGCTGAAAGTAGAGAGCATGGGCAAAGGCCCTCTGCTGGAGCAAACAGAGGACCTTTAAAAAGTAAAATAATGTAATAAAAAGTAACTGTAATGAATCTGCAGCACCATGATCAAGATACAAATATATTTAGATGTAAGTGGACAGGTAGGTAGGGTCAGAATATGTAGTCTTGTTTTCTATTTTGATCCATTTTGACATTTATTTTTAAAAAATGAAAGTAATTAAGATACTTTAAGCAGAGGGAAATATCATCAGATCTGAATTTTGACAAGAGGACTCTACTTGTCACATAGGAAATGATTTTGCTATGGTCAGCTCTGCATATATCAGGATAAAATGAATTATCCCATTGGGTTTGTGCAATATTTCAAACTAAGAATTATGGTAGTTGGAAATTATCAGAGAGTAAAAGAAAAACTGATAGATTCAAGGTGTATCTAAGTAATAAAATGACCAAAAATATTGAAAAATGTTGAATTTGATTTCTAGGTTGTAAAGTTTAAATATTTATGAGTGTCATGTATCAAAATAAGAAATTCTGCTAAAGTATAAAATGGGAAGGAGAGTTCTTGGGTTTTATTTCAAAGTTGTTCTTTTTAAGGTGAATAGAGACTTCAAAGAAAGTTGTCATGAAGAGATGTAAATACATAGGTATAAACCACAGAATACAGTTGGGCTAGAAGTATTAATGTGAGATAAATCTGATAAATGTGACAATTGACTGACAAGAATATTTTATTGTGTTAAAAAGTGAAATAAGGAGACTCATGTTATACAAACAAGATTTGACAGAACCCAAATAGGATAGAGTGGAAAAAATGAAGATCAAAAGGATGAGGCCAGTGACATTAAAAAAACAAACACATAAAACATGAAATCAAAGAAACCAAGAAAGGTGAGGGTTTCAAGAAAAGAATGGTCAGCAATATAAACTACTATAGGATTTAGAGCCTTATAAGTCTTTACTAAGTGATCAGTGCAAAGAAATAGAGGAAAACAATAGAATGGAAAAGACTAGAGATCTCGTCAAGAAAATTAGAGATACCAAGGGAACATTTCATTCAAAGATAGCACAATAAAGGACAGAAATGATATGGACCTGACAGAAGCAGAAAATATTAAGAAGAGATGGCAAAAATACACAGAAAAACTGTACAAAAAAGATGGTCATGACCCAGATAACCACAATGGTGTGATCACTCACCTAGAGCTAGGCATCCTGCAGTGTGAAGTCAAGTGGGCCCTAGGAAGCATCACTACAAACAAAGCTAGAGGATGTTATGAAATTCCTGTTGAGCTATTTCAAATCCTGAAAGATGATGCTGTGAAAGTGCTACACTCAATAGGTCAGCAAATTTGGAAACTCAGAAGTAGCCACTGGACTGGAAAAGGTTAGTTTTCATCCAATCCCAAAGAAAGGCAGTGCCAAATAAGGTTCAAACTATTGCACATTTGCACTTGTCTCACATGCTAGCAAAGTAATGCTCAAAATTCTCCAAGAGAGGCTTCAACAGTACATGAACCAAGAACTTCCAGATGTTCAAGCTGGATTTAGAAAAGGCAGAGAAATCAGATATCAAATTGCCAACATCTGTTGAACCATCGAAAAAGCAAAAGATTTCCAGAAAAACAAACAAACAAACAAATCTAATTTTGCTTTATTGACTATGCCAAAGCCTCTGACTTTGTGGATCATAACAAACTGGAAAGTTCTTGAAGAGATGGGAATACCAGACCACCTTCCCTGCCTTCTGGGAAATCTGTATGCAGGTCAAGAAACAACAGCTAGGACTGGACAGGGGACAATGGGCTGGTTCCAAATTGGGAAAGGAGTACGCCAAGGCTGTGTATTGTCACACTGCTTATTTAACTTATATGCAGAGTACATCATGCAAAATGCCAGACTGAGTGAAGCATGAGCTGGAATAGATTGGCAGCAGAAATATCAATAACCTGTGATATGCAGATGACACCACCCTTATGGCAGAAAACGAAGAGGAACTAAAGAGCCTCTTGATGAACATGAAAAAGGAGACTGAAAAAGCTGGCTTAAAACTTAGATTTCAAAAAAATGAAGATCGTGGCATCTGGTCCCATCAGTTCATGGCAAATAGATAGGGAAACAATGAAAATAATGACATATTTTATTTTCTTGGGCTCCAAATTCACCGCAGATGGTGACTGCAGCCATGACATTAAAAGATGCTTGCTCCTTGAAAGAAAAGCTATTGCAAACACAGAAAGAGTATTGAAAAGAAGAGACATTACTTTGCTGACAAAGGTCCGTCTAGTCAAAGCTATGTTTCTTGCAGTAGCCATGTATGGATATGAGAATTGGACCATAAAGAAAGCTAAGCACCGAAGAATTGACGTTTTTGAATTGTGGTATTGGAGATGACTCTTGAGAGTCCCTTCAACTGCAAGGAGGTCAAATCAGTCAATCCTAAAGAAATAAATCCTGAATATGCATTGGAAGGACTGCTGATGAAACTGAAACTCCAGTACTTTGGCTGCCTGATTCGAAGAGCTGACTCAATAAAGAAGACTGATGCTGGGAAAGACTGAAGGCAAGAGAAGGGGGATCGCAGAGGATGAGCTGGTTGGATGATGTCACTGGCTCAGTGGACATGAGTTTGAGCCAAGCTCTGAGACTTGGTGATGGACAGGGATGCCTGGCATGTTACAGTACATGGGGGTGTAATTAGTTGGACATGACTAAGTGACTAAAGTGAAATCACTATTAATCTTATCAAAATATATTTTAGGGAATGCAATGGAGAAAGTCCAAATTATAGTGAGGTGAATGAGTAATAAAAATAGTTGCAGCAACTTTTTACCACCTGGTGAAAGAAGTTGGTTAGTAGAGACACATAACTGGTGCATAAGATGCACAGTAGTTCAGTTTTTTACTGCTTGTTTTATTCTATCAAAAAATAGGAAACATGCAATATCTTATAAAATATATGAGATATAGGTAAGAATGTGAGAGATAGAGATAGAAAAAACAGAAAAGTACAATCTTTCAATAACACAGGAGTTAGTGATATCACATGAAAAACAATATGTTCAACAAGAAAGTTCTAGGAAGTGCAGGTAAACACAGGAGGAGCTTTACAGTGGAATAGCGAACCAGCACCAAACTGTTAGTACATTCCTCAAAAGACCAAACATTGTGTCTTCACTAAACATTAGTCAGGCTTCTCTCCTGCCTGCAAGTTCCTGGATTTTAACTTCCCCCAGGTCTGAGCAACAGCTGAAAACTCATCTTATATCTGGCTAACTGAGAGATGCTGTTCATGTCAGACTCCACTGATCATTTGCCCTTGCTTGTGTAACTTTCCCTTTTAAGTTTTTGCTGATCTTTGTTACCTTTCCTCTTCTCTGCAGAGGGAGGGGCAAAGTTCTCTCAGTCCTGTTGCTTCAGTCCAAAATGCCCCGTGTAGATGGCTGAGAGAATAAAGAATTTGCCTTCAATGCTGTAGTCCTGGGTTTGATCCCTTTGTTGTGAAGATCCCCTGGAGAAGGAAATGGCAACCCACACCAGTATTCTGTCCTGGAGAATTCTACAGACAGAGGAGCCTGGCAGGCTACAGTCCATGGGGTCGCAAAGAGTCAGACATGACTGAGCGACTTTCACTTCATTTTAGCACCTCTCCACACAGGATGCTGTTGCCATCTTGAATTGCAGTGCTTGAGCAGGCCTTCTGCACAAAGTCCTACCAAGTTGGAATAAGAAGCACTAGGTGGGACCAGTGGTTCTGTGCGGGGAGCTGTAATCTTACATGTTAGGTATAAGGCCTTGGCACACAGAACCCTATAAGCCAATAAAACTAGACTAAGCACAAAAGAAGAGATTAGACCATATAGTATTGCCTAGATTTCATCTTATTTTTCTGGGGTACCCCAGTGGGCTTTGATGGTCTTTTTCTTCTTGGTATTTTTAAACTTCCTAAATGTTTTTTTTAAAGGAAACCCAGGCTCATTAAGTTTCACTCATTATGCTGTAAAGTTTTATGTATTTAAACTTATCCAAAATGTCATATTTTAACCATTATGCAAAGTTCACTACCATCAAAATTCCATGTTTAAATCTCAAACATTTCTGTGTAAATCTCAAACCACTTGCAATCAGTGAACCCTTTACTATCTTAATAGTTTTGCCTTTTCTAAAGATGTATAGACATTGAAAGATGAACTCCCCAGGTCAATAGGTGCCCAATATGCTACTGGAGATCTGTGGAGAAATAACTCCATAAGGAATGAAGGGATGGAGCCAAAGCAAAAAAAAAACAAACAAAAAAAAAACTCCAGTTTTGGATGGGACTGGTGATAGAAGCAAGATTCGATGCTGTAAAGAGCAATACTGCATAGGAAACTGGAATATTAGGACCATGAATCAAGGCAAATTGGAAGTGGTCAAACAGGAGATGGCAAGAGTGAACATCAACATTCTAGGAATCAGTGAACTAAGATGGACTGGAATGGGTGAATTTAACTCAGATGACCATTATATCTACCACTGTGGGCAGGAATCCCTTAGAAGAAATGGAGTAGCCATCATAGTCAACAAAAAAGTCTGAAATGCAGTACTTGGATGCAATCTCAAAAATGAGAGAATGATCTCTGTTCGTTTCCAAGGCAAACCATTCAATATCACTGTAACCCAAGTCTATGCCCTGACCACTAACGTTGAAGAAGCTGAAGTTGAACGGTTCTACGAAGAACTACAAGACCTTCTAGAACTAACACCCAAAAAAGATGTCCTTTTCATTATAGGAGACTGGAATTCAAAAATAGGAAGTCAAGAAACACCTGGAGTAACAGGCAAATTTGGCCTTGGAGTACAGAATGAAGCAGGGCAAAGGGTAACAGAGTTCTGCAAACAGAACACACTAGTCATAGCAAATATACTCTTCCAACTACACAAGAGAAGAAGCTACACATAGACATCACCAGATGGTCAATGCTGAAATCAGATTCACTATATTCTTTGCAGCCAAAGATGGAGAAGCTCTATACAGTCAGTAAAACAAGACTGGAAGCTGACTGTGGCTCAGATCATGAACTCCTTATTGCCAAATTCAGACTTAAATTGAAGAAAGTGGGGATAACCACTAGACCATTCAGGTATGACCAAAATAAAATCCCTTATGACTATACAGTGGAAGTGAGAAATAGAGTTAAGGGGCTAGATCTGCTAGACAGAGAGCCTGATGAGCTATGGATGGAGATTCGTGACATTGTACAGGAGGCAGGGAGCAAGACCATTCCCAAGAAAAAGAAATGCAAAAAAGCAAAATGGCTGTCTGAGGAGGCCTTACACATAGCTGTGAAAAGAAGAGAAGCAAAAAGCAAAGGAGTAAAGGAAAGACATACCCACTGGAATGCAGAGTTCCAAAGAATAGCAAGAAGAGGTAAGAAAGCCTTCCTCAGTGACCAATGCAAAGAAATAGAGGAAAATAATAGAATGGGAAAGACTACAGATCTTTTCAAGAAAATTAGAGATACCAAGGGAACATTTCATGCAAAGATGGGTTCAATAAAGGACAGCAATGGAATGGACCTAAGAAAAGCAGAAGATATTAAGAAGAGGTGGCAAGAATACACGGAAGAACTGTACAAAAACGATGTTCACCACCCAGATAATCACAAAGGTGTGATCACTCACAAACCTAGAGCTGGACATGCTGGAATGTGAAGTCAGATCAGCCTTAGGAAGCTTCACTACGAACAAAGTTGGTGGAGGTGATAGAATTCCAGTTGAACTATTTCAAATCCTAAAAGATGATGCTGTGAAAGTACTGCACTCAATATGTCAGCAAATTTGGAGAACTCAGTAGTGGCCACAGGGCTGAAAAAGGTCAGTTTTCACTCCAATCCCAAAGAAAGAAAATGCCAAAGAATGCTCAAACTACCACACAATTGCACTCATCTCACACGCTAATAAAGTAATGCTCAAATTCTCCAAGCCAGGCTTCAGCAACATGTAAAACCTGAACTTCCACATGTTCAAGCTGGTTTCAGAAAAGGCAGAGGAACCAGGGATCAAATTACCAACATCCGCTGGCACATCAAAAATCAAGAGAGTTCCAGAAAAACATCTATTGCTGCTTTATTGACTGTGCCAAAGCCTTTTATTGTGTGGATCACAATAAAATGTGGAAAATTCTGAAAGAGATGGGAATACCAGACCACCTGACCTGCCTCTTGAGAAACCTGTATGCAGATCAGGAAGCAACAGTTAGAACTGGACATGGAACAACACACTGGTTCCAAATAGGAAAAGGAGAACAGCAAGGCTGTATCTTGTCACCCTGCTTGTTTAACTTATGTGCAGAGTACATCATGAGAAATGCTGGGCTGGAGAAAGCACAAGCTGGAATCAAGATTGCTGGGAGAAATATAAAAAACCTCAGATATGCAGATGACACCACCCTTATGGCAGAAAGTGAAAAAGAACTAAAGAGCCTCTTGATGAAAGTGAAAGAGGAGAGTGAAAAAGTTGGCTTAAAGCTCAACATTCAGTAAACTAAGATCATGGCATCCGGCCCCATCATTTCATGGCAAATAGATAGGGAAACAGTGGAAACAGAGGCTGACTTTGTTTTTCTGGGCTCCAAAATCACTGCGGATGGTGATTACAGCCATGAAATTAAAAGACGTCTGCTCCTTGGAAGGAACCTCACGACCAACCTAGATAGCACGTTAAAAAGCAGAGACATTATTTTGCCAACAAAGGTCTGTCTAGTCAAGGCTATGGTTTTTCCAGTAGTCATGTATGGATGTAGGAGTTGGACTATAAAGAAAGCTGAGGGCCTAAGTATTGATGCTTTTGAACTGTGTTGTTGGAGAAGACTCTTGATAGTACCTTCGACTGCAGGGAGATCTAATGAGTCCATCCTAAAGGATATCAGTCCTGGGTATTCTTTGGGGGACTGATGTTGAAGCAGAAACTCCAATAATTTGGCCATCTGATGTGGAGACCTGGCTCATTTGAAAAGAGCCTGATTCTGGGAAAGATTGAGGGCAGGAGGAGAAGGGGACGACAGAGGATGAGATGGTTGGATGGTATCACCGACAGAATGGACATGGGTTTGGGTGGACTCCGGCTGTTGGTGATGGACAGGGAGTCCTGGCGTGCTGAAGTGCATGGGGTCACACAGAGTCAGACACGACTGAGTGACTGAACTGAACTGAAAGACATATAATTGGCATCATACGGCAGGGAGATTCTTTTTTTATTATTATTTATTTTATTTTATTTATTTTTATTTATTTTATTTATTTTTTATTTTTTTATTTTTTTCTTTACAATATTCTACTGATTTTGCCATACACTGACATGAATCTGCCATGGGTATACATGTGTTCCCTTTCCTGAACCCCCCTCTGACCTCCCTTCCCATCCCGTCCCTCTGGGTCATCTCAGTGCACCAGCCCCAAGCACACTGTATCATGCATTGAACCAGGACTGGCGATTTATTTCACATATGATAATTTACAAGTTTCAATGCCATTCTCCCAAACCATCCCACCCTCGCCCTCTCCCACAGAGTCTAAAAGACTGTTCTATACATCTGTGTCTCTTTTGCTATCTCACATACAGGGTTATCATTACCATCTTTCTAAATTCCATATATATGCGTTAGTAAACTGTATTGGTGTTTTTCTTTCTCTGTATAATAGGCTCCAGTTTCATCCACCTCATTAGAACTGATCCAAATATATTCTTTTTAATGGCTGAGTAATATTCCATTGTGTATATGTACCACAGCTTTCTTATCCATTCTTCTGCTGATGGACATCTAGGTTGCTTCCATGTCCTGGCTATTATAAACAGTGTTGTGATGAACATTGGTGTACACATGTCTCTTTCAATTCTGGTTTCCTTGGTGTGTATGCCCAGCAGTGCGATTGCTGGGTCATATGGCAATTCTATTTCCATTTTTTAAAGGAATCTCCACACAGTTCTCCATAGTGGCTCTACTAGTTTGCATTCCCACCAACAGTGTAAGATGGTTCCCTTTTCTCCATGCCCTCTCCAGCATTTATTGCTTGTAGACTTTTGGATAGCAGCCATTCTGACTGGTGTGAAATGGTACCTCATTGTGGTTTTGATTTGCATTTCTCTGATGATGAGTGATGTTGAGCATCTTTTCATGTGTTTATTAGCCATCTGTATGTCTTCTTTGGAGAAATGTCTGTTTAGCTCTTTGGCCCACTTTTTGATTGGGTTGTTTATTTTTCTGGAATTGAGCTGCAGGAGTGGCTTGCATATTTTTGAGATTAATTCTTTGTCCGTTGTTTTGTTTGCTATTATTTTCTCCCATTCTGAAGGCTATCTTTTCACCTTGCTTATAGTTTCCTTTGTTGTGCAGAAGCTTTTAATTTTAATTAGGTCCCATTTGTTTATTTTTGCTTTTATTTCCAATATTCTGGGAGGTGTGTCATAGAGGATTCTGCTGTGGTATATATCAGAGCGTGTTTTGCCTATGTTCTCCTCTAGGAATTTTATAGTTTCTGGTCTTACATTTAGATCCTTCATCCATTTTGAGTTTATTTTTGTGTATGATGTTAGAAAGTGATCTAGTTTCATTCTTTTACAAGTGGTTGACAAGTTTTCCCAGCATCACTTGTTAAAGAGGTTGTCTTTTCTCTATTTTATATTTTTGCCTCCTTTGTCGAAGATATGGTGTCCATAGGTGTGTGGATTTATCTCTGAACTTTCTATTTTGTTCTGTTGATCTATATTTCTGTCTTTGTACCAGTACCATACTGTCTTGATGACTGTGGCTTTGTAGTAGAGACTGAAGCCAGGCAGGTTGATTCCTCCAGTTGCATTCTTCTTTCTCAAGATTGCTTTGTCTATTTGAGGATTTTTTTGTTTATTTGTTTTTCCATACAAATTGTGAAATTATTTGTTCTAGTTCTCTGAAAAATACCGTTGGTAGCTTGATAGGGATTGCATTGAATCTATAGATTGCTTTGGATAGTATACTCATTGTCACTATATTGATCCTGCTGATCCATGAACACAGTATATTTCTCCATCTATAACAGGTAGCCTTTTAAAGCCAATTTCTTTTACTTAGAAGTAGATGGTTAAGGTTTGTCCACATCTTCCATGGCTTAATATTCCATTTATTGTCATTACTGAAAAGATCCCATTTTATGGATGTGCCTCAGTTTATTTATTCATTAACATAATGAATAAACAATTGTTAACTTGTTTATTCATTAACAAAGCAACATCTTGATTGCTATGATTATAAATAAAACTGCTAGAAACATGTGCAGGATTTTGTGTGGAAATAAATTTTCAAAACGCTTGTGCAAATATCTAGAAGCACAACTGCTTAAGTATGGTTAAGACTTGTTTATTTTCAAAAGAAACTGTCACACTATGTTCTAAAGTGGCTACAAATTTAGCATTCTCACAGCATAGAGTTTTCATGCAATTCCCTGTCCTTGCCCACATTTCGTAATGTCAGTTTCATTTATTTTTATTGTTGCTAATATTCTATCAATAAGAGGTGTACCACAGCATCTCCTTGTTTCTTACTTTGTAATTCCTCCAAGATAAATTATTTTGGGTATCTTTTCATAAGTATATTTTCTTTGATGTAAGGTGTTTCTTCAGATTTTTGGCACACCACCCCAAATCACATCACCCTGTGATTTTTAAATTAGGGTGCTTTGTTTTCTTATCTTGAAACTGAAAAGTTCTTCAGAGCTTCGGATAAAGTTTTTTATCAGATAATGATTTTGTAAGATTTGCCTTTCCTTGGGCTTGATATTATTCCTTTTAATACTGATTTTTACAGGGTAGAAGATTTTAAATTACTAAAGTCTAATTTTTCTTTCTTTCTTTCTTCTTCTTTTTATTTTAATAGATCACGATTTTGGTGTTGTGTCTAAAAGCTTATTTGCAAACCTAGGTCAACCAGATTTTCTGTTTTATTCTAGAATTTTTGTGTTTTTGCATTTTATTTTTAAGTTCATGGTTTATCTTGAGGTAATTTCGTGAGATTTATAAATTACTTGTCAAGATTAACTTTTCTTGCATTTTGATGTCCAATTGTTCCAGCACCATTTTATGAATAGACTATTTTTCCCATTGTCTTTGTGCCTTAGTCACAAAACTTAATGCACCACAATTTGGGTGGCTTTAAACAAGAGAAAAAAATTATTTGTTCTTTCATAGTTTTGGGATCTAGAAGTCCAAAATAAAATTGCTGAAATGGTCATCTTCTCTGAAAGCTCTAGGGTAGTATCCTTCTTTGCCTTTTTCTAGCTTCTTGAGGTTGCCAGGAACCATTGGTATTCCTTGGTCTGCAGATGTCTCTCTCCAATATCTGCCTTCATTATCACACAATGTTATTTCTGTATGAAACAATATTCCTCTGTTCTTATGAAGACACTAGTCTTTGGATTAGGGATCACCATAATTCAATATGATGTCATATTGACTTGCTTACACCTCAAATAAGGTCATATTCACAGTTACCAGGGGTTAGGAATTCAACATCTATTTGGGAGATACACTTAATTCACAACACTGGGTGATAGAAATTGATGTAAATAAATCTTTCGTATGAGATTTAATGTTAATATGGTGACACTGGGATGTTTTTAATGTTTCCTGTAACTTTAAATGCAAAAGGCTTCACGTTCTCAGGTGTTCTTTCTTGTCTTCCCAGGTGTACCTTGTTTTCCCAAAGACAGCCTCTTCAATAAAGACTGAACCATGTCACTCTTTCAACACTCCTCCTTTGTGGTGCCCTGGCAGATACAGCGGTAAGTAGCAGGAGAGGAAACAACTTTCTGTGGTATTATGATTAAGTTTCAGCATTTTAGTGAGTCTGTGCCTCTGAACTACAACCTTCACAGTGTTTCTTTATCGTCTCTTCTTCTGTAGGTGAGAAAGGAAGACCAGGGCAAGCTGGAATCAGAGAAATACACTTCTACCAGGGAACTAAGGCTCTGGAAGTCTGTTTTTCTGGAAGGTAGGCCTTTGTTATGGAGAACACTCTCAACACATTTCACAATGGTTACCTTCCTCTCTTCCTGCTAGAGATATGAACTGAATTTCTTCTTGTGTCTTGAATTGTTTAAATTTAGAAACTTGTGGTGTTCTTATAGGAAAAACCCACAAAAATACTGGGTTTACCCCAAACTGCAAATCTCATGAGATTCACACTATTTCATACACAAACTAAAGCAAATTGTCAAAATTAATGTTTATGTATTCTGACTAGTTTATGATTCTAGCAGCTTCTGCTCCAGTTAAGCTTTATCTGGAATATTTTGTGGTTGCCTATTTCTCTGAATTTCACTGTCAGTTTGGCCTGTGCTCTCCTTTCTCTGATGGATTCAAGAAAAATATTGATTCTCAATTTGTTCAGAATTTTTCTTGTAAGAGTGGGATTGAGAACTTCCAAGCCAGGGCTGAAACTGGAATCTTGTTGGTTTCAATTTTTGAAAGACAATTTTGTTGTTTATAAGATTCTTGGTTGACCAATGTTTTAAGTCCATGGCTCTGTCTTTGCATTGCCCTCTAAACTCAATTGTTTTGTTGAATAGTCAGTCTTTAATTGCACTGGGTTTTTGTATGATATGAGTAACTTTGCATATTTCAAAATTTAATTGTCTTTGACTCTCAGCATTTTTACTATAATATATCCAGGTAAGATGCTGACTTTCTTTTATCATGATTTTTCTACTTCTATCATGTTACATTGGTTGAGTTTCGAATATTTTTCTAATAAACATTCTTGGTATGAAAACAACTTACTTTTGATTTATCTTTCTATGTATTGTTGAATTTGTCCTCTCAGTATTTTACATTTTTGCATCTATATTCGGGAGATAGCTTTCTGGTTCTGTCTTTGTTGGTGGTTTGTATTAATGTAGACTACTCTGGAATCATAAAAGGCATGGTAATGTTTCCTTTATTCCTGATAAGAGTTTATGTAATTTTGGTGTTATTTATTCATTAAATGTTTCAAATGTTGCAACAGAGACAATATAAAGTAGTATACGTTTTATGGGGTGTGAGTGCTTTTTAACAATTACTGTGAACCAGACAAAATCCATAATCTTTATTCATTGAGTCATATTTAGTTATGTTTTTGAAAAATTTGTTTTATTTTAATCTGATTTTTCTGGGGAGTAAAACTGTTCCTAATATCCACTTACTTTCTTTCTCCACTATATAATAGTTATTTAATATGCTGCTCTTGTCCTTATTTAGTTCCTCACATTTTCTTTCAGTTTGACTTATATTTTCCCCTAAATGTTGATATGGCGAATATATCACATATTCAGACTTATCCCTTTTCTTGTTGCATACTGCATGTCCATGCTCGGCTGTGTCTGACTCTTTTGTGATCTTTTATGCATTTTTTTTTTTTTTTCAGTTAAGAATACTGGAGTAGGTTGCCATTTTTCCCTCCAGGGGATCTTCCCAACCCAGGGATCGAACCCCCTGGCTCCTGAATTGTCAGGTAGATACTTTACCACTGAGCCACCTGGGAAGCCTATTTCTTTTCTTACATATATCTAAGCATAAAATTCCTTCTCAGCTTTTAGACTCATATACATTTTTGAAATATCATACTTGTTTCCTTATTTTATGAATTATCTTGTATTATTTATAATTGTATCTTAAACTTCTATGTTTTTAAAATTTTAATTGGAGGATAATTACTTTAAAATATTGTGATGAATTTTTGCCATGCATCAGTGTGAATCTGCCATAGGTATACATCCTTCCATCCTGAAAACCTCTTCCACCTCCCTCCACACCCTATCCCTCCAGGTTGTCAAAGAATGATTCTATGTGCAGGGCAGCAAAACAGCCACAGATGTAAAGAATAGATGTTTGGACACAGTGGGAGAAGAAGAAGGTGGGATGATTTGAGAGAATAGCATTGAAATATATACCTTACCATATGTAAAATAGATAACGAGTGTGAGTTTGATGCAAGAATTGTATCTTAATTTTAAGGGTTGTGGAGGCATAGTTCCAGACTCGGTTCCTTCTAGAACTCCACAGGTCACAGAACCAATGTGAATGTTTTGCCTGCTGATTTTTTCATCTTGATAAAGTGGTTGCTTGTGGTGAAATACCACCAGCTGTATCTATAGCTTCACTGTTTTTTGCACTTCACCACGTTTTGCATGAATGAGCTAGGACTTCATTATTTTCCACTGGCCCAATTACAATTAGATGACTTTCAGGTGCCAATAATTCCACAGATAGCTATGATCCCTGTTGTCCCTAATAGTAAAACATCAGTAACTGCAATATTACTCATATTCAAGGGTCTTCATCACCCTAAACATCAGTATCAGTGAGGTCTTATCACCTCCCCCACCAGATAGATCATATTCTAAAATTTCATCCTGAAGTTTTTTCTAGGGCTACAACTGGTACTGATTATATTAGCTTTGGCCTCTGTTAGAAACAGTTTGACAAGATTTGAGAGCATACATTTTAGTGTGAAAAATATTCTATGGTGAATTTGGCTAGTTGCTCATGATCAAGCTAGAGAGAATAAAAGGATGATCTCTGGGATTCAAATTACCAGCTTAAGTTCCACATAAATGACTGAGATCTTCTATATCTGATCTCAAATAAATTCATGTCCTAAAGCCTCAAGGCCACACTTTCTGAAAATCAAGTTCTGTGAGGAGCTAAACTACAATACAAATTGAATTCTCAACTTTGCAGTGAAACTTCAGTTAAAATGAGGGCATTTACGTGGAGGGGATAGCATCCTGAAAATTGAAAATGGGAACATATGGTTAGGTCATGATGAACCTAGGGACGCTGACATATAGATGCTACCAAGTTGTATTTGCCTGTAAAAATGGCTCTTCTACCACTGACTGTGGAGTTCAACCCTCTTTTTCCCAAAGAAACAGTGATTTTCTCCACTGAACTAGCTTCCTTACATGGAACTGATAATCTTCTTCAGAACCTATTCCCATCACCCTTCTTTGTTTCTAGACACAGAACAAATCCCATAAGGCCATAAAGAGTGAGAAGCAAAGTGTTAGCCTCACAGTTGTTCTACACACCAAGAAAACTTCATGGCTGTTTAAATTAGACAAAAAAAAAAAAAATAAGTTTAGAAAAATAAGGATATGGCCTTCATTGTAAAAGAAATATAAACTTGGATCAAGCCTAATTTTTTGATTTCTGTCCACTAAACCAAGATTCCAGATTTGGTATTTTTGCTCAAAGATTTAAAAATGTCTATAACAGTTTGTGTGGTTTGTCTTCTAAAACATAGACCCACTGTCCACCATAAATAAGTTGAATTACCAGAACTTCTTTTATATGCTAGAGATAAGTTCATGGAGATTGGAATGTTAGATTTATTTTGTAAAAATTGTTCACCTGCCCCAGTGATATCTGGAGGACAGACCTTTTACCACAATTGTGAGAGAAGCTCAACCATTCTTAAGGAGCTCTATGGTGATTCTGTGGATCTCTCTGGTGGTTCAGATGGTAAAGAATAGCCTCCAATGCAAGAGACCCGGGTTCAGTCCCTGGGTCAGGAAATCCCTGGAGAAGGGAATGGCAACCCACTCCAATATTCTTGCCTGGAGAATTCCATGGACAGAGGAGCCTGGCGGGCTATAGTGCATGGGGTTGCCAAGAGTTGAACACAACTGAGCAACTCTCACTTTTCTTTTTCATGATCATTCTGTAAGTCAGAAATCAAAATGGAAATTGTTAGCCTTGAACTGGGATTCCTAAATTCAATGGATGTAACTGGATCCTAGGGCAACAGGGCCAAATTATGGAATTTTAATCATCATAGATAAGGAGTATGTGGTTACAATAATGGACAATGGAGTCAAAGAAAGTGAATCATTGTGTTGCTATAATAAATAGGGCAGTCTACTAAAAACTTATTTGGCTTGTATAAGTAAATGAGTTTAGAATAGAATGAGCAGAAATTCAATTCTAGTCATGAAAACAGAGCCATGACCCCTAAGGGGATGCTGGGTCCCTTTGATAAAGGACCCATCCAACCTGTCAACATTTGTACTATTGAATATATCTCCCAGACTTCTCCATGGGGGATAGAGAAACCACGTCTTATGGAGAAGAAAAAAATCATAATTTTCTATGATTACTATACATTGGCTCAGAACTGGTAATAATTCCTGGAAATCAAAAACATCATCCCAATAACCTTAGGATCTGATAGTCTAAAGGTGTAAATTTCAAAGAGAAATGTTTCTTCCAAGAGAGATAATAATAATTCTATTGAAGTAGAAGTTTAACTTCCATTAGGCCATTTTGTGGTTCTTCATATCTCTAAATCAATAGTCAGTAAAACATATTATTCAACATGTTAATATACTGTGTGGGGTGATTTTTTAAAAATTATTACCATGGGGAAATTGTGGTCTTATAAAATGGAGATGAGGAAAAAAAAAAAAAAAAACATACCTGGAATATAAGAGATCCCTTAGGTATCCCTTACGATGTCCTGGGATTAAAATCAGTGAAAAATGTCAACAATTCAATTGATACAGGATAGCTAATGATGGCGACCCTTGAGATTAAGGTTTAGTTCACCTCACCAGGCAAACATCCAGGATCAGCTGAAGTGATTGATGACAGCAAAGGGAGTATGGAGTGGTAGTAAATGAGGGTAGTTTTAAACACTAGGTGTAACCCCATGACCAGTTCCTGAAATAAGGAATGAAAAATTATGAGAATTTTTTCCTTATGAATGTATGTGAGCATGCTGCTTTGTCACTCAGCTGTGTCTGATTCTTTGTGACCCTATGGACTGCACCCCACCAGGCTCCTCTGTCCATGGAATATTCCAGGCAAGAATACTAGAGTGGGTTGCCATTTTCTACTCCAGGAGATCTTCCTGACCCATGGATTGAACCTGTATTTCCTGCATCTCTTGTATTGGCAAGTGGATTATTTACTATCTGAACCACCAAGGAAGCCCTATAAGTATATATAAATTTAAAAATATATATATATTGCTTATCTACCACAAGATATATTCTTCATAGCTAATTTTGTCATGATATTTAAGTTATAATTGTCAAAGGAGAAGAGTAAACATTACCAGAAGATTTTGCATGCTTCTCTGGGGAAGGGGTTATTATATTCTCAGTTGTATTACATTGTCATTCCTCTTTATCTGGAGATTCCTTATGGATCAAGGAGATGTGTGTGGGCTCTAATGTGAGAAGAGGTAGCCCATGATCAGTTTTATGTGTCGTGTTGGCAAGACTGAGGTCTCCAGTTTTCCAAATACTAGTCTAGGTGATACGTGAAGGCATTTTGCAAAGATGATTAAAGTCCAAATCAACTGACTCTAAGTGAGATTATTATTCTAGATAATCTAGATGGGCCTGATTCCATCACTTAAAGGCCGTAAGAACTGAATAGGGGCTTCACTGAGGGATGAATTCTGACTGTAGATTGCAGCGTTAGGTGATGTCAGAGAGTTCTAGTTTACCTTTCCTGACATTCCTGACAAATCTGACTAGTACAACCAGTACTAACAATCATGTGAGACCATTCATGATACACTATTATCTCCTACTGGTTTTATTTCTCTGGTTGGTCTCTGAGTGATACATATTCAGTGACCAAAAGTGGTATACTAGCCAAGTATAGCCAAGTATAGAAGGAAAGTAACCAATAATTATGTGTAAGCACATAGGCTAAATAGAAACATAAACTGACAATTTGAAGGATGATTTCCTGTTGAATATTGAAATGTGAAACAACATATTAAAATTAATTCCTTAAAGACATTAGATAAAACATAATCTGCAATTTCTAACAGGCAAAAGGAGTAGAAAATATACCGCTGATTATTTTCTATATTAAATGAGTCAGACTATTTCTGTTTTCAAAGAAAAGTTTCCCCTTGTGCAGGTATGTGATTAATCCCTTAAGTGAGTTAATGAGATCTTTATAACTCAATTTGTCCTGTTTTCTAATGTACTCTGAATTTTACCTAATTGTATATTAATACTTAAATGACGTAAAACTTATGAAAAAAATTATAAACAGGCCTTTAATATGTTAAATCTTTTGAAACTGATGCAAAATGTTAAACTGTGCTAAATATTGTTGATTCATACCATTTCTCTTTAGTTATAGATATGATAATGAACAATAAACTCTGGTAGGAAAAAATATAAATGTTTATGTGTTATTTAACACATCTTTATTAAGGGAGAAGATTATTTTGATACATCTCCCCACCCTAAGTAAAGAAAGAAATCTACCGATAATTTTGTAGAATAAATCAAAAAATTAAATTTTTACCATGTATATTCTGTATGGATTTACTTCTAAAAACTTTAACTTTTCTGAAGAAAAAAAATAGTGTTGGCAGATAGGCTCTCGTTTTATTCATTACTAATTAAGAAAAATACATAAAAGGGTAGGCAAAGTTGCTTCTTTGGTGTTTAAATGTCTCTATTTCCTTTGGGTGATTAATTAACATTTTTTGTTTCAAAAATTAGTTAATATCATGAGATTCATCTTCCCTGCCATATATGAATCATTCTGATTCATCTGATTTTAAAGAAACAAATGGTAAAAATAGATTATTTTTCATTCACGTATATATATTTATGTACATATTATTTTTTGGTCTATTATGAGCTGCATTCTCACAGTCTCCAGTGTCAGCAACACTTTGATTTTATTAATTTGGTTCCAGACTTGCCTAGATAAACTTGTGTTTTCTTATACATTCCATAAATTGACACGTTGAATTTCTAGAATGAAATGGCTCTTTACTATGGAGTTTAGAATCTTTAATGTTTGATCAATCTTTAATGTTTGATCAGGGGCCATCTATCACACTCAAATTGCCTGATGTGTTACAGAAGGACCAAGTGACTAAGATAAAACTTAACAGACTTCATCTTTTAATCGAAGATGTTAAATGCAACAACTAGATATTCAGTAGTGTATTGCTATGTTTGATCAGTATACATATTAATGTATACTATGTAGATTAATGCAAATTTCCTGGAGGTTGCTTTTATAAATACTCTGGTGATGTACAACTCATTTTTACATCAATAAGGAGAAAAAAATAATAAAGTTTAAAATTATTTTCAGTAAGTGTTGAAAATAAATATTTAACTCTCTGAATCGTTTAATATATATATATATATATATAAATTATATAAATTTATAAATTATATATAAATATAACACCTTGTTAGATTATGGGCTAAAAGTTTAGAGAAGATATTTTATTCCCTTAAGTCTACAAAGCTACTAAATGGTTTAAACAGAATTTATAATAAATTTTTCTGTGATACCATGGAATAAATTCTTGCATATTACTGGACTATTTTAGTATAAACATAAATAGTTTACACACTGATTTCTTAACAGCAGCAACAAAAAAAGTAACTGTTAGCTGGGAGTAAGGGGAGGAATGAATCTAATTGAATGGGTCTCTCTCTTCTCCCTGCCCCCGTTGCATGGAAGCAAAAATACACATGCTTATGTGCGCACGCACGCGCGCACACACACACACACACACACACTGTATCCCAGACAGTTTTTAAAGTATTAATTTTAGTATTTTCTTTGCTCTGTTTAACATTAAAAAATATGTGTGTGCTCACTCTGTCATATATGACTTTTTGAGACCCCATGAACTGAGCCTGCCAGGCTGCTCTTTCCTGAAATTTTCCAGGTGAGAATACTGGAGTGTGTTGCCGTTTCCTAGTCCAAAGGATCTTCCCGACCCAGGGATTGAATCCACCTCTCTTGACTCTTCTGCATTGGCAGGTGGATTCTTTATCAGTGAACCACCTGGGAAGCCCAAAATGTGTACCACAGGGTCAAAAATCAGATGTGAAAAACAAAGGTAAAATAATTTATCTATAAGATCTATTTGAATAAATCTCCAATAGCACAAAGCTACTTTTTAATTTAATATTAAATGTGTAGAAATGAATGAAACAATCAGGCAGTTGAATAATGAAGTTTGATTTCTACCAGTAAATCACTTTTCCTGAAGTTTAATTCCAAATAATAGCATTGTTATATACCAATATGAAGAGAAGATTTAGGACACAAATTATATGCACATTCTGTTCTACTGGCTATAATGTGTTGTAAATAAGAAATAGATACACCACAATGCTATGTACCATGTAAGTACATCCTGAAGAAATAAAAAAAAATTAGTTATTGTGCTTAATTTAGACACTCTATTAACATTAAACATAAAAATTAAATGGATACTAATATCTCCACACAACAATGATAAAAAAAATAATAAAAAAGACATTATTTCCTACAGACTCCTACCTACCACAGGGGGGAAAAATCATTTGAGAGGAAAACAGAATCAACAGGAGAAAAAAGACAATGAGCATTAATTTAATATAGTTTTAAAGACATTTTTAAAAATTTTAAAGAAATGAAATAATTTACTGAATCAAGAATACAGGAAATAGTAGAGAAAGAAACTAGGGCTAGAATAAACAAGATGATAATTGTGTCTCATTTAAATATGAAGTTCATGCTTTCATAAATAGGCTTAACTATTTTTAAGCCTAATAATTTATCAAAAATATTGGAGAATGTTTTGAAATACCAAGTAAAGCTGAATTTACAGAACATTAGAATAGTAGTAATTTTTCAACATGCTCTTTAAGTTTCAGGCTGAGTTCTAGAAGATGATGACATTTTTCAGGCTGTAAATTAATGTTATTTTACTTCAATCTTTCCCATGAGTTCTTATTTCTCAATTTTTTGACGAATACGTCACTAGTATACATGCTGAGAGTGATGTCTGTGAAAATGGTGAAGACATCTGAAAATTCTCTCCTGTAACAATGACAGGAAGAACTGGCAAAAACAGTCAGCTAGGCCAGAACTCTGGGAATCAGCCAAAGTCTTTCATAAAGTAGAAAATATTTATTTTGAAAACAAAGTAATTCCAACATTAACAGTGTTTTGTGTAATGAGTTAGTTTGCCCTGTTTCTTTTCTTCAAGACCCACTGCTGTAATCGCTTTGAAAACCAGCAGCCAGGTAGCCACTGAAAGTGGAAAGAACAGTGTTTAGTTTAATTTAATAAAAATTAAATATATTTTTGCCTCTTACAATACTCTGAACTGAACTGATAACACTATTAATAGTGAAAGGGCAGCAAACCAAGTAGTAGAAAATGTTTGCAAATCATATTCGATGAGGGGCTCCTATCAGGAATATGTAAAGAACTCCTAAAATTCAATAGCAAAAACAGCAAAAATCAAAAATAATCAAAGTATTTGACTAAACATTTCTCTGACTGTGACATACACATGGCCTGTAGCAAAGAAAAAGATGTGTATCACCAGTCATTAGAGAAATGCAAATTTCTCCAAACCACCACAACATTCCACTTTATACTCCTTAGGAAAGTAATGAGAGAAAATCTTTTAACTATCTCCATAGTCTTTCCTTTTTTGTAGCATTATATAGTTGGAATCAAGCAGTGTGTATCCTTAGATTGGCTTGCTTTACTTAGTAGTATGTATCTAAAGTTCCTCTATGTCTTTTCACAGCTTGATAGCTCATTTCTTTTTAATGTGGGTAATATTTTATATTCTGGATGTAAGAAAATTTCTCCAGTCACCTACTAAAGGATATGTTGATTTTTTCTAAGTTTTGGTAATTATTTATAAAGCTGTTATAAACATTCATTTACAGGCTTTTGTGTAGACACAAATTTTAAGCACATTTTGGCAAATAGCAAGGAGCACGATTTCTGGATTGGCATATCTAGTTTTGTGAAACTGCCAAACTTAAAGTATTGGTACCATTTTGCATTCCCACAAATAATGAATGGCGGGTTTCCCTTGTAGCTCAATTGGTAAAGAATCTGCCTGCAGTGCAGGAAACTTGGGTTCAATCCCTGGGTCAGCAAGATCCCCTGAAGAAGGAAATGGCAACCGACTCCAGTATCCTTGCCAGGAAAATCTCATGGGCAGAGAAGCCTGGTGGGCTGCAGTCCATGGGGTCGCAAAGAGTCTGCCACGACTGAGCGACTAACACACAATGATAAATGAGAGTTTCAATTGCTACACATGAACCATAATTTTCAGTTGTCTAATTCCCTTACTTTGTACCTTGAAGACTTGAGGTTTTTATGGAAGCATTAAATTGGTGGTCAAGTTTAGTTCACATTTCCTTCTTGCCATTTTTTTGGGCAGTGAAAAGTAGTATCTTGCACCTTCAGTAGCCCTTGCGTCTTGAGCCACTTCCCACCGTCCCCCTTCCCACCATTCTAGGTAGTCACAGAGCACCAAGCTGAGCTCCCGGGGCTATATAGCAGCTTCCCACTAGCTAGCTATTTTACACACAGTAGTGTATATATGGCAATGCTAATCTCAATTTGTCCCACCCTCTCCTTCCCCCAGGGTCCACAATTCTGGTCTCTACATCTGATTCTCCATTCCTCCCCTGCAAATAGGTTCATCAGTACCATTATTTTTTTAGACTCCATATATATGTTTTAATATGATATTTGTTTTCCTCTAACCGACTTCACTCTTGTATAGCAGAATCTAGTTTCATCCGCCTCACTACAACTGATGCAAATGGCTGAGTAATATTCCACTGCATATAGGCACCACAATTTCTTGTTGAATTAGAACACTTCCTAACAGCATACACAGAAGTAAACTCAAAATGGATTAATAACCTAGATGCAAGTCCAGAAACTATAAAACTTTTAGAGGAAAACATAAGCAGAACACTCTGATATAAATTGCAGCAAAGTCCTCTTTATCTAATGTCCTAGAGTAATGGAAATAAAACCAAAATTAAATGGGACCTAATTTAGCAATTATATTTTTGAAAGTCAAAATTTGTATATTACAATCTTATTTAGAGAAAACAATCTGAGGCTTAAGAGTTTTTTCATTATTTTCTAACTTTATTTCTCAATACTTTATTATTAGAAAGTAATAGCAAATGATTTTATTTTCTGGACAAATGAGAATTAGTATAGCATTCAGAAGAGTTAAAATTTGAAAGAGGAGCTATAATATTCTGATGGTAGAGCTGGGTGCCTGATTTCAATTCACTTGTATACTTTAATCAAAAATCATTATAATTGTGGTACCACATTCTGTTGCTAGATATTATTATTCATTTTCTTGTCCAAATGCTCTAAAATTTTTGAGCACCTACAGTTTTAAAACAATGTACACTTATTCTTCAAATCTTAGACTATATAGCACAGAGTTCAATTTATAGTGTTCAATATAAATTATGAGTTAATGAAGTGACTTATAAATTCAAATTACTATAAAACAGTAGCAAGGTGATTTAATGAATATTTGGCATCTAACATATTCAATTGGAGAAAAGTGTCTGCTTCTCCAGTGTTTTATCATCATGGATTACATACATATATGTGTGTGTATATGCATATATTACATTTATATACACAACTTATATATTTATACTTATGATACAAATGTCAATGTAAATGTAGAGTGAAAACTTCTATATAGGGAGACAAGAAAGGAGTGTTTATAGCATTTTGAGGCTGTTATGGAGCTTATACCGAGGGATTCTGCTGAGTCCATAGTTCTAAGAGGGCTTCTTTCCTGCTGAGGAAGTGGTGCTCGGTGCATGCATGACTGAACTCCCTGAATAAGTGTAGCATCCGCAGCTCTGAGTCATGGAGGTGTTCAGAGGCCTCAGTCTTTGTTGATTCAAGCGTCATTCATGGGAAAATTGCTCCAGTTGATTTATCGATATTTGTCCAGTTCCAGATTATTTTATGAATACATGTCACAAAAATCAAATAAATAAATATTATTTTGGTATTAAGAACTTTTATACTAAAACTGTAGTTTCAGTGATTATTCTTAGGGGAAAGAAAACTGAAAAATAGCTTTTCCCTATTTTTCAGCCTTTTGCAGATTTTGAGAATCAAAACAGTTCTCATGTGCTTTATTTCTTTGCAGTGATTTTTGCAAGAGAAGAAAATAAAAACATCTGCTGAGATTCTTTGCCCCCTGGGATTGAGGAAAATAGGAAAAATATAAAGGCAATGATAGATGGATTTGAGAAATATATTTTATGATTTTTTTTCTTTAAAGGAATTAGTATGTATTTGTTATGCATTTATTCTTAATAGAAAGGTTTTTTACTGAAAAAAATTTATGAACAGAATATTCAGGTGATTTCTTGGTCAGTACATTTAGAAATACTTGATGGACCTAATTGAATGTATTTTTTCTTTGCTAATATTAACAATTTACTTTTTATTGTAGAGAAAGAAATGGTATGACCATTTAACAAATGTGTATTTTCTTCCAGTTGTTACACAAGAATTATTGTTTAATATATCCAAAAGGTTTAGTAGGCATTTGGGGTTCACTTGGTTCCTCTATAGTGAATATCCTCAAAGTTCAGTTGCGCTCTTATCTTAGTGAACTGGGTATATTTTTTTAACTCATCCTATAGTATCACCCTATAGTATCCCATGGACAGAGGAGCCTGGCAGGCTACAATCCATGTGGTTGCAAGGCTCAGACACTACTTAGTGACTAAACCACCCCCATAGTATCACCTGTGCTATTTTCAAGTATAAATATAATTTCCTTCCTCAGGTCTCACTCCTTTAAACTTGCTTTCAACATTCAGTGATGCTCATTAGCCATCACAGTTTATCTTTTGCCACCCTCCATATTAATAACGTCTTTAATTTCTCTATCACTGTCACTTTTTTGTGTTTCCTTTACTCACATCACTTATTTGCATTCACTATATACCTGAGAAATTTTCCTTAGCATCATTGTGCCTTTATTTCTCTAAATAAAGCAGGTCTCCTTTTTAAATTTGACTCAACATTTTTGGCTAAGGTAAGACATGACTACTTGGATGTCACAACTTCCTCAAAACAATATACATAAAATTGAATGTATTTTATACCCCACCTCTACCATTAGGCTGTGACTTTTAATTCATTGTATCTTGACTCAGACACATCTTTATGAATCAAAATAGGAACCATTACAATCAACAAAGTTTTGCCAACAAGAAATGTTTGTTTATTCCTGAAGTGTAAAAATCTATGTGTTAGGATTTAACAAACTCTTGGAAAGCATTTTCTACCTCCTCCTGGTTGTGGAAGAGTTTTCCCTGCAAAAAATTGTCAAGATGCTTGATGAAGTGGTAGTCAGTTGGCAAGAGGTCAGGTGAATATGGCAGATGAGGCAAAATTTCATAGCCCAATTTGTTCAACTTTTGAAGCATTGGTTGTTCAATATGTGACTGGGCATTGTTGTGGAGAAGTATTGGGCCCATTCTATCCACCAATGCCAGTCACAGGCCTTGCAGATTTTGGTGCATCTCATTGACTTGCTGAGCATACTTCTCAAATGTAAACCAGGATTCAGAAAGCTGTAGTGGATAAGATGGACAGCAGACCACCAAACAGTGACCTTGATCTTCCGTGGTGTAAGTTTGGCTTTGGGAAGTGCTTTGGAGCTTCTTCTCAGTCCAGCCACTGAGCTGGCCATGACTGGTTGTTGGATAAAGTCCACATTTCATTGCACATCCCAATCTGATCAAGAAATGGTTCACTGTTGTTGCATAACATAAAAGAATGTGACACTTCAAAATGATGATTTTTTTTTTTTGTCAGCTCCTGAAGCCCCCACTTATTGAGCTCTTTCACCTTTCCAATTTACTTCAAAGGTCAAATGACTATAAAATGGTCAACATTGAGTTCTTTGGCAACTAGTAGTTGTAAGAGGATCAGATTTGATGATGGCTCTCAGTTGGTCATTGTCAACTTCGGATGATTGGCCATTGCACTTCTCATCTTCAAGGCTCTCATCTCCTTTACAAAACACTTGAGTCACCACTGCACTGTATGTTCATTAGCAGTTCCTGGGCCAAGTGCATTGTTAATATTGAGAGGTTTCTCTGCTGCTTTACAACAAAAATCACTTGGATTTTCTGTTTGTCTAACATCATTTCTATAGTCTAAAATAAATATATGTATATTAGAAAACAGCAAATAATAAGTCATTAGTAAAAAATTATAAAACAAGAAATGTGCATTAAGATGATGTATAACATAACCACATTAATTTAAGAATGTATTCTAATATCAAATGGTAAAATTAAAAAATACAAAACCACAATTTTTGCACCAACCTAATATATTTTACCTCTTAAAATCCACAGAATGATCTCTTTCCTCTTTTTTCTCCAGAAAGAGAGACTTCTTCAGTGTGTTCTTTTCTTTTGTACCTCTCATCTGAGATATGCTATTCATTTATTATGTATAAAATCACTTTACATCTATTTTTTCAGCTGACATTTGTGCCAAAGCATTGTATTTTATAGGAAGATCAAATGAATTTTTGTAAAAGTCAATATGTTCATAAAGATCTCAATATACCCATATTCATATCTTTATCTTCTGAAGATAAAGTACAATTGGCTTTAGTTTTAATAAGAAATAGAGCTGAGAGGATTATAAAATATCACCCACAAGAAAAATAGGTTATACAGCAGAATATTTAGGTAAGTTGTTTCTTTGTTTGTTTTTATTTTTATTTATTTATTTATTTATTTTTGCATTTTTTGAGGAAGCTTTATTTCTTTTTTATTTATTTATTTTTTCTCTCCTTTATTTATTTATTTATTTATTTATTTTTTCAGTGGGTTTTGTCATACATTGATATGAATCAGCCATAGAGTTACACGTATTCCCCATCCCGATCCCCCCTCCCACCTCCCTCTCCACCCGATTCCTCTGGGTCTTCCCAGTGCACCAGGCCCGAGCACTTGTCTCATGCATCCCACCTGGGCTGGTGATCTGTTTCACCATAGATAATATACATGCTGTTCTTTTGAAACATCCCACCCTCACCTTCTCCCACAGAGTTCAATAGTCTGTTCTGTATTTCTGTGTCTCTTTTTCTGTTTTGCATATAGGGTTGTCGTTACCATCTTTCTAAATTCCATATATATGTGTTAGTATGCTGTAATGTTCTTTATCTTTCTGGCTTACTTCACTCTGTATAATGGGCTCCAGTTTCATGCTTAATAGACAAGGAAACTACAAAGTAGGGTGGAGTAGAAAGAGGAAAGGTAGAATGCCTACATATGTCAGGGAAGTCAAATGAAAGATAAGAGTTTAAGAGTTTTCAGGTTCTTGGATATAGACAAGAGTGGCACAGCTTAGCTCCATTGATCCTAGGGAACTGATGTAAAAACCTTAGAAAATCTATTTGGAAGTTTCCAGGTAAGAATTTTCTTGGCATTCTTAGGAAGTTTTATGTCTGTTTGCTTGTTTTGTTTTTCAGAATCTTATAGTCTGGGGAGGGATTCCCTTGTGGCTCAGTAAAGACTGCCTGCAATGCAAGAGACCTGGGTTCAATCCCTAGGTTGGGGAGATCCCCTGGAGAAGGGAAAGGCTACCCACTCCAGTATCCTGGCCTAGAGAATTCCATGGGGTCTCAAAGAGTCGGATTCAACTGAGCAACTTTCACTCACATAGTCTGGGGGAAATTGATTAGAACTTTCACACATGAAAATTAGGTTTTTAGCAGTCAATGGATGTTACTGGTACAAAGGGATCCACTGACATCAAATCAAAAGCAAGGTCGGGACAGGCTGCTCTTCCATCAAGGGATAGGTTGAACATTTCTGAGTCTCAGTCAAGGACCAGACAGGACAGGAAGTGGTCATGATCTAGTAAGCAAGCCCTGCTTCCTGTCATCACAACGTTAAAAGTGAATGTTTGTGGTATTTGTGGCCCTGTGTGAAAAGTGAGCCATTGTACAAAGAACATATTGTTTATATACAAAGTACATGTTATACAAACCCTATGATTGGTAATAACAAAAACATAACACACTTATGGAGCAAATTATGCCCTAACCTTGGTATTTTACAAGGAAATTTGAAGGTTATGTTTACTTAAACATTACCTGATAACATTTGCTGAGTTCATCCTTATTCAACACGGGCTGCAATCCATTGTAAGCACTACTAAACTTGTATTCTAAGGCTTTAATTTTTAGATACATCTATAATGGTGAGTAAAATGTATGAAAATATTCAAAATATTATAAAATGACTCATGACTCTAGAATTCTTAAGGATTCTGATTTCATGTTTCTGAATCACAAAGATTAACCCTCTCAGCAAATGGGAAATGAGTAGTATGCAATGTGTGAAGTTCTAACTTGTGATTGACTCTGCTACTGTACATTTATCTTTGCACTTGAGAAAATTCCAACAAAATCTAGAATCAAGCAGAGATTTAATAATTTCAGTTCTATAATTGCTGTATTTCTGGTATTATCTATAAATAACAATGCTGCACTCATTCTTTTTTCAACATGCTGTAGAATTTTGCTCTTCTAAATCTGAATGAAAATACCATCACTGCTAGTGCAGGATAACTTGTTTCCTCTTAGTCTCTACTTCCTCTGTTTGACACTTACCTCTTATGCTGTCTTTTTAAGTGAATACTTTGTTTCTTTATTCCTTGTATTAATAATTCTTTTAGTCCTCTTTTAAAATGCAAGTAATCCCTCTAACTTTTAACAAATGATTATTTCCCTCATTTCTGTCTTTCAAATCTCACAAAACAGCTTATGGCCCACAATAATTTGGAACAAAAAAAAATGGAATTCTAGTTTAATTAGGCTGATACCATATGAACCCACCACAAATAAATTTCAAGTTGGTATTCACACATACTACTTTTAACAAGATTTAATACATATTACAAGTAAATATATTCACAAAATCAAGTTTTTATCAATGAAATATCTATCCTTATACCTGAGAACACAGTAATCATTTCCAAATTGGATGGGAAGTATTTTTACCAATCTTGAGTTTTTTCCTCTTCAAGCTGTGGAATCCCTCCTTTGATACTCTGTAACTTAATACTGAGATACATGGTTAACTAATCTTAAACTATTATGCATGTGATAAGAAACAGGAGAGGAGAAAATATATTATGTAGAAATTATTTCAAACTAAGTTTTTTAAAATTCTTACTCCTATTAAAATCCTCAATTCTGAATTGGATCACATTGTTGTAGCTACTTGTAAATCTGTTTAGTAAGCTCATTGTAATAAACTCAACCTAATCGAGCTAATGTCCTTTCCACAGTGATCCTCAGTTTGAAACTGAATCCCTGTGTGTTCCAAGTTTCTGTTGTTATCATTTGCTATGTATCACATCTTATGGGTCATACTTTGTCACACACACACTAACTTGTTTTTAACCTGAGTCTAATGATAGATACAGACAATAGAAAGTGGAAGAGTAGAATAAACCAAGTAATAGATGCACTAAAATTGTGCCCATCTTTATCCTTGCAACCTGTGAATATATGTCACCTGTTATGGCAAAAGGGACTTTGCAAGTTATGATTAAGTTAAGAAACAAGATGAAATTTTATCCTGGGTTATCTGGATGAGTCTAGGAGTAAAAGAGAAGGACCAGAATCAGATAAGGAGACCTGGTGATGATGAAAATGGAGTAGGAGTTTGGAAGATGCCACACTGCTGTCTCTGAAAATGGAGAAAGAATTCCCAAGCCAAGGAATATGAGAGCCCTCTAGAAGGTGTGCTCCCCTGGTAATTCAGCTGGTAAAGAATCTCCCTGCAATGCAGAAGACCCTGGCTTGATTCCTGGGTCAGAAAGATCCCCTGGAGAAGGAATAGTCTATCCACTCTAATATTCTTGGTCTTTCCTGGTGCCTCAGTTGGTAAAAATCCATCTGCAATGTGAGAGATTTGGGTTCAATCTCTGGGTTGGAAAGATCCCCTGGTGGAGGGCATGGCAACCCACTCCAGTATTCTTGCTTAGAGAATCCCCATAGACAAAGGAGCCTGGCAGACTATATCTATGGGGTCACTAAGAGTTGGACTCAACTGAGCGACTAAGCACACACACCCTAGAAAGTGAAAAAGATAAGGAAACAAATTATCTCCTAGTACTCAGCAGAAATTGTTATGGCTTCTTTATAAAAGCAATAGGAAACTAAGGGGATAAATCCTGAAGGTCATCAATGTCTAATAAAGCAATTATTTCAGAGGAAGCTATAGATTTTGAGGCAAGGGAAGATTAACCTTCACACAAAGTGTGAAGAGATATTTCCACAAATGAAGGAGGATCAGAACAATTTAGAAGTTTAAGTTCCATGGGATTTAACTATAGGTGCATCCCAATTTTCAAAATTCCACTCCTACAAAATTGTTTCCCTACTTCAAAATAATAGACCTTGAATATTTTGGAATTTCTTTTGTGGTAAAACTTGATTTCTAGCAGGATTAAATTTAGGGCTTTATTTTCAGAAATCTTAACCATGGAGCTGTAAGAGTTTAGGGTATTCAAAGAAACAAGAGCTTGGGCTTGGTAGTTAATATTATGAGTTCCTCTTTTAATCCCTAAATTGCCCAGTATATTTTAAAACACACACCTAACTTTATTATACTGTTTATTTTGGCAACATTTCTTATGGTAGCAAATAATTTGTTACCTAATACCTTTTGTTGTCTAATCTCTTGATTACAGGTGATATTTTAAGTTATTGTTTTGTCAATTTCCATGTTTTACAACATAATATGATGTATGAAGACTGTCTTTACCATTGGAAATACTGTCATTTGTATCTGTAATTATATAAGATCACTATGGATAAACTGTACACAATTCAAAGTATCCATTTTAGGGTTCTGTTCCACTAGAAACATTTGCTGTACTAAATTTTATATCTGAAAACAAGAGAAGCAGAACTTACTAAAGAATATGTATAAAAGCATTTGTTAGAGGCATCATTGAAAGTGAAGTCACTCAGTCATGTCTGACTCTTTGTGACCCCATGGACTGTAGCCTGTCAATCTCCTCCATCCATGGGGTTTCTGTGAGGATATGCTGGAACCCACAAGGATAGCCTAAAACCCTCCTTAGTCTCTCAATACCAGGATGTCACCTAGATAGAGATATTCCACAGGAAAAAATAATGCCCTTTATCATGAAGCAAAACATACACCTGGCCCAGTAGCTGGAAGATCTTAAGAAATCCATCAGGAGGTAAAGGAGCCTGGTTGCTGCCTCGCATCAATGGCAGAAGAGACAACTATGTGACCAGCTGTAATCGCTCATGCCCTGCACTGACTTTGTGAGATTAAAAGAGAAACATAGCTACTGTTTCACCTCCATCTTCAACATCTCAAGCTATCTCTGCTCCCTTCTCTACAGTGAAGAGAATTCTGGGAAATATAGTTGATTGAATACAAATCCTGCAATAGTATCCAGAATGTTGGAAACCACATAATGCTATTACTGCCTGTTCACTGTAGATTGGAGTCAGAGTTGAAGCAGTGTCCAGGTGGCCACTAATTTTACTTGAATTTGAGCCTTTAATTGTAGGGAGTTTAGGGGTTCTGCTATAAAACTCAGGATGTTGGAGAAGAGCACTAGTGGGTGTATAGTGGGGTAGTGGCTAATAACCTAGCATAATTACAAACTTAACAGCTCATGCAGCTGCATGATTGGCACACATGACAGTTCAACAAATACTTGTTGGGTGAAGGATGATTGAACATTCTAGCATTCTAATAATCCTGATGTTTAGTAGACTAAGGGTCTTTATTCTTCATTACATCTTGGAATTAATTTTTATAACTTTCTCCATTCAAACACCTAATGCGCTATTTCTAATATACTTAACATTGAATTTAAGTTTGTCTATCTTATTATGGTGAATGTACATCTCATATTCTCCAGATCACAAACTCAATGATAATTATTTGAATGTATTAATTTACTCAACAAGTATTTCAAAGAGTTTAAGATATCAGAGATATGATGTGAGGAATCTAGAAATATACAGTGTTTTAATTTGAATATACATATGAACTAAACTAATCTTAGTATTTGATTCATTCATTTTATGCTTCTTTTTGTTTACAAATTTATTTTGTAAAATTTTAAAAAAGTATTATATATCAAAATAATTTTACATTCACAAACTAAATTTTATATTTTAAATATTAAAATGTATAATTTTTTCATTTTATATGATACAAATTTTATGTTCACAACCTCACAAAATATTTACATAATAGTGTTTCCTCTATTCACATGAATGACCCAATTCAGTGCTTCCATAATTTAAAATTTTGTAATAGTAGCCTTAATATTGTTTTTCTATAAATTCTGAGTTTGATATTTACACTCTGTAAAGTCAAAAAATATAAAATTTTCCCAGGAGGAAACTAAAGTCAATTTGACCCTTAAATCTCATTTTATTCCTAAAGCTCTAGAGATTCTAGTTCATTATTTCTGCAATTCTAATACAAACAGTATTTTCCTGAGTATATAAAATCTCCATTAATACATAAACTTGATTTGCATTTTTATAATATCTTTTGGCCTTGGCCAATCTACCATTAGCATATGCAGTAAATCTAAATGACAGACATTTTAAAATTGCAATCCATTATGCTATTTGTAGTGGTAGTCCTTAGGTCTTTTTAATATGTTATTTCAAATAATTCAGTTTTTTAGATAAAATCAGTTTGATCACTAGTATTTTCAGGCAATTAAAAAAAAATGTGTGTTGGGTGAGGGCTTTGCCTAGAAACCCATCTGGGAAACCCAATGAAGTATGTCCTTCAAAGTGAGTAAAGTTATGGTTGATGAATTTGGTGATTGTCCTAATAATGTATTTCACCTTTCTATATTCAATGATAATGGTGTAGAAGAGAAATTATTGGCTACTTAGTATGTCCCAGGCAATTTCTAATGACTTCATGTAGTAGCATGTTTACTCATTCTTAATCTTTTGTACTTTCATGACAGTATGCCATTCATTCGCTCATGAAATACTGGCTGCATGGTGGTGAATAATCTTCTAGGCTGGATAGCCCCTATTTAGGGTTATTGATTCTAGAGAAGGAAGTGATTTTGCAAGCGTTACTGACCAGTGTTCTTGAACTCCTTAATCAACAGAAATTGATAAGAGGTCAGACAAGAAATTCAGGCAAGGATTTTATAGGACTTGTGCTACAACACAAGGGAGTAAAAAGGAACAGGTTCCCTTACTCCTGTGGGAGTGAGTGTGCATGTTTCTAATTGAGGGTGAGGGCAGAGGTGGGTTCAGAGATTGGGTTGAAGGGGTGCCTTAGGGTTGGCTTACCCAACCTCTTATCGATGCTGTGGGCAAGGTGCATGTGTAGTACCTTGCTTTTGTTCCCAACACCCTATTTTTGCTGGGTTGTTTTTTTTGTCATTTTGTATCTTCTTCATAATTTGGGTTGAGATGAGGTTTCCATCCTTGGGTCCAGGGAAGATCCCCTGGAAAAGAGTATGGCAACCCACTCCAGTATTTCTTGCCTGGAGAATTCCATGGATAGAGGAGCCTGTCAGGTTATAATCCATGGGGTTGCAGAGAGTTGGACATGATTGAGTGCACATGCTCACAAACACACATGCAATCCAATAGAATTAGCATCTTTGGAAGAAGCCAGAGATGACAGGAATAAACGTGCACAGAGAAAAGGCCACTCGAGTTGAGTGAGGTAGTGATCTGAGCCAGAGAGGCCTCAGGAGAAATCAAACCTTCCACCAACTTGATGTAGGTTTTTGAGCCAAGAGATCTATGAGAGAACAAATTTCTTTTGTTAGGCTGCTCAGTTTGTGATTTTTGTTATGTTAGCCCTAGCTAATTTAGTAGCTCAACATTCCTGCTCCAACTCTGGAACACTTTGATGGCTCTTCTAGCTTCAGAGCTCCCACAGGGTTAGTTGGGGCTTTGTTGTGACTACTTTGATGTCTAACTCCTCATTTTCTTTAAAGGAAACTTAGCTTCCTTTCCTATCGTCTCCTCAGCCCCACAGTGCTTGATACCAAAGCATTCCCTACTGAACCTTCTACATGCTAATACCCACCTCACTGCATGCTGATGAGAACTTCACCTGCAACAATCAATCTTTATGTGTATCCCTTCCTGGTTTATGTACATCAAAGTTTTAGTAATAAAAATGCTACAGCTTGCCAGTATAAATTATTGGTAACTTAAAAAATCCTAAAGTACTGATATCTGGGGCGGGGGGAATTGACTTAGTAGGAATTGGAGAAAAAATTCTAAATGATCTATGTTTTACTTTGAAATAGGTACACAACAATCATTCAACTAAAGTGTTGATTATTTGGTATTATATTTCTGAAATAAAATTTGAAATATATACACATAATGTATTTATGTATATTTTTGAAATATATACATATACAAAATTGTGATATATAATTTTGATACATTTGATATGTTTTCTGGATATATATAAACACAATTTAAAATGTAGCTGCACATTTTCCCAAGGTTACTGATTTTTAAAAGCATATTGACATTTTAAAAATGTGTTTATTGTACAACTATATTGAATAGTAAACATTGGGGATAGTCCCCAAGTTCAATTAGAAGAAAGTGGGACAGATTATATAACAAATTTTATAAGATATCATATAACCATGAAAGTCATTTAAAAAATAATGCTGAATTGCATAGTATTCAATCTATATTGAATATGTAGAATAAAAATATTATGAATAAAATGTATATAACCTGTAAATACATATCAATGAAAAATGTAAGTATACATTAGTGTGAATGTATATGTATACATATTAGCAGAAATTAACATTGAGTGGAGGATTAACAAGCAATTATTCCTATGTGTTTTCTAATTTTTTCCAAATAATGAATATATAAAAAAGGGATAGATCACCCCAAAAGGAATATCTGTACAGAAATTCAAGAAGTCTCTTTACAGAAAGCAATGTCAAAGGTGCATTTGAACACCCTATCTCTAATAACACTGTTTGGCTGAGAGCTTTCTCCAGGGAGATCTTGGCATACTTCACTCTCTTTTGTTTCTTCTTTTCTATGACTAGGAAGTCTGATTCTCTAAATCTATGTATTTTTAACAATTTTCTAACTGTAGTAAATGCTTGGCCATTGAATGCATTCCTTAAGATCATATCTTTGATTACCTTCTCTCAGGGTTCACGGGCTGTGAGAGAGAATATATTTTCCCCATATCTGTGGCCTCATAGAACTCTAAACATAGCTCGGCAGCCTTTCCTACTTTTGTGACATTTTACTCCTATCCATATCATTCACTATGTTTCTATCACCAAGCGATGGCCTATTTGCTTTCTACCATTCCAGTTCTTCACTTTTGATATCATGTCATAGAGAGTCACTGAAATCATTGGAAAGTGAAAGTGAAGGTTGCTCAGTTGTGTCCAGCTCTTTGCGATCCCATGAACTATATAGTCCATGGAATTCTCCAGGACAGAATACTGGAGTGGGTAGCCTTTCCCTTCTCTAGGGGAGTCTATCTGACCCAGGGATCAAACACAGGTCGCCCGCATTGCAGGTGGATTCTTTACCAGCTGAGCCACAAGGGAAGCCCATTGAAATGTCTTGACAAACACAGGTGGAAATACAAGTTAGGTGATTATGTGAATGTGAAACTCAAAGTTCCATTGAAGGAACTGTCTGTTCATATTCTGGAATCTATGGTGCTATTGAAACTGATGGGGTGAGGTTCGTAAAATTCTCTAAAACAGGTTGGACCTATTTGCCATGAAAAATCTCCAGATGCTGATATCTAAGAGAACAGTACTGCAAACTCGATAGCTGACATGTGTTACTAAATGTATCATTTTTTTCCTGTCTAAAATTAGGTATACCTTTGAAATAATATACTGTCCATCTTTATTCAAGGTGCACTGTGGTTAGAATAAACTGTGTGAAACTATGTAGAACGTTTCAATGTAAAGTAAAATCTTATCTGTAGTGTGACTAATGTCACATGTTCTATTTTTTTCACATTGACATTATATACCTGTGTAACTGAGTATCTTATTCTAATATATATACTCTTTATCTCCCCTCTACATTGACTCTTCCTAGTTAATTGAAAATAGAAAAACTTTTTATTTCTTGACAAAGAATATCATCATGTTAGAACAATTTATGGTTTTTGACTGAACCAATTTAAGAAAATGCTATTTTATTGTTTCCAAAGGAAGTCAGTTCTTTGATTCATCAAAATTTAGCATATCAAAATGTTATTGCATAAATTATGTAAACCAAGATAGCTGAAATTACCAATGAACAACTTTCAACTATATTATCTCAAGAAATGCATATATAACATTTTCAAAAATGGCAATACACAAAACTCCTAGACTGCATACTAATTCTGAAAGATGCTGATGAAATGAAAGTTTCTCTATACCATGAACTAGTCATTCTTGCATAGTCCAATAGTTGCTGGTGCTCTTCTCAAACTTTATCAGATCCATCATATTTTTTATACTCAAAATAATTCATGGACAATTATTTTCCATATAAAATAGCATAAAAAAATAAGTTCTCCCAAGGTTTCAGTTCAGTTCAGTCGCTCAGTCGTGTCTCTTTGTGACCCCATGGGCTGCAGCAAGACAGGCCTCACTGTCCACCCCCAACACCCAGAGTTTACTCAAGCTCATGTCTATTGAGTCAGTGATTCCATCCAACCATAACATCCTCTGTTGTCCCCTTCTCTTCCTGCCTTCAATCTTTCCCAGCATCAGGGTCTTTTCAAGAGTCAGCTCTTCCCATCAGGTGGCCAAAGTATTGGGGTTTCAGCTTCAGATTCAGTCCTTCCAATGAACACTCAGAACTGATCTCCCTTAGGATTAACTGTTTTAATCTCATTGCAGCCCAAGGGACTCTCAAGAATCTTCTCTAACACCACAGTTCAAAAACATCAATTCTTCTGCACTCAGCTTTCCTTATAGTCCAAGTCTCACATCCATACATGACCACTGGAAAAAACATAGCCTTGACTAGATGGACCTTTGTTGGCAAAGTAATGTCTGCTTTTTAATATGCCGCCTAGGTTGGTCATAAGTTTCCTTTCAAGCAGTAAGTGTCTTTTAATTTCATGGCTGCAATCACCATCTGCAGTGATTTTGGAGCCCCTCAAAAATAAAGTCAGCCACTGTTTCCAGTGTTTCCCCATCTATTTCCCATGGAGTGATGGGACCAGATGCCATGATCTTAGTTTTCTGAATGTTGAGCTTTAAGTCAACTTTTGCACTCTCCTGTTTCACTTTCATCAAGAGGCTCTTTAGTTCTTCTTCACTTCCTGCCATAAGGGTGGTGTCATCTGCATATCTGAGGTTATTGATATTTCTTCCACAAATCTTGATTCCAGCTTGTGCTTCCTCTAGCCCAGCATTTCTCATGATGGACTTTGCATATAATTAAATAAACAGGGTGACAATATACAGCCTTGACATTCTCCTTTTCCTATTGGGAACCAGTCTGTTGTTCCATGTCCAGTTCTAACTGTTGCTTCTTGACCTGCATACAGGTTTCTCAAGAGGCAGGTCAGGTGGTCTGGTATTTCCATCTCTTTCAGAATTTTCCACAGTTTATTGTGATTCACACAGCCAAAGGCTTTGGCATAGTCAATGAAGCAGAAATGTTTTTCTGGAACTTTATTGCTTTTTCGATGATCCAGCAGATGTTGGCAATTTGATCTCTGGTTCCTCTGCCTTTTCTAAAACCAGCGTGAGCATCTGGAAGTCCATGGTTCACGTATCATTGAAGCCTGGCTTGGAGAATTTTGAGCATTACTTTACTAGCATGTGAGAAGAGTGTAACTGTGTGGTAGTTTGCACTTTCTTTGGCATTGCCTTTCTTAGAGATTGGAATGAAAACTGACCTGTTCCAGGGCTGTAGCCACTGCTGAGTTTTCCAAATTTGCTGGCATATTGAGTACAACATTTTCACAGCATCATCTTTCAAGATTTGAAATAGCTCAACTAGAATTCCATCACCTCTACCAGCTGTGTTCATACTGATGCTTCCTATGGCCCACTTGACTTCGCATTCTAGGATGTCTGGTTTTAGGTGAGTGATCACACCATTGGGATTATCTGGGTCGTGAAGATCTTTTTTGTATAGTTCTGTGTATTCTTGCCACTTCTTCTTAATATCTTCTGCTTCTGTTAGGTCCATAAAATTTCTGTCCTTTATTGAGCCCATCTTTGCATGAAATATTCCCTTGGTATCTCTAATTTTCTTGAAGAGATCTCTAGTCTTTCCCATTCTATTTTTTCCCTCTATTTCTTTGCACTGATCACTGAGGAAGGGTTTCTTATCTCTCCTTGCTATTCTTTGGAACTCTGCATTCAAATGGGTATATCTTTCCTTTTATCCTTTGCTTTTCACTTCTCTTCTTTTCACAGCTATTTGTAAGGCCTCCTCAGACAGCCATTTTGCTTTTTTGCATTTATTTTTCTTGGGGATGGTCTTGATTCCTGTCTCCTGTACGATGTCATGAACTTCCATCCATAGTTCATCAGGCAGTCTGTCTATCAGATCTAGTCCCTTAAATCTATTTCTCACATCCACTGTATAATCAGAAGGGATTTGATTTAGGTCATACCTGAATGGTCTAATGGTTTTCCTTACTTTGTTCAATTTAAGTCTGATTTTTGCAATAAGGAGTTCATGATCTGAGCAACAGTCTTGTTTTTGCTGACTGTATGGAGCTTCTCCATCTTTGGCTGAAAAGAATATAATCAATATGATTTTTATATTGATCATCTAGTGATGTCCACGTGTAGAGTCTTCTCTTGTGTTGTTGGGAGAGGGTGTTTGCTCTGATGGTGAGCCGTGGCTGCCGGGCACTGGATCAGTGAGCGGTTGAGAGGAGATACCCCACGTCAAAGGTCAGAGAAACACCAGTAAGGTGGTAGGTGCTCTGAGAGGGCACCAGAGGGCAGATAGACTGAAACAACAATCACAGAAAACTAACCAATTTAATCACATGGACCACAACCTTGTCTAACTCAATGAATTAAGCCATGTCGTGTATGGCCACCCAAGACAGCGGGTCATGTTGGAGAGTTCTGACAAAATGTGGTCCACTGGAGAAAGGAATGGCAAACCACTTCAAGTATTCTTGCCTTGAGAACCCCAGGAACAGCATGAAAAAGCAAAAAGTTAGGACACTAAAAGTTGAACTCCCCAGGTTGGTAGGTGCCTAATATGATATTGGAGATCAGTGAAGAAATAACTCCAGAAAGAATGAAGAGACAGAGCTTAAGCAAAAACACCACCAATTTGGTGATAGAAGCAAGGTCCGATGCTGTAAAGAACAATATTGCATAGGAACCTGGAATGTTAGGTCCATGAATCAAGGCAAATTGGAAGTGGTCAAACAGTGAGATGGCAAGAGTGAATATCGACAGAATCAGCAAACTAAAATGGATTGGAATGGGTGAATTTAACTCAGATGACCATTATATACTACTGTGGGCAAGAATCCCTTAGAATAAACGGAGTAGCCATCATAGTCCACAAAAGAGTCTGAAATGCAGTACTTGGATGCAATCTCAAAAATGACAGAATGATCTCTGTTCGTTTCCAAGGAAAACCATTCAATATCACTGTCATCCAAGTCTATGCCCCCACCAGTAATGCTGAAGAAGCTGAAGTTGAACGGTTCTATGAAGACCTACAAGACCTTGCAGAACTAACACCCCCAAAATATGCCCTTTTCATTATTCGGGACTGGAATGGAAAAGTAGGAAGTCAAGAAACACCTGGAGGAACAGGTAAATTTGACCTTGGAGTACAGAATGAAGTGGGACAAAGGCTAATAGAGTTTTGCCAAGAGATTGCACTGGTCATAACTAACACCCTCTTCCAAGTTTTAACGCATACTTTTAACAAAAAATTTTATTGGAGTATATATGCTTTAAAATATTGTGTTTCTGTTGTACAGCAAAGTGAATCACGTGTGTGCGTGTGTGTGTGTGTGTGTGTGTGTGTGTGTACACCCTCTCTTTTTTGGATTTTCTTCCTATTTAGGTCACCACAGTGTGTGGAGTAGAGTTCCCTCTGTTATATAGTGTGTTCTCATTAGTATGAACAATAAGTTCTGTAGAGGCTGTGGAGATAAATGAACTCCCCTACACTGATTGGAATGTAAATTCATGTTAATTTTATCAAAAGAAAATGCGGACAGGTGCACATTACATGCTATGGACACAATTTGAGCAGTAATTACTTCTCTACGCAACAGCTGTAAACATTTTCTCTTAGGAATATATAGAAGTAGATGTAGAAAATTTAAATATATAACAATTTGAAAACCTGTTTGGGAACTAAATTAAATATTTATTGTTTCTTAATAACTATATTTTATTGTATTAACATATTGGTGCATTAATATTTTATTATAAACTATACTTCAGGATAGTCCTGAATATTCATTGGAAGGACTGATGCTGAAGCTGAAGCTCCAATACTCTGGCCACCTGATGCAAAGAGCTGATTCATTGGAAAAGACCCTGATGCTGGGAAAGATTGAAGGCAGAAGAAGAAGGGGATGGCAGAGGATGAGATGGTTGGATGGCATCACTGATGTGATGGACATGAGTTAGAGTAAGTTCCAGATGTTGGTGATGGAAAGGGAAGCCTGGCGTGCTGTAGTCTATGGGGTCGCAAAGAGTTGGGCATGACTGAGCAACTGAACTGAACTGATACTTCAGAAATTCATTAAGAATTGGGCAAAGAAAATAATACTGAGGGCACCCTAAATCATTTGCAGCCACATTTATAAACATTGCTGTTTGGATGAAAATAGATCATTATTTAACTCTGTACAAAAAAAAAAATAAGCTTAAAATAGATTAAAGACCTAAATGTGAGACCAGAGACTATAAAACTCCTAGAGGAAAACTTAGGCAGAATATGTCCTGCCGTGAATTACAGAAACATCTTTTTTTCTGTTCCATCTCCCAGAATAATGGTAATAAAAGCAAAAAATAAACAAATGGGACCTACTCATACTCCAAAGCTTTAGCACAGCTTTTGATATGATAAGGAAATGATAAACAGAACCAAAAGACGACCCACAGATTGGGAGAGAATATTTGCAAATTCTGTGACCAATAAGGGATTAATCTCCAAAATTTACAAATAGCTCATGACATTTAACAGCATCAAGGCAAACAACCCACTTGAAAAATGAGCAGAAGACCAAAGAAGATGTTCTCCCCAAAGAAGACATACATATAACCAACAGGCACATGGAAAGATATTCAATATTGATAATTATTAGAGAAAGTCAAATCAAAACTACAATGAGATATCACCTCACATCAGCCAGAATGGCTATTGTCAAAAAAAAAAAAAAAAAAAAATCCACAAGCAGTAAAAGCTGGAAAGGGTGTGGAGAAAAGGGAATCTTCCTACACTGTTAGTGGGAATGTAAATTAGTGCAGCCACCATTGAGAGCAGCATGGATGTTCCTCCCACAACACTAAATATAGAGCTACCATATGACCCTTCAATCCCATTCCTGGACACATGTTCAGAGAAAAACATGATCCATAAGGATACATACAACCCAATGTTCATTGCAGCACTGTTTACAATAGCCAAGAAAGAGACAAAGAGACTCACAGACTTAGAAAGCAAACTTCTGGTGACTGGTGGGAAGGGATAGTTACAGGGTTTGGGATGGTCATGTACACACTGCAATATTTACAATGGATAACCAACAAGGGCATATTGTATAGCACATGGAATTCTGCTCAATGTGATGTGGCAGCTGGGATGAGGGGTGGGGGTTGAAGGAGAAATGGATACATGTATATATATATGGCTGAGTTGCTTTGCTGTCCAGCTAAAACTATCACAACATTTTAAATCGGCTATACCCGAATACAAAAAAAACATTTCAAAAAAAAAAAAAAAGTTGGAGTTTTGAGAAATCATCTAGTGGTGGGAACCTCACCAAAATTAAATTTTCCCAAGATGTTTGACAACAATGGACAATTAATAGTTTATAAAATGTAAAAACTGTGTCAACACGGATAATTCATTTTTAAAATAGGAATTCTCCCATGTTCAGAGTAGGATTGTTCACACACAGACACTGTTATGATATATCTTACCAAGATCAGAAATAACATGGTGTGCATACTTAATTGGTATTTATAGGTGTATGAAAAATCAAGTAGTGGAAGTGAGTCCAATAATAATGAGGGTGGATATGTAAAGAAGGAAAATATTGTACTATGAATTTTATTCTTGTAAGCATGGTTGGTGTTCTAAAATGCATTCTTATCCTTGTTTATTGGTTTCAGTTTCAGAAAATGAAATTTTGTTACTGCATTCACTTCTTGTATCTATTTTTGACAAGTGGAAGATGTAACTTGGAGCCAAGTGACTTGGATAAACTCCCACAGAGAATAGATTACAGGTTGCACCTCCTTGATGCTAATATTCCAAGACTCTCAAGAAAGACACCCCTGGAATGCAAAACAGGCAAGAAATTCATTTTTCTTTTTGAAAAATTGTACACATCTCAAAGATACAGAGATACAAACATATTTTTAAAAGGAAAAATGCTAAAAGAGAGGTTTAGTTCACTCTCCCTTTGGCATCAGAAAAATCTAAAATTTATTATTTTTAGATTTGTGTGTACCTATATGTTGTCTCCTATTATTGTTCATATCTGTTAGTAACAATTTGACTTTTCCATTATCTCTACTTCTAGTTCAACCTTTCTCTGAGTAGCTGCAGAGAAATCCAGCTGTCTAAATATCTAGCAAGTTCCTATCAAAATAAAAAGCAAAGCAGTTATCAAAATAGCAATGGGATGGATTTTCTCAAAATTGATGTTTGTTTGTCTTGGAGAATTACCTTTAAATATATCATGCTAATAATGAATGATTAAGACAGATTCTTGATTAACATGATAAAAATAATTACACAAATTGTTATATCTTTATTTCTTAACTCTTGAACTTCGTAATTAATTTATTTAAAATATTATTATTTTATTTAAAAATAACTAATATTTATTTTATGTATTTATATTTATAATAATAAATATTTATTTAATAAATAAATAACATAAAATATTTAACTTTTTAAAATTGGAAGAATTTACCTTCCAATATTAACTGAATAATATTAGACCTGTCTTTTGCACCCTGTCTCTAAATGCAGGATTCCTATTAGTTAAAATCTTTCCTTTTCTACATCTTTCTGTCTTTTCTGTGAGTTTTTCTTGTTAAGCCAGTAAATTTTTCTTGTTTTCATCAATCACATAAACAACATTACATTTACACACTAATGTAGGTGCTTTGGTAATTATTCTGTCTTCCCAGATAATTTTTCCTGGATGTGAAAGAAAACGTTGCCCATGGCTGTTAGCAGGTTTCGAAGCCTTATTAGGAGGCACTCATTGAAGTGTTCAGATTGAAATTATAGTGTTTAATGTACATAGCTCTAATTGTTTTAACTCATTAAAACAAATACAGTGGGCCATTTTTCACATAGGTTAAAATCAATAGCTTTATTATGATAAGTTAATTATGTCTCCATGAATAATAGGTGTTCACCTTTGTTTATCTGTCTATATTTTAGCGACAATAATTTACCTTCCAATATTAACTGAATAATATTAGACCTGTCTTTTGTAATCTCTGCCTGTAAATGCTGGATTTCTGTCTATTAGTTAAAAGCTTTCCTTTTCTACATTTTTCTGTCTTTGCTGCTGCTGCTGCTAAGTCGCTTCAGTCGTGTCCGACTTTGTGTGACCCCATAGACGGCAGCCCACCAGGCTCCCCCATCCCCAGGATTCTCCAGGCAAGAATACTGGAGTGGGTTGCCATTTCCTTCTCCAATGCATGAAAGTGAAAAGTTAAAGTGAAGTCGCTCAGTCGTGTCCGACTCTTCGCGACCCCACGGACTGCAGCCCACCAGGCTCCTCCGTCCATGGGATTTTCCAGGCAAGAGTACTGGAGTGGGGTGCCATTGTCTTCTCCTGTCTTTTCTGAGGTAGCCTCATATTGTCAGTACCCAGATGTTCCCTTCTGTGTGTATTATTGGAAGTATAGGAAGAAAAGTAGTATAACAGGTTAAACGTAAACTTGGTCCTTTAAGTCATTGAAACAACTCTCACTATGAATAGGACATTAGAATAAAATATAAGAATAGTATATTAAGGTAAAATATTGGTAGTAAGGTCTTTAGAAGACCTCCTTTCAATTGAGTTCAGTACACTGCAGATGGTGATTGCAGCCATGAAATTAAAAGACACTTACTCCTTGGAAGGAAAGTTATGACCAACCTAGATAGCATATTAAAAAGCAGAGACATTACTTTGTCAACAAAGGTCTGTCTAGTCAAGGCTATGGTTCTTCCAGTGGTCATGTATGGATGTGAGAGTTGGACTATAAAGAAAGCTGAGTGCACAAGAATTGATGCTTTTGAACTGTGGTGTTGGAGAGGACTCTTGAGAGTCCCTTGGACTGCAAGGAGATCCAACCAGTCCATCCTAAAGGAGATCAGTCCTGGGTGTTCATTAGAAGGACTGATGCTGAAGCTGAAGCTCCAATACTTAGGTCACCTGATGCGAAGAGTTGACTCACTGGAAAAGACCCTGATGCTGGGAGAGATTGAGGGCAGGAGGAGAAGGGGACGACAAAGGATGTGATGGTTGGATGGCATCACCGACTCAATGGACATGGGTTTGGGTGGACTCCGGGAGTTGGTGATGGGCAGGGAGACCTGGCGTGCTGTGGTTCATGGTGTCACAAAGAGTGAGACATGACTGAGCGACTCAACTGAACAAGTTCAATTGAGTTCAGTATCATCAGTGAGTCTGGAAAACTTAGATTTCCGGTGTTTGTGGAAGCCACAATTTAGTTCTCCTGAGGTGCTGGCTCACATAGGAAACATAAATCCCACTAGGTATTCATTTCACATTAATAGCTTTCTGAATGATAAGGAACACTTAAAAGGATCCCTCTCAGCATGGGGACAGCCTATCTTTCCTCCGGAACACTTTTATGTAGATGAAATCTCACAAGAGAAATGACAGACTTCTCTATGTTGATCCTCCAGGTCCTTATGACTTTAGTTTCCAGGGAAGGGAGAAGCCCTTTTAAAATATTGGAAACAATTATGGAGAATTCAGTTAAATCAGGCCCAGGGCATCATCTCAGACCCAATTTGTAGACATGTCAAACACAAGTTCAAAGGGAAAAGTATATTCTTGCTTGCAGGAATTCTGTACTCTGTACCAAAGCTAGTATAATAGTAAAGCTCCAGACCATTTTAATCCAATAGATTGTGGAAGGTTAGTCAATAAATTGTTGAATTGTTTTGTTGGCTTTTGATTTCTTTACAGTTTGGTTCATCCATTCTATTTATCCAAAGGGCTGAGGATAAAAAAATGTAATAACCAATAGGTACCCACAAACATTTATGTAACTTCTACATGGCAGGGGAAACAAAATTAATCCTCTCTGATTCAGTATGGTCTGATACCTTGAAGTAGGAATTCTGTGTATTATGAGAGCTAGTATTACTGTTTATGATAATCAACTTTTGAAAAGAAAAAGATAATAGGCAGTTCAGACATCATACATAATGTAATTAGACAAAATCTCTTACCTTCCATGGGTGTCGATTTTGTAAAACCCAACTGCCACCAGGAATCTTCTGCAAGTATCTTGGAATTGGCACATAAAGAACTCTGACAAAAGCATTCCTCTTTAGTAAGTTTTGAATAATTTCATCTTTTTGGTAGGGGCTTCCCAAGTGGCATAGTGGTAAAAAATCCTCTTGCCAGTGAAGGAAACACGAGATCTGGGTTCAATTCCTGGATTGGGAAGATCCCTTGACATAGGAAATGGCAACCAACTACAGTATTCTTGCCTGGAAAATTCCATGGATAGAGGAGCCTGGCAGGCTACAGTCCACAGGGTCTCAAAAAATTCAGCCAAGACTGAGCGACTGAGCACACAGTGTCTAGTTACTCTGGCTTTATTGGTAACACAGCAATTTTAACAAGGCAAATAAAGACTGACATAGGAATTGCTTCAGAAGATAATTCCCATTACTCACCGAGTTACTTTTGTTTTTCTAAATCCAGGTAATTCTGTTGTGGAACCTTTTTAAAATGAATGAAAATTTCTTCTTCTTTTTTTGTCAGGCACAATGCAGATTTTTATTCCTAGAGAAATTTTGAGCAGTTTATGATGATAATCATGATGCAAAAATCATCAAGTTTCCAATATACCTGAATGATTTAATTTCAATAAGACTTTCTTTCATTTGTACTTTTGAGTTTAACTTCTGCCTCCAGCACTTTCATAAAACTATCCTATGCCATTTAGAATTGTTTCTTCATACATTGAGGGTTTATTGCAGAGAATTATACAAGATGTTAGGATTTATTCTAATTCAAAAATCATTTTTGAGTTGATGGCAACACTGTATTAGCTATCTACATTTCCAATTCCAGATAGTTAGGACTACTTGAGTTTTTATTTATTTATTTTTTTTCAAGGTCATATCATTTTTTTTTTCTTTTCCATTTATTTTTATTAGTTGGAGGCTAATTACTTCCAAACTCATTCTATGAGGCCACCATCACCCTAATTCCAAAACCAGACAAAGATGCCACAAAAAAAGAAAACTACAGGCCAATATCACTGATGAACATAGACACAAAAATCCTTAACAAAATTCTAGCAAACGGAATCCAACGACATATCAAAAAGATCATACATCATGACCAAGTGGGCTTTATCACAGGGATGCAAGGATTCTTTAATATCCACAAATCAATCAATGTAATACACCACATTAACAAATTGAAAGATAAAAACCATATGATTATCTCAATAGATGCAGAAAAAACCTTTAACAAAATTCAACATCCATTTATGATAAATACTTGAGTTTTTAAATTTTTATTTTATTTTGGAGTATAGTTGAGCAGTAATGTTGTGTTAGTTTCAGGTGTACAACAAAGTGATTCAGTTATACATGTATCTATTTGAAAATTTCTTATTAAAAATGGGGCTTCTGAGTTTGGAGTCTGTAATGTTTTAACAGTATTTATTTATTTATTTTTTTCTTCTAACTTTGTCAGAAAAGTCACTGCCTTAAAAATTTTTGTTGTTTTGCCTTTATTAAGCTCTACAATGGATTACTAATATCTAAGCAGGAAATTAGTTGTAAAGCCTCTACACATTGACCATGAATTTTCCAAGTGACATTTTAGTTCTCATCAAAATCAAGAATTCCCTACTTTTCCAAATGTCCCCTGCTGTATTAGACCAAACATGTATATACATGCACTTATGTGTGTTACTCTCTCTCTCACTAACATCATATAATCACATGTGTATTTGGAACAGGAATATCAGACATTCTAGTCAGGGTCTAATATCCTCTATTATCCCTGTGATGATCATCATCTTCTATTTCCTCAGGATCTGATTTTTTTAAGTAAGATTTAGGGAATTTGGGGAATGTTTCCTAAGTAAATATCATAAGTAGAAAACAGCACTCATTCATAACCAGTTTGATAGTGCATTGAATGCTAGATCCTGTGCACCTTTAAGATAGCTGTCAGGTAACCCAAGATAGCTCAGTAACCCATGGTAAATCAAAAGTGTGGTTTCCATTTATCTTCTTGGAGGTGTTCGGATACTCCATGCATCCACACTTGCAAGAGAGAGAAATATGCTATTTATCTCTAGTCTGCTAACAAGATTTAAGTTAAAATTTCACTAACAGCACCTTTATCTTCATAACAAAACAAGTGGAAAGGCTCCTCAAAATCTAGAATCTCTAAAGCTGAGAGAGAAACTATAGCCCATTTCAGTGGTTCAGAATGTCTTTAGCTCCTAGGAACTAACCCAGACATTTAGAGTATTGCCACATAACTGCTCTGTTGTGGTTTTCTGGTTTTCACTAAAGCTGGGACCCACTCTCTATAATACACTACTTGTCCCTAAATTGTTTATTTGGGGTTTGTTTGCATACTTCTTTGGCTTTTAGAAACCCCTAGTGTAGAATAGCTGACTTGTAGATTGTAACACTTGTTGACTTCAGCTGACAACAGATGCCCTAAATACTTTACTTCATTCCAGCAGTGCTGTAGTTTGTCTGACATCCTTTGCCCCTGTGAAGCAAGGATAGTTAGCCAAGTCCAAGTATCAGTTTTGCATTGCTATTTAGTTTCCAAGGGCACCAACAAATCATCTACATTGTGAATAATTCATAAATCTCTCAGGTGGGACAACTTTCCTCAAGTTTTCCTGTAAATAACAAGAGAAAATAAGAAACCTGAAATCCTGCAAACTCCTTTGCCATAAATTCTGGACTCATTTATAAGCAAACACCAACAAAAGTTTAATAGTCATTCACTAGAGGAATAAGGGGATAAAAGCAGAATGTAGATCACCTATAGAGAAAAGTTTTGTAGATGATGGTACAAAAATAAAAATAGTTGCAGGGTTAAGAACTACAGTATAGTTATTGAAACAGCAATTTATTTGCTTCATCAAAATCTTATGCATAGCCTTGATAGAGGGGTGACCACCTTGATCAAATTTACCTTCGTCTTTACTGAACATATGGAAGTATTGAGTGACTTCCTGTTTTACCTATCCCTCTTGTTCTAATTCTTGTGTAACTGTTTTACTTCTAATTGAGTGCTAACAAAGGATATTGTTTTACACTTGGCTGTGGCTTATTGTTTTGTTAGCTATATTTGTTTTGCATGTCAAATTAAACCAGTATCATTATCTCCAGAGCCCAAACTGATACATTTATTTGCTGCCATTGAGGGTATTTTTCCAACATACTGTGAGACTGCCACTGCCTTACCGCCTTTTCTTTCAGAAAGGACAAAATAGTCAGATAAAATGTCTTATATTCCCCCAGGGAGCTCCAGAATTATTCCATCTGGCATACAGAATACTGAGGCCTAATTTGCCTAGTCATTGTCTTCTAAATCGGTTTACAGGTGATTGGGAGGGAAAACTATATTCCTCAGTTAAAAGAAAGTATTTGTATGGAAAATACTGAATAAAGAGAAAAATGAAAAGCTGACTAAAAATACCAACAAGTGATACTGATGTATCATCAGATCAAAAGTAAGAGATGTGTATGGAATAAATAGCATCTGTATGTACTAGGAATTGCAAGGAATAAGATGGCATAAAGGAAACATATTGAAACATATTTCACCAGTCACTGCCTCAGAGATTTCCTTCAATCCATCAATGTTGAGCCATTTGCTAGTTATTCCCTAGATGAAGATTTTGTCCTTCTGGGATTTCCTGAATCCCTGTTGCTGCCATTTCTGTTTCCTGAAGTCTCTTTCTCCAATCCATCTTCCATTGTCCCGGCCTCTTGCAGTAATGATATACAGTGTCTCTTTCTTCCCTAGCTCCTTTCAAAGGATGTGCAGAGAAAGGGTTATAGATGAGAATAAATAGTTCAAACTCAGAAGCAGACACTGTATTTTTAAAATTATTTTATTTCTTCTTATCTCTATGTTGTCCCTAAACTAAGTAGCTGCTGCTAAGATTTAAGTAATAGTCTATCTTTGCTATTCTACTCTCTTTTTCCTCATGCGAGCTTGAATAGTTGACAAGAGAATGCAGGGAAGAGGAAAAAAACAAATGAGTAATAACAGCAGGTGGATGGCAGGTGAATTGCATAGGAGGCCTGGGTAGTTTTGCACTGGCATCAGCTCACTGGCAGTCTGAATAAGAAGGGCTGATTTTCCTCCTATTGAGATAAAAACATAGAATTTAAGCCCTTTTTCCCCCTCTGTGTCTGTATTTCCACCTAGTATTTCTGTTTGCCTTCTCCAAGTGCCAAACACAATGACTGGTCAAATCATTGACTTCATGTAGGGACACAGCCTCCTACTCAAGTGCTCAGTTATCCTCTAATCATATCTCTGTGATCCCTGCTTCCTAGCCACATGGTATGTGGATGATAAAGGTTAAATCCAGGCTAATATGTGAAGAGACCCCAGTTAGGTCATGAGATTCACAACTTGGGTCCTCAGAGAAAGTGGTTCATTACCAGCTAAAGATATTGTGCACTTGTCTCATTTTGCATGGAAATGCACACGTGAAGGGGGCCATGCATCTGAAAGGTCATTGTCTCCCTCTTCCCAGGAGTTGATTTTGAGGAATGGAGGGACTAAGAGATGCAGGAGGATGGAAGAGGGAGGGAACAGTAGAGAAATAAGGGTTCTGTGAATAAGAAAGTAACATAAATGATCACATTTCCCCTTTAGTTTTTCTCTTAGTATTTTCTTCTGTCTATTTTTTAACTTTCCTCTTAAGATGATACCCACCCCACAAATAACAACCATTTACTTGTGACTGGTTACCTATAAATACCTTATTTATCCAAATCTGAGACACCATCCTCTGGCTTACTGCAAGATTGGATTCATATATGTAAACCTGTTTCAAATATGATGGAGAGATATAAGTCACTTATGAAAAAGACCTGTAGAATACAATCCTGGCTTACCATATTTTTATATCATCAAAAAAAGACTAGCGGTGGCCTTTACAAGGTGTAAGAACTTGCATTACCAATGCTTACTCCACCATAAAATCTTGAACTTGGAGAGAATGTTTTGTCTGGTTCTATACTAAAGGGCCTCCTGGTGGCTCAGCTGGTAAAGAATCTGCCTACAATGTGGGAGAACCAGATTCAATCTCTGGGTTGGGAAGATCCCCTGGAGAAGGAAATGGCAACCCACTCCAGTATTCTTGCCTGGAGAATCCCATGGACTGAGGAGCCTGGTGGGCTACAGTTCACGGGGTCGCAAGAGTCAGACATGACTGAGTGACTAATACTTTCACTTTCATACTAAAAAGAAGAGAGCCAGAAGTAAGACTTTTACCCGATATTTGTGCTACCACGAGAACCTCAGTTGTGTCCATTCAGTTCAGAAACTGCCAAACTAATCCTGTCCTCATAGTTCAGTTGTAGGAGAAATGTAATTAAAAATATACTGCTATCCTGCCAGTAAACCTATCCACAGATTTTTAAAAAGAATAAAACAGCTTTATCCCTTATAAAGTGCATCACAGGTAATCTGCTAAAGAGATTACCAAAAACAAAAGAAATCTTACCCTGTTTGTATAACCAGATCAGATACAATCTATTACACACATTTTGTCTTTTTTAGGTTCTCAAATTTTATATTTTAATTATATTAAATTTTATTTTATAATTGGAGTATAGTTGATTAGCAATGTTGTGTTTCAAGTGTAGAGCAAAATGATTCAGTTATATGTGTATCTCTTCTTTTCTCAAATTCTTTTTGTATTTATTACAGAATATTGAGCAGAATCCCATGTGCTATGTAGTAGGCCCTTCCTTGTTGGTAACCTATTTTAAGTATAGCAGTGTGTACATGTCCATCCCAGACTCTTAATTTTTTCCTCCACCCCAGCTGTCTCCAAATTGCTGCAGGTGGCATTATTTTATTTTTATTAATGGCTGAATAGTACTTCATTGTATATATCTACCACATCTTTATCTGTTTCTCTATTGATGGGCATTTAGATTGCTTCCATGTCTTGACTATTATAAACAGTGTTGCAATGAACATTGGGGTATATATATCCTTTGAATCGTGTTTTTCTCTGGACATTTGCCCAAGTGGGGTTGCTGGATCATGTGTTTGCCGGAACATTGCAGTAAATATTTTTTAGTGTAACCACAAGTAATGGAACATTTGTTTTTTGCATAAATATACAATATATGATGTGCTTAGTGATTTTAGTAATGGGAAAATTATTCTGATTTCATGATTATGTCTTTATTATTTGAGTAAACTAAAATAGTATATGTTTATCATTTATTATTTGCATACAATTAATATTGATTGATATTTAATATTTGTCAAGCTCTGATGTATATTTAATATTTCATTTAATCTTACAATGAATGTTAATCTTATAATAATAAACGTATTACTTTCTAAATTTTATAGATAAAATTTTGGACTGTTGAAATTTAAAAATATATAATTTCACATTGGAATATTATTTCATGGTAGGTGATTAGTATCACAGTTATGCAATTTATTTTAATTTGTTATATGTTATAATTCTTTCAGTGGTAAAGAATGCATGTGCCAATGCAGGAGATGTGAGTTCAGTCTGGTCGGGAAGATCCCCTGGAGGAGGAAACGGCAATCCACTCCATTATTTTTGCCTGGGAAATCTCATGGTCAGTAGAGCCTGGTGGGCCACACTCCATGGTGTTGCAAAGAGTCGGACACGACTGAGCACTCATGCGTAATTCTTTAATATCCACATATATCTTTGACTACCTAGTGATTTTTTTTCACTAACTAGTGATTTTTCTTCACTACTGTGATTTTTTTTTTTTTTAACTGAGAATAGCTGGATTGTCTCAAAAGAGAACTGGGTTATTACCATTTTGTGGTTAATCTTATATAGATAGGTATGCTTGCGCGCTCAGTCACTGCAGTCCTATCCGACTCTGCAACCCCATGGTTGTATAGCTCTCAAGGCTCTTCTGTCCATGGCTTCTCCAGGCAAGAAGACTGGAGCGGATTGCCATGATCTCCTCCAGGGGATTTTCCTGACCCAGGAATAGATATGTAGTATACAATAAATCATGTGAAACAGTTCCAGTTTCATTTCAGGTTACCCTAATCTTTTACTTTCAGAAATTTGCTTAAATTGTTCTAAACTATTTTGGCTACAAGTGGGTTCAATGAGATATACATCAGAATGTTTGATTCATCATAAAATATATGAATATTCTCATAACATTTTAGGTGATCAATAAATGTCAGTTCTTCCCTCTTAACTATGTCATCAAAATCATCTACTCCCACAACCGACTAGTTTCGTTGCCAGCTAGTCATAAAATTATACTCTGAAATCAAATAAAATTCTATTTATAGATCATCTCTCTCCAATTTAGGAACTATCACTTCCCACCTGTCAGAGTGGCTATCGTCAAAAAGACCAGACAGCAAATATTGATGAAGATATGAAGAAAAGGGAATATTCTTACACTGTTGGTGGGAATGTAAATAGAGCTATAATATTTTCCAGCAATTCCACATCTTGGTATATATCAAGAGAAAATGAAAACTCTAATTTGAAAAGATTCACACACCCCAGTGTTTATTGCAGCACCATTTATAATAGCCAAGAAATAGAAACAAAGTGTCCAGGAACAGATGAATAAATAAAGATATTGTAGATCTATATAGACAATAGAATACTATTCAACCATAAAAATATCTCAGTCTTGCCATTTGCAACAATATGGATGGAGGGTTTTATGATTATTGAAATAAGACAAAGACAAATACTTCACTTCATCACTTATAAGTAGAACCTGAAAAGTAAAAGAAATGATATAACAAAATAGAAACAGATTCACAGATACAGAGAGCAAACTAATAGTTAGCAGTGGAGGAAGGCATAGGGGACAAAATAATAGCATTTACCTCTTAAATCCCTACCCCTATGTATAAACTAAGAAACAAAAGATGTATTGTATAACAGTGGGATTATAGCCAGTAGTTTATAAATAACTTCAAATGGTGTATGATCCATAAAAATACTGAGCCACTGTGTTGTATAACTGACACTAATCTACTATTATAAATCAACTGTAATTTAAAATGGTTTAACGAGACTACCATCTATTCTGAGCTGCAAGAGTTCTCTGTTGGCACATGGAAAGTAGGTCCAATGACACATTTTCTCTGATTTATTCAGAAACACAGTGTCTGCTAATTTTTCCAAATAATATATATTTTTTAGTTTACTCTTTTCACTGCAAGAATATTTAAACTATTTTCTCTGTTATACTTGAACAATCCTATATGTAACAATAAACTAGGAATCGGGAGAGAAAAAAGTCTGAGATAACCATGGCCCTTCTCTTTTCCTGCAGTACTCCTTTGGTGACCAGCCTGTAGCTGACAAGATGCCTTGTATTTCATGGAATTCTCATGGTCCTCATGATAAAATGATCAACTCCTTCCACTTGGATATAGAGCCTCAACTTCATGGTACAACTTGGTAGTTAGAATTTAGTTTCAGATATCTCCTGTCTTTTTGTCAAAAAGATAACTGGAAGAGACAAATGTAAGGCAAGGGAACTAGCTGATTGTTTATGAGGACTTTTCCTAGGCATCAACTGCATACTATTTTGGTTCACTTATATTTGGCCCATATTTGGCCCATATTGACAAGGAGAAGGAGAAGGAAATGTGGACATGTAAATATTACTCAGGAATATACCCTGTAAGGGCTTCCCTGGTGGCTCAGATGGTAAAGAGCCTGCCTGAAGCTCAGGAGATCCAGGTTCGATCCCTGGATTGGGAAGATCCCCTGGAGAAGGACATGGCAACCCACTCCAGTATTCTTGCCTGGAAAATCCCATGGGCAGAGGAGCCTGGCAGGCTACAGTACATGGGGTCGAAAAGAGTCAGACAAGACTGAGCCACTTCACTTTATATCCTGTAAGGAGCTCTATGGGAAAAGGTAGATCTGATATTGGAGGGAACTTGGCATATTGGTCACAAAATGTGCTATCTGTTGGGTTGGACAAAAAAGTTCATTTAATAACAGGTTACAGAAAAACACAAATGAACTTTTTGGCCAACTTGATATTTCTTCTTGAAATGCCCTCTTTCATATTTTTATGACTATATTTTATTTTTTTATTATTTATACCTTTCCAGATGTTCAAGCTGGTTTTAGAAAAGGCAGAGGAACCAGAGATCAAATTACCAATATCTGCTGGATCATCGAAAAAGCAAGAGAATTCCAGAAAAACATCTATTTCTGTTTTATTGACTACACCAAAGCCTTCAACCGTGTGGATCACAATAAACTGTGGAAAATTCTGAAGGAGATGGGAATCCCAGACCACCTGACCTGCCTCTTGAGAAACCTGTATGCAGGTCAGGAAGCAACAGTTAGAACTGGACATGGAATAACAGACTGGTTCCAAATAGGAAAAGGAGTACGTCAAGGCTGTATATTGTTACCCTACTTATTTAACTTATATGCAGAGTACATCATGAGAAACGCTGGGCTGGAAGAAGCACAAGCTGGAATCAAGATTGCTGAGAAAAATATCAATAACCTCAGATATGCAGATGATGCTACCCTTATGGTAGAAAGTGAAGAGTAACTAAAAAGCCTCTTGATGAAAGTGAAAGAGGAGAGTGAAAAAGTTGGCTTAAAGCTCAACATTCAGAAAACTAAGATCATGGCATCTGGTCCCATCACTTCATGGGAAATAGATGGGCAGACAGTGGAAACAGTGTCAGACTTTATTTTTTTGGGGCTCCAAAATCACTGCAGATGGTGACTGCATCCATGAAATTAAAAGATGCTTACTCCTTGAAAGGAAAGTTATGGCCAACCTAGATAGTATATTAAAAAGCAGAGACATTACTTTGTCAACAAAGGTCCATCTAGTCAAGGCTATGGTTTTTCCAGTTGTCATGTATGGATGTGAGAGTTGGACTGTGAAGAAAGCTGAGCACCGAAAAATTGATGCTTTTGAACTGTGGTGTTGGAGAAGACTCTTGAGAGTCCCTTGGACTGCAAGGAGATCCAACCAGAACATCCTGAAGGAGAAAAGCCCTGGGTGTTCATTGGAAGGACTGACGCTGAAGCTGAAACTCCAGTACTTTGGCCACCTGATGCGAAGAGTTGACTCATTGGAAAAGACCCTGATGCTGGGAGGCGTTGGGGGTAGGAGGAGAAGGGGACCACAGAGGGTGAGATGGCTGGATGGTATCACCAACTTGATGGGCATGAGTTTGAGTAAACTCTGGGAGTTTTTGATGGACAGGGAGGCCTGGCATGCTGCGATTCATGGGGTCGCAAATAGTCGGACACAACTAAGCAACTGAACTGAACTGATGTGTGTGATGTTGTAAGAGCCCTCTCCCATTGCAAAGCAATCTGCATTTGTCATTTATGTCTTACCACATTTTTCCATATGTTATATGCAGCATGTGAACCACAAACTAAAATCTTTCAATAGGATATTTGATCAGTTACTTGATTTTTTTGTCTCTTTTTTTAAGAAGGATGACAGCATTCTAGGAGGAAAGAACTGTCTGCCTTGTTCAGAAATTCATTCCAGACCTTCAAACTGTGGTTATCATGGAATAGCACTAAATAAACAAGAGTAGGTTAGATAATACACATAAAATCAATTATTTCTAAATATTTTGAAACAACTTGAAAAGACTCCATGTAAACTAACACCTGCAGACAGTGACTGAAGCCATGAAATCAGATGATTGCTTCTTGGCAAGAAAGTGATGACAAACCTAGATAGTTTGTTGAAAAGCAGAGACATTACTCTGCCAACATAGGTCTGTATAGTCAAGGTATGGTCTTCCCAGTGGTCACATACAGTTGTGTGAGCTGGGCTGTAAAGAAGGCAGAATGCCGAAGAATTGATGCCTTTGCACTGTGGTGCTGGAGAAGACTCCTTAAAGTTCCTTGGACAGCGGAGATCAAACCAGTCAATCTTCAGGGAGATCAACCCTGAATATTCACTGGAAGGGCTGATGCTGAAGCTGCAGCTCTAGTATTTTGGTCATCTGATGCTCACAGTTAATTCATTAAGAAAGTCCTTGATGCTGGGAAAGACCAAGGATAGGAGAAGAGGAGGTCAGAGGATGAGATGGCTGGAAGGCATCACTGATGCAATGAACATGAACTTGGGCAAACTCTGGGAGATGATGGGGGCAGGGAGGACTGGCAAATCACAGTCCATGGGGTCACAGAGTCAAACACAAATGGGCAACTTAACAACAACAACAGCAACAAACTAACACCTAAGTGTTTTATCCATCTAACCACTTCCAGTATTTTGGGCATGTATTGCACTAGAAATTATAAATAATTATACTTCCATTAGAACTTTCCTAGTGGTTCAAACAATAATGAATCTGCAATGCAGGAGACCTGGGTATGATCCCTGGATTGGGAAGATTGTATGGGAAGAAATTCAGTGGTTTTGCATGCTCCTGCATGTGAAATAAGACTGTAAGTAGAAATATAGATGAAAGAAACCATAAAAAGTTATGTAATTGCTATAAAGGAAAATTGTCAGAATATTAGTTCATACACATTAGAGAATGATACTTGGAGGATACTTAGTGCATACTTAGTGCATTTTTCCATCAAGCTGAAAAATTGATCTATTTCAGCATAAAGACAACATAGGCTTAAATATAGTTTTAGCCAATAGATCATTTTGCACAATATTAAGACTGCAAACACTTTCAAGCATTCTTAATGTTGCAGTACTTTTAAACAACTGTGATGCAATTAATTTCTACTGTGCACATAGGCAACCAACAACCATAGAAGCAACTTTCAGGCAGTTATAAACCAAATACAGAAAGTATTTGAACAAAGTAAGTTAGAATTAAAAGAAACTGGGTAAAGTAAAATCATTCTGGTTTGCATGTAAATATGTAAAGACTGAACTCTGAACCACAGCACAAATTCTTTGTTTCCAAACAAAATTAGAGGTAAAAAAAAAAACTTATACAACACACATATATCAGTCTATTTCAAAATCCCAAGAGTTATACTAACCTAACACCATATCTGTAGATAAACTTAATTCGAACTTTGGCAATTTGGTGATTCTATGATTCCATGACCAATTTTGTAGCTTACTGTACTATGTTAATTACTGTTGTTGTTTAGTCATTAAGTCATGTCTGACTCTTTGTGATCCCATGGACTATAGCCTGCAAGGCTCCTCTGTCCAAGGGATTTCCCAGCAACAATATTAGATTGGGTTGTCATTTCCTTCTCCAGGGGATCTTCCCAACCTGGGTGTTGAACCCATTTCTCCTGCATTGGCAGGCAGTTTCTTTACTGCTGAGCCACCTGGGAAGCCCCAAGAATACTGAAGTGTGTAGCCATTCTCTTCTCCTGTAGATCTTCCTGACCCAGGAATCGAACCCTGGTCTCCCACATTGCAGGCATATTCTTCACCTTCTGAGACACCAGGGAAGTCCATGTTAATTACTACCTTGATGCAAACTTATATTTCTTTTGGCCTTCATTTTTCATGTTTAGTTGTACCTCATTTTTTATGTTTAAGATGATAGGGAGCGAGTTTCTTGCATGTCCTTCAACTTGGGTAATTCCATTATGGATTATTGCTGTAGCACATTCCCATCAGTATAGCACTTGTCTTTCAGAATTATGCCATCCTACGGTCCATATGATTCCAAGGGTGCCCCAGGTGGTGCTAGTGGTTAAAAAAAACCCTGCCTGCCAATGCAACAGACATGAGATCTTTCATTCTGTCCCTGGCTTGGGACGATGACTTGGTGAAGGGAATGGCAACCCACTGCAGTATTCTTGCCTGGAGAATCCCATGGACACAGGAGCCTGGCAGGCTATAGTCACTGGGGTCACAAAGAGTTGGACACAAGAGAAATGACTTAGCATGTATCTGATGGTCCATATAGTCTACTTGCACTTTTGAATCTTCATCTGATGTAGTTCTTGCCAAAGTGTTTTGTTTTTATTTTCCTTAATTAGGTTTCACTTTCTTTAAATGATCAAGAGTATATTTTCAGATATTTTAGAATGAATGCTACAGGTTTTAGAAGTTTACTACTTAAGAGAAAGTGAATTCACTGTTTCAGTGGTCTATACCTTTTCTCACTACATATATTTTTGAATATATATATATATATATATGTATAATAATAACTGAACAAATTAAGGATTCTTTGTGCCTTTTTGAAGTGGGTGGTTTCTCATGACAAAGCCTAGCGGGAAACGGTTCAAATTGTGGAAAGCTGCTTCTCTGGTATGTTTTGTTACAGGGCACATCGGATCGTTTGCCTGGCTCTATCTTTTTGGTCACTTCCTCTATACAAATTGGATTTCCTAGAGGAGCTTGGCCTGTGTGCAGCTGATAAGTAGAGCAGCAGGCTATGCTTGCATTTGGTATTCCTCCTGCAACTTTGACTCCATTCTTTTCATCCAATTTTCTGGTTGTTATGGTTTGCACTGATGATTTGCCTCTTCTCCCTCCTCTTTCCCTTTCACTCAAATACAATTTCTTGTCCCTTTCAGTGCTTATAATAATAAGGTGCTTTGTCAAGCAATGCTAATATGCTGTCTCTAGTCACACTCCTTGAAGTGACTCATCCCACAGAAAGGCATTTTGCCTTGCTTGCCTCCCAAAATATAGATAAACAACTACAAGTCTTTGGGAACCCAGATTAGAATTTAGCATAACATGCAAGGCAAAATAAAGCCACATTAATTCCATTAAGGTTTTTTAACTTTCTGCCTTAGTGACCTAAAGTTGCATTTGAGGTTAGAAAAGTCATAAGAGATTTACAGATCCATGGACTGTGTTAATTAGGCTGGAAGCACAGGAGGAGGCACTGCGTGATTGAAAGGCACAACAATAACAGATCCTCTGAATAAGAGTGCACAAAAATAAATATGGCATATCTTGTCTATTGCTTGCTATAGACTTAAGGATTTTCTCCATGTTAATAAAGTCACTGGAATGAAGAAGGTATGATGTTTGGAGCTGGCAATTCTGGTTATCAAACATGTTTATTTGAATTGCTGAACACAGAAACATAATTTCCACCCATGAATTGAAAATACTAACTCTAAACATTGTATTACTCACAATAATGTGGGACCAATGAGGTAAATAAAGGTTATATATAAATCCTTTATAATCTTTATAATCCACTCCATAAGTCAAATAAATATGCATTAAATATATTATAAAATCTAATTCTAAAATGTAATCAGAACAATAAGTCCAAAGAGTGTTTTTTTTGGTGTGTGGGTATGAGATGTGAATCAATCTATTACAAAAGATGGGAAGTAACTAACTTATTAAAATACTCATCTTCAATCCAGAGTAGAATTACCTTAAAAACCACAATAATGTGCATTTTAATCTTAAAAATATACACAGCAATATATCAGGAGATAAAGATTTATATTTGTTTTATGTATTTTGTTTCAGATTAGGTAAAGACAGAAGCATATAATAGGAGAGGTAGTTTAAATAGCTTAATCAACCATAAACAAAATATTTTACTTTTAAATTAGACAATTTTCCAAAGGCTGTAATGCCTATAGAATACTGCTATGTCAACTCTACTTTCCCCTACAAGGCACTGTTTTACTACCTGATAAATTATATCATTAAAAAAAAAAGACCTAGAAAATAATGCTCTTTTTTGTGTGTGCTAATTTCTCCTGTTTTATAGAGATGCAAAAAATAAAAATTTAGTTTATCTTAGTGTTTTAAAAGCAAATACAAATTAAATTCAATTTCTTCATCATGGAGAAAATCTTTAATTGGATTTTAAGCTATTTTCATTACATACTCACTGTAATTCTTTGCACCAGTAAGAGAGAAATCTAGAAAAAATTATACTGATGCTTGCCCAAATGCTTTTCAGGCTTTGAGAACTGCATTTTATCATTTTGAGTATTGAAATAGCTGCTAGAACATTCCAAAGATAAGAATATAAATAAAAAGACTACACAAAACAAAGAAAACCATGATTTAAAAAAATAAGATTTAAAATTGTGTAAGTTTACATTTACAAAATGTTGATTTGATACATTTATATATTGCAATATGATTACCACTATGCACTGTGCTTAGTTTCTCAGTCATTTCCAACTCTTTGTGACCCTGTGGACTGTAGCCTGCCAGGCTCCTCTGTCCTTGGGATTCTCCAAGTAAGAATACTGGAGTGGGTTGCCCTCCTCCAGGAGATGTTCCCAACCCAGGCATTAAACACAGGTCACCCTCACTGCAGGTGAATTCTTTATCACCTGAGCCACCAGGGAGGCCTGAGAATACTGAAGTGGGTAGCCTATCCCTTCTCCAGGGGACCTTCCCAACCCAGGAATTGAACCAGAGTCTCCTGCATTGCAGCCAGATTCTTCACCAGCTGAGCTACCTGGGAAGCCTGATAACCACCATAGGGTTAGCTAATATCTCTATCATCTCACATAACTGTTTCCTTTCTGTGATGTGAACAACATAGGTCTAGTCTCTTAGCAACTTTTGAGTTTATAATACTGCAAAGTTGTGTATAATCACTACATTTATTTATCTACTGGTTGTAATTCTGTGCTCTTAAACAACATATAGCCAGGTCTCCCATCCACCAGGTCCTGATAACCACCACTCTATTCTGACATTTACGGAAAACATTTTTTTTTTAAATTATGTTCAAATTATAATAAGGAAAATAAATCTATAGAAGCACCAAAAAGTAGAACACTAGTCTAATTTGAAATAAGTGATATCATTTCTGATGCTTGCAAGGTAAAAGAAAGGTGAATGAGTATTCAAAACATAGAGAAAGGATGTACAAAGTTCTTGTAGCAAGAAAAGGCCCATAGAGACAAGAGACCAAGGTAACTAGAGATTAATGAATGAAGCAGAGAGTGCAATGAAATTAAGTCACGACGAAGCGAGAGCTTATGTCTGCTAGGCACATTGAAATGCATTCTAAATTTAATAGGGATAGAGTGAGTGAAATTAAGCTAGAGAACAACAAGAATAAATTTGCTTTTATAAAATATCAGTGCCTCTGTCATTTGGAGAAGAGAGCAGAAGTGACAAGTTTAATGGCAATAAGAGGATCATTTATGAATTTATTCATCTGGTCCAGAAAATGTCTGTCAAATGGGGCCAATTATATAGATATTTTTATGTTGCATAAATTATATAACTCACATATTACATATCAATCACATCTTTTAAAACAATATGTGCTATTATTTTCAATTTAATGCATAAATGCACTTTGTGCAAATAGATTGTTATGGCCAGCTTTAACAGAAACATACTTTGATAACTGAACTATATTTTATACAGACATAAATAGTATTTAAATGAAAAATATATTTTAAAAAATGTACTTACCATTTTCTTTTAATGTACCCATTTATCATATACTTGATATCACATTTCTCCTATGTAAAATATACATTTGATATAGCATAATGTAACATATACAGAAAAACAATCCTCAGTATGAAAGTATTCTAATTCCCAAACCTAAGAGAACATTCCGCTTGCCACATCTTGAGGAGAGTCTTACCTTCACTATGATCTATTAATGTATTTTCAAAAGTCAAAAACAAAAGTGCTTACTATGCACATAAAATGTTGTCATTGTAACATTCAAAAAACAACAAATTAATTTTATTTATGCAGCATATTCTGTGAAATAAAAGCAAATCTTGTTTACATCATTAAATCAGACAGTATTGAATTTAGATATAAACTCCAAAAAACTAGTTTATAAATTTTAAAAAGTCAGTGTGTACCTATGAGAGATTTTGGTTGGGGATAAGATAAACAATATGTCTTGAAATGGAAAGGACTGAAATATCTGTGCATCCTTTAAGGCATTATCAAACAACTTCCAGTCTTTTTCCATTTTGTTAAATGATGGCCAGAAACTTGCTTTGAAAAACTGGCTAAGGCTTTATAATATTATACTTATAAAGATGTAATGGGATTATGCAAAGTTAACCAAATGATGGCTATAATTAATAAAGTCCAGATTTTAATTTCTTATTTTGATTTATCCTTTTCAATACACTGTTGGAGACATGTATAAAATGTATAAAGACTTTGAATATTTTTCCTGAAAACATCTCTAATATTTGACTTATCTATTCAATGTTTATAAAGCAAATTTAACCATTGGTTTTATTTTGCATCATTATTTTTCTATTCATTATAACGTGCTAACTATTTATGTTCTCTGGAATTGGAGTATTCTATTTTTCAACGATGTAGCTCAACATTTTAAGTTTGAAAAGATTTGTTTTGATCCTTTGTTTTCCCAACTGTTTCTGTGTTCAGATGTTTTAATGAAAGGAGATATTAAATTCTCCTTCCTTTCACAAAAAGTTTAAATTCTTCATTGATGCATAAGCTTAAAGAAAATTTTATGAGTGAGTTTAAGGATTTCACATAAATTTCCCCTTCCCTCTCTCCCTCAACACTGGCTTAGTGTAAAAGCTCTCATTTAATCCTGTCATCATGAAATTTCAGTGAGGGATAATGTGTGGTGTTATGGAGTTTTCTTTGTTCTTCATTAATTTCTCACAACTATAACCACCTGGAAGTAAGGGGATCTTTCAGTATAGTGATACAAAATGTTATGCTAACAGAAGTGTTCAGTAATACCAAGGAGAAATATTTTCTTTTCTCAGTAGTCGGCACTCTAAGAATCTGCTACTGAGCATATACTCATCTGGATTCACATCCAATTAGCAGTCAGAAATTTCAAACAACAAACATACCTTTTTTGAGTAATACAAAACCAAATTTTATAAGATATAATTCTATTTGAAAAACTATATATTTAAAATTCCACGTGCCTTCATTGAATTATTGAACGTGATTATTAGTCTTATTAGTCTAAGAAATATTTATATTCATTCATATTTAGTATTCATTTGTACTTTAAGCCCATCCCTTCTTAAATATGGTATATAAAATGGTCTACAACACTCCACAATTGGCATTTGATATAACAAAACATGTCCATTAATTATATATCTTCTGGACTTTACAGTCTAACAACTTATTAATAAGTATACAAAACACACTTGAAAGTTAGCTTATATTTAGTAGGGAAAGACAAGTAAAAATATCTTCTTGTTTAAATTATAGTTAAATAGCAATGTCTTCATATAGCTGATACATTTATGCTATTAAAAATTTTCATCCCTCCCCAAAGCTCATTTCCTCTTGTCTCATCTATGTATGTCTGTCTGTCTCCAAACACAGATACTCACATGCATGTATTTTTATTACAAAATGATTGTGCTAAAATATTAATAATATAGCTGAACTACAGAGCCTTGACAAACATCTTATTAATAAATATAATACATATTTTTTAAAATGAAATTAAATCTTTATCTTAAGTCTTCTAAATTATATTTGTATTTTATACTATTTAAGTGGCTCAAATACAAGCTTTATTACAATTAGATTTCAGTAAATGGGGATTTGATGTTTAAAAATTTGAACATTATTTTATTAATATTTAAAAAAGTAATAAATCATTGCCGCTTCTGTATTTTCATCAGCAGAATAAATAGAATTATTTCCATTAATCACCAACTTGTTACTTTTAAAGAAACCTGAAGTGTTGCAACTTAATCTAAAGTCCATTATTTTCCATAAGACTGTACAGTTAATACAACAAATGTGTGTAAATACTGTCATTTTTTTATCCTTATTTTTTCTTGAGTTTAAACTACAATAGCTTTCTTCATTAACATGCCAATAAGTGTCTTTACTAAAAATACCAGCATTTTATAACTTGCAAAATATTAACCCTATGTTTTCACTTTAATTTTCTTCTCAGCAGGATATAATTGAACATCATTCCCAATTTCTTAAAACAAACAAACAAAAAACTCCATTGCCAGGAATTAGTGATCATAGAGTATTCTGATTTTCTTTGTACCCTAGCCCCACTGCTAAGGCTTCTCTTAAAGGGGTCTCAAAACTCTAGGGTACTTTAAGGCTTGACCTTGGGCTCTTTGCTCCTTGTATTGCATAACATTGCATAATGTCATTTACCCTCAAGGTTTTAAAATAATCTGTATTCTAATGATTGCCAGATTTATTGTTATAGTCTTGCTATCTCCTATGAGTGCCAGACTCATATGTCCATTTATCCAACAAACTATTCAGATTCTTCCTTTGGAAATGTACTAGATATCCATATTTTATATGTCTGAAAGAAGATATCTTGACTTGCTCCCTCTACACTCCCTTGCATCAGTTCATAATTCATTCATTCTCTCATTATGACATCAGAATTCCTCTATGGCATAAATCATCCCAAATTAATCTAATCCATGCCTGCTTTCAGAAAATTTACTCTCTTGGTTGTACCTCCAATTATTTCCCAAATGATTTTTTTCCCTCCATCTCCTCTAATACCATTTATTACAAATCCATTTCCCCCCACTTAAACTAATGCAAAAGCCTAACAATTAGCTAACTTTGGGTTCTGTTTTAAACAGATTTAATCACATCGACAACTTGATTAAATCACCCAAAATCTTTCTACTAGTATTAGAACAAATCCAACCTTCCTGCCTACTTCTGCTTCATTGACTATGCTAAAGTCTTTGACTGTGTGGATCACAACAAACTGGAAAATTCTTCAACAGATGGAAATACCAGACCACATTACTTGTCTCCTGTGAAACCTGTATTCAGGTCAAGGAGCAACAGTTAGAACCAGACATGGAAGAATGGACTGGTTCCAAATTGGGAAAGGAGTACATCAAGGCTATATATTGTCACCCTGCTTATTTAACTTATATGTAGAGTAAGTACATCATGCAAAATGCTGGGCTGGATGAAGCACAAGATAGAATTACAATCAAGAATGCTGGGAGAAATATCAATATCCTCAGCTATGCAGATGACACCAACTTAATGGCAGAAAACAAAAATAAAGAGCAACTTGATGAAGGTAAAAGAGGAGAGTGAAATAGCTGGCTTAAAAATTAACATTCAGAAAACTAAGATCATGGCATCTGGTCCCATCACTTCATGGGAAAGAGATGGGGAAACAATGGAAACAGTGACACACTTCATTTTCTTGGGCTCCAAAATCACTGCAGCCATGAGATTAAAAGACACTTGCTCCTTGGAAGAAAAACTATTACAAAACTAGACAGCATATTAGAAAGCAGAGACATTACTTTGCCAGCAAAGTCCATCTAGTCAAAGCTATGGTTTTTCCAGCCTTCATGTATGGATGTGAGAGTTGGACCATAATGAAAGCTGAGCACCAAAGAATGGATGCTTTTGAAACATGATGTTGGTGAAGACTCTTGAGAGTCCCTTTGACTTCAAGGAGATCAAACTAGTCAATCCTAAAGGAGATCCGTCCTAAATGTTCATTAGAAGGACTAATACTGAAACTCCAGTACTTTGGCCAACTGATGCGAAGAGCTGCCTCATTAGAAACGACCGTGGCAACTGGGAAAGATTGGAGGCAGGAAGAGAAGGGGACGACAGAGGATGAGATGGCTGGATGGCATCATCAACTCTATGGACTTGAGTTTGAGAAAGGTTCACGAGATGCTGAAGGACAAGGAAGCTTGGCATGCTGCAGTCCATGGGTTCACAGAGTCAGACACAACTGGGTGATTTTACAACAACAACAGCTTTGAAAGTGTGAAGCGAAAGTGAAAGTCACTCAGTTGTGTCTGACTCATGCCATGGGGTATAGTCCATGAAATTCTCCAGGCCAGAATAATGGAATGGGTAGACTTTCCCTTCTCCGGAGGATCTTCCCAACCCAGGGATCAAACTCAGGTCTCCTGTATTGCAGGTAGATTCTTTACCAGCTGAGCCACAAGGGAAGCCCAACAACAGCCTTCTTGTCGTGATTTAGAAATCTGATCCCTCCTTTCTCCTGCAGTGAGACCCCCTGCAATATTCCTCATTCTGTTGTAGCTATACTTCTTGTTCAGTCGCTCAGTTGTGTCTGATTCTTAGAGATCCCAATGACTGCAGCCCTCCAGGTTTTCATGTCCTTCACTGTCTCCTGAAGTTCGTGCAAACTCATGTCCACTGAGTCAATGAGGTCATCTAACCATCTTTTCCTCTGTTGGACCCTTCTCCTACCACCCTCAATATTTCCAGCATTAGTGTCTTTTCCAATGAACCAGCTCTTCTCTAACATTTGTCTTACTCATCAGTTAGTTCTGTTTTATCCCCATCTCTTGGTCTTTGTACAGATTCATCTGCATGGAATCTATTTTCCTAGGAGGTAGGACTTGTTTCTCCTTACCATTAAGCCCTGATATTAGATATTAGATATTACCTTATTACCCTTTCCATTCTATATAAAATAACTTCCCAGTGAGTAGTTAATCATCATATTGATCACTTTTTGAAATGTTACATTTTTGTATTCTGTGAATACTTTTCTGTATCCCCACATCTCAGGCACATACAAGCTCCACTGTGGCCAAAAACATTTGTCTTGCTCAATTTTTCATCTCCAGTGATTACTACAATGATTGGCAGGTTATAGAGAAATATTTGTAAATATTTTTAAGTAAATATTGATGAAATGTAAACTATTGAAACAAAAAACAGATGAACAATTTAGTTTTTCAGAAATAAATTTGCAATTCTAAATTCTGTACCTACTAGATTAATGATTTCCTTGTGCCAGGCAGTACTGATAAAGTTTAGTTCAGTTGACTGGCATTGACTTGTGAGCAAGATTATATCTTTATATCTCATGGTGAAGTTAACAAAGTTAATTCACTTATGGTTACACTTAATAGTAGTATTAAAAGTACTAGATACTAATTTGGTATCTCTTATCTATCCCTGGTGGCTCAGACGGTAAAGCGTCTGCCTGTAATGCGGGAGACACGGGTTCGATCCCTGGGTCGGGAAGATCCCCTGGAGAAGGAAATGGCAACCCACTCTAGTACCCTTGCCTGGAAAATCCCATGGACAAAGGAGGCTGGTAGGCTACAGTCCATGGGGTCGCAAAGAATCAGACACAATTGAGCAACTTTACTTTTTTATCTATCTCTAGTGAAATTTGGCTTTAGATTTACAATGTTAAATTATTGAAAAATATTCATTTATACACATGATTTCTAAAAGCATGATTTTATGTTGATGTCATCATTAAATATATCCAGAATTTATTTTCTGGGAAAGACATTTATAGTGGCATGTTTATGACTTTCTCACAATATAAAAATATGGCACATCATAGAAAGTATATATATTTAGAATGATAAAATGTGAGTCATAGGCCCCTATCTCTTTATTTTTATAACAGCCACTTTTCAAACAGCTATTATTGATGCCATGAAGCTCATACTTCATTTTGACAGGTTAACATAACTATCAATATAGAAATGAATCGGTCATGAAAACATTAAGAAACATTTCAGAGAACTATACATTTACCTTTTATCTAAACACAGGAGAAACCCATAAGAAATTGCCTGTTACTATATAGATCAGAAAAGGACCACACCCCTAAACAAAATCATAAAAACTTGAAAAAAATTACATTAGCCAAGGATGTTGATATTAACATCATTAATAATAATGTATTATTTAATTCAAAGTTAATAAATCTAAGTTAAAAAATTTACATTTGGAATTAAAATATACCTTTGAAATTATTTTTTTCAAGCTAAGGAATTTAAATTCTATTATGACACTGTGGTTTCCATATGCATGAAAACATGCTTCTGGAAACCTCAGTGAACTTATAAGGGTGACCCAGGGTATTTAAAATTTTCAAAGGAAACATAGAAACATCTATCAAAATCATATAAACTATGATATTAAGTGGTTTAGTCTTAAACTTTTGACTAAACTTAGTAAACTGTATGCTTAAACTGAGTTTTTCTCCTTATTAGGGGTGGCCTGAAAATCTTACTGATACCCTAAGGTGGCATGAACTTAAAATATTTATAAAACTTACTTATATTTAGAGATCATTTTCAAAATGTGTTATAGCATAAGGCTATGAATAATATGACCTCATTTTCAATAATTCAACTAACCTAAAAGAAGTGCGTTTACAATTGTTATATCTTCTTTATGGATTGAACCTTTGATCATTATGTGTAGAATCCTTATTCCTCTCAAAATCTTAAGAAACCTAAGTGAAAAAGCAACCCTGGTCTTTAAAGTTAGTGTGAGAATGTTGCTCATCAAAATTTGATTATTTTTAAGTTATATTTATCATATTTGCAATATCATTGAGCTGTATTTTTCATGGAACTTAAGGATGGATGGAGCCTTGATGTTTTTTTAGTGTAGTTGTAATTCCGCTTTACCTTTTTTTTGTCATTGTTGATGAGGTACTGTTTCTGTTTTTCCCCTTAGTGGAGATAGGTTAGTACTTTAGTTATAGTATACTGTGCATGCAGTGTATTGTTTATATCATATACAGTCAGTAAATGTATACATGTAGGTATACTATGCTAATAGGGTTTTATGGTTATTGTATCTTGTCATTTATGGCAAATCAGGTTCCAAGGTGACTCATTTGCTGTTGCTCCCTAGGTCAGGAACACTCTCACTGGTTATAGCATTTCTCTTGTGACAAAATGAGAGCAAGCCATTTTATGATTTAAATGCATGAAATTCCATTCAATGAACATTTTTTGCATAGTGGCAAATTTGGCTGTGGCAATTTCTTCTATATATGTCAAGGGTTAGATATTTGTAAACTGCCCTGATAGGATAATTTGTGGTAGAGAAATTTAAGAGTGGATAGAGTGTAAAGGGGCCTTCCCTGGCAGCTCAGCTGGTAGGGAATCTGCCCGCAATGCAGGAGACCCCGGGTCAATCTTTGGATCGGGAAGATCCCCTGGAAAAGGGATAGACTACCCATGCAGTATTCTTGAGATTCCCTGGTGGTTCAGATGGTAAAGAATCCACCTAAAATGAGGGAGACCTGGGTTCGATCCTTGGGTTGGGAAGATCCCCTGGAGGAGGACATGGCAACCCACTCCAGTATCCCTGCCTGGCGAATCCCCATGGACAGAGGAGCCTGGTGGGCTACAGTCTGAGGGGGTCTCAAAATGTCAGACATGTCTGAGCCCCTAAGCACAAACACATCACAAGCATTGTGACCATTCAATCACCCTATTGCTCAGTAATTTAGCAACATATTTATCAAATGCTTAACCTCAGCAAAGGTCTGTGGCTGGAGAGAAAGCTTTATACAAGCAGATACAGCAACAGCTTTTATAAGATTAATATAATAGCCTATATTCTGGTGCCACATGTGGAAGATTGATGTTTATCCTACCATTCTTTTTAAAGCATTTGTGTTGGTTTACAGTGACAGGACATTTTTTTTCCCCCATACAAACAGGATCCTTTAATATCTCATTAAGTTACACTCACATACACACTCACTACTGAGTTTATGTGTGTCTGTATATGTATGTGTATGTATATTAATATTGTATCTCCCATTAGGGATAATACAGCCTGAGGAACAGGCTGCCTTGGTTTGTTTCCAAGTTTCACCAAGGTTCACTAGTCCTGCAATCTTGAGCAAGGTGATACATTTCTCAGAGACTCCATTTCTTCATCTGTGAAAAGAGGGTTACAATTGTACCTGCGCTGCATAAGTAGTCTATGAATATAAGTGTAATGCATTTGAGATGTTTTAACAATATTTGACATTGAGAAAGAGCCCAATATATATTTGCTATGATAGTAATTTTATTACTTCTATCACTTGACCCATTCCTTAGTCTTCATTATCAGAAACATTTCCACAGAAAGTTACTTCCTATACAATTTTAATAGCTTCATAGTGTTTCATAGGGGCTTCCCATATGTTTCAGTGGTAAAGAATCCACCTGCCAAGCAGGAGATGCAGGTTTGATCCCTGGGTTAAGAAAATACCCTGTGAAAAGAAATGGCAACCTACTCCAGTATTCTTGCCTGGAAAATTCCATGGACAGAGGAGCCTGGTGGGCCACAGTTTGTGGGGTTTCAAAAGAGTTGGACTTGAATTTAATGACTTAAAAAATATTTCATAGAATGTATGTTCCATAATTTATTTGATTATTCATTTTTAAGATTTGTGACATTTTTGTATAAAAAGCAATGCAATGATGAACATCTTTGTACATTTTTCCACAAATATGCAAGCATGATTGTAACTAGTGCATTGCATAGTTCAAAAATTTTGATAGACAAGGATGCAATTCATTTCCTCCCCAAATATTCACAATTTATTGTAGCAGAAATGTTAGCTTGTTTTTCCTACATCACATTTTTCTTTGCATTTTATTATTGAAATTCAGAGGATATACTATTTTTTGTAGCTTTGTATTTCTTTTTCAGAGAAGATTAATTAACAAAGCTTAATTTTAAAGTATGTTTTAATGAATTTCCCTATTGACATATTCCTCTACTTCTTAAAATTTTTAAATTTTTGTTGGAGTACAATTGCTTTATAATGTTGTGCTAGTCTCTAAACAGCAAAGTAAATCAGTTATGTGTATGTGTGTGTGTGTGTCTGTGTGTGTGTGTGAATGTGTATGTATGTATACATGTGTGTGTCTTAGTTGCTCGGTCATGTCCAACTCTTTTTGAGCCCATAGACAGTAGCATCTGTCCATGGAGTTCTCCAGACAAGGATTTAGAGTGGGTAACTATTCCCTTCTCCAGGGGGTTCTCCCCACCCAGGAACTCAACCTGGGTCTCCTGCATTGCAGGCAGATTCTTTCCTCTTTGAGCCACCAGGGAAGCCATATATATATATATATTTCAATTCCAATCTCCAACCTTATCCCACCCTCCTGCACCCCCACCCCTTGCTTTCCATAAGTTTGTTTTCTATATCTGTGAGTTTATTTCTACTTGACAATGTGCTCATTGGTATCATCTTTCCAGATTTATGATGTTTTTTCTCCTTCGGACTTACTTCACTCTGTATGACAGTCTCATGGTTAGATAGCCAAACCATGTCTCTGCAGACGGCACTATTTTTTTCCTCTATGACAAATTGTTGTTGTTTACTCACTAAGTCATGTCCAACTCTTTGAGACCTCATAGACTGTAGCCCACCAGGCTCCTCTGTCCGTGGTTTTCTCCAGGCAAGGGTACTGAAGTGGATTGCCATTTCCTTCTCCATTATGACTAATATTCCATTGTATCAAGGTACCACCTCTTCTTTATCCATCTGTCTTTGGATGGTTATTTATGATGTTTCTATGCCTTGGTTATTTTAAGTGTTGCTGCAATGAACATTGGGGTGCATATATCTTTTTCAGTTATGTTAAAGATGAACACTACAAAATCCTTAGAGCAAAACATGAACAGAACATACTTTGGTCAAAAGAAATCTTGAGGCAATTTATGTCAATCTCCTAAAGTAATAAAAATAAAAATGAAAATAAACAAATGAGACCTAATTAAACTTAAAAAATTCTGCATAGAGATAAAAACCATAAACAAAATGAAATGACAACCCATAAAATGGAAGAAGATATTTGCAAATTAAACAACAGAAAGGAATTAATCTCCAAAATATACAAACAATTCTTGCAGCTCAATATCAACAACAACAAATTAATCTAATCAAAGATTTAAAAAGATATTTGTCCAAAGAAGACATGTATATGGTTAAGTTCAGTTCTGTTCAGTCGCTCACTTGTGTCTGACTTTTTACAACCCCATGGACTGCAGAACAACAAACCTCCCTGTCCATAACCAACTCTGGAGTTTACTCTCAGACTCATGTCCGTTGAGTCAGTGATTCCATCTAACCATCTCATCCTCTAGTGTCCACTTCTCCTCCCAATTTCAATCTTTCCCAGGATCAGGGTCTTTTCAAATGAGTCAGTTCTTTGCATCAGGTGGCCAAAGTATTGGAGTTTCAGCTTCAGAATCAATCAGTCTTTCCAATGAATATTCAGGACTGATTTCCTTTAGGATGAACTGGTTGGATCTCCTTGCAGCCCAAGGGACTCTCAAGAGTCTTCTCTAAAACCATAGTTCAGAAGCATCAATTCTTTGGTTCTCAGCTTTATTTATAGTCCAACTCTCATATCCATACATGACTACTGGAAAAACCAAGCTTTGATTAGGTGGACTTTTGTTGGCAAAGTAACGTCTTAGCTTTTTAATATGCTGTCTAGGTTGGTCATAACTTCTCTTCCAAGGAAAAGTTTTTTTTTTTTCTTTTTCTCATTTCCTAAAAGATGCTTTTCTTTCAAACATCTTTTAATTTCATGGCTTCAGTCACCATCTGCAGTGATTTTGGATTCAAAAAAATAAATAAATAAATAAAATAAATAAATAAAATCTGTCACTATTTCCACTGTTTCCCCATCTATTTGCCATGAAGTGATGGGACCAGATGCCATGATCTTAGTTTTCTGAATGTTGAGCTTTAAGCCAACTTTTTCACTCTCCTCTTTCACTTTCATCAAAAGGTTCTTTAGTTCTTCTTCACTTTCTGCCATAAGGGTGGTACCATCTGCATATATGAGGTTATTGATATTTTCCCTGGAAATCTTGATTCCAGCTTGTGCTTCATCCAGACCATAATTTCTCATTATATACTTTGTATATAAGTTAAATAAGCAGGGCAACAATATACAGCCTTGACGTACTCCTTTTCTTATTTGGAAGCAGTCTGTTGTTCTATGTCCAGTTCTAACTGTTGCTTCTTGATCTACATACAGATCTCTCAGGAGGCAGGTAAGGTGGTCTGGTATTCCCATCTCTTGAAGAATTTTCCACAGTTTGTTGTGATTTACACAGTCAAAGGCTTTGGCATAGTCAATAAAGAAGTAAATGTTTTTCTGGAACTCTCTTGCTTTTTTGATCATCCAGCAGACTTTGGCAATTTGATCTCTTGTTCCTCTTCCTTTTCTAAATCCAGATTGAAAATCTGGAAGTGCTTGTTTCACATACTGTTGAAGCCTATCTTGGAAAATTTTGAGCATCACTCTACTAGCGTGTGAGATGAGTGCAATTGTGTGGTAGTTTGAACATACTTTGGCATTGCCTTTCTTTGGGGTTAGAATGAAAATTGACCTTTTCCAGTCCTATGACCACTGCTGAGTTTGCCAAATTTGTTGCCATATTGAGTGCAGCACTTTCACAGCATCATCTTTTAGGATTTGAAATAGTTCGAGTGGAATTCCATCACCTCCACTAGCTTTGTTCATAATGATGCTTCCTAAGGCTCACTTGACTTTGCATTCCAGGATATCTGGCTCTAGGTGGGTGATCACACCATAGTGATTATCTGGGTCATGAAGATCTTTTTTGTATAGTTCTTCTGTGTATTCTTGTCACCTCTTCTTAATATCTTCCGCTTCCGTTAAGACCATACCATTTCTTTTAACCACAGATTGTTAAAAGGCGCATGGAAAGATGCTCAGCATCACTAATTATTAAAGAAATGCAAATCAAAATATAATGCCGTATCCTCTCATACCACTCAGAAGGGCCATCAACAAAATATCTACAAACAATACATACTGGAGATTTAAAGAAAAGGGAATCTTCCTATACCTTGAATGTAATTTGGTACAGCCACTATGGAGAACAGTATGAAGTTCCTCAAAAAACCGAAAATAGAACTACCATATGATACAGCAGTCCCACTCCTAGATATATACTCAGAGAGATCATCCACGCTTTAAGTGCTCTTCATTCTTGCTGCTTACCTGGCTCAATGCCCACATGCGTGCATATATGACTGTGTGTTCAGTTGTGTCTGACTCTATGAGACCCCATGAACTGTAGCCCACCAGCCGCCTCTGCCCATGGGGATTCTCCAGGCAAGAATACATGCATGGAGAATACAATACAAGAATACAGACATGGAGTGGTTTGCCATGCCTTCCTCCAGGGAATCTTCTGACCCAAGGATTGAATCTGTATCTCCTGCATTGGCAGGCAGATTCTTTACCACTGTGCCACCTAATTAACACAAACACAAATTTTAAATTTTTATGAGCTCATACCAGGTTTATTTTCTATCTTTACCAAAGGCAATTATAATTTAGTATTGGATAAAATTTGTTTGTAAATTTCATTTGTAAATTTGCATGCAGAAATTTAATTTATAAACTGTAAATTAAGAGTAGAAAATATGTGTAATGCTTCAGCAAGTTTAGTGCTATAAGAATAATGGAAGGGTTTTGGGGAAAACTGCTTTTGGAGAGCTTCTTAAATCACAGAAAACAGATAAATTCTTACTTAAGCTTCTGGCCCATGGGGTCTCGAGAAAATCATTTGGAATGATATGTGCAAGGGCTTATATTATGAAGGTCAGTTTAATTAAGTACTGATGCTATCCAGATGGAATATAGACATGTAAATGCATAGTATAATTAGGCATATTTGAATCAGTTCATTATATTTTAAATCATTTTGTCCCTTAGCATAGCAAATTTATAGTAAATTGTCATTTCTGTTTCAGTTCTCATTTTTCCCCATACAAATTTTTGTAATGTAAACGCATACCAAGTATTCTATTTGTTCACCATATTTTCTCGTCCTCCTTGTAGTTAGCCAAAGTAATGTTTCTTATTCTGGCTAGTGAGTTCTGAATGATGTCACTTGCAGTGGGACCAGAGAAAGGTACACTCAGTTCTCATTCTGCTTTTCCCTGTTGCAGCAACTGAGGTAGCCCACATGGTCTTGAGGTTACCATATAAGGTGCTTGAATTGCTGTCAGCCTGATTCCTGGGTGTCTAAAAACAGAACCCCTTGCTGCAGATCTTTGTAGATTGCTTGTCACTGAAGTATGACCTATTCAACCCTAAGGCATAGTTCATACTCTTAAAACATGAAATCTTAACTTTTTAGAGACAGAATAACTTGTAAAGGTCCTCCTTCACTGGAAAAGAGGTTAATTCCATTGTTAAATTGCTAAGCAGTGTACGATGAGAGATCCTTGATTATACTGAGTAGGCAGTTATGAGTAATGCAATAGGTAAAGTTATTCTGTTGAAGTTTCTTCTTAAAATATTAACATGTTATATTTATCTAATTATCTAACAAAACTCAAAAGTACCAAGTTTGACTATACTCAGCAAACTTTATGGCTTTAAATTCTGTATACTAAAATCTGCTGATTACTGTATGCAGAATTTTCACTTACCAAATCTGTAAATTGCAGTTTTATGCAAATAAGAGCTTGGACAATCTTCAGAGTAATAGATTTACTTAAAAGCTGACTATATATCATCTTACAGTATAATAAAATCTTAATCAGAATCTTGGGATAAAGTCTTCTAGTTGAATTAAATATATGTTAGCTACACTCTTTCCTCAAGAAGCATAGTGTACAAAATGACATTTGATCTCTCTTTGAAGTTTTTCAAACATGTGTAAAGAAAAATTAAAGACTATTCTTCATTTAACACTGTCTACTTTTTCAAATCATCCACAATTATTCAGTCAGATGCATAAGGATAGAGTTAAGGAAAGGAAGGGTAAAACAATTATGAAAAATGAGGTTGTGATCTTTGGGGACAGGGGTTGATGGAATTTAGTTGCACACTATACATGTTTAAACATAATCAACACAACTGTAACAAATTGAGAAATACTGAAATTTTATGTTGGGCTTCTCCAGAGAGATGATTCTGATTCTATGAAATATAATGTCAAAGCTAGGATGTGAGCCTAAGAGACAAAACTTGTAGGAAAAAAGGTGTCTTAAAAACTGTCACAGAATGCAAGCTTCCATTTGGAATAAATTCCCCCCAAACTGATCTTGCAGTAATGTCCCTTGGCCTTCAGTAGTCCTGGACTTTGAATAGGATGCACTCCTGCACTGTCAACTATTGTATTTTGAATATATTTTATCATGACCTTTTATTCTATTATTACATTCATATCCAAAGACATATCACCTATTAGAACAATTTCATGTTTATTGTGCTATGCAGTGCTTAGTCTCTCAGTCGTGTCTGACTTTTTGTGAACCCACAGACTGTAGCCCATCAGGCTCCCCTGTCCATGGGGATTCTCCAGGCAAGAATACATGCCCTCTTCCAGGGGATCCTACCAACACAAGAATAGAACCCAGCTCTCCTGCATTGCAGGTGGATTCTTTACCATCTGATCTACCATGGAAACTTCATGTCTATTATATTTGCTTAAAGTATTTTGTTGGCTATCTTGGTGCTTTACTATTATATATGATTAATGCTTCCCAGGTGGCTCAGTGGTAAAGAATCCACTTGCCAATGCAGGAAACACAGTTTCAATCCCTGGGTTGGGAAGATCCCCTGGAGGAGGAAATGGCAACCCACTCCAGAATTCTTGCCAGGAAAGTCCCATGGATTGAGTAGTCTGGCAGGATGTACATAGTCTATGGGATTGCAAAAAATGGGGCACAACTAATCACATAACAGGGAAAAAAAAAGATTAATGTTAATAGTGAGATTTTTAATCCAGTTCCTTTAAAAGGTTGACTTGAGTAAATAATCACAAGTTTTGTTAATATCCTATAATTTTGACCTTCTAAATTGCTATGTTAGGTTGAGATTTGATCACTGTAAACTTGTATAAGAGCACATTCTTCTTAAGCTGAGGAACATACGTAATTTTTTATATTTATAAAATTAGGAAATTTTAGATTTCATTATATATCACATAGGATTTCTAGAACTTTTTAAAATACCTATAAATTTTATTTTATTGATGGAAAAAAGAGAAAGCAAGATATTACTTTCTTTAAAGAAACTGATTTTTTTCCTATATGCTAACTTATCAACTTACATACATATATGAGAAATATGGACTGGGTCTTTAGCAAAATATAGAACAGATTTTTTTTAATCTGTATTTTAATTTCTACTTATTTTTATAGAAGTTATTTTTGAAGTATTACTGTTAACTAATTTTTTATTGAGAGTATGTTAATCATAATACTAGATCATAAAATATACATAAAGCTCACTTTCAATGTAAGGTCTGTTATAGTATTGTGAGAAAAATGACATTAGATATAGGTGAGATGTAGGTTTCCTTCAAACAGAGGCTACGGAATCGTAACGTTAAGTTGCTGCTGCTGCTGCTATTAAGTTGCTTCAGTACTGTCAGACTCTGCGACCCCATAGACGGCAGCCCACCAGGCACCCCCCGTACCTGGGATTCTCCAGGCAAGAACACTGGAGTGGGGTGCCATTGCCTTCTCCAAACGTTAAGCCACATAAAAACGATTGGATAATGTGCTTACGGAAGGAGATAACTTTCTCAGCACCTTACACTTCCCATGAATGAACAACCATCATCAATACCACATATGTGGATTAGGGGTTACCGTTAGGAATTCATTCATTCGTCTCTTTAGATATCCTTATACCCTCATACCTCCTCTTGATTGATGGGAGAATTCTGGCTTTGGCTTCACCACACATACATAATTTGAACAAAACAGTCCAGTACTCTTCTTTTAAGAGTGAATGACTTACAGACTTTTCCTTCTGTATAATTCCCTAAGAGAATAAAACTTTAATCCTCCTTGAAACAACTTACAAGTTCAAAATAAAATAAACAGATGCATACCTTTTGTTAAAGTGTGATTATAGTATGATTCATTTAGCAGGCATTCATTGTGAGATTTTGCACATTGCTATCCCTTTTCTGTGCACATACACAAAACCACGAATTCTCTCAAAGATCTGTGAGCATATGAGCATGTGAATCACACAAACATTTGTTTCATCTGAGACATGGTATTGTCCATATATAGCATCATACGGTATCAAAGAATGAAACCACTTCCACAAATGTTAAATGACTACATTTTGATTTTAAAATGTTGAATATCATATGCATAGTTCAAGTACTCTGCATAATGTAATATTTTGCAATTCTAATATTGAGACATGGAAGCAAATTAGTTCCATTTGAAATTGAAGATAAATAACAATTTGTCTTTCTTTTCTTTATATGGCTATTTTAAGAATACCAAATCTAAAATGACAACAAAGCTTTCAAATCAATCAGAAAATGACCTAGAATTCCAAAGGTTTAAGCCCATAAAAATCTAGCATATCCTTTTTATTCTCATAGATATTGTCCATTTTGTTTCATTACATTATATGTTGACTGGATACAGTGAACAACACTTATATTTTGGCATGAAAAATTAACCACAAAAATAATAGTTTAGTAAACATTTAAAATTACAGATAGAGCACCTGTCCGAAGTATTTTTACAAATCATCTTGTACTAAACTTATCAGTAGATCACCATGAGGAAATTTATGATGTCAAAAATGGAGTGTCATGTACACTTGATCAAGATTAGGCTATTAAAATTTTGTTTTTGGAAGAATAACTTGGTATTAGATAATCACATTACACACAAAAAGGCTCTATGTTCTTGTTTTAAAGCAGGTGTTACCCTTTAGATTTTTGCTGATAATGGAATATGACAACTTTTGGACACAGTGCTTGAAGTGCCGATACAGGACTAAAGAAATAGGGATAAAAGCATTATTACAGTAGTCTTTCAAAAATAACAAAATTCACTCAGCATTATAAAGCTTCCTTAAACAAAACTATGGCATGACTGTAACTACCTCTCCATCAGTGGGAACCATGACCCGCTGCCATTTATCCAATTAGATACATTCCAGAGGTAATGGTATTCTTGAATCATTTTACTAAGCTTTCAAGCAGTACTCTTGAGAAGAATAATATGGAATCAAGAATTGCTGAAAAATGTCTCTTTTCTTCTCTGACCATTTCATCTCTGTAGGCAGGCATCAATATCTATTAAATTATCAGTGTGAGGGCTTGCTACAGATACAGTAGGATGCCTGATTTTCATTTTTTCCTCAACTTACCTCAGTTCCAAAGTTCATCAGCTCTGGGAAGTAGAGTTACTTCCCACTGAGTACTCTTTCAGTCCTTCAGCTGACTTGAATTTCTGCCATAAAAGCATAGTCATTATTCAGTGAATTAAGGCATGCCTGTGAGCAACCCATTCTCATTCCAGCTAGTAGATTTTCATTTTAAGAGGAAGACAAGCAATACCTTTAGATTCTCACTCCATGAAATTTCTTCTCACCGTGGGTGATTATGATTGAGCTGCCATTATACATCTCTGATCACATTTGTATTCATCTTGTGTTATTTTGTCTTTTATAAAGAATAATTTAAATAGAAAACTTTTTGAAACCCATGCTTACAAATCAGTCTGAATTATGTTCATTAAAATGCTGTAACATTATTGAAGCAAACCAAATAAATGCAAATAGTGATTGACTATGCTGCTTTTAATATACTGAAAACCTCTCAACAGAAAATAGTTTTGGAGGTAAAGGCTGCTATCTTTGATACTGAATTGTAAGCATAGTATATTATAGCTCCTAGTAAATATAACACAAATGTGGAATTTTCTAATATTATATTTTGTTCTGTCTAAATTATCAGTGACAATAGTATATGGTTAAATAATCTATAATTATAATGATAATTACCCTTTCATAAATTATAAAAATTAAGAATAAGAATATTAACTTTTTTTTTCTTTTTGTTTGTTTTTGCCTTTCTTAACTTTGGATACAATCAAAATGATGATAGTTTTAAAGAATTCTAATCCATACTTATTGCTCATCTGAAAATTTAAAATCAGTGTGAAGTTAAAATTAGTTCATGATTTTTCAAGTATTTTCAAAGCAACATATATTTCTTTTTAAATTTATATTTTATAAGTATTTTATTGATATTTTAGATAAACCAAAGAACAAGATAAATTTAAAACAAGTGGAAGTAAAACTAATTATTCTCAATTATTTGGCACTTGATAAGTAAAATTCTGTCTATAATGAAAGCAAAGAAGTGATCCAGGCACATAGTAGGTGCTTAATACATATTTGGTACATTCATATTAATCATATTATACATATTTCACATAAATGATAGCCATTAGATATATAACAATATAGTAAGGCCATGACTGGGGTCTCTTTTACAGAGGAGACACTGAATCTGCATTTATATTCAGTGAATTTATATGTTTCCCACATTGATCCTTTCTTTAGAGTCCATACTCAAAGGTTGAATATTCTGAACTCTTGCTTTAATGCAACACTGACATTCTTCCAGGGAATAAGATAAAAGAACTTGTTATAGAGTGAATACTGGGATTAGAGATAAATAAGAAATCAAGGAAAAACTATGTACTTGCTATATATTAATATAAGTAACTTTCAGGGGCAGGTGCACCTTGCAATATTAGAAACTATAGACAACATTGCATATGTTACAAATGTTTACAGGTTTGCAAACATATGTCAAGATGTCCCTCTATATCACAGGGACCCTTCTCTCAGGTCATTTCTCCCAATGATTTGTCCTCTCATCTTTATTCTATTCTATTTTCTAGTTTATCAATCTTGTGCCAATTAATTGATTATAATTTGAATCTTTTTTAAGTTTGGATAAACCTTTCCGTTCAGTTCAGTTTCTTAGTAGTGTCCAACATTTTGCAACCCCATGGACTGCAGCACGCCAGGCTTCCCTGTCCACCACCAACTCCCAGAGCCTACACAAACTCATGTCCATCGTGTCAGTGATGCCATCCAACCATCTCATCCTCTGTCGTCCCCTTTTCCTCCTGCCTCCAATCTTTCCCAGCATCAGGGTATTTTCCAATGAATTGGTTCTTCGCATCACATGGCCAATGAATTGGAGCTTCAGCTTCAGCATCAGTCCTTCCAATGAATATTCAGGACTGATTTCCTTTAGGAAATATATCTCCTTGCAGTTCAAGGGACCCTCAAGGATCTCCTCCGACACTACAGTTCAAAAGCATCCCTTCTTCGGCACTCAGCTTTCTTTATAATCCAACTCCCACATTCATACATGACTACTGGAAAAACCATAGCTTTGACTAGATGGACCTTTGTTGGTAAAGTAATGTCTTTGCTTTTTATATCCTGTCTAGTTTGGTCATAGCTTTTCTTCCAAGGAGCAAGCATCTTTTAATTTCATGGCTGCAGTCACCATCTGCAGTGAATTTGGAGCCCCCAAAAATAAAGTCTCTCACTGTTTCCATTGTTTCCCCATCTATTTGCCAATAGATGCAACCTCAAAAATGGATAGATAATAGATGGAATCTCAAAAACGATGAACCTTTACTGAATTTGAACTCTGTTGTAGTGACGATCCATAGGCCATTCCATACCCTTTACCATCCTGTGAGAGCTCCCTACATACACAATCCATGAATCCAGCTGTTCTTGACAGAAAACTCAAGTTGAATCTCTTACTAGAAAGCTGGGATAGTTTCTATTATGTCAGAGACTATATGCTCTGAATATAGAATAGTTCCCAGAGTATAATCTCTAATGACTGAACATCCATTTCTGCATGATATTAAAATATTTCTAGTTATTTTAGATTTTCTTTTGAATTTCATTTATTTATCCTATGATTTATGTACTTATTCTTTAACCCAAAAAAGTGTCCTTTTTATCATAGGGGACTGGAACACAAAAGTAGGATGTCAAGAGATAACTGATGTAACAGGCAAGTTTGACTTTGGAGTCAAAATGAATCAGGGCAAAGGATAACAGAATTTTGCCAACAGAAGGCACTTGTCATAGAAAATGCTTTCTTCCAACAACACAAGTGATGACTCTACACATGGACATCACCAGATGGTCACCACCAAAATCGGATTGACCATATCATTGCAGCTGAAGAGGGAGAAGTTCTATACAGTCAGCAAAAAACAAGACCGGCTGACTGTGGCTCAGATCATGAAATCATTGCAAAATTCAGACTTAAATTGAAGAAAGTATGGAAAATCACTAGCTCATTCAGGTATGACATATATCAAACCTTATAATTATACAGTAGATGTGAAAAATAGATTCAATGGATTAGATTTGATAGAGTTCCTGAAAAACTATGGACAGAGGTTTGTAACATTGTACAGAGGCAGTGATCAAAACCATCCACAAGAAGAAGTGCAAAAAGGCAAAATGGTTGTCTGAGGCCTTACAAATAGCTGAGAAAAGAAGAGAAGTGAAAGGCAAAGGATTAAAAAAAAAAAAAAAAAAAAGATATATCCATCTGAATGCAGAGTTCCAAAGAATAGCAAGGAGAGATAAGAAAGCTTTCCTCAGTGATCAGTGCAAAGAAATAGAGGCAAACAATAGAATGGGAAAGACTAGAGATCTCTTCAAGAAAATTAGAGATACCAAGGCAACATTTCATGTAAAGATGGGACAATCAAACTTGCCCCAACTTTTTAAAATACATTTTAAAGAAGTGTTTCTGGAACTGCTAGCTCCCATCTGTAAGAGAGAAAAAAGTGGCATCCACAGCCATGACTTTAGGGGTTTATATGGATCTGCCAATGCCAAGAGACACGCAAGGTCCCTGCTAGGGGAGCAGCCAGAGATGGCAAAAGCATGTGGACCGAACTTTCCTTTCTCGGTCACTTTTTCCTGATCTCTTTGACCATTCCATAATTGCATGGGGAATTAGAAGTACTAACATAATCTGCCTTATCATAGACTTTCAAGGGACTTGTGATCCATGATGTTAGTATGTACTTTTACTTAGACCCCACGTACGGAAGCGCCTAGCCTTGCTAGGAGACAAATGTTAGAGGAGTACGTCTGCGAGCGAGGCGGAGCTCTAGCTCCAGGAATGTCTCTCAGGCTGGAGGTCACTCTCTCGGTTGCCTGCCTCGGGGGCCAGCGACCTGAAAGTGAGTCCTTGTCTCCGCTGTGTCTTCTAGCTGTGTGGATAGAAGCACTGCTGGTATACAGTTTTTGAAGTTTTTGAGGACCATGAGGTTTTTGAGGACACAGATCAAGAATTGCAGGATCTTGTCAGACTGGAAATGAATGGGCTTCTTCCTTTGATAGTACTAGCTCTTAGCAGACCACAGGAGGATCACTGATGGCTTTTTTCTCAACTCCTTAGGTATTTCTTTCTGCGGAATCTGTGGAAATGAACTGGAAGGATTGGTCCTTGTAGCTCGAGGACAAAAATTACTCTTTCCTCACTGGCCAACCCTCTACCACCTCTTTTTGCTATCTCATATACTGGCGTGGTGACACTCTGAAGGGGCATCTTCGTTGTTATTCATCTCTTTGTGACTCACCATTTCTGCTGTGGTCAGGACTATACTCAGGAGTGTGCACAGGCACATGTGAGATGGATGCTTCCCCAGTAGTACTAGCTTGGGAAACATTCTGGGAAAGCGAAAGGTACAGCTTTGGGGGTGAAACCTTCAGCTTCTTCCTGTCCTCTTACTTTGCTCCTGTATCAGGGGCTCCCAACTGAACAGGCTGAGAATCAGGGTACCCTTCCAGGAGGGGTTGCCTCATTCTTGGTAGAATTTCAAACAGTTCCAATTGTGGTCGAGATTATTTAGAGGATCCAAAAGTACACAGAAGGCTTTATGGGACTAACTTTACTTTATGAGCTTACTTGGAGAGATGTAATATTTGTCTTGGGACAGACGCTGACTCCTGACTCAAGAACTCGAGTTTTGGGGGAGGCTCAGGAAATCCAACCAGTCCATCCTAAAGGAGATCAGTCCTGGGTGCTCATTGGAAGGACTGAGGCTGAAGCTGAAGTTCCAATACTTTGGCCACCTCATTCTAAGAGTTGACTCATTGGAAAAGACTCTGATGCTGGGAGGGATTGGGGGCAGGAGGAGAAGGGGATGACAGAGGATGAGATGGTTAGATGGCATCACTTACTCAATGGACATGAGTTTGAGTAAACTCTGGGAGTTGGTGATGGACAGGGAGGCCTGGCATGCTCTGATTCATGGGGTTGCAAAGAGTCAGACATGACTGAGCGACTGAACAGATTGACTGACTACTTTTGGAGATGAATGGCTTGAGCATGAGGCAAGGGAAAAGAGGGAACACAAAATAGCCCTCCTTCCTACTGGGAGCCAAGCAGTTCCCATAACAGAGTCACTTTATCAGATGTATTCTTGAAGGACTTAAGCAAGTGCATGCTAAGACTTTAAACTATTCTAGGTTGGCTGACATAGAACAGGAAGAGAAGGAAACTCCTAGTAAATTCCTAGATAGACTATGGGAGACTCTCCACAAGTTTACTGACATTGATCTCGAAATTATAGAGGGAGAAATGATCTTAAAAGATAGATTTCTCACTCAGTAGGCTCCAGATATCTGCTGTAAGTTATGAAAACAGGTGTTTGGAACAAATCAGTCTTTAGATAATCTGTTGCAACTGGCTCAGATGGAATATTACAGTAGATAATATAAGGATGAAAATTGACCAAAAAAGAACCAGTCGAAAGACTGAAGCCCCAACAATGGCTGTTAGATCTGCTCTGAAACAGCCTGAGAAAAATGCCCAGAGGAACCCAGGTGGAAAGGGATGGATTTGGTATTACTGTGGAAAGGAGGGGCATCTCAAGCAGAATTGCCCTCAGGCATCTAAGTTGCCCCTGGCTCCAGGTCCTGTCTGCAAAGGACCATATGGAGAAGAGACTGTCCTCTGTGGTGTAGGCCCCCAGAGGTGTGACTCTCAAGACAATCAGGACTGAAGGTGCCTGGGGATCCCCACTCAAGCTCCTGTTCTAATTACACCTGAGGAACTCTGGGTATTAATAACTGTGGAGGGCCAATCAGTCGATTTCTTTTGGACACTGGGGCAAATTTCTCTCTGCTCACTAAAGTCCCTGATCTGCTTTCCTCCCAACCCACTACTGTAATGGGGCTCTCTGGATAAGCCAAATGTTTTTCAGTCATTGATTTGAAGGATGCTTTCCAGGTTAAATCTGTAATAGATCACTCTCTACCTAGGACTTGAAGACAATTGAAAGGATTCTTGGAAATTACAGGCTACTGCCACATTTGGATTTCAGGTTATGGGGAACTTGCCTGGCCTTTATATAAACTTATAACTGAGATTCAGTAGGCCCAAACCGACAAGCTGGTTTGGTCTTTAGTTACTCAAAAGGCTTTTAAGTCTCTTCCAATTGCTCTCTTGTAGGCTCCAACTATGAGCTTGCCCACAGGATCAGAGTTTAGTTTGTTACTGAAAATAAAGGCTATGGCCACATTGCTTAAGGGTAATTGTTACTATTGTTTTGCTAATACCTAAAACTCATAGGTTTACTAATGGGTGAAATTTTATTGTACTGACTTCTCTTGGTATAGGTGGGATCTTAAACTCTAAAGTTCAGAGCAACAATGCTCCACCTTTAAAGCTGCTGTAACTCAAAGGGTGTTGAAAGCTCTAGAAATAGAATACCACACTGTTCCTGGAGACCCCAAACTTCGGGAAAGGTAAAAAAAAAAAAAAAAAAAAAAAAAAAATAGCTAATGACATTATTAAGAGACATCTGAGTAAGCTAACTCAGGAAACACAAAACAGTTGGTTTAAAGTTTTACCCGTAGCTTTAATGAGGGTTCACACTGCCCCTAAGAAGAAGGGACTGTCTCTATGACAGACTGCTTTTATGCGCAGATATTGTCATAGATCCTGAAGCCTTAAAATTAGCTATGTGACTCAGCTTTTAGCTTATCAACAGACATTACCAGGTTAACTCCTGACCCAGCCTTTGAGTCAAATTAGCCGTTGTTTGAGCAATAAAACCAAGATGGGCCTGAGAATCTAGGTGGGCTTGCTTCCGTTGACTCCAAAAGTCCTGAGTCTGCAGTTTGACCCTCAAGACAACTCCTTCCTGTCTTGAGCTCATTCCTACACCGCATTCCACAATAATTGTTGGATCTGCGGAGCACTCCCCTCCTCTTCAATTGAAGACTTCCCAGGGTGGGTTTCTCCGCTTCACAGAAAGGACTTTCCTCAACTCTTACAATCCTAAGATGGATTGGTATAACTATGGACATAATTTAACTTTTAATTTTGAATATGTTTTAACTTGGTTTAATGACTATTTTGCCTTACATCTGTAACTATATAGCAGTGTTGTTTCTAACCATCTGAAAGCTTTTACGTTACAAATGGTTGTCCAGGTTCCTATGAGTACCACGGCTTCCGTCAACTATCACATGGGGCCCTCAGATCAGAGACACTCAGTATCAGGGTTAGGAGAATATGTTGCTCCAACAGTTTAGGGACAGCACCCTATCACAGCAAGAAGTAGTTATGGAATGAAAATAATGCCCCTTTCCCTTGGCAAGATAATTCTTCTAAAAGAAAAGGCGGGGGGTGGGGGGAGGTGATGAAAGAGTCAATTCCTAGGCAGGTTGATAAGAAGTCAGGGGTTCCCCAAGGAGGAGAAAGAGGTCTGGGCTTCTCAAGGAGGATATAGTGGTCTGGAATTCTCAGAGGAGGAAAGGACAAACTTTTTTTTTTTTTTTCCTTTCCTTTAAGCCTGGAACTGATGATCACAACTCAGTTTAAACTCTGTACTAGGGATTATATAACAACAGTGCATCCTACTTGAGGACAGTTTCTCCTTCCTGAAAACCTTCTGACAAATCCTGATATCTTAAAATGTAAATTATGGGAGTGGGTCTAGGAGGATAAGTTCTAATCCTGTTATCCTAAAATGTAAATTGTGGGAGTGAGTCTGGTAAAATTTTTACCACCTTGAGACATTCTTTTGACTTATTGTAATAATTAATTTAAAAATTATATAACTCCCTTGTTAACACTAACAAAGTGGACACTCCCCATCCCCCTTCTGATGTCTATGTCAGAAGCTTTCTCTGTCCATTTTCATACTTTAATAAAACTCTGCTCTACAAAAACTCTTGAGTAATTAAGCCTGGTCCCTGGTCCCGAGTTAAATCTTCTTCTGAGATCACGAATCCGACACTGTTCACCATAAGCTATCAATACCAAGGGAAGATTTCATGCAAATATGGGCACAATAAAGGACAGAAATGGTATGGACCTAAGAGAAGCAGAAGATATTAAGAAGAGGTGGCAGGCAAGAATACACAGAACTGTACAAAAGAAGATCTTCACGACCCAGATAACCATGATGGTGTGATCCCTCAGTTAGAGCCAGACATCCTGGAGTGCAAAGTCAAGTGGGCCTTAGGAAGCATCGCTGCAAACAAAGCTAGTGGAAGGTGGAGGTGATGGAATTCCAGTTGAGCTATTTAAAATCCTAAAAGATGGTGTTGTGAAGTACTGCACTCAATATATCAGCAAATTTTGAAAACTCAGTAGTATCCACAGGACTGGAAAAGGTCAGTTTTTGATGCAATTCTAAAGAAAAACAATGCCAAAGAATGTTCAAATTATCACACAATTGCACTCATTTCACACACTAGCAAAATAATGCTCAAAATTCTCCAAGCCAGGCTTCAACAGTACATGAACTGAGAAATTCCAGATGTTCAACCTGGGTTTAGAAATGGTAGAGGAACCAGAGATCAAATTGCCAACATCTGTTGGATCACTGGAAAAACAAGAGAGTTCCAAAAAGACATCTACTTCTGCTTTACTTACTAGACAAAAGCCTTTGACTGTGTGGATCACAATAAAGTGTGGAAAATTCTTCAAGAAATGAGAATACGAGACCACCTGACCTGCCTCCTGAGAAATCTGTATGCAGGTCAAGAAGCAACAGTTTGAACTGGACATGGAACAATGGACTGATTCTAAATTGGGAAAGTGGTATGTCAAGGCTGTATATTGTCACCTTGCTTATTTAACTAATATGCAGAGTTTATCATGCAAAGTACTGGTTTGGATGAAGAACAAGCTGGAATCAAGATTGCCAGGAGAAATATCAATAACATCACATATGCAGACTCCACTCTTATGGCAGAAATTGAAGAGGAACTAAAGAGCCTCTTGATGAAAGTGAAAGAGTAAAGTGAAAAAGTTGACTTAAAACTTAACATTCAAAAAGTGAAGATCATAGCATCCAGTCCCATCACTTCATGGCAGATAGACGGGGAAACAATGGAAACAGTGACAAACTTTTATTTTCTAGGGCTTCAAAATCACCTCAGAAGGTGACTGCAGCCATGACATTAAAAGATGGTTGCTCCTTGGAAGAAAAGCTATAGCTAACCTAGACAACAAACTAAAAAGCAGAAACATTTCTTTGCCAACAAGGGTCCATCTAGTCAAAACTATGTTTTTTCCAGTAGTCATGTATGGATGTGAAGGCTGAGCACTGAAGAATTCTTTGTATTGATCTGTGGTGTTGGTGAAGACTCTTGAGAGTCCCTTGGACTGCAGGGAGATCAAACTAGTCAATTCTAAAGGTAATCAGTCCTTAATATTCATTGGAAGGACTGATGCTGAAGCTAAAACTCCAATATTTTGGCCACCTGATGCGAAGAACTGGCTTATTGGAAAAGACCCTGATGTTGTGAAAGATTGAAGGCAGGAGAAGGGGATGACAGAAAATGTGATAGTTGGGTGACATCACCTACTCAATGGGCATGAGTCTGAGCAAGCTCCAGGAGCTGGTGAAAGACAGGGAAGCCTGGTGTGCTGCAGTCTATGGGGTCGCAAAGAGTTGGATATGACTGAGTGACTGAACTGAACCTATTTTTTTAAAAAAGTTACTAAACACTTCATTATATCATAGAAAAAAATCTATAAACATGCATACATTAATAAATAATATAGTTAGGCTGTTAATCTTTCTGGTTTTTAAAATTTAGAGTGGCATAGAAATAACACAAGCTAAGCAAGATTATATTCACTTTTAGAAAAATGAATGCTTTTCTTTGTTATTTGTATTAAAAAGAAAGTGATTTTAACCTTTGCAGGGGAAGTAAATCTAGATTTACCATTTGGATTTCTGACAATTGGCATTCCTTACATAATATAATGAGATAATTTCTACTCCTGTTTTGGATAAATAAAGATGGAAAAATACTAATATGCACTCTATCCATTAATGCACTTATGTATTAACACTTAATTTAAAAAAATCACATTTCTACTTCAGGCCAGACAATATTTTAAGTGTTAGTGATAAAATGTGGCTATGAAATCTCCTATAACCCTTGTTTTTGTGGAATTTAAAATTCTTAAAAACCAAGTAAAATTGGTGGTTTTAAACCACATTTTAGTGAATAGACTATATTAATTAAGTACATTTCTCTGCAAACCTGAATGAATTAGTTGTAGGACTTCTGAGACTCTTTAAAGTCAGAGTGAAATGGAATATTTGTCATCCTAGTGATACATGTTTATAGATATAGATTCTTTTTCTATGAAAAAAAATGGTAATTTTCTCAGTAAATAGATTTCTAAACAGACTCTCTGAATGTTAGATACCTGAGTTGATGGTTTCAAAATATTTATTCATGGGAACTGTCCTGCGAAATCACAGCACAAAGGAGACCAACAATTCTGCCTATTTAAATAGCAGAAACAGTTCTTTGGAGTCATATAACAAGAATGAATTCTTGCTGGAGAGGAAGTCTTGCATGCAAACAGACTTTTGGGATAATGAGTTGAATGCTAGAATACACTTAGTAGCTTTAAAAGTCATCTGTAGACATTTAACAGATGTTTATGCTTTTTAGATTTGCCTCAAATTTATTTTTTTTTTATTTTAAACTTATTGCTTCAATTGAAATAACAACAGAAGTATAGTTAACTGGTTATAAAAAGGCTTTAAGATATTTTTAATTGATGTTTCTGCAATGCCTAAAACACATTTATATAGTAAATTTGATACTTGGGAGAAAAAATAAAGTACTCTTTTTTTCTTTTCCTTTCTGTAACAGATATTGCACTTTCTTCCCCAATATTAATTTTCCCTTTATTCTCTGTTTAATGCATCCTATCAATATTTAATAGACAAATGACCACTATAATAAAAGCTGGATTTCTCATTCTCCTTTGCCCAAAAACTTGTCCTTGCGATAATCTTGGTTCGAAGCTGATCTTTTATATTACTGAAAAAGTGTCTTTATTTTTACCCAGCTCTGTTATTGGACTATAAATGTTTTATAATATTGTATTGGTTTCTGTACTAACTGAGTGAATCAACCATATGCATACATATAAATTTTGCCTCTTTAAACTGAGAGAGAATTGCTCCCTTTTCTCTTGAATCTTCTTGAATTTTGTAAAGCAGTGAATGTGTGAACGTGTTAGTCACTCTGTTGTGTCTGACTATCTGCGACCCCATGGACTGTAGACTGCCAGGCTCCTCTGTCCTTGGATTTCTCCAGGCAGGAATACGGGAGTGGTTAACCATTGCCTTCTCTGGTAGATATCCCTGACCCAGGAATAATCTCCTGCACTGCAGGCAGATTCTTTACCACCTGGGCCACCAGGAGATTCAGTCATATTTGATTACAATGTATAAGTTTTCTTATTGAACAAGATAAAGAACAGAAGGGGCATTTGTCCTTCATGGTCAATCCTGAATTGCCTATACATATGTGAGAGAGGGTTTGTGGTCACTCTCAGCCTAACCGAATTACCACTAATACACTCTCAATACTATGAATTATAGCATATATTCATAATCCATATTGAATTATTTTCCTCAAGGTTTGGGGAAAATAGAGTAAAACATCATTGTTATTAAGTTGAGTTCTCCAGAATAACACCTTAGGTAAGAATTCTTGTGCAAATTATTTATTAAGAAGTTGGTTCTCAGAAAGGGGGGAAAAAAAAGTAAGCAAACAGGAGGGACAGGTTGACAGTGGAAGAAAACAGTGGAAGACTTGTTAACAGTGGAAGAATGTGTTTGACTCTAGACAGAAGAGTCCAAGCTTCACTGTAATCATGCAACTGAGCAGAAATGATGCCTCAGAATTTGGTCCAAATCCAGGAAGGAGAGCTAAACATTGCTACTCCAGCAGCACTTGGTCACTGAGGACCGGGTGTGCGGATTAAACTCCCCGGTGCAACGTTCTTGTGGATAATGACTGCAGTAGTTTAAGGGCAGTTGTGGAAAAAGAATCCAGGCGCCAGACTTTAGAAGTGAGGACAGTAAAGTACGATAAATGGTTGGTCAGAAGTACCAACAGGGATCTGTGATACAATTAAAACAGTGAAACATAGTCCAGAAATCATTTCACTAAACATAATTGTCATATGTTTTGCTTTGACTATGATCTAATTAAGAAAAATTAACAAAATAAATCATCTATAGAGAGTAATACAAGAGTAACAGCAACCTGCACATGAATCTTTAAAAAAATGTCAGAAATCTTCATATTGTGAAGGGCTATATTTGGTTTTTCAGTTCAGTTCAGTCACTCAGTCGTGTCTGACTCTTTGCAATCCCATGAATCGCAGCATGCCAGGCCTCCCTGTCCATCACAAACCCCCGGAGTTTACCCAAACTCATGTCCATCGAGTCGGTGATGCCATCCAGCCATCTCATCCTCTGTCGTCCCCTTCTCCTCCTGTCCCCAATCCCTCCCAGTATCAGGGTCTTTTCCAATGGGTCAACTCTTCGCATGACGTGGCCAAAGTACTAGAGTTTCAGCTTTAGCACCAGTCCTTCCAATGAACACCCAGGACTGATCTCCTTTATGGTGGACTAGTTGGATCTCCTTGCAGTCCAAGGGACTCTCAAGAGTCTTCTCCAACACTGTAGTTCAAAAGCATCAATTTTTCAGCACTCAGCTTTCTTCACAGTCCAACTCTCACATCCATACATGACCACTGGAAAAACCATAGCCTTGACTAGATGGACCTTTGTTGGCAATGTAATGTCTCTGCTTTTTAATATGCTGTCTAGGTTGGTCATAACTTTCCTTCCAAGGAGTAAGTGTCTTTTAATTTCATGGCTGCAATCACCATCTGAAGCGATTTTGGAGCCCCCCAAAAAAACTAAAGTCTGACACTGTTTCCACTGTTTCCCCATCTATTTCCCATGAAGTGATGGGACCAGATGCCATGATCTTAGTTTTCTGAATGTTGAGCTTTAAGTCAACTTTTTCCACTCTCCTCTTTCACCTTCATCAAGAGGCTTTTTAGTTACTCCTCACTTTCTGCCATAAGGGTGGTGTCATCTGCATTTCTGGGGTTATTGATATTTCCCCTGGCAATCTTGATTCCAACTTGTGCTTCCTCCAGCCCAGTGTTTCTCATGATGTACTCTGCATGTAAGTTAAATAAGCAGGGTAACAATATACAGCCTTGACATACTCCTTTTCCTGTTTGGAACCAGTCTGTTGTTCCTTGTCCAGTTCTAACTGTTGCTTCCTGACCTAGATCAAATAGGCAAAGGTTCTCATGGGTTAGTTTCAGGTATGGCAAGATAAATCAATATCTGTGTTATAACCCATTATTAGCTCTGGCATTTTGACTTAGTTTTGTCAGTAGTGATTCAAACATTATCTATTTTTTCCCAAGAAAAGTCAAAGGCAGCATGTTATTTTTGTTGTTCAGGGGAGAAGTGTGTCCAACTTTTTGAGATCTCATGGATTGCAGTCCATGTGGCTCCCCTGTCCTTCACTGTCTCCTAGAGTGTGCACAAACTCAAGTCCATTGAGTCAGTGATGCCATCGAATCTCCTTATCCTTTGTTGCCCACTTCTTCTGTCCTAAATATTCCCCAGCATCACAGTCTTTTCCAATGCATTGGCTCTTCACATGGCCAAAGTATTATTGGAGCTTCAGCATCAGTCCTTCCAATAAATAAGCAGGGTTGATTTCCCTTAGGATTGACTGGTTTGACCTTCTTGTTGTCCAAGGCACTCTCAAGAATTTTCCCCAACACTACAGATCAAAAGTGTCTGTTCTTTGGCACTCAACCTTTTTTATGATCCAACTCTCACATTTTGAGTATATGGACCTTTGTTGGCAAAGTGATGTCTCTGCTTTTTAATATACTATCAGGGCTTGTCATGGACTTCCCTAAAGGGTCAGATGGTAAAGAATCTGCCTACAATACAGGAGACTTAGGTTCAATCCCTGGGCTGGAAAGATCCCCTGGAGATGGAAATGGCAACTCACACCAGTATTCTTGCCTGGAGAATTCCATAGAGAGAGGAGCCTTGTGGGCTACAGTCCATATAGTCCATGGGTCACAAAGAGTCAGACATGACTGTGTGGCTAACATGCAACACTCACTCACAGGTTTGTCATAGCTTTCCTTCCTATGAGCAGTAGTCTTTTAAATTTCTGGCCTGAGTCACCATCTACAGTGATTTTGGAGCCCAAGAAAATAAAATCTGTCACTGTTCCCAGTTTTTCCCATCTTTTTGCCATGACCTCAGTTTTGTGAAAGTTAAGTTTTAAGCCAGCTTTTTCAATCTCTTTTTTAACCTTCATGAAGAGGTTCTTTAGTTACTCGTAACTTTTTGCCATTAAAGTGGTATCATCTGCATATCTGAAGTTATTGATATTTCTGCCAGCAATCTTGATTTCAGCTTGTGATTCATGCAGCCCAGCATTCCACATGATATGATCTGCATATAAGTTAAAAAAGCGGGTGACAATATACAGCCTTGACATATTCCTTTCCCAATTTTGGAAGTCTGTTTCTCAAGAGTATGGTATGCCCATCTCTCTCAGAATTTTCCACAGTGTTGTGATCCACACAGTCCAAGGCTTTAGCATAATTAATGAAGCAGAAGTAGATGTTTTTCTGGAATTCTCTTACTTTCTTTATGATCCAAAGAATGTTGGCAATTGCTCTCTGGTTCCTCTGTCTTTTCTAAATCCAGCTTGTATATCTGCAAGTTCTTGGTTCACAAATTGCTGAATCATAGCTTGAAGGATTGGGGGCATTATTTTTCTAGCATGTGAAATGAGCACAATCTTGTGGTGGTTTGAACATTCTTTGGCATTGCCTTCTTCTGGGTTGGAATGAAAACTGATCTTTTTCAGTCCTATGGCCACTACTGAGTTTTCCAGATTTGCTGACATTTTGAGTGCAACACTTTAACAGCATCATCTTTTAGGACTTCAAATGGCTCAACTGGAATTCCATAACCTCCACTAGCTTGGTTTACAGTAATGCTTCCTAAGACCCACTTAACTTCACATTTCAGGATGACTGGCTTTAGGTGAGTGACCACACCATCATGGTTATCTGGCTCATTAAACCTTTTTTTTAATATAGTTATGTGTATTCTTGCCACCTCTTCTTAATCTCTTCTGGTACTCTTATGGTCTTACTGTTTCTGCCCTTTATTGTACCCATCCTCACATGAAATATTCCCTTGATATCTCTTTTCTTGAAAAGATCTCTAGTCTTTCACATTCTGTTGCTTTCCTTTGCTTCTTTACATTGTTTATTTAAGGAGGCTTTCTTCTCTCTCCTTGCTATCTCTGGAACTCTGCACTCAGTTTTCCCTTTTCTCCCCTGCCTTCTGCTTTTCTTCTTTCCTCAACTATTTGTAAAGCCTCCTCACACACCACTTTGCCTTCTTGCATTTCTTTTTCTTTGGGATGGTTTGGTCACTACATCCTGTATACTATTACAAACCTCTATCCATAGTTCTTTAGGCACTCTGTCTACCCGTTGAATCTGTTCATCATCTCTACTGTATGATCATAAGGGATTTGATTTGGATCATACCTGAATGGTCTAGTGGCTTTCCCTGCTTTCTTCAATTTAAGCCTGCATTTTGCAATAAGGAGTTCATGATCTGATCCACAGTCAGCTCCAGGTCTTGTTTTTGCACTGTATAGAACTTCTCCACTTTCGACTGCAAAGAATATAATTCATCTTATTTTGGTATTGACCATATGGTGATGTCCATGTGTAGAGTTGTCTCATGCTGCTGGAAGAGGCTTTTTGCTATGATCAGTATTCTCTTGGTAAAACTCTTTTAGCCTTTGTCCTGCTTCATTTTGTACTCTAAGGCCAAACTTATGTGCTACTCCAGATATCTCCTGACTTCCTACTTTTCCAATCCCCTATGATAAAAATGACATTGTATGTGTGTGTGTGTGTTATTTCTAGAAGGTTCTGTAGGTCTTCATGGAACCATTAAATTTCAGCTTCTTTGGTATTAGTGGTTGGGACATAGACTTGGATTACTGTGATATTGAATGGTTTGCCTTGGAAATGACCCAAGATCATTCTGTTGTTTTTGAGATTACACCAAAGTACTGCACTTCAGACTCTTTTGTTGACTATGAGGCCTACTCCATTTCTTCTATGGAATTCTTGCCCACAGTAATAGATATAATGGTCATCTAAATTTAATTTACCCATTCCCATCCCTTTTAGTTCACTGATTCCTCAGATGTCGATGTCCACTCTTGCCATCTCCAATTTACCACTTCCGATTTACCTTAATTAATAGATCTAACATTCCAGGTTCCTACGAAGTATTGTTCCTTACCACATCACACTTTACTTTCACCACCAGGTACACCCACAATTGAGCGTCATTTTTGCTTTGGCCCAGCCTCTTAATTCTTTCTGGAGCTAATTTTCCACCCTTCCCCAGTATCATATTAGACATCTTCCAACCTGTGGGGCTCAGCTTCTAGAAAACAAATGTAAATATTTTTGAAGAATATAAAATATTTAACTAACTGAATTTATTAGCAATACTAGATATGCATCCTTGGCTAAATGAATTGTCCAAAATATACACAGAAAATGGACAAACACATAAAGAACTGTGAATAATCATGAAATTGTAGAATGTCATCAGTGAATAAGAGTCTTGATACATCTAGGAACAAACCTGAATTACTGAAGACAATTACCAAGTGAAAAGTTAGTCTATAATAGTAATAAGAAGAAAAGAGAAAAATGTGTGAATGTAGAATGTTTAATTATGTCTGAATCCTTACTTATAAATGTATAAAATATATTTTTTCAGAAAGACAGAACACTTATTTTATTTCTATATTTTTTCTTTCTTTCCAGACAAAAAAAATCCTAAAACAAGAGTTCTAAGAAATGACAGTACAAAATCATCTTACTAGTACTATACATTCAATATCTATTTCATTCACTATCTTATGAATCCATGTTAAAATTAGCTGCAATTGCATTGGTTCATTTGAATTTACTGACATTAAAATTCTAAAAATATTAAAATATCAAGGAATATATCAAAATATAATAGAGGATAGAATTCAAAATTGTTTTCAACTTTGGTATCACTCATAATAGAAAAGTAATATTGTCAGAAGTTTTCTTCTGAGCTTTCTTTCTATAGGTATTTTGACTCAGAGTATTTAAAAGGTTAGCAATTGACAGATCTTCTGGAATAATTCAGATATTTTTCTGCATTTTAAATGGCAGATCTTCCTTAAATCAGATGGATGATGACTGATTCAAGCCATAGTTCTTCATCAACATCATAGGTATGAAATCCTAATCTTCACTGTACTTTAGAGGAAAAGCCTCAAGACAGAAGGAAATCAGTTAATACTTTAAAATATATGTGAAACAGATCACCAGCCCAGGTGGGATGCACGAGACAAGTGCTCCGGCCTGGTGCACTGGGAAGACCCAGAGGAATCGGGTGGAGAGGGAGGTGGGGGGGGGATCGGGATTGGGAATACATGTAAATCCATGGCTGATTCATATCAATGTATGACAAACCCACTGGAAAAAAATAATAATAATAATAAAAAAAAAAAAAAAAGAAAATAAACTCAAAAAAAAAAAAAAAAAAGAAACAAGATCATTTTATTCTTCATTAACTTACTCTTTTAGGCTATCCTTCAGTTACAAGTAAATTCAATCAATATAAGTTAATGACAAATATTAGTGTTTTGAAACAACATGTTTGAGTCAAAATAACACTATGTACCTGGGGAAGGGGTTTTACTCCTCTGACCATCCGTTACCATGTTTGAGAAAGAGAGAGAGAGAGAGCAAGAGCAAGAGTCTTTACACTGTTTTTGAAGGTTATAAGAGATAATGAATATAACAACCTGTAATAAATACAGAGTAAGTTGTAGATGGCTTTAAAAAGTGCATAATAGATTATAATATTTGGACATTTGCCTACTCTTGCTATTAATTGCTGGCATGGGACTTAAATGTTTATTCAAACAAGGCAAAAAGCCAAACCTTCTCAAATGACTTTTTTTTCAGCCTTAGATTGGCATATTGCCACACACTAACACCTTGAAATCTTCACTTCTTGGTAATTGAGATTTAAAGTTTTACAGTAAGGAAGGAATTAGTTGATGGCAAGATTATGTCACCAGGAACACACTAGTATCTTATCTCCCATCTCTTTGCTTCATGTCCAGGATGAGATTTTGATTATAATACAAAAGATCAAGATAAAGTGAACATGTCTTTAATTTATATTCTGTTGGTCCCTACTCTTTTATCAACAAAGATATAATTGAATTATCAAATGAAAAAATATAAAAACTGGAACAAAATTGTCTTGGAATAATAACTCAAGATTTTTGTTTAATTATTTTTTATTTCAAATGAAACATATTCTAGGAAAGTGAAAATTAAGAGGGGAAGAAAAGGAAAGTATCAATATAATCTAAAGTGTCTACATTGTCTTTGAGGTCTTTTTGTTGAAAAATGCCCATTTTAAATGAACATGTTATAAGAAGAACCATGTTTATGGAAAGGGAATGTTTATGAAAATCAGGATGAAAAGCATTCTGATTGATGAATACATTTTTATATGTGACAAATTCACTTTTCCCTAAATTTATTTTACTTTTTTTTTTCTCTCTTTAGTGTTACGTTACTTGTTATCCTAAGAATATCACAGAAACTATACTTTTTATTAAGTAAAGTCTTCCTTTAAGTTACATTTCTTTGAATAAAACTCTGCAGATATTTACTATAAAATACACTTGAAGGATGTTTATCATGTCCAGATTAGAGGTTTCTTATCTATGAAAATAAAAATAAATATGTATATAGCATCCAAATGTTTGTATGATTTATCTGTTCACCAAAAGACTATTGCTTCAAATGCAATGAAGAGTTTCATATAATGTCTGGACTCAATGAAGAGTTTCATATAATGTAATATATGTAATGTATATATGTAATGTATATATGAAGAGTTTCATATAATGTAATATATGTAATATCACTAGATAGACAATATATATAGAATAAGTTTGTTAAATCAACATGATTTGTTGCTCATTCTTTTCAAAGGGTATTTTAATTTATCTTAAATTTACATGTGTCCAAAAGTTGATTAATCAAACTACAAACAAATATTTTCAAATCATCTTATTTAAAATTTTATTTAATAATTTAAACATCAAAACACTGTTTCACGATACATTTTTAAAATTCATAATATATTTTTTGTAGTCATTCCATATCAGTTCAGTTCAGTTCAGTTGCTCAGTCGTGTCCGGCTCTTTGCGACCCCATGAATAGCAGCACGTCAGGCCTCCGTCATTCCATATAAACTAACCTAATTTTTCTTCTCAAACACTGTTCTTCTCTATATTTTACCTGCCACATCCAAAGGAAATCCTTCCTTTTTCAAATATATTCTCTCTATCCTACATAGATGGTATTTTTTCATCTGCCTGATGATTTTCCGACTTAGCAGAAGTGACTTGATGATTGTTACTTTTCTATAATGCTAAATAAATTCCTTATTTTGTTGTAACTGGCAGTATAGCTTCTGTTGCCCAGAGACTTGATGGTGGTTGTTCCCTTGTGAACACATAGACAATTCTGAATGAGATGTCACAGAAAATGTGGTTTATTACCATGAAAACAGTGGTTTTGATTTGAGGACACGAATGCTGGTTTAAGGCTATCGTAGTCATCACAAACTCACTCATGAGTATCACATATTGCTGATACAAAAGCATTAGCTCAGAGATACTGACCTTTAGCTGACTTTGTGATTTTTACAAGTTTTAAATTTGCAAATAAAGTGAAGAGGGAAAAAGTGCCTGTTTCCAGAAGGCTTGAAATTAAACAATGAATAATTTTTCCAACACTCTGGTCTACCTAAACTTATAATGGATGTTGGGTTTATGCCAATGGGAAGAATGCAGAGAGAGATTTTAAAGCAGTCCCTCTCCATCTGAATTTACTAACATCTCCTGTGCTTCAAACTCTGTGCCTAACACTTAACAGATAAAGTAAGAATCAGTTTTTCTTCATAGAACTTATAGAGAAACAGACAAGAAAGCAATCATGATACAGTGAAAATAAAGGACTTTGATTAGAGAAGGACTGTGTACTAAACACAGTAAATGCCAGGGTTCCTATAGCAGACTGGGTTATTAAATTTTCTAACCTTTTATCTGGCATATATAAGTAGACAATGTACATTAATTTAGCCTGCATTTTATGGGATTGTTCTAAGCACTACCTTTAATGAGCCGTGGGGAAAAGTGAGGTCTCTCACTCTAACTTTTCTTTGAAGAAGGAGCAAATTACCACTCAACTATAAAAATAAGTAACTGACTTGAGTACATGTTTGGTTGCCTTAAGATCAACTTGCCCAAAAGTACTGGCTAATCACAACACCTGAACTTCTCTCTCACATATTTATACTGGTTCAGATAACACCTGTATCAGACTGAGGGTCAGCATAGCTAAGATGTGCAGTTGAAAAAAAAAAAAGTAAATCTAGGAGGGCTCGTTAAATTCACCCATTGACTGGTAACAGGACCAATCAGCTAGCTGTCTGTTGCCATTAATATGTGACCATGAATATGTTTACACATTGATATATGAATAAACATGACAATGAAAGGAAAATATGTACACACTGAGTACACTTTTAGAGAACTAAAGCAATATTTTGTGGGAAAATGATGGAGCAAGGGAAAAAGAACTCTGCCCCCCTAAAATCAGAGTGCCAAACAGGAGGAAATAAAGAATCAATATTTGGGGGAGTGGGTAACTGCTGAAAACAAACTCTGGTCCTTTTTGAAACTAGCATATCCTTCACTACAAAGTAAGATGTAGTAAAGGTGAAAAGAAAAGAAAAAGAGATCAAAAAGTCACACTATTTGATTTGAGGAGTGATAAAAATGGCTTTAATATATTTGCAGTAATTGAAAAAGAATGTCTCCTACTAAGAATTTTGACATATATTGAGAAATTCCAAAATAACCCAGTTGATAAGATTATTTAAGTTCCCTGGTGAGGCATAAGTTTGAATTACGAATGGCAAAAGATATCACCTTACCCTAAAATAGAAAAGCCTCAAAGAAAAAAAAATAATAATAATTCAATACCCAGATACTTTTTCACCTAACTGTTTGCACTGAGATTTATGGACTGAATTATTTTGCACATGTTTTAAAAATCTTAATCTAAACAAACAACAAATACATATATTTGACACAAAATATTCTGTTGCAGTTTATGAATTCTCTCTAAAGAACTGATCTGAAAATATGTCTATATTATTTATACTTAGCACATTTTTGTCAATATTGCAATTTTTGCTCCATTTTTCACAACAATGAGAGCTAATTGCAATTCATGTCAGATTCTCAGTTGAAACATGGATGTTTGGGGAGGATAAGAAATCATGACCATTCTCTTCTCTGTGCATCTTTCGAGAATCAAAATAGCACTTGAATTTTATCAGGTTGACTTACTATAAAAATAGTTTTACAGATATAGTGTGTTTCAACTGTTATAGACTTTTTACATAATATGGATATTCAACATTCAACATTTAAATATATTCCAAAGACTCCCCCAATTATGTTTGCCACTGTATAATCTTTCTGCTGTTTTGATATGGTTTTATAGGGATTACATGAGATATGGCATGTAGAGGCCTTAGAAAAAGAGGGCTGACTGTTCAGTACTCAACTACTTTAGTCATTATTCATGTCGTTGTGATATACTCCTCCTTGATTATTTTAAACATTTTTTTTTTGCAGTATATTCCTTATTTTTGTTCAATGGGTAATTTTGCATCTTTTTAATTTTACATTGTATAATATTTTGCATTGCTATATAATCTCTCATAATGATATGATTCTCACATTCTTGAGAGTGACTATAATACTTTTTGTGATTTTCAGTTTTATCACTTTGTGTTTATGTGTTTATTTGCTGTGAATTTATTGTTCCTGGATAATATCCTTTCCAGGAGGTGGCTCTGGCTCATTTTCTGTGTGTGAGCGCATGTAGGTTTGGTATGTTAATTTGTCCTGATCCTAAAATATTCTCCTGCTTTGAATCGATTTTTCCATTGGATCAGCATGGTGAGGTCTGGGTGACATGTTTTCCTGCAAACATGGCTAAGGTTGAAAAAAGTTAGCTTCATCCTCTTTAGTGCATAATCCTTCTTTGACTTACAACAGGAAGTCCAGAGCTGGCCCTGACATACTCTCAGGAAGTAGCCCCAGATTCTATCTAAAATGGCTTTCAAACCACAGCCCTGAATGTCTGCCTTTATCTGCACAGTATCCATTTTACAACTTTATTTCTCTGACATTCTACATATTTCCTTTCTGTTCTAGTTCTGGAGGTTTTTCTTTGTTACCTTTGCGTCTGGGAATATATTTTAAAGTATTTTAAATGTATTCCATTTATGCTAATGTGCTTGGATCAGTAAGATATATCTTAATATGTGTTCAATCCCCTGCCTTGACCTTGAAGCTGATAAGTGTTTTCATTTTTTAATATTCAGGCATATCAAGAATTCACATGGCCTGTGAGTAGCAAATACGAAGCACAATTACAATGGTAATTCAAGAAATTGTAAGATCTATCTCAAATTTATTGACTGCTGTGAAGTATTAGGTTTAATGTCAAGACGTGGGCAAAACTGAATTTTAAAGAACTTAGTAATGAAATCGCTTTTTAGTGTTCTGTGACTAATCAATTTTTAATGTACTACATCTGGAAAAAATGGATAATAATATCAATAATGTCAGTAATAAAAACACCTAATGCTTACTGAGTGCTGATTAGGTGCTATATACTCTACTGACTGTTTCACGTTTATCTCCTTTAATTCTTATAGCCATCATTTCAGGAGTTATTTCTATTATACCTATTCCACAGATGAAGAAACTGAGTGCAAAAAGTTAAGTAGTTTTCCTGAGGTTGAATAGTCATATGTTGAGTATCCAGAATTCAAACTTAGCTTGATTTTAGAACTTATAGCTTTACCATCTTTCTGACAACTTAATTTAATATTGAATCATATTGATTATAATGCTGGTTTATTATATATGTTGTTTAAAATAGATCTTATTCCTGATTCCGAGACTAGAGTGACACAGTCTTGCTTTTCACAGAATCAGATGCTCTGTCAAAAGATGAGACTGAAATTAGGATTACTTTTAACTTCAGGTGATCTATAGCCACATGGATTATTTTCTATATAACAGTCACATAAATTATGTTTTAATTTTCTATAAACATTTCTGAAAACAGTGTGCAATGAGCATTGCTGTCTTGGAAAAATAGTTTCATTGAACAATGTTAGAAAATAGAAATAGTAGTGGAAAGAGGTGCTGTTAAGAGATACCATTTATCAGAGGCTGTTTAGGGCCATTTTTAGCCTTTTCTATAGATAAATGACATTAAACTTACCCAGTTGTCAGAGTGCCATTGTGTGGTGAATATTCTGACTGTGAGAGTTTTCCAAAGCCTGAGACTAACCATACTAGCATTAAATGGAGGCGTCACTGTCCACCAGAGGAGGTTAGCATGCTTTTTGTTTGCTTGACATAAATCTCTGGGCAACAACAAATGAACCTCTATCCCAGCTGCTTTTCAAATGAAAGCTTTGTTCCTTTTTGGTATTTCTAAGGCAGATGCATCACATGAAGGGGTGGGAAGAGAGATTAAGGACTCAGAAAACATTTTTGAAGTGAATATTTCTCACTTAAAGACAGACTTAAAGACCACAACTGTATTGCATCAGTAACTCAAATATTCTTGAGTTTTTAAATAGAGACGTAAGTCAAGAAATGTATAATTACTAAAATTTAATGATTCTCATTAAATGTAATTTTAATGGAATTCTTTTGGAAGATTTTCAGTAGTTTTGATTTTTTCTTTATAAAATGGTCCATAGTTTTTGTTAACTACTATGTATTCTACCTGATATATTTATATGTATATATATACACTCCATATATATGTATATGTATTTACACATCCATAAGATTTTAATAAAACACTGAATCTTTAATCTGACAAATACAAAAGGAGGAATGTTCTATAGGCTAATTTTATATACACTGCTACTGGACCCACTCTAGTATTCTTCTTGAGAAATCCCATGGACAGAGGAACTTGTGGGCTACAGTCCATGGGGTCACAGAGTCAGATATGGCTCAGTGACTAACACTTTCACTTTCACTGCTACTTGACTGTATTCTTTTGCTGGTTATGATAATTTTCATCTGTTTCTGAAAAATCATTCCATTATACTGTCATATCAATGATGAATAGCAACAGTTTTACCTGCCCCTTGCCAATTATTACATTTCTAAATTTACCCCTCTTTTAATATACATTAATAAGTGCAAAAGAAGGATAAACGGGCACAATATCCAGCACCTACTACTATTTCGGTCCTGGCTTTAGTGGTTATATCCAGGTGTTTCATTGTTCCACTATTGTGTATGATGATAGCTTTTGGCCTGTATGTGCATCATCTCATTGAGGTAGTTCCTATTGATTTTTGAATGTCTTTCTCTAGTATATTTGTTGAATTTTGTCAAATGCCTTTTCATTGTTTGCAAAAAAAAAAAATATTTCCTTATTAGATTTATTAAAATGAGGAACATTTGCTATTTATTTTCCACCCTTGAACACTTTTTGTAAGCTAATTTAATCTTGTTTTAGCAGTCTGCTAAATTCTGTTTACAATTCTGTTTACAAATGCAAATTTTTTTAAAAAATTAATCTCAGTAATTGAGGTTGATATGTAGTTACTTCTTTTAGGGGACAGTCCTTATTAGGTTTGAGTGAAAATATTATACATGATTTAAAAATAATTTTGTTTCTTTAACTTAACCCTCTCTAGATCTAGAATATGTTATCACAAATTAAAAACTTCATTTTTAATGGCTGAGTAATATTCTGTTCTGCATATGTTTGTGAGTATGTGTGTATACACCACATCTTTATCTATTTGTCTACCAGTAGGCACATAGGTTGCTTCTTTATCTTGACTAAAAGGTGCAATGAATGTTAGGGTGCATAATTCTAAGAGAAATAAAAAATAACAGACTGAGAAAGAGAAATACTGCATGATCACACTTATTAACTGTTACTTGCTCAGTCATGTCTGACTCTTTGATGACCCCATGAGATGTAGCCTACCAGGCTCCTCTATCCATGGGATGTCCCAGGCAAGAATACTGGAGCGGGTTGCCATTTCCTTCTCCAGGAGATCTTCCCGACCCAGGGATCGAACCCAGGTCTCATGCTTTGCAGGCAAATTCTTTATCGTCTGAGCCACCAGGGAAGCCCCGATCTCTTACATGTGGAATCTAAATAAATAAATAAAACAAACGAAATATAAACACATACATACATACAGAGAACAAATGAATGGGTGATAGAATAGTAAGGGATGAAAGGGTATGAGAGACAGGTAAAGAGGATTAAGAGGTATAAATCTCAGGATGTCATATACAGGATAAGGAACACAGTCAATAATATTGTAATAATTTTAATATGGGGACAGATGATTATTAAAGTTATTACATATCATGATCATTTCATAATGTATGCAAGTGCCAAATTCATAGGCAATATGTTGAAGTTAGCATAATATAGCTATATGTCAACTACATTTCAATACCAAACAGTTTAAAATTCCCTTCTTTTTTGAAAGTATTAATCAAACGTTTTGAAAGTATTAATCTGAAAATTGACTTGTCTGATCCTCAAATGCTTATTTGAGTACTCAGGTAAAATTGCCAGGGATTTGAAGAAGTTAGTTCTTTGAAAAATTCTGTATTTTCTCATTGTAAATAAGCCTGTTGAAAGTCTTTGTAACAAATATTTCTAGACCATTACTCACTTTTTGCAATTTTAAAAAATATTTTTGTGTAGAGTTAAAATATTTTAACACTTTGCCTTTTATATTTTAACCAGTTCTTTGGTGGTTATTTTTATCTTTATAAAGATATTTATTGACTCATGAGATTATCCATCAGTTTATCTATTATTTTTTCAAATAATAATTAACATTTAAAAATGTTATTAGTATTAGTTTTCTTGTTTTTAAAATAGTAACATAAAAATATATTTTCTTATTAATTTTGAGCTTTTAAAAATTGAGTGACAGTTATTTTGAACTTTGATCCATACTAATTTTATGTTTTCTCTCTATAAGCAGCTAATGAAATATATAAAGTAATATATAATATAGTCATACAGTCTTTGTATAGCATCTATACTATACTATATATTGTAGTGGATTATATGCTATACTATGGAATATAGATACTACATATCATTATGGACAGTTATATAGTTATATGTGTATGTGTGTATAGATAGTGTTACATATGTATACCTATAGATACATATTTACAGTAAAGTGTTAACTCACTGAGGGCTTGGGAGCTCAAACTCTGCCATTCCAAAGAAAAGACTCATTTTTAAACCATTCTGGGAGATGTGCTATGAACCCTTGGAATTCTGCCTGATAAGAGTGACTTTTAAGAGTGTCTATTCTTCTACATATGGGGTCTTTGGCTATGCCATATAGTTTGTGGTAACAATGCAATTAATGGTGAGTGTTTATTTTTGTTCACCTGTGGTCTCAGCTCTGCTTTATCAGCTCTCTGCAGAGAGGGGAGGGAGAGAGATGAACACTAAACAGTTAAACCATGGGGAAAGGACAACTGAATGCTCATGACTGGTTTCTCTCTAAGTCATATGCACCTTTGCCTTTGCTCATTTAAATTTGTTTCCTTTCACTGTAATAAACTATAGCCATGAATATAACAACTTATCTGAGTTCCATTAATCTTTCTAGTAAATTGTTGAATGAGTATAATCTCTGACACAATATGATATATACATGCACATTTTTCCTTTTCTATTAACTTTTCTGTCTTCTCCCTGTGTTGTCTGTCTGTCTGTCTCTTACCACAATTTTAGTCAAAGTAATTATTGTTCTCTGTGTTTACCTTCATACTTTAAATATAATTATAATCTTCTTCATTTGCCATATTTTCATAATTTATGGCTTCAAACTATTAAAGAAAAATAAATAATTATGTTTTATGGTCTATTTTCTATTTATCTTCTATTTCTTTTTATATATATTATTTTGACACTGACTGGAAAAAATGCACATTTTATTGTCATACTATACCACATTAGTTTTCATCTTAGCTCTGCAGTTAAATATACCAACACTTACTTCTGGTCTTTTGTTGCAGTTTCACAGGTTATCTTTATTGGGAGATAGTTAATATTTCAAGAGTTTTCTTCAAGAGAGCTCATTGGAATAATATTTCTTGGTATAGTTTTATAGAAATATTAAATTTATATTTGAATATAGCCTGTCTAAATAAAAATTATAACTGTCTTCCTTTTATTCACCAAATATCCTGTAGATATTGCTGAGTTTTCATTTAACTTTATTGTGTGGAAGGCTGGGTTCTTGTTCTACTTTATTTTTTATTTGTTTTTTATTTTTTTCATTTATTTTTATTAGTTGGAGGCTATTTTACAATATTGTAGTGGTTTCTGTCATACATTGACATGAATTAGCCATGCTTAGAAAACTTTGCTTGACTCTCCAAAGTGTACTTTTCTTATACTTAATTACCATAAACTTAATTAGGATATGCTTGATATGCAACTGTCTTTGACTCATCGTGGTCCCATTGAATGTCTGTGTCCCATTTGCTTAGGACTGGCATGCCCAAAGGAAAAGAACAAAACACGAAACAAAAGGAAGTAGAATATAAACTTTTCTGACATTATTAAGGAAGTTAGACCTTTCTAAATCTGTACTATTTAGGTTAAATTTCTTAGAATCAGAAAAGTATATCCTAGCAACTTAGTGCTTTGTCCAATTTTTTACTTTGAATTTTCTTTTTTCATTTTTATTTTCCTCCTACTGCCTCATCTTCTTTAACCACCATTTCTTCATATTTTTTGTTTTTCTTCTTTGTATTGTTGTGTAATTTTTTACAAAATTTTATTAGGCAATATTTGGCTATATTGTGTGAGGGGAAAAAAAATGAAGCATTCGTTACTGTTTGTGTTGAAACAGCTATTGCTTTGGTTAAAGTTTTGACATAGGTATACTGGTTTCACCAGTTAACATGTATTTTGGACAGTGAGGTTGAAAACTGCAGACTCTTTAAGGAATATCAATACTCAACTGGAGACCATTTACTTAGAGATTATCTCTCAAGTAGGTTAAATAAGACACTTCCTTAAACAGTTGCCAGTATTAATCAATGACATTGATCAATGAAACAAATTTCATTCAGATTTATTAGGAAATTAAATCCATGACAATTTGAAAAAATAATCATTAATCAAAGGACAAAAGAATTTAACTAACATACTTCAAAACAGATAGCTTAAATTGAGCTTCTCAAATCACTTTTAAAAAATCATTAAAAGTAAAAATATTTTCAAATATTAAATGAAAAATATTTACTATCTAAAAATTATTATAAAGTGTATAAATGTTCTCCACCATGCACTTTGTAAACATACCTAGCTGCTCCTATACCCAAGTCTTGACACTAACATTAACTGAAATTGTCCTGTGCTGATATTGTATTCTGCTGTCTTTGTTCTGATAAATTCAAATGAAAATAATTTGCATTTTAATCCTATAAAGTGTAATATTGAAATTTGCTCTTGACACAATGAAAGTGTGAAGAAATAATTTAATTTAAATAAATAGATTATTCCATTTAATATGTAAACTATGCATCATTGCCAAGTAAAAGGCAAATGACATCATTCCACACTCTATTAACAGAGATTCTTGTGGTGTTCCAAATAGCAAAAAGCAATGATAGAACAAACTAATTGCACAGAATAGACATTCAAATAAAAATGAGCCGATAGTCTGATTTCCTGTTTACTTATGCCCACTTCTTAAACTCACATAAGTGTATTGATAAATATTTCATTTGTTGGTACTACTTATAGTTTGTGATAGAAAACAACTTCTAAGTGACTTAAGCAAAGCAGGAAGTTTAGTGATTTGTGAATCTAAAAGTTCCAGAGGTGCATCTAATGTGAAGAATGCTGGAATCTCAACATCGTAAATGTCATCAGGACAATGTGTTTTTTAATCCTTTAGTTCAATTTCATATGTGTTGGCTGTAGTGTCAGAGAAAGTTAGGCTCACATTATACAAAAGACTGTCACCAGTAGATTCAGAGAAGAAAATAAAAGAAAAAATTTTAAAAAGATAAGAATATTCTATTCAAAATAATCAGTCTCACTTTTTTTTTCCATTTATTTTTATTAGTTGGAGGCTAATTACTTTACAATATTGTAGTGTTTTTTGCCATATATTGACATGAATCAGCCACGGATTTACATGTGTTCCCCATCCCGATCCCCCTCCCACCTCCCTCCCCATCCCGTCCCTCTGGGTCTTCCCAGTGCACCAGCCCTGAGCACTTGTCTCATGCATCCAGCCTGGGCTGGTGATCTGTTTCACCCTTGATGGTATACTTGTTTCAATGCTGTTCTCTCAGATCATCCTACCCTCGCCTTCTCCCACTGAGTCCCAAAGTCTGTTCTGCATATCTGTGTCTCCTTTTCTGTTTTGCATATAGGGTTATCGTTACCATCTTTTTAAATTCCATATATATGCATTAGTATACTGTATTGGTGTTTTTCTTTCTGGCTTATTTCACTCTGTTTAATGGGCTCAAGTTTCATCCATCTCATTAGAATTGATTCAAATGAATTCTTTTTAATGGCTGAGTAATATTCCATGGTGTATATGTACCACAGCTTCCTTATCCATTCGTCTGCTGATGGGCATCTGGGTTGCTTCCATGTCCTGGCTATTATAAACAGTGCTGCGATGAACATTGGGATGCACGTGTCTCTTTCAGAACTAAACTAAATTGATTTATCAGACCATGACTAAACCAGGATATTTTCCCAGAGGAAAAGAGGACATTTAAGAGTAAGATCTAGATAATAGATTATCAGTTCAGTACAGTCGCTTAGTTGTGTCTGACTCTTTGAGACCTCATGAATCGCAGCATGCCAGGCCTCCCTGTCCATCACCAAATCCCAGAATTTACTCAAACTCGTGTCCATCGAGTCAGTGATGTCATCCAGTCATCTCATTCTCTGTTGTCCCCTTTTCCTCCTGCCCCCAATCCCTCCCAGCATCAGGGTCTTTTCCAATGAGTCAACTTTTCGCATGAGGTAGCCAAAGTATTGGAGTTTCGGCTTCAGCATCAGCCCTTCCAATGAACACCCAGGACTGATCTCCTTTAGGATGGACTGGTTGGATCTCCTTGCAGTGCAAGGGACTCTCAAGAGTCTTCTCCAACAGCACAGTTCAAAAGCATCAATTTTTCGGTGCTCAGCTTTCCTCACAGTCCAACTCTCACATTCATGCATGAGCACTGGAAAAAAAGCCTTGACCAGACGGACCTTTGTTGGCCAAGTAATGTCTCTGCTTTTTAATATGCTGTCTAGGTTGGTCATCACTTTCCTTCCAAGGAGTAAGCATCTTTTAATTTCATGGCTGTAATTACCATCTGCAGTGATTTTGGAGCCCAAAAAATAAAGTCTGACACTGTTTCCACTGTCTCCCCATCTATTTCCCATGAGGTATGGGACCAGATGCCATAATCTTAGTTTTCTGAATGTTGAGCTTTAAGCCAAAGTTTTCATTCTCCTCTTTCACTTTCATCAAGAGGTGTTTTAGTTCCTCTTTACTTTCTGCCATAAGGGTGGTGTCATCTGCATATCTGAGGTTATTGATATTTCTCCCAGAAATCTTGATTCCAGCTTGTGCTTCTTCCAGCCCAGCGTTTCTCATGATGGACTCTGCATATAAGTTAAATAAGCAGTATGACAATATACAGCCTTGATGTACTCCTTTTCCTATTTGGAACCAGTCTGTTATTCTATGTCCAGTTCTAACTGTAGCTTCCTGACCTGGTTTCTCAAGAGGCAGGTCAGGTGGTCTGGTATTCCCATCTCTTTCAGAAATTTCCACAGTTTATTGTGATCCATACAGTCAAAGGCTTTGGCATAGTCAATTAAGCAGAAGTAAATGTTTTTCTAGAACTCTCTTGCTTTTTAGATGCTCCAGAAGATGTGGGCAATTTGATCTCTGGTTCCTCTGCCTTTTCTAAAACCAGCTTGAACATCTGGAAGTTCACTGTTCACGTATTGCTGAAGCCTGGCTTAGAGAATTTTGAGCATTACTTTACTAGTGTGTGAGATGAGTGCAATTGTGCAGTAGTTTGATCATTCTTTGGGACTGCCTTTCTTTGGGATTGAAATGAAAACTGACCTTTCCCAGTCCTATGGCCACTGCTGAGTTTTCCAAATTTGCTAGCATATTGAGTGCAGCACTTTCACAGCATTATCTTTTAGGATTTGAAATAGCACAACTGGAATTCCATTACCTCCGCTAGCTTTGTTGGTAGTGATGCTTTCTAAGGCCCACTTGACTTCACATTCCAGGATGTCTGGCTCTAGGTTTGTGAGTGATCACACCTTTGTGATTATCTGGGTGGTGAAGATCTTTTTTGTACAGTTCTTCTGTGTATTCTTGCCACCTCTTCTTAATACCTTCTGCTTCTGTTAGGTCCATACCACTTCTGTCCTTTATCGAGCCCATCTTTGTATGAAATGTTCCCTTGGTATCTCTAATTGTCTTGAAGAGATCTCTAGGCTTTCCCTTTCTGTTGTTTTCCTCTATTTCTTTGCATTGATCACTGAGGAAAATGATAGATTGGCTTGAATCATTGGAATCAGAGTGGGAGAGTGTTTCATCAAAAATAGAAGCTGCAGGAAAAGGTGGCATGAGCTGATCAGCCCAAACAGTATACCAAAAAGTTAAATATTCCATGAGAAGTATTAATGGAATGACATTTTTGCTTCAGTACAACATTCTAGATATCAGATCGCTTCTTCAGTTCAGTTCAGTTGTCACTCAGTCATATCTGACTCTTTGCGACCCCATGAACCACAACACTCCAGGTCTCCCAGTCCACCAACTCCCAGAGTCCACCCAAATTTATGTTCATTGAGTCAGTGATGCCATCCAACCATCTCATCCTCTGTCGTCCCCTTCTCCTCCTGCCTTCAATCTTTCCCAGAATCAGGCTCTTTTCAAATGAGTTAGCTCTTCACATCAGGTGGCCAAAGTTTTGGAGTTTCAGCTTCAACATCAGTCATTCCAATGAACACCCAGGACTGATCTCCTTTAGGATGGACTGGTTGGATCTCCTCACAGTCCAAGGGACTCTCAAGAGTCTTCTCCAACACCACAGTTCAAAATCATCAATTCTTCAGCGCTCAGGTTTCATTATAGTTCAACTCTCACATCCATTCATGACCACTGGAAAAACCATGGCCTTGACTAGATGGACCTTTGTTGACAAAGTAATGTCTCTGCTTTTCAATATGCTGTCTAGGTTGGTCATAACTTTCCTTCCAAGGAGTGAACGTCTTTTAATTTCACAGCTGCAATCACCATCTGCAGTGACTGCCTTAAGGGTGGTGTCATCTGCTTATCTGAGGTTATTGATATTTCTCCCAGCAATTTTGATTCCAGCTTGTGCTTCCTCCAGCCCAGAGTTTCTCATGATGTACTCTGCATATAAGTTAAATCTTCAAAGCTTAGCAAATTATTGCTTATATCAGCATTGTTGATGCAGCAATATTTATTATTCTGCAAGGAAAATATTGATTAATATTTGTTAGTGATGTTTTATCATCCTTAAAATTTAAAAAGAAATAGAATTAACTAGCAAATGTAGAAATTACAAATGTGCATTTTTCCTATTGAGCCCAGATTGGAGAATTGAACCAAGCAAGAAAGTACCATTTGTAATATCAAAATGATATGCTTTATTTGACTTGTATGATTTTGATTTTTGTTTTATGTAATTTATCCATTAACTTTAAATAAAAATTGATTGAAAGTTAGGATTTAAAGAACAAGTTGGTGGGTATGTAATTTAAATCCTGCCAATAGTATTGACAACATGAATGCACCTTGAAGATATCATGCTAAGTGAATGAGTCAGAAAAAGGAAGAAGAAGACAAATACTGCATAATCTCACTTGTATGTGAAATATCAAAAAGTAAAATTTGTATAAATGGAATAAAATTGTTGTAACAGGGATTTCAGGATGGAGTATATGGGGAGATGTTAGTAAACTTTCATTTAGAAGACAAGTAAGTTCTGGGAATCTAATGCACAGCATTTTGATTATAGTTAACAGTAATGTATCATATACTTGAAGATTGAGAGTACATCTCAAAAGTTCTCACCACAGAAAGTGATAGCTCACTTAATGTACCAATCACTTTGTAAAATCTAAATATATCAAATCAACAAAATGTACACCTTAAACTTGCACAGTGTTAAATGTGGAATATGTATTAGTGAAGTTGTGGGAAAAGTCACCACCAATAATGCTGTAATCCACTTAGGAGTGCCTATATTTCCTTGAAATCCTGTTCACATTTTTTTTTTTTAAGGTATAACTAGAATTTCTTGACCATATGGTAGATCTATTTTTAAATTTTGAGTATACTCAGCAATGTTTTCCACAGTGGTTGAACCAATTTGCTTTAATGGTGCTGGGAAAACTGGATCAACACAGAACAATGAAATTGCACCCCTATCAGACACTGCACACACTCTTAACTTGAAATGAATCAAAGACTTAAATGAAACAAGAGTCTTGTGAATGAGGCAATCTTAGATAACACACCACAAGATGAAGGGGACTTCGTTACTATATCACACCAAACAAGCAGACCTCTGAGTTGAGCACAGAGTAGCCAAAACATGACCCACTTAATAATCTGGGAACAACTTAAATACTTGTTTTCAGTTTTGGTGTGGTGAGACGCACTGAGATAGATAACTCATACACTTTTAGAAGTGCGACTTTTGTCAAAATTATTATTTTTTAAAGTTATTTGCAATAAACACAAATAACAAAAGGTATAAAGGTTATTAGATACAAAGTTTATTTTTAAAGTTTAGAGTCACAGATTTATAAAGCAATTTGACAACTACTTATGCATTTGTATATTCATTTAAATTGATACTCTCTATTTTTATGTCTTTTCTTCACCTATTTAATATACTGTTATGAAGTAAATACTTAAGTTGATTTTCCTTTCATCCATCAGTCATTCATTTATAGGTAATTATAAGCATATTTTCAATTATAAAGTAGAATATAAGTTTACTGAGTAATGACTGACAGAGCTTAAAATAAAACCTAGGGGAAAAAAGAATGACAGTTTTAAATAGTAGGAAATAAGTGCACAAATCAATCCTACAGCCTGATGAAATTGATTAATGTGTATTTGCTTTTCAGTAGATTTGCAAAAGGAAAGCTTATTGGGGGGTGGAGAAATTGTAAGCCCAATGTCAGGATCTATTTGGCTTTAAGAATTTGTAATTAAAAATATTGTCTGGCTAATGAAAGTGATTGTCTTTAAGTTCTCACCAGATGCACTATTTTTTAAAAAGTGTGGTGATAGCCACAAATGTTGGTGTTGAATAGAAAGAAATTGGCTAAAAATACAGCAACTGTTTGGTACACTGAGAATATCTTTTTAATGTCCCCATGAATATTAAAAAAAAAGGATTTTTCTTAATACAAGTGCATAATTACACATTAATAAAATAGAAAATAAAACATATTAATATTTCAAATAACATTTCTACACCGTGGGTTAGGAGACCATTTTAATGTTACACCCAAATGCTAACGATGTGAAATGGAATGGAATAGAATGTATTTTATCTCAAACTATGTATAAATTTTCATCAAACTCCATCTACGTTTACTATATATGTCTCTGAGTATGTGTGTATGTGCATATGCTTGTGTCATTTTAACACAAACTATCTTATTGTGGATTTCACCAATAATGAAACACATTGAGGCACATGTTCTTTCATTTCCAGTAAACCAATACACACAAAAATTTCACATTTTAGTACACAGAAACTCACAATGAACTCCATAAAGTAAATTTTCATCAAACTCTATCTACATTTACTGTATATGTCTCTGAGTGTGTGTGTGCATATGCTTGTGTCATTTTAATGCAAACTATTTATTTGTGGGCTTCAATGAATAGTAAAACACATTGAGACACATGTTTTTTTCATTTCCATTAATACAGCACACAAAATTTTCATATTTCAGTACACAGAAACTCACAACGAACTCCATAGAGGAGAAACTGCACTAGCCATATTTTCTGAACATGAGGTTAGAAAGTAACAACAAAAATATAACCTCAATGCTCATGTAATATAACCTAGTCATTTTAAAATTTGAAGAAAAAAAAAAAAACAACTCGTAAAAGTGGTTGGATCTGAAAAAAATTAATAGCCAGGTGTTTACAACTTTGAACTAGTAATGTGTTCAAATATATAGGATATCACTAATCCTAAATCAGAGGAAATAAATACCAAAGTGTTTCATTGTCATAAAGTATAATTTAAGATTTAACAAAATTAAAAAATTACATTTGGTAAAGTTTAATAAATTTAAACTAGACACAAGATAGCAAAAAGAAAAGACATACTCATTTGAATGCAGAGTTCCAAAGAATAGCAAGGAGAGATAAGAAAGCCTTTCTCAGTGATCAATGCAAAGAAATAGAGGCAAACAATAGAATGGGAAATACTAGAGATTTCCTCAAGAAAATTAGAGATATCAAGGGAAATTTCAAGCAAAGATGGGTACAATAAGGGACAGAAATTATATGGACCTACCAGAAGCAGAAGATATTAAGAATAGATGGCAAGAATACACAGAACAACTATACAAAAAAGATCTTCATGATCCAGATAACCACAATGGTGTGATCACTCACCTAGTGCCAGACATCCTGGAACGTGAAGTCAAGTGGGCCTTAGGAAGCATCACTACAAACAAAGCTAGTGGATGTGATGGAATTCCAGTTGAGCTATTTCAAATCCTAAAACATGATGCTGTGAAAGTGCTGCACTTAATATGCCAGCAAACTTGGAAAACTCAACAGTGACCACAGGACTGGAAAACATGTCTTTATTTCAATCCCAAAGAAAGGCATTGCCAAAGAACATTCAAACTACTGCACAATTGCACTCATCACACACACCAGCAAACTAATGCTCAAAATTCTCCAAGCCAGTCTTCAACAGTATGTGAATCGTGAACTTTCAGATATTCAAGCCGGATTTAGAAAAGACAGAGGAACCAGATATCAAATTGCCCACATCAGTTGGATCATCAAAAAAGCAAGACAGTTCCAGGAAATCACCCACCTCTGCTTTATTGAATACACCAAAGCTTTTGACTGTGTGGATCACAACGAACTGTGGAAAATGCTTCAAGAGATGGGAATACCAGACCACCTGACCTGCCTCCTGAGAAATCTGTATGGAGGTCAAGAAGCAACAGTTAGAACTGGACTTGGAACAACAGACTGGTTCCAAATCAGGAAAGGAGTATGCCAAGGTTGTTTATTGTCACCCTGCTTATTTAACATATACGCAGAGTACATCATGTGAATGCCAGGTTGGATAAAGCACAAGGTGGAATCAAAATTGCTAGGAGAAATATCAGTAACCTCAGATATGCATTAGACACCATCCTTATGGCAGAAAGTGAAGAAGAACTAAACAGCCACTTAATGAAAGTGAAAGAGGAGAGTGAAAATATTAGCTTAAAACTCAACATTCAGAAAACTAGGATCGTGGCATCCAGTCGCATCACTTCATGGCAAATAGATGGGGAAATGGTGGAAACAGTGATGGACTTTATTCTGGGGGGCTCCATAATCACTCTAGATGGTGACTGAAGCCATGAAATTAAAAGATGCTTGCTCCTTGAAAGAAAAGCTATGATCAACCAAGGCAGAATATTAAAAAGCAGTGACATTGCTTTGCCAACAAAGCTCCATCTAATCAAAGCTATGATTTTTCCAATAGTTGAACTATAAAGAAAGCTGAGCGTAGAAGAATTGATGCTTTTGAACTGTGGTGTTAGAGAAGACTCTTGAGAGTCCCTTGAACTGCAAGGAGATCAAACCATTCAATCCTAAAGGAGATCAGTCCTGGGTGTTCATTGAAAGGACTGATGTTGAAGCTGAAATTCCAATACTTTGGCCACCTGATGTGAAGAGCTGACTCATTGGTAAAGACCCTGATGATGGGAAGGTATGAAGGCAGGAAGAGAAGCGGGAGACAGACATGAAATTGTTGGATGGCACCTTCGACACAATGGACATGTGTTTGAGCAAACTCCGTGAGATCATGAGGACAGGGAAGCCTAACATGCTGCAGTGAATGGCCCTGCAAAGAGTTGGACATGCCTTAGAACTGAACAACAGTAATGAAAGAGTGTTAATTATTAATATTTGGAACAGCTTTAAGATGTTATGGATATAAAAATACAAAATCAATCAAGCAAGATATTATCAACCCTTTGGATATCATTTTAGTGCATCATTTTCTATTATACTTTAAAAGATGTTCCATGAAGAAAAAATACTCATTAAAATATTTAGTCTTTGAAAAGTCTTCATTTTTAAATGAGGAATGAGACCTTTTAGTCCATATAGCTAATGACTTGTACATTAAACCTTACAGGTTATGGAAAGCACTTTGCCTATATTGCCATTTTTATTTCTCAATATTAATTTGTGTAATAGATAGTATATTTATTTTAAAATAGGGTAATAAATGCTCAACTTCTATGAGGTCATGGAGCTACAAAATTTTGACTCAAAACTCAAATACAAGGCTCCTAAATCCTACCTCAAAACATGATAGCAATAGATAATGAGGTCTTTACTGCACTAACAAAATTAGGAAACTTTTTTTTAATACCTAATACTTTGAAAACACTCAAAGTATATGGAAAACAAATGAGTTTGAACTTATGGGAAAATTTTAAAAATTAGAATTTCGTCTGATAAGACAACCAGCTAAAAATTTGAGTCACATTTAAATATCAAGAAAAGAATTGTTTTAGTTTTTACTCAAGGAATGAGTTATAATTAACATTAAAAATTCTCTTTATATCTCTTACAGTTGAATTCAGACAACAAAAATCCAAAATCTAATTGCTAACATAGTTAAAATTGTAAAAAGGAAACTGATTGCTTAAATTAATGATTCATTTATTAAAAACTGACAATAAGAAAATTCTTATATCCATAAACTGTGCAAAATATACTAATTGTGACATGATATCATTTAAATAATTGAGCCTGGAATTATTTAGAAATGTTAATATTTTTTAACATCTTGGGATTTTTCACTTACCTGTATGTAGATATGTAAATAGGAGTTGATGAGAATGGTACTTCATTTGTAGGAATTATATTACTTGTTAGAGGAAATGAAAGTAAAAAAGTGAAAGTGTTAGTTATTCAGTCCTGTCTGACTCTTTGTCACTTGATGGACTGTACCCTGACAGGCTCCTCGGTCCTTGGAATTCTCCAGGCAAGAATACTGGAGGGGGCAGCCACCCCCTTCTCTAAAGACTCTTCCCCACCCAGGATTTGAACCCCAGTCTTCTGCATTGCTGGCATATTCTTTACTGTCTGAGGCACCAGGGAAACCCATTAGAAAAAAATGCTTCAGTTCAAATCCTTTTTGGGTTTAGCCTATAATAAAATAATAATCAGTGACAGCTAAATATCTTATTTAAATTCAGTGTTACTAGATTAAAGACATAAAGCTTAATTTTCTAGTTTACTTGAATATTAGCTTCCTATAATTAATTAGAAGCTTAAAACTTAATATCATTATTGTTCCTCCCACTGTTAATTACCAAATAGTTATATTTTCTTTTATTATCCAACAATATTGATATGAAATTTTAATTGCATTCTTTATACCTTGATAACAAAAATAAATGTGCCTGTTGAGAAAATAAACTAAAATATGTTAAATATTTTCTTGTAAAAATGAATGCCCTATAATTTCTTTCCTTTTACCTAAAATAGGTCAGTAAGTTCCTACCTTTCTAAAATGAAAAACTTATCATTAGTTCTTACCAAGTAACTCAGAATTGAATATTGATATGCATTATCAATATTGATTTGATTTGAAAGATTTGATTTCTATATTTTGGTAAATACATATATTTCCAATTAAATTCAGAACAGATCAATATTTGCTATATAAAATGTAATAGAAATTCAGTCAGAACCAAATTAATTTAGCATTCTATTTAATGTGTAAAGCATTATCTTATGTAAAAGTATAATTTCTATAAAATTGTATGTTTTTTTCCTCCATTATAACTTTATAAGACGGAAATTTTCAACTTTAAAATCAAGGAAGAGCTGCAACAGGACTGATATGAATTTATAACAAAATCTCAGTTCCAAGGAACAGTTTGAGAAACTAGGTATTAAGTTTCAACTACCATACACCAAAAAAGACAAACAAACAAGAAAATCCTCTTGATGTAGTTTCCTCTCTATGTTTCCTTTTATCTGGAAAATATTTCAATAATACTTTAAGCATTTAAAATTTTACACTAAAGGACATAATTCTACAATCATCTAAATGAATAGCTTATGACAATACTGAAGAGATATTTCTCCCACCACAGATCGTATTCTTTAATTTGGAACTGACAAGTAAATAAAAAATATGGCCACAAAAAATATCTCAAAATTCAAAGTATTTTAAAATAAAACTCAAATATAACATGAAATCTACAGCTGGAATCTCCAGATTTTTTTCAGATAAAGATTTATTTCACTTTGAGAAATATAATGGTAAACCCTGGGAAACCTATTCCTTGTTATTGAAAAGGACATGAAATGTATTACCATTTCCTGAATAAGTGTTATTTAGAGTGCACATGCTGCATCAATGTTTTTGCCTTAAGAGTTTTCAAGAATCAAGTATATTATAGATTCTACAGTTCTATTTTCAGGGCAAAATTAACACATGCATATATATAACTATAGACATGTACTTCTGATTTGATTGTCTAAAGTAACCAAGAAGTTTCAGTGTAGACTAAACAACCTGAAGAATCTCAATAATTTAGGAATAGCCAAGCAATAATAGTATACATATTCTTTCATCACAATTCTGGAATAATTTAATAATTTTTAATAGATGAAAATATACATTTGATGGCAATAAACAGAATTTTGTTTGAGTTAGTAGGCTTGCATTGGAATGAAAATTATTGATCTTTACAATTAAAATGCTTCTTGATATTTAATATTTAAATATCGGGGACATTTTACTTACCGAAAGAATCCCTTTTCCTCCTGTAACAATGTGTAATAGGAATGATGTTCATATGTCAGTTACTCTGTATCACCTCAATTGCTGTAGTGACAAAGTTGCTATGAATACCCAAAGAGCAAACTGTTAAACAATTAAAATATCCACTAATTTCCTTTTTATAAAATCATCTTCACATGTCAAACTCAAATAGATTCAATACCTTATGGTGAAATTGTTAAACAACATTGGATTAATTGAATGTGTTTGTTCACACTATTGATATAATCATAAAAATTTTACTTAATATTTGATAACCAGGTTGGATTGGCAGAGCTGAAGTAATAATCTCCAATTTCTCTTCATTATTTTCTCTAGTCTTGTGAATCATGTTTGTTATCAATGATATAAATGGATAATCTGAGTTTGTTGTTGTTCAGCTCCTTACAAAAGTTAGAAGGTAAAAGGAGCCCATGCATGAAAGTCCTCTGAACTAACACATACTTCTCTTGGAATATAGCCTCTAAAGGAGAAAGAAATCAGCATCTGGTACCTACTCTCTCTATGTGTGCTAATGGAGGTTGAAATTTGTTCCTTTAGGTAATTTTCATTGAACTAATTACCATTATCAATTTTATCTTCATTAATCTAACTTTTGTCTCCTGTTCTCTATTTATACTCTTGCATTTGGTAGTGCAATGTCTCTGTCATAATACTCCATGAAATGAGAGTCAGAAAATGGAGTTGAAATTATGAGTACTTTAAAGTGATGCAAAGTTGCTGACTTTATCCAGTCTTTAAATGATTCAGAGATAACTAAGCTACTCCTCCATTTTGAAAGCTAGAGTTAAGTTCACACAAATTTATGTGGAAAAAAGTGACAATTAACTGAAACATAAATAATATCTTACTTATACTGGTTCTTGAGAAAAACATGATTTTAGCAAGCTTCTGAAAGATATTCTTCTTACAGAATACTCTACCATCGTTAATTTTAATAGAGCATCTCTTAGGAGTATTGACTTTAAAAATATGGACAGGAGACAGAAAGGAATCTTTCCCAATTTCTTTGGCTGCGTAAATTCTTCAAAAGGGAAGGAAATGATTTAGTAGATATCAAATGCAAAGCACATAATGGCAAAAGTACTAATAATAACACATAAAAATGAAGTTTTTTAGCTTAATAATACTCAGGTTTCTACAAATAAAAATAAAATAGTTATTAAAGTTTACCTCATCAATACCAATTTCTATGACAAATTATCACATGCCAGTCATTTCAGAATATATATTGAAGGGATAAGTAAGGAAGTCAATTGGGAACGGGAAGAAGAAAACCTTTTAAATGCTTATATTTATTTAACAGACACTAATTAATAGCAAAAAAAAAGCAAATATTATGTGCCAGACATTGTTCTAAATATCTTACACATACTTTCTCATTTAATCTTCATGTAAACCTTAAGCTTTGTACTATAATCATACTCATATAACTGCTGCAATTGTGGACAATGAGATTTAATAACTCTTGGGATCATAAAAGTCATAAGCAGAAAAGCCAAAGTTCACACATCTATCAATTATTCAATAATGCAGTATTACATAGTAAAGGACCTTACACACTGAGATTGGAATTGGAATTATGTCAATCTTTTTTCCATTCTTTATAAGTAAATCTAAAATGTATATTTGATCAAAAGTTTTAAAAATTATATTTTATGCAATCACACAACTGAAAATGTAAACCTTTTCTAAGATTAGGATATCATAATTTCTAATTTACTCTCATATTCCCAAAGCAGTGTTCTCAAATTAAAACTACTAAATATGGGGAATATTTACTACCTTAAGAGAAGATTGATAACTTTGTGTTTGATTATAATACAAAATAATGTAATTTGAAACCTGATATTCATATTTGCCTACAATAGGGTTTCAAAAATAATACATTAATCAAAGCTATTAAAGTGTTCAGGAGGCAGTTTTCTTGCTTCAAGAGTAAAGAGCCTTTCTATTAAAAAACTCACAAAATAATAAAATATAATTCATGAGATTCATGTCATGGTTTAAAACACAAACTAGTAAATAGTAAGAAATGTATTAAAGATAGTTTGTTGTTAACCTAGACGTTCGCACTATGTGTGAAGTGCATCTTGGATGCAAAATGAGCATCTTCCAAGCTCAGAATGACTTGCTAAACACTGGAAATTCATTTAGTTTAGCAATATTAAAAAAGTATCTTATGAATTTTATTCATGAAGATTATGTAATTGTGATATCCCAAGTTATTACATATACAGAAATATGAAGTTTAGATTGTTTTCCTTCCTAACTGATGCTTTTCACAATTTCTGAAATATACCAGTCACAGTAAATTGGTTACCAAATCATCTGTCCTTTTTATGAAACCTAGTAAAGTCCAAAAGGCTTTGAAAATAAACTATTTTAATAGCAGACATTTTGCAATAAACATATTTGTTCCAACATTTGCTCAATATATATGTTTTGTTGATTTACCACTGTTAGTTACATGCTGGAAACCACACAAGTCTCTCACATAAAGCTCTAATTTGTAATTTTTGACAATCTGCATGGTGTAAATAATCCCTATCATAGGGGATTTCAAGCATTATCATGATGTCATTGAAAGAGGAGTTGTGAAGAATGCACAGAACCGCCCCCACCCCTTGGTCTTTCTTGGGCCACATCTAGCACATGGTCATGCAACTGTATAAGTTGCAGCAGGGAACAAAAAAGTCATCAGAGCCTCTACTCCCAGAGAGACTTGAAAACTTTTACTTTTCTGAACAAGGCAGTATGAGTAAGCAGTTTCTAACATTTAAATTCATTAATGATTCTTACATAAGTTATCATGATTTAATTTGAGAGTATGTTCATGTTATCATTTACATATACACAAATATTCTTGATATGGTCCATACTTCAGGAAATGATTATTTTCATATAATCTATTTTACCTGAAATATGTTTCATATACAACATTGTATAAATTTAAGATATATAACATGTTAATTGCAGCCATGAAATTAAAAGACTTTTACTCCTTGGAAGGAAAGTTATGACCAACTTAGATAGCATATTAAAAAGCAGAGACATTACTTTGTCAACAAAGGTCTGTCTAGTCAAGGCTATGGTTTTTCCAGTGGTTATGGATGTGAGAGTTGGACTGTGAAGAAAGCTGAGCACCGAAAAATTGATGCTTTTGAACTGTGATGTTGGAGAAGACTCTTGAGAGTCCCTTGGACTGCAAGGAGATCCAACCAGTCCATCCTAAAGGAGATCAGTCCTGGGTGTTCATTGGAAGGACTGATTCTGAAGCCGAAACTCCAATACTTTGGCCACCTGATGCGAAGAGCTGACTCATTGGAAAAGACCCTGATGCTGGGAGGGATTGGGGGCAGGAGGAGAAGGGGACGACAGAGGATGAGATGGCTGGATGGCATCACCGACTAGATGGACATGAGTTTGAGTGGACTCCGAGTGTTGGTGATGGACAGGATGCTTTGATTCACGGGTTGCAAAGAGTCGGATATGACTGAGCTACTGAACTGAACTGAACTGAACATGTTAATATGTTATGTTATATATTATAATACAATTGCCATGGTAGCTCTAATTAGCACATCTAACACATTGCATTATTGTCAAATCTTTTAGTGATTGAAATAATTAAGTTCTAATCTTTTAGCGAGTTTGATAATTATAATGCAATAGTGTCTATATTTTGAGGCTTCCCTGGTGGCTCAGACAGTAAAGCTTCTGCCTACAATGCGGGAGACCCGGTTCGATCCCTGGGTTGGGAAGATCTCCTGGAGAAGAAAACGGCAACCCACTCCAGTACTCTTGCCTGGAAAATTCCATGGACTGAGGAGCCTGGTGGGCTACAGTCCATGGGGTTGCAAAGTCAGACACGACTTGCAATTGCCATGGTAGCTCTAATTAGCACACCTCTAACACATTACATTATTGTCAAATCTTTTAGTGATTGAAAAATTAAGTTCTAATCTTTTAGCAAGTTTGATAATTATAATGCAATAGTGTCTATATTTAATATACTGTGCTTTAGATCTGTAGGGCCATTTATTATTTATTATTCTTCTTAAGTTTGTACCCTTAAACAATACCTGTCCGATGTCCCACTCCATATCCTGTGGTAATCATTTTACTCTGTTTTTAGGAGTCTGGATCTTTTAGAATCCACATACAAGTGCTATGATGCAGTTCTTATCTTTCTCTGACATCTCACTTAGCACATTATGCTCTAGGTCCATCTGTATTGTAAATGGCAAGATGTCTTCCTTTCTTATATTTGCATATTTTTATTCATCTATTACTGAACGTTTAGTTGTTGTTGTTGTTTTCCATTTCTTGGCTACTGTGAATAACACTATAATCAACATGGGAGTGCATATATCTCTTTGAAGTTCTATCCTTTCTTTTTAGGTATAAGTGGAACTGCACTTATACCAATCTGACCATATGGTAGATCTATTTTTAATTTATTTAGTAAACTCCATAATATTTTCCACAGTTATTGAGCCAATTTGCATTAATGGCACTGGGAAAACTGGATAAACACAAAATGAAATTTTACCCCTATCAGACACCATACACAATATTAACTTGAATCAAAGACTTAAATGTAAGACCTCATAAAACTCCTAGAAGAAAACTAAGGAAAGATGTTCCTTGACATTAGTCTTGGCAATAAGTTTTTTAATATAATGCTAAAAGCACACACACACAAAAAGGAAAAGCAACAAATGGGACTACATCAAACTTAATAGCCTCTGCACAGAAAAATAAACAATAACATGAAAAGGCAAACTACAGAATGAGAGAAAACTTTTGCAAACTATATTCTGAACAAAGATTTATTATCCAAAATAATTATCTTTGAAATGGGAGAGTGCCTAAGTATTCTAGGTATTTGTAAAAGAAAGAAATGACCAGATACAGTTGGAACTATAATGTTGAACAGAAAGAAAATTATAATCCTCTTTACTGAAGTCAACCAAATTTTTGTTCACTTTCTTATTTCAGTTTTTGAAGGAATTTGATTGAGAGGATAGTCTGAATAATTTTCATGCTGGCAGATATTTATGTTGATAGTACAATGAATAGAAATCACAGTTATCTGATAGTGAGTGAACAGCTTTAACAAATACAAGAGTGCATGATGAAATTTCAGCATGTCAAAAAGCCATTTTCTCTTATTATTGCTCTTTGAAAGGAGTAACAGCAAAAGACACATTTTGTATCCTGGAAGGATTCCTGTCATTATTCATTAACAAAATTATCTAAGCATTTGATGTTTACCCCTGAATAACTGAAGAGTAAGTTTTTAGGATTCACATAAACATTATAAACTAATTAGTAAATATAAATTTCCAATTTTTCTATTAATATCTTCATTTGGTCTTCATTATCATGTAATTCCTTGACTGAGGAATAGTAAGTTAAGTGGTTACCATGGGACTAGATAGTTGAAGGAACAGTTTACCATGGTCAGTTATCAATGATTAAAATCATTATGTCTGAGGTTGGAAAATTTTTCATTAGGAAAATATTTTTTTGGAAGTTCAAGTTCCATGTTGTTTATCTGTTTCTGTTTGGTTGGGCTTTCTGCCTTTTTTTTTCTTTTTTACCAAAGAAGAGAGTTAGATGATTCAAGTGAATGGATAGAATCTCTGTTAGCAGAGTATTGTTTCAGAATGGATTATATATAAGTTGATTAAAGACCTTTCTGGCTCATTTCCATGATTCAGATGGATTTGTGTCCTCAACACGAGCCAGTTGAAGTGGAGAGCTGGAGTCCTATGTAATGAGTGTAGTGGTAGAAAGAAGGGACTGCTTGCATCATATCTCAATCCCCAGACTTCCACTAGAATTTCTAGGATAAGCTTTTTAATGATCAGTTCTTATTTTAGCTCTATTAAAAAGTTAAAATGTGACTTTTTTTTTCTGGTGCTTGGGATAAAGCAATGGAAAAGCAGAAAAATATCCCTATAGATACACATATATAAATTATATTAGATAATAATATGCTAAAAAAGAGAAGGGAACTGGAGTATATAGGGATGACTGTTTTATGTCGGAGGGTCTAGAAGACATGAATAAAATTAAAGAGTAAGCCACATAGATAAATTTAGGTTGCTATTCCAGAGACAACAGCAGATATGTCTCTGTGTTGATTGTTTACATGGTGAGTATGAAGATTGGAATGAATCAGAATTGTTTACATGGTGTATATGAGGGTTGAAATGAATCAGGGTGGGAGGAAGTAGCAGACGATGAGAATGGAGAGGTTGCCAGAATTAGTTTAATTGTATGCTAAGTGGGATGGCTACAGAACCATTGAAGTTTCAAATAGGAAAGTGTCAAAATAATATTTACATTGTTTTTCTTTTTAAGTCTGGTTGCTTATTCAGTCTGGTTGCTGAATAAGAGGAGAATAGGAAATGGGGAGCAAGTGGAGAGTGAGAAGCAGTAAGCTTTTCCAAAGAAGTATTCCAATAGAGCAGGCAAAGGAGGATGGCAGTGATGGGCATTATAAGTATAATTTGAAAGCAGAGCATCAGTTCTTGCATATGTTTTGGAATACGAGAAAGCAGAGAAGGCATGGTTTTGCCAAGTTTTTCTGGCCTGAGTATCCGTATGAGATATGGTGCATTTTAATGAAACGGAGAGCACAGAGGGAGCTGTGTTTAAGTTGTAGGGTGAATAGGTTTCTTAAGTAGAAGTGGATCAAACAGGAAATGGATTTTAGTCACTTCTTAGTCATAATATGACTGAGCAGGGTACCGTGAAAATTGCTGGGCAAAGATAGTCAAAGGCAATTTCTGGCCAAGCATTAGGAAACATAAATCACAGTGGCTTTATACAATATTTAGAACAAGAATATGCATGCACACAAACTCAGATATCAAGTCGACCTCTCTTTGGACCCCCTGTAAGGAATCTTTGGTCATTTTCCCCTAACATCTGTGTGGAGGAATTAAACATTTAGTCACTATAGCTATATATGTTTGACATATTAAAATGAAGTCCAATAATCAAAATATTTCTATATTTATTTGTAATTAACTAGCACTATATCTAGAAGAAGCACAAGCTGGAATCAAGATTGCCAGGAGAAATATCAATAACCTCAGATATGCAGATGACACCACCACCCTTATGGCAGAAAGTGAAGAGGAACTAAAAAGCCTCTTGATGAAAGTGAAAGAGGAGAGTGAAAAAGTTGGCTTAAAACTCAACATTCAGAAAACTAAGATTATGGCATCTGGTCCCATCACTTCATGGGAAATAGATGCGGAAACAGTGGAAACAGTGGCTGACTTTATTTTTTGGGCTCCAAAATCACTGCAGATGGTGATTGCAGCCATGAAATTAAAAGATGCTTACTTCTTGGAAGGAAAGTTATGACCAACCTAGACAGCATATTGAAAAGCAGAGACATTACTTTGCCAACAAAGGTCCGTCTAGTCAAGGCTATGGTTTTTCCAGTGGTCATGTATGGATGTGAGAGTTGGACAGTAAAGAAAGCTGAGCCCTGAAGAATTGATGCTTTTGAACTGTGGTGTTGGAGAAGACTCTTGAGAGTCCCTTGGGGTGCAAGGAGATCCAACCAATCCATCCTAAAGGAGATCAGTCCTGGGTGTTCATTGGAACTGTTCATTGATACTGAAGCTGAAACTCCAATACTTTGGCCACCTGATGCGAAGAGTTGACTCATTGGAAAAGACCCTGATGCTGGGAGGGATTGGGCACAGGAGGAGAAGGGGATGACAGAGGATGAGATGGCTGGATGGCATCACTGACTCGATGGACATGAGTTTGTGTAAACTCCGGGAGTTGGTGATGAACAGGGAGGCCTGGCATGCTGCAATTCATGGAGTCACAGAGTCGGACTCAACTGAGCGACTGAACTCAGCTGAACTGAGCACTATATTTGATTCCCTGCACAGTTTACAATGCATATTTTCTCTTATACTTTCTCAAAAAAAAATTTTTTTTAAACAAAGCAACTTGTAATCACTAAAACTACTTTTTATTGTTGTTCAGTCGCTAAATTGTGTCTTACTCTTTGCAATCCCATTGACTGCAGCATGCCAGGCTTTGCTGTCTGTCACTATCTCCCAGAGTTTGCTCAAACTCATATCCATTGAGTCTGTGATACCATCCAATCATCTCATCCTCTGTCGCAGCCTTCTCCTTTTCCCTTAAATCTTTCCCAGCATCAAGGTCTTTTCTAGTGAGTCAGCTCTTCACATCAGGTGGTCAAAGGATTGGAGCTTCAGCTCCATCATCAGTCCTTCCAATGAATATTCAGAGTTGATTTCCTTTAGGATTGACTGGTTCAATCGCCTTGCTCTCCAGGGGACTCTCAAGAGTCTTCTCTAGCGCCACAATTTGAAAGCATCAGTTCTCTGGTGCTTAGCCTTCTTTATGGTCCAGCTCTCACATCTGTATATGACAAATGGAAAAACCATAGCTTTGGCTTTTTTGGTAAAATGATATTTCTGCTTTTTAATCACCATCTAGGTTTGTCATAGCTTTTCTTTCAAGGAACAAGTGTCTTTTAATTTCATGGCTACAATCATTGTCCACAGTGATTTGGAACCCCCCAAAATAAGGTCTGTTGCTCTTTTCACTTTTTACCTATCTATTTGAAATGAAATAATAGGACCAGGTGCCATGATCTAATTTTTTTGAATGTTGAGTTTTAAGCCAGCTTTCTCACTCTCTTCTTTCACCCTCATTAAGAGATTCTTTAGTTCCTCTAAATCTGTCATAATTGATGACAACTTTCCATGAATAATTGTGATACACAATGTCAGTCAATTAGTGGCAACCTCACTCTTCTGAAAGGATGCCAGTACTTGAACTTTATATTGATATAATCCTAACAGGACAAACAGTGTGCTTTTTTCAGATAGACAGTGCCCTACAGTACAGATCTGCTACTTTGACCAAGAATAAACTCAGGTTTTATTCTGATACTGAATGTTGGTCTCATTCTTTGATAACTGAAGCTTGCACCACTATTATTTTGAAGCCTTTCTTTTGGAAGCATTCTATATGAACTTTGAACATGAAAACATGACTAGGCATCTTGGACAAATAGAGTTGTTGTTGTCATTTTTTTTTTCTCTGCCAAGTAAATGTTTCCGTAGCCATCTGAGTTTTCAATTATTTAAATATGCCTTAAATTCATTTTGTTATGTTAGAGTTTTCAAATGGTCCCAGGCTTGAGAGAGAGAAAACAACAAAAGAGTAAATGACTGACAAAAACTTTTTCAAGAGTCTTTTCTTGAGAGTAGATTGGAAAAGTTTCAAAATTGTGATGTAACAAGATTAATTTAAAGGAAACTTCCAAAATAGAATCCAGGCATATTTTGAACAATTTTCTAGGATAGATCCAATATCCAAAGTAAAAGAATATAGTTTTATTTTTGTAAGTGGGCTTAGACAAGCAAAAGAGACTTGTTTGAAAAATTAAGTTAAAAAGGGTAATTTCTAAGTGAGATTTTCATCAAGTAGGTAAACATTTTTAATAAGATCTAAAGGGTCGAAAAGTATGAAAATCAAAGAAAACTTATTATACTTCAAAATAAAATTACTGTTCCTTAAAAGAAAATAAGACTGATTTGTCTGCTGTCCTCTGAGAACTGGAAATCTTTGGGTATGGGTATCTTAGAGATTGCAAGCTTCAAGATCATTGGGGAAAATGAAAAGGAATGTTAACTCTTGACTAAGAATCACATGGACAGATGTTAAAAATGTATAAAGTGATGCCACTCTGTAGGAGATTTTAGCCCCTACTAAAATTGTAGTGTTTTTGTTGTTGTAGCCTATAATTGTCGTAGCCTTCTTTTAAATTCCCAAAGGAAATATAGATGCACAAAGTACAGCTTTCTTATTGACATGTGTGTATTGTATCTAACCAATACTCTATAAATATTGGATCTCTCAAAGTGCCAAAATCACTAGTGAAGTGAGAATGTTTGCTAATACTAAATTCTTTCACGTGTCCCTGAAATTGAGATCATTATTAGAAAAATACTCTTTTATTCTCGGTGACACAGCTAATGTAAGATTAACAGTAAATTCATTTATAAATGGAACTACCATTTGTAAAATATCCTGTAGGAAGTGTGTTAAAAGAAGTTCAAATTTTTGTCCCCACAACCAAATTTGAATTGGTTTTGACACCTTGACATTAGATACCTACATTATTAATGTCTCAAGAAATAATCCAATAATTAAAAATAACTGCAGATCTACTGGCAAAAGATTCTGCCCAATTATAACATTTGGATCAGAGCTTATCATATTGCAGATTAAGTCTTCCCAATTATAGCTATACTTAATGTGTATGAACATTTAGGTCATGCTTTATTGGGATTAACACAACAACATGGCCCACTTTAAAAATCATAGCTTGCCATAGCCTATCTCTTGATCCAAGGGCCAAAGCATATTCTCTATGCCTCAGCACAATGGTTTACTGGAATAAATTAAGCAAATTATCTTTAGATTTTATAGAATCATTTGTATATTTAATGGTATATATCAATCTTTAATAAATAAAACCAGCTGCCATTTTATGCCTTGAACAGGTAAAAACTCTGCTGATTAGCATGTTGGAAAGGCTGCTCTTACAAAAGTTCTTGTGAAAAGATTTGTTTAAAAAAAAAACAGCAAAACAAATTCATAGATAAATTCAAATATCTCAACATAGATGCAGGGAATCTTACCCCAGTTCTAAAAGAAAGCACTGGATATGGTCAGGTTGCAAAATCCATGGGGATAACTCCACAGTAAACCTAGTGGCATCAGATAATTTCATGAATGTTTTCTAAAATTGTCGTGAGATAACTTTTAACAATGTGCGTGTGTGTGTGTATGTGTGTGATTGAGTGTGTGTGCACGCTTAGTTGTGTCTGACTCTTTGTGACCTTTTTGACTATAGCCCACAAGGCTCTTCTGTTTATGGAATTTTTCAAATAAGAATACTGGGGTGAGTTGCCATTTCTTCTCCTGGGGATCTTCCTGACCCCGGGATCAAACCTAGGTCTCCTTATCCACTGAGCTATGAAGGAAGCCCTAAACTTTGACAGTTGACATAGATTTTAAATGATATAAGGAAATGTCACTAGGGAAATTTTTTCTAACTTAACAGAGGATATGACCATTCATGCATTAGTTATATCCAATATAATCCTAAAATTGATGATAATGGTGGAACATGGAAGTTGCCCAAAGGAACACTTCAGCATGACCAAATGGATTTTATACATCTGTTTCCTCTGTTTGTTATGAATATGTAAGTTTGATAATGTTTATAATTTTATGGATATGTTGAATTCTCACCTCAATAAGTCTAAATATAGTTCTTATGTTTTTTTTTGGTAAAGGTTATCTAAGAGTTGGTCATCATTAAAAATTTAGGATGGCATTTGGTGAATATTTTTCTCCATCAATATAAATGGACATGAATGTATACAAAGAATTATTGAGAAAGGTTATCAACGTTTGCTTTCCATGTTAGTAAATAAATGGATAAATAGCCAGTGTATGTCAATCAATTGAAAAATAATTTGAAGATCACAGTTTAAACCAGGAAAAATCTTTGTCTATCTTTCTGTACTCCCTTTTAAATATGAGTTTTCCAGATCCAAAGAACAGTTCTAACCTGAATTATCCACCTAAATATAGGAGGAGGAAATTAAAAAAAAAAAAATTAGAAAGAAGGTAACCAAACTTAAACTAATTCTCAAGCTATTTGTTCTGTCTTTACATTTCAATTTATCAGCCAACTTTATATTCTGCATGCCACATTACCACAGGGCTAATCCTGGAACCAAACTGTATTTACTGGATTTTAGCTATTTCATGGGTATTAGAAGTCCTGGATATTCCATTATTGTTCACAAACATTTGAAATGGCAAGAAAATATATATAGAGAACATATATTTTGAATAAATTAATAATGTGAGGAAATTCTCATCATAAATATTATGTGACATAAAGTATTATAGAATAAAAAACATTAGCATATGTCAAATGTCTCAAGTGTTGGTTTGTGTGTTTAGGCCCAGGAAAATAACTAGTAACAAACATTAAAACTTCAATATTCAATATCCCTGAAAGATAGCAATGTAGTTGACTTTTATTATATTTTATATTTCTGTGGTCTACAATTTGCCCATGACAACCATATATTTTGTTATTAGTACCAAATGTAAATAAAGGTATTTAAATTTAAGTATAAATTTGTCATAATGATTCAGATATATTTAAGGTTTATAAATTGGTACATTTCTTGTTTTAACATTAACAAATGTTCTCATAAAATATTTAATATTTTATAGCACAAGCAATTTTCAGTTATAGCAAGTGCTTGTTTTATAGTGCAAAATAAAACATGGAAAGATTTAGGTAGTTTTGCAGCCGCTTAAATGCTAAAAGAGCAAGATCGTATATATTATCAGTTTCTAGTTAGCCAAACTTTAAACATTTAAAAAAGTTTTGTTAACTTATTGTGTTGTTGTTGAACCAAACTATATGTATATAGCTATGTATCTACATAGCCATCTATACAGATAGATAGCTATAGATAGAATTTTGTGTGTGTGAGGGGTATTTAACCTTTATAAATGATAAATTGAAGAAAACTCACCAAAGTAAACATTCTGTTGTTTAAAAAAATGCCTTATACTGAAGTTGTTTATATTTTCTAACAAAATAGAAAATGATTGTTATGATTGCTATTTCACTAAAAATGATTATACATGAACACTTTGATACTATTAGAATCTACAAAGACATATAAACATAAAATTAAAAATTGATCTGTATGTATGGCATGCATGCAATTTAATAATTTCAAGTGTTATCAAACTAATGTAAGTTTATAGACATCTACAGAGGCAGTGTGTTAGATATAGCTGGGACCTCAATCAGCAGTCAGCATGAGTCAAGAGCCCTCATGGTTCCTTTTGCTTCAGCATTCCCTCTTTCTGGGGCAAGGGTCCTGGTGCTGGGAGAGGAGACATCACATGCTTAAAGGTAACAGAGTCAGCTCAGGCATGAGTCTCAGGACTTCTGCTTGGGACCAGATCCTGCCCCTGAGCTGATGGTGACAGGCACTGGACATAGGGGAAATCCCACCTCACACCCAGCTACAGCTCTAGCCCCTCCATCTCTAGCCCCACACTTGCTAAGGGAAGAGCCCCCAGTATGCCCTGGGGAGTGATGTGACTTAGATTACATCAGGAGAAGGCAGGGGCACCCCACTCCAGTACTCTTGCCTGGAAAATCCCATGGACGGAGGAGCCTGGTAGGCTGTAGTCCATGTGGTTCCTAAGAGTTGGACACAACTGAGCTACTTCACTTTCACTTTCTACTTTCATGCATTGGAGAAGGAAATGGCAACCCACTGCAGTGTTCTTGCCTGGAGAATCCCAGGGATGGGGGAGCCTGGTGGGCTGCCGTCTATGGGGTCACACAGAGTCTGACATGACTGAAGTGACAGCAGCAACAGAAGCTTACATCAAATCCAGCTCTCCAACCAAAGTCTTTGGTAACATGCAGTCTGTATAGGGATGCTCCCAGATAAGATCGCCCTTTAAGACCACAATAGGTAACTGTTTCAATTAAACTCATAAATCGGGTGGAGAGGGAGGTGGGAGGAGGGATCGGGATTGGGAATACATGTAAATCCATGGCTGATTCATATCAATGTATGACAAAACCCACTGGAAAAAGAAAAATAAATAAATTAAAAAAAAAAAAAAAGATAAGCAAAAGGAAAGGTAGAGGAACCACTCTCAATTGAAACAATAAGAGAAAACTGAAAAGAATAGTGAAATAGAAATAATTTACCAGATAAAGGATTCAAAGCATTGGTAATAAAAATTTAACTGAACTAGGGAGAAAAGAATAGATGAACATGATGAAAATTTTAACAAGGAACTAGAAAATATATTTAAAAAAAAATAAAAGACCCAATCAGAAACAGAATCTAATGACTGGGGGGAAAAGAAAAAGAAAAAAAAAAAACAACAGGAGGAATAAATAGCAGACTAACACATAAGTGATCTGCAAGATAGAAAAATAGAAACTACCCAATCAGACTAGTACTGAGAAAAAAAATAAAAATAAAAACAACAAATAAAAGTTTAACTGATCTCAGGGTAAATATTAAGCCTAGCAACACACATAGGGATCTGAGGAGAAAAGTGAAGTTAAGCACTCTGTCATGTCCAACTCTTTGTGACCCCCATGGACTGTGGCCTACCAGACTCCTAGGTCCATGGAATTTTCCAGGTAAGAGTACTGGAGTGGGTTGCTATTTCCTTCTCCAGGGGATCTTCCCAACACAGGAATCAAACCTGCATCCCCCACATTGCAGGCTGATGCTTTAGGTCTGAGCCACAAGAAGAGAAGAGGGATAGAAAATGTATTTGAGGAAATTATGGCTGAAATCTTTCCAAATCTGAAGAAAGAAACAGATATCCATGTAAAGAAGTGTGCAGAGTTCCAAACAAAATGAACACAAACAAACAGACACCAAGACATATCATAATTAAAAATGTCAAATTTACAGAGAATTTTAAAGGGAGAAAGAGAAAAATAGTCATATATATAAGGAAATTCACAAAAAATTATCAGCTGATTTCACTGCAGAAACTTGAAGGCCAGAAAGGATCATGATATATTCAAAGGTCAGAAGTGAAAAACCTGCAACCTAGAATAACTAACCAATAAAATTATCTTTTAGAGTTGAAGAGAGACTTAAAGAACTGAGATAAGAAAAAGCTAACAGAGTTTCTGAATACTAAACCTACTCTAAAAGAAATGATAAAATTTCTCTTCTGGGTGGAAAAGAAATAATAATTTATAGGAGAGGAAAAGGCCCACTAGTATTTAGGAAAGGTGAATATGTATTAAGGACTGAGGATCAAACCCTTAAATATGCCATTACAAAGATTAAAAATAAGAAAATGCAACTGTAACTACCATAAACAGTTTAGGATTAAACATGAATATATAAAATACGACATCAAAAACTCAAAATGTTGGTCTCTTAGAGTGTTTTTGAACTTAATGATTACCCAGCAGATATAGATTGATATATGTTTAGTTCAGTTTAGTTGCTCAGTCGTGTCTGACTGTTTGCGAGCCCATGGACTGCAGCCTGCCAGGCCTGCCTGTCCATCACCAATTCTCAGTTACTCAAACTCATGTCCATTGAGTCAGTGATGCCATCTAACCATCTCATCCTCTGTCGTCTCCTTTTCCTCCCGCCTTCAATCTTTCCCAACATCAGGGTCTTTTCAGTGAGTCGACTCTTCGCATCAGGTGGCCAAAATACTGAAGTTTCAGCTTCAACATCAGTCTTTCCAATGAATATTCAGAACTGATTTCCTTTAGGATGGACGGACTGGATCTCCTTGCAGTCCAAGGGACTCTCAAGAGTCTTCTCCAACACCACAGTTCAAAAGCAGCAATTCCTCAGCACTCGGGTTTCTTTATAGTCCAAATCTCACATCCGTACATGACTACTGGAAAAAAACATAGCTTTGACTAGACGGACCTTTGTTGACAAAGTAATGTCTCTGATTTTTAATATGCTGTCTAGGTTGGTCATAGCTTTTCTTTCAAGAAGCAAGCAACTTTTAATTTCATGGCTGCAGTCACCATCTGCAGTGATTTTGGAGCCCCCCAAAAATAAAGTTTGTCACTGTTTCCACTGTTTCCCATCTATTTGCCATGAAGTGATGGGACCAGATGCCATGATCTTATTTTTCTGAATGTTGAGCTTTAAGGCAAATTTTTCAATCTCCTCTTTCACTTTCAACAAGAGGCTCTTTAGTTATTTGCTTTCTGCCATAAGGGTGGTGTCATCGGCACATCTGAGGTTACTGATATTTCTCCCAAAAATCTTGATTCCAGCTTGTGTTTTTGAACTTAATGACTACCAAGCAGATATAATTATAGATCAATATGTGAGCCTCATGTTAATCATAAGTTGAAAACCTGCAATAGATACAGCAAACCTAAAAGGACAGGAATGAAAACATACTATTAAAAGAAATCATCAAAAGTCTGTTCTGCACATCTGTGTCTCTTTTTCTGTTTTGCATACAGGGTTATCGTTACCATCTTTCTAAATTCCATATATATGTGTTAGTATATTGTATTGGTCTTTATCTTTCTGGCTTACTTCACTCTGTAATGGGCTCCAGTTTTATCCATCTTATTAGAACTGATTCAAATGAATTCTTTTTAATGGCTGAGTATTATTCCATGGTGTATATGTACCACAGCTTCCTTATCCATTCATCTGCTGATGGACATCTAGGTTGCTTCCATGTCCTGGCTATTATAAACAGTGCTGTGATGAACATTGGGGTGCACGTGTCTCTTTCAGATCTGGTTTCCTCAGTGTGTATGCCCAGGAGTAGGATTGCTGGGTCATATGACAGTTCTATTTCCAGTTTTTTAAGAAATCTCCACACTGTTCTCCATAGCGGCTGTACTAATTTGCATTCCCACCAACAGTGTAAGAGGGTTCCCTTTTGGACTCTGTGGGAGAAGGCGAGGGTGGGATGTTTTGAGAGAACAGCATCAAAACATGTATATTATCGAGGGTGAAACAGATCACCAGCCCAGGTTGGATGCATGAGACAAGTGCTCAGGGCTGGTGCACTGGGAAGACCCAGAGGGATGGGGTAGGGAGGGAGGCGGGAGGGGGGATCGGGATGGGGAATACATGTAAATCCATGGCTGATTCATGTCAGTTTATGGCAAAAACTCACTACAATATTGTAAAGTAATTAGCCTCCAACTAATAAAAATAAATGGAAATAAAGAAAATAAAAGAAATCATCAAACCACAAGGGAAGAAACAATAAGATAAGAGAGAATTACAAAAATAACCCCCCAAAAAAACAAACAATAAAATGACAAAAAAAACAAAACAAACAAACAATGTTATGTAAATATCAATGGACTAAGTGCTCCAGTGAAAAGAGAAATGTTGGCTGATTTGGGAAAATAAAACACAAAAGCAGGAAACTTCTACATGCTACCTATAAAAGACTCACTGCTGAGCTAAACACACAGAGAGTGAAAGTGAGGGCATGGAAAATGATATTTCATGCAAACAGAAATGACAATAAAGCAGGAGTAGTAAAATTCATGTCAGATAAAATAGACTTTAAAACAAAGACTGTAAGACAAGACAGAAGGGATCATTTCCGTTATTATTATCCTTATATCATTGTGTAATAATGATAAAAGCCAAGAGGATATTACATGCATTAACATAAATCCACCTGACATAGGAGAACCTGAATACGTAAAGCAAATAACAGACATAGAGAAAAAGGATAACAATAATAGTAGTGGACTTTAACATTCCACTTATATTAATGAAAAGACAACACAAACAGGAAATCAGTAAGTCAACAATGATCTTATATGTCATAATAGGTTAGTTGCACTTATTATATATCCACAAGACATTATATCCAAAAACTGAATACACATTCTTTTCAAGTGCACATGTAAAGTTCTTCAGGATAGATTATATGCTAGAGCACAAAATAACTCTCAACAAACTTAAAGAGATTGAAATTATATTAAAAATTCCCTCAGACTACAACAGTATAAAACTAAAAATCAATTAAAGAAAAATGGAAAAAGAACAAACATGTGGAAACTAAACTACATGCTACTAAAAATCCAAGGGATTCAAAGCAGAAACCAAGGAGGAAATCAGAAAATACCTTAAGAAAATAAATAAATAAATAAAATAGAAACACAATATTCCAAAAATCTATGGGATGCCAAAAAGCACCTCTAAGAGGGAACCTTAGGCTGATTCAAATTTTCTCAAGAAAAAAAAAAAAAAAGCAAATCTAAAACAGCCTAACCCACAATGTAAAAGAATTAAGGGGTAAAAAAAAAAGAAGAAAAAGAAAAAGAGGAAGCCAGGCACAAAGACAGTAGAATAAAGGAAATCCTAAACATCAGAAAAGAAACAAATAGAAAACAAAAGCAACAACAACAAAAACAGTAGAAAATATCAATGCAATCAAGAACAGTTTTTTTGAAAAAAATAATGATAAACATTTAGTTGCATCCTCAAGAAGAAAAAGAGAACTGAAATAAAGTAAGAAATGAAGGAGGAAAACTAACGACAGATACCACACATACAAAAAAGAATTAAATACTGTGAACAGGTATATGTCAACAAACTACAATCTAATAGATAAATTTCTAGAAACCTGAGCCTGTCAACACTGAATCAAGAAGAAACCAATTTGAGCACATGGATCAATAGTAACGAAATTGAATTTATAATAATAAAAAAATGTCTCAGCAAACAAAAGTCTAAACCAGATGATTCCATGGGGGAATCTACCAGAAATAATAATAACTAATAGTTATCCTTCTCAAACTATTCAAAAAAACTGAAGAGGGAAAAACACTCCAAAATTCATTCTATGAGACTATCATGACCCTGATGCCAAAACCAGACACTACCAAAAACACAGAAGTTACAGGCCAATATTCTAGATGAATGTAGATGCAAGAATCCTCAATAAAATATTAGCAAGCCAAATCAAATAATATATAAAAAGGTTCATACACCATGATCCATTTGAATTTATTCCAATGTTATAAGGATGGTCTCAATATTTTCAAATCAATCAGCATGAAACATCGTATTAACAAAATGAAGGATTGAAATCATGCAATCATCTCAGTAGAAGGAATAAAGCATTTGACAAAATTAATATATTCTTTCATAAATACTCAACATAATAAAGGTCCTTTATTACAAAGCCACAGCGAGCATCAACTCAATGATGAAATGCTAAAAGTCTTCCACTAAACTGGGGCTTCCCAGGTGGCCATAGTGATAAAGAGTCTGCCTGCGAATGCCAGAGACTCAAGAGTTGTGGGTTCGATCCCTGGGTTGGGAAGATCCCCTGGAGGAGGAAATGGCAACCCACTCCAGTGTTCTTCCCTGGGAAATCCCATGGACAGAAGAGACTGGCAAGCTACTGTCAATGGGGTTGCAAGGAGTCAGACAGGACAGTTTACACACACACATACACACACACACATACACACTAAGTAACAAGACAAAGATTCTCACTCTCACCAATTCCATTTAACACACTATTGGAAATCCTAGTTATAGCAATCAGACACAAAAAATAAATTATATATATATATATATAAATATATATATATATTGTATATAGTATATATAAAATTATATATATTATATAACTGTACTGAATCACTATGCTGTATATTTAAAATAATTTAATATTGAAAATCAGTTCTACTTCAATAAAAATAATTTAAAAAGGGAATATTATACCCATTAACTGTAAAATATTACCTTGAAGCATTCTGACCGACACTGTTGAATCGAAGTAAAGAAGTATGTGTGGATTTCAGAATATATGATTCCCTTTCAGAGTGTAGTATCTATATATTGCTTGTGTCAGCTGGAATTTCTATATTTCTCTGAGAAGTACATTTATATATTTCTGCAAGTCTCACATTATTTTGTAGAATATCTATGAATATCTCTGATATCTGTGTGCATTCTTGTATATCAACTCTCCTGTGATCCACAGTGTCCTGAATAATTTTCTATCATTATTTCTTAATATTTACTGGTATCATTTATTTATATAATTTTGCATATATTTATGTAATTGTATAGATAATTCAAAATTAATTTCATCAAATCAAGAACTCTCCCTCATCATCTTTGTATTACAAGCCACGGAGCTTACTACTTGGAAAACAGAAAGTATTCAAAAAATTTTTTTAGTGAATGATGAATGTCTGAACTTTCTTCCACAAATCTACTCTTATGGACAGAAAGATTAATAGACACTTCATTTTTCACCAAGTTTTCCAAAAATGAAACTCAGTGTTAATAATTTCAAAATAAAAAAGCAACTAGTTATCACAATTGATGCCCTATATCATAAATCAGAAGAGTCAGCATTCAATCATAAAATTAGGGTGGTAGATATAATCTGAGATTGAGTCAAACAGGAGAAGACAAATAATGATTTTCAAGATGTGGTGAATTATATTCCTTTTAAGCAAAGAATAGGCAGTCATAGAATGGACAGTTACTTTTTTTTCCCCAAAAGAATTGAATTCTATTAATTAATTAGTGATTTATTTGCTCTAAATTCTGACAAATGTTTATCTCTTACACTTTCATTTATCTCTTCTTTAAAAAATGTAAAGTATTATAAAGCCTACAAAGTTTAATCTTTAAAATGTGTTAAGGAAAATGTGTTTGTATGTTTTACAGTTTTGTCAAATATTAATCTCATTTCTTGTATGATTTTATTTTTTTTTAATTTTTAAACTTTTTATTTTTTATTGAGGTATGGCTGATTAGCAATGTTGTGATAGATTCAGGTGAACGTCGATGGGACTCAGCCATATATATACACACACCCATTCTTTCCCAATACTCTCTCCTACCCAGGCAGCCTGGTATACAACATTGAGCAGAGTTCCATGTGCTATACAGTAGGTCCTTATCGGTTATCTATTTTGAATATAGCAGTGTATCACCAAATTCCAACAAGTTACTTCATAGATATCAACAAAGCAATTCTGAAGTTTATCTAGAAAGAAGATTTTTACATTCTTCTCCACTCACATACAAACACAAAACCTTACAATGCATCACAGACCTAAATGTAAAAGGCAAAATTATGAAAGTCCTAGAAGCCTAAAGGAAAATCTACATAAAAAATAATAATCCATGAAAGAAATAATTGATAAGTTGGATTTCATGAAAATTGAAAATATTTACACTATGAAAGGATATGTTAAGAAAATTAGAAAACAAATCAGACTTGAAAAAAATTTACAAAATATACATCTAAAAAAATACTATATCTACCATATACAAAGAATGCAAAAACTCAGCAATAAGAAAACAGATTTTAAAAATGGGCCAAAGACTTCAACATATATTTTACTAAAGTAGATATGTAGTTGGCACAAAAGCATATTAAAAATTCTGTAACTCTTATGTTATCAGGGAAAGACAAACTTAAAATGCAATACGATACTACTTTATACCTATTAATGACCAGCATCTGGAACACTGACAACACCAAATGCTGGTCAGGATATAAGGCAAGAACTCTCATTCTTTGCTTGTGTCAATGCAAAATGGAACAGATACTTTGAAAAACAGTTTGGTAATTTCTTAGAAAACTAAACACAGGATCCAACAATTGTACACTTTGGTATTTACCTAAAAGAACTGAGAATTTATGTCCATATAAAATCTACACACACAAATGTTCATAGTAACTTTATTCATAACTGCCAAAACTGGGAAGAACTAAATGAATGGATAAATATACTGCAGTATACCCAAGCAATAAAATATTATTCAACACTAAAAAGAAGTGAGCTATCAAAGCCATGGAATTATATTGAAGAAACTTGAATACAAGTGAAATAATCTGAAAAACTATATTCTCTGTGATTCCAACTATATGACAGTAAGGTCACTGGTCCTATTCCATAAAGTTGATTTAAGAATCTGTTACTATATCAAGGAAATAAAAAGTGCCTATTTTTTGCCTACTCTGTGACCTTTATATGCAATCTCTGATTCTCACAACAATTCTTTAAAGCAGATGATACTGACTTCCATTTTCATATGAGTGATCTATAGCTCAGAGAAGTTAGCTTAATTGCTTGAGGAACACAGCTGATATCTGTAAACTATATGATATTCTGCATAAGGTAAAACTATGGGGACAATAAAAAGTTAAGTGGTTGCCAGTGTTGAGTTGCCAGAATATGAGTTAATGAATTTGGTAATCACAGAGGATTTTTAGGATCGAAAAAAACCTCTGTGTGATACTATGAGACGAATTTATATTATCATATATGTGTTCAAATCCATTTAACATACAACATCAAGAGTGAAGAGTCATGTAAATTATGGTTTTTGAGTATGTTGTGTCATTGTAGGTTCATTAATTGTAAAAAAAATTCATTATGCTGTTCAGTGATTTGATGATGGATGAATCTATGGCTGCTGCTGCTAAGTCACTTCAGTCGTGTCCGACTCTGTGTGACCCCATAGATGGAAGCCCACCAGGCTCCCCCGTCCCTGGGATTCTCCAGGCAAGAACACTGGAGTGGGTTGCCATTTCCTTCTCCAATGCATGAAAGTGAAAAGTGAAAGTGAAGTCGCTCAGTCGTGTCCGACTCCCAGCGACCCCATGGACTGCAGCCCACCAGGCTCCTTTGTCCATGGGATTTTCCAGTCAAGAGTACTGGAGTGGGGTGCCATTGCCTTCTCCGTGAATCTATGGAGAAGGGTATATATTGGAATTCTCTGTAACTTCCTCTCAGTTTTACCAGGAACCTGCTATAAAATAATATCACAAATGTATGGTGGTGTTTTTCAATTTCCAGATGTGATTTATAGCCTCAGTGATATGGAACCAAGCATATTGGTGACCATTGTATCTTTACAGCTCTAATACATCATTAAAATACATAATTAAAAAGTGTGAGAGTAAAAAGCAAAGCTTTTACTTTAGCACTCTGTGCTAACTTAGCTTTGAATAAGAATATATTTATGAAAGCAAGATCATTAAAACTTTGAAGTTTAGAAACATAATTTTACTCAAACTCCAATTTTAATATTTATTACAGATAATCTTAATTATCCCAGAGCAGTAAAAAGGAGTTACTAATATTTACCTCACAATGATAATTTATGTCCAAAAGAAAAAAGAAGAAAAAAGCACAATATTTTGTGAAACTTCTTTGTAAGGTATATAGTGCTAGATTTACAGATTCATAATGCCAGTTGCAGAGGGTGCAGGATAGTCATATGAGGTCTAACTAAAAGTAACATTTTTCTATATAAGAGGAGTAAAAAGTTTTGTTCAAATCTATACAAATATATATATACATATTCTAGAATATCAGTGCAAATATAAAGTGTGTTGTATAACACTCTGTATGGAAACCTCATGACATGACTTTATGATTCGAGAAGACATAATGAGTTAACTATAATTTTATATATTTTGGACTTATGAAGAGTTTGCTGATCTATCTTGCATTATTCAGACAAAGCAGTATGCTTTGCTCTTTGCTCCTGGCTTTTGGCATTGGGATCTTGAGTATGAAGCACCCCCTTTAACCTTCTAAACTGATTATCTTACTACCTTTTCTTTTTTTATGACAAAGCATAAACTCACCAAGAAAATATGCATAGCTCAGTTTTGTATAAAGCAAAGCATAATGTCATATTCATCCAAAGGTACTTAGCAGAAACAAACTGTTCCTGAGCATTTCCAAAAATACTGCCTTCCATTTATTTAATATAATTCCTCATAGTCTTGGGCTTCCCAGGTGGACACTAGTGGTAAAGAACCCACCTGACAGTGCAGGAGACATAAAAGATATGAGTTCGATCCCTGGGTCAGGAAGATCCCCTGGAGGAGGGCATGGCAAACCACTCCAGTATTCATGCCTGGAGAATCTTATGCACAGAGGAGCCTGGTGGGCTACAGTCTATAGAGTCACAAAGAGTTGGACATGACTGAAGTGGCTTAGTGTGCATTCATGCCTCATGGTGTTGACATGAAGTTGACTCTTGAACAACAGGGTTTTGAACTGAAAGAGTTCACTTATATGAAAAGATTTCCAGCAGATTTAGTTGACCCTCCATATTTGTTGTTGCACATCCACGGGTTAAACCAACAGTGGATTGTGTCCGTATTTATGATCCTCAGTTGGTTGAAATCCTAGGATGCAGAATCCACATTTTCAGGTGATCAACTGTGGTAAATGAGCATTCCCAGATTTTAATATGTTCATTGGGTCCTGAACCATCCATGGACACCAAGTTCAGTTCAGTCACTCAGTTGTGTCCAACTCTTTGTGACTCCATGGATAGCAGCATGCCAGGCTTCCCTGTCCATCACCAACTCCCAGAGCCTACTTAAACTAGTGTCCATTGACTTGGTGATGCCATCCAATCATCTCATCCTCTGCCATCCCCTTCTCTTCTTGCCTTCAATCTTTTCCAGCACCAAGGTCTTTTCCAATGAGTCAGTTCTTTGCATCAGGTGGCCAAAGTATTCAAGTTTCAGCTTCAGCATCAGTCCTTCCAATGAATATTCAGGACTGATCTCCTTTAGGATGGACTGGTTGGATCTCCTTGCAGTCCAAGGGACTCTCAAGAGTCTTCTCCAACACCACAGTTCAAAAGCAGCAATTCTTTGGCACTCAGCTTTGTTTATGGTCCAACTCTCACATCCATACATGACTACTGGAAAACCATAGCTTTGACTAGACAGATCTTTGTTGGCAAAATAATGTCTCAGCTTTTTAACATGCTGTCTAGGTTAATCATAACTTTTCTTCCAAGGAGCAAGTATCTTTTAATTTCATGGCTTAGTCACCATATGCAGTGATTTTCGAGCCCCCCAAAATAAGTATCTCACTGTTTCCTTTGTTTCCCCATTTACTTGCCATGAAGTGATGGGACCGAATGACATGATCTTAGTTTTCTAAATGTTGAGTTTAAGCCAACTTTTTCACTCTCCTCTTTCACTTTCATCAAGAGGCCCTTTAGTTCTTCTTCTTTCTGCCATAAAGTAGTGTCATCTGCACATCTGAGGTTATTGCTATTTCTCCCGACAATCTTGATTCCAGCTTGTGCTTCATCTAGCCCAGCATTTCGCATGACGTACTCTGCATTTAAGTTAAATAAGCAAGGTGACAATATACAGCCTTGACATATTCCTTTCCCAATTTGGAACCAGTCAGTTATTCCATGTCCACTGCTAACTGTTGCTTTCTGACCTGCACACAGGTTTCTCAAGAGGCAGGTCAGGTGGTCTGGTATTCCCATCTCTTTAAGAATTTTCCACAGCTTGTTGTATTCCACACAGTTAAAGTCTGTGTGGATACCAAGGCACAACTATAATTCTCTCATCTACTCATTTTGAAATGATTCCACTAGGCTGATGACATCAAGAGCCTCATGGTGTTTCCATGTTACTGGTAACAAACAGGATGGTATAGATTGATGAAATTCTATGCAAGTTTGCTACAGGTGAGTTTTAACCTCTTTCTGAATTCTCCATTGTTCAATGGAGACTAAATTACTAAATTATTAGCATTGTAAATAAAACTTTGGGAAAGATTAAAAGATAAAATTCCTGGTTGTATCTATTCATTGTTTGGTTTGGTTTGAATATGCTTTCGAAAATGGTTATGATGGAGGACTTTTAATCATAATGATGAAAAAGCAAAACTCTAAAATCAGTAAATATTTTTATGTAGAGCATTTCCCTTCTGGATTTCCTTTATATACTTTATTATATGATTCTTCAAAAACTTAATTAAAATATTTGAACATATTCTGCACATATTCTATGGAAACTAGTTTTTTTTTTTTCTTTTTTTTTTCTATAAAAAAGTTGAAGCATCTATATTTGGATTCTCTGCAACACCTCCCCACTCCCCCCTCCACACATGCATACACAAACACTCAGCATAAAACAGTTGTGAAAACACTTGGGATAGTGCATGGTATAGCTGGAAGTTAGCTTGTTAAAGCTATGTATTGAGGTGAAAGGAATATCCTATTGCTAGAAAGAATGCATTGGTTATGCAAAAGGAAATTAGAACTTTGAAATACATTTGATGACAATTTTCAACTTAGAGTTTCTGGCCCTTTCTATTGCTGTCAGAGACAGAGTTCTCATCAATACAGGAGACTTATTATAGAAAGTACAGGACACCTAGACTGAATCAGGACTTTAGCTCTACCTTTAAAGTAAATGTTATTATATCAAGCTTTTCAGATATAGACATTGATATGGATATATTGATATAGTTATATTTGAAGTGTGGGTATTGCCAGGGATATCTTTGTTCCAAAGTCATAGGAGCAAAAAATGTGTTACAGGAAAATGATTAAGAGGTATGCATGAAATCTTTCACATTAACTCCAATGTTTATCCTTATACCATTAATTAATGACTAAATAAGGGCTTCCCAGGTGGCTCAGTGTTAAAGAATCTGCCTGCCAATGCAGGAGATGGAGGCATGGGTTCGATCCCTGGAGCGGGAAGATCCCCTGGAGTAGGAAATTGTACCTCCCTTCAGTATTCTTGCCTGGAGAATCCCATGGACAGAGGAGCCTGGTGTGCTGCGGTCCATGGGGTAGCAAAGAGTCTGATATAACTTAGAGACTGGACATGCACGCATGCACACAATGACTGAATAAGATATTCTCTCATCTTGACACTCGACGCTTGAGAGTCTTCTCCCTTGATAGGTAAAAGACTTGTGATTGTGCCCTGAAACCAGTATGAGATTCATTTGCTTGCAAACGGCTTTAACTCTTATAACTCTTAACTTCTCTTTCTCATCCTCTTTGTTCTTTGAGAGTAGTTAGAAGTGAAAAACAATTGTGCTAAATCAGATCAAATCCGTGATTTTCTACAGCTAAGGAGATCACCAATTTGCTATTTTCCTAACTAGATCTCTGTCTCAGGCCCTGCCAGTGGTCTTCTCTGTGTTAACATTTCTGACCATACTATAAATGCAAAACCATCAGAAGCTCAGTGTTGTTTTTTACTTAGCAAATTATCTTACCGTAAGTATGCCATTAAATCCGTACTACGGTACTCATGCTGAAATAGTCTGCCCAAATCACTGCAATGCGGTGTTATCTGAAAACCCACTAAACTATAACGACTGATCTCCCTCAATCATAGCAGCACAGTTAAGAGTTGCTTTTGTTTTTTTGTTCCTTGGATATGACATTTTTGCAGAAGCTCAGTATGATATAGTCACCAAGATTAAACAGCTTTTAACCTAGGAGGGAAGAAATAATCAAGGAATGTATACAATTGAGTAAAATTTGAGTTTGCCCTTGAGTAAGAGTAGGCTTATTATTAACCATAACAAAAAGAGTTGAAGAATTCTTTTTTAGTAAAGTAGAAGATAGGCATTCTTAAAAGTGTAACAAAAATGAAAGTACTTTGTGTTAATATTTAAGGTTAATTTTTTTTCTTTTTCTAATTATTTTTAAAAATTAAACTACAGTGAATTTACAATGTTATTTTAGTGCCAGGTGTATGTCAAAGTGATTCAGCTATGTATATATTATATGTGTATATGTATTTATACATATACACATATATAAATAACATTTTTAAGATTATTTTCTATTATAAATGATTATTACAAACTGCTATAAATGATTATTATTATTAAATACAGTTATCTGTGTTATTAATGTATAATAAGTCCTTATTGTTTATATATAGTAGTGTGTATGTGTTCATCTAAAACTCCTAACAAAAAATATTCTGAATCAAAGTAAGATTAAAAGTGTTTTATTGATTTTATTATTGTTTACAATGAGTAAATACTCACATAACTAAAAGTAATCATTAGTTTTCTATTATTTGATTCCTAGGGCAGTAAAAAACAAACACTGTAAGGAAAATGACAATAATGTTAACTCTTCCATAAATCTGGGTCATCCAAATTTTAAAGTACTGTAGGGAAAAGCCACTACAAAATAAATTTAAGGGCTCAAGGAGAACAAATCCCAAAGGTTAGTTCCCACCAGGAAGAATAAAAATTTGCTAGGGTTTCTGGGAAGTTCAATTATAAGAACAGACAACAAGAGATTTTCAGCCAATTTGAAACTAATTCAGTGTGTTCTGGAGGAAAAAGGCAGTTGCACAGATAACATCAGCTTGAAGCTAAAAGTTGTAACCTTAGGAGAGACACTAACAAATGGGCTTTATAGTTTGGGCTCTGAGCAAAGAAAGAGGATAGTGATAAAGAGAGAAACAAAGAAAGGGACAAAATTATATTCTGTCATGCTCACTCTCTACAGCTAAGACAAGAAGTTGAAAATACTCCAATGAGTCAAGGAACACGATATATTTTGATTATTGTAAATAAAAGGCAGTAAAAAATAAATCAAGGGCATAGAAAAAGTTGTAGAAATATGGCAGAAGAATAAAATCTGTAGAGTAAGAAGATATGTATCCCAAAATAATAAAATAAATGTCTGCCAATCCATTTTACAGCAGTTCCTTGTTCATTTTTGACTATGTTTGTATGCCCTGTTTTTCATTTCTCTTCTATGTTTCTTTTACTAAAATTGATCCAGATACGTGACTGTAGACATACAATTCCAAAGCAATATGTAATAACATACATAACAATGTCTTATAATATGTTTAAAAGAAATAAAAGAAGCTATATCAGAGCATATATTTCCCCAAAAGTGGGGCATGTAGATAAATAATGAGATCTTTAAATAACTTCAACTATTCCAAATATGCTTTAAATGACATCAATATTATGACAGAAAATAACACTGTTTCTATTCTTTTAAATCTAATAGCACTTTACTTTTTGACCTACAAAAAAATGCAATTTCATTAGATTTATTCTAATACATTTTCAGCTATTCTAGTCTACATAATAAGATGAGTAAATACATAGCACAGTTTCTTTTATTCCTGATCTATTGTTTCACTGTTTAAAATTATAAGTTTACTAGTATGCACGGACAATTCTCATTCTTAGAAAAATTTTAGAAATTTTAAAAGATACATATGCATAAATTAAAATTTTCCTTGATATAAATTTATATGGTTATTGGAAATGTTCACCTGCTTGAAAAACTTGGAAGTCTCTGCTTTTTCAAAGAAGCTATAAAACATATTTTCTGAGAAGTCAGAGTATTCATAGAGAGTAATTATCACAATAAAATGGTTTTATACTAAGTATTAATAAGATTTTTTGCATTCAGCATATAATATTTTAAAGGGCCTGTCTCCCATGCAAACAAGGCTATATCATTATTAAAAAATTATTTTCTGAATTATAAGCAAACTAATTTTTATTAACAGGATGACAGAAAGATCACAGTTCGGTCTTTATGCTTTTGTCATGAAGTCCAGGGAAAAGTAAGCTTCCTAATCATGTTACCCTTCTGAGTATATCATACAAAACAGTGATTAGGGAGTCTCATGTTGTTAGCTATTTTTAAGCACAAACTTCTTATTCTAGTTAATATCTGCTACCTAGTAGAGGAACTTATGTCAGTTATTGGTAACTGTTGAAATAATAAAATAATGGGAATGTTCCAGTGTCCAAAGCAATAATTATCCTGGATTTTCACCTCTATGTGATAGAATATCAAAAATCTATATTACAAGGAAATTGCATTCTCACATAGGATATAGACACCACTGGGAATTATTGCTTCTTTATTATATGAGAGAATCCACATAATGTGCAATATCATAAATTAAATTGAACCTCAGCAACTTGAAGTCACAAGGAAAAAGAGCTGAATTCCAAAGTTACATGTCCCTCAAAGGGGAGATAAAACACATATGGACTGCTTTATCTTTGGTAGAGCACTAGAGGGAGAATAAAATCAGTTAAGAAGAAATCAGCTAAAATTTTAATGAAGTCCTGAACGTAAATAAAGGACTTCCCTGATGACTCAATGGTAAAGAATCTGCCTGCCATTTCAGGAGATGGGTTTGGTACCTGGGTCAGGAAGATCTCTTGGAGTAGGAAATGGCAACCCACTCCAGTATCCTTGTCTGGGAAATCCCATGAAAAGAGGAGCCTTGGTGGGTTACTGTCCAAACAGTCACAAAGAGTTGGGACACAACTTAGTGACTAAATGCCAAAAAACAAGGTAAAGTAGGATCAACTTAGGGCACTGGCTCTCAATCTAAGGTAACTGCGCCTTTTGGGGACATTTGCCAATGTCTGTACATAGTTTTGTCTGTCACAGCTGTTGTATATGTTGTGTATACACCCTAAGATCTCTTCCAATAATCTCTACCCTCACACTATCACCTCCCCACTCACCCTTAAGTGTGGATGAGACTTCTGACTCCCTTTTCACCAACAGTATGTCAGAGGTAAAGGAGTCCCCTCCAGGGACTGTTTTATCACTTAAGACTCCATCTTACCCATGGAGTGAGGGTCTCTCTTGCTTGCTTGCATTAAAGAAGTAAGTTGCTATGATATGACTAGCATATCAAGAGGGTCACCTGGCAGGAAACTATAGGTTATCTCTAAAAATTGAGGGTCTATCTTACAACTCTAAGGTGCTGACTGTCAAAAATCCATATGAGTTGGTAAGAGAAGCCAAGCAACAGATGAAAACACAGCCCAGCCAACATCCTGACTGTAGCCTTGTGAAACTCTGAGCAGAGGACCCAGTTAAGCCAGACCTAGACTTCTGACCCACAGAAACTGTGAGATAGTAGAATGATGATTTGAAGCTCTGCATTTGTGAGGATTTGTTATGCAGTGATAGAAAATAATATAGAGTGCTACTGGCATCTAGTGGGTGGAGATCAGGGACTTTGTTAATAACCCTAAAATGCACAGGATGGCCCCTACAACAGAGAATTATCTGCTTTGATGTGACAATACTGTCTACATTTAGAAAATGTGGGCCAGGATAGGGACCAAAGATACTTCCTGTCCACAGCACCACCTCTGCCTTGGAGATGCACCCTTGCAGTAACTCATGGGCTGCAACTATGAAACAGACAAAAATGACTTCCCCTGTGCCTTTCTCTCCTGTGAGTCTGAAACTTTAAGCTGATGGAGAAGGAGGAGCAAAGCCTCCCTCCCCTACATGGCCATAAAAAATTCCTTTGTTTCAAGGGAAGGGACAGAAACAAAAATAAATCTGCTTCTGTAAGAGCTGGAGGAAATGACCCTTACCCCACGATTCAGGCACTGCTTAAGTGAGTAGCTTACAGCGATACAGAGGGGTACCAAATCCTTGGGCTAAAGATTCTGTGCCAATTCAAAGTGGAAGTCACTCAGTCATGCCCAACTCTTTGCAACTACATTGACTGTAGCTCCTCTGTCCATGGAATTCTCCAGGCAAGAATACTATAGCATGTAGCCATTCCCTACCCCAGGGGATCTTCCTGACATAGGGATTGAACTCAGGTCTCTTGCACTGCAGGCAGATTCTTTACAATCTAGCCACTAGAAGTCTTATAATACTGGGAAAGGGCAGAAAAATCTTTCTTGCACAAAACCCACCACAAAAAGCAGACAGAGTTTGGCTCCTGAGGGGAGTTGGTACAGGAATGCTAGGAAGGCACCATCCATAGGCCAAGGTTCTTAGAAACTGCCTAAGATCAAGCTGATAACGCTAAATAATAGGTCCCCAGAGGTGTCTAGGTCCTAAATCCAGGAATTTGTGAATATGTTACCTTACTGATAAAAGAACACTGTAATTACATTTAGAAACTTTTGATGGGAAGAATGTCACAGTGAATTCAATATAGTGGTAAGTTTAATACAAGGGAGACATGAGGGTTGACTCTGAGAAGGCAAAGTGATGATGGAAGCTGAGTCAGGAATGCAGATGGCCTCTAGATGCTGGCAAAGGGAAGGAAGTTGATTCTTTGCAAAAGACTCTAGCAAGAACTAGCCCTGAAGAACTTACGGCATTAGTTCACTAGTAAGCAGTTGGTACTCAGAAACTCCAGAATTCTAATTTTAAAAAATGTGGATTGTTTTAAGGCACTGAGTTTGTGATAATATGTTGCATTAGCAATAGGAAATTAGCACAAGGTTGGACCAGAAGAACAAAGAAAACTTGCTTCCTCATTGTGATACAAGTATGGCTCAGCCAGCTACCAAGCAGAGGGAGGAGTATCAGAACAGGAGAAAGACCTTTCCTGTGACAAAAGTGGTGAGAAATGCAAATCAAAACCACAATGAGGTACCATTACACGCCAGTCAGGATGGCTGCTATCCAAAAGTCTACAAGCAATAAATGCTGGAGAGGGTGTGGAGAAAAGGGAACCCTCTTACACTGTTGGTGGGAATGCAAACTAGTACAGCCGCTATGGAGAACAGTGTGGAGATTTCTTAAAAAACTGGAAATAGAACTGCCATATGACCCAGCAATCCCACTCCTGGGCATACACACTGAGGAAACCAGATCTGAAAGAGACACGTGCACCCCAATGTTCATCACAGCACTGTTTATAATAGCCAGGACATGGAAACAACCTAGATGTCCATCAGCAGATGAATGGATAAGGAAGCTGTGGTACATATACACCATGGAATATTACTCAGCCATTAAAAAGAATTCATTTGAATCGGTTCTAATGAGATGGATGAAACTGGAGCCCATCATACAGAGTGAAGTAAGCCAGAAAGATAAACACCAATACAGTATACTAACACATATATATGGAATTTAGAAAGATGGTAATGATAACCCTATATGCAAAACAGAAAAAGAGACACAGATGTACAGAACAGAATTTTTGGACTCTGTGGGAGACGGCGAGGGTGGGATGTTTCGAGAGAACAGCATCAAAACATATATATTATCTAGGGTGAAACAGATCACCAGCCCAGGTTGGATCCATGAGACAAATGCCCGGGCCTGGTGCACTGGGAAGACCCAGAGGGATCGGGTGGAGAGGGAGGTGGGAGGGGGAATACATGTAAATCCATGGCTGATTCATGTCAATGTATGACAAAAACCACTACAATATTGTAAAGTAATTAGCCTCCAACTAATAAAAATAAATGGGAAAAAAAAGTGATTGAAGGAGTAACGAGAGCTGAGGCTGTACGAGGAACACTAAGGAAAACACTCTAGCACCTCAAGTACTACGCTAAGTCTATGCAACAGAAAGTGAATGAGGATTAAGATTACTACATCCTTTCATATCTAAGCATATTTTCTGCACCCCTTGACTAAGGACACAATTGTTAAGTTCTGTTTTTATCTTTTAAATCTAGTGACCCATAGATAATATTTGTGTATGGTAATTGTTCAGTCATGTGCTACTCTTTGCGGCCCCATGGACTATAGCCCACCAGGCCCCTCTGTCCATGGAATTCTCCAGCCAAGAATAATGGAGTGGGTTGCCATGCTCTCCTGCAGGGGATCTTCCCAACCCAGGGATCAAACACAGGTCTCCTGCATTGCAAGCAGATTCTTTACCATCTGAACCACCAGGGAAGCCCATATATATAGATATTTGGGAGGTTCTAAATCTGTTTCATAGATAATAATTCTATATTTTAATAACATATTCCATCTTTGGGGGAGCCTATAACACTTGATTTGGAGCCTATTTCAATCAGATTTACCCAGACTTCTCTACTGGCCTACAGAGGCTGCAAAGGTGGCAAAATCAGTATATTTGGGACCCACAGATCCTCATAATCCTTACTCTGTTTCCAGGTTGGTTCAGTTCAGTTAGTTCAGTCGCTCAGTTGTGTCCGACTCTTTGTGACCCCATGAACCACAGCATGCCAGGCATCCCTGTCCATCACCAACTCCCGGAGTCCACCCAAACCCAAGTCCATTGAGTCGGTGATGCCATCCAACCATCTCATCCTCTGTTGTCCCCTTTTCCTCCTGCCCTCAATCTTTCCCAGCATCAGGGTCTTTTCAAATGAGTCAGCTCTTCACATCAGGTGGCCAAAGTAGCTTGCCACAAAAGATAAACAGAAACAAGAATGATTTTCTTCTTCACAATTGCAGAAGCACCCAGGGCTGCTTTATTTCCTCCTAACCACACTAACTGTTTTGTCTAGAATAGGCCAGTAGTTGTTCTTTGAATCTGGAAAATTAGAGTGCTGGGATACAATCTAGCTCCTATCTTTCCAGAAGCTGCTCTCCATAAAAGTACTAATTTATTTTGCTTTACTCATATGAGTAAAATACAGTTAAATCATACAATTCTTTATTTTAAGGAAATAAATAAGCCTGTAAGAGCTGAGTGTATGTCTTTATCTATCCCTCTCCTCACCAAAGAGCTAATTAAAATGTCAGCAAAATGATTAAAGATTTTCCACTGAAATTTGAGAGGAGACAGCAGTAGGAAAGGTGGTGATTCAACACATTTTTAGAAGATAGAAAAGCAATAGTGTGATTGTACCTGAATTAGCAGAGGAGAGGAAGTGACAGCATAAGTCCCCCACAAAGAAATGCTAATAAAAAAAATTGCAGGCAAATAAAAAAGAAACAGTAGCCAGCCATGAGTAAGTGATCAGTAAGGGTCTCCTACTCCCCGCCCCCCCCAGTCAAATCTCTGAGATTATCTACAGAAGAGTGCAAAATCCTGGGCCATTGGTTCCAATTTATTTTGGAAAACAATTGTTAGTGTAGACATCATCACATGATTTTCCTCTCCCTCTATCACTTATACCCCAAAACATAATATACAGAATTTTTATACTCAAGTTTTGTATATTTGCTCTTTTTTGTTGGCAGGGGTGGGGGATGGGGTTTCCCTATTGGCTCAGATGGTAAAGAATCTGCTTGCAATGCAGAAGACCTGGATTCAGCCCCAGGGTTGAGTCTATCCCCAGATAAGGAAATGGCTACTCACTCCAATATTCTTGCCTGGAGAATTCTATGGACAGAGGATACAGTCCATGGGGTCACAAAGAGTCAGACATGTCTGAGTGACTAAAACACTTTCATGAAACAACTTCAAGAACAGCAAACGATGAAGATGAGTCAATTGATATAAAACTGGAGGATAGAATGAGGGTTGACTTTCTGATCTGTCTGAAGAGTAGTTGACACTTGCCTAACCGAAATCTCAGGTCCATGTAAAGTGTAGAGAGGTGCTGGTTTCTCCTCTTACACAAAGGAATTATTCATAAAACAAACAAACAAACAAAAAACTTAATTAAATTAATAGATATCCAGACAGGCATACTGTTGGATAGGGACTTTCCTGGTGGCTGAGACGGTAAAAGCATCTGCCTACAATGCGGGAGACCAGGGTTCCATCCCTGGGTCAGGAAGATCCCCTGGAGAAGGAAATCGCAACCCACTCCAGTATTCATGCCTGGAAAATACCATGGACTGAGGAGCCTGGTGTGCTACAGTCCATGGGGTCGCAAAGAGTCGGACACGACTGAGCGACTTCACTTCTTCACTTCATAGTGTTGGATACTTATCCCTCAAAAATGAAAAATTTACCACACTGTGTTGCTAAATTATGCTAGTTAATAGTTCTCCAACACAGATGCATGTTGACAATCATACAGTCAGATTTCAATCAGAAACTTAATGCTTCACTGTTAAATGTGTGTCCTGGACAATTAAGTTTCCATTTGAAGAAATTCCTGACATGAAAGTCAAAAGAAAAATGAATAAAACAACTTAGAGGAAATAAAAATAGGCCAGTAAAAATAAATAGACTAACAA